>NW_024544028.1:2444636-3666955 GCF_018167655.1 Microtus oregoni | reverse complement strand
CTCAGGGTGCTGGGTGCTCATTCTCGGGGTGGTGGGTGCTCAGTGCTCGGGGTGCTGGGTGCTCAGTACTCAGGGTGCTGGGGGCTCAGTACTCAGGGTGCTGGGTGCTCAGTACTCAGGGTGATCTGTTCTCAGTACTCAGGTTGCTGGGTGCTCAGTGCTCGGGGTGCTGGGTGCTCATTACTCGGGGTGCTCAGTGCTCAGTACTCAGGGTGCTGGGTGCTCAGTACTCAGGGTGCTGGGTGCTCAGTGCTCGAGGTGCTCGGTGCTCAATACTCGGGGTGCTGGGTGCTCAGTACTCGGGGTGCTGGGTGCTCAGTGCTCAGGGTGCTGGGTGCTCAGTGCTCGGGGTGCTGGGTGCTCAGTGCTGAGGGTGGTGCTGGGTGCTCAGTACTCAGGGTGCTGGGTGCTCAGTACTAAGGGTGCCGGGTGCTCAGTACTCATGGTGCTCGGTGCTCAGTACTCAGGGTGCTGGGTGCTCAGTTCTCAGGGTGCTGGGTACTCAGTAATCAGGGTGCTGGGTGCTCAGTACTCAGGGTGCTGGGTGCTCAGTGCTCAGGGTGCTGGGTGCTCAGTGCTCAGGGTGCTGGGTGCTCAGTACTCAGGGTGCTGGGTGCTCAGTGCTCAGGGTGATCGGTGCTCAGTACTCAGGGTGCTCAGTACTCAGCGTGCTGGGTGCGCAGTGCTCAGGGTGCTGGGTGCTCAGTACTCGGGGTGCTGGGTGCTCTGTACTCAGGGTGCTGGGTTCTCAGTGCGCGGGGTCCTGGGTGCTCAGTGCTCAGGGTGATCGGTGCTCAGTACTCAGGGTGCTGGGTGCTCAGTGCTCGGGGTGCTGGGTGCTCAGTACTCAGCGTGCTGGGTGCTCAGTACTCAGGGTGCTGGGTGCTCAGTGCTCAGGGTGCTGGGTGCTCAGTGCTCAGGGTGCTGGGAGCTCAGTGATCGGGGTGCTGGGTGCTCAGTATTCGGGGTGCTCAGTGCTCGGGGAGCTCGGTGCTCAGTACTCAGGGTGCTGGCTGCTCAGTTCTCAGTGCTCGGGTCCTGGGTGCTCCGTGCTCGGGGTGCTGGGTGCTCAGTGCTCTGGGTGCTTAGTGCTCAGTACTCAGGGTGCTGGGTGCTCAGTACTCATGGTGCTGGGTGCTCATTCTCAGGGTGCTAGGGGCTCAGTACTCAGGGTGCTTGGTGCTCAGTACTCAGGGTGCTCGGTTCTCCGTACTCAGGGTGCTGGGTGCTCAGTGCTCGGGGTGCTGGGTGCTCAGTGCTCAGGGTGCTGGGTGCTCAGTGCTCGGGGTGCTCGGTGCTCAGTACTCGGGGTGCTGGGTGCTCAGTACTCGGGGTGCTGTGTGCTCAGTGCTCAGGGTGCTGGGTGCTCAGTGCTCGGGGTGCTGGGTGCTCAGTGCTGAGGGTGGTGCTGGGTGCTCAGTACTCAGGGTGCTGGGTGCTCAGTGCTCAGGGTGCTGGGTGCTCAGTACTAAGTGTGCTGAGTGCTCAGTACTCAGCGTGCTGGGTGCTCAGTACTCGGGGTGCTCAGTGCTCATGGTGATCGGTGCTCAGTACTCAGGGTGCTGGGTGCTCAGTACTCAGGGTGCTGGGTGCTCAGTGCTCATGGTGATCGGTGCTCAGTACTCAGGGTGCTGGGTGCTCAGTGCTCGGGGTGCTGGGTGCTCAGTACTCGGGGTGCTGGGTGCTCAGTGTTCAGGGTGCTGGGTGCTCAGTGCTCGGGGTGCTGGGTGCTCAGTGCTCAGGGTGATCGGTGCTCAGTGCTCAGGGTGCTGGGTGCTCAGTCCTCTGGGTGCTCAGTGCTCAGGGTGCTGGGTGCTCAGTACTCAGGGTGCTGGGTGCTCAGTACTCGGGGTGCTGGGTGATCAGTGCTCAGGGTGCAGGGTGCTCAGTACTCTGGTTGTTGGGTGCTCAGTACTCAGGGTGCTGGGTGCTCCGTGCTCGGGGTGCTGGCTGCTCAGTGCTCAGGGTGCTGGGTGCTCAGTGCTCAGGGAGCTCGGTTCTCAGTACTCAGGGTGCTGGGTGCTCATTCTCGGGGTGCTGGGTGCTCAGTGCTCGGGGTGCTGGGTGCTCAGTACTCAGGGTGCTGGGGGCTCAGTACTCAGGGTGCTGGGTGCTCAGTACTCAGGGTGATCGGTTCTCAGTACTCAGGTTCCTGGGTGCTCAGTGCTCGGGGTGCTGGGTGCTCAGTACTCGGGGTGCTCAGTGCTCAGTACTCAGGGTGCTGGGTGCTCAGTACTCAGGGTGCTGGGTGCTCAGTGCTCGAGGTGCTCGGTGCTCAGTACTCGGGGTGCTGGGTGCTCAGTACTCGGGGTGCTGGGTGCTCAGTGCTCAGGGTGCTGGGTGCTCAGTGCTCGGGGTGCTGGGTGCTCAGTGCTGAGGGTGGTGCTGGGTGCTCAGTACTCAGGGTGCTGGGTGCTCAGTGCTCAGGGTGCTGGGTGCTCAGTACTAAGGGTGCTGGGTGCTCAGTACTCAGGGTGCTCGGTGCTCAGTACTCAGGGTGCTGGGTGCTCAGTGCTCAGGGTGCTGGGTACTCAGTACTCAGGGTGCTGGGTGCTCAGTACTCAGGGTGCTGGGTGCTCAGTGCTCAGGGTGCTGGGTGCTCAGTGCTCAGGCTGCTGGGTGCTCAGTACTCAGGGTGCTGGGTGCTCAGTGCTCATGGTGATCGGTGCTCAGTACTCAGGGTGCTGGGTGCTCAGTGCTCGGGGTGCTGGGTGCTCAGTACACGGGGTGCTGGGTGCTCTGTACTCAGGGTGCTGGGTACTCAGGGCTCGGGGTCCTAGGTGCTCAGTGCTCAGGGTGATCGGTGCTCAGTACTCAGCGTGCTGGGTGCTCAGTGCTCAGAGTGTTGAGTGCTCAGTACTCAGGGTGCTGGGTGCTCAGTGCTCAGTGCTCAGGGTGCTCAGTGCTCAGGGTGCTCAGTGCTCAGGGTGCTGTGTGCTCAGGGTGCTGGGTGCTCAGTGCTCGGGGTGCTGGGTGCTCAGTGCTCAGGGTGCTGGGTGCTCAGTGCTCAGTGCTCAGGGTGCTGGGTGTTCAGTACTCAGGGTGCTTGGTGCTCAGTGCTCAGGGTGCTGGGTGCTCAGTACTCAGGGTGCTGGGTGCTCAGTGCTCGGGGTGCTGGGTGCTCAGTGATCAGGGTGATCTGTGCTCAGTACTCAGGGTGCTGGGTGCTCAGTGCTCAGGGTGCTGGGTGCTCAGTCCTCAGGGTGCTCAGTACTCAGGGTGCTCGGTGCTCAGTGCTCAGTACTCAGGGTGCTCAGTACTCAGGGTGCTGGGTGCTCAGTGCTCGGGGTGCTGGGTGCTCAGTACTCAGGGTGCTGGGTGCTCAGTACTCGGGGTGCTGGGTGCTCAGTACTCAGGGTGCTGGGTGCTCAGTCCTCCGGTTGCTCAGTGCTCAGGGTGCTGGGTGCTCAGTACTCAGGGTGCTGGGTGCTCAGTACTCGGGGTGCTGGGTGCTCAGTGCTCATGGTGATCGGTGCTCAGTGCTCAGGGTGCTGGGTGCTCAGTCCTCCGGGTGCTCAGTGCTCAGGGTGCTGGGTGCTCAGTACTCAGGGTGCTGGGTGCTCAGTACTCGGGGTGCTGGGTGCTCAGTGCTCAGGGTGCTGGGTGCTCAGTGCTCGGTGTGCTGGGTGCTCAGTGCTCAGGGTGATCGGTGCTCAGTGCTCAGGGTGCTGGGTGCTCAGTCCTCCGGGTGCTCAGTGCTCAGGGTGCTGGGTGCTCAGTACTCAGGGTGCTGGGTGCTCAGTACTCGGGGTGCTGGGTGCTCAGTGCTCAGGGTGCTGGGTGCTCAGTACTCTGGGTGTTGGGTGCTCAGTACTCAGGGTGCTGGGTGCTCCGTGCTCGGGGTGCTGGCTGCTCAGTGCTCAGGGTGCTGGGTGCTCAGTGCTCAGGGTGCTGGGTGCTCAGTACTCAGGGTGCTGGGTGCTTAGTGCTCGGGGTGCTCGGTGCTCAGTACTCAAGGTGCTGGGTGCTCAGTGCTCAGGGTGCTGGGTGCTCAGTCCTCGGGGTGCTCCGTGCTCAAGGTGCTGGGTGCTCAGTACTCAGCGTGCTGGGTGCTCAGTACTCAGGGTGCTGGGTGCTCAGTGCTCAGGGTGCTGGGTGCTCAGTGCTCAGGGTGCTGGGTGCTCCGTGCTCGGGGTGCTGGGTTCTCAGTGCTCTGGGTGCTTAGTTCTCAGTACTCAGGGTGCTGGGTGCTCAGTACTCATGGTGCTGGGTGCTCATTCTCAGGGTGCTAGGGGCTCAGTACTCAAGGTGCTGGGTGCTCAGTACTCAGGGTGCTCGGTTCTCAGTACTCAGGGTGCTGGGTGCTCATTCTCGGGGTGGTGGGTGCTCAGTGCTCGGGGTGCTGGGTGCTCTGTACTCAGGGTGCTGGGGGCTCAGTACTCAGGGTGCTGGGTGCTCAGTACTCAGGGTGATCTGTTCTCAGTACTCAGGTTGCTGGGTGCTCAGTGCTCGGGGTGCTGGGTGCTCATTACTCGGGGTGCTCAGTGCTCAGTACTCAGGGTGCTGGGTGCTCAGTACTCAGGGTGCTGGGTGCTCAGTGCTCGAGGTGCTCGGTGCTCAGTACTCGGGGTGCTGGGTGCTCAGTACTCGGGGTGCTGGGTGCTCAGTGCTCAGGGTGCTGGGTGCTCAGTGCTCGGGGTGCTGGGTGCTCAGTGCTGAGGGTGGTGCTGGGTGCTCAGTACTCAGGGTGCTGGGTGCTCAGTGCTCAGGGTGCTGGGTGCTCAGTACTCAGGGTGCTGGGTGCTCAGTTCTCAGGGTGCTGGGTACTCAGTAATCAGGGTGCTGGGTGCTCAGTACTCAGGGTGCTGGGTGCTCAGTGCTCAGGGTGCTGGGTGCTCAGTGCTCAGGGTGCTGGGTGCTCAGTACTCAGGGTGCTGGGTGCTCAGTGCTCAGGGTGATCGGTGCTCAGTACTCAGGGTGCTCAGTACTCAGCGTGCTGGGTGCGCAGTGCTCAGGGTGCTGGGTGCTCAGTACTCGGGGTGCTGGGTGCTCTGTACTCAGGGTGCTGGGTTCTCAGTGCGCGGGGTCCTGGGTGCTCAGTGCTCAGGGTGATCGGTGCTCAGTACTCAGGGTGCTGGGTGCTCAGTGCTCGGGGTGCTGGGTGCTCAGTACTCAGTGTGCTGGGTGCTCAGTACTCAGGGTGCTGGGTGCTCAGTGCTCAGGGTGCTGGGTGCTCAGTGCTCAGGGTGCTGGGAGCTCAGTGATCGGGGTGCTGGGTGCTCAGTACTCGGGGTGCTCAGTGCTCGGGGAGCTCGGTGCTCAGTACTCAGGGTGCTGGCTGCTCAGTTCTCAGTGCTCGGGTCCTGGGTGCTCCGTGCTCGGGGTGCTGGGTGCTCAGTGCTCTGGGTGCTTAGTGCTCAGTACTCAGGGTGCTGGGTGCTCAGTACTCATGGTGCTGGGTGCTCATTCTCAGGGTGCTAGGGGCTCAGTACTCAGGGTGCTTGGTGCTCAGTACTCAGGGTGCTCGGTTCTCCGTACTCAGGGTGCTGGGTGCTCAGTGCTCGGGGTGCTGGGTGCTCAGTGCTCAGGGTGCTGGGTGCTCAGTGCTCGGGGTGCTCGGTGCTCAGTACTCGGGGTGCTGGGTGCTCAGTACTCGGGGTGCTGGGTGCTCAGTGCTCAGGGTGCTGGGTGCTCAGTGCTCGGGGTGCTGGGTGCTCAGTGCTGAGGGTGGTGCTGGGTGCTCAGTACTCAGGGTGCTGGGTGCTCAGTGCTCAGGGTGCTGGGTGCTCAGTACTAAGTGTGCTGAGTGCTCAGTACTCAGGGTGCTGGGTGCTCAGTACTCGGGGTGCTCAGTGCTCATGGTGATCGGTGCTCAGTACTCAGGGTGCTGGGTGCTCAGTACTCAGGGTGCTGGGTGCTCAGTGCTCATGGTGATCGGTGCTCAGTACTCAGGGTGCTGGGTGCTCAGTGCTCGGGGTGCTGGGTGCTCAGTACTCGGGGTGCTGGGTGCTCAGTGTTCAGGGTGCTGGGTGCTCAGTGCTCGGGGTGCTGGGTGCTCAGTGCTCAGGGTGATCGGTGCTCAGTGCTCAGGGTGCTGGGTGCTCAGTCCTCTGGGTGCTCAGTGCTCAGGGTGCTGGGTGCTCAGTACTCAGGGTGCTGGGTGCTCAGTACTCGGGGTGCTGGGTGATCAGTGCTCAGGGTGCAGGGTGCTCAGTACTCTGGTTGTTGGGTGCTCAGAACTCAGGGTGCTGGGTGCTCCGTGCTCGGGGTGCTGGCTGCTCAGTGCTCAGGGTGCTGGGTGCTCAGTGCTCAGGGTGCTGGGTGCTCAGTGCTCAGGGTGCTGGGTGCTCAGTCCTCGGGGTGCTCCGTGCTCAGGGTGCTGGGTGCTCAGTGCTCAGGGTGCTGGGTGCTCAGTGCTCGGGGTGCTGTTTGCTGAGTGCTCAGGGTGCTGGGTGCTCAGTGCTCGGGGTGCTCCGTGCTCAGGGTCCTGGGTGCTCAGTACTCAGGGTGCTGGGTGCTTAGTACTCAGGGTGCTCAGTGCTCAGTACACAGGGTGCTGGGTGCTCAGTGCTCGGGGTGCTGGGTGCTCAGTGCTCAGTACTCAGGGTGCTGGGTGCTCAGTGCTCGGGCTGCTGGGTGCTCAGTACTCAGCGTGCTGGGTGCTCAGTACTCAGGGTGCTGGGTGCTCAGTGCTCAGGGTGCTGGGTGCTCAGTGCTCAGGGTGCTGGGTGCTCAGTGATCGGGGTGCTGGGTGCTCAGTACTCAGGGTGCTCAGTGCTCAGGGAGCTCGGCGCTCAGTACTCAGGGTGCTGGGTGCTCAGTGCTCAGGGTGCTGGGAGCTCAGTGATCGGGGTGCTGGGTGCTCAGTACTCGGGGTGCTCAGTGCTCGGGGAGCTCGGTGCTCAGTACTCAGGGTGCTGGCTGCTCAGTTCTCAGTGCTCGGGTCCTGGGTGCTCCGTGCTCGGGGTGCTGGGTGCTCAGTGCTCTGGGTGCTTAGTGCTCAGTACTCAGGGTGCTGGGTGCTCAGTACTCATGGTGCTGGGTGCTCATTCTCAGGGTGCTAGGGGCTCAGTACTCAGGGTGCTTGGTGCTCAGTACTCAGGGTGCTCGGTTCTCCGTACTCAGGGTGCTGGGTGCTCAGTGCTCGGGGTGCTGGGTGCTCAGTGCTCAGGGTGCTGGGTGCTCAGTGCTCGGGGTGCTCGGTGCTCAGTACTCGGGGTGCTGGGTGCTCAGTACTCGGGGTGCTGGGTGCTCAGTGCTCAGGGTGCTGGGTGCTCAGTGCTCGGGGTGCTGGGTGCTCAGTGCTGAGGGTGGTGCTGGGTGCTCAGTACTCAGGGTGCTGGGTGCTCAGTGCTCAGGGTGCTGGGTGCTCAGTACTAAGTGTGCTGAGTGCTCAGTACTCAGGGTGCTGGGTGCTCAGTACTCGGGGTGCTCAGTGCTCATGGTGATCGGTGCTCAGTACTCAGGGTGCTGGGTGCTCAGTACTCAGGGTGCTGGGTGCTCAGTGCTCATGGTGATCGGTGCTCAGTACTCAGGGTGCTGGGTGCTCAGTGCTCGGGGTGCTGGGTGCTCAGTACTCGGGGTGCTGGGTGCTCAGTGTTCAGGGTGCTGGGTGCTCAGTGCTCGGGGTGCTGGGTGCTCAGTGCTCAGGGTGATCGGTGCTCAGTGCTCAGGGTGCTGGGTGCTCAGTCCTCTGGGTGCTCAGTGCTCAGGGTGCTGGGTGCTCAGTACTCAGGGTGCTGGGTGCTCAGTACTCGGGGTGCTGGGTGATCA
This sequence comes from Microtus oregoni, assembly GCF_018167655.1. Taxonomy (NCBI): domain Eukaryota; kingdom Metazoa; phylum Chordata; class Mammalia; order Rodentia; family Cricetidae; genus Microtus; species Microtus oregoni. The sequence goes on along the minus strand of NW_024544028.1, from coordinate 3,659,242 downwards.
GTGCTCAGGGTGCAGGGTGCTCAGTACTCTGGTTGTTGGGTGCTCAGTACTCAGGGTGCTGGGTGCTCCGTGCTCGGGGTGCTGGCTGCTCAGTGCTCAGGGTGCTGGGTGCTCAGTGCTCAGGGTGCTGGGTGCTCAGTGCTCAGGGTGCTGGGTGCTCAGTCCTCGGGGTGCTCCGTGCTCAGGGTGCTGGGTGCTCAGTGCTCAGGGTGCTGGGTGCTCAGTTCTCGGGGTGCTGTTTGCTGAGTGCTCAGGGTGCTGGGTGCTCAGTGCTCGGGGTGCTCCGTGCTCAGGGTCCTGGGTGCTCAGTACTCAGGGTGCTGGGTGCTTAGTACTCAGGGTGCTCAGTGCTCAGTACACAGGGTGCTGGGTGCTCAGTGCTCGGGGTGCTGGGTGCTCAGTGCTCAGTACTCAGGGTGCTGGGTGCTCAGTGCTCGGGCTGCTGGGTGCTCAGTACTCAGCGTGCTGGGTGCTCAGTACTCAGGGTGCTGGGTGCTCAGTGCTCAGGGTGCTGGGTGCTCAGTGCTCAGGGTGCTGGGTGCTCAGTGATCGGGGTGCTGGGTGCTCAGTACTCAGGGTGCTCAGTGCTCGGGGAGCTCGGCGCTCAGTACTCAGGGTGCTGGGTGCTCAGTTCTCAGTGCTCGGGGTCCTGGGTGCTCCGTGCTCGGGGTGCTGGGTTCTCAGTGCTCTGGGTGCTTAGTGCTCAGTACTCAGGGTGCTGGGTGCTCAGTACTCATGGTGCTGGGTGCTCATTCTCAGGGTGCTAGGGGCTCAGTACTCAGGGTGCTGGTTGCTCAGTACTCAGGGTGCTCGGTTCTCAGTACTCAGGGTGCTGGGTGCTCATTCTCGGGGTGCTGGGTGCTCAGTGCTCGGGGTGCTGGGTGCTCAGTACTCAGCGTGCTGGGGGCTCAGTACTCAGGGTGCTGGGTGCTCAGTACTCAGGGTGATCTCTTCTCAGTACTCAGGTTGCTAGGTGCTCAGCGCTCGGGGTGCTGGGTGCTCAGTACTCGGGGTGCTCAGTGCTCAGTACTCAGGGTGCTGGGTGCTCAGTACTCAGGGTGCTGGGTGCTCAGTGCTCGAGGTGCTCGGTGCTCAGTACTCGGGGTGCTGGGTGCTCAGTACTCGGGGTGCTGGGTGCTCAGTGCTCAGGGTGCTGGGTGCTCAGTGCTCGGGGTGCTGGGTGCTCAGTGCTGAGGGTGGTGCTGGGTGCTCAGTACTCAGGGTGCTGGGTGCTCAGTGCTCAGGGTGCTGGGTGCTCAGTACTAAGGGTGCTGGGTGCTCTGTACTCAGGGTGCTCGGTGCTCAGTACTCAGGGTGATGGGTGCTCAGTGCTCAGGGTGCTGGTTACTCAGTAATCAGGGTGCTGGGTGCTCAGTACTCAGGGTGCTGGGTGCTCAGTGCTCAGGTTGCTGGGTGCTCAGTGCTCAGGGTGCTGGGTGCTCAGTACTCAGGGTGCTGGGTGCTCAGTGCTCAGGGTGATCGGTGCTCAGTACTCAGGGTGCTCAGTACTCAGGGTGCTGGGTGCTCAGTGCTCAGGGTGCTGGGTGCTCAGTACTCGGGGTGCTGGGTGCTCTGTACTCAGGGTGCTGGGTGCTCAGTGCTCGGGGTCCTGGGTGCTCAGTGCTCAGGGTGATCGGTGCTCAGTACTCAGGGTGCTGGGTGCTCAGTGCTCGGGGTGCTGGGTGCTCAGTACTCAGCGTGCTGGGTGCTCAGTACTCAGGGTGCTGGGTGCTCAGTTCTCAGTGCTCGGGGCCCTGGGTGCTCCGTGCTCGGGGTGCTGGGTGCTCAGTGCTCTGGGTGCTTAGTGCTCAGTACTCAGGGTGCTGGGTGCTCAGTACTCATGGTGCTGGGTGCTCATTCTCAGGGTGCTGGGTGCTCCGTACTCAGGGTGCTGGGTGCCCAGTGCTCAGGGTGCTGGGTGCTCAGTGCTCAGGGTGCTGGGTGCTCAGTACTCAGGGTGCTGGGTGCTCAGTGCTCATGGTGATCGGTGCTCAGTACTCAGGGTGCTGGGTGCTCAGTACTCAGGGTGCTGGGTGCTCAGTGCTCATGGTGATCGGTGCTCAGTACTCAGGGTGCTGGGTGCTCAGTGCTTGGGGTGCTGGGTGCTCAGTACTCGGGGTGCTGGGTGCTCAGTGCTCAGGGTGCTGGGTGCTCAGTGCTCGGGGTGCTGGGTGCTCAGTGCTCAGGGTGCTGGGTGCTCAGTCCTCCGGGTGCTCAGTGCTCAGGGTGCTGGGTGCTCAGTACTCAGGGTGCTGGGTGCTCAGTACTCGGGGTGCTGGGTGCTCAGTGCTCAGGGTGCTGGGTGCTCAGTACTCTGGGTGTTGGGTGCTCAGTACTCAGGGTGCTGGGTGCTCCGTGCTCGGGGTGCTGGCTGCTCAGTGCTCAGGGTGCTGGGTGCTCAGTGCTCAGGGTGCTGGGTGCTCAGTACTCAGGGTGCTGGTTGCTTAGTGCTCGGGGTGCTCGGTGCTCAGTACTCAAGGTGCTGGGTGCTCAGTGCTCAGGGTGCTGGGTGCTCAGTCCTCGGGGTGGTCCATGCTCAGGGTGCTGGGTGCTCAGTGCTCAGGGTGCTGGGTGCTCAGTGCTCGGGGTGCTGGGTGCTCAGTGCTCAGGGTGCTGGGTGCTTAGTACTCAGGGTGCTCAGTGCTCAGTACACAGGGTGCTGGGTGCTCAGTGCTCGGGGTGCTGGGTGCTCAGTGCTCAGTACTCAGGGTGCTGGGTGCTCAGTGCTCGGGGTGCTGGGTGCTCAGTACTCAGCATGCTGGGTGCTCAGTACTCAGGGTGCTGGGTGCTCAGTGCTCATGGTGCTGGGTGCTCAGTGATCGGGGTGCTGGGTGCTCAGTACTCAGGGTGCTCAGTGCTCGGGGAGCTCGGTGATCAGTACTCAGGGTGCTGGGTGCTCAGTTCTCAGTGCTCGGGGTCCTGAGTGCTCCGTGCTCGGGGTGCTGGGTTCTCAGTGCTCTGGGTGCTTAGTGCTCAGTACTCAGGGTGCTGGGTGCTCAGTACTCATGGTGCTGGGTGCTCATTCTCAGGGTGCTAGGGGCTCAGTACTCAGGGTGCTGGGTGCTCAGTACTCAGGGTGCTCGGTTCTAAGTACTCAGGGTGCTGGGTGCTCATTCTCGGGGTGCTGGGTGCTCAGTGCTCAGGGTGCTGGGTGCTCAGTACTCAGGGTGCTGGGGGCTCAGTACTCAGGGTGCTGGGTGCTCAGTACTCAGGGTGATCTGTTCTCAGTACTCAGGTTGCTAGGTGCCCAGTGCTCGGGGTGCTGGGTGCTCAGTACTCGGGGTGGTCCAGTGCTAAGTACTAAGGGTGCTGGGTGCTCAGTACTCAGGGTGCTGGGTGCTCAGTGCTCGAGGTGCTCGGTGCTCAGTACTCGGGGTGCTGGGTGCTCAGTACTCGGGGTACTGGGTGCTCAGTGCTCAGGGTGCTGGGTGCTCAGTGCTCAGGGTGCTGGGTGCTCAGGTCTCGGGGTGCTCCGTGCTCAGTGCTCAGGGTGCTGGGTGCTCAGTACTCAGGGTGCTGGGTGCTCAGTGCTCGGGGTGCTCGGTGCTCAGTACTCAAGGTGCTGGGTGCTCAGTGCTCAGGGTGCTGGGTGCTCAGTCCTCGGGGTGCTCCGTGCTCAGTGATCAGGGTGCTGGGTGCTCAGTACTCAGGGTGCTCGGTGTTCAGTACTCAGGGTTTTCATTGCTCAGTACTCAGGGTGCTGGGTGCTCAGTGCTCAGGGTGCTGGGTGCTCAGTACTCAGGGTGCTCAGTGCTCAGTACTCGGGGTGCTTGTTGCTCAGCACTCAGGTTGCTCAGTGCTCAGTGCTCGGGGTGCTGGGTGCTCAGTACTCAGGGTGCTCGGTGCTCAGTACTAAGGGTGCTCAGTGCTCAGTACTCAGGTTGCTCAGTGCTCAGTGCTTGGGGTGCTGGGTGGTCAGTACTCAGGGTGCTGGGTGCTCAGTACTCAGGGTGCTGGGTGCTCAGTGCTCAGTACTCAGCGTGCTGGGTGCTCAGTGCTCGGGATGCTGGGTCCTCAGTGCTCAGGGTGCTGGGTGCTCAGTACTCAGGGTGCTGGGTGCTCAGTGCTCGGGGTGCTGGGTCCTCAGTGCTCAGGGTGCTCAGTGCTCAGTGTTCGGGGTGCTGGGTGCTCAGTGCTCGGGGTGCTGGGTGCTCAGTGCTCAGGGTGCTGGTTGCTCAGTACTCTGTGTGCTCAGTGCTCAGGGTGCTGGGTGCTCAGAACTCAGGGTGCTCGGTGCTCAGTACTCATGGTGCTGGGTGCTCATTCTCGGGGTACTGGGTGCTCAGTACTCAGGTTGCTCAGTACTCTGGGTGCTCGGGGCTCAGTACTCATGGTGCTGGGTGCTCAGTACTCAGGGTGCTGGGTGCTCAGAACTCTGGGTGCTTGGTGCTCAGTACTCAGGGTGCTGGCTGCTCAGTGCTCAGGGTGCTCGGTGCTCAGTACTCATGGTGCTGGGTGCTCATTCTCGGGGTACTGGGTGCTCAGTACTCAGGTTGCTCAGTACTCTGGGTGCTCGGGGCTCAGTACTCATGGTGCTGGGTGCTCAGTACTCAGGGTGCTCGGTGCTCATTGTTTGGGGTGCTGGGTGCTCAGTACTCAGGGTGCTTGGTGCTCAGAGCTCAGGGTACTGGCTGCTCAGTGCTCAGGGTGCTGGGTGCTCAGTACTCAGTGCTCAGGATGCTGGGTGCTCAGTGCTCAGGGTGCTGCGTGCTCAGTGCTCAGGGTGGTCAGTGCTCAGTGCTCAGTACTCAGGGTGCTTGGTGCTCAGTACTCAGGGTGCTGGGTGCTCAGTGCTCGGGTTACCCGGTGCTCAGTGCTCGGGTTGCTCGGTGCTCAGTACTCAAGGTGCTGAGTGCTCAGTGCTCAGGGTGCTGGGTGCTCAGTGCTCAGGGTGCTGGGTGCTCAGTGCTCAGCGTGCTTGATGCTCAGTACTCAGGGTGTTGGGTGCTCAGTGCTCAGGGTGCTGGGTGCTCAGTGCTCAGGGTGCTGGGTGCTCATTACTCAGGGTGCTGGGTGCTCAGTACTCAGGGTGCTGGGTGCTTAGTACTCGGGGTGCTGGGTGCTCAGTGCCCAGTGCTCAGGATGCTGGGTGCTCAGTGCTCGGGCTGCTGGGTGCTCAGTGCTCAGCGTGCTGGGTGCTCAGTACTCAGGGTGCTGGGTTCTCAGTACTCAGGGTGCTGGGTGCACAGTGCTAGGGGTGCTGGGTCCTCAGTGCTCGGAATCTGGGTGCTCAGTACTCAGGGTGCTGGGTGCTCAGTACTCAGGGTGCTGGGTGCTCAGTGCTCAGGGTGCTGGGTGCTCAGTGCTCTGGGTGCTGGGTGCTCAGTGCTCAGGGTGCTGGGTGCTCAGTGCTCAGGGTGCTGGGTGCTCAGTGATCGGGGTGATGGGTGCTGAGTGCTCAGGGTGCTGGGTGCTCAGTGCTCGGGGTGCTCGGTGCTCAGTGCTCAGGGTCCTGGGTGCTCAGTACTCAGGGTGCTGGGTGCTTAGTACTCAGGGTGCTCAGTGCTCAGTACACAGGGTGCTGGGTGCTCAGTGCTAGGGTTGCTGGGTGCTCAGTGCTCAGTACTCAGGGTGCTGGGTGCTCAGTGCTCAGGGTGCTGAGTGCTCAGTACTCAGCTTGCTGGGTGCTCAGTACTCAGGGTGCTGGGTGCTCAGTGCTCAGGGTGCTGGGTGCTCCGTGCTCAGGGTGCTGGGTGCTCAGTGCTCAGGGTGCTGGGTGCTCAGTACTCAGCGTGCTGGGTGCTCAGTACTCAGGGTGCTGGGTGCTCAGTTCTCAGTGCTCGGGGCCCTGGGTGCTCCGTGCTCGGGGTGCTGGGTGCTCAGTGCTCTGGGTGCTTAGTGCTCAGTACTCAGGGTGCTGGGTGCTCAGTACTCATGGTGCTGGGTGCTCATTCTCAGGGTGCTGGGGCTCAGTACTCAGGGTGCTTGGTGCTCAGTGCTCAGGGTGCTGGGTACTCAGTACTCAGGGTGCTGGGTGCTCCGTACTCAGGGTGCTGGGTGCCCAGTGCTCAGGGTGCTGGGTGCTCAGTGCTCAGGGTGCTGGGTGCTCAGTACTCAGGGTGCTGGGTGCTCAGTGCTCATGGTGATCGGTGCTCAGTACTCAGGGTGCTGGGTGCTCAGTACTCAGGGTGCTGGGTGCTCAGTGCTCATGGTGATCGGTGCTCAGTACTCAGGGTGCTGGGTGCTCAGTGCTTGGGGTGCTGGGTGCTCAGTACTCGGGGTGCTGGGTGCTCAGTGCTCAGGGTGCTGGGTGCTCAGTGCTCGGGGTGCTGGGTGCTCAGTGCTCAGGGTGCTGGGTGCTCAGTCCTCCGGGTGCTCAGTGCTCAGGGTGCTGGGTGCTCAGTACTCAGGGTGCTGGGTGCTCAGTACTCGGGGTGCTGGGTGCTCAGTGCTCAGGGTGCTGGGTGCTCAGTACTCTGGGTGTTGGGTGCTCAGTACTCAGGGTGCTGGGTGCTCCGTGCTCGGGGTGCTGGCTGCTCAGTGCTCAGGGTGCTGGGTGCTCAGTGCTCAGGGTGCTGGGTGCTCAGTACTCAGGGTGCTGGGTGCTTAGTGCTCGGGGTGCTCGGTGCTCAGTACTCAAGGTGCTGGGTGCTCAGTGCTCAGGGTGCTGGGTGCTCAGTCCTCGGGGTGGTCCATGCTCAGGGTGCTGGGTGCTCAGTGCTCAGGGTGCTGGGTGCTCAGTGCTCGGGGTGCTCGGTGCTCAGTGCTCAGGGTGCTGGGTGCTTAGTACTCAGGGTGCTCAGTGCTCAGTACACAGGGTGCTGGGTGCTCAGTGCTCGGGGTGCTGGGTGCTCAGTGCTCAGTACTCAGGGTGCTGGGTGCTCAGTGCTCGGGGTGCTGGGTGCTCAGTACTCAGCGTGCTGGGTGCTCAGTACTCAGGGTGCTGGGTGCTCAGTGCTCAGGGTGCTGGGTGCTCAGTGATCGGGGTGCTGGGTGCTCAGTACTCAGGGTGCTCAGTGCTCGGGGAGCTCGGTGCTCAGTACTCAGGGTGCTGGGTGCTCAGTTCTCAGTGCTCGGGGTCCTGGGTGCTCCGTGCTCGGGGTGCTGGGTTCTCAGTGCTCTGGGTGCTTAGTGCTCAGTACTCAGGGTGCTGGGTGCTCAGTACTCATGGTGCTGGGTGCTCATTCTCAGGGTGCTAGGGGCTCAGTACTCAGGGTGCTGGGTGCTCAGTACTCAGGGTGCTCGGTTCTAAGTACTCAGGGTGCTGGGTGCTCATTCTCGGGGTGCTGGGTGCTCAGTGCTCGGGGTGCTGGGTGCTCAGTACTCAGGGTGCTGGGGGCTCAGTACTCAGGGTGCTGGGTGCTCAGTACTCAGGGTGATCTGTTCTCAGTACTCAGGTTGCTAGGTGCCCAGTGCTCGGGGTGCTGGGTGCTCAGTACTCGGGGTGCTCAGTGCTAAGTACTAAGGGTGCTGGGTGCTCAGTACTCAGGGTGCTGGGTGCTCAGTGCTCGAGGTGCTCGGTGCTCAGTACTCGGGGTGCTGGGTGCTCAGTACTCGGGGTACTGGGTGCTCAGTGCTCAGGGTGCTGGGTGCTCAGTGCTCAGGGTGCTGGGTGCTCAGGCCTCGGGGTGCTCCGTGCTCAGTGCTCAGGGTGCTGGGTGCTCAGTACTCAGGGTGCTGGGTGCTCAGTGCTCGGGGTGCTCGGTGCTCAGTACTCAAGGTGCTGGGTGCTCAGTGCTCAGGGTGCTGGGTGCTCAGTCCTCGGGGTGCTCCGTGCTCAGTGATCAGGGTGCTGGGTGCTCAGTACTCAGGGTGCTCGGTGTTCAGTACTCAGGGTTTTCAGTGCTCAGTACTCAGGGTGCTGGGTGCTCAGTGCTCAGGGTGCTGGGTGCTCAGTACTCAGGGTGCTCAGTGCTCAGTACTCGGGGTGCTTGTTGCTCAGCACTCAGGTTGCTCAGTGCTCAGTGCTCGGGGTGCTGGGTGCTCAGTACTCAGGGTGCTCGGTGCTCAGTACTAAGGGTGCTCAGTGCTCAGTACTCAGGTTGCTCAGTGCTCAGTGCTTGGGGTGCTGGGTGGTCAGTACTCAGGGTGCTGGGTGCTCAGTACTCAGGGTGCTGGGTGCTCAGTGCTCAGTACTCAGCGTGCTGGGTGCTCAGTGCTCGGGATGCTGGGTCCTCAGCGCTCAGGGTGCTGGGTGCTCAGTACTCAGGGTGCTGGGTGCTCAGTGCTCGGGGTGCTGGGTCCTCAGTGCTCAGGGTGCTCAGTGCTCAGTGTTCGGGGTGCTGGGTGCTCAGTGCTTGGGGTGCTGGGTGCTCAGTGCTCAGGGTGCTGGTTGCTCAGTACTCTGTGTGCTCAGTGCTCAGGGTGCTGGGTGCTCAGAACTCAGGGTGCTCGGTGCTCAGTACTCATGGTGCTGGGTGCTCATTCTCGGGGTACTGGGTGCTCAGTACTCAGGTTGCTCAGTACTCTGGGTGCTCGGGGCTCAGTACTCATGGTGCTGGGTGCTCAGTACTCAGGGTGCTGGGTGCTCAGAACTCTGGGTGCTTGGTGCTCAGTACTCAGGGTGCTGGCTGCTCAGTGCTCAGGGTGCTCGGTGCTCAGTACTCATGGTGCTGGGTGCTCATTCTCGGGGTACTGGGTGCTCAGTACTCAGGTTGCTCAGTACTCTGGGTGCTCGGGGCTCAGTACTCATGGTGCTGGGTGCTCAGTACTCAGGGTGCTCGGTGCTCAGTTCTCAGGGTGCTCGGTGCTCAGTGTTTGGGGTGCTGGGTGCTCAGTACTCAGGGTGCTTGGTGCTCAGAGCTCAGGGTACTGGCTGCTCAGTGCTCAGGGTGCTGGGTGCTCAGTACTCAGTGCTCAGGATGCTGGGTGCTCAGTGCTCAGGGTGCTGGGTGCTCAGTGCTCAGGGTGGTCAGTGCTCAGTGCTCAGTACTCAGGGTGCTTGGTGCTCAGTACTCAGGGTGCTGGGTGCTCAGTGCTCGGGTTACCCGGTGCTCAGTGCTCGGGTTGCTCGGTGCTCAGTACTCAAGGTGCTGAGTGCTCAGTGCTCAGGGTGCTGGGTGCTCAGTGCTCAGGGTGCTGGGTGCTCAGTGCTCAGCGTGCTTGATGCTCAGTACTCAGGGTGTTGGGTGCTCAGTGCTCAGGGTGCTGGGTGCTCAGTGCTCAGGGTGCTGGGTGCTCATTACTCAGGGTGCTGGGTGCTCAGTACTCAGGGTGCTGGGTGCTTAGTACTCGGGGTGCTGGGTGCTCAGTGCCCAGTGCTCAGGATGCTGGGTGCTCAGTGCTCGGGCTGCTGGGTGCTCAGTGCTCAGCGTGCTGGGTGCTCAGTACTCAGGGTGCTGGGTTCTCAGTACTCAGGGTGCTGGGTGCACAGTGCTAGGGGTGCTGGGTCCTCAGTGCTCGGAATCTGGGTGCTCAGTACTCAGGGTGCTGGGTGCTCAGTACTCAGGGTGCTGGGTGCTCAGTGCTCAGGGTGCTGGGTGCTCAGTGCTCTGGGTGCTGGGTGCTCAGTGCTCAGGGTGCTGGGTGCTCAGTGCTCAGGGTGCTGGGTGCTCAGTGATCGGGGTGATGGGTGCTGAGTGCTCAGGGTGCTGGGTGCTCAGTGCTCGGGGTGCTCGGTGCTCAGTGCTCAGGGTCCTGGGTGCTCAGTACTCAGGGTGCTGGGTGCTTAGTACTCAGGGTGCTGAGTGCTCAGTACACAGGGTGCTGGGTGCTCAGTGCTAGGGTTGCTGGGTGCTCAGTGCTCAGTACTCAGGGTGCTGGGTGCTCAGTGCTCAGGGTGCTGAGTGCTCAGTACTCAGCTTGCTGGGTGCTCAGTACTCAGGGTGCTGGGTGCTCAATGCTCAGGGTGCTGGGTGCTCCGTGCTCAGGGTGCTGGGTGCTCAGTGCTCAGGGTGCTGGGTGCTCAGTACTCAGCGTGCTGGGTGCTCAGTACTCAGGGTGCTGGGTGCTCAGTGCTCAGGGTGCTGAGTGCTCAGTACTCAGCGTGCTGGGTGCTCAGTACTCAGGGTGCTGGGTGCTCAGTGCTCAGGGTGCTGGGTGCTCAGTACTCAGGGTGCTGGGTGCTCAGTGCTCAGGGTGCTGGGTGCTCAGTGCTCAGGGTGCTGGGTGCTCAGTGCTCGGGGAGCTCGGTGCTCAGTACTCAGGGTGCTGGGTGCTCAGTACTCAGTGCTCGGGGTCCTGGGTGCTCCGTGCTCGGGATGCTGGGTGCTCAGTACTCAGGGTGCTGGGTGCTCATTCTCGGGGTGCTGGGTGCTCAGTGCTCGGTGTGCTGGGTGCTCAGTGCTCAGGGTGCTGGGGGCTCAGTACTCAGGGTGCTGGGTGCTCAGTACTCAGGGTGCTCGGTTCTCAGTACTCAGGGTGCTGGGTGCTCATTCTCGGGGTGCTGGGTGCTCAGTGCTCGGGTTGCTGGGTGATCAGTACTCAGGGTGCTGGGGGCTCAGTACTCAGGGTGCTGGGTGCTCAGTACTCAGGGTGATCTGTTCTCAGTACTCAGGGTGCTGGGTGCTCAGTGCTCGGGGTGCTGGGTGCTCAGTACTCAGGGTGCTCAGTACTCAGGGTACTGGGTGCTCAGTACTCAGGGTTCTGGGTGCTCAGTGCTCGGGGTGCTCGGTGCTCAGTACTCGGGGTGCTGGGTGCTCAGTACTCGGGGTGCTGGGTGCTCAGTGCTCAGGGTGCTGGGTGCTCAGTGCTCAGGGAGCTGGGTGCTCAGTGCTGAGGGTGCTGGCTGCTAAGTGCTCAGGGTGCTGGGTGCTCAGTACTCAGGGTGCTAGGTGCTGAGTACTCAGGGTGCTCAGTGCTCAGTACTCAGCGTGCTGGGTGCTCAGTGCTCGGGGTGCTCGGTGATCAGTACTCAGGGTGCTGGGTGCTCAGTGCTCAGGGTGCTGAGTACTCAGTACTCAGGGTGCTGGGTGCTCAGTGCTCAGGGTGCTGGGTGCTCAGTGCTCAGGGTGCTGGGTGCTCAGTGCTCGGGGTGCTGGGTGCTCAGTGCTCGGGGTGCTGGGTGCTCAGTGCTCGGGGTGCTGGGTGCTCAGTGCTCAGGGTGCTGGGTGCTCAGTACTCAGGGTGCTGGGGGCTCAGTACTCAGGGTGCTGGGTGCTCAGTGTTCAGGGTGCTGGGTGCTCAGTCCTCAGGGTGCTGGGTGCTCAGTACTCAGGGTGTTCGGTGCTCAGTACTCAGGGTGCTCAGTGCTCAGTACTCAGGGTGCTGGTTGCTCAGTGCTCGGGGTGCTCGGTGCTCAGTACTCCGGGTGCTCGGTGCTCAGTACTCAGGGTGCTGGGTGCTCAGTACTCAGGGTGCTGGGTGCTCAGTACTCAGGGTGCTGGGTGCTCAGTACTCAGGGTGCTGGGTGCTCAGTGCTCAGGGTGCTGGGTGCTCAGTACTCAGGGTGCTTGGTGCTCAGTACTTAGTGTGCTCGGTGCTCAATACTCAGTGTGCTGGGTGCTCAGTGCTCAGGGTTCTTTGTACTCAGTACTCAGGGTTCTGGGTGCTCAGTACTCAGGGTGCTAGGTGCTCAGTGCTCAGGGTGTTGGGTGCTCAGCGCTCAGGGTGCTGGGTGCTCAGTACTCAGGGTGCTGGGTGCTCAGTGCTCAGGGTGATCGGTGCTCAGTACTCAGGGTGCTCAGGACTCAGGGTGCTGGGTTCTCAGTGCTCAGGGTGCTGGGTGCTCAGTACTCAGTGTGCTGGGTGCTCAGTGCTCGGTGTGCTGGGTGCTCAGTGCTCAGGGTGCTCAGTGCTCAGGGTGCTGGGTGCTCAGTGCTCGGGGTGCTCGGTGCTCAGGGTGCTGGGTGCTCAGTCCTCAGGGTGCTCAGTGCTCAGGGTGCTGGGTGCTCAGTGCTCGGGGTGCTCGGTGCTCAGTACTCAGGGTGCTGGGTGCTCAGTACTCATGGTGCTGGGTGCTCAGTACTCAGGGGGCTGGGTGCTCAGTGCTCAGGGTGCTGGGTGCTCAGTGCTCAGGGCGCTGGGTGCTCAGTGCTCGGGGTGCTGGGTGCTCAGTGCTCGGGGTGCTGGGTGGTCAGTGCTCATTGATCAGGGTGCTGGGTGCTCAGTGCTCAGTGCTCAGGGTGCTGGGTGCTCAGTACTCAGGGTGCTGGGTGCTCAGTACTCAGGGTGCTGGGTGCTCAGTGATCAGGGTGCTGGGTGCTCAGTACTCTGGGTGTTGGGTGCTCAGTACTCAGGGTGCTGGGTGCTCAGTGCTCCGGGTGCTCGGTGCTCAGTACTCAAGGTGCTGGGTGCTCAGTGCTCAGGGTGCGGGGTGCTCAGTCCTCGGGGTGCTCCGTGCTCAGTGCTCAGGGTGCTGGGTGATCAGTGCTCGGGGTGCTCGGTGCTCAGTACTCAAGGTGCTCAGTGCTGAGTGCTCAGGGTGCTGGGTGTTCAGTACTCAGGGTGCTCGGTGCTCAGTGCTCAGGGTGCTGGGTGCTCAGTACTCAGGGTGCTGGGTGCTCAGTGCTCGGGGTGCTGGGTGCTCAGAGCTCAGGGTGATCAGTGCTCAGTACTCAGGGTGCTGGGTTCTCAGTGCTCTGGGTGCTGGGTGCTCAGTCCTCAGGGTGCTCAGTACTCAGGATGCTCTGTGCTCAGTGCTCAGTACTCAGGGTGCTCAGTACTCAGGGTGCTGGGTGCTCAGTGCTCAGGGTGCTGGCTGCTCAGTACTCAGGGTGCTGGGTGCTCAGTACTCAGGGTGCTGGGTGCTCAGTGCTTGGGGTGCTGGGTGCTCAGTCCTCGGGGTGGTCCATGCTCAGGGTGCTGGGTGCTCAGTGCTCAGGGTGCTGGGTGCTCAGTGCTCGGGGTGCTGGGTGCTCAGTGCTCAGGGTGCTGGGTGCTTAGTACTCAGGGTGCTCAGTGCTCAGTACACAGGGTGCTGGGTGCTCAGTGCTCGGGGTGCTGGGTGCTCAGTGCTCAGTACTCAGGGTGCTGGGTGCTCAGTGCTCGGGGTGCTGGGTGCTCAGTACTCAGCGTGCTGGGTGCTCAGTACTCAGGGTGCTGGGTGCTCAGTGCTCAGGGTGCTGGGTGCTCAGTGATCGGGGTGCTGGGTGCTCAGTACTCAGGGTGCTCAGTGCTCGGGGAGCTCGGTGCTCAGTACTCAGGGTGCTGGGTGCTCAGTTCTCAGTGCTCGGGGTCCTGGGTGCTCCGTGCTCGGGGTGCTGGGTTCTCAGTGCTCTGGGTGCTTAGTGCTCAGTACTCAGGGTGCTGGGTGCTCAGTACTCATGGTGCTGGGTGCTCATTCTCAGGGTGCTAGGGGCTCAGTACTCAGGGTGCTGGGTGCTCAGTACTCAGGGTGCTCGGTTCTAAGTACTCAGGGTGCTGGGTGCTCATTCTCGGGGTGCTGGGTGCTCAGTGCTCGGGGTGCTGGGTGCTCAGTACTCAGGGTGCTGGGGGCTCAGTACTCAGGGTGCTGGGTGCTCAGTACTCAGGGTGATCTGTTCTCAGTACTCAGGTTGCTAGGTGCCCAGTGCTCGGGGTGCTGGGTGCTCAGTACTCGGGGTGCTCAGTGCTAAGTACTAAGGGTGCTGGTTGCTCAGTACTCAGGGTGCTGGGTGCTCAGTGCTCGAGGTGCTCGGTGCTCAGTACTCGGGGTACTGGGTGCTCAGTGCTCAGGGTGCTGGGTGCTCAGTGCTCAGGGTGCTGGGTGCTCAGGCCTCGGGGTGCTCCGTGCTCAGTGCTCAGGGTGCTGGGTGCTCAGTACTCAGGGTGCTGGGTGCTCAGTGCTCGGGGTGCTCGGTGCTCAGTACTCAAGGTGCTGGGTGCTCAGTGCTCAGGGTGCTGGGTGCTCAGTCCTCGGGGTGCTCCGTGCTCAGTGATCAGGGTGCTGGGTGCTCAGTACTCAGGGTGCTCGGTGTTCAGTACTCAGGGTTTTCAGTGCTCAGTACTCAGGGTGCTGGGTGCTCAGTGCTCAGGGTGCTGGGTGCTCAGTACTCAGGGTGCTCAGTGCTCAGTACTCGGGGTGCTTGTTGCTCAGCACTCATGTTGCTCAGTGCTCAGTGCTCGGGGTGCTGGGTGCTCAGTACTCAGGGTGCTCGGTGCTCAGTACTAAGGGTGCTCAGTGCTCAGTACTCAGGTTGCTCAGTGCTCAGTGCTTGGGGTGCTGGGTGGTCAGTACTCAGGGTGCTGGGTGCTCAGTACTCAGGGTGCTGGGTGCTCAGTGCTCAGTACTCAGCGTGCTGGGTGCTCAGTGCTCGGGATGCTGGGTCCTCAGTTCTCAGGGTGCTGGGTGCTCAGTACTCAGGGTGCTGGGTGCTCAGTGCTCGGGGTGCTGGGTCCTCAGTGCTCAGGGTGCTCAGTGCTCAGTGTTCGGGGTGCTGGGTGCTCAGTGCTCGGGGTGCTGGGTGCTCAGTGCTCAGGGTGCTGGTTGCTCAGTACTCTGTGTGCTCAGTGCTCAGGGTGCTGGGTGCTCAGAACTCAGGGTGCTCGGTGCTCAGTACTCATGGTGCTGGGTGCTCATTCTCGGGGTACTGGGTGCTCAGTACTCAGGTTGCTCAGTACTCTGGGTGCTCGGGGCTCAGTACTCATGGTGCTGGGTGCTCAGTACTCAGGGTGCTGGGTGCTCAGAACTCTGGGTGCTTGGTGCTCAGTACTCAGGGTGCTGGCTGCTCAGTGCTCAGGGTGCTCGGTGCTCAGTACTCATGGTGCTGGGTGCTCATTCTCGGGGTACTGGGTGCTCAGTACTCAGGTTGCTCAGTACTCTGGGTGCTCGGGGCTCAGTACTCATGGTGCTGGGTGCTCAGTACTCAGGGTGCTCGGTGCTCAGTTCTCAGGGTGCTCGGTGCTCAGTGTTTGGGGTGCTGGGTGCTCAGTACTCAGGGTGCTTGGTGCTCAGAGCTCAGGGTACTGGCTGCTCAGTGCTCAGGGTGCTGGGTGCTCAGTACTCAGTGCTCAGGATGCTGGGTGCTCAGTGCTCAGGGTGCTGGGTGCTCAGTGCTCAGGGTGGTCAGTGCTCAGTGCTCAGTACTCAGGGTGCTTGGTGCTCAGTACTCAGGGTGCTGGGTGCTCAGTGCTCGGGTTACCCGGTGCTCAGTGCTCGGGTTGCTCGGTGCTCAGTACTCAAGGTGCTGAGTGCTCAGTGCTCAGGGTGCTGGGTGCTCAGTGCTCAGGGTGCTGGGTGCTCAGTGCTCAGCGTGCTTGATGCTCAGTACTCAGGGTGTTGGGTGCTCAGTGCTCAGGGTGCTGGGTGCTCAGTGCTCAGGGTGCTGGGTGCTCATTACTCAGGGTGCTGGGTGCTCAGTACTCAGGGTGCTGGGTGCTTAGTACTCGGGGTGCTGGGTGCTCAGTGCCCAGTGCTCAGGATGCTGGGTGCTCAGTGCTCGGGCTGCTGGGTGCTCAGTGCTCAGCGTGCTGGGTGCTCAGTACTCAGGGTGCTGGGTTCTCAGTACTCAGGGTGCTGGGTGCACAGTGCTAGGGGTGCTGGGTCCTCAGTGCTCGGAATCTGGGTGCTCAGTACTCAGGGTGCTGGGTGCTCAGTACTCAGGGTGCTGGGTGCTCAGTGCTCAGGGTGCTGGGTGCTCAGTGCTCTGGGTGCTGGGTGCTCAGTGCTCAGGGTGCTGGGTGCTCAGTGCTCAGGGTGCTGGGTGCTCAGTGATCGGGGTGATGGGTGCTGAGTGCTCAGGGTGCTGGGTGCTCAGTGCTCGGGGTGCTCGGTGCTCAGTGCTCAGGGTCCTGGGTGCTCAGTACTCAGGGTGCTGGGTGCTTAGTACTCAGGGTGCTGAGTGCTCAGTACACAGGGTGCTGGGTGCTCAGTGCTAGGGTTGCTGGGTGCTCAGTGCTCAGTACTCAGGGTGCTGGGTGCTCAGTGCTCAGGGTGCTGAGTGCTCAGTACTCAGCTTGCTGGGTGCTCAGTACTCAGGGTGCTGGGTGCTCAGTGCTCAGGGTGCTGGGTGCTCCGTGCTCAGGGTGCTGGGTGCTCAGTGCTCAGGGTGCTGGGTGCTCAGTACTCAGCGTGCTGGGTGCTCAGTACTCAGGGTGCTGGGTGCTCAGTGCTCAGGGTGCTGAGTGCTCAGTACTCAGCGTGCTGGGTGCTCAGTACTCAGGGTGCTGGGTGCTCAGTGCTCAGGGTGCGGGGTGCTCAGTACTCAGGGTGCTGGGTGCTCAGTGCTCAGGGTGCTGGGTGCTCAGTGCTCAGGGTGCTGGGTGCTCAGTGCTCGGGGAGCTCGGTGCTCAGTACTCAGGGTGCTGGGTGCTCAGTACTCAGTGCTCGGGGTCCTGGGTGCTCCGTGCTCGGGATGCTGGGTGCTCAGTACTCAGGGTGCTGGGTGCTCATTCTCGGGGTGCTGGGTGCTCAGTGCTCGGTGTGCTGGGTGCTCAGTGCTCAGGGTGCTGGGGGCTCAGTACTCAGGGTGCTGGGTGCTCAGTACTCAGGGTGCTCGGTTCTCAGTACTCAGGGTGCTGGGTGCTCATTCTCGGGGTGCTGGGTGCTCAGTGCTCGGGTTGCTGGGTGATCAGTACTCAGGGTGCTGGGGGCTCAGTACTCAGGGTGCTGGGTGCTCAGTACTCAGGGTGATCTGTTCTCAGTACTCAGGGTGCTGGGTGCTCAGTACTCGGGGTGCTCAGTACTCAGGGTACTGGGTGCTCAGTACTCAGGGTTCTGGGTGCTCAGTTCTCGGGGTGCTCGGTGCTCAGTACTCGGGGTGCTGGGTGCTCAGTACTCGGGGTGCTGGGTGCTCAGTGCTCAGGGTGCTGGGTGCTCAGTGCTCGGGGAGCTGGGTGCTCAGTGCTGAGGGTGCTGGCTGCTAAGTGCTCAGGGTGCTGGGTGCTCAGTACTCAGGGTGCTAGGTGCTCAGTACTCAGGGTGCTCAGTGCTCAGTACTCAGCGTGCTGGGTGCTCAGTGCTCGGGGTGCTCGGTGATCAGTACTCAGGGTGCTGGGTGCTCAGTGATCGGGGTGATGGGTGCTGAGTGCTCAGGGTGCTGGGTGCTCAGTGCTCGGGGTGCTCGGTGCTCAGTGCTCAGGGTCCTGGGTGCTCAGTACTCAGGGTGCTGGGTGCTCCGTGCTCAGGGTGCTGGGTGCTCAGTGCTCAGGGTGCTGGGTGCTCAGTACTCAGCGTGCTGGGTGCTCAGTGCTCAGGGTGCTGGGTGCTCAGTGCTCTGGGTGCTGGGTGCTCAGTGCTCAGGGTGCTGGGTGCTCAGTGCTCAGGGTGCTGGGTGCTCAGTGATCGGGGTGATGGGTGCTGAGTGCTCAGGGTGCTGGGTGCTCAGTGCTCGGGGTGCTCGGTGCTCAGTGCTCAGGGTCCTGGGTGCTCAGTACTCAGGGTGCTGGGTGCTTAGTACTCAGGGTGCTGAGTGCTCAGTACACAGGGTGCTGGGTGCTCAGTGCTAGGGTTGCTGGGTGCTCAGTGCTCAGTACTCAGGGTGCTGGGTGCTCAGTGCTCAGGGTGCTGAGTGCTCAGTACTCAGCTTGCTGGGTGCTCAGTACTCAGGGTGCTGGGTGCTCAGTGCTCAGGGTGCTGGGTGCTCCGTGCTCAGGGTGCTGGGTGCTCAGTGCTCAGGGTGCTGGGTGCTCAGTACTCAGCGTGCTGGGTGCTCAGTACTCAGGGAGCTGGGTGCTCAGTGCTCAGGGTGCTGAGTGCTCAGTACTCAGCGTGCTGGGTGCTCAGTACTCAGGGTGCTGGGTGCTCAGTGCTCAGGGTGCGGGGTGCTCAGTACTCAGGGTGCTGGGTGCTCAGTGCTCAGGGTGCTGGGTGCTCAGTGCTCAGGGTGCTGGGTGCTCAGTGCTCGGGGAGCTCGGTGCTCAGTACTCAGGGTGCTGGGTGCTCAGTACTCAGTGCTCGGGGTCCTGGGTGCTCCGTGCTCGGGATGCTGGGTGCTCAGTACTCAGGGTGCTGGGTGCTCATTCTCGGGGTGCTGGGTGCTCAGTGCTCGGTGTGCTGGGTGCTCAGTGCTCAGGGTGCTGGGGGCTCAGTACTCAGGGTGCTGGGTGCTCAGTACTCAGGGTGCTCGGTTCTCAGTACTCAGGGTGCTGGGTGCTCATTCTCGGGGTGCTGGGTGCTCAGTGCTCGGGTTGCTGGGTGATCAGTACTCAGGGTGCTGGGGGCTCATTACTCAGGGTGCTGGGTGCTCAGTACTCAGGGTGATCTGTTCTCAGTACTCAGGGTGCTGGGTGCTCAGTACTCGGGGTGCTCAGTACTCAGGGTACTGGGTGCTCAGTACTCAGGGTTCTGGGTGCTCAGTGCTCGGGGTGCTCGGTGCTCAGTACTCGGGGTGCTGGGTGCTCAGTACTCGGGGTGCTGGGTGCTCAGTGCTCAGGGTGCTGGGTGCTCAGTGCTCGGGGAGCTGGGTGCTCAGTGCTGAGGGTGCTGGCTGCTAAGTGCTCAGGGTGCTGGGTGCTCAGTACTCAGGGTGCTAGGTGCTCAGTACTCAGGGTGCTCAGTGCTCAGTACTCAGCGTGCTGGGTGCTCAGTGCTCGGGGTGCTCGGTGATCAGTACTCAGGGTGCTGGGTGGTCAGTGCTCAGGGTGCTGAGTACTCAGTACTCAGGGTGCTGGGTGCTCAGTGCTCAGGGTGCTGGGTGCTCAGTTCTCAGGGTGCTGGGTGCTCAGTGCTCGGGGTGCTGGGTGCTCAGTTCTCGGGGTGCTGGGTGCTCAGTGCTCGGGGTGCTGGGTGCTCAGTGCTCAGGGTGCTGGGTGCTCAGTACTCAGGGTGCTGGGGGCTCAGTACTCAGGGTGCTGGGTGCTCAGTGTTCAGGGTGCTGGGTGCTCAGTCCTCAGGGTGCTGGGTGCTCAGTACTCAGGGTGTTCGGTGCTCAGTACTCAGGGTGCTCAGTGCTCAGTACTCAGGGTGCTGGTTGCTCAGTGCTCGGGGTGCTCGGTGCTCAGTACTCAGGGTGCTGGGTGCTCAGTACTCAGGGTGCTGGGTGCTCAGTACTCAGGGTGCTGGGTGCTCAGTACTCAGGGTGCTGGGTGCTCAGTACTCAGGGTGCTGGGTGCTCAGTGCTCAGGGTGCTGGGTGCTCAGTACTCAGGGTGCTTGGTGCTCAGTACTTAGTGTGCTCGGTGCTCAGTACTCAGTGTGCTGGGTGCTCAGTGCTCAGGGTTCTTTGTACTCAGTACTCAGAGTTCTGGGTGCTCAGTACTCAGGGTGCTAGGTGCTCAGTGCTCAGGGTGCTGGGTGCTCAGCGCTCAGGGTGCTGGGTGCTCAGTACTCAGGGTGCTGGGTGCTCAGTGCTCAGGGTGATCGTTGCTCAGTACTCAGGGTGCTCAGTACTCAGGGTGCTGGGTTCTCAGTGCTCAGGGTGCTGGGTGCTCAGTACTCAGGGTGCTGGGTGCTCAGTGCTCGGTGTGCTGGGTGCTCAGTGCTCAGGGTGCTCAGTGCTCAGGGTGCTGGGTGCTCAGTGCTCGGGGTGCTCGGTGCTCAGGGTGCTGGGTGCTCAGTCCTCAGGGTGCTCAGTGCTCAGGGTGCTGGGTGCTCAGTGCTCGGGGTGCTCGGTGCTCAGTACTCAGGGTGCTGGGTGCTCAGTACTCATGGTGCTGGGTGGTCAGTACTCAGGGGGCTGGGTGCTCAGTGCTCAGGGTGCTGGGTGCTCAGTGCTCAGGGCGCTGGGTGCTCAGTGCTCGGGGTGCTGGGTACTCAGTGCTCGGGGTGCTGGGTGGTCAGTGCTCATTGATCAGGGTGCTGGGTGCTCAGTGCTCAGTGCTCAGGGTGCTGGGTGCTCAGTACTCAGGGTGCTGGGTGCTCAGTACTCAGGGTGCTGGGTGCTCAGTGATCAGGGTGCTGGGTGCTCAGTACTCTGGGTGTTGGGTGCTCTGTACTCAGGGTGCTGGGTGCTCAGTGCTCCGGGTGCTCGGTGCTCAGTACTCAAGGTGCTGGGTGCTCAGTGCTCAGGGTGCGGGGTGCTCAGTCCTCGGGGTGCTCCGTGCTCAGTGCTCAGGGTGCTGGGTGATCAGTGCTCGGGGTGCTCGGTGCTCAGTACTCAAGGTGCTCAGTGCTGAGTGCTCAGGGTGCTGGGTGTTCAGTACTCAGGGTGCTCGGTGCTCAGTGCTCAGGGTGCTGGGTGCTCAGTACTCAGGGTGCTGGGTGCTCAGTGCTCGGGGTGCTGGGTGCTCAGAGCTCAGGGTGATCAGTGCTCAGTACTCAGGGTGCTGGGTTCTCAGTGCTCTGGGTGCTGGGTGCTCAGTCCTCAGGGTGCTCAGTACTCAGGATGCTCTGTGCTCAGTGCTCAGTACTCAGGGTGCTCAGTACTCAGGGTGCTGGGTGCTCAGTGCTCGGGGTGCTGGGTGCTCAGTACTCAGGGTGCTGGGTGCTCAGTACTCAGGGTGCTGGGTGCTCAGTGCTTGGGGTGCTGGGTGCTCACTGCTCAGAGTGATCGGTGCTCAGTGCTCAGGCTGCTGGGTGCTCAGTGCTCGGGGTGCTGGGTGCTCAGTGCTCAGTGCTCAGGGTGCTGGGTGCTCAGTGCTCAGTGCTCAGGGTGCTGGGTGTTCAGTACTCAGGGTGCTCGGTGCTCAGTGCTCAGGGTGCTAGGTGCTCAGTACTCAGGGTGCTGGGTGCTCAGTGCTCGGGGTGCTGGGTGCTCAGTACTCAGGGTGTTGGGTGCTCAGTACTCAGGGTGCTGGGTGCTCAGTGCTCAGGGTGCTGGGTGCTCAGTACTCAGGGTGCTGGGTGCTCAGTGCTCAGGGTGCTGGGTGCTCAGTGCTCTGGGTGCTGGGTGCTCAGTGCTCAGGGTGCTGGGTGCTCAGTGCTCAGGGTGCTGGGTGCTCAGTGATCGGGGTGTTGGGTGCTGAGTGCTCAGGGTGCTGAGTGCTCAGTGCTCGGGGTGCTCGGTGCTCAGTGCGCAGGGTCCTGGGTGCTCAGTTCTCAGGGTGCTGGGTGCTTAGTAATCAGGGTGCTCAGTGCTCAGTACACAGGGTGCTGGGTGCTCAGTGCTCGGGGTGCTGGGTGCTCAGTGCTCATTACTCAGGGTGCTGGGTGCTCAGTGCTCAGGGTGCTGAGTGCTCAGTACTCAGCGTGCTGGGTGCTCAGTACTCAGGGTGCTGGGTGCTCAGTGCTCAGGGTGCTGTGTGCTCAGTGCTCAGGGTGCTGGGTGCTCAGTGCTCGGGGAGCTCGGTGCTCAGTACTCAGGGTGCTGGGTGCTCAGTACTCAGTGCTCGGGGTACTGGGTGCTCCGTGCTCGGGGTGATCTGTTCTCAGTACTCAGGGTGCTGGGTGCTCAGTGCTCGGGGTGCTGGGTGCTCAGTACTCGGGGTGCTCAGTACTCAGGGTACTGGGTGCTCAGTACTCAGGGTGCTGGGTGCTCAGAGGTCGGGGTGCTCGGTGCTCAGTCCTCGGTGTGCTGGGTGCTCAGTGCTCAGGGTGCTGGGTGCTCAGTGCTCGGGGTGCTGGGTGCTCAGTGCTGAGGGTGCTGGCTGCTCAGTGCTCAGGGTGCTGGGTGCTCAGTACTCAGGGTGCTAGGTGCTCAGTACTCAGGGTGCTCAGTGCTCAGTACTCAGCTTGCTGGGTGCTCAGTGCTCAGGGTCCTCGGTGCTCAGTACTCAGGGTGTTCAGTGCTCAGTACTCAGCGTGCTTTGGGCTCAGTGCTCAGGGTGCTGGGTGCTCAGTACTCTGGGTGCTGGGTGCTCAGTATTCAGGGTGCTGGGTGCTCAGTACTCAGGGTGCTGGGTGCTCAGTGCACGGGGTGCTCGGTGATCAGTACTCAGGGTGCTGGGTGCTCAGTGCTCAGGGTGCTGAGTACTCAGTACTCAGGGTGCTGGGTGCTCAGTGCTCAGGGTGCTGGGTGCTCAGTGCTCAGGGTCCTGGGTGCTCAGTGCTCGGGGTGCTGGGTGCTCAGCGCTCGGGGTGCTGGGTGCTCAGTGCTCAGGGTGCTGGGTGCTCAGTACTCAGGGTGCTGGGTGCTCATTACTCAGGGTGCTGGGTGCTCAGTGCTCAGGGTGCTGGGTGCTCAGTCCTCAGGGTGCTGGGTGCTCAGTACTCAGGGTGTTCGGTGCTTAGTACTCAGGGTGCTCAGTGCTCAGTACTCAGGGTGCTGGTTGCTCAGTGCTCGGGGTGCTCGGTGCTCAGTACTCAGGGTGCTGGGTGCTCAGTACTCAGGGTGCTGGGTGCTCCGTACTCAGGGTGCTGGGTGCTCAGTACTCAGGGTTCTGGGTGCTCAGTACTCAGGGTGCTGGGTGCTCAATGCTCAGGGTGCTGGGTGCTCAGTGCTCAGGGTGCTGGGTGCTCAGTACTCAGGGTGCTGGGTGCTCAGTGCTCAGGGTGATCGGTGCTCAGTACTCAGGGTGCTCAGTACTCAGGGTGCTGGGTGCTCAGTACTCAGGGTGCTGGGTGCTCAGTGCTCAGGGTGCTGGGTGCTCAGTGCTCTGGGTGCTGGGTGCTCAGTGCTCAGGGTGCTGGGTGCTCAGTGCTCAGGGTGCTGGGTGCTCAGTGATCGGGGTGATGGGTGCTGAGTGCTCAGGGTGCTGGGTGCTCAGTGCTCGGGGTGCTCGGTGCTCAGTGCTCAGGGTCCTGGGTGCTCCGTACTCAGGGTGCTGGGTGCTTAGTAATCAGGGTGCTCAGTGCTCAGTACACTGGGTGCTGGGTGCTCAGTGCTTAGAGTGTTGGGTGCTCAGTACTCAGGGTGCTGGGTGCTCAGTGCTCAGTGCTCAGGGTGCTCAGTGCTCAGGGTGCTCAGTGCTAAGGGTGCTGGGTGCTCAGGGTGCTGGGTGCTCAGTGCTCGGGGTGCTGGGTGCTCAGTGCTCAGTGCTCAGGGTGCTGGGTGCTCAGTGCTCAGTGCTCAGGGTGCTGGGTGTTCAGTACTCAGGGTGCTCGGTGCTCAGTGCTCAGGGTGCTAGGTGCTCAGTACTCAGGGTGCTGGGTGCTCAGTGCTCGGGGTGCTGGGTGCTCAGTACTCAGGGTGCTGGGTGCTCAGTACTCAGGGTGCTGGGTGCTCAGTGCTCAGGGTGCTGGGTGCTCAGTACTCAGGGTGCTCGGTGCTCAGTACTCAGGGTGCTGGGTGATCAGTGCTCAGGGTGCTGGGTGCTCAGTGCTCAGGGTGCTGGGTGCTCAGTGCTCAGGGTGCTGGGTGCTCAGTGCTCAGGGTGCTGGGTGCTCATTGATCGGGGTGATGGGTGCTGAGTGCTCAGTGTGCTGAGTGCTCAGTGCTCGGGTTGCTCGGTGCTCAGTGCTCAGGGTCCTGTGTGGTCAGTACTCAGGGTGCTGGGTGCTTAGTAATCAGGGTGCTCAGTGCTCAGTACACAGGGTGCTGGGTGCTCAGTGCTCGGGGTGCTGGGTGCTCAGTGCTCAGTACTCAGGGTGCTGGGTGCTCAGTGCTCAGGGTGCTGAGTGCTCAGTACTCAGCGTGCTGGGTGCTCAGTACTCAGGGTGCTGGGTGCTCAGTGCTCAGGGTGCTGGGTGCTCAGTGCTCAGGGTGCTGTGTGCTCAGTGCTCGGGGAGCTCGGTGCTCAGTACCCAGGGTGCTGGGTGCTCAGTACTCAGTGCTCGGGGTCCTGGGTGCTCCGTGCTCTGGGTGATCTGTTCTCAGTACTCAGGGTGCTGGGTGCAAAGTGCTCGGGGTGCTGGGTGCTCAGTACTCGGGGTGCTCAGTACTCAGGGTACGGGGTGCACAGTACTCAGGGTGCTGGGTGCTCAGAGCTCGGGGTGCTCGGTGCTCAGTACTCGGGGTGCTGGGTGCTCAGTGCTCAGGGTGCTGGGTGCTCAGTGCTCGGGGTGCTGGCTGCTCAGTGCTCAGGGTGCTAGGTGCTCAGTACTCAGGGTGCTGGGTGCTCAGTGCTCGGGGTGCTGGGTGCTCAATACTCAGGGTGCTGGGTGCTCAGTACTCAGGGTGCTGAGTGCTCAGTGCTCAGGGTGCTGGGTGCTCAGTACTCAGGGTGCTCGGTGCTCAGTACTCAGGGTGCTGGGTGATCAGTGCTCAGGGTGCTGGGTGCTCAGTGCTCAGGGTGCTGGGTGCTCAGTGCTCAGGGTGCTGAGTGCTCAGTACTCAGCGTGCTGGGTGCTCAGTACTCAGGGTGCTGGGTGCTCAGTGCTCAGGGTGCTGGGTGCTCAGTGCTCAGGGTGCTGGGTGCTCAGTGCTCGGGGAGCTCGGTGCTCAGTACCCAGGGTGCTGGGTGCTCAGTACTCAGTGCTCGGGGTCCTGGGTGCTCCGTGCTCTGGGTGATCTGTTCTCAGTACTCAGGGTGCTGGGTGCTCAGTGCTCGGGGGGCTGGGTGCTCAGTACTCGGGGTGCTGTGTGCTCAGTGCTCAGTGTGATCAGTGCTCAGTACTCAGGGTGCTGGGTGCTCAGTACTCAGGGTGCTGTGTGCTCAGTGCTCAGGGTGCTGGGTGCTCAGTACTCAGGGTGCTGGGTGCTCAGTACTCAGGGTGCTCCGTGCTCAGTACTCAGGGTGCTGGGTGCTCAGTGCTCAGGGTGCTTTGTACTCAGTACTCAGGGTTCTGGGTGCTCAGTAATCAGGGTGCTGGGTGCTCAATGCTCAGGGAGCTGGGTGCTCAGTGCTCAGGGTGCTGGGTGCTCAGTATTCAGGGTGCTGGGTGCTCAGTGCTCAGGGTGATCGGTGCTCAGTACTCAGGGTGCTCAGTACTCAGGGTGCTGGGTGCTCAGTACTCAGGGTGCTGGGTGCTCAGTGCTCAGGGTGCTGGGTGCTCAGTGCTCTGGGTGCTGGGTAATCAGTGCTCAGGGTGCTGGGTGCTCAGTGCTCAGGGTGCTGGGTGCTCAGTGATCGGGGTGATGGGTGCTGAGTGCTCAGGGTGCTGGGTGCTCAGTGCTCGGGGTGCTCGGTGCTCAGTGCTCAGGGTCCTGGGTGCTCAGTACTCAGTGTGCTGGGTGCTTAGTAATCAGGGTGCTCAGTGCTCAGGACACAGGGTGCTGGGTGATCAGTGCTCGGGGTGCTGGGTGCGGAGTGCTCAGTACTCAAGGTGCTGGGTGCTCAGTGCTCAGGGTGCTGAGTGCTCAGTAAACAGCGTGCTGGGTGCTCAGTACTCAGGGTGCTGGGTGCTCAGTGCTCAGGGTGCTGGGTGCTCAGTGCTCAGGGTGCTGGGTGCTCCGTGCTCGGGGAGCTCGGTGCTCAGTACTCAGGGTGCTGGGTGATCAGTACTCAGTGCTCGGGGTCCTGGGTGCTCCGTGCTCGGGGTGCTGGGTGCTCAGTACTCAGGGTGCTGGGTGCTCATTCTCGGGGTGCTGGGTGCTCAGTGCTCGGGGTGCTGGGTGCTCAGTACTCAGGGTGCTGGGGGCTCAGTACTCAGGGTGCTGGGTGCTCAGTACTCAGGGTGCTCGGTTCTCAGTACTCAGGGTGCTGGGTGCTCATTCTCGGGGTGCTGGGTGCTCAGTGCTCGGGGTGCTGGGTGCTCAGTACTCAGGGTGCTGGGGGCTCAGTACTCAGGGTGCTGGGTGCTCAGTACTCAGGGTAATCTGTTCTCAGTACTCAGGGTGCTGGGTGCTCAGTGCTCGGGGTGCTGGGTGCTCAGTACTCAGGGTGCTGGGTGCTCAGTGCTCGGGTTGCTGGGTGCTCAGTGCTCAGGGTGCTGGGTGCTCAGTGCTCGGGGTGCTGGGTGCTGAGTCCTCAGGGTGCTGGGTGCTCAGTGCTCGGGGTGCTCGGTGCTCAGTGCTCAGTGTGCTGGGTGCTCAGTACTCAGGGTGCTGGGTGCTTAGTACTCAGGGTGCTCAGTGCTCAGTACACAGGGTGCTGGGTGCTCAGTGCTCGGGGTGCTGGGTGCTCAGTGCTCAGTACTCAGGGTGCTGGGTGCTCAGTGCTCAGGGTGCTGGGTGCTCAGTCCTCAGGGTGCTGGGTGCTCAGGGATCGGGGTGCTGGGTGCTCAGTACTCAGGGTGCTCAGTGCTCGGTTAGCTCGGTGCTCAGTACTCAGGGTGCTGGGTGCTCAGTACTCAGTTCTCGGGGTCCTGGGTGCTCCGTGCTCGGGGTGCTGGGTGCTCAGTGCTCTGGGTGCTGGGTGCTCAGTACTCAGGGTGCTGGGTGCTCAGTACTCAGGGTGCTGGGTGCTCAGTGCTCAGGGTGCTGGGTGCTCAGTGCTCAGGGTGCTGGGTGCTCAGTACTCAGGGTGCTGGGTGCTCAGTGCTCAGGGTGATCGGTGCTCAGTACTCAGGGTGCTCAGTACTCAGGGTGCTGGGTGCTCAGTGCTCAGGGTGCTGGGTGCTCAGTACTCAGGGTGCTGGGTGCTCAGTGCTCGGGGTGCTGGGTGCTCAGTGCTCAGGGTGATCGGTGCTCAGTACTCAGGGTGCTGGGTGCTCAGTGCTCAGGGTGCTGGGTGCTCAGTCCTCAGGGTGCTCAGTGCTCAGGGTGCTGGGTGCTCAGTACTCAAGGTGCTGGGTGCTCAGTACTCAGGGTCCTGGGTGCTCAGTGCTCAGTGTGCTGGGTGCTCAGTGCTCAGGGTGCTGGGTGCTCAGTGCTCGGGGTGCTGGGTGCTCAGTGCTCGGGGTGCTTGGTGGTCAGTGCTCAGTGCTCAAGGTGCTGGGTGCTCAGTGCTCAGTGCTCAGGGTGCTGGGTGCTCAGTACTCAGGGTGCTGGGTGCTCAGTACTCAGGGTGCTGGGTGCTCAGTTCTCAGGGTGCTGGGTGATCAGTACTCTGGGTGTTGGGTGCTCAGTACTCAGGATGCTCAGTGCTCAGTACTCGGGGTGCTGGGTGCTCAGTGCTCAGTGTGCTCAGTGCTCAGTTCTCAGGGTGCTGGGTGCTCAGTGCTCGGGGCGCTGGGTGCTCAGTGCTCGGGGTGCTGGGTGCTCAGTACTCAGGGTGCTGTGTGCTCAGTGCTCAGTACTCAGCGTGCTGGGTGCTCAGTGCTCAGAGTGTTGGGTGCTCAGTACTCAGGGTGCTGGGTGCTCAGTGCTCAGTGCTCAGGGTGCTCAGTGCTCAGGGTGCTCAGTGCTCAGGGTGCTGGGTGCTCAGGGTGCTGGGTGCTCAGTGCTCGGGGTGCTGGGTGCTCAGTGCTCAGTGCTCAGGGTGCTGGGTGCTCAGTGCTCAGTGCTCAGGGTGCTGGATGTTCAGTACTCAGGGTGCTCGGTGCTCAGTGCTCAGGGTGCTAGGTGCTCAGTACTCAGGGTGCTGGGTGCTCAGTGCTCGGGGTGCTGGGTGCTCAGTACTCAGGGTGCTGGGTGCTCAGTACTCGGGGTGCTCGGTGCTCAGTGCTCAGGGTCCTGGGTGCTCAGTACTCAGGGTGCTGGGTGCTTAGTAATCAGGGTGCTCAGTGCTCAGTACACAGGGTGCTGGGTGCTCAGTGCTCGGGGTACTGGGTGCTCAGTGCTCAGTACTCAGGGAGCTGGGTGCTCAGTGCTCAGGGTGCTGAGTGCTCAGTACTCAGCGTGCTGGGTGCTCAGTACTCAGGGTGCTGGGTGCTCAGTGCTCAGGGTGCTGGGTGCTCAGTGCTCAGGGTGCTGGGTGCTCAGTGCTCGGGGAGCTCGGTGCTCAGTACTCAGGGTGCTGGGTGCTCAGTACTCAGTGCTCGGGGTCCTGGGTGCTCTGTGCTCGGGGTGATCTGTTCTCAGTACTCAGGGTGCTGGGTGCTCAGTGCTCGCGGTGCTGGGTGCTCAGTACTCGGGGCGCTCAGTACTCAGGGTACTGGATGCTCAGTACTCAGGGTGCTGGGTGCTCAGAGCTCGGGGTGCTCGGTGCTCAGTACTCGGGGTGCTGGGTGCTCAGTGCTCAGGGTTCTGGGTGCTCAGTGCTCGGGGTGCTGGGTGCTCAGTGCTGAGGGTGCTGGCTGCTCAGTGCTCAGGGTGCTGGGTGCTCAGTACTCAGGGTGCTAGGTGCTCAGTACTCAGGGTGCTCAGTGCTCAGTACTCAGCGTGCTGGGTGCTCAGTGCTCAGGGTCCTCGGTGCTCAGTACTCAGGCTGTTCAGTGCTCAGTACTCAGCGTGCTTTGTGCTCAGTGCTCAGGGTGCTGGGTGCTCAGTACTCAGGGTTCTGGGTGCTCAGTATTCAGGGTGCTGGGTGCTCAGTACTCAGGGTGCTGGGTGCTCAGTGCACGGGGTGCTCGGTGATCAGTACTCAGGGTGCTGGGTGCTCAGTGCTCAGGGTGCTGAGTACTCAGTACTCAGGGTGCTGGGTGCTCAGTGCTCAGGGTGCTGGGTGCTCAGTGCTCAGGGTGCTGGGTGCTCA
Organism: Microtus oregoni; assembly: GCF_018167655.1. Taxonomy (NCBI): domain Eukaryota; kingdom Metazoa; phylum Chordata; class Mammalia; order Rodentia; family Cricetidae; genus Microtus; species Microtus oregoni. Next base: position 3,631,295 of record NW_024544028.1, on the reverse strand, counting down.
GTGCTCGGGGTGCTGGGTGCTCAGTGCTCGGGGTGCTGGGTGCTCAGTGCTCAGGGTGCTGGGTGCTCAGTACTCAGGGAGCTGGGTGCTCAGTGCTCGGGGTGCTCGGTGCTCAGTGCTCAGTGTGCTGGGTGCTCAGTACTCAGGGTGCTGGGTGCTTAGTACTCAGGGTGCTCAGTGCTCAGTACACAGGGTGCTGGGTGCTCAGTGCTCGGGGTGCTGGGTGCTCAGTGCTCAGTACTCAGGGTGCTGGGTGCTCAGTGCTCAGGGTGCTGGGTGCTCAGTACTCAGCGTGCTGGGTGCTCAGTACTCAGGGTGCTGGGTGCTCAGTGCTCAGGGTGCTGGGTGCTCAGTCCTCAGGGTGCTGGGTGCTCAGTGATCGGGGTGCTGGGTGTTCAGTACTCAGGGTGCTCAGTGCTCGGTTAGCTCGGTGCTCAGTACTCAGGGTGTTGGGTGCTCAGTACTCAGTTCTCGGGGTCCTGGGTGCTCCGTGCTCGGGTTGCTGGGTGCTCAGTGCTCTGGGTGCTGGGTGCTCAGTACTCAGGGTGCTGGGTGCTCAGTACTCAGGGTGCTGGGTGCTCAGTGCTCAGGGTGCTGTGTGCTCAGTACTCAGGGTGCTGGGTGCTCAGTACTCAGGGTGCTCGGTGCTCAGTACTCAGGGTGCTGGGTCCTCAGTGCTCAGGGTGCTGGGTACTCAGTACTCAGGGTGCTGGGTGCTCAGTACTCAGGGTGCTGGGTGCTCAGTGCTCAGGGTGCTGGGTGCTCAGTGCTCAGGGTGCTGGGTGCTCAGTACTCAGGGTGCTGGGTGCTCAGTGCTCAGGGTGATCGGTGCTCAGTACTCAGGGTGCTCAGTACTCAGGGTGCTGGGTGCTCAGTGCTCAGGGTGCTGGGTGCTCAGTACTCAGGGTGCTGGGTGCTCAGTGCTCGGGGTGCTGGGTGCTCAGTGCTCAGGGTGATCGGTGCTCAGTACTCAGGGTGCTGGGTGCTCAGTGCTCAGGGTGCTGGGTGCTCAGTCCTCAGGGTGCTCAGTGCTCAGGGTGCTGGGTGCTCAGTACTCATGGTGCTGGGTGCTCAGTACTCAGGGTCCTGGGTGCTCAGTGCTCAGTGTGCTGGGTGCTCAGTGCTCAGGGCGCTGGGTGCTCAGTGCTCGGGGTGCTGGGTGCTCAGTGCTCAGGGTGCTGGGTGGTCAGTGCTCAGTGCTCAAGGTGCTGGGTGCTCAGTGCTCAGTGCTCAGGTTGCTGGGTGCTCAGTACTCAGGGTGCTGGGTGCTCAGTACTCAGGGTGCTGGGTGCTCAGTACTCAGTTCTCGGGGTCCTGGGTGCTCCGTGCTCGGGGTGCTGGGTGCTCAGTGCTCTGGGTGCTGGGTGCTCAGTACTCAGGGTGCTGGGTGCTCAGTACTCAGGGTGCTGGGTGCTCAGTGCTCAGGGTGCTGGGTGCTCAGTGCTCAGGGTGCTGGGTGCTCAGTACTCAGGGTGCTGGGTGCTCAGTGCTCAGGGTGATCGGTGCTCAGTACTCAGGGTGCTCAGTACTCAGGGTGCTGGGTGCTCAGTGCTCAGGGTGCTGGGTGCTCAGTACTCAGGGTGCTGGGTGCTCAGTGCTCGGGGTGCTGGGTGCTCAGTGCTCAGGGTGATCGGTGCTCAGTACTCAGGGTGCTGGGTGCTCAGTGCTCAGGGTGCTGGGTGCTCAGTCCTCAGGGTGCTCAGTGCTCAGGGTGCTGGGTGCTCAGTACTCAAGGTGCTGGGTGCTCAGTACTCAGGGTCCTGGGTGCTCAGTGCTCAGTGTGCTGGGTGCTCAGTGCTCAGGGTGCTGGGTGCTCAGTGCTCGGGGTGCTGGGTGCTCAGTGCTCGGGGTGCTTGGTGGTCAGTGCTCAGTGCTCAAGGTGCTGGGTGCTCAGTGCTCAGTGCTCAGGGTGCTGGGTGCTCAGTACTCAGGGTGCTGGGTGCTCAGTACTCAGGGTGCTGGGTGCTCAGTTCTCAGGGTGCTGGGTGATCAGTACTCTGGGTGTTGGGTGCTCAGTACTCAGGGTGCTCAGTGCTCAGTACTCGGGGTGCTGGGTGCTCAGTGCTCAGTGTGCTCAGTGCTCAGTTCTCAGGGTGCTGGGTGCTCAGGGATCGGGGTGCTGGGTGCTCAGTGCTCAGTACTCAGGGTGCTGGGTGCTCAGTGCTCAGGGTGCTGGGTGCTCAGTCCTCAGGGTGCTGGGTGCTCAGGGATCGGGGTGCTGGGTGCTCAGTACTCAGGGTGCTCAGTGCTCGGTTAGCTCGGTGCTCAGTACTCAGGGTGCTGGGTGCTCAGTACTCAGTTCTCGGGGTCCTGGGTGCTCCGTGCTCGGGGTGCTGGGTGCTCAGTGCTCTGGGTGCTGGGTGCTCAGTACTCAGGGTGCTGGGTGCTCAGTACTCAGGGTGCTGGGTGCTCAGTGCTCAGGGTGCTGGGTGCTCAGTGCTCAGGGTGCTGGGTGCTCAGTACTCAGGGTGCTGGGTGCTCAGTGCTCAGGGTGATCGGTGCTCAGTACTCAGGGTGCTCAGTACTCAGGGTGCTGGGTGCTCAGTGCTCAGGGTGCTGGGTGCTCAGTACTCAGGGTGCTGGGTGCTCAGTGCTCGGGGTGCTGGGTGCTCAGTGCTCAGGGTGATCGGTGCTCAGTACTCAGGGTGCTGGGTGCTCAGTGCTCAGGGTGCTGGGTGCTCAGTCCTCAGGGTGCTCAGTGCTCAGGGTGCTGGGTGCTCAGTACTCAAGGTGCTGGGTGCTCAGTACTCAGGGTCCTGGGTGCTCAGTGCTCAGTGTGCTGGGTGCTCAGTGCTCAGGGTGCTGGGTGCTCAGTGCTCGGGGTGCTGGGTGCTCAGTGCTCGGGGTGCTTGGTGGTCAGTGCTCAGTGCTCAAGGTGCTGGGTGCTCAGTGCTCAGTGCTCAGGGTGCTGGGTGCTCAGTACTCAGGGTGCTGGGTGCTCAGTACTCAGGGTGCTGGGTGCTCAGTTCTCAGGGTGCTGGGTGATCAGTACTCTGGGTGTTGGGTGCTCAGTACTCAGGATGCTCAGTGCTCAGTACTCGGGGTGCTGGGTGCTCAGTGCTCAGTGTGCTCAGTGCTCAGTTCTCAGGGTGCTGGGTGCTCAGTGCTCGGGGCGCTGGGTGCTCAGTGCTCGGGGTGCTGGGTGCTCAGTACTCAGGGTGCTGTGTGCTCAGTGCTCAGTACTCAGCGTGCTGGGTGCTCAGTGCTCAGAGTGTTGGGTGCTCAGTACTCAGGGTGCTGGGTGCTCAGTGCTCAGTGCTCAGGGTGCTCAGTGCTCAGGGTGCTCAGTGCTCAGGGTGCTGGGTGCTCAGGGTGCTGGGTGCTCAGTGCTCGGGGTGCTGGGTGCTCAGTGCTCAGTGCTCAGGGTGCTGGGTGCTCAGTGCTCAGTGCTCAGGGTGCTGGGTGTTCAGTACTCAGGGTGCTCGGTGCTCAGTGCTCAGGGTGCTAGGTGCTCAGTACTCAGGGTGCTGGGTGCTCAGTGCTCGGGGTGCTGGGTGCTCAGTACTCAGGGTGCTGGGTGCTCAGTACTCGGGGTGCTCGGTGCTCAGTGCTCAGGGTCCTGGGTGCTCAGTACTCAGGGTGCTGGGTGCTTAGTAATCAGGGTGCTCAGTGCTCAGTACACAGGGTGCTGGGTGCTCAGTGCTCGGGGTGCTGGGTGCTCAGTGCTCAGTACTCAGGGAGCTGGGTGCTCAGTGCTCAGGGTGCTGAGTGCTCAGTACTCAGCGTGCTGGGTGCTCAGTACTCAGGGTGCTGGGTGCTCAGTGCTCAGGGTGCTGGGTGCTCAGTGCTCAGGGTGCTGGGTGCTCAGTGCTCGGGGAGCTCGGTGCTCAGTACTCAGGGTGCTGGGTGCTCAGTACTCAGTGCTCGGGGTCCTGGGTGCTCTGTGCTCGGGGTGATCTGTTCTCAGTACTCAGGGTGCTGGGTGCTCAGTGCTCGCGGTGCTGGGTGCTCAGTACTCGGGGCGCTCAGTACTCAGGGTACTGGATGCTCAGTACTCAGGGTGCTGGGTGCTCAGAGCTCGGGGTGCTCGGTGCTCAGTACTCGGGGTGCTGGGTGCTCAGTGCTCAGGGTTCTGGGTGCTCAGTGCTCGGGGTGCTGGGTGCTCAGTGCTGAGGGTGCTGGCTGCTCAGTGCTCAGGGTGCTGGGTGCTCAGTACTCAGGGTGCTAGGTGCTCAGTACTCAGGGTGCTCAGTGCTCAGTACTCAGCGTGCTGGGTGCTCAGTGCTCAGGGTCCTCGGTGCTCAGTACTCAGGCTGTTCAGTGCTCAGTACTCAGCGTGCTTTGTGCTCAGTGCTCAGGGTGCTGGGTGCTCAGTACTCAGGGTTCTGGGTGCTCAGTATTCAGGGTGCTGGGTGCTCAGTACTCAGGGTGCTGGGTGCTCAGTGCACGGGGTGCTCGGTGATCAGTACTCAGGGTGCTGGGTGCTCAGTGCTCAGGGTGCTGAGTACTCAGTACTCAGGGTGCTGGGTGCTCAGTGCTCAGGGTGCTGGGTGCTCAGTGCTCAGGGTGCTGGGTGCTCAGTCCTCAGGGTGCTGGGTGCTCAGTGATCGGGGTGCTGGGTGTTCAGTACTCAGGGTGCTCAGTGCTCGGTTAGCTCGGTGCTCAGTACTCAGGGTGTTGGGTGCTCAGTACTCAGTTCTCGGGGTCCTGGGTGCTCCGTGCTCGGGTTGCTGGGTGCTCAGTGCTCTGGGTGCTGGGTGCTCAGTACTCAGGGTGCTGGGTGCTCAGTACTCAGGGTGCTGGGTGCTCAGTGCTCAGGGTGCTGTGTGCTCAGTACTCAGGGTGCTGGGTGCTCAGTACTCAGGGTGCTCGGTGCTCAGTACTCAGGGTGCTGGGTCCTCAGTGCTCAGGGTGCTGGGTACTCAGTACTCAGGGTGCTGGGTGCTCAGTACTCAGGGTGCTGGGTGCTCAGTGCTCAGGGTGCTGGGTGCTCAGTGCTCAGGGTGCTGGGTGCTCAGTACTCAGGGTGCTGGGTGCTCAGTGCTCAGGGTGATCGGTGCTCAGTACTCAGGGTGCTCAGTACTCAGGGTGCTGGGTGCTCAGTGCTCAGGGTGCTGGGTGCTCAGTACTCAGGGTGCTGGGTGCTCAGTGCTCGGGGTGCTGGGTGCTCAGTGCTCAGGGTGATCGGTGCTCAGTACTCAGGGTGCTGGGTGCTCAGTGCTCAGGGTGCTGGGTGCTCAGTCCTCAGGGTGCTCAGTGCTCAGGGTGCTGGGTGCTCAGTACTCATGGTGCTGGGTGCTCAGTACTCAGGGTCCTGGGTGCTCAGTGCTCAGTGTGCTGGGTGCTCAGTGCTCAGGGCGCTGGGTGCTCAGTGCTCGGGGTGCTGGGTGCTCAGTGCTCAGGGTGCTGGGTGGTCAGTGCTCAGTGCTCAAGGTGCTGGGTGCTCAGTGCTCAGTGCTCAGGTTGCTGGGTGCTCAGTACTCAGGGTGCTGGGTGCTCAGTACTCAGGGTGCTGGGTGCTCAGTACTCAGTTCTCGGGGTCCTGGGTGCTCCGTGCTCGGGGTGCTGGGTGCTCAGTGCTCTGGGTGCTGGGTGCTCAGTACTCAGGGTGCTGGGTGCTCAGTACTCAGGGTGCTGGGTGCTCAGTGCTCAGGGTGCTGGGTGCTCAGTGCTCAGGGTGCTGGGTGCTCAGTACTCAGGGTGCTGGGTGCTCAGTGCTCAGGGTGATCGGTGCTCAGTACTCAGGGTGCTCAGTACTCAGGGTGCTGGGTGCTCAGTGCTCAGGGTGCTGGGTGCTCAGTACTCAGGGTGCTGGGTGCTCAGTGCTCGGGGTGCTGGGTGCTCAGTGCTCAGGGTGATCGGTGCTCAGTACTCAGGGTGCTGGGTGCTCAGTGCTCAGGGTGCTGGGTGCTCAGTCCTCAGGGTGCTCAGTGCTCAGGGTGCTGGGTGCTCAGTACTCAAGGTGCTGGGTGCTCAGTACTCAGGGTCCTGGGTGCTCAGTGCTCAGTGTGCTGGGTGCTCAGTGCTCAGGGTGCTGGGTGCTCAGTGCTCGGGGTGCTGGGTGCTCAGTGCTCGGGGTGCTTGGTGGTCAGTGCTCAGTGCTCAAGGTGCTGGGTGCTCAGTGCTCAGTGCTCAGGGTGCTGGGTGCTCAGTACTCAGGGTGCTGGGTGCTCAGTACTCAGGGTGCTGGGTGCTCAGTTCTCAGGGTGCTGGGTGATCAGTACTCTGGGTGTTGGGTGCTCAGTACTCAGGGTGCTCAGTGCTCAGTACTCGGGGTGCTGGGTGCTCAGTGCTCAGTGTGCTCAGTGCTCAGTTCTCAGGGTGCTGGGTGCTCAGTGCTCGGGGCGCTGGGTGCTCAGTGCTCGGGGTGCTGGGTGCTCAGTACTCAGGGTGCTGTGTGCTCAGTGCTCAGTACTCAGCGTGCTGGGTGCTCAGTGCTCAGAGTGTTGGGTGCTCAGTACTCAGGGTGCTGGGTGCTCAGTGCTCAGTGCTCAGGGTGCTCAGTGCTCAGGGTGCTCAGTGCTCAGGGTGCTGGGTGCTCAGGGTGCTGGGTGCTCAGTGCTCGGGGTGCTGGGTGCTCAGTCCTCAGTGCTCAGGGTGCTGGGTGCTCAGTGCTCAGTGCTCAGGGTGCTGGGTGTTCAGTACTCAGGGTGCTCGGTGCTCAGTGCTCAGGGTGCTAGGTGCTCAGTACTCAGGGTGCTGGGTGCTCAGTGCTCGGGGTGCTGGGTGCTCAGTACTCAGGGTGCTGGGTGCTCAGTACTCGGGGTGCTCGGTGCTCAGTGCTCAGGGTCCTGGGTGCTCAGTACTCAGGGTGCTGGGTGCTTAGTAATCAGGGTGCTCAGTGCTCAGTACACAGGGTGCTGGGTGCTCAGTGCTCGGGGTGCTGGGTGCTCAGTGCTCAGTACTCAGGGAGCTGGGTGCTCAGTGCTCAGGGTGCTGAGTGCTCAGTACTCAGCGTGCTGGGTGCTCAGTACTCAGGGTGCTGGGTGCTCAGTGCTCAGGGTGCTGGGTGCTCAGTGCTCAGGGTGCTGGGTGCTCAGTGCTCGGGGAGCTCGGTGCTCAGTGCTCAGGGTTCTGGGTGCTCAGTGCTCGGGGTGCTGGGTGCTCAGTGCTGAGGGTGCTGGCTGCTCAGTGCTCAGGGTGCTGGGTGCTCAGTACTCAGGGTGCTAGGTGCTCAGTACTCAGGGTGCTCAGTGCTCAGTACTCAGCGTGCTGGGTGCTCAGTGCTCAGGGTCCTCGGTGCTCAGTACTCAGGCTGTTCAGTGCTCAGTACTCAGCGTGCTTTGTGCTCAGTGCTCAGGGTGCTGGGTGCTCAGTACTCAGGGTGCTGGGTGCTCAGTATTCAGGGTGCTGGGTGCTCAGTACTCAGGGTGCTGGGTGCTCAGTGCACGGGGTGCTCGGTGATCAGTACTCAGGGTGCTGGGTGCTCAGTGCTCAGGGTGCTGAGTACTCAGTACTCAGGGTGCTGGGTGCTCAGTGCTCAGGGTGCTGGGTGCTCAGTGCTCAGGGTGCTGGGTGCTCAGTGCTCGGGGTGCTGGGTGCTCAGTGCTCGGGGTGCTGGGTGCTCAGTGCTCAGGGTGCTGGGTGCTCAGTACTCAGGGTGCTGGGTGCTCAGTGCTCGGGGTGCTCGGTGCTCAGTGCTCAGTGTGCTGGGTGCTCAGTACTCAGGGTGCTGGGTGCTTAGTACTCAGGGTGCTCAGTGCTCAGTACACAGGGTGCTGGGTGCTCAGTGCTCGGGGTGCTGGGTGCTCAGTGCTCAGTACTCAGGGTGCTGGGTGCTCAGTGCTCAGGGTGCTGGGTGCTCAGTACTCAGCGTGCTGGGTGCTCAGTACTCAGGGTGCTGGGTGCTCAGTGCTCAGGGTGCTGGGTGCTCAGTCCTCAGGGTGCTGGGTGCTCAGTGATCGGGGTGCTGGGTGTTCAGTACTCAGGGTGCTCAGTGCTCGGTTAGCTCGGTGCTCAGTACTCAGGGTGTTGGGTGCTCAGTACTCAGTTCTCGGGGTCCTGGGTGCTCCGTGCTCGGGTTGCTGGGTGCTCAGTGCTCTGGGTGCTGGGTGCTCAGTACTCAGGGTGCTGGGTGCTCAGTACTCAGGGTGCTGGGTGCTCAGTGCTCAGGGTGCTGTGTGCTCAGTACTCAGGGTGCTGGGTGCTCAGTACTCAGGGTGCTCGGTGCTCAGTACTCAGGGTGCTGGGTCCTCAGTGCTCAGGGTGCTGGGTACTCAGTACTCAGGGTGCTGGGTGCTCAGTACTCAGGGTGCTGGGTGCTCAGTGCTCAGGGTGCTGGGTGCTCAGTGCTCAGGGTGCTGGGTGCTCAGTACTCAGGGTGCTGGGTGCTCAGTGCTCAGGGTGATCGGTGCTCAGTACTCAGGGTGCTCAGTACTCAGGGTGCTGGGTGCTCAGTGCTCAGGGTGCTGGGTGCTCAGTACTCAGGGTGCTGGGTGCTCAGTGCTCGGGGTGCTGGGTGCTCAGTGCTCAGGGTGATCGGTGCTCAGTACTCAGGGTGCTGGGTGCTCAGTGCTCAGGGTGCTGGGTGCTCAGTCCTCAGGGTGCTCAGTGCTCAGGGTGCTGGGTGCTCAGTACTCATGGTGCTGGGTGCTCAGTACTCAGGGTCCTGGGTGCTCAGTGCTCAGTGTGCTGGGTGCTCAGTACTCAGGGCGCTGGGTGCTCAGTGCTCGGGGTGCTGGGTGCTCAGTGCTCAGGGTGCTGGGTGGTCAGTGCTCAGTGCTCAAGGTGCTGGGTGCTCAGTGCTCAGTGCTCAGGTTGCTGGGTGCTCAGTACTCAGGGTGCTGGGTGCTAAGTACTCAGGGTGCTGGGTGCTCAGTTCTCAGGGTGCTGGGTGATCAGTACTCTGGGTGTTGGGTGCTCAGTACTCAGGGTGCTCAGTGCTCAGTACTCGGGGTGCTGGGTGCTCAGTGCTCAGTGTGCTCAGTGCTCAGTGCTCAGGGTGCTGGGTGCTCAGTGCTCGGGGCGCTGGGTGCTCAGTGCTCGGGGTGCTGGGTGCTCAGTACTCAGGGTGCTGTGTGCTCAGTGCTCAGTACTCAGCGTGCTGGGTGCTCAGTGCTCAGAGTGTTGGGTGCTCAGTACTCAGGGTGCTGGGTGCTCAGTGCTCAGTGCTCAGGGTGCTCAGTGCTCCGGGTGCTCAGTGCTCAGGGTGCTGGGTGCTCAGGGTGCTGGGTGCTCAGTGCTCGGGGTGCTGGGTGCTCAGTGCTCAGTGCTCAGGGTGCTGGGTGCTCAGTGCTCAGTGCTCAGGGTGCTGGGTGTTCAGTACTCAGGGTGCTCGGTGCTCAGTGCTCAGGGTGCTAGGTGCTCAGTACTCAGGGTGCTGGTTGCTCAGTGCTCGGGGTGCTCGGTGCTCAGTGCTCGGGGTGCTGGGTGCTCAGTACTCAGGGTGCTGGATGCTCAGTACTCAGGGTGCTGGGAGCTCAGTGCTCAGGGTGCTGGGTGCTCAGTGCTCTGGGTGCTGGGTGCTCAGTGCTCAGGGTGCTGGGTGCTCAGTACTCAGGGTGTTCGGTGCTTAGTACTCAGGGTGCTCAGTGCTCAGTACTCAGGGTGCTGGTTGCTCAGTGCTCGGGGCGCTGGGTGCTCAGTGCTCGGGGTGCTGGGTGCTCAGTACTCAGGGTGCTGTGTGCTCAGTGCTCAGTACTCAGCGTGCTGGGTGCTCAGTGCTCAGAGTGTTGGGTGCTCAGTACTCAGGGTGCTGGGTGCTCAGTGCTCAGTGCTCAGGGTGCTCAGTGCTCAGGGTGCTCAGTGCTCAGGGTGCTGGGTGCTCAGGGTGCTGGGTGCTCAGTGCTCGGGGTGCTGGGTGCTCAGTGCTCAGTGCTCGGGGTGCTCGGTGCTCAGTGCTCAGGGTGCTGGGTGCTCAGTACTCAGGGTGCTGGGTGCTTAGTACTCAGGGTGCTCAGTGCTCAGTACACAGGGTGCTGGGTGCTCAGTGCTCGGGGTGCTGGGTGCTCAGTGCTCAGTACTCAGGGTGCTGGGTGCTCAGTGCTCAGGGTGCTGGGTGCTCAGTGCTCAGGGTGCTTTGTACTCAGTACTCAGGGTTCTGGGTGCTCAGTACTCAGGGTGCTGGGTGCTCAGTGCTCAGGGTGCTGGGTGCTCAGTGCTCAGGGTGCTGTGTGCTCAGTACTCAGGGTGCTGGGTGCTCAGTTCTCAGGGTGATCGGTGCTCAGTACTCAGGGTGCTCAGTACTCAGGGTGCTGGGTGCTCAGTGCTCAGGGTGCTGGGTGCTCAGTACTCAGGGTGCTCAGTGCTCAGGGTTCTGGGTGCTCAGGGTGCTGGGTCCTCAGTGCGCGGGGTGCTGGGTGCTCAGTGCTCAGGGTGCTGTGTGCTCAGTGCTCAGTACTCAGCGTGCTGGGTGCTCAGTGCTCAGAGTGTTGGGTGCTCAGTACTCAGGGTGCTGGGTGCTCAGTGCTCAGTGCTCAGGGTGCTGGGTGCTCAGTGCTCGGGGTGCTGGGTGCTCAGTGCTCAGTGCTCAGGGAGCTGGGTGTTCAGTACTCAGGGTGCTCGGTGCTCAGTGCTCAGGGTGCTAGGTGCTCAGTACTCAGGGTGCTGGGTGCTCAGTGCTCGGGGTGCTGGGTGCTCAGTGCTCAGGGTGATCAGTGCTCAGTACTCAGGGTGCTGGGTGCACAGTACTCAGGGTGCTGGGTGCTCAGTGCTCAGGGTGCTGGGTGCTCAGTACTCAGGGTGCTGGGTGCTCAGTACTCAGGGTGCTCCGTGCTCAGTACTCAGGGTGCTGTGTGCTCAGTGCTCAGGGTGCTTTGTACTCAGTACTCAGCGTGCTGGGTGCTCAGTACTCAGGGTGCTGGGTGCTCAATGCTCAGGGTGCTGGGTGCTCAGTGCTCAGGGTGCTGGGTGTTCAGTACTCAGGGTGCTGGGTGCTCAGTGCTCAGGGTGATCGGTGCTCAGTACTCAGGGTGCTCAGTACTCAGGTTGCTGGGTGCTCAGTACTCAGGGTGCTGGGTGCTCATTGCTCAGGGTGCTGGGTGCTCAGTGCTCTGGGTGCTGGGTGCTCAGTGCTCAGGGTGCTGGGTGCTCAGTGCTCAGGGTGCTGGGCGCTCAGTGCTCGGGGTGCTCGGTGCTCAGTGCTCAGGGTCCTGGGTGCTCAGTACTCAGGGTGCTGGGTGCTTAGTCATCAGGGTGCTCAGTGCTCAGTACACAGGGTGCTGGGTGCTCAGGGCTCGGGGTGCTGGGTGCTCAGTGCTCAGTACTCAGGGTCCTGGGTGCTCAGTGCTCAGGTTCCTGAGTGCTCAGTACTCAGCGTGCTGGGTGCTCAGTACTCAGTGTGCTGGGTGCTCAGTGCTCAGGGTGCTGGGTGCTCAGTGCTCAGGGTGCTGGGTGCTCAGTGCTCGGGGAGCTCGGTGCTCAGTACTCAGGGTGCTGGGTGCTCAGTACTCTGTGCTCGGGGACCTGGGTGCTCCCTGCTCGGGGTGCTGGGTGCTCAGTACTCAGGGTGCTGGGTGCTCAGTGCTCGGGGTGCTGGGTGCTCAGTACTCAGGGTGCTGGGGGCTCAGTACTCAGGGTGCTGGGTGCTCAGTACTCAGGGTGCTCGGTTCTCAGTACTCAGGGTGCTGGGTGCTCATTCTCGGGGTGCTGGGTGCTCAGTGCTCGGGGTGCTGGGTGCTCAGTACTCAGGGTGCTGGGGGCTCAGTACTCAGGGTGCTGTGTGCTCAGTACTCAGGGTGATCTGTTCTCAGTACTCAGGGTCCTGGGTGCTCAGTACTCAGGGTGCTAGGTGCTCAGTACTCAGGGTGCTCAGTGCTCAGTACTCAGCGTGCTGGGTGCTCAGTGCTCAGGGTCCTCGGTGCTCAGTACTCAGGGTGCTCAGTGCTCAGTACTCAGCGTGCTTTATGCTCAGTGCTCAGGGTGCTGGGTGCTCAGTACTCAGGGTGCTGGGTGCTCAGTACTCAGGGTGCTGGGTGCTCAGTACTCAGGGTGCTGGGTGCTCAGTGCTCGGGGTGCTCGGTGATCAGTACTCAGGGTGCTGGGTGCTCAGTGCTCAGGGTGCTGAGTACTCAGTACTCAGGGTGCTGGGTGCTCAGTGCTCAGGGTGCTGGGTGCTCAGTACTCAGGGTGCTGGGTGCTCAGTACTCAGGGTGCTCGGTGCTCAGTACTCAGGGTGCTGGGTGCTCAGTGCTCAGGGTGCTTTGTACTCAGTACTCAGGGTTCTGGGTGCTCATAACTCACGGTGCTGGGTGCTCAGTGCTCAGGGTGCTGGGTGCTCAGTGCTCAGGGTGCTGGGTGCTCAGTACTCAGGGTGCTGGGTGCTCAGTGCTCAGGGTGATCGTTGCTCAGTACTCAGGGTACTCAGTACTCAGGGTGCTGGGTGCTCAGTGCTCAGGGTGCTGGGTGCTCAGTACTCAGGGTGCTGGGTGCTCAGTGCTCGGGGTGCTGGGTGCTCAGTGCTCAGGGTGATCGGTGCTCAGTACTCAGGGTGCTGGGTGCTCAGTGCTCAGGTTGCTGGGTGCTCAGTCCTCAGGGTGCTCAGAGCTCAGGGTGCTGGGTGCTCAGTGCTCGGGGTGCTCGGTGCTCAGTACTCAGGGTGCTGAGTGCTCAGTACTCAGGGTGCTGGGTGCTCAGTACTCATGGTGCTGGGTGCTCAGTACTCAGGGGGCTGGGTGCTCAGTGCTCAGGGTGCTGGGTGCTCAGTGCTCAGGGTGCTGGGTGCTCAGTGCTCGGGTTGCTGGGTGGTCAGTGCTCAGTGCTCAGGGTGCTGGGTGCTCAGTGCTCAGTGCTCAGGGTGCTGGGTGCTCAGTACTCAGGGTGCTGGGTGCTCAGTACTCAGGGTGCTGGGTGCTCAGTTCTCAGGCTGCTGGGTGCTCAGTACTCTGGGTGTTGGGTGCTCAGTACTCAGGGTGCTGGGTGCTCAGTGCTCGGGGTGCTGGGTGCTCAGTGCTCAGGGTGCTGGGTGCTCAGTGCTCAGGGTGCCGGGTGCTCAGTACTCAGGGTGCTGGGTGCTCAGTGCTCGGGGTGCTCGGTGTTCAGTACTCAAGGTGCTGGGTGCTCAGTGCTCAGGGTGCGGGGTGCTCAGTCCTCGGGGTGCTCCATGCTCAGTGTTCAGGGTGCGGGGTGCTCAGTCCTCGGGGTGCTCCATGCTCAGTGCTCGGGGTGCTGGGTGCTCAGTGCTCGGGGTGCTGGGTGCTCAGTGCTCAGTACTCAGGGTGCTGGGTGCTCAGTGCTCAGGGTGCTGAGTGCTCAGTACTCAGCGTGCTGGGTGCTCAGTACTCAGGGTGCTGGGTGCTCAGTGCTCAGGGTGCTGGGTGCTAAGTGCTCAGGGTGCTGGGTGCTCAGTGCTCGGGGAGCTCGGTGCTCAGTACTCAGGGTGCTGGGTGCTCAGTACTCAGTGCTCGGGGTCCTGGGTGCTCCGTGCTCAGGGTGCTGGGTGCTCAGTACTCAGGGTGCTGGGTGCTCAGTGCTCAAGGTGCTGGGTGCTCAGTGCTCAGGTTGCTTTGTGCTCAGTACTCAGGGTGCTGGGTGCTCAGTGCTCAGGGTGATCGGTGCTCAGTACTCAGGGTGCTCGGTGCTCAGTACTCAGGGTGCTGAGTGCTCAGTACTCAGGGTACTGGGTGCTCAGGACTCATGGTGCTGGGTGCTCAGTACTCAGGGGGCTGGGTGCTCAGTGCTCAGTGTGCTGGGTGCTCAGTGCTCAGGGCGCTGGGTGCTCAGTGCTCGGGGTGCTGAGTGCTCAGTGCTCGGGGTGCTGGGTGGTCAGTGCTCAGTGCTCAAGGTGCTGGGTGCTCAGTGCTCAGTGCTCAGGCAGCTGGGTGCTCAGTACTCAGGGTGCTGGGTGCTCAGTACTCAGGGTGCTGGGTGCTCAGTTCTCAGGGTGCTGGGTGATCAGTACTCTGGGTGTTGGGTGCTCAGTACTCAGGGTGCTCAGTGCTCAGTACTCGGGGTGCTGGGTGCTCAGTGCTCAGTGTGCTCAGTGCTCAGGGTGCTGGGTGCTCAGTGCTCGGGCCGCTGGGAGCTCAGTGCTCGGGGTGCTCAGTGCTCAGTACTCGGGGTGCTGGGTGCTCAGTACTCAGTGCTCGGGGTCCTGGGTGCTCCGTGCTCAGGGTGCTGGGTGCTCAGTACTCAGGGTGCTGGGTGCTCAGTGCTCAGGGTGCTGGGTGCTCAGTGCTCAGGGTGCTTTGTGCTCAGTACTCAGGGTGCTGTGTGCTCAGTGCTCAGTACTCAGCGTGCTGGGTGCTCAGTGCTCAGAGTGTTGGGTGCTCAGTACTCAGGGTGCTGGGTGCTCAGTGCTCAGTGCTCAGGGTGCTCAGTGCTCAGGGTGCTCAGTGCTCAGTGTGCTGGGTGCTCAGGGTGCTGGGTGCTCAGTGCTCAGGGTGCTGGGAGCTCAGTGCTCAGTGCTCAGGGTGCTGGGTGCTCAGTGCTCAGTGCTCAGTGTGCTGGGTGTTCAGTACTCAGGGTGCTAGGTGCTCAGTGCTCAGGCTGCTAGGTGCTCAGTACTCAGGGTCCTGGGTGCTCAGTGCTCGGGGTGCTGGGTGATCAGTGCTCAGGGTGATCAGTGCTCAGTACTCAGGGTGCTGGGTGCTCAGTGCTCAGGGTGCTGGGTGCTCAGGGTGCTGGGTGCTCAGTGCTCGGGGTGCTCGGTGCTCAGTACTCAGGGTGCTGAGTGCTCAGTAGTCAGGGTGCTGGGTGCTCAGTACTCAGGGTGCTGGGTGCTCAGTGCTCAGGGTGCTGGGTGCTCAGGGTGCTGGGTGCTCAGTACTCAGGGTGCTGGGTGCTCAGTGCTCGGGGTGCTGGGTGCTCAGGGCTGTGGTCCTGGGTGCTCAGTGGTCAGTGCTCAGGGTGCTGGGTGCTCAGTGCTCAGTGCTCAGGGTGCTGGTTGCTCAGTACTCAGGGTGCTGGGTGCTCAGTACTCAGGGTCCTGGGTGCTCAGTGCTCAGGGTGCTCTGTGCTCAGTACTCAGGGTGCTGGGTGCTCAGTGCTCGGGGTGCTGCGTGCTCAGTGCTCAGTGTGCTGGGTGCTCAGTGCTCAGGGTGCTGGGTGCTCAGTACTCAGGGTGCTCAGTGCTCAGTACTCGGGGTGCTTGTTGCTCAGTACTCGGGGTGCTCAGGGCTGTGGTGCTGGGTGCTCAGTGGTCAGTGCTCAGGGTGCTGGGTGCTCAGTGCTCAGTACTCAGGGTGCTCGGTGCTCAGTACTCAGGGTTCTCAGTGCTCAGTACTCAGGGTGCTGGGTGCTCAGTTCTCAGGGTGTTGGGTGCTCAGTACTCAGGGTGCTCAATGCTCAGTACTCGGGGTGCTTGTTGCTCAGTACTCAGGGTGCTCAGTGCTCAGTACTCGGGGTGCTGGGTGCTCAGTGCTCAGGGTGCTCAGTTCTCAGTGCTCGGGGTGCTGGGTGCTCAGTGCTCGGGGCGCTGGGTGCTCAGTGCTCGGGGTGCTGGGTGCTCAGTACTCGGGGTGCTGGGTGCTCAGTGCTCAGGGTGCTCAGTGCTCAGTACTCAGTGCTCAGGGTGCTCAGTGCTCAGTGCTCAGGGTGCTGGGTGTTCAGTACTCAGGGTGCTGGGTGCTCAGTACTCAGGGTGCTGGGTGCTCAGTGCTAAGGGTGCTGGGTGCTCAGTACTCTGGGTGTTGGGTGCTCAGTACTCAGGGTGCTGGGTGCTCCGTGCTCGGGGTGCTGGGTGCTCAGTGCTCAGGGTGCTGGGTGCTCTGTGCTCAGGGGGCTGGGTGGTCAGTGCTCAGGGTGCTGGGTGCTCAGTACTCGGGGTGCTCCGTGCTCAGGGTGCTGGGTGCTCAGTGCTCAGGGTGCTGGGTGCTCAGTGCTCGGGGTGCTGGGTGCTGAGTGCTCAGGGTGCTGGGTGCTCAGTGCTCGGGCTGCTCGGTGCTCAGTGCTCAGGGTCCTGGGTGCTCAGTACTCAGGGTGCTGGGTGCTTGGTACTCAGTGTGCTCTGTGCTCAGTACACAGGGTGCTGGGTGCTCAGTGCTCGGGGTGCTGGGTGCTCAGTGCTCAGTACTCAGGGTGCTGGGTGCTCAGTGCTCGGGGTGCTGGGTGCTCAGTACTCAGTGTGCTGGGTGCTCAGTACTCAGTGTGCTGGGTGCTCAGTTCTCAGGGTGCTGGGTGCTCAGTGCTCAGGGTGCTGGGTGCTCAGTGATCGGGGTGCTGAGTGCTCAGTACTCAGTGTGCTCAGTGCTCGGGGAGCTCGGTGCTCAGTACTCAGGGTGCTGGGTGCTCAGTGCTCGGGGTGCTGGGTGCTCAGTGCTCAGGGTGATCGGTGCTCAGTACTCAGGGTGCTGGGTGCTCAGTGCTCAGGTTGCTGGGTGCTCAGTCCTCAGGGTGCTCAGAGCTCAGGGTGCTGGGTGCTCAGTGCTCGGGGTGCTCGGTGCTCAGTACTCAGGGTGCTGAGTGCTCAGTACTCAGGGTGCTGGGTGCTCAGTACTCATGGTGCTGGGTGCTCAGTACTCAGGGGGCTGGGTGCTCAGTGCTCAGGGTGCTGGGTGCTCAGTGCTCAGGGTGCTGGGTGCTCAGTGCTCGGGTTGCTGGGTGGTCAGTGCTCAGTGCTCAGGGTGCTGGGTGCTCAGTGCTCAGTGCTCAGGGTGCTGGGTGCTCAGTACTCAGGGTGCTGGGTGCTCAGTACTCAGGGTGCTGGGTGCTCAGTTCTCAGGCTGCTGGGTGCTCAGTACTCTGGGTGTTGGGTGCTCAGTACTCAGGGTGCTGGGTGCTCAGTGCTCGGGGTGCTGGGTGCTCAGTGCTCAGGGTGCTGGGTGCTCAGTGCTCAGGGTGCTGGGTGCTCAGTACTCAGGGTGCTGGGTGCTCAGTGCTCGGGGTGCTCGGTGTTCAGTACTCAAGGTGCTGGGTGCTCAGTGCTCAGGGTGCGGGGTGCTCAGTCCTCGGGGTGCTCCATGCTCAGTGTTCAGGGTGCGGGGTGCTCAGTCCTCGGGGTGCTCCATGCTCAGTGCTCGGGGTGCTGGGTGCTCAGTGCTCGGGGTGCTGGGTGCTCAGTGCTCAGTACTCAGGGTGCTGGGTGCTCAGTGCTCAGGGTGCTGAGTGCTCAGTACTCAGCGTGCTGGGTGCTCAGTACTCAGGGTGCTGGGTGCTCAGTGCTCAGGGTGCTGGGTGCTAAGTGCTCAGGGTGCTGGGTGCTCAGTGCTCGGGGAGCTCGGTGCTCAGTACTCAGGGTGCTGGGTGCTCAGTACTCAGTGCTCGGGGTCCTGGGTGCTCCGTGCTCAGGGTGCTGGGTGCTCAGTACTCAGGGTGCTGGGTGCTCAGTGCTCAAGGTGCTGGGTGCTCAGTGCTCAGGTTGCTTTGTGCTCAGTACTCAGGGTGCTGGGTGCTCAGTGCTCAGGGTGATCGGTGCTCAGTACTCAGGGTGCTCGGTGCTCAGTACTCAGGGTGCTGAGTGCTCAGTACTCAGGGTACTGGGTGCTCAGGACTCATGGTGCTGGGTGCTCAGTACTCAGGGGGCTGGGTGCTCAGTGCTCAGTGTGCTGGGTGCTCAGTGCTCAGGGCGCTGGGTGCTCAGTGCTCGGGGTGCTGAGTGCTCAGTGCTCGGGGTGCTGGGTGGTCAGTGCTCAGTGCTCAAGGTGCTGGGTGCTCAGTGCTCAGTGCTCAGGCAGCTGGGTGCTCAGTACTCAGGGTGCTGGGTGCTCAGTACTCAGGGTGCTGGGTGCTCAGTTCTCAGGGTGCTGGGTGATCAGTACTCTGGGTGTTGGGTGCTCAGTACTCAGGGTGCTCAGTGCTCAGTACTCGGGGTGCTGGGTGCTCAGTGCTCAGTGTGCTCAGTGCTCAGGGTGCTGGGTGCTCAGTGCTCGGGCCGCTGGGAGCTCAGTGCTCGGGGTGCTCAGTGCTCAGTACTCGGGGTGCTGGGTGCTCAGTACTCAGTGCTCGGGGTCCTGGGTGCTCCGTGCTCAGGGTGCTGGGTGCTCAGTACTCAGGGTGCTGGGTGCTCAGTGCTCAGGGTGCTGGGTGCTCAGTGCTCAGGGTGCTTTGTGCTCAGTACTCAGGGTGCTGTGTGCTCAGTGCTCAGTACTCAGCGTGCTGGGTGCTCAGTGCTCAGAGTGTTGGGTGCTCAGTACTCAGGGTGCTGGGTGCTCAGTGCTCAGTGCTCAGGGTGCTCAGTGCTCAGGGTGCTCAGTGCTCAGTGTGCTGGGTGCTCAGGGTGCTGGGTGCTCAGTGCTCAGGGTGCTGGGAGCTCAGTGCTCAGTGCTCAGGGTGCTGGGTGCTCAGTGCTCAGTGCTCAGTGTGCTGGGTGTTCAGTACTCAGGGTGCTAGGTGCTCAGTGCTCAGGCTGCTAGGTGCTCAGTACTCAGGGTCCTGGGTGCTCAGTGCTCGGGGTGCTGGGTGATCAGTGCTCAGGGTGATCAGTGCTCAGTACTCAGGGTGCTGGGTGCTCAGTGCTCAGGGTGCTGGGTGCTCAGGGTGCTGGGTGCTCAGTGCTCGGGGTGCTCGGTGCTCAGTACTCAGGGTGCTGAGTGCTCAGTAGTCAGGGTGCTGGGTGCTCAGTACTCAGGGTGCTGGGTGCTCAGTGCTCAGGGTGCTGGGTGCTCAGGGTGCTGGGTGCTCAGTACTCAGGGTGCTGGGTGCTCAGTGCTCGGGGTGCTGGGTGCTCAGGGCTGTGGTCCTGGGTGCTCAGTGGTCAGTGCTCAGGGTGCTGGGTGCTCAGTGCTCAGTGCTCAGGGTGCTGGTTGCTCAGTACTCAGGGTGCTGGGTGCTCAGTACTCAGGGTCCTGGGTGCTCAGTGCTCAGGGTGCTCTGTGCTCAGTACTCAGGGTGCTGGGTGCTCAGTGCTCGGGGTGCTGCGTGCTCAGTGCTCAGTGTGCTGGGTGCTCAGTGCTCAGGGTGCTGGGTGCTCAGTACTCAGGGTGCTCAGTGCTCAGTACTCGGGGTGCTTGTTGCTCAGTACTCGGGGTGCTCAGGGCTGTGGTGCTGGGTGCTCAGTGGTCAGTGCTCAGGGTGCTGGGTGCTCAGTGCTCAGTACTCAGGGTGCTCGGTGCTCAGTACTCAGGGTTCTCAGTGCTCAGTACTCAGGGTGCTGGGTGCTCAGTTCTCAGGGTGTTGGGTGCTCAGTACTCAGGGTGCTCAATGCTCAGTACTCGGGGTGCTTGTTGCTCAGTACTCAGGGTGCTCAGTGCTCAGTACTCGGGGTGCTGGGTGCTCAGTGCTCAGGGTGCTCAGTTCTCAGTGCTCGGGGTGCTGGGTGCTCAGTGCTCGGGGCGCTGGGTGCTCAGTGCTCGGGGTGCTGGGTGCTCAGTACTCGGGGTGCTGGGTGCTCAGTGCTCAGGGTGCTCAGTGCTCAGTACTCAGTGCTCAGGGTGCTCAGTGCTCAGTGCTCAGGGTGCTGGGTGTTCAGTACTCAGGGTGCTGGGTGCTCAGTACTCAGGGTGCTGGGTGCTCAGTGCTAAGGGTGCTGGGTGCTCAGTACTCTGGGTGTTGGGTGCTCAGTACTCAGGGTGCTGGGTGCTCCGTGCTCGGGGTGCTGGGTGCTCAGTGCTCAGGGTGCTGGGTGCTCTGTGCTCAGGGGGCTGGGTGGTCAGTGCTCAGGGTGCTGGGTGCTCAGTACTCGGGGTGCTCCGTGCTCAGGGTGCTGGGTGCTCAGTGCTCAGGGTGCTGGGTGCTCAGTGCTCGGGGTGCTGGGTGCTGAGTGCTCAGGGTGCTGGGTGCTCAGTGCTCGGGCTGCTCGGTGCTCAGTGCTCAGGGTCCTGGGTGCTCAGTACTCAGGGTGCTGGGTGCTTGGTACTCAGTGTGCTCTGTGCTCAGTACACAGGGTGCTGGGTGCTCAGTGCTCGGGGTGCTGGGTGCTCAGTGCTCAGTACTCAGGGTGCTGGGTGCTCAGTGCTCGGGGTGCTGGGTGCTCAGTACTCAGTGTGCTGGGTGCTCAGTACTCAGTGTGCTGGGTGCTCAGTTCTCAGGGTGCTGGGTGCTCAGTGCTCAGGGTGCTGGGTGCTCAGTGATCGGGGTGCTGAGTGCTCAGTACTCAGTGTGCTCAGTGCTCGGGGAGCTCGGTGCTCAGTACTCAGGGTGCTGGGTGCTCAGTTCTCAGTGCTCGGGGTCCTGGGTGCTCCATGCTCGGGGTGCTGGGTGCTCAGTGCTCTGGGTGCTTAGTGCTCAGTACTCAGGGTGCTGTTTGCTCAGTACTCATGGTGCTGGGTGCTCATTCTCAGGGTGCTGGGTGCTCAGTGCTCGGGGTGCTGGGTGCTCAGGGCTGTGGTGCTGGGTGCTCAGTGGTCAGTGCTCAGGGTGCTGGGTGCTCAGTGCTCAGTGCTCAGGGTGCTGGTTGCTCAGTACTCAGGGTGCTGGGTGCTCAGTACTCAGGGTCCTGGGTGCTCAGTGCTCAGGGTGCTCTGTGCTCAGTACTCAGGGTGCTGGGTGCTCAGTGCTCGGGGTGCTGCGTGCTCAGTGCTCAGTGTGCTGGGTGCTCAGTGCTCAGGGTGCTGGGTGCTCAGTACTCAGGGTGCTCAGTGCTCAGTACTCGGGGTGCTGGTTGCTCAGTACTCGGGGTGCTCAGGGCTGTGGTGCTGGGTGCTCAGTGGTCAGTGCTCAGGGTGCTGGGTGCTCAGTGCTCAGTACTCAGGGTGCTCGGTGCTCAGTACTCAGGGTTCTCAGTGCTCAGTACTCAGGGTGCTGGGTGCTCAGTTCTCAGGGTGCTGGGTGCTCAGTACTCAGGGTGCTCAATGCTCAGTACTCGGGGTGCTTGTTGCTCAGTACTCAGGGTGCTCAGTGCTCAGTACTCGGGGTGCTGGGTGCTCAGTGCTCAGGGTGCTCAGTTCTCAGTGCTCGGGGTGCTGGGTGCTCAGTGCTCGGGGCGCTGGGTGCTCAGTGCTCGGGGTGCTGGGTGCTCAGTACTCGGGGTGCTGGGTGCTCAGTGCTCAGGGTGCTCAGTGCTCAGTACTCAGTGCTCAGGGTGCTCAGTGCTCAGTGCTCAGGGTGCTGGGTGTTCAGTACTCAGGGTGCTGGGTGCTCAGTACTCAGGGTGCTGGGTGCTCAGTGCTAAGGGTGCTGGGTGCTCAGTACTCTGGGTGTTGGGTGCTCAGTACTCAGGGTGCTGGGTGCTCCGTGCTCGGGGTGCTGGGTGCTCAGTGCTCAGGGTGCTGGGTGCTCTGTGCTCAGGGTGCTGGGTGGTCAGTGCTCAGGGTGCTGGGTGCTCAGTACTCGGGGTGCTCCGTGCTCAGGGTGCTGGGTGCTCAGTGCTCAGGGTGCTGGGTGCTCAGTGCTCGGGGTGCTGGGTGCTGAGTGCTCAGGGTGCTGGGTGCTCAGTGCTCGGGCTGCTCGGTGCTCAGTGCTCAGGGTCCTGGGTGCTCAGTACTCAGGGTGCTGGGTGCTTAGTACTCAGTGTGCTCAGTGCTCAGTACACAGGGTGCTGGGTGCTCAGTGCTCGGGGCGCTGGGTGCTCAGTGCTCAGTACTCAGGGTGCTGGGTGCTCAGTGCTCGGGGTGCTGGGTGCTCAGTACTCAGCGTGCTGGGTGCTCAGTACTCAGTGTGCTGGGTGCTCAGTTCTCAG
Organism: Microtus oregoni; assembly: GCF_018167655.1. NCBI lineage: Eukaryota > Metazoa > Chordata > Mammalia > Rodentia > Cricetidae > Microtus > Microtus oregoni. The sequence continues at coordinate 3,609,925 of NW_024544028.1, read as the reverse complement.
GGTGCTGGGTGCTCAGTGCTCAGGGTGCTGGGTGCTCAGTGATCGGGGTGCTGAGTGCTCAGTACTCAGTGTGCTCAGTGCTCGGGGAGCTCGGTGCTCAGTACTCAGGGTGCTGGGTGCTCAGTTCTCAGTGCTCGGGGTCCTGGGTGCTCGGTGCTCGGGGTGCTGGGTGCTCAGTGCTCTGGGTGCTTAGTGCTCAGTACTCAGGGTGCTGTTTGCTCAGTACTCATGGTGCTGGATGCTCATTCTCAGGGTGCTGGGTGCTTAGTGCTCGGGTTACTGGGTGCTCAGTACCCAGGGTGCTGGGGGCTCAGTACTCAGGGTGCTGGGTGCTCAGTACTCAGGGTGCTCGGTTCTCAGTACTCAGGGTGCTGGGTGCTCATTCTCGGGGTGCTGGGTGCTCAGTGCTCGGGGTGCTGTGTGCTCAGTCCTCAGGGTGCTGGGGCCTCAGTACTCAGGGTGCTGGGTGCTCAGTACTCAGGGTGATCTGTTCTCAGTACTCAGGTTGCTGGGTGCTCAGTGCTCGGGGTGCTGGGTGCTCAGTACTCGGGGTGCTCAGTTCTCAGTACTCAGGGTGCTGGGTGCTCAGTACTCAGGGTGCTGGGTGCTCAGTGCTCGGGGTGCTCGGTGCTCAGTACTCGGTGTGCAGGGTGCTCAGTACTCGGGGTGCTGGGTGCTCAGTGCTCAGGGTGCTGGGTGCTCAGTACTCAGGGTGCTGAGTGCTCAGTACTCAGGGTGCTGGGTGCTCAGTACTCAGGTTGCTGGTTGCTCAGTACTCAGGGTGCAGGGTGCTCAGTGCTCAGGGTGCTGGGTGCTCAGTGCTCGGGGTTCTGGGTGCTCAGGGCTGTTGTGCTGGGTGCTCAGTGCTCAGTGCTCAGGGTGCTGGGTGCTCAGTGCTCAGGGTGCTGGTTGCTCAGTACTCAGGGTGCTGGGTGCTCAGTACTCAGGGTGCTGGGTGCTCAGTGCCCAGGGTGCTCTGTGCTCAGTACTCAGGGTGCTGGGTGCTCAGTGCTCGGGGTGCTGCGTGCTCAGTGCTCAGGGAGCTGGGTGCTCAGTGCTCAGGGTGCTGGGTGCTCAGTACTCAGGGTGCTGGGTGCTCAGTGCTCAGGGTGCTGGGTGCTCAGTCCTCAGGGTGCTCAGTACTCAGGGTGCTCGGTGCTCAGTGCTCAGTACTCAGGGTGCTCAGTACTCAGGGTGCTGGTTGCTCAGTGCTCGGTGTGCTGGGTGCTCAGTACTCAGGGTGCTGGGTGCTCAGTACTCCGGGTGCTGGGTGCTCAGTACTCAGGGTGCTGGGTGCTCAGTGCTCGGGGTGCTGGGTGCTCAGTGCTCAGGGTGATCGGTGCTCAGTGCTCAGGGTGCTGGGTGCTCAGTCCTCCGGGTGCACAGTGCTCAGGGTGCTGTTTGCTCAGTGCTCGGGGTGCTCGGTGCTCAGTACTCAGGGTGCTGAGTGCTCAGTACTCAGGGTGCTGGGTGCTCAGTACTCAGGGTGCTGGGTGCTCAGTACTCAGGGTGCTGGGTGCTCAGGGTGCTGGGTGCTCAGTACTCAGGGTGCTGGGTGCTCAGTGCTCGGGGTGCTGGGTGCTCAGGGCTGTGGTGCTGGGTGCTCAGTGGTCAGTGCTCAGGGTGCTGGGTGCTCAGTGCTCAGTGCTCAGGGTGCTGGTTGCTCAGTACTCAGGGTGCTGGGTGCTCAGTACTCAGGGTGCTGGGTGCTCAGTGCTCAGGGTGCTCTGTGCTCAGTACTCAGGGTGCTGGGTGCTCAGTGCTCAGTGTGCTGGGTGCTCAGTGCTCAGGGTGCTGGGTGCTCAGTACTCAGGGTGCTCAGTGCTCAGTACTCGGGGTGCTTGTTGCTCAGTACTCGGGGTGCTCAGGGCTGTGGTGCTGGTTGCTCAGTGGTCAGTACTCAGGGTGCTGGGTGCTCAGTGCTCAGTACTCAGGATGCTCGGTGCTCAGTACTCAGGGTTCTCAGTGCTCAGTACTCAGCGTGCTGGGTGCTCATTTCTCAGGGTGCTGGGTGCTCACTACTCAGGGTGCTTAGTGTTCAGTACTCGGGGTGCTTGTTGCTCAGTACTCAGGGTGCTCAGTGCTCAGTACTCGGGGTGCTGGGTGCTCAGTGCTCAGGGTGCTCAGTTCTCAGTGCTCGGGGTGCTGGGTGCTCACTACTCAGGGTGCTCAGTGTTCAGTACTCAGGGTGCTCGGTGCTCAGTACTCAGGGTTCTCAGTGCTCAGTACTCAGCGTGCTGGGTGCTCATTTCTCAGGGTGCTGGGTGCTCACTACTCAGGGTGCTCAGTGTTCAGTACTCGGGGTGCTTGTTGCTCAGTACTCAGGGTGCTCAGTGCTCAGTACTCGGGGTGCTGGGTGCTCAGTGCTCAGGGTGCTCAGTTCTCAGTGCTCGGGGTGCTGGGTGCTCAGTGCTCGGGGTGCTGGTTGCTGAGTGCTCAGGGTGCTGGGTGCTCAGTGCTCGGGGTGCTGGGTGCTTAGTACTCAGGGTGCTCAGTGCTCAGTACACAGGGTGCTGGGTGCTCAGTGCTCGGGGTGCTGGGTGCTCAGTGCTCAGTACTCAGGGTGCTGGGTTCTCAGTGCTCGGGGTGCTGGGTGCTCAGTACTCAGCGTGCTGGGTGCTCAGTACTCAGGGTGCTGGGTGCTCAGTGCTCAGGGTGCTGGGTGTTCAGTGCTCAGGGTGCTGGGTGCTCAGTGATCGGGGTGCTGGATGCTCAGTACTCAGTGTGCTCAGTGCTCGGGGAGCTCGGTGCTCAGTACTCAGGGTGCTGGGTGCTCAGTTCTCAGTGCTCGGGGTCCTGGGTGCTCCGTGCTCAGGGTGCTGGGTGCTCATTGCTCAGGGTGCTGGGTGCTCAGTGCTCGGGGTGCTGGGTGCTGAGTGCTCAGGGTGCTGGGTGCTCAGTGCTCGGGGTGCTGGGTGCTTAGTACTCAGGGTGCTCAGTGCTCAGTACACAGGGTGCTGGGTGCTCATTCTCGGGGTGCTGGGTGCTCAGTGCTCGGGGTGCTGGGTGCTCAGTACTCAGGGTGCTGGGGGCTCAGTACTCAGGGTGCTGGGTGCTCAGTACTCAGGGTGATCTGTTCTCAGTACTCAGGTTGCTGGGTGCTCAGTGCTCGGGGTGCTGGGTGCTCAGTACTCGGGGTGCTGGGTGCTCAGTGCTCAGGGTGCTGGGTGCTCAGTGCTCGGGGTGCTGGCTGCTCAGTACTCAGGGTGCTGGGTGCTCAGTGCTCGGGGTGCTGGGTGCTCAGTACTCAGTGTGCTCAGTGCTCGGGGAGCTCGGTGCTCAGTACTCAGGGTGCTGGGTGCTCAGTACTCAGGGTGCTCGGTTCTCAGTACTCAGGGTGCTGGGTGCTCATTGTCGGGGTGCTGGGAGCTCAGTACTCAGGGTGCTGGGGGCTCAGTACTCAGGGTGCTGGGTGCTCAGTACGCAGGGTGCTCGGTTCTCAGTACTCAGGGTGCTGGGTGCTCATTGTCGGGGTGCTGGGTGCTCAGTACTCAGGGTGCTGGGGGCTCAGTACTCAGGGTGCTGGGTGCTCAGTACTCAGGGTGATCTGTTCTCAGTACTCAGGTTGCTGGGTGCTCAGTGCTCGGGGTGCTGGGTGATCAGTACTCGGGGTGCTCAGTGCTCAGTACTCAGGGTGCTGGGTGCTCAGTACTCAGGGTGCTGGGTGCTCAGTGCTCGGGGTGCTCGGTGCTCAGTACTCGGGGTGCAGGGTGCTCAGTACTCGGTGTGCTGGGTGCTCAGTGCTCAGGGAGCTGGGTGCTCAGTGCTCAGGGTGCTGGGTGCTCAGTGCTGAGGGTGGTGCTGGGTGCTCAGTACTCAGGGTGCTGGGTGCTCAGTGCTCAGGGTGCTGGGTGCTCAGTACTAAGGGTGCTGGGTGCTCAGTACTCAGGGTGCTCTGTGCTCAGTACTCAGGGTGCTGGGTGCTCAGAGCTCAGGGTGCTGGGTACTCAGTACTCAGGGTGCTGGGTGCTCAGTACTCTGGGTGTTGGGTGCTCAGTACTCAGGGTGCTGGGTGCTCCGTGCTCAGGGTGCTGGGTGCTCAGTGCACAGGGTTCTGGGTGCTCAGTGCTCAGGGTGCTGGGTGCTCAGTACTCAGGGTGCTGGGTGCTTAGTGCTCGAGGTGCTCGGTGCTCAGTACTCAAGGTGCTGGGTGCTCAGTGCTCAGGGTGCTGGGTGCTCAGTCCTCAGGGTGCTCCGTGCTCATGGTGCTGGGTGCTCAGTGCTCAGGGTGCTGGGTGCTCAGTGCTCGGGGTGCTGGGTGCTCAGTACTCAGTGTGCTCAGTGCTCGGGGAGCTCGGTACTCAGTACTCAGGATGCTGGGTGCTCAGTTCTCAGTGCTCGGGGTCCTGGTTGCTCCGTGCTCGGGGTGCTCAGTGCTCTGGGTGCTTAGTGCTCAGTACTCAGGGTGCTGGGTGCTCAGTACTCATGGTGCTGGGTGCTCATTCTCAGGGTGCTGGGTGCTCAGTACTCGGGGTGCTCCGTGCTCAGGGTGCTGGGTGCTCTGTGCTCAGGGTGCTAGGTGCTCAGTCCTCAGGGTGCTGGGTGCTCAGTACTCGGGGTGCTCCGTGCTCAGGGTGCTGGGTGCTCAGTGCACAGGGTGCTGGGTGCTCAGTGCTCGGGGTGCTGGGTGCTGAGTGCTCAGGGTGCTGGGTGCTCAGTGCTCGGGCTGCTCGGTGCTCAGTGCTCAGGGTCCTGGGTGCTCAGTACTCAGGTTGCTGGGTGCTTAGTACTCAGGGTGCTCAGTGCTCAGAACACAGGGTGCTGGGTGCTCAGTGCTCGGGGTGCTGGGTGCTCAGTGCTCAGTAATCAGGGTGCTGGGTGCTCAGTGCTCGGGGTGCTGGGTGCTCAGTACTCAGCGTGCTGGGTGCTCAGTACTCAGTGTGCTGGGTGCTCAGTTCTCAGGGTGCTGGGTGCTCAGTGCTCAGGGTGCTTGGTGCTCAGTGATCGGGGTGCTGAGTGCTCAGTACTCAGGGTGCTGGGTGCTCAGTTCTCAGTGCTCGGGGTCCTGGGTGCTCCGTGCTCGGGGTGCTGGGTGCTCAGTGCTCTGGGTGCTTAGTGCTCAGTACTCAGGGTGCTGGGTGCTCAGTACTCATGGTGCTGGGTGCTCATTCTCAGGGTGCTGGGTGCTCAGTGCTCGGGTTGCTGGGTGCTCAGTACTCAGGGTGCTGGGGGCTCAGTACTCAGGGTGCTGGGTGCTCAGTACTCAGGGTGCTCGGTTCTCAGTACTCAGGGTGCTGGGTGCTCATTCTCGGGGTGCTGGGTGCTCAGTGCTCGGGATGCTGGGTGCTCCGTACTCAGGGTGCTGGGGGCTCAGTACTCAGGGTGCTGGGTGCTCAGTGCTCAGGGTGATCTGTTCTCAGTACTCAGGTTGCTGGGTGCTCAGTGCTCGGGCTGCTGGGTGCTCATTACTCGGGGTGCTCAGTTCACAGTACTCAGGGTGCTGGGTGCTCAGTACTCAGGGTGCTGGGTGCTCAGTGCTCGGGGTGCTCGGTGCTCAGTACTCGGTGTGCAGGGTGCTCAGTACTCGGGGTGCTGGGTGCTCAGTGCTCAGGGTGCTGGGTGGTCAGTACTCAGGGTGCTGAGTGCTCAGTACTCAGGGTGCTGGGTGCTCAGTACTCAGGTTGCTGGTTGCTCAGTGCTCGGGGTGCTGGGTGCTCAGTGCTCAGAATGCTCGGTGCTTAGTACTCATGGTTCTCAGTACTCAGGGTGCTGGGTGCTCATTGTCGGGGTGCTGGGAGCTCAGTACTCAGGGTGCTGGGGGCTCAGTACTCAGTGTGCTGGGTGCTCAGTACTCAGGGTGCTCGGTTCTCAGTACTCAGGGTGCTGGGTGCTCATTGTCGTGGTGCTGGGTGCTCAGTACTCAGGGTGCTGGGTGCTCAGTGCTCGGGGTGCTGGGTGCTCAGTACTCGGGGTGCTCAGTGCTCAGTACTCAGAGTGCTGGGTGCTCAGTACTCAGTGTGCTGGGTGCTCAGTGCTCGGGGTGCTGGGTGCTCAGTACTCGGGGTGCTCAGTGCTCAGTACTCAGGGTGCTGGGTGCTCAGTACTCAGGGTGCTGGGTGCTCCGTACTCGGGGTGCAGGGTGCTCAGTGCTCAGGGAGCTGGGTGCTCAGTGCTCAGGGTGCTGGGTGCTCAGTGCTGAGGGTATTGCTGGGTGCTCAGTACTCAGGGTGCTGGGTGCTCAGTGCTCAGGGTGCTGGGTGCTCAGTACTAAGGGTGCTGGGTGCTCAGTACTCAGGGTGCTCGGTGCTCAGTACTCAGGGTGCTGGGTGCTCAGAGCTCAGGGTGCTGGGTACTCAGTACTCAGGGTGCTGGGTGCTCAGTACTCTGGGTTTTGGGTGCTCAGTACTCAGGGTGCTGGGTGCTCCGTGCTCAGGGTGCTGGGTGCTCAGTGCACAGGGTTCTGGGTGCTCAGTGCTCAGGGTGCTGTGTGCTCAGTACTCAGGGTGCTGGGTGCTTAGTGCTCGAGGTGCTCGGTGCTCAGTACTCAAGGTGCTGGGTGCTCAGTGCTCAGGGTGCTGGGTGCTCAGTCCTCGGGGTGCTCCGTGCTCATGGTGCTGGGTGCTCAGTGCTCAGGGTGCTGGGTGCTCAGTGCTCGGGGTGCTGGGTGCTCAGTACTCAGTGTGCTCAGTGCTCGGGGAGCTCGGTGCTCAGTACTCAGGGTGCTGGGTGCTCAGTTCTCAGTGCTCGGGGTCCTGGTTGCTCCGTGCTCGGGGTGCTGGGTGCTCAGTGCTCTGGGTGCTTAGTGCTCAGTACTCAGGGTGCTGGGTGCTCAGTACTCATGGTGCTGGGTGCTCATTCTCAGGGTGCTGGGTGCTCAGTACTCGGGGTGCTCCGTGCTCAGGGTGCTGGGTGCTCTGTGCTCAGGGTGCTGGGTGCTCTGTCCTCAGGGTGCTGGGTGCTCAGTACTCGGGGTGCTCCGTGCTCAGGGTGCTGGGTGCTCAGTGCTCAGGGTGCTGGGTGCTCAGTGCTCGGGGTGCTGGGTGCTGAGTGCTCAGGGTGCTGGGTGCTCAGTGCTCGGGCTGCTCGGTGCTCAATGCTCAGGGTCCTGGGTACTCAGTACTCAGGGTGCTGGGTGCTTAGTACTCAGGGTGCTCAGTGCTCAGAACACAGGGTGCTGGGTGCTCAGTGCTCGGGGTGCTGGGTGCTCAGTGCTCAGTACTCAGGGTGCTGGGTGCTCAGTGCTCGGGGTGCTGGGTGCTCAGTACTCAGCGTGCTGGGTGCTCAGTACTCAGTGTGCTGGGTGCTCAGTTCTCAGGGTGCTGGGTGCTCAGTGCTCAGGGTGCTGGGTGCTCAGTGATCGGGGTGCTGAGTGCTCAGTACTCAGTGTGCTCAGTGCTCGGGGAGCTCGGTGTTCAGTACTCAGGGTGCTGTCTGCTCAGTTCTCAGTGCTCGGGGTCCTGGGTGCTCCGTGCTCGGGGTGCTGGGTGCTCAGTGCTCTGGGTGCTTAGTGCTCAGTACTCAGGGTGCTGGGTGCTCAGTACTCATGGTGCTGGGTGCTCATTCTCAAGGTGCTGGGTGCTCAGTGCTCGGGTTGCTGGCTGCTCAGTACTCATGTTGCTGGGGGCTCAGTACTCAGGGTGCTGGGTGCTCAGTACTCAGGGTGCTCGTTTCTCAGTACTCAGGGTGCTGGGTGCTCATTCTCGGGGTGCTGGGTGCTCAGTGCTAGGGGTGCTGGGTGCTCAGTACTCAGGGTGCTGGGGGCTCAGTACTCAGGGTGCGGGGTGCTCACTACTCAGGGTGATCTGTTCTCAGTACTCAGGTTGCTGGGTGCTCAGTGCTCGGGGTGCTGGGTGCTCAGTACTCGGGGTGCTCAGTTCTCAGTACTCAGGGTGCTGGGTGCTCAGTATTCAGGGTGCTGGGTGCTCAGTGCTTGGGGTGCTCGGTGCTCAGTACTCGGTGTGCAGGGTGCTCAGTACTCGGGGTGCTGGGTGCTCAGTGCTCAGGGTGCTGGGTGCTCAGTACTCAGGGTGCTGAGTGCTCAGTACTCAGGGTGCTGGGTGCTCAGTACTCAGGTTGCTGGTTGCTCAGTACTCAGGGTGCTGGGTGCTCAGTGCTCAGGGTGCTGGGTGCTCAGTGCTCGGGGTGCTGGGTGCTCAGGGCTGTGGTGCTGGGTGCTCAGTGCTCAGGGTGCTGGGTGCTCAGTGCTCAGTGCTCAGGGTGCTGGTTGCTCAGTACTCAGGGTGCTGGGTGCTCAGTACTCAGGGTGCTGGGTGCTCAGTGCTCAGGGTGCTCTGTGCTCAGTACTCAGGGTGCTGGGTGCTCAGTGCTCGGGGTGCTGCGTGCTCAGTGCTCAGGGAGCTGCGTGCTCAGTGCTCAGGGTGCTGGGTGCTCAGTACTCAGGGTGCTGGGTGCTCAGTGCTCAGGGTGCTGGGTGCTCAGTCCTCAGGGTGCTCAGTACTCAGGGTGCTCGGTGCTCAGTGCTCAGTACTCACGGTGCTCAGTGCTCAGGATGCTGGTTGCTCAGTGCTCGGGGTGCTGGGTGCTCAGTACTCAGGGTGCTGGGTGCTCAGTACTCGGGGTGCTGGGTGCTCAGTACTCAGGGTGCTGGGTGCTCAGTGCTCGGGGTGCTGGGTGCTCAGTGCTCAGGGTGATCGGTGCTCAGTGCTCAGGGTGCTGGGTGCTCAGTCCTCCGGGTGCACAGTGCTCATTGTGCTGTTTGCTCAGTGCTCGGGGTGCTCGGTGCTCAGTACTCAGGGGGCTGAGTGCTCAGTACTCAGGGTGCTGGGTGCTCAGTACTCAGGGTGCTGGGTGCTCAGTACTCAGGGTGCTGGGTGCTCAGGGTGCTGGGTGCTCAGTACTCAGGGTGCTGGGTGCTCAGTGCTCAGGGTGCTGGGTGCTCAGGGCTGTGGTGCTGGGTGCTCAGTGGTCAGTGCTCAGGGTGCTGGGTGCACAGTGCTCAGTGCTCAGGGTGCTGGTTGCTCAGTACTCAGGGTGCTGGGTGCTCAGTACTCAGGGTGCTGGGTGCTCAGTGCTCAGGGTGCTCTGTGCTCAGTACTCAGGGTGCTGGGTGCTCATTGTCGGGGTGCTGGGAGCTCAGTACTCAGGGTGCTGGGGGCTCAGTACTCAGGGTGCTGGGTGCTCAGTACGCAGGGTGCTCGGTTCTCAGTACTCAGGGTGCTGGGTGCTCATTGTCGGGGTGCTGGGTGCTCAGTACTCAGGGTGCTGGGGGCTCAGTACTCAGGGTGCTGGGTGCTCAGTACTCAGGGTGATCTGTTCTCAGTACTCAGGTTGCTGGGTGCTCAGTGCTCGGGGTGCTGGGTGATCAGTACTCGGGGTGCTCAGTGCTCAGTACTCAGGGTGCTGGGTGCTCAGTACTCAGGGTGCTGGGTGCTCAGTGCTCGGGGTGCTCGGTGCTCAGTACTCGGGGTGCAGGGTGCTCAGTACTCGGTGTGCTGGGTGCTCAGTGCTCAGGGAGCTGGGTGCTCAGTGCTCAGGGTGCTGGGTGCTCAGTGCTGAGGGTGGTGCTGGGTGCTCAGTACTCAGGGTGCTGGGTGCTCAGTGCTCAGGGTGCTGGGTGCTCAGTACTAAGGGTGCTGGGTGCTCAGTACTCAGGGTGCTCTGTGCTCAGTACTCAGGGTGCTGGGTGCTCAGAGCTCAGGGTGCTGGGTACTCAGTACTCAGGGTGCTGGGTGCTCAGTACTCTGGGTGTTGGGTGCTCAGTACTCAGGGTGCTGGGTGCTCCGTGCTCAGGGTGCTGGGTGCTCAGTGCACAGGGTTCTGGGTGCTCAGTGCTCAGGGTGCTGGGTGCTCAGTACTCAGGGTGCTGGGTGCTTAGTGCTCGAGGTGCTCGGTGCTCAGTACTCAAGGTGCTGGGTGCTCAGTGCTCAGGGTGCTGGGTGCTCAGTCCTCAGGGTGCTCCGTGCTCATGGTGCTGGGTGCTCAGTGCTCAGGGTGCTGGGTGCTCAGTGCTCGGGGTGCTGGGTGCTCAGTACTCAGTGTGCTCAGTGCTCGGGGAGCTCGGTACTCAGTACTCAGGATGCTGGGTGCTCAGTTCTCAGTGCTCGGGGTCCTGGTTGCTCCGTGCTCGGGGTGCTCAGTGCTCTGGGTGCTTAGTGCTCAGTACTCAGGGTGCTGGGTGCTCAGTACTCATGGTGCTGGGTGCTCATTCTCAGGGTGCTGGGTGCTCAGTACTCGGGGTGCTCCGTGCTCAGGGTGCTGGGTGCTCTGTGCTCAGGGTGCTAGGTGCTCAGTCCTCAGGGTGCTGGGTGCTCAGTACTCGGGGTGCTCCGTGCTCAGGGTGCTGGGTGCTCAGTGCACAGGGTGCTGGGTGCTCAGTGCTCGGGGTGCTGGGTGCTGAGTGCTCAGGGTGCTGGGTGCTCAGTGCTCGGGCTGCTCGGTGCTCAGTGCTCAGGGTCCTGGGTGCTCAGTACTCAGGTTGCTGGGTGCTTAGTACTCAGGGTGCTCAGTGCTCAGAACACAGGGTGCTGGGTGCTCAGTGCTCGGGGTGCTGGGTGCTCAGTGCTCAGTAATCAGGGTGCTGGGTGCTCAGTGCTCGGGGTGCTGGGTGCTCAGTACTCAGCGTGCTGGGTGCTCAGTACTCAGTGTGCTGGGTGCTCAGTTCTCAGGGTGCTGGGTGCTCAGTGCTCAGGGTGCTTGGTGCTCAGTGATCGGGGTGCTGAGTGCTCAGTACTCAGGGTGCTGGGTGCTCAGTTCTCAGTGCTCGGGGTCCTGGGTGCTCCGTGCTCGGGGTGCTGGGTGCTCAGTGCTCTGGGTGCTTAGTGCTCAGTACTCAGGGTGCTGGGTGCTCAGTACTCATGGTGCTGGGTGCTCATTCTCAGGGTGCTGGGTGCTCAGTGCTCGGGTTGCTGGGTGCTCAGTACTCAGGGTGCTGGGGGCTCAGTACTCAGGGTGCTGGGTGCTCAGTACTCAGGGTGCTCGGTTCTCAGTACTCAGGGTGCTGGGTGCTCATTCTCGGGGTGCTGGGTGCTCAGTGCTCGGGATGCTGGGTGCTCCGTACTCAGGGTGCTGGGGGCTCAGTACTCAGGGTGCTGGGTGCTCAGTGCTCAGGGTGATCTGTTCTCAGTACTCAGGTTGCTGGGTGCTCAGTGCTCGGGCTGCTGGGTGCTCATTACTCGGGGTGCTCAGTTCACAGTACTCAGGGTGCTGGGTGCTCAGTACTCAGGGTGCTGGGTGCTCAGTGCTCGGGGTGCTCGGTGCTCAGTACTCGGTGTGCAGGGTGCTCAGTACTCGGGGTGCTGGGTGCTCAGTGCTCAGGGTGCTGGGTGGTCAGTACTCAGGGTGCTGAGTGCTCAGTACTCAGGGTGCTGGGTGCTCAGTACTCAGGTTGCTGGTTGCTCAGTGCTCGGGGTGCTGGGTGCTCAGTGCTCAGAATGCTCGGTGCTTAGTACTCATGGTTCTCAGTACTCAGGGTGCTGGGTGCTCATTGTCGGGGTGCTGGGAGCTCAGTACTCAGGGTGCTGGGGGCTCAGTACTCAGTGTGCTGGGTGCTCAGTACTCAGGGTGCTCGGTTCTCAGTACTCAGGGTGCTGGGTGCTCATTGTCGTGGTGCTGGGTGCTCAGTACTCAGGGTGCTGGGTGCTCAGTGCTCGGGGTGCTGGGTGCTCAGTACTCGGGGTGCTCAGTGCTCAGTACTCAGAGTGCTGGGTGCTCAGTACTCAGTGTGCTGGGTGCTCAGTGCTCGGGGTGCTGGGTGCTCAGTACTCGGGGTGCTCAGTGCTCAGTACTCAGGGTGCTGGGTGCTCAGTACTCAGGGTGCTGGGTGCTCCGTACTCGGGGTGCAGGGTGCTCAGTGCTCAGGGAGCTGGGTGCTCAGTGCTCAGGGTGCTGGGTGCTCAGTGCTGAGGGTATTGCTGGGTGCTCAGTACTCAGGGTGCTGGGTGCTCAGTGCTCAGGGTGCTGGGTGCTCAGTACTAAGGGTGCTGGGTGCTCAGTACTCAGGGTGCTCGGTGCTCAGTACTCAGGGTGCTGGGTGCTCAGAGCTCAGGGTGCTGGGTACTCAGTACTCAGGGTGCTGGGTGCTCAGTACTCTGGGTTTTGGGTGCTCAGTACTCAGGGTGCTGGGTGCTCCGTGCTCAGGGTGCTGGGTGCTCAGTGCACAGGGTTCTGGGTGCTCAGTGCTCAGGGTGCTGTGTGCTCAGTACTCAGGGTGCTGGGTGCTTAGTGCTCGAGGTGCTCGGTGCTCAGTACTCAAGGTGCTGGGTGCTCAGTGCTCAGGGTGCTGGGTGCTCAGTCCTCGGGGTGCTCCGTGCTCATGGTGCTGGGTGCTCAGTGCTCAGGGTGCTGGGTGCTCAGTGCTCGGGGTGCTGGGTGCTCAGTACTCAGTGTGCTCAGTGCTCGGGGAGCTCGGTGCTCAGTACTCAGGGTGCTGGGTGCTCAGTTCTCAGTGCTCGGGGTCCTGGTTGCTCCGTGCTCGGGGTGCTGGGTGCTCAGTGCTCTGGGTGCTTAGTGCTCAGTACTCAGGGTGCTGGGTGCTCAGTACTCATGGTGCTGGGTGCTCATTCTCAGGGTGCTGGGTGCTCAGTACTCGGGGTGCTCCGTGCTCAGGGTGCTGGGTGCTCTGTGCTCAGGGTGCTGGGTGCTCTGTCCTCAGGGTGCTGGGTGCTCAGTACTCGGGGTGCTCCGTGCTCAGGGTGCTGGGTGCTCAGTGCTCAGGGTGCTGGGTGCTCAGTGCTCGGGGTGCTGGGTGCTGAGTGCTCAGGGTGCTGGGTGCTCAGTGCTCGGGCTGCTCGGTGCTCAGTGCTCAGGGTCCTGGGTACTCAGTACTCAGGGTGCTGGGTGCTTAGTACTCAGGGTGCTCAGTGCTCAGAACACAGGGTGCTGGGTGCTCAGTGCTCGGGGTGCTGGGTGCTCAGTGCTCAGTACTCAGGGTGCTGGGTGCTCAGTGCTCGGGGTGCTGGGTGCTCAGTACTCAGCGTGCTGGGTGCTCAGTACTCAGTGTGCTGGGTGCTCAGTTCTCAGGGTGCTGGGTGCTCAGTGCTCAGGGTGCTGGGTGCTCAGTGATCGGGGTGCTGAGTGCTCAGTACTCAGTGTGCTCAGTGCTCGGGGAGCTCGGTGTTCAGTACTCAGGGTGCTGTCTGCTCAGTTCTCAGTGCTCGGGGTCCTGGGTGCTCCGTGCTCGGGGTGCTGGGTGCTCAGTGCTCTGGGTGCTTAGTGCTCAGTACTCAGGGTGCTGGGTGCTCAGTACTCATGGTGCTGGGTGCTCATTCTCAAGGTGCTGGGTGCTCAGTGCTCGGGTTGCTGGCTGCTCAGTACTCATGTTGCTGGGGGCTCAGTACTCAGGGTGCTGGGTGCTCAGTACTCAGGGTGCTCGTTTCTCAGTACTCAGGGTGCTGGGTGCTCATTCTCGGGGTGCTGGGTGCTCAGTGCTAGGGGTGCTGGGTGCTCAGTACTCAGGGTGCTGGGGGCTCAGTACTCAGGGTGCGGGGTGCTCACTACTCAGGGTGATCTGTTCTCAGTACTCAGGTTGCTGGGTGCTCAGTGCTCGGGGTGCTGGGTGCTCAGTACTCGGGGTGCTCAGTTCTCAGTACTCAGGGTGCTGGGTGCTCAGTATTCAGGGTGCTGGGTGCTCAGTGCTTGGGGTGCTCGGTGCTCAGTACTCGGTGTGCAGGGTGCTCAGTACTCGGGGTGCTGGGTGCTCAGTGCTCAGGGTGCTGGGTGCTCAGTACTCAGGGTGCTGAGTGCTCAGTACTCAGGGTGCTGGGTGCTCAGTACTCAGGTTGCTGGTTGCTCAGTACTCAGGGTGCTGGGTGCTCAGTGCTCAGGGTGCTGGGTGCTCAGTGCTCGGGGTGCTGGGTGCTCAGGGCTGTGGTGCTGGGTGCTCAGTGCTCAGGGTGCTGGGTGCTCAGTGCTCAGTGCTCAGGGTGCTGGTTGCTCAGTACTCAGGGTGCTGGGTGCTCAGTACTCAGGGTGCTGGGTGCTCAGTGCTCAGGGTGCTCTGTGCTCAGTACTCAGGGTGCTGGGTGCTCAGTGCTCGGGGTGCTGCGTGCTCAGTGCTCAGGGAGCTGCGTGCTCAGTGCTCAGGGTGCTGGGTGCTCAGTACTCAGGGTGCTGGGTGCTCAGTGCTCAGGGTGCTGGGTGCTCAGTCCTCAGGGTGCTCAGTACTCAGGGTGCTCGGTGCTCAGTGCTCAGTACTCACGGTGCTCAGTGCTCAGGATGCTGGTTGCTCAGTGCTCGGGGTGCTGGGTGCTCAGTACTCAGGGTGCTGGGTGCTCAGTACTCGGGGTGCTGGGTGCTCAGTACTCAGGGTGCTGGGTGCTCAGTGCTCGGGGTGCTGGGTGCTCAGTGCTCAGGGTGATCGGTGCTCAGTGCTCAGGGTGCTGGGTGCTCAGTCCTCCGGGTGCACAGTGCTCATTGTGCTGTTTGCTCAGTGCTCGGGGTGCTCGGTGCTCAGTACTCAGGGGGCTGAGTGCTCAGTACTCAGGGTGCTGGGTGCTCAGTACTCAGGGTGCTGGGTGCTCAGTACTCAGGGTGCTGGGTGCTCAGGGTGCTGGGTGCTCAGTACTCAGGGTGCTGGGTGCTCAGTGCTCAGGGTGCTGGGTGCTCAGGGCTGTGGTGCTGGGTGCTCAGTGGTCAGTGCTCAGGGTGCTGGGTGCACAGTGCTCAGTGCTCAGGGTGCTGGTTGCTCAGTACTCAGGGTGCTGGGTGCTCAGTACTCAGGGTGCTGGGTGCTCAGTGCTCAGGGTGCTCTGTGCTCAGTACTCAGGGTGCTGGGTGCTCAGTACTCGGGGTGCTTGTTGCTCAGTACTCGGGGTGCTCAGGACTGTGGTGCTGGGTGCTCAGTGGTCAGTGCTCAGGGTGCTGGGTGCTCAGTGCTCAGTACTCAGGGTGCTCGGTGCTCAGTACTCAGGGTTCTCAGTGCTCAGTACTCAGGGTGCTGGGTGCTCATTTCTCAGGGTGCTGGGTGCTCAGTACTCAGGGTGCTCAGTGCTCAGTACTCGGGGTGCTTGTTGCTCAGTACTCAGGGTGCTCAGTGCTCAGTACTCGGGGTGCTGGGTGCTCAGTGCTCAGGGTGCTCAGTTCTCAGTGCTCGGGGTGCTGGGTGCTCAGTGCTCGGGGCGCTGAGTGCTCAGTGCTCGGGGTGCTGGGTGCTCAGTACTCGGGGTGCTGGGTGCTCAGTGCTCAGGGTGCTCAGTGCTCAGTACTCAGTGCTCAGGGTGCTCAGTGCTCAGTGCTCAGGGTGCTGGGTGTTCAGTACTCAGGGTGCTGGGTGCTCAGTACTCAGGGTGCTGGGTGCTCAGTGCTCGGGGTGCTGGGTGCTCAGTACTCGGGGTGCTCAGTTCTCAGTACTCAGGGTGCTGGGTGCTCAGTACTCAGGGTGCTGGGTGCTCAGTGCTCGGGGTGCTCGGTGCTCAGTACTCGGTGTGCAGGGTGCTCAGTACTCGGGGTGCTGGGTGCTCAGTGCTCAGGGTGCTGGGTGCTCAGTACTCAGGGTGCTGAGTGCTCAGTACTCTGGGTGCTGGGTGCTCAGTACTCAGTTTGCTGGTTGCTCAGTACTCAGGGTGCTGGGTGCTCAGTGCTCAGGGTGCTGGGTGCTCAGTGCTCGGTGTGCTGGGTGCTCAGGGCTGTGGTGCTGGGTGCTCAGTGCTCAGTGCTCAGGGTGCTGGGTGCTCAGTGCTCAGTGCTCAGGGTGCTGGTTGCTCAGTACTCAGGGTGCTGGGTGCTCAGTACTCAGGGTGCTGGGTGCTCAGTGCTCAGGGTGCTCTGTGCTCAGTACTCAGGGTGCTGGGTGCTCAGTGCTCGGGGTGCTGCGTGCTCAGTGCTCAGGGAGCTGGGTGCTCAGTGCTCAGGGTGCTGGGTGCTCAGTACTCAGGGTGCTGGGTGCTCAGTGCTCAGGGTGCTGGGTGCTCAGTCCTCAGGGTGCTCAGTACTCAGGGTGCTCGGTGCTCAGTGCTCAGTACTCAGGGTGCTCAGTACTCAGGGTGCTGGTTGCTCAGTGCTCGGGGTGCTGGGTGCTCAGTACTCAGGGTGCTGGGTGCTCAGTACTCGGGGTGCTGGGTGCTCAGTACTCAGGGTGCTGGGTGCTCAGTGCTCGGATGCTGGGTGCTCAGTGCTCAGGGTGATCGGTGCTCAGTGCTCAGGGTGCTGGGTGCTCAGTCCTCCGGGTGCACAGTGCTCAGGGTGCTGTTTGCTCAGTGCTCGGGGTGCTCGGTGCTCAGTACTCAGGGGGCTGAGTGCTCAGTACTCAGGGTGCTGGGTGCTCAGTACTCAGGGTGCTGGGTGCTCAGTACTCAGGGTGCTGGGTGCTCAGGGTGCTGGGTGCTCAGTACTCAGGGTGCTGGATGCTCAGTGCTCAGGGTGCTGGGTGCTCAGGGCTGTGGTGCTGGGTGCTCAGTGGTCAGTGCTCAGGGTGCTGGGTGCTCAGTGCTCAGTGCTCAGGGTGCTTATTGCTCAGTACTCAGGGTGCTGGGTGCTCAGTACTCAGGGTGCTGGGTGCTCAGTGCTCAGGGTGCTCTGTGCTCAGTACTCAGGGTGCTGGGTGCTCAGTGCTCGGGGTGCTCTGTGCTCAGTACTCAGGGTGCTGGGTGCTCAGTGCTCAGTGTGCTGGGTGCTCAGTGCTCAGGGTGCTGGGTGCTCAGTACTCAGGGTGCTCAGTGCTCAGTACTCGGGGTGCTTGTTGCTCAGTCCTCGGGGTGCTCAGGGCTGTGGTGCTGGGTGCTCAGTGGTCAGTGCTCAGGGTGCTGGGTGCTCAGTGCTCAGTACTCAGGGTGCTCGGTGCTCAGTACTCAGGGTTCTCAGTGCTCAGTACTCAGGGTGCTGGGTGCTCATTTCTCAGGGTGCTGGGTGCTCAGTACTCAGGGTGCTCAGTGCTCAGTACTCGGGGTGCTTGTTGCTCAGTACTCAGGGTGCTCAGTGCTCAGTACTCGGGGTGCTGGGTGCTCAGTGCTCAGGGTGCTCAGTTCTCAGTGCTCGGGGTGCTGGGTGCTCAGTGCTCGGGGCGCTGAGTGCTCAGTGCTCGGGGTGCTGGGTGCTCAGTACTTGGGGTGCTGGGTGCTCAGTGCTCAGGGTGCTCAGTGCTCAGTACTCAGTGCTCAGGGTGCTCAGTGCTCAGTGCTCAGGGTGCTGGGTGTTCAGTACTCAGGGTGCTGGGTGCTCAGTACTCAGGGTGCTGGGTGCTCAGTGCTCAGGGTGCTGGGTGCTCAGTACTCTGGGTGTTGGGTGCTCAGTACTCAGGGAGCTGGGTGCTCCGTGCTCGGGGTGCTGGGTGCTCAGTTCTCAGGGTGCTGGGTGCTCTGTGCTCAGGGTGCTGGGTGCTCAGTGCTCAGGGTGCTGGGTGCTCAGTACTCGGGGTGCTCCGTGCTCAGGGTGCTGGGTGCTCAGTGCTCAGGGTGCTGGGTGCTCAGTGCTCGGGGTGCTGGGTGCTGAGTGCTCAGGGTGCTGGGTGCTCAGTGCTCGGGCTGCTCGGTGCTCAGTGCTCAGGGTCCTGGGTGCTCAGTACTCAGGGTGCTGGGTGCTTAGTACTCAGGGTGCTCAGTGCTCAGTACACAGGGTGCTGGGTGCTCAGTGCTCGGGGTGCTGGGTGCTCAATGCTCAGTACTCAGGGTGCTGGGTTCTCAGTGCTCGGGGTGCTGGTTGCTCAGTACTCAGCGTGCTGGGTGCTCAGTACTCAGGGTGCTTGGTGCTCAGTACTCAGTGTGCTCAGTGCTCGGGGAGCTCGGTGCTCAGTACTCAGGGTGCTGGGTGCTCAGTTCTCAGTGCTCGGGGTCCTGGGTGCTCCGTGCTCGGGGTGCTGGGTGCTCAGTACTCAGGGTGCTCAGTACTCAGGGTGCTGGGTGCTCAGTACTCAGGGTGCTCAGTACTCAGGGTGCTGGGTGCTCAGTGCTCAGGGTGCTGGGTGCTCAGTACTCAGGGTGCTCAGTACTCAGGGTGCTGGGTGCGCAGTGCTTGGGGTGCTGGGTGCTCAGCGCTCAGGGTGCTGGGTGCTCAGTGCTCAGGGTGCTGGGTGCTCAGTACTCAGGGTGCTGGGTGCTTAGTACTCAGGGTGCTGGGTGCTCAGTGCTCAGGGTGCTGGGTGTTCAGTGCTCTGGGTGCTGGGTGCTCAGTGCTCAGGGTGCTGGGGGCTCAGTGCTCAGGGTGCTGGGTGCTCAGTACTCAGGGTGCTGGGTGCTCAGTACTCAGGTTGCTGGTTGCTCAGTACTCAGGGTGCTGGGTGCTCAGTGCTCAGGGTGCTGGGTGCTCAGTGCTCGGGGTGCTGGGTGATCAGGGCTGTGGTGCTGGGTGCTCAGTGCTCAGTGCTCAGGGTGCTGGGTGCTCAGTGCTCAGTGCTCAGGGTGCTGGTTGCTCAGTACTCAGGGTGCTGGGTGCTCAGTACTCAGGGTGCTGGGTGCTCAGTGCTCAGAGTGCTCTGTGCTCAGTACTCAGGGTGCTGGGTGCTCAGTGCTCGGGGTGCTGGGTGCTCAGTGCTCAGGGTGCTGGGTGCTCAGTACTCAGGGTGCTGGGTGCTCAGTACTCAGGGTGCTTGGTGCTCAGTACTCAGGGTGCTCAGTGCTCAGTACTCGGTGTGCTGGGTGCTCAGTGCTCAGGGTGCTCAGTGCTCAGTGCTTGGGGTGCTGGGTGCTCAGTGCTCGGGGTGCTGGGTGCTCAGTACTCGGGGTGCTGGGTGCTCAGTGCTTAGGGTGCTCAGTGCTCAGTACTCAGTGCTCAGGGTGCTCAGTGCTCAGTGCTCAGGGTGCTGGGTGTTCAGTACTCAGGGTGCTGGGTGCTCAGTACTCAGGGTGCTGGGTGCTCAGTACTCAGGGTGCTGGGTGCTCAGTGCTCGGGGTGCTCGGTGCTCAGTACTCGGGGTGCAGGGTGCTCAGTACTCGGGGTGCTGGGTGCTCAGTGCTCAGGGAGCTGGGTGCTCAGTGCTCGGGGTGCTGGGTGCTCAGTGCTGAGGGTGTTGCTGGGTGCTCAGTACTAAGGGTGCTGGGTGCTCATTGCTCAGGGTGCTGGGTGCTCAGTACTAAGGGTGCTGGGTGCTCAGTACTCAGGGTGCTCGGTGCTCAGTACTCAGGGTGCTGGGTGCTCAGAGCTCATTGTGCTGGGTACTCAGTTCTCAGGGTGCTGGGTGCTCAGTACTCTGGGTGTTGGGTGCTCAGTACTCAGGGTGCTGGGTGCTCCGTGCTCAGGGTGCTGGGTGCTCAGTGCTCAGGGTTCTGGGTGCTCAGTGCTCAGGGTGCTGGGTGCTCAGTACTCAGGGTGCTGGGTGCTTAGTGCTCGAGGTGCTCGGTGCTCAGTACTCAAGGTGCTGGGTGCTCAGTGCTCAGGGTGCTGGGTGCTCAGTCCTCGGGGTGCTCCGTGCTCATGGTGCTGGGTGCTCAGTGATCAGGGTGCTGGGTGCTCAGTGCTCGGGGTGCTGGGTGCTCAGTACTCAGTGTGCTCAGTGCTCGGGGAGCTCGGTGCTCAGTACTCAGGGTGCTGGGTGCTCAGTTCTCAGTGCTTGGGGTCCTGGTTGCTCCGTGCTCGGGGTGCTGGGTGCTCAGTGCTCTGGGTGCTTAGTGCTCAGTACTCAGGGTGCTGGGTGCTCAGTACTCATGGTGCTGGGTGCTCATTCTCAGGGTGCTGGGTGCTCAGTGCTCGGGTTGCTGGGTGCTCAGTACTCAGGGTGCTGGGGGCTCAGTACTCAGGGTGCTGGGTGCTCATTCTCGGGGTGCTGTGTGCTCAGTGCTCGGGGTGCTGGGTGCTCAGTACTCAGGGTGCTGGGGGCTCAGTACTCAGGGTGCTGGGTGCTCAGTACTCAGGGTGATCTGTTCTCAGTACTCAGGTTGCTGGGTGCTCATTGCTCGGGGTGCTGGGTGCTCAGTACTCGGGGTGCTCAGGGCTCAGTACTCAGGGTGCTGGGTGCTCAGTACTCAGGGTGCTGGGTGCTCAGTGCTCGGGGTGCTCGGTGCTCAGTACTCGGGGTGCAGAGTGCTCAGTACTCGGGGTGCTGGGTGCTCAGTGTTCAGGGAGCTGGGTGCTCAGTGCTCGGGGTGCTGGGTGCTCAGTGCTGAGGGTGGTGCTGGGTGCTCAGTACTCAGGGTGCTGGGTGCTCAGTACTCAGTGTGCTGGGTGCTCAGTGCTCAGAGTGCTCTGTGCTCAGTACTCAGGGTGCTGGGTGCTCAGTGCTCGGGGTGCTGGGTGCTCAGTGCTCAGGGTGCTGTTTGCTCAGTACTCAGGGTGCTGGGTGCTCAGTACTCAGGGTGCTTGGTGCTCAGTACTCAGGGTGCTCAGTGCTCAGTACTCGGGGTGCTGGGTGCTCAGTGCTCAGGGTGCTCAGTGCTCAGTGCTCGGGGTGCTGGGTGCTCAGTGCTCGGGGTGCTGGGTGCTCAGTACTCAGGGTGCTCATTGCTCAGGGTGCTGGGTGCTCAGTACTCATGGTGCTGGGTGCTCATTCTCAGGGTGCTGGGTGCTCAGTACTCAGGGTGCTCATTGCTCAGGGTGCTGGGTGCTCAGTACTCATGGTGCTGGGGGCTCAGTACTCAGGGTGCTGGGTGCTCAGTACTCAGGGTGCTCGGTTCTCAGTACTCAGGGTGCTGGGTGCTCATTGTCGGGGTGCTGGGAGCTCAGTACTCAGGGTGCTGGGGGCTCAGTACTCAGGGTGCTGGGTGCTCAGTACTCAGGGTGCTCGGTTCTCAGTACTCAGGTTGCTGGGTGCTCATTGTCGGGGTGCTGGGTGCTCAGTACTCAGGGTGCTGGGGGCTCAGTACTCAGGGTGCTGCGTGCTCAGTACTCAGGGTGATCTGTTCTCAGTACTCAGGTTGCTGGGTGCTCAGTGATCGGGGTGCTGGGTGCTCAGTACTCGGGGTGCTCAGTGCTCAGTACTCAGGGTGCTGGGTGCTCAGTACTCAGGGTGCTGGGTGCTCAGTGCTCGGGGTGCTCGGTGCTCAGTACTCGGGGTGCAGGCTGCTCAGTACTCGGGGTGCTGGGTGCTCAGTGCTCAGGGAGCTGGGTGCTCAGTGCTCAGGGTGCTGGGTGCTCAGTGCTGAGGGTGGTGCTGGGTGCTCAGTACTCAGGGTGCTGGGTGCTCAGTGCTCAGGGTGCTGGGTGCTCAGTACTAAGGGTACTGGGTGCTCAGTACTCAGGGTGCTCGGTGCTCAGTACTCAGGGTGCTGGGTGCTCAGAGCTCAGGGTGCTGGGTACTCAGTACTCAGGGTGCTGGGTGCTCAGTACTCTGGGTGTTGGGTGCTCAGTACTCAGGGTGCTGGGTGCTCCGTGCTCAGGGTGCTGGGTGCTCAGTGCACAGGGTTCTGGGAGCTCAGTGCTCAGGGTGCTGGGTGCTCAGTACTCAGGGTGCTGGGTGCTTAGTGCTCGAGGTGCTCGGTGCTCAGTACTCAAGGTGCTGGGTGCTCAGTGCTCAGGGTGCTGGGTGCTCAGTCCTCGGGTGCTCCGTGCTCATGGTGCTGGGTGCTCAGTGCTCAGGGTGCTGGGTGCTCAGTGCTCGGGGTGCTGGGTGCTCAGTACTCAGTGTGCTCAGTGCTCGGGGAGCTCGGTGCTCAGTACTCAGGGTGCTGGGTGCTCAGTTCTCAGTGCTCGGGGTCCTGGTTGCTCCGTGCTCGGGGTGCTGGGTGCTCAGTGCTCTGGGTGCTTAGTGCTCAGTACTCAGGGTGCTGGGTGCTCAGTACTCATGGTGCTGGGTGCTCATTCTCAGGGTGCTGGGTGCTCAGTGCTCGGGTTGCTGGGTGCTCAGTACTCAGGGTGCTGGGGGCTCAGTACTCAGGGTGCTGGGTGCTCAGTACTCAGGGTGCTCGGTTCTCAGTACTCAGGGTGCTGGGTGCTCATTCTCGGGGTGCTGGGTGCTCAGTGCTCGGGGTGCTGGGTGCTCAGTACTCAGGGTGCTGGGGGCTCAATACTCAGGGTGCTGGGTGCTCAGTACTCAGGGTGATCTGTTCTCAGTACTCAGGTTGCTGGGTGCTCAGTGCTCATGGTGCTGGGTGCTCAGTACTCAGGTTGCTGGTTGCTCAGTACTCAGGGTGCTGGGTGCTCAGTGCTCAGGGTGCTGGGTGCTCAGTGCTCGGGGTGCTGGGTGCTCAGGGCTGTGGTGCTGGGTGCTCAGTGCTCAGTGCTCAGGGTGCTGGGTGCTCAGTGCTCAGTGCTCAGGGTGCTGGTTGCTCAGTACTCAGGGTGCTGGGTGCTCAGTACTCAGGGTGCTGGGTGCTCAGTGCTCAGAGTGCTCTGTGCTCAGTACTCAGGGTGCTGGGTGCTCAGTGCTCGGGGTGCTGGGTGCTCAGTACTCAGGGTGCCGGGTGCTCAGTGCTCAGGGTGCTCAGTGCTCAGTGCTCGGGGTGCTGGGTGCTCAGTGCTCGGGGTGCTGGGTGCTCAGTACTCGGGGTGCTGGGTGCTCAGTGCTTAGGGTGCTCAGTGCTCAGTACTCAGTGCTCAGGGTGCTCAGTGCTCAGTGCTCAGGGTGCTGGGTGTTCAGTACTCAGGGTGCTGGGTGCTCAGTACTCAGGGTGCTGGGTGCTCAGTACTCAGGGTGCTGGGTGCTCAGTGCTCGGGGTGCTCGGTGCTCAGTACTCGGGGTGCAGGGTGCTCAGTACTCGGGGTGCTGGGTGCTCAGTGCTCAGGGAGCTGGGTGCTCAGTGCTCGGGGTGCTGGGTGCTCAGTGCTGAGGGTGTTGCTGGGTGCTCAGTACTAAGGGTGCTGGGTGCTCATTGCTCAGGGTGCTGGGTGCTCAGTACTAAGGGTGCTGGGTGCTCAGTACTCAGGGTGCTCGGTGCTCAGTACTCAGGGTGCTGGGTGCTCAGAGCTCAGGGTGCTGGGTACTCAGTTCTCAGGGTGCTGGGTGCTCAGTACTCTGGGTGTTGGGTGCTCAGTACTCAGGGTGCTGGGTGCTCCGTGCTCAGGGTGCTGGGTGCTCAGTGCTCAGGGTTCTGGGTGCTCAGTGCTCAGGGTGCTGGGTGCTAATTACTCAGGGTGCTGGGTGCTTAGTGCTCGAGGTGCTCGGTGCTCAGTACTCAAGGTGCTGGGTGCTCAGTGCTCAGGGTGCTGGGTGCTCAGTCCTCGGGGTGCTCCGTGCTCATGGTGCTGGGTGCTCAGTGCTCAGGGTGCTGGGTGCTCAGTGCTCGGGGTGCTGGGTGCTCAGTACTCAGTGTGCTCAGTGCTCGGGGAGCTCGGTGCTCAGTACTCAGGGTGCTGGGTGCACAGTTCTCAGTGCTTGGGGTCCTGGTTGCTCCGTGCTCGGGGTGCTGGGTGCTCAGTGCTCTGGGTGCTTAGTGCTCAGTACTCAGGGTGCTGGGTGCTCAGTACTCATGGTGCTGGGTGCTTATTCTCAGGGTGCTGGGTGCTCAGTGCTCGGGTTGGTGGGTGCTCAGTACTCAGGGTGCTGGGGGCTCAGTACTCAGGGTGCTGGGTGCTCATTCTCGGGGTGCTGGGTGCTCAGTGCTCGGGGTGCTGGGTGCTCAGTACTCAGGGTGCTGGGGGCTCAGTACTCAGGGTGCTGGGTGCTCAGTACTCAGGGTGATCTGTTCTCAGTACTCAGGTTGCTGGGTGCTCATTGCTCGGGGTGCTGGGTGCTCAGTACTCGGGGTGCTCAGGGCTCAGTACTCAGGGTGCTGGGTGCTCAGTACTCAGGGTGCTGGGTGCTCAGTGCTCGGGGTGCTCGGTGCTCAGTACTCGGGGTGCAGGGTGCTCAGTACTCGGGGTGCTGGGTGCTCAGTGTTCAGGGAGCTGGGTGCTCAGTGCTCGGGGTGCTGGGGGCTCAGTGCTGAGGGTGGTGCTGGGTGCTCAGTACTCAGGGTGCTGTGTGCTCAGTACTCAGGGTGCTGGGTGCTCAGTGCTCAGAGTGCTCTGTGCTCAGTACTCAGGGTGCTGGGTGCTCAGTGCTCGAGGTGCTGGGTGCTCAGTGCTCAGGGTGCTGTTTGCTCAGTACTCAGGGTGCTGGGTGCTCAGTACTCAGGGTGCTTGGTGCTCAGTACTCAGGGTGCTCAGTGCTCAGTACTCGGGGTGCTGGGTGCTCAGTGCTCAGGGTGCTCAGTGCTCAGTGCTCGGGGTGCTGGGTGCTCAGTGCTCGGGGTGCTGGGTGCTCAGTACTCGGGTTGCTGGGTGCTCAGTACTCAGTGCTCAGGGTGCTCAGTGCTCAGTGCTCAGGGTGCTGGGTGTTCAGTACTCAGGGTGCTGGGTGCTCAGTACTCAGGGTGCTGGGTGCTCAGTGCTCGGGGTGCTCGGTGCTCAGTACTCGGTGTGCAGGGTGCTCAGTATTCGGGGTGCTGGGTGCTCAGTGCTCAGGGAGCTGGGTGCTCAGTGCTCGGGGTGCTGGGTGCTCAGTGCTGAGGGTGGTGCTGGGTGCTCAGTACTCAGGGTGCTGGGTGCTCAGTGCTCAGGGTGCTGGGTGCTCAGTACTAAGGGTGCTGGGTGCTCAGTACTCAGGGTGCTCGGTGCTCAGTACTCAGGGTGCTGGGTGCTCAGAGCTCAGGGTGCTGGGTACTCAGTTCTCAGGGTGCTGGGTGCTCAGTACTCTGGGTGTTGGGTGATCAGTACTTAGGGTGCTGGGTGCTCCGTGCTCAGGGTGCTGGGTGCTCAGTGCTCAGGGTTCTGGGTGCTCAGTGCTCAGGGTGCTGGGTTCTCAGTACTCAGGGTGCTGGGTGCTTAGTGCTCGAGGTGCTCGGTGCTCAGTACTCAAGGTGCTGGGTGCTCAGTGCTCAGGGTGCTGGGTGCTCAGTACTCGGGGTGCTCCGTGCTCATGGTGCTGGGTGCTCAGTTCTCAGGGTGCTGGGTGCTCAGTGCTCGGGGTGCTGGGTGCTCAGTACTCAGTGTGCTCAGTGCTCGGGGAGCTCGGTGCTCAGTACTCAGGGTGCTGGGTGCTCAGTTCTCAGTGCTTGGGGTCCTGGTTGCTCCGTACTCGGGGTCCTGGGTGCTAAGTGCTCTGGGTGCTTAGTGCTCAGTACTCAGTGTGCTGGGTGCTCAGTACTCATGGTGCTGGGTGCTCATTCTCAGGGTGCTGGGTGCTCAGTGCTCAGGTTGCTGGGTGCTCAGTACTCAGGGTGCTGGGGGCTCAGTACTCAGGGTTCTGGGTGCTCAGTACTCAGGGTGCTCGGTTCTCAGTACTCAGGGTGCTGGGTGCTCATTCTCGGGGTGCTGGGTGCTCAGTGCTCGGGGTGCTGGGTGCTCAGTACTCAGGGTGCTGGGGGCTCAGTACTCAGGGTGCTTGGTGCTCAGTACTCAGGGTGATCTGTTCTCAGTACTCAGGTTGCTGGGTGCTCAGTGCTCGGGGTGCTGGGTGCTCAGTACTCGGGGTGCTCAGTGCTCAGTACTCAGGGTGCTGGGTGCTCAGTACTCAGGGTGATGGGTGCTCAGTGCTCGGGGTGCTCGGTGCTCAGTACTCGGGGTGCAGGGTGTTCGGTACTCTTGGTGCTGGGTGCTCAGTGTTCAGGGAGCTGGGTGCTCAGTGCTCGGGGTGCTGGGTGCTCAGTGCTGAGGGTGGTGCTGGGTGCTCAGTACTCAGGGTGCTGGGTGCTCAGTGCTCATGGTGCTGGGTGCTCATTCTCAGGGTGCTGGGTGCTCAGTGCTCGGGTTGCTGGGTGCTTAGTACTCAGGGTGCTGGGGGCTCAGTACTCAGGGTGCTGGGTGCTCAGTACTCAGGGTGCTCGGTTCTCAGTACTCAGGGTGCTGGGTGCTCATTGTCGGGGTGCTGGAGCTCAGTACTCAGGGTGCTGGGGGCTCAGTACTCAGGGTGCTGGGTGCTCAGTACTCAGGGTGCTCGGTTCTCAGTACTCAGGGTGCTGGGTGCTCATTGTCGGGGTGCTGGGTGCTCAGTACTCAGGGTGCTGGGGGCTCAGTACTCAGGGTGCTGGGTGCTCAGTACTCAGGGTGATCTTTTCTCAGTACTCAGGTTGCTGGGTGCTCAGTGCTCGGGGTGCTGGGTGCTCAGTACTCGGGGTGCTCAGTGCTCAGTACTCAGGCTGCTGGGTGCTCAGTACTCAGGGTGCTGGGTGCTCAGTGCTCGGGGTGCTCGGTGCTCAGTACTCGGGGTGCAGGGTGCTCAGTACTCGGGGTGCTGGGTGCTCAGTACTCAGGGTGCTGGGTGCTCAGTACTCAGGGTGCTGGGTGCTCAGTGCTCGGGGTGCTCGGTGCTCAGTACTCGGGGTGCAGGGTGCTCAGTATTCGGGGTGCTGGGTGCTCATTGCTCAGGGAGCTGGGTGCTCAGTGCTCGGGGTGCTGGGTGCTCAGTGCTGAGGGTGGTGCTGGGTGCTCAGTACTCAGGGTGCTGGGTGCTCAGTGCTCAGGGTGCTGGGTGCTCAGTACTAAGGGTGCTGGGTGCTCAGTACTCAGGGTGCTCGGTGCTCAGTACTCAGGGTGCTGGGTGCTCAGAGCTCAGGGTGCTGGGTACTCAGTTCTCAGGGTGCTGGGTGCTCAGTACTCTGGGTGTTGGGTGATCAGTACTTAGGGTGCTGGGTGCTCCGTGCTCAGGGTGCTGGGTGCTCATTGCTCAGGGTTCTGGGTGCTCAGTGCTCAGGGTGCTGGGTGCTCAGTACTCAGGGTGCTGGGTGCTTAGTGCTCGAGGTGCTCGGTGCTCAGTACTCAAGGTGCTGGGTGCTCAGTGCTCAGGGTGCTGGGTGCTCAGTACTCGGGGTGCTCCGTGCTCATGGTGCTGGGTGCTCAGTGCTCAGGGTGCTGGGTGCTCAGTGCTCGGGGTGCTGGGTGCTCAGTACTCAGTGTGCTCAGTGCTCGGGGAGCTCGGTGCTCAGTACTCAGGGTGCTGGGTGCTCAGTTCTCAGTGCTTGGGGTCCTGGTTGCTCCGTGCTCGGGGTGCTGGGTGCTCAGTGCTCTGGGTGCTTAGTGCTCAGTACTCAGGGTGCTGGGTGCTCAGTACTCATGGTGCTGGGTGCTCATTCTCAGGGTGCTGGGTGCTCAGTGCTCGGGTTGCTGGGTGCTCAGTACTCAGGGTGCTGGGGGCTCAGTACTCAGGGTGCTGGGTGCTCAGTACTCAGGGTGCTCGGTTCTCAGTACTCAGGGTGCTGGGTGCTCATTCTCGGGGTGCTGGGTGCTCAGTGCTCGGGGTGCTGGGTGCTCAGTACTCAGGGTGCTGGGGGCTCAGTACTCAGGGTGCTGGGTGCTCAGTACTCAGGGTGCTCGGTTCTCAGTACTCAGGGTGCTGGGTGCTCATTCTCGGGGTGCTGGGTGCTCAGTGCTCGGGGTGCTGGGTGCTCAGTACTCAGGGTGCTGGGGGCTCAGTACTCAGGGTGCTTGGTGCTCAGTACTCAGGGTGATCTGTTCTCAGTACTCAGGTTGCTGGGTGCTCAGTGCTCGGGGTGCTGGGTGCTCAGTACTCGGGGTGCTCAGTGCTCAGTACTCAGGGTGCTGGGTGCTCAGTACTCAGGGTGCTGGGTGCTCAGTGCTCGGGGTGCTCGGTGCTCAGTACTCGGGGTGCAGGGTGTTCGGTACTCGGGGTGCTGGGTGCTCAGTGTTCAGGGAGCTGGGTGCTCAGTGCTCGGGGTGCTGGGTGCTCAGTGCTGAGGGTGGTGCTGGGTGCTCAGTACTCAGGGTGCTGGGTGCTCAGTGCTCAGGGTGCTGGGTGCTCAGTACTAAGGGTGCTGGGTGCTCAGTACTCAGGGTGCTCGGTGCTCAGTACTCAGGGTGCTGGGTGCTCAGTACTCATGGTGCTGGGTGCTCATTCTCAGGGTGCTGGGTGCTCAGTGCTCGGGTTGCTGGGTGCTTAGTACTCAGGGTGCTGGGGGCTCAGTACTCAGGGTGCTGGGTGCTCAGTACTCAGGGTGCTCGGTTCTCAGTACTCAGGGTGCTGGGTGCTCATTGTCGGGGTGCTGGGAGCTCAGTACTCAGGGTGCTGGGGGCTCAGTACTCAGGGTGCTGGGTGCTCAGTACTCAGGGTGCTCGGTTCTCAGTACTCAGGGTGCTGGGTGCTCATTGTCGGGGTGCTGGGTGCTCAGTACTCAGGGTGCTGGGGGCTCAGTACTCAGGGTGCTGGGTGCTCAGTACTCAGGGTGATCTTTTCTCAGTACTCAGGTTGCTGGGTGCTCAGTGCTCGGGGTGCTGGGTGCTCAGTACTCGGGGTGCTCAGTGCTCAGTACTCAGGGTGCTGGGTGCTCAGTACTCAGGGTGCTGGGTGCTCAGTGCTCGGGGTGCTCGGTGCTCAGTACTCGGGGTGCAGGGTGCTCAGTACTCGGGGTGCTGGGTGCTCAGTACTCAGGGTGCTGGGTGCTCAGTACTCAGGGTGCTGGGTGCTCAGTGCTCGGGGTGCTCGGTGCTCAGTACTCGGGGTGCAGGGTGCTCAGTATTCGGGGTGCTGGGTGCTCATTGCTCAGGGAGCTGGGTGCTCAGTGCTCGGGGTGCTGGGTGCTCAGTGCTGAGGGTGGTGCTGGGTGCTCAGTACTCAGGGTGCTGGGTGCTCAGTGCTCAGGGTGCTGGGTGCTCAGTACTAAGGGTGCTGGGTGCTCAGTACTCAGGGTGCTCGGTGCTCAGTACTCAGGGTGCTGGGTGCTCAGAGCTCAGGGTGCTGGGTACTCAGTTCTCAGGGTGCTGGGTGCTCAGTACTCTGGGTGTTGGGTGATCAGTACTTAGGGTGCTGGGTGCTCCGTGCTCAGGGTGCTGGGTGCTCATTGCTCAGGGTTCTGGGTGCTCAGTGCTCAGGGTGCTGGGTGCTCAGTACTCAGGGTGCTGGGTGCTTAGTGCTCGAGGTGCTCGGTGCTCAGTACTCAAGGTGCTGGGTGCTCAGTGCTCAGGGTGCTGGGTGCTCAGTACTCGGGGTGCTCCGTGCTCATGGTGCTGGGTGCTCAGTGATCAGGGTGCTGGGTGCTCAGTGCTCGGGGTGCTGGGTGCTCAGTACTCAGTGTGCTCAGTGCTCGGGGAGCTCGGTGCTCAGTACTCAGGGTGCTGGGTGCTCAGTTCTCAGTGCTTGGGGTCCTGGTTGCTCCGTGCTCGGGGTGCTGGGTGCTCAGTGCTCTGGGTGCTTAGTGCTCAGTACTCAGGGTGCTGGGTGCTCAGTACTCATGGTGCTGGGTGCTCATTCTCAGGGTGCTGGGTGCTCAGTGCTCGGGTTGCTGGGTGCTCAGTACTCAGGGTGCTGGGGGCTCAGTACTCAGGGTGCTGGGTGCTCAGTACTCAGGGTGCTCGGTTCTCAGTACTCAGGGTGCTGGGTGCTCATTCTCGGGGTGCTGGGTGCTCAGTGCTCGGGGTGCTGGGTGCTCAGTACTCAGGGTGCTGGGGGCTCAGTACTCAGGGTGCTGGGTGCTCAGTACTCAGGGTGCTCGGTTCTCAGTACTCAGGGTGCTGGGTGCTCATTGTCGGGGTGCTGGGTGCTCAGTACTCAGGGTGCTGGGGGCTCAGTACTCAGGGTGCTGGGTGCTCAGTACTCAGGGTGATCTGTTCTCAGTACTCAGGTTGCTGGGTGCTCAGTGCTCGGGGTGCTGGGTGCTCAGTACTCGGGGTGCTCAGTGCTCAGTACTCAGGGTGCTGGGTGCTCAGTACTCAGGGTGCTGGGTGCTCAGTGCTCGGGGTGCTCGGTGCTCAGTACTCGGGGTGCAGGGTGCTCAGTACTCGGGGTGCTGGGTGCTCAGTACTCAGGGTGCTGGGTGCTCAGTACTCAGGGTGCTGGGTGCTCAGTGCTCGGGGTGCTCGGTGCTCAGTACTCGGGGTGCAGGGTGCTCAGTATTCGGGGTGCTGGGTGCTCAGTGCTCAGGGAGCTGGGTGCTCAGTGCTCGGGGTGCTGGGTGCTCAGTGCTGAGGGTGGTGCTGGGTGCTCAGTACTCAGGGTGCTGGGTGCTCAGTGCTCAGGGTGCTGGGTGCTCAGTACTAAGGGTGCTGGGTGCTCAGTACTCAGGGTGCTCGGTGCTCAGTACTCAGGGTGCTGGGTGCTCAGAGCTCAGGGTGCTGGGTACTCAGTTCTCAGGGTGCTGGGTGCTCAGTACTCTGGGTGTTGGGTGATCAGTACTTAGGGTGCTGGGTGCTTCGTGCTCAGGGTGCTGGGTGCTCATTGCTCAGGGTTCTGGGTGCTCAGTGCTCAGGGTGCTGGGTGCTCAGTACTCAGGGTGCTGGGTGCTTAGTGCTCGAGGTGCTCGGTGCTCAGTACTCAAGGTGCTGGGTGCTCAGTGCTCAGGGTGCTGGGTGCTCAGTACTCGGGGTGCTCCGTGCTCATGGTGCTGGGTGCTCAGTGCTCAGGGTGCTGGGTGCTCAGTGCTCGGGGTTCTGGGTGCTCAGTACTCAGTGTGCTCAGTGCTCGGGGAGCTCGGTGCTCAGTACTCAGGGTGCTGGGTGCTCAGTTCTCAGTGCTTGGGGTCCTGGTTGCTCCGTGCTCGGGGTGCTGGGTGCTCAGTGCTCTGGGTGCTTAGTGCTCAGTACTCAGGGTGCTGGGTGCTCAGTACTCAGGGTGATCTGTTCTCAGTACTCAGGTTGCTGGGTGCTCAGTGCTCGGGGTGCTGGGTGCTCAGTACTCGGGGTGCTGGGTGCTCAGTGCTCAGGATGCTGGGTGCTCAGTACTCAGGGTGCTGGGTGCTCAGTACTCAGGGTGCTCGGTTCTCAGTACTCAGGGTGCTGGGTGCTCATTGTCGGGGTGCTGGGTGCTCAGTACTCAGGGTGCTGGGTGCTCAGTGCTCAGGATGCTGGGTGCTCAGTACTAAGGGTGCTGGGTGCTCAGTACTCAGGGTGCTCGGTGCTCAGTACTCAGGGTGCTGGGTGCTCAGTACTCATGGTGCTGGGTGCTCATTCTCAGGGTGCTGGGTGCTCAGTGCTCGGGTTGCTGGGTGCTTAGTACTCAGGGTGCTGGGGGCTCAGTACTCAGGGTGCTGGGTGCTCAGTACTCAGGGTGCTCGGTTCTCAGTACTCAGGGTGCTGGGTGCTCATTGTCGGGGTGCTGGGAGCTCAGTACTCAGGGTGCTGGGGGCTCAGTACTCAGGGTGCTGGGTGCTCAGTACTCAGGGTGCTCGGTTCTCAGTACTCAGGGTGCTGGGTGCTCATTGTCGGGGTGCTGGGTGCTCAGTACTCAGGGTGCTGGGGGCTCAGTATTCAGGGTGCTGGGTGCTCAGTACTCAGGGTGATCTGTTCTCAGTACTCAGGTTGCTGGGTGCTCAGTGCTCGGGGTGCTGGGTGCTCAGTACTCGGGGTGCTCAGTGCTCAGTACTCAGGGTGCTGGGTGCTCAGTACTCAGGGTGCTGGGTGCTCAGTGCTCGGGGTGCTCGGTGCTCAGTACTCGGGGTGCAGGGTGCTCAGTACTCGGGGTGCTGGGTGCTCAGTGCTCAGGGAGCTGGGTTCTCAGTGCTCAGGGTGCTGGGTGCTCAGTGCTGAGGGTGGTGCTGGGTGCTCAGTACTCAGGGTGCTGGGTGCTCAGTGCTCAGGGTGCTGGGTGCTCAGTACTAAGGGTGCTGGGTGCTCAGTACTCAGGGTGCTCGGTGCTCAGTACTCAGGGTGCTGGGTGCTCAGAGCTCAGCGTGCTGGGTACTCAGTACTCAGGGTGCTGGGTGCTCAGTACTCTGGGTGTTGGGTGCTCAGTACTCAGGGTTCAGGGTGCTCCGTGCTCAGGGTGCTGGGTGCTCAGTGCACAGGGTTCTGGGTGCTCAGTGCTCAGGGTGCTGGGTGCTCAGTACTCAGGGTGCTGGGTGCTTAGTGCTCGAGGTGCTCGGTGCTCAGTACTCAAGGTGCTGGGTGCTCAGTGCTCAGGGTGCAGGGTGCTCAGTCCTCGGGGTGCTCCGTGCTCATGGTGCTGGGTGCTCAGTGCTCAGGGTGCTGGGTGCTCAGTGCTCGGGGTGCTGGGTGCTCAGTACTCAGTGTGCTCAGTGCTCGGGGAGCACGGTGCTCAGTACTCAGGGTGCTGGGTGCTCAGTTCTCAGTGCTCGGGGTCCTGGTTGTTCCGTGCTCGGGGTGCTGGGTGCTCAGTGCTCTGGGTGCTTAGTGCTCAGTACTCAGGGTGCTGGGTGCTCAGTACTCATGGTGCTGGGTGCTCATTCTCAGGGTGCTGGGTGCTCAGTGCTCGGGTTGCTGGGTGCTCAGTACTCAGGGTGCTCGGTTCTCAGTACTCAGGGTGCTGGGTGCTCATTCTCGGGGTGCTGGGTGCTCAGTGCTCGGGGTGCTGGGTGCTCAGTACTCAGGGTGCTGGTGGCTCAGTACTCAGGGTGCTGGGTGCTCAGTACTCAGGGTGATCTGTTCTCAGTACTCAGGTTGCTGGGTGCTCAGTGCTCATGGTGCTGGGTGCTCAGTACTCAGGTTGCTGGTTGCTCAGTACTCAGGGTGCTGGGTGCTCAG
Organism: Microtus oregoni; assembly: GCF_018167655.1. Taxonomy (NCBI): domain Eukaryota; kingdom Metazoa; phylum Chordata; class Mammalia; order Rodentia; family Cricetidae; genus Microtus; species Microtus oregoni. The sequence goes on along the minus strand of NW_024544028.1, from coordinate 3,577,822 downwards.
TGCTCAGGGTGCTGGGTGCTCAGTGCTCGGGGTGCTGGGTGCTCAGGGCTGTGGTGCTGGGTGCTCAGTGCTCAGTGCTCAGGGTGCTGGGTGCTCAGTGTTCAGTGCTCAGGGTGCTGGTTGCTCAGTACTCAGGGTGCTGGGTGCTCAGTACTCAGGGTGCTGGGTGCTCAGTGCTCAGAGTGCTCTGTGCTCAGTACTCAGGGTGCTGGGTGCTCAGTGCTCGGGGTGCTGGGTGCTCAGTGCTCAGGGTGCTGGGTGCTCAGTACTCAGGGTGCTGGGTGCTCAGTACTCAGGGTGCTTGGTGCTCAGTACTCAGGGTGCTCAGTGCTCAGTACTCGGGGTGCTGGGTGCTCAGTGCTCAGGGTGCTCAGTGCTCAGTGCTCGGGGTGCTGGGTGCTCAGTGCTCGGGGTGCTGGGTGCTCAGTACTCGGGGTGCTGGGTGCTCAGTGCTTAGGGTGCTCAGTGCTCAGTACTCAGTGCTCAGGGTGCTCAGTGCTCAGTGCTCAGGGTGCTGGGTGTTCAGTACTCAGGGTGCTGGGTGCTCAGTACTCAGGGTGCTGGGTGCTCAGTACTCATGGTGCTGGGTGCTCAGTGCTCGGGGTGCTCGGTGCTCAGTACTCGGGGTGCAGGGTGCTCAGTACTCGGGGTGCTGGGTGCTCAGTGCTCAGGGAGCTGGGTGCTCAGTGCTCGGGGTGCTGGGTGCTCAGTGCTGAGGGTGTTGCTGGGTGCTCAGTACTCAGGGTGCTGGGTGCTCATTGCTCAGGGTGCTGGGTGCTCAGTACTAAGGGTGCTGGGTGCTCAGTACTCAGGGTGCTCGGTGCTCAGTACTCAGGGTGCTGGGTGCTCAGAGCTCAGGGTGCTGGGTACTCAGTTCTCAGGGTGCTGGGTGCTCAGTACTCTGGGTGTTGGGTGCTCAGTACTCAGGGTGCTGGGTGCTCCGTGCTCAGGGTGCTGGGTTCTCAGTGCTCAGGGTTTCTGGGTGCTCAGTGCTCATTGTGCTGGGTGCTCAGTACTCAGGGTGTTGGGTGCTTAGTGCTCGAGGTGCTCGGTGCTCAGTACTCAAGGTGCTGGGTGCTCAGTGCTCAGGGTGATGGGTGCTCAGTCCTCGGGGTGCTCCGTGCTCATGGTGCTGGGTGCTCAGTGCTCAGGGTGCTGGGTGCTCAGTGCTCGGGGTGCTGGGTGCTCAGTACTCAGTGTGCTCAGTGCTCGGGGAGCTCGGTGCTCAGTACTCAGGGTGCTGGGTGCTCATTGCTCGGGGTTCTGGGTGCTCAGTACTCGGGGTGCTCAGGGCTCAGTACTCAGGGTGCTGGGTGCTCAGTACTCAGGGTGCTGGGTGCTCAGTGCTCGGGGTGCTCGGTGCTCAGTACTCGGGGTGCAGGGTGCTCAGTACTCGGGGTGCTGGGTGCTCAGTGTTCAGGGAGCTGGGTGCTCAGTGCTCGGGGTGCTGGGTGCTCAGTGCTGAGGGTGGTGCTGGGTGCTCAGTACTCAGGGTGCTGGGTGCTCAGTACTCAGGGTGCTGGGTGCTCAGTGCTCAGAGTGCTCTGTGCTCAGTACTCAGGGTGCTGGGTGCTCAGTGCTCGGGGTGCTGGGTGCTCAGTGCTCAGGGTGCTGGGTGCTCAGTACTCAGGGTGCTGGGTGCTCAGTACTCAGGGTGCTTGGTGCTCAGTACTCAGGGTGCTCAGTGCTCAGTACTCGGGGTGCTGGGTGCTCAGTGCTCAGGGTGCTCAGTGCTCAGTGCTCGGGGTGCTGGGTGCTCAGTGCTCGGGGTGCTGGGTGCTCAGTACTCGGGGTGCTGGGTGCTCAGTGCTCAGGGTGCTCAGTGCTCAGTACTCAGTGCTCAGGGTGCTCAGTGCTCAGTGCTCAGGGTGCTGGGTGTTCAGTACTCAGGGTGCTGGGTGCTCAGTACTCAGGGTGCTTGGTGCTCAGTACTCAGGGTGCTGGGTGCTCAGTGCTCGGGGTGCTCGGTGCTCAGTACTCGGGGTGCAGGGTGCTCAGTACTCGGGTGCTGGGTGCTCAGTGCTCAGGGAGCTAGGTGCTCAGTGCTCGGGGTGCTGGGTGCTCAGTGCTGAGGGTGGTGCTGGGTGCTCAGTACTCAGGGTGCTGGGTGCTCAGTGCTCAGGGTGCTGGGTGCTCAGTACTAAGGGTGCTGGGTGCTCAGTACTCAGGGTGCTCGGTGCTCAGTACTCAGGGTGCTGGGTGCTCAGAGCTCAGGGTGCTGGGTACTCAGTTCTCAGGGTGCTGGGTGCTCAGTACTCTGGGTGTTGGGTGATCAGTACTTAGGGTGCTGGGTGCTCCGTGCTCAGGGTGCTGGGTGCTCAGTGCTCAGGGTTCTGGGTGCTCAGTGCTCAGGGTGCTGGGTGCTCAGTACTCAGGGTGCTGGGTGCTTAGTGCTCGAGGTGCTCGGTGCTCAGTACTCAAGGTGCTGGGTGCTCAGTGCTCAGGGTGCTGGGTGCTCAGTCCTCGGGGTGCTCCGTGCTCATGGTGCTGGGTGCTCAGTGCTCAGGGTGCTGGGTGCTCAGTGCTCGGGGTGCTGGGTGCTCAGTACTCAGTGTGCTCAGTGCTCGGGGAGCTCGGTGCTCAGTACTCAGGGTGCTGGGTGCTCAGTTCTCAGTGCTTGGGGTCCTGGTTGCTCCGTGCTCGGGGTGCTGGGTGCTCAGTGCTCTGGGTGCTTAGTGCTCAGTACTCAGGGTGCTGGGTGCTCAGTACTCATGGTGCTGGGTGCTCATTCTCAGGGTGCTGGGTGCTCAGTGCTCGGGGTGCTGGGTGCTCAGTACTCAGGGTGCTGGGGGCTCAGTACTCAGGGTGCTGGGTGCTCAGTACTCAGGGTGCTCGGTTCTCAGTACTCAGGGTGCTGGGTGCTCATTCTCGGGGTGCTGGGTGCTCAGTGCTCGGGGTGCTGGGTGCTCAGTACTCAGGGTGCTGGGGGCTCAGTACTCAGGGTGCTGGGTGCTCAGTACTCAGGGTGATCTGTTCTCAGTACTCAGGTTGCTGGGTGCTCAGTGGTCGGGGTGCTGCGTGCTCAGTACTCGGGGTGCTCAGTGCTAAGTACTCAGGGTGCTGGGTGCTCAGTACTCGGGGTGCAGGGTGCTCAGTACTCGGGGTGCTGGGTGCTCAGTGTTCAGGGAGCTGGGTGCTCAGTGCTCGGGGTGCTGGGTGCTCAGTGCTGAGGGTGGTGCTGGGTGCTCAGTACTCAGGGTGCTGGGTGTTCAATGCTCAGGGTGCTGGGTGCTCAGTACTAAGGGTGCTGGGTGCTCAGTACTCAGGGTGCTCAGTGCTCAGTACTCAGGGTGCTGGGTGCTCAGAGCTCAGGGTGCTGGGTACTCAGTACTCAGGGTGCTGATTGCTCAGTACTCAGGGTGCTGGGTGCTCAGTGCTCAGGGTGCTGGGTGCTCAGTGCTCAGGGTGCTGGGTGCTCAGTGCTCGGGGTGCTGGGTGCTCAGTACTCAGGATGCTCGGTGCTCAGTGCTCAGTAATCAGGGTGCTCAGTACTCAGGGTGCTCGGTGCTCAGTACTCAGGGTGCTGAGTGCTCAGTACTCAGGGTGCTTGGTGCTCAGTGCTCGGGGTGCTGGGTGCTCAGGGCTGTGGTGCTGGGTGCTCAGTGCTCAGTGCTCAGGGTGCTGGGTGCTCAGTGCTCAGTGCTCAGGGTGCTGGTTGCTCAGTACTCAGGGTGCTGGGTGCTCAGTACTCAGGGTGCTGGGTGCTCAGTGCTCAGGGTGCTCTGTGCTAAGTACTCAGGGTGCTGGGTGCTCAGTGCTCGGGGTGCTGCGTGCTCAGTGCTCAGGGAGCTGGGTGCTCAGTGCTCAGGGTGCTGGGTGCTCAGTACTCAGGGTGCTGGGTGCTCGTTGTGCTCGGTGCTCAGTCCTCGGGGTGCTCCGTGCTCAGTGATCAGGGTGCTGGGTGTTCAGTACTCAGGGTGCTCGGTGCTCAGTACTCAGGGTTCTCAGTGCTCAGTACTCAGGGTGCTGGGTGCTCAGTGCTCATGGTGCTGGGTGCTCAGTACTCAGGGTGCTCAGTGCTCAGTTCTCGGGGTGCTTGGTGCTCAGTACTCAGGATGCTCAGTGCTCAGTACTCGGGGTGCTGGGTGCTCAGTGCTCAGGGTGCTCAGTGCTCAGTGCTCGGGGTGCTGGGTGCTCAGTGCTCGGGGCGCTGGGCGCTCAGTGCTCGGGGTGCTGGGTGCTCAGTACTCGGGGTGCTGGGTGCTCAGTGCTCAGAGTGCTCAGTGCTCAGTACTCAGTGCTCAGGGTGCTCAGTGCTCAGTGCTCAGGGTGCTGGGTGTTCAGTACTCTGGGTGCTGGGTGCTCAGTACTCAGGGTGCTGGGTGCTCAGTGCTCAGGGTGCTGGGTGCTCAGTACTCTGGGTGTTGGGTGCTCAGTACTCAGGGTGCTGGGTGCTCCGTGCTCAGGGTGCTGGGTGCTCAGTGCTCAGGGTGCTGGGTGCTCAGTACTCTGGGTGTTGGGTGCTCAGTACTCAGGGTGCTGGGGGCTCCGTGCTCAGGGTGCTGGGTGCTCAGTGCTCAGGGTTCTGGGTGCTCAGTGCTCAGGGTGCTGGGTGCTCAGTACTCAGGGTGCTGGGTGCTTAGTGCTCGAGGTGCTCGGTGCTCAGTACTCAAGGTGCTGGGTGCTCAGTGCTCAGGGTGCTGGGTGCTCATTCTCAGGGTGCTGGGTGCTCAATACTCGGGGTGCTCCGTGCTCAGGGTGCTGGGTGCTCTGTGCTCAGGGTGCTGGGTGCTCAGTGCTCGGGGTGCTGGGTGCTCAGTACTCAAGGTGCTGGGTGCTCAGTGCTCAGGGTGCTGGGTGCTCATTCTCAGGGTGCTGGGTGCTCAGTACTCGGGGTGCTGGGTGCTCATTCTCAGGGTGCTGGGTGCTCAGTACTCGGGGTGCTCCGTGCTCAGGGTGCTTGGTGCTCTGTGCTCAGGGTGCTGGGTGCTCAGTGCTCGGGGTGCTGGGTGCTCAGTACTCAGTGTGCTCAGTGCTCGGGGAGCTCGGTGCTCAGTACTCAGGGTGCTGGGTGCTCAGTTCTCAGTGCTCGGGGTCCTGGGTGCTCCGTGCTCGGGGTGCTGGGTGCTCAGTGCTCTGGTTGCTTAGTGCTCAGTACTCAGGGTGCTGGGTGCTCAGTACTCATGTTGCTGGGTGCTCATTCTCAGGGTGCTGGGTGCTCAGTGCTCGGGTTGCTGGGTGCTCAGTACTCAGGGTGCTGGGGGCTCAGAACTCAGGGTGCTGGGTGCTCATTCTCGGGGTGCTGGGTGCTCAGTGCTCAGGGTGCTGGGTGCTCAGTACTCAGGGTGCTGGGGGCTCAGTACTCAGGGTGCTGGGTGCTCAGTGCTCAGGGTGCTCAGTGCTCAGTACTCAGTGCTCAGGGTGCTCAGTGCTCAGTGCTCAGGGTGCTGGGTGTTCAGTACTCAGGGTGCTGGGTGCTCAGTACTCAGGGTGCTGGGTGCTCAGTACTCAGGGTGCTGGGTGCTCAGTGCTCGGGGTGCTCGGTGCTCAGTACTCGGGGTGCAGGGTGCTCAGTACTCGGGGTGCTGGGTGCTCAGTGCTCAGGGAGCTAGGTGCTCAGTGCTCGGGGTGCTGGGTGCTCAGTGCTGAGGGTGGTGCTGGGTGCTCAGTACTCAGGGTGCTGGGTGCTCAGTGCTCAGGGTGCTGGTTGCTCAGTACTAAGGGTGCTGGGTGCTCAGTACTCAGGGTGCTCGGTGCTCAGTACTCAGGGTGCTGGGTGCTCAGAGCTCAGGGTGCTGGGTACTCAGTTCTCAGGGTGCTGGGTGCTCAGTACTCTGGGTGTTGGGTGATCAGTACTTAGGGTGCTGGGTGCTCCGTGCTCAGGGTGCTCGGTGCTCAGTGCTCAGGGTTCTGGGTGCTCAGTGCTCAGGGTGCTGGGTGCTCAGTACTCAGGGTGCTGGGTGCTTAGTGCTCGAGGTGCTCGGTGCTCAGTACTCAAGGTGCTGGGTGCTCAGTGCTCAGGGTGCTGGGTGCTCAGTCCTCGGGGTGCTCCGTGCTCATGGTGCTGGGTGCTCAGTGCTCAGGGTGCTGGGTGCTCAGTGCTCGGGGTGCTGGGTGCTCAGTACTCAGTGTGCTCAGTGCTCGGGGAGCTCGGTGCTCAGTACTCAGGGTGCTGGGTGCTCAGTTCTCAGTGCTTGTGGTCCTGGTTGCTCCGTGCTCGGGGTGCTGGGTGCTCAGTGCTCTGGGTGCTTAGTGCTCAGTACTCAGGGTGCTGGGTGCTCAGTACTCATGGTGCTGGGTGCTCAATCTCAGGGTGCTGGGTGCTCAGTGCTCGGGGTGCTGGGTGCTCAGTACTCAGGGTGCTGGGGGCTCAGTACTCAGGGTGCTGGGTGCTCAGTACTCAGGGTGCTCGGTTCTCAGTACTCAGGGTGCTGGGTGCTCATTCTCGGGGTGCTGGGTGCTCAGTGCTCGGGGTGCTGGGTGCTCAGTACTCAGGGTGCTGGGGGCTCAGTACTCAGGGTGCTGGGTGCTCAGTACTCAGGGTGATCTGTTCTCAGTACTCAGGTTGCTGGGTGCTCAGTGGTCGGGGTGCTGCGTGCTCAGTACTCGGGGTGCTCAGTGCTAAGTACTCAGGGTGCTGGGTGCTCAGTACTCGGGGTGCAGGGTGCTCAGTACTCGGGGTGCTGGGTGCTCAGTGTTCAGGGAGCTGGGTGCTCAGTGCTCGGGGTGATGGGTGCTCAGTGCTGAGGGTGGTGCTGGGTGCTCAGTACTCAGGGTGCTGGGTGTTCAGTGCTCAGGGTGCTGGGTGCTCAGTACTAAGGGTGCTGGGTGCTCAGTACTCAGGGTGCTCGGTGCTCAGTACTCAGGGTGCTGGGTGCTCAGAGCTCAGGGTGCTGGGTACTCAGTACTCAGGGTGCTGAGTGCTCAGTACTCAGGGTGCTGGGTGCTCAGTGCTCAGGGTGCTGGGTGCTCAGTGCTCAGGGTGCTGGGTGCTCAGTGCTCGGGGTGCTGGGTGCTCAGTACTCAGGATGCTCGGTGCTCAGTGCTCAGTAATCAGGGTGCTCAGTACTCAGGGTGCTCGGTGCTCAGTACTCAGGGTGCTGAGTGCTCAGTACTCAGGGTGCTTGGTGCTCAGTGCTCGGGGTGCTGGGTGCTCAGGGCTGTGGTGCTGGGTGCTCAGTGCTCAGTGCTCAGGGTGCTGGGTGCTCAGTGCTCAGTGCTCAGGGTGCTGGTTGCTCAGTACTCAGGGTGCTGGGTGCTCAGTACTCAGGGTGCTGGGTGCTCAGTGCTCAGGGTGCTCTGTGCTAAGTACTCAGGGTGCTGGGTGCTCAGTGCTCGGGGTGCTGCGTGCTCAGTGCTCAGGGAGCTGGGTGCTCAGTGCTCAGGGTGCTGGGTGCTCAGTACTCAGGGTGCTGGGTGCTCAGTGCTCGTTGTGCTCGGTGCTCAGTCCTCGGGGTGCTCCGTGCTCAGTGATCAGGGTGCTGGGTGTTCAGTACTCAGGGTGCTCGGTGCTCAGTACTCAGGGTTCTCAGTGCTCAGTACTCAGGGTGCTGGGTGCTCAGTGCTCATGGTGCTGGGTGCTCAGTACTCAGGGTGCTCAGTGCTCAGTTCTCGGGGTGCTTGGTGCTCAGTACTCAGGGTGCTCAGTGCTCAGTACTCGGGGTGCTGGGTGCTCAGTGCTCAGGGTGCTCAGTGCTCAGTGCTCGGGGTGCTGGGTGCTCAGTGCTCGGGGCGCTGGGTGCTCAGTGCTCGGGGTGCTGGGTGCTCAGTACTCGGGGTGCTGGGTGCTCAGTGCTCAGAGTGCTCAGTGCTCAGTACTCAGTGCTCAGGGTGCTCAGTGCTCAGTGCTCAGGGTGCTGGGTGTTCAGTACTCTGGGTGCTGGGTGCTCAGTACTCAGGGTGCTGGGTGCTCAGTGCTCAGGGTGCTGGGTGCTCAGTACTCTGGGTGTTGGGTGCTCAGTACTCAGGGTGCTGGGTGCTCCGTGCTCAGGGTGCTGGGTGCTCAGTGCTCAGGGTGCTGGGTGCTCAGTACTCTGGGTGTTGGGTGCTCAGTACTCAGGGTGCTGGTGGCTCCGTGCTCAGGGTGCTGGGTGCTCAGTGCTCAGGGTTCTGGGTGCTCAGTGCTCAGGGTGCTGGGTGCTCAGTACTCAGGGTGCTGGGTGCTTAGTGCTCGAGGTGCTCGGTGCTCAGTACTCAAGGTGCTGGGTGCTCAGTGCTCAGGGTGCTGGGTGCTCATTCTCAGGGTGCTGGGTGCTCAGTACTCGGGGTGCTCCGTGCTCAGGGTGCTGGGTGCTCTGTGCTCAGGGTGCTGGGTGCTCAGTGCTCGGGGTGCTGGGTGCTCAGTACTCAAGGTGCTGGGTGCTCAGTGCTCAGGGTGCTGGGTGCTCATTCTCAGGGTGCTGGGTGCTCAGTACTCGGGGTGCTGGGTGCTCATTCTCAGGGTGCTGGGTGCTCAGTACTCGGGGTGCTCCGTGCTCAGGGTGCTGGGTGCTCTGTGCTCAGGGTGCTGGGTGCTCAGTGCTCGGGGTGCTGGGTGCTCAGTACTCAGTGTGCTCAGTGCTCGGGGAGCTCGGTGCTCAGTACTCAGGGTGCTGGGTGCTCAGTTCTCAGTGCTCGGGGTCCTGGGTGCTCCGTGCTCGGGGTGCTGGGTGCTCAGTGCTCTGGGTGCTTAGTGCTCAGTACTCAGGGTGCTGGGTGCTCAGTACTCATGTTGCTGGGTGCTCATTCTCAGGGTGCTGGGTGCTCAGTGCTCGGGTTGCTGGGTGCTCAGTACTCAGGGTGCTGGGGGCTCAGAACTCAGGGTGCTGGGTGCTCATTCTCGGGGTGCTGGGTGCTCAGTGCTCGGGGTGCTGGGTGCTCAGTACTCAGGTTGCTGGGGGCTCAGTACTCAGGGTGCTGGGTGCTCAGTACTCAGGGTGATCTGTTCTCAGTACTCAGGTTGCTGGGTGCTCATTGCTCGGGGTTCTGGGTGCTCAGTACTCGGGGTGCTCAGGGCTCAGTACTCAGGGTGCTGGGTGCTCAGTACTCAGGGTGCTGGGTGCTCAGTGCTCGGGGTGCTCGGTGCTCAGTACTCGGGGTGCAGGGTGCTCAGTACTCGGGGTGCTGGGTGCTCAGTGTTCAGGGAGCTGGGTGCTCAGTGCTGGGGGTGCTGGGTGCTCAGTGCTGAGGGTGGTGCTGGGTGCTCAGTACTCAGGGTGCTGGGTGCTCAGTACTCAGGGTGCTGGGTGCTCAGTACTCAGGGTGCTGGGTGCTCAGTACTCAGGGTGCTTGGTGCTCAGTACTCAGGGTGCTCAGTGCTCAGTACTCGGGGTGCTGGGTGCTCAGTACTCAGGGTGCTGGGTGCGCAGTGCTTGGGGTGCTGGGTGCTCAGCGCTCAGGGTGCTGGGTGCTCAGTGCTCAGGGTGCTGGGTGCTCAGTACTCAGGGTGCTGGGTGCTTAGTACTCAGGGTGCTGGGTGCTCAGTGCTCAGGGTGCTGGGTGTTCAGTGCTCTGGGTGCTGGGTGCTCAGTGCTCAGGGTGCTGGGGGCTCAGTGCTCAGGGTGCTGGGTGCTCAGTACTCAGGGTGCTGGGTGCTCAGTACTCAGGTTGCTGGTTGCTCAGTACTCAGGGTGCTGGGTGCTCAGTGCTCAGGGTGCTGGGTGCTCAGTGCTCGGGGTGCTGGGTGATCAGGGCTGTGGTGCTGGGTGCTCAGTGCTCAGTGCTCAGGGTGCTGGGTGCTCAGTGCTCAGTGCTCAGGGTGCTGGTTGCTCAGTACTCAGGGTGCTGGGTGCTCAGTACTCAGGGTGCTGGGTGCTCAGTGCTCAGAGTGCTCTGTGCTCAGTACTCAGGGTGCTGGGTGCTCAGTGCTCGGGGTGCTGGGTGCTCAGTGCTCAGGGTGCTGGGTGCTCAGTACTCAGGGTGCTGGGTGCTCAGTACTCAGGGTGCTTGGTGCTCAGTACTCAGGGTGCTCAGTGCTCAGTACTCGGTGTGCTGGGTGCTCAGTGCTCAGGGTGCTCAGTGCTCAGTGCTTGGGGTGCTGGGTGCTCAGTGCTCGGGGTGCTGGGTGCTCAGTACTCGGGGTGCTGGGTGCTCAGTGCTTAGGGTGCTCAGTGCTCAGTACTCAGTGCTCAGGGTGCTCAGTGCTCAGTGCTCAGGGTGCTGGGTGTTCAGTACTCAGGGTGCTGGGTGCTCAGTACTCAGGGTGCTGGGTGCTCAGTACTCAGGGTGCTGGGTGCTCAGTGCTCGGGGTGCTCGGTGCTCAGTACTCGGGGTGCAGGGTGCTCAGTACTCGGGGTGCTGGGTGCTCAGTGCTCAGGGAGCTGGGTGCTCAGTGCTCGGGGTGCTGGGTGCTCAGTGCTGAGGGTGTTGCTGGGTGCTCAGTACTAAGGGTGCTGGGTGCTCATTGCTCAGGGTGCTGGGTGCTCAGTACTAAGGGTGCTGGGTGCTCAGTACTCAGGGTGCTCGGTGCTCAGTACTCAGGGTGCTGGGTGCTCAGAGCTCATTGTGCTGGGTACTCAGTTCTCAGGGTGCTGGGTGCTCAGTACTCTGGGTGTTGGGTGCTCAGTACTCAGGGTGCTGGGTGCTCCGTGCTCAGGGTGCTGGGTGCTCAGTGCTCAGGGTTCTGGGTGCTCAGTGCTCAGGGTGCTGGGTGCTCAGTACTCAGGGTGCTGGGTGCTTAGTGCTCGAGGTGCTCGGTGCTCAGTACTCAAGGTGCTGGGTGCTCAGTGCTCAGGGTGCTGGGTGCTCAGTCCTCGGGGTGCTCCGTGCTCATGGTGCTGGGTGCTCAGTGATCAGGGTGCTGGGTGCTCAGTGCTCGGGGTGCTGGGTGCTCAGTACTCAGTGTGCTCAGTGCTCGGGGAGCTCGGTGCTCAGTACTCAGGGTGCTGGGTGCTCAGTTCTCAGTGCTTGGGGTCCTGGTTGCTCCGTGCTCGGGGTGCTGGGTGCTCAGTGCTCTGGGTGCTTAGTGCTCAGTACTCAGGGTGCTGGGTGCTCAGTACTCATGGTGCTGGGTGCTCATTCTCAGGGTGCTGGGTGCTCAGTGCTCGGGTTGCTGGGTGCTCAGTACTCAGGGTGCTGGGGGCTCAGTACTCAGGGTGCTGGGTGCTCATTCTCGGGGTGCTGTGTGCTCAGTGCTCGGGGTGCTGGGTGCTCAGTACTCAGGGTGCTGGGGGCTCAGTACTCACGGTGCTGGGTGCTCAGTACTCAGGGTGATCTGTTCTCAGTACTCAGGTTGCTGGGTGCTCATTGCTCGGGGTGCTGGGTGCTCAGTACTCGGGGTGCTCAGGGCTCAGTACTCAGGGTGCTGGGTGCTCAGTACTCAGGGTGCTGGGTGCTCAGTGCTCGGGGTGCTCGGTGCTCAGTACTCGGGGTGCAGGGTGCTCAGTACTCGGGGTGCTGGGTGCTCAGTGTTCAGGGAGCTGGGTGCTCAGTGCTCGGGGTGCTGGGTGCTCAGTGCTGAGGGTGGTGCTGGGTGCTCAGTACTCAGGGTGCTGGGTGCTCAGTACTCAGTGTGCTGGGTGCTCAGTGCTCAGAGTGCTCTGTGCTCAGTACTCAGGGTGCTGGGTGCTCAGTGCTCGGGGTGCTGGGTGCTCAGTGCTCAGGGTGCTGTTTGCTCAGTACTCAGGGTGCTGGGTGCTCAGTACTCAGGGTGCTTGGTGCTCAGTACTCAGGGTGCTCAGTGCTCAGTACTCGGGGTGCTGGGTGCTCAGTGCTCAGGGTGCTCAGTGCTCAGTGCTCGGGGTGCTGGGTGCTCAGTGCTCGGGGTGCTGGGTGCTCAGTACTCAGGGTGCTCATTGCTCAGGGTGCTGGGTGCTCAGTACTCATGGTGCTGGGTGCTCATTCTCAGGGTGCTGGGTGCTCAGTACTCAGGGTGCTCATTGCTCAGGGTGCTGGGTGCTCAGTACTCATGGTGCTGGGGGCTCAGTACTCAGGGTGCTGGGTGCTCAGTACTCAGGGTGCTCGGTTCTCAGTACTCAGGGTGCTGGGTGCTCATTGTCGGGGTGCTGGGAGCTCAGTACTCAGGGTGCTGGGGGCTCAGTACTCAGGGTGCTGGGTGCTCAGTACTCAGGGTGCTCGGTTCTCAGTACTCAGGTTGCTGGGTGCTCATTGTCGGGGTGCTGGGTGCTCAGTACTCAGGGTGCTGGGGGCTCAGTACTCAGGGTGCTGCGTGCTCAGTACTCAGGGTGATCTGTTCTCAGTACTCAGGTTGCTGGGTGCTCAGTGATCGGGGTGCTGGGTGCTCAGTACTCGGGGTGCTCAGTGCTCAGTACTCAGGGTGCTGGGTGCTCAGTACTCAGGGTGCTGGGTGCTCAGTGCTCGGGGTGCTCGGTGCTCAGTACTCGGGGTGCAGGCTGCTCAGTACTCGGGGTGCTGGGTGCTCAGTGCTCAGGGAGCTGGGTGCTCAGTGCTCAGGGTGCTGGGTGCTCAGTGCTGAGGGTGGTGCTGGGTGCTCAGTACTCAGGGTGCTGGGTGCTCAGTGCTCAGGGTGCTGGGTGCTCAGTACTAAGGGTACTGGGTGCTCAGTACTCAGGGTGCTCGGTGCTCAGTACTCAGGGTGCTGGGTGCTCAGAGCTCAGGGTGCTGGGTACTCAGTACTCAGGGTGCTGGGTGCTCAGTACTCTGGGTGTTGGGTGCTCAGTACTCAGGGTGCTGGGTGCTCCGTGCTCAGGGTGCTGGGTGCTCAGTGCACAGGGTTCTGGGAGCTCAGTGCTCAGGGTGCTGGGTGCTCAGTACTCAGGGTGCTGGGTGCTTAGTGCTCGAGGTGCTCGGTGCTCAGTACTCAAGGTGCTGGGTGCTCAGTGCTCAGGGTGCTGGGTGCTCAGTCCTCGGGTGCTCCGTGCTCATGGTGCTGGGTGCTCAGTGCTCAGGGTGCTGGGTGCTCAGTGCTCGGGGTGCTGGGTGCTCAGTACTCAGTGTGCTCAGTGCTCGGGGAGCTCGGTGCTCAGTACTCAGGGTGCTGGGTGCTCAGTTCTCAGTGCTCGGGGTCCTGGTTGCTCCGTGCTCGGGGTGCTGGGTGCTCAGTGCTCTGGGTGCTTAGTGCTCAGTACTCAGGATGCTGGGTGCTCAGTACTCATGGTGCTGGGTGCTCATTCTCAGGGTGCTGGGTGCTCAGTGCTCAGGGTGCTGGGGGCTCAGTACTCAGGGTGCTGGGTGCTCAGTACTCAGGGTGCTCGGTTCTCAGTACTCAGGGTGCTGGGTGCTCATTCTCGGGGTGCTGGGTGCTCAGTGCTCGGGGTGCTGGGTGCTCAGTACTCAGGGTGCTGGGGGCTCAATACTCAGGGTGCTGGGTGCTCAGTACTCAGGGTGATCTGTTCTCAGTACTCAGGTTGCTGGGTGCTCAGTGCTCATGGTGCTGGGTGCTCAGTACTCAGGTTGCTGGTTGCTCAGTACTCAGGGTGCTGGGTGCTCAGTGCTCAGGGTGCTGGGTGCTCAGTGCTCGGGGTGCTGGGTGCTCAGGGCTGTGGTGCTGGGTGCTCAGTGCTCAGTGCTCAGGGTGCTGGGTGCTCAGTGCTCAGTGCTCAGGGTGCTGGTTGCTCAGTACTCAGGGTGCTGGGTGCTCAGTACTCAGGGTGCTGGGTGCTCAGTGCTCAGAGTGCTCTGTGCTCAGTACTCAGGGTGCTGGGTGCTCAGTGCTCGGGGTGCTGGGTGCTCAGTACTCAGGGTGCCGGGTGCTCAGTGCTCAGGGTGCTCAGTGCTCAGTGCTCGGGGTGCTGGGTGCTCAGTGCTCGGGGTGCTGGGTGCTCAGTACTCGGGGTGCTGGGTGCTCAGTGCTTAGGGTGCTCAGTGCTCAGTACTCAGTGCTCAGGGTGCTCAGTGCTCAGTGCTCAGGGTGCTGGGTGTTCAGTACTCAGGGTGCTGGGTGCTCAGTACTCAGGGTGCTGGGTGCTCAGTACTCAGGGTGCTGGGTGCTCAGTGCTCGGGGTGCTCGGTGCTCAGTACTCGGGGTGCAGGGTGCTCAGTACTCGGGGTGCTGGGTGCTCAGTGCTCAGGGAGCTGGGTGCTCAGTGCTCGGGGTGCTGGGTGCTCAGTGCTGAGGGTGTTGCTGGGTGCTCAGTACTAAGGGTGCTGGGTGCTCATTGCTCAGGGTGCTGGGTGCTCAGTACTAAGGGTGCTGGGTGCTCAGTACTCAGGGTGCTCGGTGCTCAGTACTCAGGGTGCTGGGTGCTCAGAGCTCAGGGTGCTGGGTACTCAGTTCTCAGGGTGCTGGGTGCTCAGTACTCTGGGTGTTGGGTGCTCAGTACTCAGGGTGCTGGGTGCTCCGTGCTCAGGGTGCTGGGTGCTCAGTGCTCAGGGTTCTGGGTGCTCAGTGCTCAGGGTGCTGGGTGCTAAGTACTCAGGGTGCTGGGTGCTTAGTGCTCGAGGTGCTCGGTGCTCAGTACTCAAGGTGCTGGGTGCTCAGTGCTCAGGGTGCTGGGTGCTCAGTCCTCGGGGTGCTCCGTGCTCATTGTGCTGGGTGCTCAGTGCTCAGGGTGCTGGGTGCTCAGTGCTCGGGGTGCTGGGTGCTCAGTACTCAGTGTGCTCAGTGCTCGGGGAGCTCGGTGCTCAGTACTCAGGGTGCTGGGTGCTCAGTTCTCAGTGCTTGGGGTCCTGGTTGCTCCGTGCTCGGGGTGCTGGGTGCTCAGTGCTCTGGGTGCTTAGTGCTCAGTACTCAGGGTGCTGGGTGCTCAGTACTCATGGTGCTGGGTGCTCATTCTCAGGGTGCTGGGTGCTCAGTGCTCAGGGTGCTGGGGGCTCAGTACTCAGGGTGCTGGGTGCTCATTCTCGGGGTGCTGGGTGCTCAGTGCTCGGGGTGCTGGGTGCTCAGTACTCAGGGTGCTGGGGGCTCAGTACTCAGGGTGCTGGGTGCTCAGTACTCAGGGTGATCTGTTCTCAGTACTCAGGTTGCTGGGTGCTCATTGCTCGGGGTGCTGGGTGCTCAGTACTCGGGGTGCTCAGGGCTCAGTACTCAGGGTGCTGGGTGCTCAGTACTCAGGGTGCTGGGTGCTCAGTGCTCAGGGTGCTCAGTGCTCAGTACTCGGGGTGCTGGGTGCTCAGTGCTCAGGGTGCTCAGTGCTCAGTACTCAGGGTGCTGGGTGCTCAGTGCTCGAGGTGCTGGGTGCTCAGTGCTCAGGGTGCTGTTTGCTCAGTACTCAGGGTGCTGGGTGCTCAGTACTCAGGGTGCTGTTTGCTCAGTACTCAGGGTGCTCGGTGCTCAGTACTCGGGGTGCAGGGTGCTCAGTACTCGGGGTGCTGGGTGCTCAGTGTTCAGGGAGCTGGGTGCTCAGTGCTCGGGGTGCTGGGGGCTCAGTGCTGAGGGTGGTGCTGGGTGCTCAGTACTCAGGGTGCTGTGTGCTCAGTACTCAGGGTGCTGGGTGCTCAGTGCTCAGAGTGCTCTGTGCTCAGTACTCAGGGTGCTGGGTGCTCAGTGCTCGAGGTGCTGGGTGCTCAGTGCTCAGGGTGCTGTTTGCTCAGTACTCAGGGTGCTGGGTGCTCAGTACTCAGGGTGCTTGGTGCTCAGTACTCAGGGTGCTCAGTGCTCAGTACTCGGGGTGCTGGGTGCTCAGTGCTCAGGGTGCTCAGTGCTCAGTGCTCGGGGTGCTGGGTGCTCAGTGCTCGGGGTGCTGGGTGCTCAGTACTCGGGGTGCTGGGTGCTCAGTACTCAGTGCTCAGGGTGCTCAGTGCTCAGTGCTCAGGGTGCTGGGTGTTCAGTACTCAGGGTGCTGGGTGCTCAGTACTCAGGGTGCTGGGTGCTCAGTGCTCGGGGTGCTCGGTGCTCAGTACTCGGTGTGCAGGGTGCTCAGTATTCGGGGTGCTGGGTGCTCAGTGCTCAGGGAGCTGGGTGCTCAGTGCTCGGGGTGCTGGGTGCTCAGTGCTGAGGGTGGTGCTGGGTGCTCAGTACTCAGGGTGCTGGGTGCTCATTGCTCAGGGTGCTGGGTGCTCAGTACTAAGGGTGCTGGGTGCTCAGTACTCAGGGTGCTCGGTGCTCAGTACTCAGGGTGCTGGGTGCTCAGAGCTCAGGGTGCTGGGTACTCAGTTCTCAGGGTGCTGGGTGCTCAGTACTCTGGGTGTTGGGTGATCAGTACTTAGGGTGCTGGGTGCTCCGTGCTCAGGGTGCTGGGTGCTCAGTGCTCAGGGTTCTGGGTGCTCAGTGCTCAGGGTGCTGGGTGCTCAGTACTCAGGGTGCTGGGTGCTTAGTGCTCGAGGTGCTCGGTGCTCAGTACTCAAGGTGCTGGGTGCTCAGTGCTCAGGGTGCTGGGTGCTCAGTACTCGGGGTGCTCCGTGCTCATGGTGCTGGGTGCTCAGTTCTCAGGGTGCTGGGTGCTCAGTGCTCGGGGTGCTGGGTGCTCAGTACTCAGTGTGCTCAGTGCTCGGGGAGCTCGGTGCTCAGTACTCAGGGTGCTGGGTGCTCAGTTCTCAGTGCTTGGGGTCCTGGTTGCTCCGTGCTCGGGGTCCTGGGTGCTAAGTGCTCTGGGTGCTTAGTGCTCAGTACTCAGGGTGCTGGGTGCTCAGTACTCATGGTGCTGGGTGCTCATTCTCAGGGTGCTGGGTGCTCAGTGCTCAGGTTGCTGGGTGCTCAGTACTCAGGGTGCTGGGGGCTCAGTACTCAGGGTTCTGGGTGCTCAGTACTCAGGGTGCTCGGTTCTCAGTACTCAGGGTGCTGGGTGCTCATTCTCGGGGTGCTGGGTGCTCAGTGCTCGGGGTGCTGGGTGCTCAGTACTCAGGGTGCTGGGGGCTCAGTACTCAGGGTGCTTGGTGCTCAGTACTCAGGGTGATCTGTTCTCAGTACTCAGGTTGCTGGGTGCTCAGTGCTCGGGGTGCTGGGTGCTCAGTACTCGGGGTGCTCAGTGCTCAGTACTCAGGGTGCTGGGTGCTCAGTACTCAGGGTGCTGGGTGCTCAGTGCTCGGGGTGCTCGGTGCTCAGTACTCGGGGTGCAGGGTGTTCGGTACTCGGGGTGCTGGGTGCTCAGTGTTCAGGGAGCTGGGTGCTCAGTGCTCGGGGTGCTGGGTGCTCAGTGCTGAGGGTGGTGCTGGGTGCTCAGTACTCAGGGTGCTGGGTGCTCAGTGCTCAGGGTGCTGGGTGCTCAGTACTAAGGGTGCTGGGTGCTCAGTACTCAGCGTGCTCGGTGCTCAGTACTCAGGGTGCTGGGTGCTCAGTACTCATGGTGCTGGGTGCTCATTCTCAGGGTGCTGGGTGCTCAGTGCTCGGGTTGCTGGGTGCTTAGTACTCAGGGTGCTGGGGGCTCAGTACTCAGGGTGCTGGGTGCTCAGTACTCAGGGTGCTCGGTTCTCAGTACTCAGGGTGCTGGGTGCTCATTGTCGGGGTGCTGGGAGCTCAGTACTCAGGGTGCTGGGGGCTCAGTACTCAGGGTGCTGGGTGCTCAGTACTCAGGGTGCTCGGTTCTCAGTACTCAGGGTGCTGGGTGCTCATTGTCGGGGTGCTGGGTGCTCAGTACTCAGGGTGCTGGGGGCTCAGTACTCAGGGTGCTGGGTGCTCAGTACTCAGGGTGATCTTTTCTCAGTACTCAGGTTGCAAGGTGCTCAGTGCTCGGGGTGCTGGGTGCTCAGTACTCGGGGTGCTCAGTGCTCAGTACTCAGGGTGCTGGGTGCTCAGTACTCAGGGTGCTGGGTGCTCAGTGCTCGGGGTGCTCGGTGCTCAGTACTCGGGGTGCAGGGTGCTCAGTACTCGGGGTGCTGGGTGCTCAGTACTCAGGGTGCTGGGTGCTCAGTACTCAGGGTGCTGGGTGCTCAGTGCTCGGGGTGCTCGGTGCTCAGTACTCGGGGTGCAGGGTGCTCAGTATTCGGGGTGCTGGGTGCTCATTGCTCAGGGAGCTGGGTGCTCAGTGCTCGGGGTGCTGGGTGCTCAGTGCTGAGGGTGGTGCTGGGTGCTCAGTACTCAGGGTGCTGGGTGCTCAGTGCTCAGGGTGCTGGGTGCTCAGTACTAAGGGTGCTGGGTGCTCAGTACTCAGGGTGCTCGGTGCTCAGTACTCAGGGTGCTGGGTGCTCAGAGCTCAGGGTGCTGGGTACTCAGTTCTCAGGGTGCTGGGTGCTCAGTACTCTGGGTGTTGGGTGATCAGTACTTAGGGTGCTGGGTGCTCCGTGCTCAGGGTGCTGGGTGCTCATTGCTCAGGGTTCTGGGTGCTCAGTGCTCAGGGTGCTGGGTGCTCAGTACTCAGGGTGCTGGGTGCTTAGTGCTCGAGGTGCTCGGTGCTCAGTACTCAAGGTGCTGGGTGCTCAGTGCTCAGGGTGCTGGGTGCTCAGTACTCGGGGTGCTCCGTGCTCATGGTGCTGGGTGCTCAGTGCTCAGGGTGCTGGGTGCTCAGTGCTCGGGGTGCTGGGTGCTCAGTACTCAGTGTGCTCAGTGCTCGGGGAGCTCGGTGCTCAGTACTCAGGGTGCTGGGTGCTCAGTTCTCAGTGCTTGGGGTCCTGGTTGCTCCGTGCTCGGGGTGCTGGGTGCTCAGTGCTCTGGGTGCTTAGTGCTCAGTACTCAGGGTGCTGGGTGCTCAGTACTCATGGTGCTGGGTGCTCATTCTCAGGGTGCTGGGTGCTCAGTGCTCGGGTTGCTGGGTGCTCAGTACTCAGGGTGCTGGGGGCTCAGTACTCAGGGTGCTGGGTGCTCAGTACTCAGGGTGCTCGGTTCTCAGTACTCAGGGTGCTGGGTGCTCATTCTCGGGGTGCTGGGTGCTCAGTGCTCGGGGTGCTGGGTGCTCAGTACTCAGGGTGCTGGGGGCTCAGTACTCAGGGTGCTGGGTGCTCAGTACTCAGGGTGCTCGGTTCTCAGTACTCAGGGTGCTGGGTGCTCATTCTCGGGGTGCTGGGTGCTCAGTGCTCGGGGTGCTGGGTGCTCAGTACTCAGGGTGCTGGGTGCTCATTCTCAGGGTGCTGGGTGCTCAGTGCTCGGGTTGCTGGGTGCTCAGTACTCAGGGTGCTGGGTGCTCAGTGTTCAGGGAGCTGGGTGCTCAGTGCTCGGGGTGCTGGGTGCTCAGTGCTGAGGGTGGTGCTGGGTGCTCAGTACTCAGGGTGCTGGGTGCTCAGTGCTCAGGGTGCTGGGTGCTCAGTACTAAGGGTGCTGGGTGCTCAGTACTCAGGGTGCTCGGTGCTCAGTACTCAGGGTGCTGGGTGCTCAGTACTCATGGTGCTGGGTGCTCATTCTCAGGGTGCTGGGTGCTCAGTGCTCGGGTTGCTGGGTGCTTAGTACTCAGGGTGCTGGGGGCTCAGTACTCAGGGTGCTGGGTGCTCAGTACTAAGGGTGCTCGGTTCTCAGTACTCAGGGTGCTGGGTGCTCATTGTCGGGGTGCTGGGAGCTCAGTACTCAGGGTGCTGGGGGCTCAGTACTCAGGGTGCTGGGTGCTCAGTACTCAGGGTGCTCGGTTCTCAGTACTCAGGGTGCTGGGTGCTCATTGTCGGGGTGCTGGGTGCTCAGTACTCAGGGTGCTGGGGGCTCAGTACTCAGGGTGCTGGGTGCTCAGTACTCAGGGTGATCTTTTCTCAGTACTCAGGTTGCTGGGTGCTCAGTGCTCGGGGTGCTGGGTGCTCAGTACTCGGGGTGCTCAGTGCTCAGTACTCAGGGTGCTGGGTGCTCAGTACTCAGGGTGCTGGGTGCTCAGTGCTCGGGGTGCTCGGTGCTCAGTACTCGGGGTGCAGGGTGCTCAGAACTCGGGGTGCTGGGTGCTCAGTACTCAGGGTGCTGGGTGCTCAGTACTCAGGGTGCTGGGTGCTCAGTGCTCGGGGTGCTCGGTGCTCAGTACTCGGGGTGCAGGGTGCTCAGTATTCGGGGTGCTGGGTGCTCATTGCTCAGGGAGCTGGGTGCTCAGTGCTCGGGGTGCTGGGTGCTCAGTGCTGAGGGTGGTGCTGGGTGCTCAGTACTCAGGGTGCTGGGTGCTCAGTGCTCAGGGTGCTGGGTGCTCAGTACTAAGGGTGCTGGGTGCTCAGTACTCAGGGTGCTCGGTGCTCAGTACTCAGGGTGCTGGGTGCTCAGAGCTCAGGGTGCTGGGTACTCAGTTCTCAGGGTGCTGGGTGCTCAGTACTCTGGGTGTTGGGTGATCAGTACTTAGGGTGCTGGGTGCTCCGTGCTCAGGGTGCTGGGTGCTCATTGCTCAGGGTTCTGGGTGCTCAGTGCTCAGGGTGCTGGGTGCTCAGTACTCAGGGTGCTGGGTGCTTAGTGCTCGAGGTGCTCGGTGCTCAGTACTCAAGGTGCTGGGTGCTCAGTGCTCAGGGTGCTGGGTGCTCAGTACTCGGGGTGCTCCGTGCTCATGGTGCTGGGTGTTCAGTGCTCAGGGTGCTGGGTGCTCAGTGCTCGGGGTGCTGGGTGCTCAGTACTCAGTGTGCTCAGTGCTCGGGGAGCTCGGTGCTCAGTACTCAGGGTGCTGGGTGCTCAGTTCTCAGTGCTTGGGGTCCTGGTTGCTCCGTGCTCGGGGTGCTGGGTGCTCAGTGCTCTGGGTGCTTAGTGCTCAGTACTCAGGGTGCTGGGTGCTCAGTACTCATGGTGCTGGGTGCTCATTCTCAGGGTGCTGGGTGCTCAGTGCTCGGGTTGCTGGGTGCTCAGTACTCAGGGTGCTGGGGGCTCAGTACTCAGGGTGCTGGGTGCTCAGTACTCAGGGTGCTCGGTTCTCAGTACTCAGGGTGCTGGGTGCTCATTCTCGGGGTGCTGGGTGCTCAGTGCTCGGGGTGCTGGGTGCTCAGTACTCAGGGTGCTGGGGGCTCAGTACTCAGGGTGCTGGGTGCTCAGTACTCAGGGTGCTCGGTTCTCAGTACTCAGGGTGCTGGGTGCTCATTGTCGGGGTGCTGGGTGCTCAGTACTCAGGGTGCTGGGGGCTCAGTACTCAGGGTGCTGGGTGCTCAGTACTCAGGGTGATCTGTTCTCAGTACTCAGGTTGCTGGGTGCTCAGTGCTCGGGGTGCTGGGTGCTCAGTACTCGGGGTGCTCAGTGCTCAGTACTCAGGGTGCTGGGTGCTCAGTACTCAGGGTGCTGGGTGCTCAGTGCTCGGGGTGCTCGGTGCTCAGTACTCGGGGTGCAGGGTGCTCAGTACTCGGGGTGCTGGGTGCTCAGTACTCAGGGTGCTGGGTGCTCAGTACTCAGGGTGCTGGGTGCTCAGTGCTCGGGGTGCTCGGTGCTCAGTACTCGGGGTGCAGGGTGCTCAGTATTCGGGGTGCTGGGTGCTCAGTGCTCAGGGAGCTGGGTGCTCAGTGCTCGGGGTGCTGGGTGCTCAGTGCTGAGGGTGGTGCTGGGTGCTCAGTACTCAGGGTGCTGGGTGCTCAGTGCTCAGGGTGCTGGGTGCTCAGTACTAAGGGTGCTGGGTGCTCAGTACTCAGGGTGCTCGGTGCTCAGTACTCAGGGTGCTGGGTGCTCAGAGCTCAGGGTGCTGGGTACTCAGTTCTCAGGGTGCTGGGTGCTCAGTACTCTGGGTGTTGGGTGATCAGTACTTAGGGTGCTGGGTGCTTCGTGCTCAGGGTGCTGGGTGCTCATTGCTCAGGGTTCTGGGTGCTCAGTGCTCAGGGTGCTGGGTGCTCAGTACTCAGGGTGCTGGGTGCTTAGTGCTCGAGGTGCTCGGTGCTCAGTACTCAAGGTGCTGGGTGCTCAGTGCTCAGGGTGCTGGGTGCTCAGTACTCGGGGTGCTCCGTGCTCATGGTGCTGGGTGCTCAGTGCTCAGGGTGCTGGGTGCTCAGTGCTCGGGGTTCTGGGTGCTCAGTACTCAGTGTGCTCAGTGCTCGGGGAGCTCGGTGCTCAGTACTCAGGGTGCTGGGTGCTCAGTTCTCAGTGCTTGGGGTCCTGGTTGCTCCGTGCTCGGGGTGCTGGGTGCTCAGTGCTCTGGGTGCTTAGTGCTCAGTACTCAGGGTGCTGGGTGCTCAGTACTCATGGTGCTGGGTGCTCATTCTCAGGGTGCTGGGTGCTCAGTGCTCGGGTTGCTGGGTGCTCAGTACTCAGGGTGCTGGGGGCTCAGTACTCAGGGTGCTGGGTGCTCAGTACTCAGGGTGCTCGGTTCTCAGTACTCAGGTTTCTGGGTGCTCATTCTCGGGGTGCTGGGTGCTCAGTGCTCGGGGTGCTGGGTGCTCAGTACTCAGGGTGCTGGGGGCTCAGTACTCAGGGTGCTGGGTGCTCAGTACTCAGGGTGATCTGTTCTCAGTACTCAGGTTGCTGGGTGCTCAGTGCTCGGGGTGCTGGGTGCTCAGTACTCGGGGTGCTGGGTGCTCAGTGCTCAGGATGCTGGGTGCTCAGTACTCAGGGTGCTGGGTGCTCAGTACTCAGGGTGCTCGGTTCTCAGTACTCAGGGTGCTGGGTGCTCATTGTCGGGGTGCTGGGTGCTCAGTACTCAGGTTGCTGGGTGCTCAGTGCTCGGGGTGCTGGGTGCTCAGTACTCGGGGTGCTCAGTGCTCAGTACTCAGGGTGCTGGGTGCTCAGTACTCAGGGTGCTGGGTGCTCAGTGCTCGGGGTGCTCGGTGCTCAGTACTCGGGGTGCAGGGTGCTCAGTACTCGGGGTGCTGGGTGCTCAGTGCTCAGGGAGCTGGGTTCTCAGTGCTCAGGGTGCTGGGTGCTCAGTGCTGAGGGTGGTGCTGGGTGCTCAGTACTCAGGGTGCTGGGTGCTCAGTGCTCAGGGTGCTGGGTGCTCAGTACTAAGGGTGCTGGGTGCTCAGTACTCAGGGTGCTCGGTGCTCAGTACTCAGGGTGCTGGGTGCTCAGAGCTCAGCGTGCTGGGTACTCAGTACTCAGGGTGCTGGGTGCTCAGTACTCTGGGTGTTGGGTGCTCAGTACTCAGGGTTCTGGGTGCTCCGTGCTCAGGGTGCTGGGTGCTCAGTGCACAGGGTTCTGGGTGCTCAGTGCTCAGGGTGCTGGGTGCTCAGTACTCAGGGTGCTGGGTGCTTAGTGCTCGAGGTGCTCGGTGCTCAGTACTCAAGGTGCTGGGTGCTCAGTGCTCAGGGTGCAGGGTGCTCAGTCCTCGGGGTGCTCCGTGCTCATGGTGCTGGGTGCTCAGTGCTCAGGGTGCTGGGTGCTCAGTGCTCGGGGTGCTGGGTGCTCAGTACTCAGTGTGCTCAGTGCTCGGGGAGCACGGTGCTCAGTACTCAGGGTGCTGGGTGCTCAGTTCTCAGTGCTCGGGGTCCTGGTTGCTCCGTGCTCGGGGTGCTGGGTGCTCAGTGCTCTGGGTGCTTAGTGCTCAGTACTCAGGGTGCTGGGTGCTCAGTACTCATGGTGCTGGGTGCTCATTCTCAGGGTGCTGGGTGCTCAGTGCTCGGGTTGCTGGGTGCTCAGTACTCAGGGTGCTCGGTTCTCAGTACTCAGGGTGCTGGGTGCTCATTCTCGGGGTGCTGGGTGCTCAGTGCTCGGGGTGCTGGGTGCTCAGTACTCAGGGTGCTGGTGGCTCAGTACTCAGGGTGCTGGGTGCTCAGTACTCAGGGTGATCTGTTCTCAGTACTCAGGTTGCTGGGTGCTCAGTGCTCATGGTGCTGGGTGCTCAGTACTCAGGTTGCTGGTTGCTCAGTACTCAGGGTGCTGGGTGCTCAGTGCTCAGGGTGCTGGGTGCTCAGTGCTCGGGGTGCTGGGTGCTCAGGGCTGTGGTGCTGGGTGCTCAGTGCTCAGTGCTCAGGGTGCTGGGTGCTCAGTGTTCAGTGCTCAGGGTGCTGGTTGCTCAGTACTCAGGGTGCTGGGTGCTCAGTACTCAGGGTGCTGGGTGCTCAGTGCTCAGAGTGCTCTGTGCTCAGTACTCAGGGTGCTGGGTGCTCAGTGCTCGGGGTGCTGGGTGCTCAGTGCTCAGGGTGCTGGGTGCTCAGTACTCAGGGTGCTGGGTGCTCAGTACTCAGGGTGCTTGGTGCTCAGTACTCAGGGTGCTCAGTGCTCAGTACTCGGGGTGCTGGGTGCTCAGTGCTCAGGGTGCTCAGTGCTCAGTGCTCGGGGTGCTGGGTGCTCAGTGCTCGGGGTGCTGGGTGCTCAGTACTCGGGGTGCTGGGTGCTCAGTGCTTAGGGTGCTCAGTGCTCAGTACTCAGTGCTCAGGGTGCTCAGTGCTCAGTGCTCAGGGTGCTGGGTGTTCAGTACTCAGGGTGCTGGGTGCTCAGTACTCAGGGTGCTGGGTGCTCAGTACTCATGGTGCTGGGTGCTCAGTGCTCGGGGTGCTCGGTGCTCAGTACTCGGGGTGCAGGGTGCTCAGTACTCGGGGTGCTGGGTGCTCAGTGCTCAGGGAGCTGGGTGCTCAGTGCTCGGGGTGCTGGGTGCTCAGTGCTGAGGGTGTTGCTGGGTGCTCAGTACTCAGGGTGCTGGGTGCTCATTGCTCAGGGTGCTGGGTGCTCAGTACTAAGGGTGCTGGGTGCTCAGTACTCAGGGTGCTCGGTGCTCAGTACTCAGGGTGCTGGGTGCTCAGAGCTCAGGGTGCTGGGTACTCAGTTCTCAGGGTGCTGGGTGCTCAGTACTCTGGGTGTTGGGTGCTCAGTACTCAGGGTGCTGGGTGCTCCGTGCTCAGGGTGCTGGGTTCTCAGTGCTCAGGGTTTCTGGGTGCTCAGTGCTCATTGTGCTGGGTGCTCAGTACTCAGGGTGCTGGGTGCTTAGTGCTCGAGGTGCTCGGTGCTCAGTACTCAAGGTGCTGGGTGCTCAGTGCTCAGGGTGATGGGTGCTCAGTCCTCGGGGTGCTCCGTGCTCATGGTGCTGGGTGCTCAGTGCTCAGGGTGCTGGGTGCTCAGTGCTCGGGGTGCTGGGTGCTCAGTACTCAGTGTGCTCAGTGCTCGGGGAGCTCGGTGCTCAGTACTCAGGGTGCTGGGTGCTCATTGCTCGGGGTTCTGGGTGCTCAGTACTCGGGGTGCTCAGGGCTCAGTACTCAGGGTGCTGGGTGCTCAGTACTCAGGGTGCTGGGTGCTCAGTGCTCGGGGTGCTCGGTGCTCAGTACTCGGGGTGCAGGGTGCTCAGTACTCGGGGTGCTGGGTGCTCAGTGTTCAGGGAGCTGGGTGCTCAGTGCTCGGGGTGCTGGGTGCTCAGTGCTGAGGGTGGTGCTGGGTGCTCAGTACTCAGGGTGCTGGGTGCTCAGTACTCAGGGTGCTGGGTGCTCAGTGCTCAGAGTGCTCTGTGCTCAGTACTCAGGGTGCTGGGTGCTCAGTGCTCGGGGTGCTGGGTGCTCAGTGCTCAGGGTGCTGGGTGCTCAGTACTCAGGGTGCTGGGTGCTCAGTACTCAGGGTGCTTGGTGCTCAGTACTCAGGGTGCTCAGTGCTCAGTACTCGGGGTGCTGGGTGCTCAGTGCTCAGGGTGCTCAGTGCTCAGTGCTCGGGGTGCTGGGTGCTCAGTGCTCGGGGTGCTGGGTGCTCAGTACTCGGGGTGCTGGGTGCTCAGTGCTCAGGGTGCTCAGTGCTCAGTACTCAGTGCTCAGGGTGCTCAGTGCTCAGTGCTCAGGGTGCTGGGTGTTCAGTACTCAGGGTGCTGGGTGCTCAGTACTCAGGGTGCTTGGTGCTCAGTACTCAGGGTGCTGGGTGCTCAGTGCTCGGGGTGCTCGGTGCTCAGTACTCGGGGTGCAGGGTGCTCAGTACTCGGGTGCTGGGTGCTCAGTGCTCAGGGAGCTAGGTGCTCAGTGCTCGGGGTGCTGGGTGCTCAGTGCTGAGGGTGGTGCTGGGTGCTCAGTACTCAGGGTGCTGGGTGCCCAGTGCTCAGGGTGCTGGGTGCTCAGTACTAAGGGTGCTGGGTGCTCAGTACTCAGGGTGCTCGGTGCTCAGTACTCAGGGTGCTGGGTGCTCAGAGCTCAGGGTGCTGGGTACTCAGTTCTCAGGGTGCTGGGTGCTCAGTACTCTGGGTGTTGGGTGATCAGTACTTAGGGTGCTGGGTGCTCCGTGCTCAGGGTGCTGGTTGCTCAGTGCTCAGGGTTCTGGGTGCTCAGTGCTCAGGGTGCTGGGTGCTCAGTACTCAGGGTGCTGGGTGCTTAGTGCTCGAGGTGCTCGGTGCTCAGTACTCAAGGTGCTGGGTGCTCAGTGCTCAGGGTGCTGGGTGCTCAGTCCTCGGGGTGCTCCGTGCTCATGGTGCTGGGTGCTCAGTGCTCAGGGTGCTGGGTGCTCAGTGCTCGGGGTGCTGGGTGCTCAGTACTCAGTGTGCTCAGTGCTCGGGGAGCTCGGTGCTCAGTACTCAGGGTGCTGGGTGCTCAGTTCTCAGTGCTTGGGGTCCTGGTTGCTCCGTGCTCGGGGTGCTGGGTGCTCAGTGCTCTGGGTGCTTAGTGCTCAGTACTCAGGGTGCTGGGTGCTCAGTACTCATGGTGCTGGGTGCTCATTCTCAGGGTGCTGGGTGCTCAGTGCTCGGGGTGCTGGGTGCTCAGTACTCAGGATGCTGGGGGCTCAGTACTCAGGGTGCTGGGTGCTCAGTACTCAGGGTGCTCGGTTCTCAGTACTCAGGGTGCTGGGTGCTCATTCTCGGGGTGCTGGGTGCTCAGTGCTCGGGGTGCTGGGTGCTCAGTACTCAGGGTGCTGGGGGCTCAGTACTCAGGGTGCTGGGTGCTCAGTACTCAGGGTGATCTGTTCTCAGTACTCAGGTTGCTGGGTGCTCAGTGGTCGGGGTGCTGCGTGCTCAGTACTCGGGGTGCTCAGTGCTAAGTACTCAGGGTGCTGGGTGCTCAGTACTCGGGGTGCAGGGTGCTCAGTACTCGGGGTGCTGGGTGCTCAGTGTTCAGGGAGCTGGGTGCTCAGTGCTCGGGGTGCTGGGTGCTCAGTGCTGAGGGTGGTGCTGGGTGCTCAGTACTCAGGGTGCTGGGTGTTCAATGCTCAGGGTGCTGGGTGCTCAGTACTAAGGGTGCTGGGTGCTCAGTACTCAGGGTGCTCGGTGCTCAGTACTCAGGGTGCTGGGTGCTCAGAGCTCAGGGTGCTGGGTACTCAGTACTCAGGATGCTGAGTGCTCAGTACTCAGGGTGCTGGGTGCTCAGTGCTCAGGGTGCTGGGTGCTCAGTGCTCAGGGTGCTGGGTGCTCAGTGCTCGGGGTGCTGGGTGCTCAGTACTCAGGATGCTCGGTGCTCAGTGCTCAGTAATCAGGGTGCTCAGTACTCAGGGTGCTCGGTGCTCAGTACTCAGGGTGCTGAGTGCTCAGTACTCAGGGTGCTTGGTGCTCAGTGCTCGGGGTGCTGGGTGCTCAGGGCTGTGGTGCTGGGTGCTCAGTGCTCAGTGCTCAGGGTGCTGGGTGCTCAGTGCTCAGTGCTCAGGGTGCTGGTTGCTCAGTACTCAGGGTGCTGGGTGCTCAGTACTCAGGGTGCTGGGTGCTCAGTGCTCAGGGTGCTCTGTGCTAAGTACTCAGGGTGCTGGGTGCTCAGTGCTCGGGGTGCTGCGTGCTCAGTGCTCAGGGAGCTGGGTGCTCAGTGCTCAGGGTGCTGGGTGCTCAGTACTCAGGGTGCTGGGTGCTCAGTGCTCGTTGTGCTCGGTGCTCAGTCCTCGGGGTGCTCCGTGCTCAGTGATCAGGGTGCTGGGTGTTCAGTACTCAGGGTGCTCGGTGCTCAGTACTCAGGGTTCTCAGTGCTCAGTACTCAGGGTGCTGGGTGCTCAGTGCTCATGGTGCTGGGTGCTCAGTACTCAGGGTGCTCAGTGCTCAGTTCTCGGGGTGCTTGGTGCTCAGTACTCAGGATGCTCAGTGCTCAGTACTCGGGGTGCTGGGTGCTCAGTGCTCAGGGTGCTCAGTGCTCAGTGCTCGGGGTGCTGGGTGCTCAGTGCTCGGGGCGCTGGGCGCTCAGTGCTCGGGGTGCTGGGTGCTCAGTACTCGGGGTGCTGGGTGCTCAGTGCTCAGAGTGCTCAGTGCTCAGTACTCAGTGCTCAGGGTGCTCAGTGCTCAGTGCTCAGGGTGCTGGGTGTTCAGTACTCTGGGTGCTGGGTGCTCAGTACTCAGGGTGCTGGGTGCTCAGTGCTCAGGGTGCTGGGTGCTCAGTACTCTGGGTGTTGGGTGCTCAGTACTCAGGGTGCTGGGTGCTCCGTGCTCAGGGTGCTGGGTGCTCAGTGCTCAGGGTGCTGGGTGCTCAGTACTCTGGGTGTTGGGTGCTCAGTACTCAGGGTGCTGGGGGCTCCGTGCTCAGGGTGCTGGGTGCTCAGTGCTCAGGGTTCTGGGTGCTCAGTGCTCAGGGTGCTGGGTGCTCAGTACTCAGGGTGCTGGGTGCTTAGTGCTCGAGGTGCTCGGTGCTCAGTACTCAAGGTGCTGGGTGCTCAGTGCTCAGGGTGCTGGGTGCTCATTCTCAGGGTGCTGGGTGCTCAATACTCGGGGTGCTCCGTGCTCAGGGTGCTGGGTGCTCTGTGCTCAGGGTGCTGGGTGCTCAGTGCTCGGGGTGCTGGGTGCTCAGTACTCAAGGTTCTGGGTGCTCAGTGCTCAGGGTGCTGGGTGCTCATTCTCAGGGTGCTGGGTGCTCAGTACTCGGGGTGCTGGGTGCTCATTCTCAGGGTGCTGGGTGCTCAGTACTCGGGGTGCTCCGTGCTCAGGGTGCTTGGTGCTCTGTGCTCAGGGTGCTGGGTGCTCAGTGCTCGGGGTGCTGGGTGCTCAGTACTCAGTGTGCTCAGTGCTCGGGGAGCTCGGTGCTCAGTACTCAGGGTGCTGGGTGCTCAGTTCTCAGTGCTCGGGGTCCTGGGTGCTCCGTGCTCGGGGTGCTGGGTGCTCAGTGCTCTGGTTGCTTAGTGCTCAGTACTCAGGGTGCTGGGTGCTCAGTACTCATGTTGCTGGGTGCTCATTCTCAGGGTGCTGGGTGCTCAGTGCTCGGGTTGCTGGGTGCTCAGTACTCAGGGTGCTGGGGGCTCAGAACTCAGGGTGCTGGGTGCTCATTCTCGGGGTGCTGGGTGCTCAGTGCTCGGGGTGCTGGGTGCTCAGTACTCAGGGTGCTGGGGGCTCAGTACTCAGGGTGCTGGGTGCTCAGTGCTCAGGGTGCTCAGTGCTCAGTACTCAGTGCTCAGGGTGCTCAGTGCTCAGTGCTCAGGGTGCTGGGTGTTCAGTACTCAGGGTGCTGGGTGCTCAGTACTCAGGGTGCTGGGTGCTCAGTACTCAGGGTGCTGGGTGCTCAGTGCTCGGGGTGCTCGGTGCTCAGTACTCGGGGTGCAGGGTGCTCAGTACTCGGGGTGCTGGGTGCTCAGTGCTCAGGGAGCTAGGTGCTCAGTGCTCGGGGTGCTGGGTGCTCAGTGCTGAGGGTGGTGCTGGGTGCTCAGTACTCAGGGTGCTGGGTGCTCAGTGCTCAGGGTGCTGGGTGCTCAGTACTAAGGGTGCTGGGTGCTCAGTACTCAGGGTGCTCGGTGCTCACTACTCAGGGTGCTGGGTGCTCAGAGCTCAGGGTGCTGGGTACTCAGTTCTCAGGGTGCTGGGTGCTCAGTACTCTGGGTGTTGGGTGATCAGTACTTAGGGTGCTGGGTGCTCCGTGCTCAGGGTGCTCGGTGCTCAGTGCTCAGGGTTCTGGGTGCTCAGTGCTCAGGGTGCTGGGTGCTCAGTACTCAGGGTGCTGGGTGCTTAGTGCTCGAGGTGCTCGGTGCTCAGTACTCAAGGTGCTGGGTGCTCAGTGCTCAGGGTGCTGGGTGCTCAGTCCTCGGGGTGCTCCGTGCTCATGGTGCTGGGTGCTCAGTGCTCAGGGTGCTGGGTGCTCAGTGCTCGGGGTGCTGGGTGCTCAGTACTCAGTGTGCTCAGTGCTCGGGGAGCTCGGTGCTCAGTACTCAGGGTGCTGGGTGCTCAGTTCTCAGTGCTTGTGGTCCTGGTTGCTCCGTGCTCGGGGTGCTGGGTGCTCAGTGCTCTGGGTGCTTAGTGCTCAGTACTCAGGGTGCTGGGTGCTCAGTACTCATGGTGCTGGGTGCTCAATCTCAGGGTGCTGGGTGCTCAGTGCTCGGGGTGCTGGGTGCTCAGTACTCAGGGTGCTGGGGGCTCAGTACTCAGGGTGCTGGGTGCTCAGTACTCAGGGTGCTCGGTTCTCAGTACTCAGGGTGCTGGGTGCTCATTCTCGGGGTGCTGGGTGCTCAGTGCTCGGGGTGCTGGGTGCTCAGTACTCAGGGTGCTGGGGGCTCAGTACTCAGGGTGCTGGGTGCTCAGTACTCAGGGTGATCTGTTCTCAGTACTCAGGTTGCTGGGTGCTCAGTGGTCGGGGTGCTGCGTGCTCAGTACTCGGGGTGCTCAGTGCTAAGTACTCAGGGTGCTGGGTGCTCAGTACTCGGGGTGCAGGGTGCTCAGTACTCGGGGTGCTGGGTGCTCAGTGTTCAGGGAGCTGGGTGCTCAGTGCTCGGGGTGATGGGTGCTCAGTGCTGAGGGTGGTGCTGGGTGCTCAGTACTCAGGGTGCTGGGTGTTCAGTGCTCAGGGTGCTGGGTGCTCAGTACTAAGGGTGCTGGGTGCTCAGTACTCAGGGTGCTCGGTGCTCAGTACTCAGGGTGCTGGGTGCTCAGAGCTCAGGGTGCTGGGTACTCAGTACTCAGGGTGCTGAGTGCTCAGTACTCAGGGTGCTGGGTGCTCAGTGCTCAGGGTGCTGGGTGCTCAGTGCTCAGGGTGCTGGGTGCTCAGTGCTCGGGGTGCTGGGTGCTCAGTACTCAGGATGCTCGGTGCTCAGTGCTCAGTAATCAGGGTGCTCAGTACTCAGGGTGCTCGGTGCTCAGTACTCAGGGTGCTGAGTGCTCAGTACTCAGGGTGCTTGGTGCTCAGTGCTCGGGGTGCTGGGTGCTCAGGGCTGTGGTGCTGGGTGCTCAGTGCTCAGTGCTCAGGGTGCTGGGTGCTCAGTGCTCAGTGCTCAGGGTGCTGGTTGCTCAGTACTCAGGGTGCTGGGTGCTCAGTACTCAGGGTGCTGGGTGCTCAGTGCTCAGGGTGCTCTGTGCTAAGTACTCAGGGTGCTGGGTGCTCAGTGCTCGGGGTGCTGCGTGCTCAGTGCTCAGGGAGCTGGGTGCTCAGTGCTCAGGGTGCTGGGTGCTCAGTACTCAGGGTGCTGGGTGCTCAGTGCTCGTTGTGCTCGGTGCTCAGTCCTCGGGGTGCTCCGTGCTCAGTGATCAGGGTGCTGGGTGTTCAGTACTCAGGGTGCTCGGTGCTCAGTACTCAGGGTTCTCAGTGCTCAGTACTCAGGGTGCTGGGTGCTCAGTGCTCATGGTGCTGGGTGCTCAGTACTCAGGGTGCTCAGTGCTCAGTTCTCGGGGTGCTTGGTGCTCAGTACTCAGGGTGCTCAGTGCTCAGTACTCGGGGTGCTGGGTGCTCAGTGCTCAGGGTGCTCAGTGCTCAGTGCTCGGGGTGCTGGGTGCTCAGTGCTCGGGGCGCTGGGTGCTCAGTGCTCGGGGTGCTGGGTGCTCAGTACTCGGGGTGCTGGGTGCTCAGTGCTCAGAGTGCTCAGTGCTCAGTACTCAGTGCTCAGGGTGCTC
This sequence comes from Microtus oregoni, assembly GCF_018167655.1. Classification (NCBI taxonomy): domain Eukaryota; kingdom Metazoa; phylum Chordata; class Mammalia; order Rodentia; family Cricetidae; genus Microtus; species Microtus oregoni. The sequence continues at coordinate 3,546,647 of NW_024544028.1, read as the reverse complement.
AGTGCTCAGTGCTCAGGGTGCTGGGTGTTCAGTACTCTGGGTGCTGGGTGCTCAGTACTCAGGGTGCTGGGTGCTCAGTGCTCAGGGTGCTGGGTGCTCAGTACTCTGGGTGTTGGGTGCTCAGTACTCAGGGTGCTGGGTGCTCCGTGCTCAGGGTGCTGGGTGCTCAGTGCTCAGGGTGCTGGGTGCTCAGTACTCTGGGTGCTGGGTGCTCAGTGCTCAGGGTGCTGGGTGCTCAGTACTCAGGGTGCTGGGTGCTCAGTACTCAGGGTGCTTGGTGCTCAGTACTCAGGGTGCTCAGTGCTCAGTACTCGGGGTGCTGGGTGCTCAGTGCTCAGGGTGCTCAGTGCTCAGTGCTCGGGGTGCTGGGTGCTCAGTGCTCGGGGTGCTGGGTGCTCAGTACTCGGGGTGCTGGGTGCTCAGTGCTCAGGGTGCTCAGTGCTCAGTACTCAGTGCTCAGGGTGCTCAGTGCTCAGTGCTCAGGGTGCTGGGTGTTCAGTACTCAGGGTGCTGGGTGCTCAGTACTCAGGGTGCTTGGTGCTCAGTACTCAGGGTGCTGGGTGCTCAGTGCTCGGGGTGCTCGGTGCTCAGTACTCGGGGTGCAGGATGCTCAGTACTCGGGTGCTGGGTGCTCAGTGCTCAGGGAGCTAGGTGCTCAGTGCTCGGGGTGCTGGGTGCTCAGTGCTGAGGGTGGTGCTGGGTGCTCAGTGCTCGGGGTGCTGGGTGCTCAGTGCTGAGGGTGGTGCTGGGTGCTCAGTGCTCAGGGTGCTGGGTGCTCAGTCCTCGGGGTGCTCCGTTCTCAGTGATCAGGGTGCTGGGTGCTCAGTACTAAGGGTGCTGGGTGCTCAGTACTCAGGGTGCTCGGTGCTCAGTACTCAGGGTGCTGGGTGCTCAGAGCTCAGGGTGCTGGGTACTCAGTTCTCAGGGTGCTGGGTGCTCAGTACTCTGGGTGTTGGGTGATCAGTACTTAGGGTGCTGGGTGCTCCGTGCTCAGGGTGCTGGGTGCTCAGTGCTCAGGGTTCTGGGTGCTCAGTGCTCAGGGTGCTGGGTGCTCAGTACTCAGGGTGCTGGGTGCTTAGTGCTCGAGGTGCTCGGTGCTCAGTACTCAAGGTGCTGGGTGCTCAGTGCTCAGGGTGCTGGGTGCTCAGTCCTCGGGGTGCTCCGTGCTCATGGTGCTGGGTGCTCAGTGCTCAGGGTGCTGGGTGCTCAGTGCTCGGGGTGCTGGGTGCTCAGTACTCAGTGTGCTCAGTGCTCGGGGAGCTCGGTGCTCAGTACTCAGGGTGCTGGGTGCTCAGTTCTCAGTGCTTGGGGTCCTGGTTGCTCCGTGCTCGGGGTGCTGGGTGCTCAGTGCTCTGGGTGCTTAGTGCTCAGTACTCAGGGTGCTGGGTGCTCAGTACTCATGGTGCTGGGTGCTCATTCTCAGGGTGCTGGGTGCTCAGTGCTCGGGGTGCTGGGTGCTCAGTACTCAGGGTGCTGGGGGCTCAGTACTCAGGGTGCTGGGTGCTCAGTACTCAGGGTGCTCGGTTCTCAGTACTCAGGGTGCTGGGTGCTCATTCTCGGGGTGATGGGTGCTCAGTGCTCGGGGTGCTGGGTGCTCAGTACTCAGGGTGCTGGGGGCTCAGTACTCAGGGTGCTGGGTGCTCAGTACTCAGGGTGATCTGTTCTCAGTACTCAGGTTGCTGGGTGCTCAGTGGTCGGGGTGCTGCGTGCTCAGTACTCGGGGTGCTCAGTGCTAAGTACTCAGGGTGCTGGGTGCTCAGTACTCGGGGTGCAGGGTGCTCAGTACTCGGGGTGCTGGGTGCTCAGTGTTCAGGGAGCTGGGTGCTCAGTGCTCGGGGTGCTGGGTGCTCAGTGCTGAGGGTGGTGCTGGGTGCTCAGTACTCAGGGTGCTGGGTGTTCAATGCTCAGGGTGCTGGGTGCTCAGTACTAAGGGTGCTGGGTGCTCAGTACTCAGGGTGCTCGGTGCTCAGTACTCAGGGTGCTGGGTGCTCAGAGCTCAGGGTGCTGGGTACTCAGTACTCAGGGTGCTGAGTGCTCAGTACTCAGGGTGCTGGGTGCTCAGTGCTCAGGGTGCTGGGTGCTCAGTGCTCAGGGTGCTGGGTGCTCAGTGCTCGGGGTGCTGGGTGCTCAGTACTCAGGATGCTCGGTGCTCAGTGCTCAGTAATCAGGGTGCTCAGTACTCAGGGTGCTCGGTGCTCAGTACTCAGGGTGCTGAGTGCTCAGTACTCAGGGTGCTTGGTGCTCAGTGCTCGGGGTGCTGGGTGCTCAGGGCTGTGGTGCTGGGTGCTCAGTGCTCAGTGCTCAGGGTGCTGGGTGCTCAGTGCTCAGTGCTCAGGGTGCTGGTTGCTCAGTACTCAGGGTGCTGGGTGCTCAGTACTCAGGGTGCTGGGTGCTCAGTGCTCAGGGTGCTCTGTGCTAAGTACTCAGGGTGCTGGGTGCTCAGTGCTCGGGGTGCTGCGTGCTCAGTGCTCAGGGAGCTGGGTGCTCAGTGCTCAGGGTGCTGGGTGCTCAGTACTCAGGGTGCTGGGTGCTCAGTGCTCGTTGTGCTCGGTGCTCAGTCCTCGGGGTGCTCCGTGCTCAGTGATCAGGGTGCTGGGTGTTCAGTACTCAGGGTGCTCGGTGCTCAGTACTCAGGGTTCTCAGTGCTCAGTACTCAGGGTGCTGGGTGCTCAGTGCTCATGGTGCTGGGTGCTCAGTACTCAGGGTGCTCAGTGCTCAGTTCTCGGGGTGCTTGGTGCTCAGTACTCAGGATGCTCAGTGCTCAGTACTCGGGGTGCTGGGTGCTCAGTGCTCAGGGTGCTCAGTGCTCAGTGCTCGGGGTGCTGGGTGCTCAGTGCTCGGGGCGCTGGGCGCTCAGTGCTCGGGGTGCTGGGTGCTCAGTACTCGGGGTGCTGGGTGCTCAGTGCTCAGAGTGCTCAGTGCTCAGTACTCAGTGCTCAGGGTGCTCAGTGCTCAGTGCTCAGGGTGCTGGGTGTTCAGTACTCTGGGTGCTGGGTGCTCAGTACTCAGGGTGCTGGGTGCTCAGTGCTCAGGGTGCTGGGTGCTCAGTACTCTGGGTGTTGGGTGCTCAGTACTCAGGGTGCTGGGTGCTCCGTGCTCAGGGTGCTGGGTGCTCAGTGCTCAGGGTGCTGGGTGCTCAGTACTCTGGGTGTTGGGTGCTCAGTACTCAGGGTGCTGGGGGCTCCGTGCTCAGGGTGCTGGGTGCTCAGTGCTCAGGGTTCTGGGTGCTCAGTGCTCAGGGTGCTGGGTGCTCAGTACTCAGGGTGCTGGGTGCTTAGTGCTCGAGGTGCTCGGTGCTCAGTACTCAAGGTGCTGGGTGCTCAGTGCTCAGGGTGCTGGGTGCTCATTCTCAGGGTGCTGGGTGCTCAATACTCGGGGTGCTCCGTGCTCAGGGTGCTGGGTGCTCTGTGCTCAGGGTGCTGGGTGCTCAGTGCTCGGGGTGCTGGGTGCTCAGTACTCAAGGTGCTGGGTGCTCAGTGCTCAGGGTGCTGGGTGCTCATTCTCAGGGTGCTGGGTGCTCAGTACTCGGGGTGCTGGGTGCTCATTCTCAGGGTGCTGGGTGCTCAGTACTCGGGGTGCTCCGTGCTCAGGGTGCTTGGTGCTCTGTGCTCAGGGTGCTGGGTGCTCAGTGCTCGGGGTGCTGGGTGCTCAGTACTCAGTGTGCTCAGTGCTCGGGGAGCTCGGTGCTCAGTACTCAGGGTGCTGGGTGCTCAGTTCTCAGTGCTCGGGGTCCTGGGTGCTCCGTGCTCGGGGTGCTGGGTGCTCAGTGCTCTGGTTGCTTAGTGCTCAGTACTCAGGGTGCTGGGTGCTCAGTACTCATGTTGCTGGGTGCTCATTCTCAGGGTGCTGGGTGCTCAGTGCTCGGGTTGCTGGGTGCTCAGTACTCAGGGTGCTGGGGGCTCAGAACTCAGGGTGCTGGGTGCTCATTCTCGGGGTGCTGGGTGCTCAGTGCTCGGGGTGCTGGGTGCTCAGTGCTCAGGGTGCTGGGTGCTCAGTACTCTGGGTGTTGGGTGCTCAGTACTCAGGGTGCTGGGTGCTCCGTGCTCAGGGTGCTGGGTGCTCAGTGCTCAGGGTGCTGGGTGCTCAGTACTCTGGGTGCTGGGTGCTCAGTGCTCAGGGTGCTGGGTGCTCAGTACTCAGGGTGCTGGGTGCTCAGTACTCAGGGTGCTTGGTGCTCAGTACTCAGGGTGCTCAGTGCTCAGTACTCGGGGTGCTGGGTGCTCAGTGCTCAGGGTGCTCAGTGCTCAGTGCTCGGGGTGCTGGGTGCTCAGTGCTCGGGGTGCTGGGTGCTCAGTACTCGGGGTGCTGGGTGCTCAGTGCTCAGGGTGCTCAGTGCTCAGTACTCAGTGCTCAGGGTGCTCAGTGCTCAGTGCTCAGGGTGCTGGGTGTTCAGTACTCAGGGTGCTGGGTGCTCAGTACTCAGGGTGCTTGGTGCTCAGTACTCAGGGTGCTGGGTGCTCAGTGCTCGGGGTGCTCGGTGCTCAGTACTCGGGGTGCAGGATGCTCAGTACTCGGGTGCTGGGTGCTCAGTGCTCAGGGAGCTAGGTGCTCAGTGCTCGGGGTGCTGGGTGCTCAGTGCTGAGGGTGGTGCTGGGTGCTCAGTGCTCGGGGTGCTGGGTGCTCAGTGCTGAGGGTGGTGCTGGGTGCTCAGTGCTCAGGGTGCTGGGTGCTCAGTCCTCGGGGTGCTCCGTTCTCAGTGATCAGGGTGCTGGGTGCTCAGTACTAAGGGTGCTGGGTGCTCAGTACTCAGGGTGCTCGGTGCTCAGTACTCAGGGTGCTGGGTGCTCAGAGCTCAGGGTGCTGGGTACTCAGTTCTCAGGGTGCTGGGTGCTCAGTACTCTGGGTGTTGGGTGATCAGTACTTAGGGTGCTGGGTGCTCCGTGCTCAGGGTGCTGGGTGCTCAGTGCTCAGGGTTCTGGGTGCTCAGTGCTCAGGGTGCTGGGTGCTCAGTACTCAGGGTGCTGGGTGCTTAGTGCTCGAGGTGCTCGGTGCTCAGTACTCAAGGTGCTGGGTGCTCAGTGCTCAGGGTGCTGGGTGCTCAGTCCTCGGGGTGCTCCGTGCTCATGGTGCTGGGTGCTCAGTGCTCAGGGTGCTGGGTGCTCAGTGCTCGGGGTGCTGGGTGCTCAGTACTCAGTGTGCTCAGTGCTCGGGGAGCTCGGTGCTCAGTACTCAGGGTGCTGGGTGCTCAGTTCTCAGTGCTTGGGGTCCTGGTTGCTCCGTGCTCGGGGTGCTGGGTGCTCAGTGCTCTGGGTGCTTAGTGCTCAGTACTCAGGGTGCTGGGTGCTCAGTACTCATGGTGCTGGGTGCTCATTCTCAGGGTGCTGGGTGCTCAGTGCTCGGGGTGCTGGGTGCTCAGTACTCAGGGTGCTGGGGGCTCAGTACTCAGGGTGCTGGGTGCTCAGTACTCAGGGTGCTCGGTTCTCAGTACTCAGGGTGCTGGGTGCTCATTCTCGGGGTGATGGGTGCTCAGTGCTCGGGGTGCTGGGTGCTCAGTACTCAGGGTGCTGGGGGCTCAGTACTCAGGGTGCTGGGTGCTCAGTACTCAGGGTGATCTGTTCTCAGTACTCAGGTTGCTGGGTGCTCAGTGGTCGGGGTGCTGCGTGCTCAGTACTCGGGGTGCTCAGTGCTAAGTACTCAGGGTGCTGGGTGCTCAGTACTCGGGGTGCAGGGTGCTCAGTACTCGGGGTGCTGGGTGCTCAGTGTTCAGGGAGCTGGGTGCTCAGTGCTCGGGGTGCTGGGTGCTCAGTGCTGAGGGTGGTGCTGGGTGCTCAGTACTCAGGGTGCTGGGTGTTCAATGCTCAGGGTGCTGGGTGCTCAGTACTAAGGGTGCTGGGTGCTCAGTACTCAGGGTGCTCGGTGCTCAGTACTCAGGGTGCTGGGTGCTCAGAGCTCAGGGTGCTGGGTACTCAGTACTCAGGGTGCTGAGTGCTCAGTACTCAGGGTGCTGGGTGCTCAGTGCTCAGGGTGCTGGGTGCTCAGTGCTCAGGGTGCTGGGTGCTCAGTGCTCGGGGTGCTGGGTGCTCAGTACTCAGGATGCTCGGTGCTCAGTGCTCAGTAATCAGGGTGCTCAGTACTCAGGGTGCTCGGTGCTCAGTACTCAGGGTGCTGAGTGCTCAGTACTCAGGGTGCTTGGTGCTCAGTGCTCGGGGTGCTGGGTGCTCAGGGCTGTGGTGCTGGGTGCTCAGTGCTCAGTGCTCAGGGTGCTGGGTGCTCAGTGCTCAGTGCTCAGGGTGCTGGTTGCTCAGTACTCAGGGTGCTGGGTGCTCAGTACTCAGGGTGCTGGGTGCTCAGTGCTCAGGGTGCTCTGTGCTAAGTACTCAGGGTGCTGGGTGCTCAGTGCTCGGGGTGCTGCGTGCTCAGTGCTCAGGGAGCTGGGTGCTCAGTGCTCAGGGTGCTGGGTGCTCAGTACTCAGGGTGCTGGGTGCTCAGTGCTCGTTGTGCTCGGTGCTCAGTCCTCGGGGTGCTCCGTGCTCAGTGATCAGGGTGCTGGGTGTTCAGTACTCAGGGTGCTCGGTGCTCAGTACTCAGGGTTCTCAGTGCTCAGTACTCAGGGTGCTGGGTGCTCAGTGCTCATGGTGCTGGGTGCTCAGTACTCAGGGTGCTCAGTGCTCAGTTCTCGGGGTGCTTGGTGCTCAGTACTCAGGATGCTCAGTGCTCAGTACTCGGGGTGCTGGGTGCTCAGTGCTCAGGGTGCTCAGTGCTCAGTGCTCGGGGTGCTGGGTGCTCAGTGCTCGGGGCGCTGGGCGCTCAGTGCTCGGGGTGCTGGGTGCTCAGTACTCGGGGTGCTGGGTGCTCAGTGCTCAGAGTGCTCAGTGCTCAGTACTCAGTGCTCAGGGTGCTCAGTGCTCAGTGCTCAGGGTGCTGGGTGTTCAGTACTCTGGGTGCTGGGTGCTCAGTACTCAGGGTGCTGGGTGCTCAGTGCTCAGGGTGCTGGGTGCTCAGTACTCTGGGTGTTGGGTGCTCAGTACTCAGGGTGCTGGGTGCTCCGTGCTCAGGGTGCTGGGTGCTCAGTGCTCAGGGTGCTGGGTGCTCAGTACTCTGGGTGTTGGGTGCTCAGTACTCAGGGTGCTGGGGGCTCCGTGCTCAGGGTGCTGGGTGCTCAGTGCTCAGGGTTCTGGGTGCTCAGTGCTCAGGGTGCTGGGTGCTCAGTACTCAGGGTGCTGGGTGCTTAGTGCTCGAGGTGCTCGGTGCTCAGTACTCAAGGTGCTGGGTGCTCAGTGCTCAGGGTGCTGGGTGCTCATTCTCAGGGTGCTGGGTGCTCAATACTCGGGGTGCTCCGTGCTCAGGGTGCTGGGTGCTCTGTGCTCAGGGTGCTGGGTGCTCAGTGCTCGGGGTGCTGGGTGCTCAGTACTCAAGGTGCTGGGTGCTCAGTGCTCAGGGTGCTGGGTGCTCATTCTCAGGGTGCTGGGTGCTCAGTACTCGGGGTGCTGGGTGCTCATTCTCAGGGTGCTGGGTGCTCAGTACTCGGGGTGCTCCGTGCTCAGGGTGCTTGGTGCTCTGTGCTCAGGGTGCTGGGTGCTCAGTGCTCGGGGTGCTGGGTGCTCAGTACTCAGTGTGCTCAGTGCTCGGGGAGCTCGGTGCTCAGTACTCAGGGTGCTGGGTGCTCAGTTCTCAGTGCTCGGGGTCCTGGGTGCTCCGTGCTCGGGGTGCTGGGTGCTCAGTGCTCTGGTTGCTTAGTGCTCAGTACTCAGGGTGCTGGGTGCTCAGTACTCATGTTGCTGGGTGCTCATTCTCAGGGTGCTGGGTGCTCAGTGCTCGGGTTGCTGGGTGCTCAGTACTCAGGGTGCTGGGGGCTCAGAACTCAGGGTGCTGGGTGCTCATTCTCGGGGTGCTGGGTGCTCAGTGCTCGGGGTGCTGGGTGCTCAGTACTCAGGGTGCTGGGGGCTCAGTACTCAGGGTGCTGGGTGCTCAGTGCTCAGGGTGCTCAGTGCTCAGTACTCAGTGCTCAGGGTGCACAGTGCTCAGTGCTCAGGGTGCTGGGTGTTCAGTACTCAGGGTGCTGGGTGCTCAGTACTCAGGGTGCTGGGTGCTCAGTACTCAGGGTGCTGGGTGCTCAGTGCTCGGGGTGCTCGGTGCTCAGTACTCGGGGTGCAGGGTGCTCAGTACTCGGGGTGCTGGGTGCTCAGTGCTCAGGGAGCTAGGTGCTCAGTGCTCGGGGTGCTGGGTGCTCAGTGCTGAGGGTGGTGCTGGGTGCTCAGTACTCAGGGTGCTGGCTGCTCAGTGCTCAGGGTGCTGGGTGCTCAGTACTAAGGGTGCTGGGTGCTCAGTACTCAGGGTGCTCGGTGCTCAGTACTCAGGGTGCTGGGTGCTCAGAGCTCAGGGTGCTGGGTACTCAGTTCTCAGGGTGCTGGGTGCTCAGTACTCTGGGTGTTGGGTGATCAGTACTTAGGGTGCTGGGTGCTCCGTGCTCAGGGTGCTCGGTGCTCAGTGCTCAGGGTTCTGGGTGCTCAGTGCTCAGGGTGCTGGGTGCTCAGTACTCAGGGTGCTGGGTGCTTAGTGCTCGAGGTGCTCGGTGCTCAGTACTCAAGGTGCTGGGTGCTCAGTGCTCAGGGTGCTGGGTGCTCAGTCCTCGGGGTGCTCCGCGCTCATGGTGCTGGGTGCTCAGTGCTCAGGGTGCTGGGTGCTCAGTGCTCGGGGTGCTGGGTGCTCAGTACTCAGTGTGCTCAGTGCTCGGGGAGCTCGGTGCTCAGTACTCAGGGTGCTGGGTGCTCAGTTCTCAGTGCTTGTGGTCCTGGTTGCTCCGTGCTCGGGGTGCTGGGTGCTCAGTGCTCTGGGTGCTTAGTGCTCAGTACTCAGGGTGCTGGGTGCTCAGTACTCATGGTGCTGGGTGCTCAATCTCAGGGTGCTGGGTGCTCAGTGCTCGGGGTGCTGGGTGCTCAGTACTCAGGGTGCTGGGGGCTCAGTACTCAGTGTGCTGGGTGCTCAGTACTCAGGGTGCTCGGTTCTCAGTACTCAGGGTGCTGGGTGCTCATTCTCGGGGTGCTGGGTGCTCAGTGCTCGGGGTGCTGGGTGCTCAGTACTCAGGGTGCTGGGGGCTCAGTACTCAGGGTGCTGGGTGCTCAGTACTCAGGGTGATCTGTTCTCAGTACTCAGGTTGCTGGGTGCTCAGTGGTCGGGGTGCTGCGTGCTCAGTACTCGGGGTGCTCAGTGCTAAGTACTCAGGGTGCTGGGTGCTCAGTACTCGGGGTGCAGGGTGCTCAGTACTCGGGGTGCTGGGTGCTCAGTGTTCAGGGAGCTGGGTGCTCAGTGCTCGGGGTGATGGGTGCTCAGTGCTGAGGGTGGTGCTGGGTGCTCAGTACTCAGGGTGCTGGGTGTTCAGTGCTCAGGGTGCTGGGTGCTCAGTACTAAGGGTGCTGGGTGCTCAGTACTCAGGGTGCTCGGTGCTCAGTACTCAGGGTGCTGGGTGCTCAGAGCTCAGGGTGCTGGGTACTCAGTACTCAGGGTGCTGAGTGCTCAGTACTCAGGGTGCTGGGTGCTCAGTGCTCAGGGTGCTGGGTGCTCAGTGCTCAGGGTGCTGGGTGCTCAGTGCTCGGGGTGCTGGGTGCTCAGTACTCAGGATGCTCGGTGCTCAGTGCTCAGTAATCAGGGTGCTCAGTACTCAGGGTGCTCGGTGCTCAGTACTCAGGGTGCTGAGTGCTCAGTACTCAGGGTGCTTGGTGCTCAGTGCTCGGGGTGCTGGGTGCTCAGGGCTGTGGTGCTGGGTGCTCAGTGCTCAGTGCTCAGGGTGCTGGGTGCTCAGTGCTCAGTGCTCAGGGTGCTGGTTGCTCAGTACTCAGGGTGCTGGGTGCTCAGTACTCAGGGTGCTGGGTGCTCAGTGCTCAGGGTGCTCTGTGCTAAGTACTCAGGGTGCTGGGTGCTCAGTGCTCGGGGTGCTGCGTGCTCAGTGCTCAGGGAGCTGGGTGCTCAGTGCTCAGGGTGCTGGGTGCTCAGTACTCAGGGTGCTGGGTGCTCAGTGCTCGTTGTGCTCGGTGCTCAGTCCTCGGGGTGCTCCGTGCTCAGTGATCAGGGTGCTGGGTGTTCAGTACTCAGGGTGCTCGGTGCTCAGTACTCAGGGTTCTCAGTGCTCAGTACTCAGGGTGCTGGGTGCTCAGTGCTCATGGTGCTGGGTGCTCAGTACTCAGGGTGCTCAGTGCTCAGTTCTCGGGGTGCTTGGTGCTCAGTACTCAGGGTGCTCAGTGCTCAGTACTCGGGGTGCTGGGTGCTCAGTGCTCAGGGTGCTCAGTGCTCAGTGCTCGGGGTGCTGGGTGCTCAGTGCTCGGGGCGCTGGGTGCTCAGTGCTCGGGGTGCTGGGTGCTCAGTACTCGGGGTGCTGGGTGCTCAGTGCTCAGAGTGCTCAGTGCTCAGTACTCAGTGCTCAGGGTGCTCAGTGCTCAGTGCTCAGGGTGCTGGGTGTTCAGTACTCTGGGTGCTGGGTGCTCAGTACTCAGGGTGCTGGGTGCTCAGTGCTCAGGGTGCTGGGTGCTCAGTACTCTGGGTGTTGGGTGCTCAGTACTCAGGGTGCTGGGTGCTCCGTGCTCAGGGTGCTGGGTGCTCAGTGCTCAGGGTGCTGGGTGCTCAGTACTCTGGGTGTTGGGTGCTCAGTACTCAGGGTGCTGGGGGCTCCGTGCTCAGGGTGCTGGGTGCTCAGTGCTCAGGGTTCTGGGTGCTCAGTGCTCAGGGTGCTGGGTGCTCAGTACTCAGGGTGCTGGGTGCTTAGTGCTCGAGGTGCTCGGTGCTCAGTACTCAAGGTGCTGGGTGCTCAGTGCTCAGGGTGCTGGGTGCTCATTCTCAGGGTGCTGGGTGCTCAGTACTCGGGGTGCTCCGTGCTCAGGGTGCTGGGTGCTCTGTGCTCAGGGTGCTGGGTGCTCAGTGCTCGGGGTGCTGGGTGCTCAGTACTCAAGGTGCTGGGTGCTCAGTGCTCAGGGTGCTGGGTGCTCATTCTCAGGGTGCTGGGTGCTCAGTACTCGGGGTGCTGGGTGCTCATTCTCAGGGTGCTGGGTGCTCAGTACTCGGGGTGCTCCGTGCTCAGGGTGCTGGGTGCTCTGTGCTCAGGGTGCTGGGTGCTCAGTGCTCGGGGTGCTGGGTGCTCAGTACTCAGTGTGCTCAGTGCTCGGGGAGCTCGGTGCTCAGTACTCAGGGTGCTGGGTGCTCAGTTCTCAGTGCTCGGGGTCCTGGGTGCTCCGTGCTCGGGGTGCTGGGTGCTCAGTGCTCTGGGTGCTTAGTGCTCAGTACTCAGGGTGCTGGGTGCTCAGTACTCATGTTGCTGGGTGCTCATTCTCAGGGTGCTGGGTGCTCAGTGCTCGGGTTGCTGGGTGCTCAGTACTCAGGGTGCTGGGGGCTCAGAACTCAGGGTGCTGGGTGCTCATTCTCGGGGTGCTGGGTGCTCAGTGCTCGGGGTGCTGGGTGCTCAGTACTCAGGGTGCTGGGGGCTCAGTACTCAGGGTGCTGGGTGCTCAGTACTCAGGGTGATCTGTTCTCAGTACTCAGGTTGCTGGGTGCTCATTGCTCGGGGTTCTGGGTGCTCAGTACTCGGGGTGCTCAGGGCTCAGTACTCAGGGTGCTGGGTGCTCAGTACTCAGGGTGCTGGGTGCTCAGTGCTCGGGGTGCTCGGTGCTCAGTACTCGGGGTGCAGGGTGCTCAGTACTCGGGGTGCTGGGTGCTCAGTGTTCAGGGAGCTGGGTGCTCAGTGCTGGGGGTGCTGGGTGCTCAGTGCTGAGGGTGGTGCTGGGTGCTCAGTACTCAGGGTGCTGGGTGCTCAGTACTCAGGGTGCTGGGTGCTCAGTACTCAGGGTGCTGGGTGCTCAGTACTCAGGGTGCTTGGTGCTCAGTACTCAGGGTGCTCAGTGCTCAGTACTCGGGGTGCTGGGTGCTCAGTGCTCAGGGTGCTCAGTGCTCAGTGCTCGGGGTGCTGGGTGCTCAGTGCTCGGGGTGCTGGGTGCTCAGTACTCGGGGTGCTGGGTGCTCAGTGCTCAGGGTGCTCAGTACTCAGTGCTCAGGGTGCTCAGTGCTCAGTGCTCAGGGTGCTGGGTGTTCAGTACTCAGGGTGCTGGGTGCTCAGTACTCAGGGTGCTGTGTGCTCAGTACTCAGGGTGCTGGGTGCTCAGTGCTCGGGGTGCTCGGTGCTCAGTACTCGGGGTGCAGGGTGCTCAGTACTCGGGGTGCTGGGTGCTCAGTGCTCAGGGAGCTGGGTGCTCATTGCTCGGGGTGCTGGGTGCTCAGTGCTGAGGGTGGTGCTGGGTGCTCAGTACTCAGGGTGCTGGGTGCTCAGTGCTCAGGGTGCTGGGTGCTCAGTACTAAGGGTGCTGGGTGCTCAGTACTCAGGGTGCTCGGTGCTCAGTACTCAGGGTGCTGGGTGCTCAGAGCTCAGGGTGCTGGGTACTCAGATCTCAGGGTGCTGGGTGCTCAGTACTCTGGGTGTTGGGTGATCAGTACTTAAGGTGCTGGGTGCTCCGTGCTCAGGGTGCTGGGTGCTCAGTGCTCAGGGTTCTGGGTGCTCAGTGCTCAGGGTGCTGGGTGCTCAGTGCTCGGGGTGCTGGGTGCTCAGTACTCGGGGTGCTGGGTGCTCAGTACTCAGGGTGCTGGGAGCTCAGTGCTCAGGGTGATCGGTGCTCAGTACTCAGGGTGCTCAGTACTCAGGGTGCTGGGTGCTCAGTGCTCGGGGTGCTGGGTGCTCAGTACTGAGGGTGCTGGGTGCTCAGTGCTTTGGGTTCTGGGTGCTCAGTGCTCAGGGAGCTGGGTGCTCAGTACTCAGGGTGCTGAGTGCTCAGTACTCAGGGTGCTGGGTGCTCAGTACTCAGGGTGCTGGGTGCTCAGTGCTCGGGGTGCTCGGTGCTCAGTACTCAGGGTGCTGAGTGCTCAGTACTCAGGGTGCTGGGTGCTCAGTACTCAGGGTGCTGGGTGCTCACTGCTCAGGGTGCTGGGTGATCAGTGCTCAGGGTGCTGGGTGCTCAGTGCTCAGGGTGCTGGGTGCTCAGTACTAAGGGTGCTGGGTGCTCAGTACTCAGGGTGCTCGGTGCTCAGTACTCAGGGTGCTGGGTGCTCAGAGCTCAGGGTGCTGGGTACTCAGTTCTCAGGGTGCTGGGTGCTCAGTACTCTGGGTGTTGGGTGCTCAGTACTCAGGGTGCTGGGTGCTCCGTGCTCAGGGTGCTGGGTTCTCAGTGCTCAGGGTTTCTGGGTGCTCAGTGCTCATTGTGCTGGGTGCTCAGTACTCAGGGTGCTGGGTGCTTAGTGCTCGAGGTGCTCGGTGCTCAGTACTCAAGGTGCTGGGTGCTCAGTGCTCAGGGTGATGGGTGCTCAGTCCTCGGGGTGCTCCGTGCTCATGGTGCTGGGTGCTCAGTGCTCAGGGTGCTGGGTGCTCAGTGCTCGGGGTGCTGGGTGCTCAGTACTCAGTGTGCTCAGTGCTCGGGGAGCTCGGTGCTCAGTACTCAGGGTGCTGGGTGCTCATTGCTCGGGGTTCTGGGTGCTCAGTACTCGGGGTGCTCAGGGCTCAGTACTCAGGGTGCTGGGTGCTCAGTACTCAGGGTGCTGGGTGCTCAGTGCTCGGGGTGCTCGGTGCTCAGTACTCGGGGTGCAGGGTGCTCAGTACTCGGGGTGCTGGGTGCTCAGTGTTCAGGGAGCTGGGTGCTCAGTGCTCGGGGTGCTGGGTGCTCAGTGCTGAGGGTGGTGCTGGGTGCTCAGTACTCAGGGTGCTGGGTGCTCAGTACTCAGGGTGCTGGGTGCTCAGTGCTCAGAGTGCTCTGTGCTCAGTACTCAGGGTGCTGGGTGCTCAGTGCTCGGGGTGCTGGGTGCTCAGTGCTCAGGGTGCTGGGTGCTCAGTACTCAGGGTGCTGGGTGCTCAGTACTCAGGGTGCTTGGTGCTCAGTACTCAGGGTGCTCAGTGCTCAGTACTCGGGGTGCTGGGTGCTCAGTGCTCAGGGTGCTCAGTGCTCAGTGCTCGGGGTGCTGGGTGCTCAGTGCTCGGGGTGCTGGGTGCTCAGTCCTCGGGGTGCTGGGTGCTCAGTGCTCAGGGTGCTCAGTGCTCAGTACTCAGTGCTCAGGGTGCTCAGTGCTCAGTGCTCAGGGTGCTGGGTGTTCAGTACTCAGGGTGCTGGGTGCTCAGTACTCAGGGTGCTTGGTGCTCAGTACTCAGGGTGCTGGGTGCTCAGTGCTCGGGGTGCTCGGTGCTCAGTACTCGGGGTGCAGGGTGCTCAGTACTCGGGTGCTGGGTGCTCAGTGCTCAGGGAGCTAGGTGCTCAGTGCTCGGGGTGCTGGGTGCTCAGTGCTGAGGGTGGTGCTGGGTGCTCAGTACTCAGGGTGCTGGGTGCTCAGTGCTCAGGGTGCTGGGTGCTCAGTACTAAGGGTGCTGGGTGCTCAGTACTCAGGGTGCTCGGTGCTCAGTACTCAGGGTGCTGGGTGCTCAGAGCTCAGGGTGCTGGGTACTCAGTTCTCAGGGTGCTGGGTGCTCAGTACTCTGGGTGTTGGGTGATCAGTACTTAGGGTGCTGGGTGCTCCGTGCTCAGGGTGCTGGGTGCTCAGTGCTCAGGGTTCTGGGTGCTCAGTGCTCAGGGTGCTGGGTGCTCAGTACTCAGGGTGCTGGGTGCTTAGTGCTCGAGGTGCTCGGTGCTCAGTACTCAAGGTGCTGGGTGCTCAGTGCTCAGGGTGCTGGGTGCTCAGTCCTCGGGGTGCTCCGTGCTCATGGTGCTGGGTGCTCAGTGCTCAGGGTGCTGGGTGCTCAGTGCTCGGGGTGCTGGGTGCTCAGTACTCAGTGTGCTCAGTGCTCGGGGAGCTCGGTGCTCAGTACTCAGGGTGCTGGGTGCTCAGTTCTCAGTGCTTGGGGTCCTGGTTGCTCCGTGCTCGGGGTGCTGGGTGCTCAGTGCTCTGGGTGCTTAGTGCTCAGTACTCAGGGTGCTGGGTGCTCAGTACTCATGGTGCTGGGTGCTCATTCTCAGGGTGCTGGGTGCTCAGTGCTCGGGGTGCTGGGTGCTCAGTACTCAGGGTGCTGGGGGCTCAGTACTCAGGGTGCTGGGTGCTCAGTACTCAGGGTGCTCGGTTCTCAGTACTCAGGGTGCTGGGTGCTCATTCTCGGGGTGCTGGGTGCTCAGTGCTCGGGGTGCTGGGTGCTCAGTACTCAGGGTGCTGGGGGCTCAGTACTCAGGGTGCTGGGTGCTCAGTACTCAGGGTGATCTGTTCTCAGTACTCAGGTTGCTGGGTGCTCAGTGGTCGGGGTGCTGCGTGCTCAGTACTCGGGGTGCTCAGTGCTAAGTACTCAGGGTGCTGGGTGCTCAGTACTCGGGGTGCAGGGTGCTCAGTACTCGGGGTGCTGGGTGCTCAGTGTTCAGGGAGCTGGGTGCTCAGTGCTCGGGGTGCTGGGTGCTCAGTGCTGAGGGTGGTGCTGGGTGCTCAGTACTCAGGGTGCTGGGTGTTCAATGCTCAGGGTGCTGGGTGCTCAGTACTAAGGGTGCTGGGTGCTCAGTACTCAGGGTGCTCGGTGCTCAGTACTCAGGGTGCTGGGTGCTCAGAGCTCAGGGTGCTGGGTACTCAGTACTCAGGGTGCTGAGTGCTCAGTACTCAGGGTGCTGGGTGCTCAGTGCTCAGGGTGCTGGGTGCTCAGTGCTCAGGGTGCTGGGTGCTCAGTGCTCGGGGTGCTGGGTGCTCAGTACTCAGGATGCTCGGTGCTCAGTGCTCAGTAATCAGGGTGCTCAGTACTCAGGGTGCTCGGTGCTCAGTACTCAGGGTGCTGAGTGCTCAGTACTCAGGGTGCTTGGTGCTCAGTGCTCGGGGTGCTGGGTGCTCAGGGCTGTGGTGCTGGGTGCTCAGTGCTCAGTGCTCAGGGTGCTGGGTGCTCAGTGCTCAGTGCTCAGGGTGCTGGTTGCTCAGTACTCAGGGTGCTGGGTGCTCAGTACTCAGGGTGCTGGGTGCTCAGTGCTCAGGGTGCTCTGTGCTAAGTACTCAGGGTGCTGGGTGCTCAGTGCTCGGGGTGCTGCGTGCTCAGTGCTCAGGGAGCTGGGTGCTCAGTGCTCAGGGTGCTGGGTGCTCAGTACTCAGGGTGCTGGGTGCTCAGTGCTCGTTGTGCTCGGTGCTCAGTCCTCGGGGTGCTCCGTGCTCAGTGATCAGGGTGCTGGGTGTTCAGTACTCAGGGTGCTCGGTGCTCAGTACTCAGGGTTCTCAGTGCTCAGTACTCAGGGTGCTGGGTGCTCAGTGCTCATGGTGCTGGGTGCTCAGTACTCAGGGTGCTCAGTGCTCAGTTCTCGGGGTGCTTGGTGCTCAGTACTCAGGATGCTCAGTGCTCAGTACTCGGGGTGCTGGGTGCTCAGTGCTCGGGGCGCTGGGCGCTCAGTGCTCGGGGTGCTGGGTGCTCAGTACTCGGGGTGCTGGGTGCTCAGTGCTCAGAGTGCTCAGTGCTCAGTACTCAGTGCTCAGGGTGCTCAGTGCTCAGTGCTCAGGGTGCTGGGTGTTCAGTACTCTGGGTGCTGGGTGCTCAGTACTCAGGGTGCTGGGTGCTCAGTGCTCAGGGTGCTGGGTGCTCAGTACTCTGGGTGTTGGGTGCTCAGTACTCAGGGTGCTGGGTGCTCCGTGCTCAGGGTGCTGTGTGCTCAGTGCTCAGGGTGCTGGGTGCTCAGTACTCTGGGTGTTGGGTGCTCAGTACTCAGGGTGCTGGGGGCTCCGTGCTCAGTGTGCTGGGTGCTCAGTGCTCAGGGTTCTGGGTGCTCAGTGCTCAGGGTGCTGGGTGCTCAGTACTCAGGGTGCTGGGTGCTTAGTGCTCGAGGTGCTCGGTGCTCAGTACTCAAGGTGCTGGGTGCTCAGTGCTCAGGGTGCTGGGTGCTCATTCTCAGGGTGCTGGGTGCTCAATACTCGGGGTGCTCCGTGCTCAGGGTGCTGGGTGCTCTGTGCTCAGGGTGCTGGGTGCTCAGTGCTCGGGGTGCTGGGTGCTCAGTACTCAAGGTGCTGGGTGCTCAGTGCTCAGGGTGCTGGGTGCTCATTCTCAGGGTGCTGGGTGCTCAGTACTCGGGGTGCTGGGTGCTCATTCTCAGGGTGCTGGGTGCTCAGTACTCGGGGTGCTCCGTGCTCAGGGTGCTTGGTGCTCTGTGCTCAGGGTGCTGGGTGCTCAGTGCTCGGGGTGCTGGGTGCTCAGTACTCAGTGTGCTCAGTGCTCGGGGAGCTCGGTGCTCAGTACTCAGGGTGCTGGGTGCTCAGTTCTCAGTGCTCGGGGTCCTGGGTGCTCCGTGCTCGGGGTGCTGGGTGCTCAGTGCTCTGGTTGCTTAGTGCTCAGTACTCAGGGTGCTGGGTGCTCAGTACTCATGTTGCTGGGTGCTCATTCTCAGGGTGCTGGGTGCTCAGTGCTCGGGTTGCTGGGTGCTCAGTACTCAGGGTGCTCTGGGCTCAGAACTCAGGGTGCTGGGTGCTCATTCTCGGGGTGCTGGGTGCTCAGTGCTCGGGGTGCTGGGTGCTCAGTACTCAGGGTGCTGGGGGCTCAGTACTCAGGGTGCTGGGTGCTCAGTGCTCAGGGTGCTCAGTGCTCAGTACTCAGTGCTCAGGGTGCTCAGTGCTCAGTGCTCAGGGTGCTGGGTGTTCAGTACTCAGGGTGCTGGGTGCTCAGTACTCAGGGTGCTGGGTGCTCAGTACTCAGGGTGCTGGGTGCTCAGTGCTCGGGGTGCTCGGTGCTCAGTACTCGGGGTGCAGGGTGCTCAGTACTCGGGGTGCTGGGTGCTCAGTGCTCAGGGAGCTAGGTGCTCAGTGCTCGGGGTGCTGGGTGCTCAGTGCTGAGGGTGGTGCTGGGTGCTCAGTACTCAGGGTGCTGGGTGCTCAGTGCTCAGGGTGCTGGGTGCTCAGTACTAAGGGTGCTGGGTGCTCAGTACTCAGGGTGCTCGGTGCTCAGTACTCAGGGTGCTGGGTGCTCAGAGCTCAGGGTGCTGGGTACTCAGTTCTCAGGGTGCTGGGTGCTCAGTACTCTGGGTGTTGGGTGATCAGTACTTAGGGTGCTGGGTGCTCCGTGCTCAGGGTGCTCGGTGCTCAGTGCTCAGGGTTCTGGGTGCTCAGTGCTCAGGGTGCTGGGTGCTCAGTACTCAGGGTGCTGGGTGCTTAGTGCTCGAGGTGCTCGGTGCTCAGTACTCAAGGTGCTGGGTGCTCAGTGCTCAGGGTGCTGGGTGCTCAGTCCTCGGGGTGCTCCGTGCTCATGGTGCTGGGTGCTCAGTGCTCAGGGTGCTGGGTGCTCAGTGCTCGGGGTGCTGGGTGCTCAGTACTCAGTGTGCTCAGTGCTCGGGGAGCTCGGTGCTCAGTACTCAGGGTGCTGGGTGCTCAGTTCTCAGTGCTTGTGGTCCTGGTTGCTCCGTGCTCGGGGTGCTGGGTGCTCAGTGCTCTGGGTGCTTAGTGCTCAGTACTCAGGGTGCTGGGTGCTCAGTACTCATGGTGCTGGGTGCTCAATCTCAGGGTGCTGGGTGCTCAGTGCTCGGGGTGCTGGGTGCTCAGTACTCAGGGTGCTGGGGGCTCAGTACTCAGGGTGCTGGGTGCTCAGTACTCAGGGTGCTCGGTTCTCAGTACTCAGGGTGCTGGGTGCTCATTCTCGGGGTGCTGGGTGCTCAGTGCTCGGGGTGCTGGGTGCTCAGTACTCAGGGTGCTGGGGGCTCAGTACTCAGGGTGCTGGGTGCTCAGTACTCAGGGTGATCTGTTCTCAGTACTCAGGTTGCTGGGTGCTCAGTGGTCGGGGTGCTGCGTGCTCAGTACTCGGGGTGCTCAGTGCTAAGTACTCAGGGTGCTGGGTGCTCAGTACTCGGGGTGCAGGGTGCTCAGTACTCGGGGTGCTGGGTGCTCAGTGTTCAGGGAGCTGGGTGCTCAGTGCTCGGGGTGATGGGTGCTCAGTGCTGAGGGTGGTGCTGGGTGCTCAGTACTCAGGGTGCTGGGTGTTCAGTGCTCAGGGTGCTGGGTGCTCAGTACTAAGGGTGCTGGGTGCTCAGTACTCAGGGTGCTCGGTGCTCAGTACTCAGGGTGCTGGGTGCTCAGAGCTCAGGGTGCTGGGTACTCAGTACTCAGGGTGCTGAGTGCTCAGTACTCAGGGTGCTGGGTGCTCAGTGCTCAGGGTGCTGGGTGCTCAGTGCTCAGGGTGCTGGGTGCTCAGTGCTCGGGGTGCTGGGTGCTCAGTACTCAGGATGCTCGGTGCTCAGTGCTCAGTAATCAGGGTGCTCAGTACTCAGGGTGCTCGGTGCTCAGTACTCAGGGTGCTGAGTGCTCAGTACTCAGGGTGCTTGGTGCTCAGTGCTCGGGGTGCTGGGTGCTCAGGGCTGTGGTGCTGGGTGCTCAGTGCTCAGTGCTCAGGGTGCTGGGTGCTCAGTGCTCAGTGCTCAGGGTGCTGGTTGCTCAGTACTCAGGGTGCTGGGTGCTCAGTACTCAGGGTGCTGGGTGCTCAGTGCTCAGGGTGCTCTGTGCTAAGTACTCAGGGTGCTGGGTGCTCAGTGCTCGGGGTGCTGCGTGCTCAGTGCTCAGGGAGCTGGGTGCTCAGTGCTCAGGGTGCTGGGTGCTCAGTACTCAGGGTGCTGGGTGCTCAGTGCTCGTTGTGCTCGGTGCTCAGTCCTCGGGGTGCTCCGTGCTCAGTGATCAGGGTGCTGGGTGTTCAGTACTCAGGGTGCTCGGTGCTCAGTACTCAGGGTTCTCAGTGCTCAGTACTCAGGGTGCTGGGTGCTCAGTGCTCATGGTGCTGGGTGCTCAGTACTCAGGGTGCTCAGTGCTCAGTTCTCGGGGTGCTTGGTGCTCAGTACTCAGGGTGCTCAGTGCTCAGTACTCGGGGTGCTGGGTGCTCAGTGCTCAGGGTGCTCAGTGCTCAGTGCTCGGGGTGCTGGGTGCTCAGTGCTCGGGGCGCTGGGTGCTCAGTGCTCGGGGTGCTGGGTGCTCAGTACTCGGGGTGCTGGGTGCTCAGTGCTCAGAGTGCTCAGTGCTCAGTACTCAGTGCTCAGGGTGCTCAGTGCTCAGTGCTCAGGGTGCTGGGTGTTCAGTACTCTGGGTGCTGGGTGCTCAGTACTCAGGGTGCTGGGTGCTCAGTGCTCAGGGTGCTGGGTGCTCAGTACTCTGGGTGTTGGGTGCTCAGTACTCAGGGTGCTGGGTGCTCCGTGCTCAGGGTGCTGGGTGCTCAGTGCTCAGGGTGCTGGGTGCTCAGTACTCTGGGTGTTGGGTGCTCAGTACTCAGGGTGCTGGGGGCTCCGTGCTCAGGGTGCTGGGTGCTCAGTGCTCAGGGTTCTGGGTGCTCAGTGCTCAGGGTGCTGGGTGCTCAGTACTCAGGGTGCTGGGTGCTTAGTGCTCGAGGTGCTCGGTGCTCAGTACTCAAGGTGCTGGGTGCTCAGTGCTCAGGGTGCTGGGTGCTCATTCTCAGGGTGCTGGGTGCTCAGTACTCGGGGTGCTCCGTGCTCAGGGTGCTGGGTGCTCTGTGCTCAGGGTGCTGGGTGCTCAGTGCTCGGGGTGCTGGGTGCTCAGTACTCAAGGTGCTGGGTGCTCAGTGCTCAGGGTGCTGGGTGCTCATTCTCAGGGTGCTGGGTGCTCAGTACTCGGGGTGCTGGGTGCTCATTCTCAGGGTGCTGGGTGCTCAGTACTCGGGGTGCTCCGTGCTCAGGGTGCTGGGTGCTCTGTGCTCAGGGTGCTGGGTGCTCAGTGCTCGGGGTGCTGGGTGCTCAGTACTCAGTGTGCTCAGTGCTCGGGGAGCTCGGTGCTCAGTACTCAGGGTGCTGGGTGCTCAGTTCTCAGTGCTCGGGGTCCTGGGTGCTCCGTGCTCGGGGTGCTGGGTGCTCAGTGCTCTGGGTGCTTAGTGCTCAGTACTCAGGGTGCTGGGTGCTCAGTACTCATGTTGCTGGGTGCTCATTCTCAGGGTGCTGGGTGCTCAGTGCTCGGGTTGCTGGGTGCTCAGTACTCAGGGTGCTGGGGGCTCAGAACTCAGGGTGCTGGGTGCTCATTCTCGGGGTGCTGGGTGCTCAGTGCTCGGGGTGCTGGGTGCTCAGTACTCAGGGTGCTGGGGGCTCAGTACTCAGGGTGCTGGGTGCTCAGTCCTCAGGGTGATCTGTTCTCAGTACTCAGGTTGCTGGGTGCTCATTGCTCGGGGTTCTGGGTGCTCAGTACTCGGGGTGCTCAGGGCTCAGTACTCAGGGTGCTGGGTGCTCAGTACTCAGGGTGCTGGGTGCTCAGTGCTCGGGGTGCTCGGTGCTCAGTACTCGGGGTGCAGGGTGCTCAGTACTCGGGGTGCTGGGTGCTCAGTGTTCAGGGAGCTGGGTGCTCAGTGCTGGGGGTGCTGGGTGCTCAGTGCTGAGGGTGGTGCTGGGTGCTCAGTACTCAGGGTGCTGGGTGCTCAGTACTCAGGGTGCTGGGTGCTCAGTACTCAGGGTGCTGGGTGCTCAGTACTCAGGGTGCTTGGTGCTCAGTACTCAGGGTGCTCAGTGCTCAGTACTCGGGGTGCTGGGTGCTCAGTGCTCAGGGTGCTCAGTGCTCAGTGCTCGGGGTGCTGGGTGCTCAGTGCTCGGGGTGCTGGGTGCTCAGTATTCGGGGTGCTGGGTGCTCAGTGCTCAGGGTGCTCAGTACTCAGTGCTCAGGGTGCTCAGTGCTCAGTGCTCAGGGTGCTGGGTGTTCAGTACTCAGGGTGCTGGGTGCTCAGTACTCAGGGTGCTGGGTGCTCAGTACTCAGGGTGCTGGGTGCTCAGTGCTCGGGGTGCTCGGTGCTCAGTACTCGGGGTGCAGGGTGCTCAGTACTCGGGGTGCTGGGTGCTCAGTGCTCAGGGAGCTGGGTGCTCAGTGCTCGGGGTGCTGGGTGCTCAGTGCTGAGGGTGGTGCTGGGTGCTCAGTACTCAGGGTGCTGGGTGCTCAGTGCTCAGGGTGCTGGGTGCTCAGTACTAAGGGTGCTGGGTGCTCAGTACTCAGGGTGCTCGGTGCTCAGTACTCAGGGTGCTGGGTGCTCAGAGCTCAGGGTGCTGGGTACTCAGTTCTCAGGGTGCTGGGTGCTCAGTACTCTGGGTGTTGGGTGATCAGTACTTAAGGTGCTGGGTGCTCCGTGCTCAGGGTGCTGGGTGCTCAGTGCTCAGGGTTCTGGGTGCTCAGTGCTCAGGGTGCTGGGTGCTCAGTACTCAGGGTGCTGGGTGCTTAGTGCTCGAGGTGCTCGGTGCTCAGTACTCAAGGTGCTGGGTGCTCAGTGCTCAGGGTGCTGGGTGCTCAGTCCTCGGGGTGCTCCGTGCTCATGGTGCTGGGTGCTCAGTGCTCAGGGTGCTGGGTGCTCAGTGCTCGGGGTGCTGGGTGCTCAGTACTCAGTGTGCTCAGTGCTCGGGGAGCTCGGTGCTCAGTACTCAGGGTGCTGGGTGCTCAGTTCTCAGTGCTTGGGGTCCTGGTTGCTCCGTGCTCGGGGTGCTGGGTGCTCAGTGCTCTGGGTGCTTAGTGCTCAGTACTCAGGGTGCTGGGTGCTCAGTACTCATGGTGCTGGGTGCTCATTCTCAGGGTGCTGGGTGCTCAGTGCTCGGGGTGCTGGGTGCTCAGTACTCAGGGTGCTGGGTGATCAGTACTCAGGGTGCTCGGTTCTCAGTACTCAGGGTGCTGGGTGCTCATTCTTGGGGTGCTTGGTGCTCAGTGCTCGGGGTGCTGGGTGCTCAGTACTCAGGGTGCTGGGGGCTCAGTACTCAGGGTGCTGGGTGCTCAGTACTCAGGGTGATCTGTTCTCAGTACTCAGGTTGCTGGGTGCTCAGTGGTCGGGGTGCTGCGTGCTCAGTACTCGGGGTGCTCAGTGCTAAGTACTCAGGGTGCTGGGTGCTCAGTACTCGGGGTGCAGGGTGCTCAGTACTCGGGGTGCTGGGTGCTCAGTGTTCAGGGAGCTGGGTGCTCAGTGCTCGGGGTGCTGGGTGCTCAGTGCTGAGGGTGGTGCTGGGTGCTCAGTACTCAGGGTGCTGGGTGCTCAGTGCTCAGGGTGCTGGGTGCTCAGTACTAAGGGTGCTGGGTGCTCAGTACTCAGGGTGCTCGGTGCTCAGTACTCAGGGTGCTGAGTGCTCAGAGCTCAGGGTGCTGAGTACTCAGTACTCAGGGTGCTGAGTGCTCAGTACTCAGGGTGCTGGGTGCTCAGTGCTCAGGGTGCTGGGTGCTCAGTGCTCAGGGTGCTGGGTGCTCAGTGCTCGGGGTGCTGGGTGCTCAGTACTCAGGATGCTCGGTGCTCAGTGCTCAGTAATCAGGGTGCTCAGTACTCAGGGTGCTCGGTGCTCAGTACTCAGGGTGCTGAGTGCTCAGTACTCAGGGTGCTGGGTGCTCAGTGCTCGGGGTGCTGGGTGCTCAGGGCTGTGGTGCTGGGTGCTCAGTGCTCAGTGCTCAGGGTGCTGGGTGCTCAGTGCTCAGTGCTCAGGGTGCTGGTTGCTCAGTACTCAGGGTGCTGGGTTCTCAGTACTCAGGGTGCTGGGTGCTCAGTGCTCAGGGTGCTCTGTGCTAAGTACTCAGGGTGCTGGGTGCTCAGTGCTCGGGGTGCTGCGTGCTCAGTGCTCAGGGATCTGGGTGCTCAGTGCTCAGGGTGCTGGGTGCTCAGTACTCAGGGTGCTGGGTGCTCAGTGCTCGTTGTGCTCGGTGCTCAGTCCTCGGGGTGCTCCGTGCTCAGTGATCAGGGTGCTGGGTGTTCAGTACTCAGGGTGCTCGGTGCTCAGTACTCAGGGTTCTCAGTGCTCAGTACTCAGGGTGCTGGGTGCTCAGTGCTCAGGGTGCTGGGTGCTCATTACTCAGGGTGCTCAGTGCTCAGTTCTCGGGGTGCTTGGTGCTCAGTACTCAGGGTGCTCAGTGCTCAGTACTCGGGGTGCTGGGTGCTCAGTGCTCAGGGTGCTCAGTGCTCAGTGCTCGGGGTGCTGGGTGCTCAGTGCTCGGGGCGCTGGGTGCTCAGTGCTCGGGGTGCTGGGTGCTCAGTACTCGGGGTGCTGGGTGCTCAGTGCTCAGAGTGCTCAGTGCTCAGTACTCAGTGCTCAGGGTGCTCAGTGCTCAGTGCTCAGGGTGCTGGGTGTTCAGTACTCTGGGTGCTGGGTGCTCAGTACTCAGGGTGCTGGGTGCTCAGTGCTCAGGGTGCTGGGTGCTCAGTACTCTGGGTGTTGGGTGCTCAGTACTCAGGGTGCTGGGTGCTCCGTGCTCAGGGTGCTGGGTGCTCAGTGCTCAGGGTTCTGGGTGCTCAGTGCTCAGGGTGCTGGGTGCTCAGTACTCAGGGTGCTGGGTGCTTAGTGCTCGAGGTGCTCGGTGCTCAGTACTCTAGGTGCTGGGTGCTCAGTGCTCAGGGTGCTGGGTGCTCATTCTCAGGGTGCTGGGTGCTCAGTACTCGGGGTGCTCCGTGCTCAGGGTGCTGGGTGCTCTGTGCTCAGGGTGCTGGGTGCTCAGTGCTCGGGGTGCTGGGTGCTCAGTACTCAGTGTGCTCAGTGCTCGGGGAGCTCGGTGCTCAGTACTCAGGGTGCTGGGTGCTCAGTTCTCAGTGCTCGGGGTCCTGGGTGCTCCGTGCTCGGGGTGCTGGGTGCTCAGTGCTCTGGGTGCTTAGTGCTCAGTACTCAGGGTGCTGGGTGCTCAGTACTCATGGTGCTGGGTGCTCATTCTCAGGGTGCTGGGTGCTCAGTGCTCGGGTTGCTGGGTGCTTAGTACTCAGGGTGCTGGGGGATCAGTACTCAGGGTGCTGGGTGCTCAGTACTCAGGGTGCTCGGTTCTCAGTACTCAGGGTGCTGGGTGCTCATTGTCGGGGTGCTGGGAGCTCAGTACTCAGGGTGCTGGGGGCTCAGTACTCAGGGTGCTGGGTGCTCAGTACTCAGGGTGCTCGGTTCTCAGTACTCAGGGTGCTGGGTGCTCATTGTCGGGGTGCTGGGTGCTCAGTACTCAGGGTGCTGGGGGCTCAGTACACAGGGTGCTGGGTGCTCAGTACTCAGGGTGATCTGTTCTCAGTACTCAGGTTGCTGGGTGCTCAGTGCTCGGGGTGCTGGGTGCTCAGTACTCGGGGTGCTCAGTGCTCAGTACTCAGGGTGCTGGGTGCTCAGTACTCAGGGTGCTGGGTGCTCAGTGCTCGGGGTGCTCGGTGCTCAGTACTCGGGGTGCAGGGTGCTCAGTACTCGGGCTGCTGGGTGCTCAGTGCTCAGGGAGCTGGGTGCTCAGTGCTCAGGGTGCTGGGTGCTCAGTGCTGAGGGTGGTGCTGGGTGCTCAGTACTCAGGGTGCTGGGTGCTCAGTGCTCAGGGTGCTGGGTGCTCAGTGCTGAGGGTGGTGCTGGGTGCTCAGTACTCAGGGTGCTGGGTGCACAGTGCTCAGGGTGCTGGGTGCTCAGAGCTCAGGGTGCTGGGTACTCAGTACTCAGGGTGCTGGGTGCTCAGTACTCTGGGTGTTGGGTGCTCAGTACTCAGGGTGCTGGGTGCTCCGTGCTCAGGGTGCTGGGTGCTCAGTGCACAGGGTTCTGGGTGCTCAGTGCTCAGGGTGCTGGGTGCTCAGTACTCAGGGTGCTGGGTGCTTAGTGCTCGAGGTGCTCGGTGCTCAGTACTCATGGTGCTGGGTGCTCAGTGCTCAGGGTGCTGGGTGCTCAGTCCTCGGGGTGCTCCGTGCTCATGGTGCTGGGTGCTCAGTGCTCAGGGTGCTGGGTGCTCAGTGCTCGGGGTGCTGGGTGCTCAGTACTCAGTGTGCTCAGTGCTCGGGGAGCTCGGTGCTCAGTACTCAGGGTGCTGGGTGCTCAGTTCTCAGTGCTCGGGGTCCTGGTTGCTCCGTGCTCGGGGTGCTGGGTGCTCAGTGCTCTGGGTGCTTATTGCTCAGTACTCAGGGTGCTGGGTGCTCAGTACTCATGGTGCTGGGTGCTCATTCTCAGGGTGCTGGGTGCTCAGTGCTCGGGTTGCTGGGTGCTCAGTACTCAGGGTGCTGGGGGCTCAGTACTCAGGGTGCTGGGTGCTCAGTACTCAGGGTGCTCGGTTCTCAGTAGTCAGGGTGCTGGGTGCTCATTCTCGGGGTGCTGGGTGCTCAGTACTCAGGGTGATCTGTTCTCAGTACTCAGGTTGCTGGGTGCTCAGTGCTCATGGTGCTGGGTGCTCAGTACTCAGGTTGCTGGTTGCTCAGTACTCAGGGTGCTGGGTGCTCAGTGCTCAGGGTGCTGGGTGCTCAGTGCTCGGGGTGCTGGGTGCTCAGGGCTGTGGTGCTGGGTGCTCAGTGCTCAGTGCTCAGGGTGCTGGGTGCTCAGTGCTCAGTGCTCAGGGTGCTGGTTGCTCAGTACTCAGGGTTCTGGGTGCTCAGTACTCAGGGTGCTGGGTGCTCAGTGCTCAGAGTGCTCTGTGCTCAGTACTCAGGGTGCTGGGTGCTCAGTGCTCGGGGTGCTGGGTGCTCAGTGCTCAGGGTGCTGGGTGCTCAGTACTCAGGGTGCTGGGTGCTCAGTACTCAGGGTGCTTGGTGCTCAGTACTCAGGGTGCTCAGTGCTCAGTACTCGGGGTGCTGGGTGCTCAGTGCTCAGGGTGCTCAGTGCTCAGTGCTCGGGGTGCTGGGTGCTCAGTGCTCGGGGTGCTGGGTGCTCAGTACTCGGGGTGCTGGGTGCTCAGTGCTCAGGGTGCTCAGTGCTCAGTACTCAGTGCTCAGGGTGCTCAGTGCTCAGTGCTCAGGGTGCTGGGTGCTCAGTACTCAGGGTGCTGGGTGCTCAGTACTCGGGGTGCTGGGTGCTCAGTGCTCGGGGTGCTCGGTGCTCAGTACTCGGGGTGCAGGGTGCTCAGTACTCGGGGTGCTGGGTGCTCAGTGCCCAGGGAGCTGGGTGCTCAGTGCTCGGGGTGCTGGGTGCTCAGTGCTGAGGGTGTTGCTGGGTGCTCAGTACTCAGGGTGCTGGGTGCTCAGTGCTCAGGGTGCTGGGTGCTCAGTACTAAGGGTGCTGGGTGCTCAGTACTCAGGGAGCTCGGTGCTCAGTACTCAGGGTGCTGGGTGCTCAGAGCTCAGGGTGCAGGGTACTCAGTTCTCAGGGTGCTGGGTGCTCAGTACTCTGGGTGTTGGGTGCTCAGTACTCAGGGTGCTGGGTGCTCCGTGCTCAGGGTGCTGGGTGCTCAGTGCTCAGGGTTCTGGGTGCTCATTGCTCAGGGTGCTGGGTGCTCAGTACTCAGGGTGCTGGGTGCTTAGTGCTCGAGGTGCTCGGTGCTCAGTACTCAAGGTGCTCGGTGCTCAGTGCTCAGGGTGCTGGGTGCTCAGTCCTCGGGGTGCTCCGTGCTCATGGTGCTGGGTGCTCAGTGCTCAGGGTGCTGGGTGCTCAGTGCTCGGGGTGCTGGGTGCTCAGTACTCAGTGTGCTCAGTGCTCGGGGAGCTCGGTGCTCAGTACTCAGGGTGTTGGGTGCTCAGTTCTCAGTGCTTGGGGTCCTGGTTGCTCCGTCCTCGGGGTGCTGGGTGCTCAGTGCTCTGGGTGCTTAGTGCTCAGGACTCAGGGTGCTGGGTGCTCAGTACTCATGGTGCTGGGTGCTCATTCTCAGGGTGCTGGGTGCTCAGTGCTCGGGTTGCTGGGTGCTCAGTACTCAGGGTGCTGGGGGCTCAGTACTCAGGGTGCTGGGTGCTCATTCTCGGGGTGCTGGGTGCTCAGTGCTCGGGGTGCTGGGTGCTCAGTACTCAGGGTGCTGGGGGCTCAGTACTCAGGGTGCTGGGTGCTCAGTACTCAGGGTGATCTGTTCTCAGTACTCAGGTTGCTGGGTGCTCAGTGCTCGGGGTGCTGGGTGCTCAGTACTCGGGGTGCTCAGGGCTCAGTACTCAGGGTGCTGGGTGCTCAGTACTCAGGGTGCTGGGTGCTCAGTGATCGGGGTGCTCGGTGCTCAGTACTCGGGGTGCAGGGTGCTCAGTACTCGGGGTGCTGGGTGCTCAGTGTTCAGGGAGCTGGGTGCTCAGTGCTCGGGGTGCTGGGTGCTCAGTGCTGAGGGTGGTGCTGGGTGCTCAGTACTCAGGGTGCTGGGTGCTCAGTACTCAGGGTGCTGGGTGCTCAGTGCTCAGAGTGCTCTGTGCTCAGTACTCAGGGTGCTGGGTGCTCAGTGCTCAGGGTGCTGGGTGCTCAGTGCTCAGGGTGCTGGGTTCTCAGTGCTCAGGGTGCTGGGTGCTCAGTACTCAGGGTGCTTGGTGCTCAGTACTCAGGGTGCTCAGTGCTCAGTACTCGGGGTGCTGGGTGCTCAGTGCTCAGGGTGCTCAGTGCTCAGTGCTCGGGGTGCTGGGTGCTCAGTACTCGGGGTGCTGGGTGCTCAGTGCTCAGGGTGCTCAGTGCTCAGTACTCAGTGCTCAGGGTGCTCAGTGCTCAGTGCTCAGGGTGCTGGGTGTTCAGTACTCAGGGTGCTGGGTGCTCAGTACTCAGGGTGCTGGGTGCTCAGTACTCAGGGTGCTGGGTGCTCAGTGCTCGGGGTGCTCGGTGCTCAGTACTCGGGGTGCAGGGTGCTCAGTACTCGGGGTGCTGGGTGCTCAGTGCTCAGGGAGCTGGGTGCTCAGTGCTCGGGGTGCTGGGTGCTCAGTGCTGAGGGTGGTGCTGGGTGCTCAGTACTCAGGGTGCTGGGTGCTCAGTACTCAGGGTGCTCGGTGCTCAGTACTCAGGGTGCTGGGTGCTCAGAGCTCAGGGTGCTGGGTACTCAGTTCTCAGGGTGCTGAGTGCTCAGTACTCTGGGTGTTGGGTGCTCATTACTCAGGGTGCTGGGTGCTCCGTGCTCAGGGTGCTGGGTGCTCAGTGCTCAGGGTTCTGGGTGCTCAGTGCTCAGGGTGCTGGTTGCTCAGTACTCAGGGTGCTGGGTGCTTAGAGCTCGAGGTGCTCGGTGCTCAGTACTCAAGGTGCTGGGTGCTCAGTGCTCAGGGTGCTGGGTGCTCAGTCCTCGGGGTGCTCCGTGCTCATGGTGCTGGGTGCTCAGTGCTCAGGGTGCTGGGTGCTCAGTGCTCGGGGTGCTGGGTGCTCAGTACTCAGTGTGCTCAGTGCTCGGGGAGCTCGGTGCTCAGTACTCAGGGTGCTGGGTGCTCAGTTCTCAGTGCTTGGGGTCCTGGTTGCTCCGTGCTCGGGGTGCTGGGTGCTCAGTGCTCTGGGTGCTTAGTGCTCAGTACTCAGGGTGCTGGGTGCTCAGTACTCATGGTGCTGGGTGCTCATTCTCAGGGTGCTGGGTGCTCAGTGCTCGGGTTGCTGGGTGCTCAGTACTCAGGGTGCTGGGGGCTCAGTACTCAGGGTGCTGGGTGCTCAGTACTCAGGGTGCTCAGTTCTCAGTACTCAGGGTGCTGGGTGCTCATTCTCGGGGTGCTGGGTGCTCAGTGCTCGGGGTGCTGGGTGCTCAGTACTCAGGGTGCTGGGGGCTCAGTACTCAGGGTGCTGGGTGCTCAGTACTCAGGGTGATCTGTTCTCAGTACTCAGGTTGCTGGGTGCTCAGTGCTCGGGGTGCTGGGTGCTCAGTACTCAGGGTGCTCAGTGCTCAGTACTCAGGGTGCTGGGTGCTCAGTACTCAGGGTGCTGGGTGCTCAGTGCTCGGGGTGCTCGGTGCTCAGTACTCGGGGTGCAGGTTGCTCAGTACTCGGGGTGCTGGGTGCTCAGTGTTCAGGGAGCTGGGTGCTCAGTGCTCGGGGTGCTGGGTGCTCAGTGCTGAGGGTGGTGCTGGGTGCTCAGTACTCAGGGTGCTGGGTGCTCAGTGCTCAGGGTGCTGGGTGCTCAGTACTAAGGGTGCTGGGTGCTCAGTACTCAGGGTGCTCGGTGCTCAGTACTCAGGGTGCTGGGTGCTCAGAGCTCAGGGTGCTGGGTACTCAGTACTCAGGGTGCTGAGTGCTCAGTACTCAGGGTGCTGGGTGCTCAGTGCTCAGGGTGCTGGGTGCTCAGTGCTCAGGGTGCTGGGTCCTCAGTGCTCGGGGTGCTGGGTGCTCAGTACTCAGGATGCTCGGTGCTCAGTGCTCAGTAATCAGGGTGCTCAGTACTCAGGGTGCTGGGTGCTCAGTGCTCGGGGTGCTGGGTGCTCAGTACTCAGGGTGCTGGGTGCTCAGTACTCTGGGTGCTGGGTGCTCAGTACTCAGGGTGCTGAGTGCTCAGTGCTCGGGGTGCTGGGTGCTCACTGCTCAGGGTGATCGGTGCTCAGTGCTCAGGGTGCTGGGTGCTCAGTCCTCCGGGTGCTCAGTGCTCAGGGTGCTGGGTGCTCATTGCTCGGTGTGCTCGGTGCTCAGTACTCAGGGTGCTGTGTGCTCAGTACTCAGGGTGCTGGGTGCTCAGTACTCAGGTTGCTGGTTGCTCAGTACTCAGGGTGCTGGGTGCTCAGTGCTCAGGGTGCTGGGTGCTCAGGGCTGTGGTGCTGGGTGCTCAGTGCTCAGTGCTCAGGGTGCTCAGTGCTCAGTGCTCGGGGTGCTGGGTGCTCAGTGCTCGGGGCGCTGGGTGCTCAGTGCTCGGGGTGCTGGGTGCTCAGTACTCGGGGTGCTGGGTGCTCAGTGCTCAGAGTGCTCAGTGCTCAGTACTCAGTGCTCAGGGTGCTCAGTGCTCAGTGCTCAGGGTGCTGGGTGTTCAGTACTCTGGGTGCTGGGTGCTCAGTACTCAGGGTGCTGGGTGCTCAGTGCTTAGGGTGCTGGGTGCTCATTCTCGGGGTGCTGGGTGCTCAGTGCTCGGGGTGCTGGGTGCTCAGTACTCAGGGTGCTGGGGGCTCAGTACTCAGGGTGCTGGGTGCTCAGTACTCAGGGTGATCTGTTCTCAGTACTCAGGTTGCTGGGTGCTCAGTGCTCGGGGTGCTGGGTGCTCAGTACTCGGGGTGCTCAGGGCTCAGTACTCAGGGTGCTGGGTGCTCAGTACTCAGGGTGCTGGGTGCTCAGTGCTCGGGGTGCTCGGTGCTCAGTACTCGGGGTGCAGGGTGCTCAGTACTCGGGGTGCTGGGTGCTCAGTGTTCAGGGAGCTGGGTGCTCAGTGCTCGGGGTGCTGGGTGCTCAGTGCTGAGGGTGGTGCTGGGTGCTCAGTACTCAGGGTGCTGGGTGCTCAGTACTCAGGGTGCTGGGTGCTCAGTGCTCAGAGTGCTCTGTGCTCAGTACTCAGGGTGCTGGGTGCTCAGTGCTCAGGGTGCTGGGTGCTCAGTGCTCAGGGTGCTGGGTTCTCAGTGCTCAGGGTGCTGGGTGCTCAGTACTCAGGGTGCTTGGTGCTCAGTACTCAGGGTGCTCAGTGCTCAGTACTCGGGGTGCTGGGTGCTCAGTGCTCAGGGTGCTCAGTGCTCAGTGCTCAGGGTGCTGGGTGTTCAGTACTCAGGGTGCTGGGTGCTCAGTACTCAG
This sequence comes from Microtus oregoni, assembly GCF_018167655.1. NCBI lineage: Eukaryota > Metazoa > Chordata > Mammalia > Rodentia > Cricetidae > Microtus > Microtus oregoni. The sequence goes on along the minus strand of NW_024544028.1, from coordinate 3,515,506 downwards.
GGTGCTGGGTGCTCAGTACTCAGGGTGCTGGGTGCTCAGTGCTCGGGGTGCTCGGTGCTCAGTACTCGGGGTGCAGGGTGCTCAGTACTCGGGGTGCTGGGTGCTCAGTGCTCAGGGAGCTGGGTGCTCAGTGCTCGGGGTGCTGGGTGCTCAGTGCTGAGGGTGGTGCTGGGTGCTCAGTACTCAGGGTGCTGGGTGCTCAGAGCTCAGGGTGCTGGGTACTCAGTACTCAGGGTGCTGGGTGCTCAGTACTCAGGGTGCTCGGTGCTCAGTACTCAGGGTGCTGGGTGCTCAGAGCTCAGGGTGCTGGGTACTCAGTTCTCAGGGTGCTGAGTGCTCAGTACTCTGGGTGTTGGGTGCTCATTACTCAGGGTGCTGGGTGCTCCGTGCTCAGGGTGCTGGGTGCTCAGTGCTCAGGGTTCTGGGTGCTCAGTGCTCAGGGTGCTGGTTGCTCAGTACTCAGGGTGCTGGGTGCTTAGAGCTCGAGGTGCTCGGTGCTCAGTACTCAAGGTGCTGGGTGCTCAGTGCTCAGGGTGCTGGGTGCTCAGTCCTCGGGGTGCTCCGTGCTCTTGGTGCTGGGTGCTCAGTGCTCAGGGTGCTGGGTGCTCAGTGCTCGGGGTGCTGGGTGCTCAGTACTCAGTGTGCTCAGTGCTCGGGGAGCTCGGTGCTCAGTACTCAGGGTGCTGGGTGCTCAGTTCTCAGTGCTTGGGGTCCTGGTTGCTCCGTGCTCGGGGTGCTCCGTGCTCAGTGCTCTGGGTGCTTAGTGCTCAGTACTCAGGGTGCTGGGTGCTCAGTACTCATGGTGCTGGGTGCTCATTCTCAGGGTGCTGGGTGCTCAGTGCTCGGGTTGCTGGGTGCTCAGTACTCAGGGTGCTGGGGGCTCAGTACTCAGGGTGCTGGGTGCTCAGTACTCAGGGTGCTCGGTTCTCAGTACTCAGGGTGCTGGGTGCTCATTCTCGGGGTGCTGGGTGCTCAGTGCTCGGGGTGCTGGGTGCTCAGTACTCAGGGTGCTGGGGGCTCAGTACTCAGGGTGCTGGGTGCTCAGTACTCAGGGTGATCTGTTCTCAGTACTCAGGTTGCTGGGTGCTCAGTGCTCGGGGTGCTGGGTGCTCAGTACTCAGGGTGCTGGGTGCTCAGTGCTCAGGGTGCTGGGTGTTCAGTACTCTGGGTGCTGGGTTGCTCAGTACTCGGGGTGCTGGGTGCTCAGTGTTCAGGGAGCTGGGTGCTCAGTGCTCGGGGTGCTGGGTGCTCAGTGCTGAGGGTGGTGCTGGGTGCTCAGTACTCAGGGTGCTGGGTGCTCAGTGCTCAGGGTGCTGGGTGCTCAGTACTAAGGGTGCTGGGTGCTCAGTACTCAGGGTGCTCGGTGCTCAGTACTCAGGGTGCTGGGTGCTCAGAGCTCAGGGTGCTGGGTACTCAGTACTCAGGGTGCTGAGTGCTCAGTACTCAGGGTGCTGGGTGCTCAGTGCTCAGGGTGCTGGGTGCTCAGTGCTCAGGGTGCTGGGTCCTCAGTGCTCGGGGTGCTGGGTGCTCAGTACTCAGGATGCTCGGTGCTCAGTGCTCAGTAATCAGGGTGCTCAGTACTCAGGGTGCTGGGTGCTCAGTGCTCGGGGTGCTGGGTGCTCAGTACTCAGGGTGCTGGGTGCTCAGTACTCTGGGTGCTGGGTGCTCAGTACTCAGGGTGCTGAGTGCTCAGTGCTCGGGGTGCTGGGTGCTCACTGCTCAGGGTGATCGGTGCTCAGTGCTCAGGGTGCTGTGTGCTCAGTACTCAGGGTGCTGGGTGCTCAGTACTCAGGTTGCTGGTTGCTCAGTACTCAGGGTGCTGTGTGCTCAGTGCTCAGGGTGCTGGGTGCTCAGGGCTGTGGTGCTGGGTGCTCAGTGCTCAGTGCTCAGGGTGCTCAGTGCTCAGTGCTCGGGGTGCTGGGTGCTCAGTGCTCGGGGCGCTGGGTGCTCAGTGCTCGGGGTGCTGGGTGCTCAGTACTCGGGGTGCTGGGTGCTCAGTGCTCAGAGTGCTCAGTGCTCAGTACTCAGTGCTCAGGGTGCTCAGTGCTCAGTGCTCAGGGTGCTGGGTGTTCAGTACTCTGGGTGCTGGGTGCTCAGTACTCAGGGTGCTGGGTGCTCAGTGCTCAGGGTGCTGGGTGCTCAGTACTCTGGGTGTTGGGTGCTCAGTACTCAGGGTGCTGGGTGCTCCGTGCTCAGGGTGCTGGGTGCTCAGTGCTCAGGGTTCTGGGTGCTCAGTGCTCAGGGTGCTGGGTGCTCAGTACTCAGGGTGCTGGGTGCTTAGTGCTCGAGGTGCTCGGTGCTCAGTACTCAAGGTGCTGGGTGCTCAGTGCTCAGGGTGCTGGGTGCTCATTCTCAGGGTGCTGGGTGCTCAGTACTCGGGGTGCTCCGTGCTCAGGGTGCTGGGTGCTCTGTGCTCAGGGTGCTGGGTGCTCAGTGCTCGGGGTGCTGGGTGCTCAGTACTCAGTGTGCTCAGTGCTCGGGGAGCTCGGTGCTCAGTACTCAGGGTGCTGGGTGCTCAGTTCTCAGTGCTCGGGGTCCTGGGTGCTCCGTGCTCGGGGTGCTGGGTGCTCAGTGCTCTGGGTGCTTAGTGCTCAGTACTCAGGGTGCTGGGTGCTCAGTACTCATGGTGCTGGGTGCTCATTCTCAGGGTGCTGGGTGCTCAGTGATCGGGTTGCTGGGTGCTTAGTACTCAGGGTGCTGGGGGATCAGTACTCAGGGTGCTGGGTGCTCAGTACTCAGGGTGCTCGGTTCTCAGTACTCAGGGTGCTGGGTGCTCATTGTCGGGGTGCTGGGAGCTCAGTACTCAGGGTGCTGGGGGCTCAGTACTCAGGGTGCTGGGTGCTCAGTACTCAGGGTGCTCGGTTCTCAGTACTCAGGGTGCTGGGTGCTCATTGTCGGGGTGCTGGGTGCTCAGTACTCAGGGTGCTGGGGGCTCAGTACTCAGGGTGCTGGGTGCTCAGTACTCAGGGTGATCTGTTCTCAGTACTCAGGTTGCTGGGTGCTCAGTGCTCGGGGTGCTGGGTGCTCAGTACTCGGGGTGCTCAGTGCTCAGTACTCAGGGTGCTGGGTGCTCAGTACTCAGGGTGCTGGGTGCTCAGTGCTCGGGGTGCTCGGTGCTCAGTACTCGGGGTGCAGGGTGCTCAGTACTCGGGCTGCTGGGTGCTCAGTGCTCAGGGAGCTGGGTGCTCAGTGCTCAGGGTGCTGGGTGCTCAGTGCTGAGGGTGGTGCTGGGTGCTCAGTACTCAGGGTGCTGGGTGCTCAGTGCTCAGGGTGCTGGGTGCTCAGTGCTGAGGGTGGTGCTGGGTGCTCAGTACTCAGGGTGCTGGGTGCTCAGTGCTCAGGGTGCTGGGTGCTCAGAGCTCAGGGTGCTGGGTACTCAGTACTCAGGGTGCTGGGTGCTCAGTACTCTGGGTGTTGGGTGCTCAGTACTCAGGGTGCTGGGTGCTCCGTGCTCAGGGTGCTGGGTGCTCAGTGCACAGGGTTCTGGGTGCTCAGTGCTCAGGGTGCTGGGTGCTCAGTACTCAGGGTGCTGGGTGCTTAGTGCTCGAGGTGCTCGGTGCTCAGTACTCATGGTGCTTGGTGCTCAGTGCTCAGGGTGCTGGGTGCTCAGTCCTCGGGGTGCTCCGTGCTCATGGTGCTGGGTGCTCAGTGCTCAGGGTGCTGGGTGCTCAGTGCTCGGGGTGCTGGGTGCTCAGTACTCAGTGTGCTCAGTGCTCGGGGAGCTCGGTGCTCAGTACTCAGGGTGCTGGGTGCTCAGTTCTCAGTGCTCGGGGTCCTGGTTGCTCCGTGCTCGGGGTGCTGGGTGCTCAGTGCTCTGGGTGCTTATTGCTCAGTACTCAGGGTGCTGGGTGCTCAGTACTCATGGTGCTGGGTGCTCATTCTCAGGGTGCTGGGTGCTCAGTGCTCGGGTTGCTGGGTGCTCAGTACTCAGGGTGCTGGGGGCTCAGTACTCAGGGTGCTGGGTGCTCAGTACTCAGGGTGCTCGGTTCTCAGTAGTCAGGGTGCTGGGTGCTCATTCTCGGGGTGCTGGGTGCTCAGTACTCAGGGTGATCTGTTCTCAGTACTCAGGTTGCTGGGTGCTCAGTGCTCATGGTGCTGGGTGCTCAGTACTCAGGTTGCTGGTTGCTCAGTACTCAGGGTGCTGGGTGCTCAGTGCTCAGGGTGCTGGGTGCTCAGTGCTCGGGGTGCTGGGTGCTCAGGGCTGTGGTGCTGGGTGCTCAGTGCTCAGTGCTCAGGGTGCTGGGTGCTCAGTGCTCAGTGCTCAGGGTGCTGGTTGCTCAGTACTCAGGGTGCTGGGTGCTCAGTACTCAGGGTGCTGGGTGCTCAGTGCTCAGAGTGCTCTGTGCTCAGTACTCAGGGTGCTGGGTGCTCAGTGCTCGGGGTGCTGGGTGCTCAGTGCTCAGGGTGCTGGGTGCTCAGTACTCAGGGTGCTGGGTGCTCAGTACTCAGGGTGCTTGGTGCTCAGTACTCAGGGTGCTCAGTGCTCAGTACTCGGGGTGCTGGGTGCTCAGTGCTCAGGGTGCTCAGTGCTCAGTGCTCGGGGTGCTGGGTGCTCAGTGCTCGGGGTGCTGGGTGCTCAGTACTCGGGGTGCTGGGTGCTCAGTGCTCAGGGTGCTCAGTGCTCAGTACTCAGTGCTCAGGGTGCTCAGTGCTCAGTGCTCAGGGTGCTGGGTGCTCAGTACTCAGGGTGCTGGGTGCTCAGTACTCGGGGTGCTGGGTGCTCAGTGCTCGGGGTGCTCGGTGCTCAGTACTCGGGGTGCAGGGTGCTCAGTACTCAGGGTGCTGGGTGCTCAGTGCCCAGGGAGCTGGGTGCTCAGTGCTCGGGGTGCTGGGTGCTCAATGCTGAGGGTGTTGCTGGGTGCTCAGTACTCAGGGTGCTGGGTGCTCAGTGCTCAGGGTGCTGGGTGCTCAGTACTAAGGGTGCTGGGTGCTCAGTACTCAGGGAGCTCGGTGCTCAGTACTCAGGGTGCTGGGTGCTCAGAGCTCAGGGTGCAGGGTACTCAGTTCTCAGGGTGCTGGGTTCTCAGTACTCTGGGTGTTGGGTGCTCAGTACTCAGGGTGCTGGGTGCTCCGTGCTCAGGGTGCTGGGTGCTCAGTGCTCAGGGTTCTGGGTGCTCAGTGCTCAGGGTGCTGGGTGCTCAGTACTCAGGGTGCTGGGTGCTTAGTGCTCGAGGTGCTCGGTGCTCAGTACTCAAGGTGCTCGGTGCTCAGTGCTCAGGGTGCTGGGTGCTCAGTCCTCGGGGTGCTCCGTGCTCATGGTGCTGGGTGCTCAGTGCTCAGGGTGCTGGGTGCTCAGTGCTCGGGGTGCTGGGTGCTCAGTACTCAGTGTGCTCAGTGCTCGTGGAGCTCGGTGCTCAGTACTCAGGGTGTTGGGTGCTCAGTTCTCAGTGCTTGGGGTCCTGGTTGCTCCGTGCTCGGGGTGCTGGGTGCTCAGTGCTCTGGGTGCTTAGTGCTCAGGACTCAGGGTGCTGGGTGCTCAGTACTCATGGTGCTGGGTGCTCATTCTCAGGGTGCTGGGTGCTCAGTGCTCGGGTTGCTGGGTGCTCAGTACTCAGGGTGCTGGGGGCTCAGTACTCAGGGTGCTGGGTGCTCATTCTCGGGGTGCTGGGTGCTCAGTACTCAGGGTGCTGGGGGCTCAGTACTCAGGGTGCTGGGTGCTCAGTACTCAGGGTGATCTGTTCTCAGTACTCAGGTTGCTGGGTGCTCAGTGCTCGGGGTGCTGGGTGCTCAGTACTCGGGGTGCTCAGGGCTCAGTACTCAGGGTGCTGGGTGCTCAGTACTCAGGGTGCTGGGTGCTCAGTGCTCGGGGTGCTCGGTGCTCAGTACTCGGGGTGCAGGGTGCTCAGTACTCGGGGTGCTGGGTGCTCAGTGTTCAGGGAGCTGGGTGCTCAGTGCTCGGGGTGCTGGGTGCTCAGTGCTGAGGGTGGTGCTGGGTGCTCAGTACTCAGGGTGCTGGGTGCTCAGTACTTAGGGTGCTGGGTGCTCAGTGCTCAGAGTGCTCTGTGCTCAGTACTCAGGGTGCTGGGTGTTCAGTGCTCAGGGTGCTGGGTGCTCAGTGCTCAGGGTGCTGGGTTCTCAGTGCTCAGGGTGCTGGGTGCTCAGTACTCAGGGTGCTTGGTGCTCAGTACTCAGGGTGCTCAGTGCTCAGTACTCGGGGTGCTGGGTGCTCAGTGCTCAGGGTGCTCAGTGCTCAGTGCTCGGGGTGCTGGGTGCTCAGTGCTCGGGGTGCTGGGTGCTCAGTACTCGGGGTGCTGGGTGCTCAGTGCTCAGGGTGCTCAGTGCTCAGTACTCAGTGCTCAGGGTGCTCAGTGCTCAGTGCTCAGGGTGCTGGGTGTTCAGTACTCAGGGTGCTGGGTGCTCAGTACTCAGGGTGCTGGGTGCTCAGTACTCAGGGTGCTGGGTGCTCAGTGCTCGGGGTGCTCGGTGCTCAGTACTCGGGGTGCAGGGTGCTCAGTACTCGGGGTGCTGGGTGCTCAGTGCTCAGGGAGCTGGGTGCTCAGTGCTCGGGGTGCTGGGTGCTCAGTGCTGAGGGTGGAGCTGGGTGCTCAGTACTCAGGGTGCTGGGTGCTCAGAGCTCAGGGTGCTGGGTACTCAGTACTCAGGGTGCTGGGTGCTCAGTACTCAGGGTGCTCGGTGCTCAGTACTCAGGGTGCTGGGTGCTCAGTGCTCGGGGTGCTGGGTGCTCAGTACTCAGCGTGCTGGGTGCTCCGTGCTCAGGGTGCTGGGTGCTCAGTGCTCAGGGTTCTGGGTGCTCAGTGCTCAGGGTGCTGGTTGCTCAGTACTCAGGGTGCTGGGTGCTTAGAGCTCGAGGTGCTCGGTGCTCAGTACTCAAGGTGCTGGGTGCTCAGTGCTCAGGGTGCTGGGTGCTCAGTCCTCGGGGTGCTCCGTGCTCATGGTGCTGGGTGCTCAGTGCTCAGGGTGCTGGGTGCTCAGTGCTCGGGGTGCTGGGTGCTCAGTACTCAGTGTGCTCAGTGCTCGGGGAGCTCGGTGCTCAGTACTCAGGGTGCTGGGTGCTCAGTTCTCAGTGCTTGGGGTCCTGGTTGCTCCGTGCTCGGGGTGCTGGGTGCTCAGTGCTCTGGGTGCTTAGTGCTCAGTACTCAGGGTGCTGGGTGCTCAGTACTCATGGTGCTGGGTGCTCATTCTCAGGGTGCTGGGTGCTCAGTGCTCGGGTTGCTGGGTGCTCAGTACTCAGGGTGCTGGGGGCTCAGTACTCAGGGTGCTGGGTGCTCAGTACTCAGGGTGCTCGGTTCTCAGTACTCAGGGTGCTGGGTGCTCATTCTCGGGGTGCTGGGTGCTCAGTGCTCGGGGTGCTGGGTGCTCAGTACTCAGGGTGCTGGGGGCTCAGTACTCAGGGTGCTGGGTGCTCAGTACTCAGGGTGATCTGTTCTCAGTACTCAGGTTGCTGGGTGCTCAGTGCTCGGGGTGCTGGGTGCTCAGTACTCAGGGTGCTCAGTGCTCAGTACTCAGGGTGCTGGGTGCTCAGTACTCAGGGTGCTGGGTGCTCAGTGCTCGGGGTGCTCGGTGCTCAGTACTCGGGGTGCAGGTTGCTCAGTACTCGGGGTGCTGGGTGCTCAGTGTTCAGGGAGCTGGGTGCTCAGTGCTCGGGGTGCTGGGTGCTCAGTGCTGAGGGTGGTGCTGGGTGCTCAGTACTCAGGGTGCTGGGTGCTCAGTGCTCAGGGTGCTGGGTGCTCAGTACTAAGGGTGCTGGGTGCTCAGTACTCAGGGTGCTCCGTGCTCAGTACTCAGGGTGCTGGGTGCTCAGAGCTCAGGGTGCTGGGTACTCAGTACTCAGGGTGCTGAGTGCTCAGTACTCAGGGTGCTGGGTGCTCAGTGCTCAGGGTGCTGGGTGCTCAGTGCTCAGGGTGCTGGGTCCTCAGTGCTCGGGGTGCTGGGTGCTCAGTACTCAGGATGCTCGGTGCTCAGTGCTCAGTAATCAGGGTGCTCAGTACTCAGGGTGCTGGGTGCTCAGTGCTCGGGGTGCTGGGTGCTCAGTACTCAGGGTGCTGGGTGCTCAGTACTCTGGGTGCTGGGTGCTCAGTACTCAGGGTGCTGAGTGCTCAGTGCTCGGGGTGCTGGGTGCTCACTGCTCAGGGTGATCGGTGCTCAGTGCTCAGGGTGCTGGGTGCTCAGTCCTCCGGGTGCTCAGTGCTCAGGGTGCTGGGTGCTCATTGCTCGGTGTGCTCGGTGCTCAGTACTCAGGGTGCTGAGTGCTCAGTACTCAGGGTGCTGGGTGCTCAGTACTCAGGTTGCTGGTTGCTCAGTACTCAGGGTGCTGGGTGCTCAGTGCTCAGGGTGCTGGGTGCTCAGGGCTGTGGTGCTGGGTGCTCAGTGCTCAGTGCTCAGGGTGCTGGGTGCTCAGTGCTCAGTGCTCACGGTGCTGGTTGCTCAGTACTCAGGGTGCTGGGTGCTCAGTACTCAGGGTGCTGGGTGCTCAGTGCTCAGAGTGCTCTGTGCTCAGTACTCAGGGTGCTGGGTGCTCAGTGCTCGGGGTGCTGGGTGCTCAGTGCTCAGGGTGCTGGGTGCTCAGTGCTCAGGGTTCTGGGTGCTCAGTGCTCAGGGTGCTGGGTGCTCAGTACTCAGGGTGCTGGGTGCTTAGTGCTCGAGGTGCTCGGTGCTCAGTACTCAAGGTGCTGGGTGCTCAGTGCTCAGGGTGCTGGGTGCTCAGTCCTCGGGGTGCTCCGTGCTCATGGTGCTGGGTGCTCAGTGCTCAGGGTGCAGGGTGCTCAGTGCTCGGGGTGCTGGGTGCTCAGTACTCAGTGTGCAGAGTGCTCGGGGAGCTCGGTGCTCAGTACTCAGGGTGCTGGGTGCTCAGTTCTCAGTGCTTGGGGTCCTGGTTGCTCCGTGCTCGGGGTGCTGGGTGATCAGTGCTCTGGGTGCTTAGTACTCAGTACTCAGGGTGCTGGGTGCTCAGTACTCATGGTGCTGGGTGCTCATTCTCAGGGTGCTGGGTGCTCAGTGCTCAGGTTGCTGGGTGCTCAGTACTCAGGGTGCTGGGGGCTCAGTACTCAGGGTGCTGGGTGCTCAGTACTCAGGGTGCTCGGTTCTCAGTACTCAGGGTGCTGGGTGCTCATTCTCGGGGTGCTGGGTGCTCAGTGCTCGGGGTGCTGGGTGCTCAGTACTCAGGGTGCTGGGGGCTCAGTACTCAGGGTGCTGGGTGCTCAGAACTCAGGGTGATCTGATCTCAGTACTCAGGTTGCTGGGTGCTCAGTGCTCGGGGAGCTGGGTGCTCAGTACTCGGGGTGCTCAGTGCTCAGTACTCAGGGTGCTGGGTGCTCAGTACTCAGGGTGCTGGGTGCTCAGTGCTCGGGGTGCTCGGTGCTCAGTACTCGGGGTGCAGGGTGCTCAGTACTCGGGGTGCTGGGTGCTCAGTGTTCAGGGAGCTGGGTGCTCAGTGCTCGGGGTGCTGGGTGCTCAGTGCTGAGGGTGGTGCTGGGTGCTCAGTACTCAGGGTGCTGGGTGCTCAGTGCTCAGGGTGCTGGGTGCTCAGTACTAAGGGTGCTGGGTGCTCAGTACTCAGGGTGCTCGGTGCTCAGTACTCAGGGTGCTGGGTGCTCAGAGCTCAGGGTGCTGGGTACTCAGTACTCAGGTGCTGAGTGCTCAGTACTCAGGGTGCTGGGTGCTCAGTGCTCAGGGTGCTGGGTGCTCAGTGCTCAGGGTGCTGGGTGCTCAGGGCTCGGGGTGCTGGGTGCTCAGTGCTCAGGGTGCTGGGTGCTCAGTACTCAGGGTGCTGGGTGCTCAGTACTCAGGGTGCTTGGTGCTCAGTACTCAGGGTGCTCTGTTCTCAGTACTCGGGGTGCTGGGTGCTCAGTGCTCAGGGTGCTGGGTGCTCAGTGCTCAGGGTGCTGGGTGCTCAGTGCTCGGGGTGCTGGGTGCTCAGTACTCAGGATGCTCGGTGCTCAGTGCTCAGTAATCAGGGTGCTCAGTACTCAGGGTTCTGGGTGCTCAGTGCTCGGGGTGCTGGGTGCTCAGTACTCAGGGTGCTGGGTGCTCAGTACTCGGGGTGCTGGGTGCTCAGTACTCAGGGTGCTGAGTGCTCAGTGCTCGGGGTGCTGGGTGCTCACTGCTCAGGGTGATCGGTGCACAGTGCTCAGGGTGCTGGGTGCTCAGTCCTCCGGGTGCTCAGTGCTCAGGGTGCTGGGTGCTCATTGCTCGGTGTGCTCGGTGCTCAGTACTCAGGGTGCTGAGTGCTCAGTACTCAGGGTGCTGGGTGCTCAGTACTCAGGTTGCTGGTTGCTCAGTACTCAGGGTGCTGGGTGCTCAGTGCTCAGGGTGCTGGGTGCTCAGTGCTCGGGGTGCTGGGTGCTCAGGGCTGTGGTGCTGGGTGCTCAGTGCTCAGTGCTCAGGGTGCTGGGTGCTCAGTGCTCAGTGCTCAGGGTGCTGGTTGCTCAGGACTCAGGGTGCTGGGTGCTCAGTACTCAGGGAACTGGGTGCTCAGTGCTTAGAGTGCTCTGTGCACAGTACTCAGGGTGCTGGGTGCTCAGGGCTCGGCGTGCTGGGTGCTCAGTACTCAGGATGCTCGGTGCTCAGTGCTCAGTAATCAGGGTGCTCAGTACTCAGGGTGCTGGGTGCTCAGTGCTCTGTGTGCTGGGTGCTCAGTGCTCAGGGTGCTGGGTGCTCAGTACTCAGGGTGCTGGGTGCTCAGTACTCAGGGTGCTTGGTGCTCAGTACTCAGGGTGCTCAGTTCTCAGTACTCGGGGTGCTGGGTGCTCAGTGCTCAGGGTGCTCAGTGCTCAGTGCTCGGGGTGGTGGGTGCTCAGTACTCGGGGTGCTGGGTGATCAGTGCTCAGGGTGCTCAGTGCTCAGTGCTCAGTGCTCAGGGTGCTGGGTGTTCAGTACTCAGGGTGCTGGGTGCTCAGTACTCAGGGTGCTGGGTGCTCAGTGCTCAGGGTGCTGGGTGCTCAGTACTCTGGGTGTTGGGTGCTCAGTACTCAGGGTGCTGGGTGCTCCGTGCTCAGGGTGCTGGGTGCTCAGTGCTCAGGGTTCTGGGTGCTCAGTGCTCAGGGTGCTGGGTGCTCAGTACTCAGGGTGCTGGGTGCTTAGTGCTCGAGGTGCTCGGTGCTCAGTACTCAAGGTGCTGGGTGCTCAGTGCTCAGGGTGCTGGGTGCTCAGTCCTCGGGGTGCTCCGTGCTCATGGTGCTGGGTGCTCAGTGCTCAGGGTGCTGGGTGCTCAGTGCTCGGGGTGCTGGGTGCTCAGTACTCAGTGTGCTCAGTGCTCGGGGATCTCGGTGCTCAGTACTCAGGGTGATGGGTGCTCAGTTCTCAGTGCTCGGGGTCCTGGGTGCTCCGTGCTCGGGGTACTGGGTGCTCAGTGCTCTGGGTGCTTAGTGCTCAGTACTCAGGGTGCTGGGTGCTCAGTACTCATGGTGCTGGGTGCTCATTCTCAGGGTGCTGGGTGCTCAGTGCTCGGGTTGCTGGGTGCTCAGTACTCAGGGTGCTGGGGGCTCAGTACTCAGGGTGCTGTGTGCTCAGTATCAGGGTGCTCGGTTCTCAGTACTCAGGGTGCTGGGTGCTCATTCTCGGGGTGCTGGGTGCTCAGTGCTCGGGGTGCTGGGTGCTCAGTACTCGGGGTGCTCAGTGCTCAGTCCTCAGGGTGCTGGGTGCTCAGTACTCAGGGTGCTGGGTGCTCAGTGCTCGGGGTGCTCGGTGCTCAGTGCTGAGGGTGGTGCTGGGTGCTCAGTACTCAGGGTGCTGGGTGCTCAGTGCTCAGGGTGCTGGGTGCTCAGTACTAAGGGTGCTGGGTGCTCAGTACTCAGGGTGATCGGTGCTCAGTACTCAGGATGCTGGGTGCTCAGAGCTCAGGGTGCTGGGTACTCAGTACTCAGGGTGCTGGGTGCTCATTGCTCAGGGTGCTGGGTGCTCAGTGCTCAGGGTGCTGGGTGCTCAGTGCTCAGGGTGCTGGGTGCTCAGTGCTCGGCGTGCTGGGTGCTCAGTACTCAGGATGCTCGGTGCTCAGTGCTCAGTAATCAGGGTGCTCAGTACTCAGGGTGCTGGGTGCTCAGTGCTCTGTGTGCTGGGTGCTCAGTACTCAGGGTGCTGGGTGCTCAGTACTCGGGGTGCTGGGTGCTCAGTACTCAGGGTGCTGGGTGCTCAGTGCTCGGGGTGCTGGGTGCTCACTGCTCAGGGTGATCGGTGCTCAGTGCTCAGGGTGCTGGGTGCTCAGTCCTCCGGGTGCTCAGTGCTCAGGGTGCTGGGTGCTCATTTATCGGTGTGCTCGGTGCTCAGTACTCAGGGTGCTGAGTGCTCAGTACTCAGGGTGCTGGGTGCTCAGTACTCAGGTTGCTGGTTGCTCAGTACTCAGGGTGATGGGTGCTCAGTGCTCAGGGTGCTGGGTGCTCAGTGCTCGGGGTGCTGGGTGCTCAGGGCTGTGGTGCTGGGTGCTCAGTGCTCAGGGTGCTGGGTGCTCAGTACTCAGGGTGCTGGGTGCTCAGTGCTCGTTGTGCTCGGTGCTCAGTACTCAAGGTGCTGGGTGCTCAGTGCTCAGGGTGCTGGGTGCTCAGTGCTCAGTGCTCAGGGTGCTCTGTGCTCAGGACTCAGGGTGCTGGGTGCTCAGTGCTCGGGGTGCTGCGTGCTCAGTGCTCAGGGAGCTGGGTGCTCAGTGCTCAGGGTGCTGGGTGCTCAGTACTCAGGGTGCTGGGTGCTCAGTGCTCGTTGTGCTCGGTGCTCAGTACTCAAGGTGCTGGGTGCTCAGTGCTCAGGGTGCTGGGTGCTCAGTCCTCGGGGTGCTCCGTGCTCAGTGATCAGGGTGCTGGATGCTCAGTACTCAGGGTGCTCGGTGCTCAGTACTCAGGGGTCTCAGTGCTCAGTACTCAGGGTGCTGGGTGCTCCGTGCTCAGGGTGCTGGGTGCTCAGTGCTCAGGGTTCTGGGTGCTCAGTGCTCAGGGTGCTGGGTGCTCAGTACTCAGGGTGCTGGGTGCTTAGTGCTCGAGGTGCTCGGTGCTCAGTACTCAAGGTGCTGGGTGCTCAGTGCTCAGGGTGCTGGGTGCTCAGTCCTCGGGGTGCTCCGTGCTCATGGTGCTGGGTGCTCAGTGCTCAGGGTGCAGGGTGCTCAGTGCTCGGGGTGCTGGGTGCTCAGTACTCAGTGTGCAGAGTGCTCGGCGAGCTCGGTGCTCAGTACTCAGGGTGCTGGGTGCTCAGTTCTCAGTGCTTGGGGTCCTGGTTGCTCCGTGCTCGGGGTGCTGGGTGCTCAGTGCTCTGGGTGCTTAGTGCTCAGTACTCAGGGTGCTGGGTGCTCAGTACTCATGGTGCTGGGTGCTCATTCTCAGGGTGCTGGGTGCTCAGTGCTCAGGTTGCTGGGTGCTCAGTACTCAGGGTGCTGGGGGCTCAGTACTCAGGGTGCTGGGTGCTCAGTACTCAGGGTGCTCGGTTCTCAGTACTCAGGGTGCTGGGTGCTCATTCTCGGGGTGTTGGGTGCTCAGTGCTCGGGGTGCTGGGTGCTCAGTACTCAGGGTGCTGGGGGCTCAGTACTCAGGGTGCTGGGTGCTCAGAACTCAGGGTGATCTGATCTCAGTACTCAGGTTGCTGGGTGCTCAGTGCTCGGGGTGCTGGGTGCTCAGTACTCGGGGTGCTCAGTGCTCAGTACTCAGGGTGCTGGGTGCTCAGTACTCAGGGTGCTGGGTGCTCAGTGCTCGGGGTGCTCGGTGCTCAGTACTCGGGGTGCAGGGTGCTCAGTACTCGGGGTGCTGGGTGCTCAGTGTTCAGGGAGCTGGGTGCTCAGTGCTCGGGGTGCTGGGTGCTCAGTGCTGAGGGTGGTGCTGGGTGCTCAGTACTCAGGGTGCTGGGTGCTCAGTGCTCAGGGTGCTGGGTGCTCAGTACTAAGGGTGCTGGGTGCTCAGTACTCAGGGTGCTCGGTGCTCAGTACTCAGGGTGCTGGGTGCTCAGAGCTCAGGGTGCTGGGTACTCAGTACTCAGGTGCTGAGTGCTCAGTACTCAGGGTGCTGGGTGCTCAGTGCTCAGGGTGCTGGGTGCTCAGTGCTCAGGGTGCTGGGTGCTCAGTGGTCGGGGTGCTGGGTGCTCAGTACTCAGGATGCTCGGTGCTCAGTGCTCAGTAATCAGGGTGCTCAGTACTCAGGGTTCTGGGTGCTCAGTGCTCGGGGTGCTGGGTGCTCAGTACTTAGGGTGCTGGGTGCTCAGTACTCGGGGTGCTGGGTGCTCAGTACTCAGGGTGCTGAGTGCTCAGTGCTCGGGGTGCTGGGTGCTCACTGCTCAGGGTGATCGGTGCACAGTGCTCAGGGTGCTGGGTGCTCAGTGCTCGGGGTGCTCGGTGCTCAGTACTCGGGGTGCAGGGTGCTCAGTACTCGGGGTGCTGGGTGCTCAGTGTTCAGGGAGCTGGGTGCTCAGTGCTCGGGGTGCTGGGTGCTCAGTGCTGAGGGTGGTGCTGGGTGCTCAGTACTCAGGGTGCTGGGTGCTCAGTGCTCAGGGTGCTGGGTGCTCAGTACTAAGGGTGCTGGGTGCTCAGTACTCAGGGTGCTCGGTGCTCAGTACTCAGGGTGCTGGGTGCTCAGAGCTCAGGGTGCTGGGTACTCAGTACTCAGGTGCTGAGTGCTCAGTACTCAGGGTGCTGGGTGCTCAGTGCTCAGGGTGCTGGGTGCTCAGTGCTCAGGGTGCTGGGTGCTCAGTGCTCGGGGTGCTGGGTGCTCAGTACTCAGGATGCTCGGTGCTCAGTGCTCAGTAATCAGGGTGCTCAGTACTCAGGGTTCTGTGTGCTCAGTGCTCGGGGTGCTGGGTGCTCAGTACTCAGGGTGCTGGGTGCTCAGTACTCGGGGTGCTGGGTGCTCAGTACTCAGGGTGCTGAGTGCTCAGTGCTCGGGGTGCTGGGTGCTCACTGCTCAGGGTGATCGGTGCACAGTGCTCAGGGTGCTGGGTGCTCAGTCCTCCGGGTGCTCAGTGCTCAGGGTGCTGGGTGCTCATTGCTCGGTGTGCTCGGTGCTCAGTACTCAGGGTGCTGAGTGCTCAGTACTCAGGGTGCTGGGTGCTCAGTACTCAGGTTGCTGGTTGCTCAGTACTCAGGGTGCTGGGTGCTCAGTGCTCAGGGTGCTGGGTGCTCAGTGCTCGGGGTGCTGGGTTCTCAGGGCTGTGGTGCTGGGTGCTCAGTGCTCAGTGCTCAGGGTGCTGGGTGCTCAGTGCTCAGTGCTAAGGGTGCTGGTTGCTCAGGACTCAGGGTGCTGGGTGCTCAGTACTCAGGGTACTGGGTGCTCAGTTGTCAGAGTGCTCTGTGCACAGTACTCAGGGTGCTGGGTGCTCAGGGCTCGGGGTGCTGGGTGCTCAGTGCTCAGGGTGCTGGGTGCTCAGTACTCAGGGTGCTGGGTGCTCAGTACTCAGGGTGCTTGGTGCTCAGTACTCAGGGTGCTCAGTTCTCAGTACTCGGGGTGCTGGGTGCTCAGTGCTCAGGGTGCTGGGTGCTCAGTGCTCAGGGTGCTGGGTGCTCAGTGCTCGGGGTGCTGGGTGCTCAGTACTCAGGATGCTCGGTGCTCAGTGCTCAGTAATCAGGGTGCTCAGTACTCAGGGTTCTGGGTGCTCAGTGCTCGGGGTGCTGGGTGCTCAGTACTCAGGGTGCTGGGTGCTCAGTACTCGGGGTGCTGGGTGCTCAGTACTCAGGGTGCTGAGTGCTCAGCGCTCGGGGTGCTGGGTGCTCACTGCTCAGGGTGATCGGTGCACAGTGCTCAGGGTGCTGGGTGCTCAGTCCTCCGGGTGCTCAGTGCTCAGGGTGCTGGGTGCTCATTGCTCGGTGTGCTCGGTGCTCAGTACTCAGGGTGCTGAGTGCTCAGTACTCAGGGTGCTGGGTGCTCAGTACTCAGGTTGCTGGTTGCTCAGTACTCAGGGTGCTGGGTGCTCAGTGCTCAGGGTGCTGGGTGCTCAGTGCTCGGGGTGCTGGGTGCTCAGGGCTGTGGTGCTGGGTGCTCAGTGCTCAGTGCTCAGGGTGCTGGGTGCTCAGTGCTCAGTGCTCAGGGTGCTGGTTGCTCAGGACTCAGGGTGCTGGGTGCTCAGTACTCAGGGTACTGGGTGCTCAGTGCTCAGAGTGCTCTGTGCACAGTACTCAGGGTGCTGGGTGCTCAGGGCTCGGGGTGCTGGGTGCTCAGTGCTCAGGGTGCTGGGTGCTCAGTACTCAGGGTGCTGGGTGCTCAGTACTCAGGGTGCTTGGTGCTCAGTACTCAGGGTGCTCAGTTCTCAGTACTCGGGGTGCTGGGTGCTCAGTGCTCAGGGTGCTCAGTGCTCAGTGCTCGGGGTGGTGGGTGCTCAGTACTCGGGGTGCTGGGTGATCAGTGCTCAGGGTGCTCAGTGCTCAGTGCTCAGTGCTCAGGGTGCTGGGTGTTCAGTACTCAGGGTGCTGGGTGCTCAGGACTCAGGGTGCTGGGTGCTCAGTACTCAGGGAACTGGGTGCTCAGTGCTTAGAGTGCTCTGTGCACAGTACTCAGGGTGCTGGGTGCTCAGGGCTCGGCGTGCTGGGTGCTCAGTACTCAGGATGCTCGGTGCTCAGTGCTCAGTAATCAGGGTGCTCAGTACTCAGGGTGCTGGGTGCTCAGTGCTCTGTGTGCTGGGTGCTCAGTGCTCAGGGTGCTGGGTGCTCAGTACTCAGGGTGCTGGGTGCTCAGTACTCAGGGTGCTTGGTGCTCAGTACTCAGGGTGCTCAGTTCTCAGTACTCGGGGTGCTGGGTGCTCAGTGCTCAGGGTGCTCAGTGCTCAGTGCTCGGGGTGGTGGGTGCTCAGTACTCGGGGTGCTGGGTGATCAGTGCTCAGGGTGCTCAGTGCTCAGTGCTCAGTGCTCAGGGTGCTGGGTGTTCAGTACTCAGGGTGCTGGGTGCTCAGTACTCAGGGTGCTGGGTGCTCAGTGCTCAGGGTGCTGGGTGCTCAGTACTCTGGGTGTTGGGTGCTCAGTACTCAGGGTGCTGGGTGCTCCGTGCTCAGGGTGCTGGGTGCTCAGTGCTCAGGGTTCTGGGTGCTCAGTGCTCAGGGTGCTGGGTGCTCAGTACTCAGGGTGCTGGGTGCTTAGTGCTCGAGGTGCTCGGTGCTCAGTACTCAAGGTGCTGGGTGCTCAGTGCTCAGGGTGCTGGGTGCTCAGTCCTCGGGGTGCTCCGTGCTCATGGTGCTGGGTGCTCAGTGCTCAGGGTGCTGGGTGCTCAGTGCTCGGGGTGCTGGGTGCTCAGTACTCAGTGTGCTCAGTGCTCGGGGATCTCGGTGCTCAGTACTCAGGGTGATGGGTGCTCAGTTCTCAGTGCTCGGGGTCCTGGGTGCTCCGTGCTCGGGGTACTGGGTGCTCAGTGCTCTGGGTGCTTAGTGCTCAGTACTCAGGGTGCTGGGTGCTCAGTACTCATGGTGCTGGGTGCTCATTCTCAGGGTGCTGGGTGCTCAGTGCTCGGGTTGCTGGGTGCTCAGTACTCAGGGTGCTGGGGGCTCAGTACTCAGGGTGCTGTGTGCTCAGTATCAGGGTGCTCGGTTCTCAGTACTCAGGGTGCTGGGTGCTCATTCTCGGGGTGCTGGGTGCTCAGTGCTCGGGGTGCTGGGTGCTCAGTACTCGGGGTGCTCAGTGCTCAGTCCTCAGGGAGCTGGGTGCTCAGTACTCAGGGTGCTGGGTGCTCAGTGCTCGGGGTGCTCGGTGCTCAGTGCTGAGGGTGGTGCTGGGTGCTCAGTACTCAGGGTGCTGGGTGCTCAGTGCTCAGGGTGCTGGGTGCTCAGTACTAAGGGTGCTGGGTGCTCAGTACTCAGGGTGATCGGTGCTCAGTACTCAGGATGCTGGGTGCTCAGAGCTCAGGGTGCTGGGTACTCAGTACTCAGGGTGCTGGGTGCTCATTGCTCAGGGTGCTGGGTGCTCAGTGCTCAGGGTGCTGGGTGCTCAGTGCTCAGGGTGCTGGGTGCTCAGTGCTCGGCGTGCTGGGTGCTCAGTACTCAGGATGCTCGGTGCTCAGTGCTCAGTAATCAGGGTGCTCAGTACTCAGGGTGCTGGGTGCTCAGTGCTCTGTGTGCTGGGTGCTCAGTACTCAGGGTGCTGGGTGCTCAGTACTCGGGGTGCTGGGTGCTCAGTACTCAGGGTGCTGGGTGCTCAGTGCTCGGGGTGCTGGGTGCTCACTGCTCAGGGTGATCGGTGCTCAGTGCTCAGGGTGCTGGGTGCTCAGTCCTCCGGGTGCTCAGTGCTCAGGGTGCTGGGTGCTCATTTATCGGTGTGCTCGGTGCTCAGTACTCAGGGTGCTGAGTGCTCAGTACTCAGGGTGCTGGGTGCTCAGTACTCAGGTTGCTGGTTGCTCAGTACTCAGGGTGATGGGTGCTCAGTGCTCAGGGTGCTGGGTGCTCAGTGCTCGGGGTGCTGGGTGCTCAGGGCTGTGGTGCTGGGTGCTCAGTGCTCAGGGTGCTGGGTGCTCAGTACTCAGGGTGCTGGGTGCTCAGTGCTCGTTGTGCTCGGTGCTCAGTACTCAAGGTGCTGGGTGCTCAGTGCTCAGGGTGCTGGGTGCTCAGTGCTCAGTGCTCAGGGTGCTCTGTGCTCAGGACTCAGGGTGCTGGGTGCTCAGTGCTCGGGGTGCTGCGTGCTCAGTGCTCAGGGAGCTGGGTGCTCAGTGCTCAGGGTGCTGGGTGCTCAGTACTCAGGGTGCTGGGTGCTCAGTGCTCGTTGTGCTCGGTGCTCAGTACTCAAGGTGCTGGGTGCTCAGTGCTCAGGGTGCTGGGTGCTCAGTCCTCGGGGTGCTCCGTGCTCAGTGATCAGGGTGCTGGATGCTCAGTACTCAGGGTGCTCGGTGCTCAGTACTCAGGGGTCTCAGTGCTCAGTACTCAGGGTGCTGGGTGCTCCGTGCTCAGGGTGCTGGGTGCTCAGTGCTCAGGGTTCTGGGTGCTCAGTGCTCAGGGTGCTGGGTGCTCAGTACTCAGGGTGCTGGGTGCTTAGTGCTCGAGGTGCTCGGTGCTCAGTACTCAAGGTGCTGGGTGCTCAGTGCTCAGGGTGCTGGGTGCTCAGTCCTCGGGGTGCTCCGTGCTCATGGTGCTGGGTGCTCAGTGCTCAGGGTGCAGGGTGCTCAGTGCTCGGGGTGCTGGGTGCTCAGTACTCAGTGTGCAGAGTGCTCGGCGAGCTCGGTGCTCAGTACTCAGGGTGCTGGGTGCTCAGTTCTCAGTGCTTGGGGTCCTGGTTGCTCCGTGCTCGGGGTGCTGGGTGCTCAGTGCTCTGGGTGCTTAGTGCTCAGTACTCAGGGTGCTGGGTGCTCAGTACTCATGGTGCTGGGTGCTCATTCTCAGGGTGCTGGGTGCTCAGTGCTCAGGTTGCTGGGTGCTCAGTACTCAGGGTGCTGGGGGCTCAGTACTCAGGGTGCTGGGTGCTCAGTACTCAGGGTGCTCGGTTCTCAGTACTCAGGGTGCTGGGTGCTCATTCTCGGGGTGCTGGGTGCTCAGTGCTCGGGGTGCTGGGTGCTCAGTACTCAGGGTGCTGGGGGCTCAGTACTCAGGGTGCTGGGTGCTCAGAACTCAGGGTGATCTGATCTCAGTACTCAGGTTGCTGGGTGCTCAGTGCTCGGGGTGCTGGGTGCTCAGTACTCGGGGTGCTCAGTGCTCAGTACTCAGGGTGCTGGGTGCTCAGTACTCAGGGTGCTGGGTGCTCAGTGCTCGGGGTGCTCGGTGCTCAGTACTCGGGGTGCAGGGTGCTCAGTACTCGGGGTGCTGGGTGCTCAGTGTTCAGGGAGCTGGGTGCTCAGTGCTCGGGGTGCTGGGTGCTCAGTGCTGAGGGTGGTGCTGGGTGCTCAGTACTCAGGGTGCTGGGTGCTCAGTGCTCAGGGTGCTGGGTGCTCAGTACTAAGGGTGCTGGGTGCTCAGTACTCAGGGTGCTCGGTGCTCAGTACTCAGGGTGCTGGGTGCTCAGAGCTCAGGGTGCTGGGTACTCAGTACTCAGGTGCTGAGTGCTCAGTACTCAGGGTGCTGGGTGCTCAGTGCTCAGGGTGCTGGGTGCTCAGTGCTCAGGGTGCTGGGTGCTCAGTGGTCGGGGTGCTGGGTGCTCAGTACTCAGGATGCTCGGTGCTCAGTGCTCAGTAATCAGGGTGCTCAGTACTCAGGGTTCTGGGTGCTCAGTGCTCGGGGTGCTGGGTACTCAGTACTTAGGGTGCTGGGTGCTCAGTACTCGGGGTGCTGGGTGCTCAGTACTCAGGGTGCTGAGTGCTCAGTGCTCGGGGTGCTGGGTGCTCACTGCTCAGGGTGATCGGTGCACAGTGCTCAGGGTGCTGGGTGCTCAGTGCTCGGGGTGCTCGGTGCTCAGTACTCGGGGTGCAGGGTGCTCAGTACTCGGGGTGCTGGGTGCTCAGTGTTCAGGGAGCTGGGTGCTCAGTGCTCGGGGTGCTGGGTGCTCAGTGCTGAGGGTGGTGCTGGGTGCTCAGTACTCAGGGTGCTGGGTGCTCAGTGCTCAGGGTGCTGGGTGCTCAGTACTAAGGGTGCTGGGTGCTCAGTACTCAGGGTGCTCGGTGCTCAGTACTCAGGGTGCTGGGTGCTCAGAGCTCAGGGTGCTGGGTACTCAGTACTCAGGTGCTGAGTGCTCAGTACTCAGGGTGCTGGGTGCTCAGTGCTCAGGGTGCTGGGTGCTCAGTGCTCAGGGTGCTGGGTGCTCAGTGCTCGGGGTGCTGGGTGCTCAGTACTCAGGATGCTCGGTGCTCAGTGCTCAGTAATCAGGGTGCTCAGTACTCAGGGTTCTGTGTGCTCAGTGCTCGGGGTGCTGGGTGCTCAGTACTCAGGGTGCTGGGTGCTCAGTACTCGGGGTGCTGGGTGCTCAGTACTCAGGGTGCTGAGTGCTCAGTGCTCGGGGTGCTGGGTGCTCACTGCTCAGGGTGATCGGTGCACAGTGCTCAGGGTGCTGGGTGCTCAGTCCTCCGGGTGCTCAGTGCTCTGGGTGCTGGGTGCTCATTGCTCGGTGTGCTCGGTGCTCAGTACTCAGGGTGCTGAGTGCTCAGTACTCAGGGTGCTGGGTGCTCAGTACTCAGGTTGCTGGTTGCTCAGTACTCAGGGTGCTGGGTGCTCAGTGCTCAGGGTGCTGGGTGCTCAGTGCTCGGGGTGCTGGGTTCTCAGGGCTGTGGTGCTGGGTGCTCAGTGCTCAGTGCTCAGGGTGCTGGGTGCTCAGTGCTCAGTGCTAAGGGTGCTGGTTGCTCAGGACTCAGGGTGCTGGGTGCTCAGTACTCAGGGTACTGGGTGCTCAGTTGTCAGAGTGCTCTGTGCACAGTACTCAGGGTGCTGGGTGCTCAGGGCTCGGGGTGCTGGGTGCTCAGTGCTC
Source organism: Microtus oregoni (assembly GCF_018167655.1). Lineage (NCBI taxonomy): Eukaryota > Metazoa > Chordata > Mammalia > Rodentia > Cricetidae > Microtus > Microtus oregoni. Next base: position 3,494,289 of record NW_024544028.1, on the reverse strand, counting down.
AGGGTGCTGGGTGCTCAGTACTCAGGGTGCTGGGTGCTCAGTACTCAGGGTGCTTGGTGCTCAGTACTCAGGGTGCTCAGTTCTCAGTACTCGGGGTGCTGGGTGCTCAGTGCTCAGGGTGCTGGGTGCTCAGTGCTCAGGGTGCTGGGTGCTCAGTGCTCGGGGTGCTGGGTGCTCAGTACTCAGGATGCTCGGTGCTCAGTGCTCAGTAATCAGGGTGCTCAGTACTCAGGGTTCTGGGTGCTCAGTGCTCGGGGTGCTGGGTGCTCAGTACTCAGGGTGCTGGGTGCTCAGTACTCGGGGTGCTGGGTGCTCAGTACTCAGGGTGCTGAGTGCTCAGCGCTCGGGGTGCTGGGTGCTCACTGCTCAGGGTGATCGGTGCACAGTGCTCAGGGTGCTGGGTGCTCAGTCCTCCGGGTGCTCAGTGCTCAGGTTGCTGGGTGCTCATTGCTCGGTGTGCTCGGTGCTCAGTACTCAGGGTGCTGAGTGCTCAGTACTCAGGGTGCTGGGTGCTCAGTACTCAGGTTGCTGGTTGCTCAGTACTCAGGGTGCTGGGTGCTCAGTGCTCAGGGTGCTGGGTGCTCAGTGCTCGGGGTGCTGGGTGCTCAGGGCTGTGGTGCTGGGTGCTCAGTGCTCAGTGCTCAGGGTGCTGGGTGCTCAGTGCTCAGTGCTCAGGGTGCTGGTTGCTCAGGACTCAGGGTGCTGGGTGCTCAGTACTCAGGGTACTGGGTGCTCAGTGCTCAGAGTGCTCTGTGCACAGTACTCAGGGTGCTGGGTGCTCAGGGCTCGGGGTGCTGGGTGCTCAGTGCTCAGGGTGCTGGGTGCTCAGTACTCAGGGTGCTGGGTGCTCAGTACTCAGGGTGCTTGGTGCTCAGTACTCAGGGTGCTCAGTTCTCAGTACTCGGGGTGCTGGGTGCTCAGTGCTCAGGGTGCTCAGTGCTCAGTGCTCGGGGTGGTGGGTGCTCAGTACTCGGGGTGCTGGGTGATCAGTGCTCAGGGTGCTCAGTGCTCAGTGCTCAGTGCTCAGGGTGCTGGGTGTTCAGTACTCAGGGTGCTGGGTGCTCAGTACTCAGGGTGCTGGGTGCTCAGTGCTCAGGGTGCTGGGTGCTCAGTACTCTGGGTGTTGGGTGCTCAGTACTCAGGGTGCTGGGTGCTCCGTGCTCAGGGTGCTGGGTGCTCAGTGCTCAGGGTTCTGGGTGCTCAGTGCTCAGGGTGCTGGGTGCTCAGTACTCAGGGTGCTGGGTGCTTAGTGCTCGAGGTGCTCGGTGCTCAGTACTCAAGGTGCTGGGTGCTCAGTGCTCAGGGTGATGGGTGCTCAGTCCTCGGGGTGCTCCGTGCTCATGGTGCTGGGTGCTCAGTGCTCAGGGTGCTGGGTGCTCAGTGCTCGGGGTGCTGGGTGCTCAGTACTCAGTGTGCTCAGTGCTCGGGGATCTCGGTGCTCAGTACTCAGGGTGATGGGTGCTCAGTTCTCAGTGCTCGGGGTCCTGGGTGCTCCGTGCTCGGGGTGCTGGGTGCTCAGTTCTCTGGGTGCTTAGTGCTCAGTACTCAGGGTGCTGGGTGCTCAGTACTCATGGTGCTGGGTGCTCATTCTCAGGGTGCTGGGTGCTCAGTGCTCGGGTTGCTGGGTGCTCAGTACTCAGGGTGCTGGGGGCTCAGTACTCAGGGTGCTGTGTGCTCAGTATCAGGGTGCTCGGTTCTCAGTACTCAGGGTGCTGGGTGCTCATTCTCGGGGTGCTGGGTGCTCAGTGCTCGGGGTGATGGGTGCTCAGTACTCGGGGTGCTCAGTGCTCAGTCCTCAGGGTGCTGGGTGCTCAGTACTCAGGGTGCTGGGTGCTCAGTGCTCGGGGTGCTCGGTGCTCAGTGCTGAGGGTGGTGCTGGGTGCTCAGTACTCAGGGTGCTGGGTGCTCAGTGCTCAGGGTGCTGGGTGCTCAGTACTCAGGGTGATCGGTGCTCAGTACTCAGGATGCTGGGTGCTCAGAGCTCAGGGTGCTGGGTACTCAGTACTCAGGGTGCTGGGTGCTCATTACTCAGGGTGCTGGGTGCTCAGTGCTCAGGGTGCTGGGTGCTCAGTGCTCGGCGTGCTGGGTGCTCAGTACTCAGGATGCTCGGTGCTCAGTGCTCAGTAATCAGGGTGCTCAGTACTCAGGGTGCTGGGTGCTCAGTGCTCTGTGTGCTGGGTGCTCAGTACTCAGGGTGCTGGGTGCTCAGTACTCGGGGTGCTGGGTGCTCAGTACTCAGGGTGCTGGGTGCTCAGTGCTCGGGGTGCTGGGTGCTCACTGCTCAGGGTGATCGGTGCTCAGTGCTCAGGGTGCTGGGTGCTCAGTCCTCCGGGTGCTCAGTGCTCAGGGTGCTGGGTGCTCATTTATCGGTGTGCTCGGTGCTCAGTACTCAGGGTGCTGAGTGCTCAGTACTCAGGGTGCTGGGTGCTCAGTACTCAGGTTGCTGGTTGCTCAGTACTCAGGGTGATGGGTGCTCAGTGCTCAGGGTGCTGGGTGCTCAGTGCTCGGGGTGCTGGGTGCTCAGGGCTGTGGTGCTGGGTGCTCAGTGCTCAGGGTGCTGGGTGCTCAGTACTCAGGGTGCTGGGTGCTCAGTGCTCGTTGTGCTCGGTGCTCAGTACTCAAGGTGCTGGGTGCTCAGTGCTCAGGGTGCTGGGTGCTCAGTGCTCAGTGCTCAGGGTGCTCTGTGCTCAGGACTCAGGGTGCTGGGTGCTCAGTGCTCGGGGTGCTGCGTGCTCAGTGCTCAGGGAGCTGGGTGCTCAGTGCTCAGGGTGCTGGGTGCTCAGTACTCAGGGTGCTGGGTGCTCAGTGCTCGTTGTGCTCGGTGCTCAGTACTCAAGGTGCTGGGTGCTCAGTGCTCAGGGTGCTGGGTGCTCAGTCCTCGGGGTGCTCCGTGCTCAGTGATCAGGGTGCTGGGTGCTCAGTACTCAGGGTGCTCGGTGCTCAGTACTCAGGGGTCTCAGTGCTCAGTACTCAGGGTGCTGGGTGCTCAGTGCTCAGGGTGCTGCGTGCTCAGTACTCAGGGTGCTCAGTGCTCAGTACTCGGGGTGCTTGGTGCTCAGTACTCAGGGTGCTCGGTGCTCAGTACTCGTGGTGCTGGGCGCTCAGTGCTCAGGGTGCTCAGTGCTCCGTGCTCGGGGTGCTGGGTGCTCAGTGCTCTGGGTGCTTAGTGCTCAGTACTCATGGTGCTGGGTGCTCATTCTCAGGGTGCTGGGTGCTCAGTGCTCGGGTTGCTGGGTGCTCAGTACTCAGGGTGCTGGGGGCTCAGTACTCAGGGTGCTGGGTGCTCAGTACTCAGGGTGCTCGGTTCTCAGTACTCAGGGTGCTAGGTGCTCATTCTCGGGGTGCTGGGTGCTCAGTGCTCGGGGTGCTGGGTGCTCAGTACTCAGGGTGCTGGGGGCTCAGTACTCAGGGTGCTGGGTGCTCAGTACTCAGGGTGATCTGTTCTCAGTACTCAGGTTGCTGGGTGCTCAGTGCTCGGGGTGCTGGGTGCTCAGTACTCGGGGTGCTCAGTGCTCAGTACTCAGGGTGCTGGGTCCTCAGTACTCAGGGTGCTGGGTGCTCAGAGCTCGGGGTGCTCGGTGCTCAGTACTCGGGGTGCAGGGTGCTCAGTACTCGGGGTGCTGGGTGCTCAGTGCTCAGGGTGCTGGGTGCTCAGTGCTCGGGGTGCTGGGTGCTCAGTGCTGAGGGTGGTGCTGGGTGCTCAGTACTCAGGGTGCTGGGTGCTCAGTGCTCAGGGTTCTCGGTGCTCAGTACTAAGGCTGCTGGGTGCTCAGTACTCAGGGTGCTCGGTGCTCAGTACTCAGGGTGCTGGGTGCTCAGAGCTCAGGGTGCTGGGTACTCAGTACTCAGGGTGCTGGGTGCTCAGTGCTCAGGGTGCTGGGTGCTCAGTGCTCGGGGTGCTGGGTGCTCAGTACTCAGTGTGCTCAGTGCTCGGGGAGCTCGGTGCTCAGTACTCAGGGTGCTGGGTGCTCAGTTCTCAGTGCATGGGGTCCTGGTTGCTCCGTGCTCGGGGTGCTGGGTGCTCAGTCCTCCGGGTGCTCAGTGCTCAGGGTGCTGGGTGCTCATTGCTCGGTGTGCTCGGTGCTCAGTACTCAGGGTGCTGAGTGCTCAGTACTCAGGGTGCTGGGTGCTCAGTACTCAGGTTGCTGGTTGCTCAGTACTCAGGGTGCTGGGTGCTCAGTGCTCAGGGTGCTGGGTGCTCAGTGCTCGGGGTGCTGGGTGCTCAGGGCTGTGGTGCTGGGTGCTCAGTGCTCAGTGCTCAGGGTGCTGGGTGCTCAGTGCTCAGTGCTCAGGGTGCTGGTTGCTCAGTACTCAGGGTGCTGGGTGCTCAGTACTCAGGGTGCTGGGTGCTCAGTGCTCAGAGTGCTCTGTGCTCAGTACTCAGGGTGCTGGGTGCTCAGTGCTCGGGGTGCTGGGTGCTCAGTGCTCAGGGTACTGGGTGCTCAGTGCTCAGGGTTCTGGGTGCTCAGTGCTCAGGGTGCTGGGTGCTCAGTACTCAGGGTGCTGGGTGCTTAGTGCTCGAGGTGCTCGGTGCTCAGTACTCAAGGTGCTGGGTGCTCAGTGCTCAGGGTGCTGGGTGCTCAGTCCTCGGGGTGCTCCGTGCTCATGGTGCTGGGTGCTCAGTGCTCAGGGTGCAGGGAGCTCAGTGCTCGGGGTGCTGGGTGCTCAGTACTCAGTGTGCAGAGTGCTCGGCGAGCTCGGTGCTCAGTACTCAGGGTGCTGGGTGCTCAGTTCTCAGTGCTTGGGGTCCTGGTTGCTCCGTGCTCGGGGTGCTGGGTGCTCAGTGCTCTGGGTGCTTAGTGCTCAGTACTCAGGGTGCTGGGTGCTCAGTACTCATGGTGCTGGGTGCTCATTCTCAGGGTGCTGGGTGCTCAGTGCTCAGGTTGCTGGGTGCTCAGTACTCAGGGTGCTGGGGGCTCAGTACTCAGGGTGCTGGGTGCTCAGTACTCAGGGTGCTCGGTTCTCAGTACTCAGGGTGCTGGGTGCTCATTCTCGGGGTGCTGGGTGCTCAGTGCTCGGGGTGCTGGGTGCTCAGTACTCAGGGTGCTGGGGGCTCAGTACTCAGTGTGCTGGGTGCTCAGAACTCAGGGTGATCTGATCTCAGTACTCAGGTTGCTGGGTGCTCAGTGCTCGGGGTGCTGGGTGCTCAGTACTCGGGGTGCTCAGTGCTCAGTACTCAGGGTGCTGGGTGCTCAGTACTCAGGGTGCTGGGTGCTCAGTGCTCGGGGTGCTCGGTGCTCAGTACTCGGGGTGCAGGGTGCTCAGTACTCGGGGTGCTGGGTGCTCAGTGTTCAGGGAGCTGGGTGCTCAGTGCTCGGGGTGCTGGGTGCTCAGTGCTGAGGGTGGTGCTGGGTGCTCAGTACTCAGGGTGCTGGGTGCTCAGTGCTCAGGGTGCTGGGTGCTCAGTACTAAGGGTGCTGGGTGCTCAGTACTCAGGGTGCTCGGTGCTCAGTACTCAGGGTGCTTTGTGCTCAGAGCTCAGGGTGCTGGGTACTCAGTACTCAGGTGCTGAGTGCTCAGTACTCAGGGTGCTGGGTGCTCAGTGCTCAGGGTGCTGGGTGCTCAGTGCTCAGGGTGCTGGGTGCTCAGTGGTCGGGGTGCTGGGTGCTCAGTACTCAGGATGCTCGGTGCTCAGTGCTCAGTAATCAGGGTGCTCAGTACTCAGGGTTCTGGGTGCTCAGTGCTCGGGGTGCTGGGTGCTCAGTACTTAGGGTGCTGGGTGCTCAGTACTCGGGGTGCTGGGTGCTCAGTACTCAGGGTGCTGAGTGCTCAGTGCTCGGGGTGCTGGGTGCTCACTGCTCAGGGTGATCGGTGCACAGTGCTCAGGGTGCTGGGTGCTCAGTGCTCGGGGTGCTCGGTGCTCAGTACGCGGGGTGCAGGGTGCTCAGTACTCGGGGTGCTGGGTGCTCAGTGTTCAGGGAGCTGGGTGCTCAGTGCTCGGGGTGCTGGGTGCTCAGTGCTGAGGGTGGTGCTGGGTGCTCAGTACTCAGGGTGCTGGGTGCTCAGTGCTCAGGGTGCTGGGTGCTCAGTACTAAGGGTGCTGGGTGCTCAGTACTCAGGGTGCTCGGTGCTCAGTACTCAGGGTGCTGGGTGCTCAGAGCTCAGGGTGCTGGGTACTCAGTACTCAGGTGCTGAGTGCTCAGTACTCAGGGTGCTGGGTGCTCAGTGCTCAGGGTGCTGGGTGCTCAGTGCTCAGGGTGCTGGGTGCTCAGTGCTCGGGGTGCTGGGTGCTCAGTACTCAGGATGCTCGGTGCTCAGTGCTCAGTAATCAGGGTGCTCAGTACTCAGGGTTCTGTGTGCTCAGTGCTCGGGGTGCTGGGTGCTCAGTACTCAGGGTGCTGGGTGCTCAGTACTCGGGGTGCTGGGTGCTCAGTACTCAGGGTGCTGAGTGCTCAGTGCTCGGGGTGCTGGGTGCTCACTGCTCAGGGTGATCGGTGCACAGTGCTCAGGGTGCTGGGTGCTCAGTCCTCCGGGTGCTCAGTGCTCAGGGTGCTGGGTGCTCATTGCTCGGTGTGCTCGGTGCTCAGTACTCAGGGTGCTGAGTGCTCAGTACTCAGGGTGCTGGGTGCTCAGTACTCAGGTTGCTGGTTGCTCAGTACTCAGGGTGCTGGGTGCTCAGTGCTCAGGGTGCTGGGTGCTCAGTGCTCGGGGTGCTGGGTGCTCAGGGCTGTGGTGCTGGGTGCTCAGTGCTCAGTGCTCAGGGTGCTGGGTGCTCAGTGCTCAGTGCTCAGGGTGCTGGTTGCTCAGGACTCAGGGTGCTGGGTGCTCAGTACTCAGGGTACTGGGTGCTCAGTTGTCAGAGTGCTCTGTGCACAGTACTCAGGGTGCTGGGTGCTCAGGGCTCGGGGTGCTGGGTGCTCAGTGCTCAGGGTGCTGGGTGCTCAGTACTCAGGGTGCTGGGTGCTCAGTACTCAGGGTGCTTGGTGCTCAGTACTCAGGGTGCTCAGTTCTCAGTACTCGGGGTGCTGGGTGCTCAGTGCTCAGGGTGCTGGGTGCTCAGTGCTCAGGGTGCTGGGTGCTCAGTGCTCGGGGTGCTGGGTGCTCAGTACTCAGGATGCTCGGTGCTCAGTGCTCAGTAATCAGGGTGCTCAGTACTCAGGGTTCTGGGTGCTCAGTGCTCGGGGTGCTGGGTGCTCAGTACTCAGGGTGCTGGGTGCTCAGTACTCGGGGTGCTGGGTGCTCAGTACTCAGGGTGCTGAGTGCTCAGCGCTCGGGGTGCTGGGTGCTCACTGCTCAGGGTGATCTGTGCACAGTGCTCAGGGTGCTGGGTGCTCAGTCCTCCGGGTGCTCAGTGCTCAGGGTGCTGGGTGCTCATTGCTCGGTGTGCTCGGTGCTCAGTACTCAGGGTGCTGAGTGCTCAGTACTCAGGGTGCTGGGTGCTCAGTACTCAGGTTGCTGGTTGCTCAGTACTCAGGGTGCTGGGTGCTCAGTGCTCAGGGTGCTGGGTGCTCAGTGCTCGGGGTGCTGGGTGCTCAGGGCTGTGGTGCTGGGTGCTCAGTGCTCAGTGCTCAGGGTGCTGGGTGCTCAGTGCTCAGTGCTCAGGGTGCTGGTTGCTCAGGACTCAGGGTGCTGGGTGCTCAGTACTCAGGGTACTGGGTGCTCAGTGCTCAGAGTGCTCTGTGCACAGTACTCAGGGTGCTGGGTGCTCAGGGCTCGGGGTGCTGGGTGCTCAGTGCTCAGGGTGCTGGGTGCTCAGTACTCAGGGTGCTGGGTGCTCAGTACTCAGGGTGCTTGGTGCTCAGTACTCAGGGTGCTCAGTTCTCAGTACTCGGGGTGCTGGGTGCTCAGTGCTCAGGGTGCTCAGTGCTCAGTGCTCGGGGTGGTGGGTGCTCAGTACTCGGGGTGCTGGGTGATCAGTGCTCAGGGTGCTCAGTGCTCAGTGCTCAGTGCTCAGGGTGCTGGGTGTTCAGTACTCAGGGTGCTGGGTGCTCAGTACTCAGGGTGCTGGGTGCTCAGTGCTCAGGGTGCTGGGTGCTCAGTACTCTGGGTGTTGGGTGCTCAGTACTCAGGGTGCTGGGTGCTCCGTGCTCAGGGTGCTGGGTGCTCAGTGCTCAGGGTTCTGGGTGCTCAGTGCTCAGGGTGCTGGGTGCTCAGTACTCAGGGTGCTGGGTGCTTAGTGCTCGAGGTGCTCGGTGCTCAGTACTCAAGGTGCTGGGTGCTCAGTGCTCAGGGTGCTGGGTGCTCAGTCCTCGGGGTGCTCCGTGCTCATGGTGCTGGGTGCTCAGTGCTCAGGGTGCTGGGTGCTCAGTGCTCGGGGTGCTGGGTGCTCAGTACTCAGTGTGCTCAGTGCTCGGGGATCTCGGTGCTCAGTACTCAGGGTGATGGGTGCTCAGTTCTCAGTGCTCGGGGTCCTGGGTGCTCCGTGCTCGGGGTGCTGGGTGCGCAGTGCTCTGGGTGCTTAGTGCTCAGTACTCAGGGTGCTGGGTGCTCAGTACTCATGGTGCTGGGTGCTCATTCTCAGGGTGCTGGGTGCTCAGTGCTCGGGTTGCTGGGTGCTCAGTACTCAGGGTGCTGGGGGCTCAGTACTCAGGGTGCTGTGTGCTCAGTATCAGGGTGCTCGGTTCTCAGTACTCAGGGTGCTGGGTGCTCATTCTCGGGGTGCTGGGTGCTCAGTGCTCGGGGTGATGGGTGCTCAGTACTCGGGGTGCTCAGTGCTCAGTCCTCAGGGTGCTGGGTGCTCAGTACTCAGGGTGCTGGGGGCTCAGTACTCAGTGTGCTGGGTGCTCAGAACTCAGGGTGATCTGATCTCAGTACTCAGGTTGCTGGGTGCTCAGTGCTCGGGGTGCTGGATGCTCAGTACTCGGGGTGCTCAGTGCTCAGTACTCAGGGTGCTGGGTGCTCAGTACTCAGGGTGCTGGGTGCTCAGTGCTCGGGGTGCTCGGTGCTCAGTACTCGGGGTGCAGGGTGCTCAGTACTCGGGGTGCTGGGTGCTCAGTGTTCAGGGAGCTGGGTGCTCAGTGCTCGGGGTGCTGGGTGCTCAGTGCTGAGGGTGGTGCTGGGTGCTCAGTACTCAGGGTGCTGGGTGCTCAGTGCTCAGGGTGCTGGGTGCTCAGTACTAAGGGTGCTGGGTGCTCAGTACTCAGGGTGCTCGGTGCTCAGTACTCAGGGTGCTTTGTGCTCAGAGCTCAGGGTGCTGGGTACTCAGTACTCAGGTGCTGAGTGCTCAGTACTCAGGGTGCTGGGTGCTCAGTGCTCAGGGTGCTGGGTGCTCAGTGCTCAGGGTGCTGGGTGCTCAGTGGTCGGGGTGCTGGGTGCTCAGTACTCAGGATGCTCGGTGCTCAGTGCTCAGTAATCAGGGTGCTCAGTACTCAGGGTTCTGGGTGCTCAGTGCTCGGGGTGCTGGGTGCTCAGTACTTAGGGTGCTGGGTGCTCAGTACTCGGGGTGCTGGGTGCTCAGTACTCAGGGTGCTGAGTGCTCAGTGCTCGGGGTGCTGGGTGCTCACTGCTCAGGGTGATCGGTGCACAGTGCTCAGGGTGCTGGGTGCTCAGTGCTCCTGGTGCTCGGTGCTCAGTACTCGGGGTGCAGGGTGCTCAGTACTCGGGGTGCTGGGTGCTCAGTGTTCAGGGAGCTGGGTGCTCAGTGCTCGGGGTGCTGGGTGCTCAGTGCTGAGGGTGGTGCTGGGTGCTCAGTACTCAGGGTGCTGGGTGCTCAGTGCTCAGGGTGCTGGGTGCTCAGTACTAAGGGTGCTGGGTGCTCAGTACTCAGGGTGCTCGGTGCTCAGTACTCAGGGTGCTGGGTGCTCAGAGCTCAGGGTGCTGGGTACTCAGTACTCAGGTGCTGAGTGCTCAGTACTCAGGGTGCTGGGTGCTCAGTGCTCAGGGTGCTGGGTGCTCAGTGCTCAGGGTGCTGGGTGCTCAGTGCTCGGGGTGCTGGGTGCTCAGTACTCAGGATGCTCGGTGCTCAGTGCTCAGTAATCAGGGTGCTCAGTACTCAGGGTTCTGTGTGCTCAGTGCTCGGGGTGCTGGGTGCTCAGTACTCAGGGTGCTGGGTGCTCAGTACTCGGGGTGCTGGGTGCTCAGTACTCAGGGTGCTGAGTGCTCAGTGCTCGGGGTGCTGGGTGCTCACTGCTCAGGGTGATCGGTGCACAGTGCTCAGGGTGCTGGGTGCTCAGTCCTCCGGGTGCTCAGTGCTCAGGGTGCTGGGTGCTCATTGCTCGGTGTGCTCGGTGCTCAGTACTCAGGGTGCTGAGTGCTCAGTACTCAGGGTGCTGGGTGCTCAGTACTCAGGTTGCTGGTTGCTCAGTACTCAGGGTGCTGGGTGCTCAGTGCTCAGGGTGCTGGGTGCTCAGTGCTCGGGGTGCTGGGTGCTCAGGGCTGTGGTGCTGGGTGCTCAGTGCTCAGTGCTCAGGGTGCTGGGTGCTCAGTGCTCAGTGCTCAGGGTGCTGGTTGCTCAGGACTCAGGGTGCTGGGTGCTCAGTACTCAGGGTACTGGGTGCTCAGTTGTCAGAGTGCTCTGTGCACAGTACTCAGGGTGCTGGGTGCTCAGGGCTCGGGGTGCTGGGTGCTCAGTGCTCAGGGTGCTGGGTGCTCAGTACTCAGGGTGCTGGGTGCTCAGTACTCAGGGTGCTTGGTGCTCAGTACTCAGGGTGCTCAGTTCTCAGTACTCGGGGTGCTGGGTGCTCAGTGCTCAGGGTGCTGGGTGCTCAGTGCTCAGGGTGCTGGGTGCTCAGTGCTCGCGGTGCTGGGTGCTCAGTACTCAGGATGCTCGGTGCTCAGTGCTCAGTAATCAGGGTGCTCAGTACTCAGGGTTCTGGGTGCTCAGTGCTCGGGGTGCTGGGTGCTCAGTACTCAGGGTGCTGGGTGCTCAGTACTCGGGGTGCTGGGTGCTCAGTACTCAGGGTGCTGAGTGCTCAGCGCTCGGGGTGCTGGGTGCTCACTGCTCAGGGTGATCTGTGCACAGTGCTCAGGGTGCTGGGTGCTCAGTCCTCCGGGTGCTCAGTGCTCAGGGTGCTGGGTGCTCATTGCTCGGTGTGCTCGGTGCTCAGTACTCAGGGTGCTGAGTGCTCAGTACTCAGGGTGCTGGGTGCTCAGTACTCAGGTTGCTGGTTGCTCAGTACTCAGGGTGCTGGGTGCTCAGTGCTCAGGGTGCTGGGTGCTCAGTGCTCGGGGTGCTGGGTGCTCAGGGCTGTGGTGCTGGGTGCTCAGTGCTCAGTGCTCAGGGTGCTGGGTGCTCAGTGCTCAGTGCTCAGGGTGCTGGTTGCTCAGGACTCAGGGTGCTGGGTGCTCAGTACTCAGGGTACTGGGTGCTCAGTGCTCAGAGTGCTCTGTGCACAGTACTCAGGGTGCTGGGTGCTCAGGGCTCGGGGTGCTGGGTGCTCAGTGCTCAGGGTGCTGGGTGCTCAGTACTCAGGGTGCTGGGTGCTCAGTACTCAGGGTGCTTGGTGCTCAGTACTCAGGGTGCTCAGTTCTCAGTACTCGGGGTGCTGGGTGCTCAGTGCTCAGGGTGCTCAGTGCTCAGTGCTCGGGGTGGTGGGTGCTCAGTACTCGGGGTGCTGGGTGATCAGTGCTCAGGGTGCTCAGTGCTCAGTGCTCAGTGCTCAGGGTGCTGGGTGTTCAGTACTCAGGGTGCTGGGTGCTCAGTACTCAGGGTGCTGGGTGCTCAGTGCTCAGGGTGCTGGGTGCTCAGTACTCTGGGTGTTGGGTGCTCAGTACTCAGGGTGCTGGGTGCTCCGTGCTCAGGGTGCTGGGTGCTCAGTGCTCAGGGTTCTGGGTGCTCAGTGCTCAGGGTGCTGGGTGCTCAGTACTCAGGGTGCTGGGTGCTTAGTGCTCGAGGTGCTCGGTGCTCAGTACTCAAGGTGCTGGGTGCTCAGTGCTCAGGGTGCTGGGTGCTCAGTCCTCGGGGTGCTCCGTGCTCATGGTGCTGGGTGCTCAGTGCTCAGGGTGCTGGGTGCTCAGTGCTCGGGGTGCTGGGTGCTCAGTACTCAGTGTGCTCAGTGCTCGGGGATCTCGGTGCTCAGTACTCAGGGTGATGGGTGCTCAGTTCTCAGTGCTCGGGGTCCTGGGTGCTCCGTGCTCGGGGTGCTGGGTGCTCAGTGCTCTGGGTGCTTAGTGCTCAGTACTCAGGGTGCTGGGTGCTCAGTACTCATGGTGCTGGGTGCTCATTCTCAGGGTGCTGGGTGCTCAGTGCTCGGGTTGCTGGGTGCTCAGTACTCAGGGTGCTGGGGGCTCAGTACTCAGGGTGCTGTGTGCTCAGTATCAGGGTGCTCGGTTCTCAGTACTCAGGGTGCTGGGTGCTCATTCTCGGGGTGCTGGGTGCTCAGTGCTCGGGGTGATGGGTGCTCAGTACTCGGGGTGCTCAGTGCTCAGTCCTCAGGGTGCTGGGTGCTCAGTACTCAGGGTGCTGGGTGCTCAGTGCTCGGGGTGCTCGGTGCTCAGTGCTGAGGGTGGTGCTGGGTGCTCAGTACTCAGGGTGCTGGGTGCTCAGTGCTCAGGGTGCTGGGTGCTCAGTACTCAGGGTGATCGGTGCTCAGTACTCAGGATGCTGGGTGCTCAGAGCTCAGGGTGCTGGGTACTCAGTACTCAGGGTGCTGGGTGCTCATTACTCAGGGTGCTGGGTGCTCAGTGCTCAGGGTGCTGGGTGCTCAGTGCTCAGGGTGCTGGGTGCTCAGTGCTCGGCGTGCTGGGTGCTCAGTACTCAGGATGCTCGGTGCTCAGTGCTCAGTAATCAGGGTGCTCAGTACTCAGGGTGCTGGGTGCTCAGTGCTCTGTGTGCTGGGTGCTCAGTACTCAGGGTGCTGGGTGCTCAGTACTCGGGGTGCTGGGTGCTCAGTACTCAGGGTGCTGGGTGCTCAGTGCTCGGGGTGCTGGGTGCTCACTGCTCAGGGTGATCGGTGCTCAGTGCTCAGGGTGCTGGGTGCTCAGTCCTCCGGGTGCTCAGTGCTCAGGGTGCTGGGTGCTCATTTATCGGTGTGCTCGGTGCTCAGTACTCAGGGTGCTGAGTGCTCAGTACTCAGGGTGCTGGGTGCTCAGTACTCAGGTTGCTGGTTGCTCAGTACTCAGGGTGATGGGTGCTCAGTGCTCAGGGTGCTGGGTGCTCAGTGCTCGGGGTGCTGGGTGCTCAGGGCTGTGGTGCTGGGTGCTCAGTGCTCAGGGTGCTGGGTGCTCAGTACTCAGGGTGCTGGGTGCTCAGTGCTCGTTGTGCTCGGTGCTCAGTACTCAAGGTGCTGGGTGCTCAGTGCTCAGGGTGCTGGGTGCTCAGTGCTCAGTGCTCAGGGTGCTCTGTGCTCAGGACTCAGGGTGCTGGGTGCTCAGTGCTCGGGGTGCTGCGTGCTCAGTGCTCAGGGAGCTGGGTGCTCAGTGCTCAGGGTGCTGGGTGCTCAGTACTCAGGGTGCTGGGTGCTCAGTGCTCGTTGTGCTCGGTGCTCAGTACTCAAGGTGCTGGGTGCTCAGTGCTCAGGGTGCTGGGTGCTCAGTCCTCGGGGTGCTCCGTGCTCAGTGATCAGGGTGCTGGGTGCTCAGTACTCAGGGTGCTCGGTGCTCAGTACTCAGGGGTCTCAGTGCTCAGTACTCAGGGTGCTGGGTGCTCAGTGCTCAGGGTGCTGCGTGCTCAGTACTCAGGGTGCTCAGTGCTCAGTACTCGGGGTGCTTGGTGCTCAGTACTCAGGGTGCTCGGTGCTCAGTACTCAGGTTGCTGGTTGCTCAGTACTCAGGGTGCTGGGTGCTCAGTGCTCAGGGTGCTGGGTGCTCAGTGCTCGGGGTGCTGGGTGCTCAGGGCTGTGGTGCTGGGTGCTCAGTGCTCAGTGCTCAGGGTGCTGGGTGCTCAGTGCTCAGTGCTCAGGGTGCTGGTTGCTCAGGACTCAGGGTGCTGGGTGCTCAGTACTCAGGGTACTGGGTGCTCAGTTGTCAGAGTGCTCTGTGCACAGTACTCAGGGTGCTGGGTGCTCAGGGCTCGGGGTGCTGGGTGCTCAGTGCTCAGGGTGCTGGGTGCTCAGTACTCAGGGTGCTGGGTGCTCAGTACTCAGGGTGCTTGGTGCTCAGTACTCAGGGTGCTCAGTTCTCAGTACTCGGGGTGCTGGGTGCTCAGTGCTCAGGGTGCTGGGTGCTCAGTGCTCAGGGTGCTGGGTGCTCAGTGCTCGCGGTGCTGGGTGCTCAGTACTCAGGATGCTCGGTGCTCAGTGCTCAGTAATCAGGGTGCTCAGTACTCAGGGTTCTGGGTGCTCAGTGCTCGGGGTGCTGGGTGCTCAGTACTCAGGGTGCTGGGTGCTCAGTACTCGGGGTGCTGGGTGCTCAGTACTCAGGGTGCTGAGTGCTCAGCGCTCGGGGTGCTGGGTGCTCACTGCTCAGGGTGATCTGTGCACAGTGCTCAGGGTGCTGGGTGCTCAGTCCTCCGGGTGCTCAGTGCTCAGGGTGCTGGGTGCTCATTGCTCGGTGTGCTCGGTGCTCAGTACTCAGGGTGCTGAGTGCTCAGTACTCAGGGTGCTGGGTGCTCAGTACTCAGGTTGCTGGTTGCTCAGTACTCAGGGTGCTGGGTGCTCAGTGCTCAGGGTGCTGGGTGCTCAGTGCTCGGGGTGCTGGGTGCTCAGGGCTGTGGTGCTGGGTGCTCAGTGCTCAGTGCTCAGGGTGCTGGGTGCTCAGTGCTCAGTGCTCAGGGTGCTGGTTGCTCAGGACTCAGGGTGCTGGGTGCTCAGTACTCAGGGTACTGGGTGCTCAGTGCTCAGAGTGCTCTGTGCACAGTACTCAGGGTGCTGGGTGCTCAGGGCTCGGGGTGCTGGGTGCTCAGTGCTCAGGGTGCTGGGTGCTCAGTACTCAGGGTGCTGGGTGCTCAGTACTCAGGGTGCTTGGTGCTCAGTACTCAGGGTGCTCAGTTCTCAGTACTCGGGGTGCTGGGTGCTCAGTGCTCAGGGTGCTCAGTGCTCAGTGCTCGGGGTGGTGGGTGCTCAGTACTCGGGGTGCTGGGTGATCAGTGCTCAGGGTGCTCAGTGCTCAGTGCTCAGTGCTCAGGGTGCTGGGTGTTCAGTACTCAGGGTGCTGGGTGCTCAGTACTCAGGGTGCTGGGTGCTCAGTGCTCAGGGTGCTGGGTGCTCAGTACTCTGGGTGTTGGGTGCTCAGTACTCAGGGTGCTGGGTGCTCCGTGCTCAGGGTGCTGGGTGCTCAGTGCTCAGGGTTCTGGGTGCTCAGTGCTCAGGGTGCTGGGTGCTCAGTACTCAGGGTGCTGGGTGCTTAGTGCTCGAGGTGCTCGGTGCTCAGTACTCAAGGTGCTGGGTGCTCAGTGCTCAGGGTGCTGGGTGCTCAGTCCTCGGGGTGCTCCGTGCTCATGGTGCTGGGTGCTCAGTGCTCAGGGTGCTGGGTGCTCAGTGCTCGGGGTGCTGGGTGCTCAGTACTCAGTGTGCTCAGTGCTCGGGGATCTCGGTGCTCAGTACTCAGGGTGATGGGTGCTCAGTTCTCAGTGCTCGGGGTCCTGGGTGCTCCGTGCTCGGGGTGCTGGGTGCTCAGTGCTCTGGGTGCTTAGTGCTCAGTACTCAGGGTGCTGGGTGCTCAGTACTCATGGTGCTGGGTGCTCATTCTCAGGGTGCTGGGTGCTCAGTGCTCGGGTTGCTGGGTGCTCAGTACTCAGGGTGCTGGGGGCTCAGTACTCAGGGTGCTGTGTGCTCAGTATCAGGGTGCTCGGTTCTCAGTACTCAGGGTGCTGGGTGCTCATTCTCGGGGTGCTGGGTGCTCAGTGCTCGGGGTGATGGGTGCTCAGTACTCGGGGTGCTCAGTGCTCAGTCCTCAGGGTGCTGGGTGCTCAGTACTCAGGGTGCTGGGTGCTCAGTGCTCGGGGTGCTCGGTGCTCAGTGCTGAGGGTGGTGCTGGGTGCTCAGTACTCAGGGTGCTGGGTGCTCAGTGCTCAGGGTGCTGGGTGCTCAGTACTCAGGGTGATCGGTGCTCAGTACTCAGGATGCTGGGTGCTCAGAGCTCAGGGTGCTGGGTACTCAGTACTCAGGGTGCTGGGTGCTCATTACTCATTGTGCTGGGTGCTCAGTGCTCAGGGTGCTGGGTGCTCAGTGCTCAGGGTGCTGGGTGCTCAGTGCTCGGCGTGCTGGGTGCTCAGTACTCAGGATGCTCGGTGCTCAGTGCTCAGTAATCAGGGTGCTCAGTACTCAGGGTGCTGGGTGCTCAGTGCTCTGTGTGCTGGGTGCTCAGTACTCAGGGTGCTGGGTGCTCAGTACTCGGGGTGCTGGGTGCTCAGTACTCAGGGTGCTGGGTGCTCAGTGCTCGGGGTGCTGGGTGCTCACTGCTCAGGGTGATCGGTGCTCAGTGCTCAGGGTGCTGGGTGCTCAGTCCTCCGGGTGCTCAGTGCTCAGGGTGCTGGGTGCTCATTTATCGGTGTGCTCGGTGCTCAGTACTCAGGGTGCTGAGTGCTCAGTACTCAGGGTGCTGGGTGCTCAGTACTCAGGTTGCTGGTTGCTCAGTACTCAGGGTGATGGGTGCTCAGTGCTCAGGGTGCTGGGTGCTCAGTGCTCGGGGTGCTGGGTGCTCAGGGCTGTGGTGCTGGGTGCTCAGTGCTCAGGGTGCTGGGTGCTCAGTACTCAGGGTGCTGGGTGCTCAGTGCTCGTTGTGCTCGGTGCTCAGTACTCAAGGTGCTGGGTGCTCAGTGCTCAGGGTGCTGGGTGCTCAGTGCTCAGTGCTCAGGGTGCTCTGTGCTCAGGACTCAGGGTGCTGGGTGCTCAGTGCTCGGGGTGCTGCGTGCTCAGTGCTCAGGGAGCTGGGTGCTCAGTGCTCAGGGTGCTGGGTGCTCAGTACTCAGGGTGCTGGGTGCTCAGTGCTCGTTGTGCTCGGTGCTCAGTACTCAAGGTGCTGGGTGCTCAGTGCTCAGGGTGCTGGGTGCTCAGTCCTCGGGGTGCTCCGTGCTCAGTGATCAGGGTGCTGGGTGCTCAGTACTCAGGGTGCTCGGTGCTCAGTACTCAGGGGTCTCAGTGCTCAGTACTCAGGGTGCTGGGTGCTCAGTGCTCAGGGTGCTGCGTGCTCAGTACTCAGGGTGCTCAGTGCTCAGTACTCGGGGTGCTTGGTGCTCAGTACTCAGGGTGCTCGGTGCTCAGTACTCAGGTTGCTGGTTGCTCAGTACTCAGGGTGCTGGGTGCTCAGTGCTCAGGGTGCTGGGTGCTCAGTGCTCGGGGTGCTGGGTGCTCAGGGCTGTGGTGCTGGGTGCTCAGTGCTCAGTGCTCAGGGTGCTGGGTGCTCAGTGCTCAGTGCTCAGGGTGCTGGTTGCTCAGGACTCAGGGTGCTGGGTGCTCAGTACTCAGGGTACTGGGTGCTCAGTTGTCAGAGTGCTCTGTGCACAGTACTCAGGGTGCTGGGTGCTCAGGGCTCGGGGTGCTGGGTGCTCAGTGCTCAGGGTGCTGGGTGCTCAGTACTCAGGGTGCTGGGTGCTCAGTACTCAGGGTGCTTGGTGCTCAGTACTCAGGGTGCTCAGTTCTCAGTACTCGGGGTGCTGGGTGCTCAGTGCTCAGGGTGCTGGGTGCTCAGTGCTCAGGGTGCTGGGTGCTCAGTGCTCGCGGTGCTGGGTGCTCAGTACTCAGGATGCTCGGTGCTCAGTGCTCAGTAATCAGGGTGCTCAGTACTCAGGGTTCTGGGTGCTCAGTGCTCGGGGTGCTGGGTGCTCAGTACTCAGGGTGCTGGGTGCTCAGTACTCGGGGTGCTGGGTGCTCAGTACTCAGGGTGCTGAGTGCTCAGCGCTCGGGGTGCTGGGTGCTCACTGCTCAGGGTGATCTGTGCACAGTGCTCAGGGTGCTGGGTGCTCAGTCCTCCGGGTGCTCAGTGCTCAGGGTGCTGGGTGCTCATTGCTCGGTGTGCTCGGTGCTCAGTACTCAGGGTGCTGAGTGCTCAGTACTCAGGGTGCTGGGTGCTCAGTACTCAGGTTGCTGGTTGCTCAGTACTCAGGGTGCTGGGTGCTCAGTGCTCAGGGTGCTGGGTGCTCAGTGCTCGGGGTGCTGGGTGCTCAGGGCTGTGGTGCTGGGTGCTCAGTGCTCAGTGCTCAGGGTGCTGGGTGCTCAGTGCTCAGTGCTCAGGGTGCTGGTTGCTCAGGACTCAGGGTGCTGGGTGCTCAGTACTCAGGGTACTGGGTGCTCAGTGCTCAGAGTGCTCTGTGCACAGTACTCAGGGTGCTGGGTGCTCAGGGCTCGGGGTGCTGGGTGCTCAGTGCTCAGGGTGCTGGGTGCTCAGTACTCAGGGTGCTGGGTGCTCAGTACTCAGGGTGCTTGGTGCTCAGTACTCAGGGTGCTCAGTTCTCAGTACTCGGGGTGCTGGGTGCTCAGTGCTCAGGGTGCTCAGTGCTCAGTGCTCGGGGTGGTGGGTGCTCAGTACTCGGGGTGCTGGGTGATCAGTGCTCAGGGTGCTCAGTGCTCAGTGCTCAGTGCTCAGGGTGCTGGGTGTTCAGTACTCAGGGTGCTGGGTGCTCAGTACTCAGGGTGCTGGGTGCTCAGTGCTCAGGGTGCTGGGTGCTCAGTACTCTGGGTGTTGGGTGCTCAGTACTCAGGGTGCTGGGTGCTCCGTGCTCAGGGTGCTGGGTGCTCAGTGCTCAGGGTTCTGGGTGCTCAGTGCTCAGGGTGCTGGGTGCTCAGTACTCAGGGTGCTGGGTGCTTAGTGCTCGAGGTGCTCGGTGCTCAGTACTCAAGGTGCTGGGTGCTCAGTGCTCAGGGTGCTGGGTGCTCAGTCCTCGGGGTGCTCCGTGCTCATGGTGCTGGGTGCTCAGTGCTCAGGGTGCTGGGTGCTCAGTGCTCGGGGTGCTGGGTGCTCAGTACTCAGTGTGCTCAGTGCTCGGGGATCTCGGTGCTCAGTACTCAGGGTGATGGGTGCTCAGTTCTCAGTGCTCGGGGTCCTGGGTGCTCCGTGCTCGGGGTGCTGGGTGCTCAGTGCTCTGGGTGCTTAGTGCTCAGTACTCAGGGTGCTGGGTGCTCAGTACTCATGGTGCTGGGTGCTCATTCTCAGGGTGCTGGGTGCTCAGTGCTCGGGTTGCTGGGTGCTCAGTACTCAGGGTGCTGGGGGCTCAGTACTCAGGGTGCTGTGTGCTCAGTATCAGGGTGCTCGGTTCTCAGTACTCAGGGTGCTGGGTGCTCATTCTCGGGGTGCTGGGTGCTCAGTGCTCGGGGTGATGGGTGCTCAGTACTCGGGGTGCTCAGTGCTCAGTCCTCAGGGTGCTGGGTGCTCAGTACTCAGGGTGCTGGGTGCTCAGTGCTCGGGGTGCTCGGTGCTCAGTGCTGAGGGTGGTGCTGGGTGCTCAGTACTCAGGGTGCTGGGTGCTCAGTGCTCAGGGTGCTGGGTGCTCAGTACTCAGGGTGATCGGTGCTCAGTACTCAGGATGCTGGGTGCTCAGAGCTCAGGGTGCTGGGTACTCAGTACTCAGGGTGCTGGGTGCTCATTACTCATTGTGCTGGGTGCTCAGTGCTCAGGGTGCTGGGTGCTCAGTGCTCAGGGTGCTGGGTGCTCAGTGCTCGGCGTGCTGGGTGCTCAGTACTCAGGATGCTCGGTGCTCAGTGCTCAGTAATCAGGGTGCTCAGTACTCAGGGTGCTGGGTGCTCAGTGCTCTGTGTGCTGGGTGCTCAGTACTCAGGGTGCTGGGTGCTCAGTACTCGGGGTGCTGGGTGCTCAGTACTCAGGGTGCTGGGTGCTCAGTGCTCGGGGTGCTGGGTGCTCACTGCTCAGGGTGATCGGTGCTCAGTGCTCAGGGTGCTGGGTGCTCAGTCCTCCGGGTGCTCAGTGCTCAGGGTGCTGGGTGCTCATTTATCGGTGTGCTCGGTGCTCAGTACTCAGGGTGCTGAGTGCTCAGTACTCAGGGTGCTGGGTGCTCAGTACTCAGGTTGCTGGTTGCTCAGTACTCAGGGTGATGGGTGCTCAGTGCTCAGGGTGCTGGGTGCTCAGTGCTCGGGGTGCTGGGTGCTCAGGGCTGTGGTGCTGGGTGCTCAGTGCTCAGGGTGCTGGGTGCTCAGTACTCAGGGTGCTGGGTGCTCAGTGCTCGTTGTGCTCGGTGCTCAGTACTCAAGGTGCTGGGTGCTCAGTGCTCAGGGTGCTGGGTGCTCAGTGCTCAGTGCTCAGGGTGCTCTGTGCTCAGGACTCAGGGTGCTGGGTGCTCAGTGCTCGGGGTGCTGCGTGCTCAGTGCTCAGGGAGCTGGGTGCTCAGTGCTCAGGGTGCTGGGTGCTCAGTACTCAGGGTGCTGGGTGCTCAGTGCTCGTTGTGCTCGGTGCTCAGTACTCAAGGTGCTGGGTGCTCAGTGCTCAGGGTGCTGGGTGCTCAGTCCTCGGGGTGCTCCGTGCTCAGTGATCAGGGTGCTGGGTGCTCAGTACTCAGGGTGCTCGGTGCTCAGTACTCAGGGGTCTCAGTGCTCAGTACTCAGGGTGCTGGGTGCTCAGTGCTCAGGGTGCTGCGTGCTCAGTACTCAGGGTGCTCAGTGCTCAGTACTCGGGGTGCTTGGTGCTCAGTACTCAGGGTGCTCGGTGCTCAGTACTCGTGGTGCTGGGCGCTCAGTGCTCAGGGTGCTCAGTGCTCCGTGCTCGGGGTGCTGGGTGCTCAGTGCTCTGGGTGCTTAGTGCTCAGTACTCATGGTGCTGGGTGCTCATTCTCAGGGTGCTGGGTGCTCAGTGCTCGGGTTGCTGGGTGCTCAGTACTCAGGGTGCTGGGGGCTCAGTACTCAGGGTGCTGGGTGCTCAGTACTCAGGGTGCTCGGTTCTCAGTACTCAGGGTGCTGGGTGCTCATTCTCGGGGTGCTGGGTGCTCAGTGCTCGGGGTGCTGGGTGCTCAGTACTCAGGGTGCTGGGGGCTCAGTTCTCAGGGTGCTGGGTGCTCAGTACTCAGGGTGATCTGTTCTCAGTACTCAGGTTGCTGGGTGCTCAGTGCTCGGGGTGCTGGGTGCTCAGTACTCGGGGTGCTCAGTGCTCAGTACTCAGGGTGCTGGGTCCTCAGTACTCAGGGTGCTGGGTGGTCAGTGCTCGGGGTGCTCGGTGCTCAGTACTCGGGGTGCAGGGTGCTCAGTACTCGGGGTGCTGGGTGCTCAGTGCTCAGGGTGCTGGGTGCTCAGTGCTCGGGGTGCTGGGTGCTCAGTGCTGAGGGTGGTGCTGGGTGCTCAGTACTCAGGGTGCTGGGTGCTCAGTGCTCAGGGTGCTCGGTGCTCAGTACTAAGGCTGCTGGGTGCTCAGTACTCAGGGTGCTCGGTGCTCAGTACTCAGGGTGCTGGGTGCTCAGAGCTCAGGGTGCTGGGTACTCAGTACTCAGTGTGCTGGGTGCTCAGTGCTCAGGGTGCTGGGTGCTCAGTGCTCGGGGTGCTGGGTGCTCAGTACTCAGTGTGCTCAGTGCTCGGGGAGCTCGGTGCTCAGTACTCAGGGTGCTGGGTGCTCAGTTCTCAGTGCTTGGGGTCCTGGTTGCTCCGTGCTCGGGGTGCTGGGTGCTCAGTGCTCTGGGTGCTTAGTGCTCAGTACTCAGGGTGCTGGGTGCTCAGTACTCATGGTGCTGGGTGCTCATTCTCAGGGTGCTGGGTGCTCAGTGCTCGGGTTGCTGGGTGCTCAGTACTCAGGGTGCTGGTTGCTCAGTACTCAGGGTGCTGGGTGCTCAGTACTCAGGGTGCTCGGTTCTCAGTACTCAGGGTGCTGGGTGCTCATTCTCGGGGTGCTGGGTGCTCAGTGCTCGGGGTGCTGGGTGCTCAGTACTCAGGGTGCTGGGGGCTCAGTACTCAGGGTGCTGGGTGCTCAGTACTCAGGGTGATCTGTTCTCAGTACTCAGGTTGCTGGGTGCTCAGTGCTCGGGGTGCTGGGTGCTCAGTACTCAGGGTGCTCAGTGCTCAGTACTCAGGGTGCTGGGTGCTCAGTACTCAGGGTGCTGGGTGCTCAGTGCTCGGGGTGCTCGGTGCTCAGTACTCGGGGTGCAGGTTGCTCAGTACTCGGGGTGCTGGGTGCTCAGTGTTCAGGGAGCTGGGTGCTCAGTGCTCGGGGTGCTGGGTGCTCAGTGCTGAGGGTGGTGCTGGGTGCTCAGTACTCAGGGTGCTGGGTGCTCAGTGCTCAGGGTGCTGGGTGCTCAGTACTAAGGGTGCTGGGTGCTCAGTACTCAGGGTGCTCGGTGCTCAGTACTCAGGGTGCTGGGTGCTCAGAGCTCAGGGTGCTGGGTACTCAGTACTCAGGGTGCTGAGTGCTCAGTACTCAGGGTGCTGGGTGCTCAGTGCTCAGGGTGCTGGGTGCTCAGTGCTCAGGGTGCTGGGTCCTCAGTGCTCGGGGTGCTGGGTGCTCAGTACTCAGGATGCTCGGTGCTCAGTGCTCAGTAATCAGGGTGCTCAGTACTCAGGGTGCTGGGTGCTCAGTGCTCAGGGTGCTGGGTGCTCAGTACCCAGGGTGCTGGGTGCTCAGTACTCGGGGTGCTGGGTGCTCAGTACTCAGGGTGCTGAGTGCTCAGTGCTCGGGGTGCTGGGTGCTCACTGCTCAGGGTGATCGGTGCTCAGTGCTCAGGGTGCTGGGTGCTCAGTCCTCCGGGTGCTCAGTGCTCAGGGTGCTGGGTGCTCATTGCTCGGTGTGCTCGGTGCTCAGTACTCAGGGTGCTGAGTGCTCAGTACTCAGGGTGCTGGGTGCTCAGTACTCAGGTTGCTGGTTGCTCAGTACTCAGGGTGCTGGGTGCTCAGTGCTCAGGGTGCTGGGTGCTCAGTGCTCGGGGTGCTGGGTGCTCAGGGCTATGGTGCTGGGTGCTCAGTGCTCAGTGCTCAGGGTGCTGGGTGCTCAGTGCTCAGTGCTCAGGGTGCTGGTTGCTCAGTACTCAGGGTGCTGGGTGCTCAGTACTCAGGGTGCTGGGTGCTCAGTGCTCAGAGTGCTCTGTGCTCAGTACTCAGGGTGCTGGGTGCTCAGTGCTCGGGGTGCTGGGTGCTCAGTGCTCAGGGTGCTGGGTGCTCAGTGCTCAGGGTTCTGGGTGCTCAGTGCTCAGGGTGCTGGGTGCTCAGTACTCAGGGTGCTGGGTGCTTAGTGCTCGAGGTGCTCGGTGCTCAGTACTCAAGGTGCTGGGTGCTCAGTGCTCAGGGTGCTGGGTGCTCAGTCCTCGGGGTGCTCCGTGCTCATGGTGCTGGGTGCTCAGTGCTCAGGGTGCTGGGTGCTCAGTGCTCGGGGTGCTGGGTGCTCAGTACTCAGTGTGCAGAGTGCTCGGGGAGCTCGGTGCTCAGTACTCAGGGTGCTGGGTGCTCAGTTCTCAGTGCTTGGGGTCCTGGTTGCTCCGTGCTCGGGGTGCTGGGTGCTCAGTGCTCTGGGTGCTTAGTGCTCAGTACTCAGGGTGCTGGGTGCTCAGTACTCATGGTGCTGGGTGCTCATTCTCAGGGTGCTGGGTGCTCAGTGCTCAGGTTGCTGGGTGCTCAGTACTCAGGGTGCTGGGGGCTCAGTACTCAGGGTGCTGGGTGCTCAGTACTCAGGGTGCTCGGTTCTCAGTACTCAGGGTGCTGGGTGCTCATTCTCGGGGTGCTGGGTGCTCAGTGCTCGGGGTGCTGGGTGCTCAGTACTCAGGGTGCTGGGGGCTCAGTACTCAGGGTGCTGGGTGCTCAGTACTCAGGGTGATCTGATCTCAGTACTCAGGTTGCTGGGTGCTCAGTGCTCGGGGTGCTGGGTGCTCAGTACTCGGGGTGCTCAGTGCTCAGTACTCAGGGTGCTGGGTGCTCAGTACTCAGGGTGCTGGGTGCTCAGTGCTCGGGGTGCTCGGTGCTCAGTACTCGGGGTGCAGGGTGCTCAGTACTCGGGGTGCTGGGTGCTCAGTGTTCAGGGAGCTGGGTGCTCAGTGCACGGGGTGCTGGGTGCTCAGTGCTGAGGGTGGTGCTGGGTGCTCAGTACTCAGGGTGCTGGGTGCTCAGTGCTCAGGGTGCTGGGTGCTCAGTACTAAGGGTGCTGGGTGCTCAGTACTCAGGGTGCTCGGTGCTCAGTACTCAGGGTGCTGGGTGCTCAGAGCTCAGGGTGCTGGGTACTCAGTACTCAGGTGCTGAGTGCTCAGTACTCAGGGTGCTGGGTGCTCAGTGCTCAGGGTGCTGGGTGCTCAGTGCTCAGGGTGCTGGGTGCTCAGTGCTCGGGGTGCTGGGTGCTCAGTACTCAGGATGCTCGGTGCTCAGTGCTCAGTAATCAGGGTGCTCAGTACTCAGGGTTCTGGGTGCTCAGTGCTCGGGGTGCTGGGTGCTCAGTACTTAGGGTGCTGGGTGCTCAGTACTCGGGGTGCTGGGTGCTCAGTACTCAGGGTGCTGAGTGCTCAGTGCTCGGGGTGCTGGGTGCTCACTGCTCAGGGTGATCGGTGCACAGTGCTCAGGGTGCTGGGTGCTCAGTCCTCCGGGTGCTCAGTGCTCAGGGTGCTGGGTGCTCATTGCTCGGTGTGCTCGGTGCTCAGTACTCAGGGTGCTGAGTGCTCAGTACTCAGGGTCCTGGGTGCTCAGTACTCAGGTTGCTGGTTGCTCAGTACTCAGGGTGCTGGGTGCTCAGTGCTCAGGGTGCTGGGTGCTCAGTGCTCGGGGTGCTGGGTGCTCAGGGCTGTGGTGCTGGGTGCTCAGTGCTCAGTGCTCAGGGTGCTGGGTGCTCAGTGCTCAGAGTGCTCTGTGCACAGTACTCAGGGTGCTGGGTGCTCAGTGCTCGGGGTGCTGGGTGCTCAGTGCTCAGGGTGCTGGGTGCTCAGTACTCAGGGTGCTGGGTGCTCAGTACTCAGGGTGCTTGGTGCTCAGTACTCAGGGTGCTCAGTTCTCAGTACTCGGGGTGCTGGGTGCTCAGTGCTCAGGGTGCTCAGTGCTCAGTGCTCGGGGTGGTGGGTGCTCAGTACTCGGGGTGCTGGGTGATCAGTGCTCAGGGTGCTCAGTGCTCAGTGCTCAGTGCTCAGGGTGCTGGGTGTTCAGTACTCAGGGTGCTGGGTGCTCAGTACTCAGGGTGCTGGGTGCTCAGTGCTCAGGGTGCTGGGTGCTCAGTACTCTGGGTGTTGGGTGCTCAGTACTCAGGGTGCTGGGTGCTCCGTGCTCAGGGTGCTGGGTGCTCAGTGCTCAGGGTTCTGGGTGCTCAGTGCTCAGGGTGCTGGGTGCTCAGTACTCAGGGTGCTGGGTGCTTAGTGCTCGAGGTGCTCGGTGCTCAGTACTCAAGGTGCTGGGTGCTCAGTGCTCAGGGTGCTGGGTGCTCAGTCCTCGGGGTGCTCCGTGCTCATGGTGCTGGGTGCTCAGTGCTCAGGGTGCTGGGTGCTCAGTGCTCGGGGTGCTGGGTGCTCAGTACTCAGTGTGCTCAGTGCTCGGGGATCTCGGTGCTCAGTACTCAGGGTGATGGGTGCTCAGTTCTCAGTGCTCGGGGTCCTGGGTGCTCCGTGCTCGGGGTGCTGGGTGCTCAGTGCTCTGGGTGCTTAGTGCTCAGTACTCAGGGTGCTGGGTGCTCAGTACTCATGGTGCTGGGTGCTCATTCTCAGGGTGCTGGGTGCTCAGTGCTCGGGTTGCTGGGTGCTCAGTACTCAGGGTGCTGGGGGCTCAGTACTCAGGGTGCTGTGTGCTCAGTATCAGGGTGCTCGGTTCTCAGTACTCAGGGTGCTGGGTGCTCATTCTCAGGGTGCTGGGTGCTCAGTGCTCGGGGTGCTGGGTGCTCAGTACTCGGGGTGCTCAGTGCTCAGTCCTCAGGGTGCTGGGTGCTCAGTACTCAGGGTGCTGGGTGCTCAGTGCTCGGGGTGCTCGGTGCTCAGTGCTGAGGGTGGTGCTGGGTGCTCAGTACTCAGGGTGCTGGGTGCTCAGTGCTCAGGGTGCTGGGTGCTCAGTACTAAGGGTGCTGGGTGCTCAGTACTCAGGGTGATCGGTGCTCAGTACTCAGGATGCTGGGTGCTCAGAGCTCAGGGTGCTGGGTACTCAGTACTCAGGGTGCTGGGTGCTCATTACTCAGGGTGCTGGGTGCTCAGTAATCAGGGTGCTGGGTGCTCAGTGCTCAGGGTGCTGGGTGCTCAGTGCTCGGCGTGCTGGGTGCTCAGTACTCAGGATGCTCGGTGCTCAGTGCTCAGTAATCAGGGTGCTCAGTACTCAGGGTGCTGGGTGCTCAGTGCTCTGTGTGCTGGGTGCTCAGTACTCAGGGTGCTGGGTGCTCAGTACTCGGGGTGCTGGGTGCTCAGTACTCAGGGTGCTGGGTTCTCAGTGCTCGGGGTGCTGGGTGCTCACTGCTCAGGGTGATCGGTGCTCAGTGCTCAGGGTGCTGGGTGCTCAGTCCTCCGGGTGCTCAGTGCTCAGGGTGCTGGGTGCTCATTTATCGGTGTGCTCGGTGCTCAGTACTCAGGGTGCTGAGTGCTCAGTACTCAGGGTGCTGGGTGCTCAGTACTCAGGTTTCTGGTTGCTCAGTACTCAGGGTGATGGGTGCTCAGTGCTCAGGGTGCTGGGTGCTCAGTGCTCGGGGTGCTGGGTGCTCAGGGCTGTGGTGCTGGGTGCTCAGTGCTCAGGGTGCTGGGTGCTCAGTACTCAGGGTGCTGGGTGCTCAGTGCTGGTTGTGCTCGGTGCTCAGTACTCAAGGTGCTGGGTGCTCAGTGCTCAGGGTGCTGGGTGCTCAGTGCTCAGTGCTCAGGGTGCTCTGTGCTCAGGACTCAGGGTGCTGGGTGCTCAGTGCTCGGGGTGCTGCGTGCTCAGTGCTCAGGGAGCTGGGTGCTCAGTGCTCAGGGTGCTGGGTGCTCAGTACTCAGGGTGCTGGGTGCTCAGTGCTCGTTGTGCTCGGTGCTCAGTACTCAAGGTGCTGGGTGCTCAGTGCTCAGGGTGCTGGGAGCTCAGTCCTCGGGGTGCTCCGTGCTCAGTGATCAGGGTGCTGGGTGCTCAGTACTCAGGGTGCTCGGTGCTCAGTACTCAGGGGTCTCAGTGCTCAGTACTCAGGGTGCTGGGTGCTCAGTGCTCAGGGTGCTGGGTGCTCAGTACTCAGGGTGCTCAGTGCTCAGTACTCGGGGTGCTTGGTGCTCAGTACTCAGGGTGCTCGGTGCTCCGTGCTCGGGATGCTGGGTGCTCAGTGCTCTGGGTGCTTAGTGCTCTGTACTCATGGTGCTGGGTGCTCATTCTCAGGGTGCTGGGTGCTCAGTGCTCGGGTTGCTGGGTGCTCAGTACTCAGGGTGCTGGGGGCTCAGTACTCAGGGTGCTGTGTGCTCAGTACTCAGGGTGCTCGGTTCTCAGTACTCAGGGTGCTGGGTGCTCATTCTTGGGGTGCTGGGTGCTCAGTGCTCGGGGTGCTGGGTGCTCAGTACTCAGGGTGCTGGGGGCTCAGTACTCAGGGTGCTGGGTGCTCAGTACTCAGGGTGATCTGTTCTCAGTACTCAGGTTGCTGGGTGCTCAGTGCTCGGGGTGCTGGGTGCTCAGTACTCGGGGTGCTCAGTGCTCAGTACTCAGGGTGCTGGGTGCTCAGTACTCAGGGTGCTGGGTGCTCAGTGCTCGGGGTGCTCGGTGCTCAGTACTCGGGGTGCAGGGTGCTCAGTACTCGGGGTGCTGGGTGCTCAGTGCTCAGGGTGCTGGGTGCTCAGTGCTCGGGGTGCTGGGTGCTCAGTGCTGAGGGTGGTGCTGGGTGCTCAGTACTCAGGGTGCTGGGTGCTCAGTGCTCAGGGTGCTCGGTGCTCAGTACTAAGGGTGCTGGGTGCTCAGTACTCAGGGTGCTCGGTGCTCAGTACTCAGGGTGCTGGGTGCTCAGAGCTCAGGGTGCTGGGTACTCAGTACTCAGGGTGCTGGGTGCTCAGTACTCAGGGTGCTGGGTGCTCAGTGCTCAGGGTGCTGGGTGCTCAGTGCTCAGGGTGCTGGGTGCTCAGTGCTCGGCGTGCTGGGTGCTCAGTACTCAGGATGCTCGGTGCTCAGTGCTCAGTAATCAGGGTGCTCAGTACTCAGGGTGCTGGGTGCTCAGTGCTCGGGGTGCTGGGTGCTCAGTACTCAGGGTGCTGGGTGCTCAGTACTCGGGGTGCTGGGTGCTCAGTACTCAGGGTGCTGGGTGCTCAGTGCTCGGGGTGCTGGGTGCTCACTGCTCAGGGTGATCGATGCTCAGTGCTCAGGGTGCTGGGTGCTCAGTCCTCCGGGTGCTCAGTGCTCAGGGTGCTGGGTGCTCATTGCTCGGTGTGCTCGGTGCTCAGTACTCAGGGTGCTGTGTGCTCAGTACTGAGGGTGCTGGGTGCTCAGTACTCAGGTTGCTGGTTGCTCAGTACTCAGGGTGCTGGGTGCTCAGTGCTCAGGGTGCTGGGTGCTCAGTGCTCGGGGTGCTGGGTGCTCAGAGCTGTGGTGCTGGGTGCTCAGTGCTCAGTGCTCAGGGTGCTCTGTGCTCAGTACTCAGGGTGCTGGGTGCTCAGTGCTTGGGGTGCTGCGTGCTCAGTGCTCAGGGAGCTGGGTGCTCAGTGCTCAGGGTGCTGGGTGCTCAGTATTCAGGGTGCTGGGTGCTCAGTGCTCATTGTGCTCGGTGCTCAGTACTCAAGGTGCTGGGTGCTCAGTGCTCAGGGTGCTGGGTGCTCAGTACTCAGGGTGCTGGGTGCTCAGTGCTCGTTGTGCTCGGTGCTCAGTACTCAAGGTGCTGGGTGCTCAGTGCTCAGGGTGCTGGGTGCTCAGTGCTCAGTGCTCAGGGTGCTCTGTGCTCAGGACTCAGGGTGCTGGGTGCTCAGTGCTCGGGGTGCTGCGTGCTCAGTGCTCAGGGAGCTGGGTGCTCAGTGCTCAGGGTGCTGGGTGCTCAGTACTCAGGGTGCTGGGTGCTCAGTGCTCGTTGTGCTCGGTGCTCAGTACTCAAGGTGCTGGGTGCTCAGTGCTCAGGGTGCTGGGTGCTCAGTCCTCGGGGTGCTCCGTGCTCAGTGATCAGGGTGCTGGGTGCTCAGTACTCAGGGTGCTCGGTGCTCAGTACTCAGGGGTCTCAGTGCTCAGTACTCAGGGTGCTGGGTGCTCAGTGCTCAGGGTGCTGGGTGCTCAGTACTCAGGGTGCTCAGTGCTCAGTACTCGGGGTGCTTGGTGCTCAGTACTCAGGGTGCTCGGTGCTCAGTACTCGTGGTGCTGGGCGCTCAGTGCTCAGGGTGCTCAGTGCTCCGTGCTCGGGGTGCTGGGTGCTCAGTGCTCTGGGTGCTTAGTGCTCAGTACTCATGGTGCTGGGTGCTCATTCTCAGGGTGCTGGGTGCTCAGTGCTCGGGTTGCTGGGTGCTCAGTACTCAGGGTGCTTGGGGCTCAGTACTCAGGGTGCTGGGTGCTCAGTACTCAGGGTGCTCGGTTCTCAGTACTCAGGGTGCTGGGTGCTCATTCTTGGGGTGATGGGTGCTCAGTGCTCGGGGTGCTGGGTGCTCAGTACTCAGGGTGCTGGGGGCTCAGTACTCAGGGTGCTGGGTGCTCAGTACTCAGGGTGATCTGTTCTCAGTACTCAGGTTGCTGGGTGCTCAGTGCTCGGGGTGCTGGGTGCTCAGTACTCGGGGTGCTCAGTGCTCAGTACTCAGGGTGCTGGGTGCTCAGTACTCAGGGTGCTGGGTGCTCAGTGCTCGGGGTGCTCGGTGCTCAGTACTCAGGGTGCTGGGTGCTCAGTACTAAGGGTGCTGGGTGCTCAGTACTCAGGGTGATCGGTGCTCAGTACTCAGGATGCTGGGTGCTCAGAGCTCAGGGTGCTGGGTACTCAGTACTCAGGGTGCTTGGTGCTCATTACTCAGGGTGCTGGGTGCTCAGTGCTCAGGGTGCTGGGTGCTCAGTGCTCAGGGTGCTGGGTGCTCAGTGCTCGGCGTGCTGGGTGCTCAGTACTCAGGATGCTCGGTGCTCAGTGCTCAGTAATCAGGGTGCTCAGTACTCAGGGTGCTGGGTGCTCAGTGCTCTGTGTGCTGGGTGCTCAGAACTCAGGGTGCTGGGTGCTCAGTACTCGGGGTGCTGGGTGCTCAGTACTCAGGGTGCTGGGTTCTCAGTGCTCGGGGTGCTGGGTGCTCACTGCTCAGGGTGATCGGTGCTCAGTGCTCAGGGTGCTGGGTGCTCAGTCCTCCGGGTGCTCAGTGCTCAGGGTGCTGGGTGCTCATTTATCGGTGTGCTCGGTGCTCAGTACTCAGGGTGCTGAGTGCTCAGTACTCAGGGTGCTGGGTGCTCAGTACTCAGGTTGCTGGTTGCTCAGTACTCAGGGTGATGGGTGCTCAGTGCTCAGGGTGCTGGGTGCTCAGTGCTCGGGGTGCTGGGTGCTCAGGGCTGTGGTGCTGGGTGCTCAGTGCTCAGGGTGCTGGGTGCTCAGTACTCAGGGTGCTGGGTGCTCAGTGCTCGTTGTGCTCGGTGCTCAGTACTCAAGGTGCTGGGTGCTCAGTGCTCAGGGTGCTGGGTGCTCAGTGCTCAGTGCTCAGGGTGCTCTGTGCTCAGGACTCAGGGTGCTGGGTGCTCAGTGCTCGGGGTGCTGCGTGCTCAGTGCTCAGGGAGCTGGGTGCTCAGTGCTCAGGGTGCTGGGTGCTCAGTACTCAGGGTGCTGGGTGCTCAGTGCTCGTTGTGCTCGGTGCTCAGTACTCAAGGTGCTGGGTGCTCAGTGCTCAGGGTGCTGGGAGCTCAGTCCTCGGGGTGCTCCGTGCTCAGTGATCAGGGTGCTGGGTGCTCAGTACTCAGGGTGCTCGGTGCTCAGTACTCAGGGGTCTCAGTGCTCAGTACTCAGGGTGCTGGGTGCTCAGTGCTCAGGGTGCTGGGTGCTCAGTACTCA
Organism: Microtus oregoni; assembly: GCF_018167655.1. Lineage (NCBI taxonomy): Eukaryota > Metazoa > Chordata > Mammalia > Rodentia > Cricetidae > Microtus > Microtus oregoni. The sequence continues at coordinate 3,463,743 of NW_024544028.1, read as the reverse complement.
GGGTGCTCAGTGCTCAGTACTCGGGGTGCTTGGTGCTCAGTACTCAGGGTGCTCGGTGCTCAGTACTCGTGGTGCTGGGCGCTCAGTGCTCAGGGTGCTCAGTGCTCCGTGCTCGGGATGCTGGGTGCTCAGTGCTCTGGGTGCTTAGTGCTCAGTACTCATGGTGCTGGGTGCTCATTCTCAGGGTGCTGGGTGCTCAGTGCTCGGGTTGCTGGGTGCTCAGTACTCAGGGTGCTGGGGGCTCAGTACTCAGGGTGCTGTGTGCTCAGTACTCAGGGTGCTCGGTTCTCAGTACTCAGGGTGCTGGGTGCTCATTCTTGGGGTGCTGGGTGCTCAGTGCTCGGGGTGCTGGGTGCTCAGTACTCAGGGTGCTGGGGGCTCAGTACTCAGGGTGCTGGGTGCTCAGTACTCAGGGTGATCTGTTCTCAGTACTCAGGTTGCTGGGTGCTCAGTGCTCGGGGTGCTGGGTGCTCAGTACTCGGGGTGCTCAGTGCTCAGTACTCAGGGTGCTGGGTGCTCAGTACTCAGGGTGCTGGGTGCTCAGTGCTCGGGGTGCTCGGTGCTCAGTACTCGGGGTGCAGGGTGCTCAGTACTCGGGGTGCTGGGTGCTCAGTGCTCAGGGTGCTGGGTGCTCAGTGCTCGGGGTGCTGGGTGCTCAGTGCTGAGGGTGGTGCTGGGTGCTCAGTACTCAGGGTGCTGGGTCCTCAGTGCTCAGGGTGCTCGGTGCTCAGTACTAAGCGTGCTGGGTGCTCAGTACTCAGGGTGCTCGGTGCTCAGTACTCAGGGTGCTGGGTGCTCAGATCTCAGGGTGCTGGGTACTCAGTACTCAGGGTGCTGGGTGCTCAGTACTCAGGGTGCTGGGTGCTCAGTGCTCAGGGTGCTGGGTGCTCAGTGCTCAGGGTGCTGGGTGCTCAGTGCTCGGCGTGCTGGGTGCTCAGTACTCAGGATGCTCGGTGCTCAGTGCTCAGTAATCAGGGTGCTCAGTACTCAGGGTGCTGGGTGCTCAGTGCTCGGGGTACTGGGTGCTCAGTACTCAGGGTGCTGGGTGCTCAGTACTCGGGGTGCTGGGTGCTCAGTACTCAGGGTGCTGGGTGCTCAGTGCTCGGGGTGCTGGGTGCTCACTGCTCAGGGTGATCGATGCTCAGTGCTCAGGGTGCTGGGTGCTCAGTCCTCCGGGTGCTCACTGCTCAGGGTGCTGGGTGCTCATTGCTCGGTGTGCTCGGTGCTCAGTACTCAGGGTGCTGTGTGCTCAGTACTGAGGGTGCTGGGTGCTCAGTACTCAGGTTGCTGGTTGCTCAGTACTCAGGGTGCTGGGTGCTCAGTGCTCAGGGTGCTGGGTGCTCAGTGCTCGGGGTGCTGGGTGCTCAGAGCTGTGGTGCTGGGTGCTCAGTGCTCAGTGCTCAGGGTGCTCTGTGCTCAGTACTCAGGGTGCTGGGTGCTCAGTGCTTGGGGTGCTGCGTGCTCAGTGCTCAGGGAGCTGGGTGCTCAGTGCTCAGGGTGCTGGGTGCTCAGTATTCAGGGTACTGGGTGCTCAGTGCTCGTTGTGCTCGGTGCTCAGTACTCAAGGTGCTGGGTGCTCAGTGCTCAGGGTGCTGGGTGCTCAGTACTCAGGGTGCTGGGTGCTCAGTGCTCGTTGTGCTCGGTGCTCAGTACTCAAGGTGCTGGGTGCTCAGTGCTCAGGGTGCTGGGTGCTCAGTGCTCAGTGCTCAGGGTGCTCTGTGCTCAGGACTCAGGGTGCTGGGTGCTCAGTGCTCGGGGTGCTGCGTGCTCAGTGCTCAGGGAGCTGGGTGCTCAGTGCTCAGGGTGCTGGGTGCTCAGTACTCAGGGTGCTGGGTGCTCAGTGCTCGTTGTGCTCGGTGCTCAGTACTCAAGGTGCTGGGTGCTCAGTGCTCAGGGTGCTGGGTGCTCAGTCCTCGGGGTGCTCCGTGCTCAGTGATCAGGGTGCTGGGTGCTCAGTACTCAGGGTGCTCGGTGCTCAGTACTCAGGGGTCTCAGTGCTCAGTACTCAGGGTGCTGGGTGCTCAGTGCTCAGGGTGCTGGGTGCTCAGTACTCAGGGTGCTCAGTGCTCAGTACTCGGGGTGCTTGGTGCTCAGTACTCAGGGTGCTCGGTGCTCAGTACTCGTGGTGCTGGGCGCTCAGTGCTCAGGGTGCTCAGTGCTCCGTGCTCGGGGTGCTGGGTGCTCAGTGCTCTGGGTGCTTAGTGCTCAGTACTCATGGTGCTGGGTGCTCATTCTCAGGGTGCTGGGTGCTCAGTGCTCGGGTTGCTGGGTGCTCAGTACTCAGGGTGCTGGGGGCTCAGTACTCAGGGTGCTGGGTGCTCAGTACTCAGGGTGCTCGGTTCTCAGTACTCAGGGTGCTGGGTGCTCATTCTTGGGGTGATGGGTGCTCAGTGCTCGGGGTGCTGGGTGCTCAGTACTCAGGGTGCTGGGGGCTCAGTACTCAGGGTGCTGGGTGCTCAGTACTCAGGGTGATCTGTTCTCAGTACTCAGGTTGCTGGGTGCTCAGTGCTCGGGGTGCTGGGTGCTCAGTACTCGGGGTGCTCAGTGCTCAGTACTCAGGGTGCTGGGTGCTCAGTACTCAGGGTGCTGGGTGCTCAGTGCTCGGGGTGCTCGGTGCTCAGTACTCAGGGTGCTGGGTGCTCAGTACTAAGGGTGCTGGGTGCTCAGTACTCAGGGTGATCGGTGCTCAGTACTCAGGATGCTGGGTGCTCAGAGCTCAGGGTGCTGGGTACTCAGTACTCAGGGTGCTGGGTGCTCATTACTCAGGGTGCTGGGTGCTCAGTGCTCAGGGTGCTGGGTGCTCAGTGCTCAGGGTGCTGGGTGCTCAGTGCTCGGCGTGCTGGGTGCTCAGTACTCAGGATGCTCGGTGCTCAGTGCTCAGTAATCAGGGTGCTCAGTACTCAGGGTGCTGGGTGCTCAGTGCTCTGTGTGCTGGGTGCTCAGTACTCAGGGTGCTGGGTGCTCAGTACTCGGGGTGCTGGGTGCTCAGTACTCAGTGTGCTGGGTTCTCAGTGCTCGGGGTGCTGGGTGCTCACTGCTCAGGGTGATCGGTGCTCAGTGCTCAGGGTGCTGGGTGCTCAGTCCTCCGGGTGCTCAGTGCTCAGGGTGCTGGGTGCTCATTTATAGGTGTGCTCGGTGCTCAGTACTCAGGGTGCTGAGTGCTCAGTACTCAGGGTGCTGGGTGCTCAGTACTCAGGTTGCTGGTTGCTCAGTACTCAGGGTGATGGATGCTCAGTGCTCAGGGTGCTGGGTGCTCAGTGCTCGGGGTGCTGGGTGCTCAGGGCTGTGGTGCTGGGTGCTCAGTGCTCAGGGTGCTGGGTGCTCAGTACTCAGGGTGCTGGGTGCTCAGTGCTCGTTGTGCTCGGTGCTCAGTACTCAAGGTGCTGGGTGCTCTGTGCTCAGGGTGCTGGGTGCTCAGTGCTCAGTGCTCAGGGTGCTCTGTGCTCAGGACTCAGGGTGCTGGGTGCTCAGTGCTCGGGGTGCTGCGTGCTCAGTGCTCAGGGAGCTGGGTGCTCAGTGCTCAGGGTGCTGGGTGCTCAGTACTCAGGGTGCTGGGTGCTCAGTGCTCGTTGTGCTCGGTGCTCAGTACTCAAGGTGCTGGGTGCTCAGTGCTCAGGGTGCTGGGAGCTCAGTCCTCGGGGTGCTCCGTGCTCAGTGATCAGGGTGCTGGGTGCTCAGTACTCAGGGTGCTCGGTGCTCAGTACTCAGGGTTCTCAGTGCTCAGTACTCAGGGTGCTGGGTGCTCAGTGCTCAGGGTGCTGGGTGCTCAGTACTCAGGGTGCTCAGTGCTCAGTACTCGGGGTGCTTGGTGCTCAGTACTCAGGGTGCTCGGTGCTCAGTACTCGTGGTGCTGGGCGCTCAGTGCTCAGGGTGCTCAGTGCTCCGTGCTCGGGATGCTGGGTGCTCAGTGCTCTGGGTGCTTAGTGCTCAGTACTCATGGTGCTGGGTGCTCATTCTCAGGGTGCTGGGTGCTCAGTGCTCGGGTTGCTGGGTGCTCAGTACTCAGGGTGCTGGGGGCTCAGTACTCAGGGTGCTGGGTGCTCAGTACTCAGGGTGCTCGGTTCTCAGTACTCAGGGTGCTGGGTGCTCATTCTTGGGGTGCTGGGTGCTCAGTGCTCGGGGTGCTGGGTGCTCAGTACTCAGGGTGCTGGGGGCTCAGTACTCAGGGTGCTGGGTGCTCAGTACTCAGGGTGATCTGTTCTCAGTACTCAGGTTGCTGGGTGCTCAGTGCTCGGGGTGCTGGGTGCTCAGTACTCGGGGTGCTCAGTGCTCAGTACTCAGGGTGCTGGGTGCTCAGTACTCAGGGTGCTGGGTGCTCAGTGCTCGGGGTGCTCGGTGCTCAGTACTCGGGGTGCAGGGTGCTCAGTACTCGGGGTGCTGGGTGCTCAGTGCTCAGGGTGCTGGGTGCTCAGTGCTCGGGGTGCTGGGTGCTCAGTGCTGAGGGTGGTGCTGGGTGCTCAGTACTCAGGGTGCTGGGTGCTCAGTGCTCAGGGTGCTCGGTGCTCAGTACTAAGGGTGCTGGGTGCTCAGTACTCAGGGTGCTCGGTGCTCAGTACTCAGGGTGCTGGGTGCTCAGAGCTCAGGGTGCTGGGTACTCAGTACTCAGGGTGCTGGGTGCTCAGTACTCAGGGTGCTGGGTGCTCAGTGCTCAGGGTGCTGGGTGCTCAGTGCTCATGGTGCTGGGTGCTCAGTGCTCGGCGTGCTGGGTGCTCAGTACTCAGGATGCTCGGTGCTCAGTGCTCAGTAATCAGGGTGCTCAGTACTCAGGGTGCTGGGTGCTCAGTGCTCGGGGTGCTGGGTGCTCAGTACTCAGGGTGCTGGGTGCTCAGTACTCGGGGTGCTGGGTGCTCAGTACTCAGGGTGCTGGGTGCTCAGTGCTCGGGGTGCTGGGTGCTCACTGCTCAGGGTGATCGATGCTCAGTGCTCAGGGTGCTGGGTGCTCAGTCCTCCGGGTGCTCAGTGCTCAGGGTGCTGGGTGCTCATTGCTCGGTGTGCTCGGTGCTCAGTACTCAGGGTGCTGAGTGCTCAGTACTGAGGGTGCTGGGTGCTCAGTACTCAGGTTGCTGGTTGCTCAGTACTCAGGGTGCTGGGTGCTCAGTGCTCAGGGTGCTGGGTGCTCAGTGCTCGGGGTGCTGGGTGCTCAGAGCTGTGGTGCTGGGTGCTCAGTGCTCAGTGCTCAGGGTGCTCTGTGCTCAGTACTCAGGGTGCTGGGTGCTCAGTGCTTGGGGTGCTGCGTGCTCAGTGCTCAGGGAGCTGGGTGCTCAGTGCTCAGGGTGCTGGGTGCTCAGTATTCAGGATGCTGGGTGCTCAGTGCTCGTTGTGCTCGGTGCTCAGTACTCAAGGTGCTGGGTGCTCAGTGCTCAGGGTGCTGGGTGCTCAGTACTCAGGGTGCTGGGTGCTCAGTGCCCGTTGTGCTCGGTGCTCAGTACTCAAGGTGCTGGGTGCTCAGTGCTCAGGGTGCTGGGTGCTCAGTGCTCAGTGCTCAGGGTGCTCTGTGCTCAGGACTCAGGGTGCTGGGTGCTCAGTGCTCGGGGTGCTGCGTGCTCAGTGCTCAGGGAGCTGGGTGCTCAGTGCTCAGGGTGCTGGGTGCTCAGTACTCAGGGTGCTGGGTGCTCAGTGCTCGGGGTGCTGCGTGCTCAGTGCTCAGGGAGCTGGGTGCTCAGTGCTCAAGGTGCTGGGTGCTCAGTGCTCAGGGTGCTGGGTGCTCAGTCCTCGGGGTGCTCCGTGCTCAGTGATCAGGGTGCTGGGTGCTCAGTACTCAGGGTGCTCGGTGCTCAGTACTCAGGGGTCTCAGTGCTCAGTACTCAGGGTGCTGGGTGCTCAGTGCTCAGGGTGCTGGGTGCTCAGTACTCAGGGTGCTCAGTGCTCAGTACTCGGGGTGCTTGGTGCTCAGTACTCAGGGTGCTCGGTGCTCAGTACTCGTGGTGCTGGGCGCTCAGTGCTCAGGGTGCTCAGTGCTCCGTGCTCGGGGTGCTGGGTGCTCAGTGCTCTGGGTGCTTAGTGCTCAGTACTCATGGTGGTGGGTGCTCATTCTCAGGGTGCTTGGTGCTCAGTGCTCGAGTTGCTGGGTGCTCAGTACTCAGGGTGCTGGGGGCTCAGTACTCAGGGTGCTGGGTGCTCAGTACTCAGGGTGCTCGGTTCTCAGTACTCAGTGTGCTGGGTGCTCATTCTTGGGGTGCTGGGTGCTCAGTGCTCGGGGTGCTGGGTGCTCAGTACTCAGGGTGCTGGGGGCTCAGTACTCAGGGTGCTGGGTGCTCAGTACTCAGGGTGATCTGTTCTCAGTACTCAGGTTGCTGGGTGCTCAGTGCTCGGGGTGCTGGGTGCTCAGTACTCGGGGTGCTCAGTGCTCAGTACTCAGGGTGCTGGGTGCTCAGTACTCAGGGTGCTGGGTGCTCAGTGCTCGGGGTGCTCGGTGCTCAGTACTCGGGGTGCAGGGTGCTCAGTACTCGGGGTGCTGGGTGCTCAGTACTCAGGGTGCTGGGTGCTCAGTACTCAGGGTGCTCAGTGCTCAGTACTCAGGGTGCTGGGTGCTCAGTGCTCTGGGTGCTTAGTGCTCAGTACTCAGGGTGCTGGGTGCTCAGTACTCATGGTGCTGGGTGCTCATTCTCAGGGTGCTGGGTGCTCAGTGCTCGGGTTGCTGGGTGCTAAGTACTCAGGGTGCTGGGGGCTCAGTACTCAGGGTGCTGGGTGCTCAGTACTCAGGGTGCTCGGTTCTCAGTACTCAGGGTGCTGGGTGCTCATTCTCGGGGAGCTGGGTGCTCAGTGCTCGGGGTGCTGGGTGCTCAGTACTCAGGGTGCTGGGGGCTCAGTACTCAGGGTGCTGGGTGCTCAGTACTCAGGGTGATCTGTTCTCAGTACTCAGGTTGCTGGGTGCTCAGTGCTCGGGGTGCTGGGTGCTCAGTACTCGGGGTGCTCAGTGCTCAGTACTCAGGGTGCTGGGTGCTCAGTACTCAGGATGCTGGGTGCTCAGTGCTCGGGGTGCTCGGTGCTCAGTACTCGGGGTGCAGGGTGCTCAGTACTCGGGGTGCTGGGTGCTCAGTGTTCAGGGAGCTGGGTGCTCAGTGCTCGGGGTGCTGGGTGCTCAGTGCTGAGGGTGGTGCTGGGTGCTCAGTACTCAGGGTGCTGGGTGCTCAGTGCTCAGGGTGCTGGGTGCTCAGTACTAAGGGTGCTGGGTGCTCAGTACTCAGGGTGCTCGGTGCTCAGTACTCAGGGTGCTGGGTGCTCAGAGCTCAGGGTGCTGGGTACTCAGTACTCAGGGTGCTGAGTGCTCAGTACTCAGGGTGCTGGGTGCTCAGTACTCAGGGTGCTGGGTGCTCAGTGCCCAGGGTGCTGGGTGCTCAGTGCTCGGGGTGCTGGGTGCTCAGTACTAAGGATGCTCGGTGCTCAGTGCTCAGTAATCAGGTTGCTCAGTACTCAGGGTGCTGGGTGCTCAGTGCTCGGGGTGCTGGGTGCTCAGTACTCAGGGTGCTGGGTGCTCAGTACTCGGGGTGCTGGGTGCTCAGTACTCAGGGTGCTGAGTGCTCAGTGCTCAGGGTGCTGGGTGCTCACTGCTCAGGGTGATCGGTGCTCAGTGCTCAGGGTGCTAGGTGCTCAGTCCTCCGGGTGCTCAGTGCTCAGGGTGCTGGGTGCTCATTGCTCGGTGTGCTCGGTGCTCAGTACTCAGGGTGCTGAGTGCTCAGTACTCAGGGTGCTGGGTGCTCAGTACTCAGGTTGCTGGTTGCTCAGTACTCAGGGTGCTGGGTGCACAGTGCTCAGTGTGCTGGGTGCTCAGTGCTCGGGGTGCTGGGTGCTCAGGGCTGTGGTGCTGGGTGCTCAGTGCTCAGGATGCTGGGTGCTCAGTGCTCAGTGCTCAGGGTGCTCTGTGCTCAGTACTCAGGGTGCTGGGTGCTCAGTGCTCACTGTGCTGGGTGCTCAGTGCTCAGGGAGCTGGGTGCTCAGTACTCAGGGTGCTGGGTGCTCAGTACTCAGGGTGCTTGGTGCTCAGTACTCAGGGTGCTCAGTGCTCAGTACTCGGGGTGCTGGGTGCTCAGTGCTCAGGGTGCTCAGTGCTCAGTGCTCGGGGTGCTGGGTGCTCAGTGCTCGGGGTGCTGGGTGCTCAGTGCTCAGGGTGCTCAGTGCTCAGTACTCAGTGCTCAGGGTGCTCAGTGCTCAGTGCTCAGGGTGCTGGGTGTTCAGTACTCAGGGTGCTGGGTGCTCAGTATTCAGGGTGCTGGTTGCTCAGTGCTCAGGGTGCTGGGTGCTCAGTACACTGGGTGTTGGGTGCTCAGTACTCAGGGTGCTGGGTGCTCCGTGCTCATGGTGCTGGGTGCTCAGTGCTCAGGGTGCTGGGTGCTCAGTGCTCGGGGTGCTGGGTGCTCAGTACTCATTGTGCTCAGTGCTCGGGGATCTCGGTGCTCAGTACTCAGGGTGCTGGGTGCTCATTTCTCAGTGCTCGGGGTCCTGGGTGCTCCGTGCTCGGGGTGCTGGGTGCTCAGTGCTCTGGGTGCTTAGTGCTCAGTACTCAGGGTGCTGGGTGCTCAGTACTCATGGTGCTGGGTGCTCATTCTCAGGGTGCTGGGTGCTCAGTGCTCGGGTTGCTGGGTGCTCAGTACTCAGGGTGCTGGGGGCTCAGTACTCAGGGTGCTGGGTGCTCAGTATCAGGGTGCTCGGTTCTCAGTACTCAGGGTGCTGGGTGCTCATTCTCGGAGTGCTGGGTGCTCAGTGCTCGGGGTGCTGGGTGCTCAGTACTCAGGGTGCTGGGGGCTCAGTACTCAGGGTGCTGGGTGCTCAGTACTCAGGGTGATCTGTTCTCAGTACTCAGGTTGCTGGCTGCTCAGTGCTCGGGGTGCTGGGTGCTCAGTACTCAGGGTGCTGGGTGCTCAGTACTCGGGGTGCCCAGTGCTCAGTACTCAGGGTGCTGGGTGCTCAGTACTCAGGGTGCTGGGTGCTCAGTGCTCGGTGTGCTCGGTGCTCAGTACTCGGGGTGCAGGGTGCTCAGTACTCGGGGTGCTGGGTGCTCAGTGCTCAGGGTGCTGGGTGCTCAGTGCTCGGGGTGCTGGGTGCTCAGTGCTGAGGGTGATGCTGGGTGCTCAGTACTCAGGGTGCTGGGTGCTCAGTGCTCAGGGTGCTGGGTGCTCAGTACTAAGGGTGCTGGGTGCTCAGTACTCAGGGTGCTCGGTGCTCAGTACTCAGGGTGCTGGGTGCTCAGAGCTCAGGGTGCTGGGTACTCAGTACTCAGGGTGCTGGGTGCTCAGTACTCAGGGTGCTGGGTGCTCAGTGCTCAGGGTGCTGGGTGCTCAGTGCTCAGGGTGCTGGGTGCTCAGTGCTCTGCGTGCTGGGTGCTCAGTACTCAGGATGCTCGGTGCTCAGTGCTCAGTAATCAGGGTGCTCAGTACTCAGGGTGCTGGGTGCTCAGTGCTCGGGGTGCTGGGTGCTCAGTACTCAGGGTGCTGGGTGCTCAGTACTCGGGGTGCTGGGTGCTCAGTACTCAGGGTGCTGGGTGCTCAGTGCTCGGTGTGCTGGGTGCTCACTGCTCAGGGTGATCGGTGCTCAGTGCTCAGGGTGCTGGGTGCTCAGTCCTCCGGGTGCTCAGTGCTCAGGGTGCTGGGTGCTCATTGCTCGGTGTGCTCGGTGCTCAGTTCTCAGGGTGCTGAGTGCTCAGTACTCAGGGTGCTGGGTGCTCAGTACTCAGGTTGCTGGTTGCTCAGTACTCAGGGTGCTGGGTGCTCAGTGCTCAGGGTGCTGGGTGCTCAGTGCTCGGGGTGCTGGGTGCTCAGGGCTGTGGTGCTGGGTGCTCAGTGCTCAGTGCTCAGGGTGCTGGGTGCTCAGTGCTCAGTGCTCAGGGTGCTCTGTGCTCGGGGTGCTGGGTGCTCAGTACTCGGGGTGCTGGGTGCTCAGTGCTCAGGGTGCTCAGTGCTCAGTATTAAGTGCTCAGGGTGCTGGGTGCTCAGTACTCTGGGTGTTGGGTGCTCAGTACTCAGGGTGCTGGGTGCTCCGTGCTCAGGGTGCTGGGTGCTCAGTGCTCAGGTTTCTGGGTGCTCAGTGCTCAGGGTGCTGGGTGCTCAGTACTCAGGGTGCGGGGTGCTCAGTACTCAGGGTGCTCAGTGCTCAGTGCTCAGTGTGCTCAGTGCTCAGTGCTCGGGGTGCTGGGTGCTCAGTGCTCGGGGCGCAGGGTGCTCATTGCTCGGGGTGCTGGGTGCTCAGTACTCGGGGTGCTGGGTGCTCAGTGCTCAGGGTGCTCAGTGCTCAGTACTCAGTGCTCAGGGTGCTGGGTGCTCAGTACTCTGGGTGTTGGGTGCTCAGTACTCAGGGTGCTGGGTGCTCAGTGCTCAGGGTGCTGGGTGCTCAGTACTCAGGGTGCTGGGTGCTTAGTGCTCGGGGTGCTGGGTGCTCAGTGCTCAGGGTGATCGGTGCTCAGTACTCAGGGTGCTGGGTGCTCAGTGCTCAGGGTGCTGGGTGCTCAGTCCTCAGGGTGCTCAGTGCTCAGGGTGCTGGGTGCTCTGTGCTCGGGGTGCTCGGTGCTCAGTACTCAGGGTGCTGAGTGCTCAGTACTCAGGGTGCTGGGTGCTCAGTACTCATGGTGCTGGGTGCTCAGTACTCAGGGGGCTGGGTGCTCAGTGCTCAGTGTGCTGGGAGCTCAGTGCTCAGGGCGCTGGGTGCTCAGTGCTCGGGGTGCTGGGTGCTCAGTGCTCGGGGTGCTGGGTGGTCAGTGCTCAGTGCTCAAGGTTCTGGGTGCTCAGTGCTCAGTGCTCAGGGTGCTGGGTGCTCAGTACTCAGGGTGCTGGGTGCTCAGTACTCAGGGTGCTGGGTGCTCAGTTCTCAGGGTGCTGGGTGCTCAGTGCTCGGGGCACTGGGTGCTCAGTGTTCGGGGTGCTGGGTGCTCAGTACTCGGAGTGCTGGGTGCTCAGTGCTCAGGGTGCTCAGTGCTCAGTACTCAGTGCTCAGGGTGCTCAGTGCTCAGTGCTCTGGGTGCTGGGTGTTCAGTACTCAGGGTGCTGGGTGCTCAGTACTCAGGGTGCTGGGTGCTCAGTGCTCAGGGTGCTGGGTGCTCAGTACTCTCCGTGTTTGGTGCTCAGTACTCAGGGTGCTGGGTGCTCCTTGCTCAGGGTGCTGGGTGCTCAGTGCTCAGGTTTCTGGGTGCTCAGTGCTCAGGGTGCTGGGTGCTCAGTACTCAGGGTGCTGGGTGCTTAGTGCTCGAGGTGCTCGGTGCTCAGTACTGAAGGTGCTGGGTGCTCAGTGCTCAGGGTGCTGGGTGCTCAGTCCTCGGGGTGCTCCGTGCTCATGGTGCTGGGTGCTCAGTGCTCAGGGTGCTGGGTGCTCAGTGCTCGGGGTGCTGGGTTCTGAGTGCTCAGGGTGCTGGGTGCTCAGTGATCGGGGTGCTTGGTGGTCAGTGCTCAGGGTCCTGGGTGCTCAGTACTCAGGGTGCTGGGTGCTTAGTACTCAGGGTGCTCAGTGCTCAGTACACAGGGTGCTGGGTGCTCAGTCCTCTGGGTGCTGGGTGCTCAGTGCTCAGTACTCAGGGTGCTGGGTGCTCAGTGCTCGGGGTGCTGGGTGCTCAGTACTCAGCGTGCTGGGTGCTCAGTACTCAGTGTGCTGGGTGCTCAGTGCTCAGGGTGCTGGGTGCTCAGTGCTCAGGGTGCTGGGTGCTCAGTGATCGGGGTGCTGGGTGCTCAGTACTCAGGGTGCTCAGTGCTCGGGGAGCTCGGTGATCAGTACTCAGGGTGCTGGGTGCTCAGTACTCAGTGCTCGGGGTCCTGGGTGCTCCGTGCTCAGTTTGCTGGGTGCTCAGTGCTCTGGGTGCTGGGTGCTCAGTACTCAGGGTGCTGGGTGCTCAGTACTCAGGGTGCTGGGTGCTCAGTGCTCAGGGTGCTGGGTGCTCAGTACTCAGGGTGCTGGGTGCTCAGTACTCAGGGTGCTCGGTGCTCAGTACTCAGGGTGCTGGGTGCTCAGTGCTCAGGGTGCTGGGTACTCAGTACTCAGGGTGCTGGGTGCTCAGTACTCAGGGTGCTGGGTGCTCAGTGCTCAGGGTGCTGGGTGCTCAGTGCTCAGGGTGCTGGGTGCTCAGTACTCAGGCTGCTGGGTGCTCAGTGCTCAGGGTGATCGGTGCTCAGTACTCAGGGTGCTCAGCACTCCGGGTGCTGGGTGCTCAGTGCTCAGGGTGCTGGGTGCTCAGTACTCAGGGTGCTGGGTGCTCAGTGCTCGGGGTGCTGGGTGCTCAGTGCTCAGGGTGATCGGTGCTCAGTACTCAGGGTGCTGGGTGCTCAGTGCTCAGGGTGCTGGGTGCTCAGTCCTCAGGGTGCTCAGTGCTCAGGGTGCTGGGTGCTCTGTGCTCGGGGTGCTCGGTGCTCAGTACTCAGGGTGCTGAGTGCTCAGTACTCAGGGTGCTGGGTGCTCAGTACTCATGGTGCTGGGTGCTCAGTACTCAGGGGGCTGGGTGCTCAGTGCTCAGTGTGCTGGGTGCTCAGTACTCAGGGCGCTGGGTGCTCAGTGCTCGGGGTGCTGGGTGCTCAGTGTTCGGGGTGCTGTGTGCTCAGTGCTCAGTACTCAGCGTGCTGGGTGCTCAGTGCTCAGAGTGTTGGGTGCTCAGGACTCAGGGTGCTGGGTGCTCAGTGCTCAGGGTGCTCAGTGCTCAGGGTGCTCAGTGCTCAGGGTGCTGGGTGCTCAGTGCTCAGAGTGCTCTGTGCTCAGTACTCAGGGTGCTGGGTGCTCAGTGCTCGGGGTGCTGGGTGCTCAGTGCTCAGGGTGCTGGGTGCTCAGTACTCAGGGTGCTGGGTGCTCAGTACTCAGGGTGCTTGGTGCTCAGTACTCAGGGTGCTCAGTGCTCAGTACTCGGGGTGCTGGGTGCTCAGTGCTCAGGGTGCTCAGTGCTCAGTGCTCGGGGTGCTGGGTGCTCAGTGCTCGGGGTGCTGGGTGCTCAGTACTCGGGGTGCTGGGTGCTCAGTGCTCAGGGTGCTCAGTGCTCAGTACTCAGTGCTCAGGGTGCTCAGTGCTCAGTGCTCAGGGTGCTGGGTGTTCAGTACTCAGGGTGCTGGGTGCTCAGTACTCAGGGTGCTATGTGCTCAGTGCTCAGGGTGCTGGGTGCTCAGTACTCTGGGTGTTGGGTGCTCAGTACTCAGGGTGCTGGGTGCTCCGTGCTCAGGGTGCTGGGTGCTCAGTGCTCAGGGTTCTAGGTGCTCAGTGCTCAGGGGGCTGGGTGCTCAGTACTCAGGGTGCTGGGTGCTTAGTGCTCGAGGTGCTCGGTGCTCAGTACTCAAGGTGCTGGGTGCTCAGTGCTCAGGGTGCTGGGTGCTCAGTCCTCGGGGTGCTCCGTGCTCATGGTGCTGGGTGCTCAGTGCTCAGGGTGCTGGGTGCTCAGTGCTCGGGGTGCTGGGTGCTCAGTACTCAGTGTGCTCAGTGCTCGGGGATCTCGTTGCTCAGTACTCAGGGTGCTGGGTGCTCAGTTCTCAGTGCTCGGGGTCCTGGGTGCTCCGTGCTCGGGGTGCTGGGTGCTCAGTGCTCTGGGTGCTTAGTGCTCAGTACTCAGGGTGCTGGGTGCTCAGTACTCATGGTGCTGGGTGCTCATTCTCAGTGTGCTGGGTGCTCAGTGCTCGGGTTGCTGGGTGCTCAGTACTCAGGGTGCTGGGGGCTCAGTACTCAGGGTGCTGGGTGCTCAGTATCAGGGTGCTCGGTTCTCAGTACTCAGGGTGCTGGGTGCTCATTCTCGGGGTGCTGGGTGCTCAGTACTCGTGGTGCTGGGTGCTCAGTACTCAGGGTGCTGGGTGCTCAGTGCTCGGGGTGCTCGGTGCTCAGTACTCGGGGTGCAGGGTGCTCAGTACTCGGGGTGCTGGGTGCTCAGTGCTCAGGGTGCTGGGTGCTCAGTGCTCGGGGTGCTGGGTGCTCAGTGCTGAGGGTGGTGCTGGGTGCTCAGTACTCAGGGTGCTGGGTTCTCAGTGCTCAGGGTGCTGGGTGCTCAGTACTCAGGGTGCTGGGTGCTCAGTGCTCAGGGTGCTGGGTGCTCAGTGCTCAGGGTGCTGGGTGCTCAGTGCTCGGCGTGCTGGGTGCTCAGTACTCAGGATGCTCGGTGCTCAGTGCTCAGAAATCAGGGTGCTCAGTACTCAGGGTGCTGAGTGCTCAGTGCTCGGGGTGCTGGGTGCTCAGTACTCAGGGTGCTGGGTGCTCAGTACTCGGGGTGCTGGGTGCTCAGTACTCAGGGTGCTGGGTGCTCAGTGCTCGGGGTGCTGGGTGCTCACTGCTCAGGGTGATCGGTGCTCAGTGCTCAGGGTGCTGGGTGCTCAGTCCTCCGGGTGCTCAGTGCTCAGGGTGCTGGGTGCTCATTGCTCGGTGTGCTCGGTGCTCAGTACTCAGGGTGCTGAGTGCTCAGTACTCAGGGTGCTGGGTGCTCAGTACTCAGGTTGCTGGTTGCTCAGTACTCAGGGTGCTGGGTGCTCAGTACTCAGGGTGCTGGGTGCTCAGTACTCAGGGTGCTTGGTGCTCAGTACTCAGGGTGCTCAGTGCTCAGTACTCGGGGTGCTGGGTGCTCAGTGCTCAGGGTGCTCAGTGCTCAGTGCTCGGGGTGCTGGGTGCTCAGTGCTCGGGGTGCTGGGTGCTCAGTACTCGGGGTGCTGGGTGCTCAGTGCTCAGGGTGCTCAGTGCTCAGTACTCAGTGCTCAGGGTGCTCAGTGCTCAGTGCTCAGGGTGCTGGGTGTTCAGTACTCAGGGTGCTGGGTGCTCAGTACTCAGGGTGCTGGGTGCTCAGTGCTCAGGGTGCTGGGTGCTCAGTACTCTGGGTGTTGGGTGCTCAGTACTCAGGGTGCTGGGTGCTCCGTGCTCAGGGTGCTGGGTGCTCAGTGCTCAGGGTTCTAGGTGCTCAGTGCTCAGGGTGCTGGGTGCTTAGTGCTCGAGGTGCTCGGTGCTCAGTACTCAAGGTGCTGGGTGCTCAGTGCTCAGGGTGCTGGGTGCTCAGTCCTCGGGGTGCTCCGTGCTCATGGTGCTGGGTGCTCAGTGCTCAGGGTGCTGGGTGCTCAGTGCTCGGGGTGCTGGGTGCTCAGTACTCAGTGTGCTCAGTGCTCGGGGATCTCGTTGCTCAGTACTCAGGGTGCTGGGTGCTCAGTTCTCAGTGCTCAGGGTCCTGGGTGCTCCGTGCTCGGGGTGCTGGGTGCTCAGTGCTCTGGGTGCTTAGTGCTCAGTACTCAGGGTGCTGGGTGCTCAGTACTCATGGTGCTGGGTGCTCATTCTCAGTGTGCTGGGTGCTCAGTGCTCGGGTTGCTGGGTGCTCAGTACTCAGGGTGCTGGGGGCTCAGTACTCAGGGTGCTGGGTGCTCAGTATCAGGGTGCTCGGTTCTCAGTACTCAGGGTGCTGGGTGCTCATTCTCGGGGTGCTGGGTGCTCAGTACTCGTGGTGCTGGGTGCTCAGTACTCAGGGTGCTGGGTGCTCAGTGCTCGGGGTGCTCGGTGCTCAGTACTCGGGGTGCAGGGTGCTCAGTACTCGGGATGCTGGGTGCTCAGTGCTCAGGGTGCTGGGTGCTCAGTGCTCGGGGTGCTGGGTGCTCAGTGCTGAGGGTGGTGCTGGGTGCTCAGTACTCAGGGTGCTGGGTGCTCAGTGCTCAGGGTGCTGGGTGCTCAGTACTCAGGGTGCTGGGTGCTCAGTGCTCAGGGTGCTGGGTGCTCAGTGCTCAGGGTGCTGGGTGCTCAGTGCTCGGCGTGCTGGGTGCTCAGTACTCAGGATGCTCGGTGCTCAGTGCTCAGAAATCAGGGTGCTCAGTACTCAGGGTGCTGGGTGCTCAGTGCTCTAGGTGCTGGGTGCTCAGTACTCAGGGTGCTGGGTGCTCAGTACTCGGGGTGCTGGGTGCTCAGTACTCAGGGTGCTGGGTGCTCAGTGCTCGGGGTGCTGGGTGCTCACTGCTCAGGGTGATCGGTGCTCAGTGCTCAGGGTGCTGGGTGCTCAGTCCTCCGGGTGCTCAGTGCTCAGGGTGCTGGGTGCTCATTGCTCGGTGTGCTCGGTGCTCAGTACTCAGGGTGCTGAGTGCTCAGTACTCAGGGTGCTGGGTGCTCAGTACTCAGGGTGCTGGGTGCTCAGTACTCATGGTGCTGGGTGCTCAGTACTCAGGGGGCTGGGTGCTCAGTGCTCAGTGTGCTGGGAGCTCAGTGCTCAGGGCGCTGGGTGCTCAGTGCTCGGGGTGCTGGGTGCTCAGTGCTCGGGGTGCTGGGTGGTCAGTGCTCAGTGCTCAAGGTGCTGGGTGCTCAGTGCTCAGTGCTCAGGGTGCTGGGTGCTCAGTACTCAGGGTGCTGGGTGCTCAGTACTCAGGGTGCTGGGTGCTCAGTTCTCAGGGTGCTGGGTGCTCAGTGCTCGGGGCACTGGGTGCTCAGTGTTCGGGGTGCTGGGTGCTCAGTACTCGGAGTGCTGGGTGCTCAGTGCTCAGGGTGCTCAGTGCTCAGTACTCAGTGCTCAGGGTGCTCAGTGCTCAGTGCTCTGGGTGCTGGGTGTTCAGTACTCAGGGTGCTGGGTGCTCAGTACTCAGGGTGCTGGGTGCTCAGTGCTCAGGGTGCTGGGTGCTCAGTACTCTCCGTGTTTGGTGCTCAGTACTCAGGGTGCTGGGTGCTCCTTGCTCAGGGTGCTGGGTGCTCAGTGCTCAGGATTCTGGGTGCTCAGTGCTCAGGGTGCTGGGTGCTCAGTACTCAGGGTGCTGGGTGCTTAGTGCTCGAGGTGCTCGGTGCTCAGTACTGAAGGTGCTGGGTGCTCAGTGCTCAGGGTGCTGGGTGCTCAGTCCTCGGGGTGCTCCGTGCTCATGGTGCTGGGTGCTCAGTGCTCAGGGTGCTGGGTGCTCAGTGATCGGGGTGCTCGGTGGTCAGTGCTCAGGGTCCTGGGTGCTCAGTACTCAGGGTGCTGGGTGCTTAGTACTCAGGGTGCTCAGTGCTCAGTACACAGGGTGCTGGGTGCTGGGTGCTCAGTGCTCAGTACTCAGGGTGCTGGGTGCTCAGTGCTCGGGGTGCTGGGTGCTCAGTACTCAGCGTGCTGGGTGCTCAGTACTCAGTGTGCTGGGTGCTCAGTGCTCAGGGTGCTGGGTGCTCAGTGCTCAGGGTGCTGGGTGCTCAGTGATCGGGGTGCTGGGTGCTCAGTACTCAGGGTGCTCAGTGCTCGGGGAGCTCGGTGATCAGTACTCAGGGTGCTGGGTGCTCAGTACTCAGTGCTCGGGGTCCTGGGTGCTCCGTGCTCAGTTTGCTGGGTGCTCAGTGCTCTGGGTGCTGGGTGCTCAGTACTCAGGGTGCTGGGTGCTCAGTACTCAGGGTGCTGGGTGCTCAGTGCTCAGGGTGCTGGGTGCTCAGTACTCAGGATGCTGGGTGCTCAGTACTCAGGGTACTCGGTGCTCAGTACTCAGGGTGCTGGGTGCTCAGTGCTCAGGGTGCTGGGTACTCAGTACTCAGGGTGCTGGGTGCTCAGTACTCAGGGTGCTGGGTGCTCAGTGCTCAGGGTGCTGGGTGCTCAGTGCTCAGGGTGCTGGGTGCTCAGTACTCAGGCTGCTGGGTGCTCAGTGCTCAGGGTGATCGGTGCTCAGTACTCAGGGTGCTCAGCACTCCGGGTGCTGGGTGCTCAGTGCTCAGGGTGCTGGGTGCTCAGTACTCAGGGTGCTGGGTGCTCAGTGCTCGGGGTGCTGGGTGCTCAGTGCTCAGGGTGATCGGTGCTCAGTAATCAGGGTGCTGGGTGCTCAGTGCTCAGGGTGCTGGGTGCTCAGTCCTCAGGGTGCTCAGTGCTCAGGGTGCTGGGTGCTCAGTACTCAGGGTGCTCGGTGCTCAGTACTCAGGGTGCTGAGTGCTCAGTACTCAGGGTGCTGGGTGCTCAGTACTCATGGTGCTGGGTGCTCAGTACTCAGGGGGCTGGGTGCTCAGTGCTCAGTGTGCTGGGTGCTCAGTACTCAGGGCGCTGGGTGCTCAGTGCTCGGGGTGCTGGGTGCTCAGTGTTCGGGGTGCTGTGTGCTCAGTGCTCAGTACTCAGCGTGCTGGGTGCTCAGTGCTCAGAGTGTTGGGTGCTCAGGACTCAGGGTGCTGGGTGCTCAGTGCTCAGGGTGCTCAGTGCTCAGGGTGCTCAGTGCTCAGGGTGCTGGGTGCTCAGTGCTCAGAGTGCTCTGTGCTCAGTACTCAGGGTGCTGGGTGCTCAGTGCTCGGGGTGCTGGGTGCTCAGTGCTCAGGGTTCTGGGTGCTCAGTACTCAGGGTGCTGGGTGCTCAGTACTCAGGGTGCTTGGTGCTCAGTACTCAGGGTGCTCAGTGCTCAGTACTCGGGGTGCTGGGTGCTCAGTGCTCAGGGTGCTCAGTGCTCAGTGCTCGGGGTGCTGGGTGCTCAGTGCTCGGGGTGCTGGGTGCTCAGTACTCGGGGTGCTGGGTGCTCAGTGCTCAGGGTGCTCAGTGCTCAGTACTCAGTGCTCAGGGTGCTCAGTGCTCAGTGCTCAGGGTGCTGGGTGTTCAGTACTCAGGGTGGTGGGTGCTCAGTACTCAGGGTGCTGGGTGCTCAGTGCTCAGGGTGCTGGGTGCTCAGTACTCTGGGTGTTGGGTGCTCAGTACTCAGGGTGCTGGGTGCTCCGTGCTCAGGGTGCTGGGTGCTCAGTGCTCAGGGTTCTAGGTGCTCAGTGCTCAGGGGGCTGGGTGCTCAGTACTCAGGGTGCTGGGTGCTTAGTGCTCGAGGTGCTCGGTGCTCAGTACTCAAGGTGCTGGGTGCTCAGTGCTCAGGGTGCTGGGTGCATAGTCCTCGGGGTGCTCCGTGCTCATGGTGCTGGGTGCTCAGTGCTCAGGGTGCTGGGTGCTCAGTGCTCGGGGTGCTGGGTGCTCAGTACTCAGTGTGCTCAGTGCTCGGGGATCTCGTTGCTCAGTACTCAGGGTGCTGGGTGCTCAGTTCTCAGTGCTCGGGGTCCTGGGTGCTCCGTGCTCGGGGTGCTGGGTGCTCAGTGCTCTGGGTGCTTAGTGCTCAGTACTCAGGGTGCTGGGTGCTCAGTACTCATGGTGCTGGGTGCTCATTCTCAGTGTGCTCGGTGCTCAGTGCTCGGGTTGCTGGGTGCTCAGTACTCAGGGTGCTGGGGGCTCAGTACTCAGGGTGCTGGGTGCTCAGTATCAGGGTGCTCGGTTCTCAGTACTCAGGGTGCTGGTTGCTCATTCTCGGGGTGCTGGGTGCTCAGTACTCGTGGTGCTGGGTGCTCAGTACTCAGGGTGCTGGGTGCTCAGTGCTCGGGGTGCTCGGTGCTCAGTACTCGGGGTGCAGGGTGCTCAGTACTCGGGGTGCTGGGTGCTCAGTGCTCAGGGTGCTGGGTGCTCAGTGCTCGGGGTGCTGGGTGCTCAGTGCTTAGGGTGGTGCTGGGTGCTCAGTACTCAGGGTGCTGGGTGCTCAGTGCTCAGGGTGCTGGGTGCTCAGTACTCAGGGTGCTGGGTGCTCAGTGCTCAGGGTGCTGGGTGCTCAGTGCTCAGGGTGCTGGGTGCTCAGTGCTCGGCGTGCTGGGTGCTCAGTACTCAGGATGCTCGGTGCTCAGTGCTCAGAAATCAGGGTGCTCAGTACTCAGGGTGCTGGGTGCTCAGTGCTCGGGGTGCTGGGTGCTCAGTACTCAGGGTGCTGGGTGCTCAGTACTCGGGGTGCTGGGTGCTCAGTACTCAGGGTGCTGGGTGCTCAGTGCTCGGGGTGCTGGGTGCTCACTGCTCAGGGTGATCGGTGCTCAGTGCTCAGGGTGCTGGGTGCTCAGTCCTCCGGGTGCTCAGTGCTCAGGGTGCTGGGTGCTCATTGCTCGGTGTGCTCGGTGCTCAGTACTCAGGGTGCTGAGTGCTCAGTACTCAGCGTGCTGGGTGCTCAGTACTCAGGTTGCTGGTTGCTCAGTACTCAGGGTGCTGGGTGCTCAGTGCTCAGGGTGCTGGGTGCTCAGTGCTCGGGGTGCTGGGTGCTCAGGGCTGTGGTGCTGGGTGCTCAGTGCTCAGTGCTCAGGGTGCTGGGTGCTCAGTGCTCAGGGTGCTCTGTGCTCAGTACTCAGGGTGCTGTGTGCTCAGTGCTCGGGGTGCTGCGTGCTCAGTGCTCAGGGAGCTGGGTGCTCAGTGCTCAGGGTGCTGGGTGCTCAGTACTCAGGGTGCTGGGTGCTCAGTGCTCGTTGTGCTCGGTGCTCAGTACTCAAGGTGCTGGGTGCTCAGTGCTCAGGGTGCTGGGTGTTCAGTCCTCGGGGTGCTCCGTGCTCAGTGATCAGGGTGCTGGGTGCTCAGTACTCAGGGTGCTCGTTGCTCAGTACTCAGGGGTCTCAGTGCTCAGTCCTCAGGGTGCTGGGTGCTCAGTGCTCAGCGTGCTGGGTGCACAGTACTCAGGGTGCTCAGTGCTCAGTACTCGGGGTGCTTGGTTCTCAGTACTCAGGGTGCTTGGTGCTCAGTACTCGTGGTGCTGGGTGCTCAGTGCTCAGGGTGCTCAGTGCTCAGAGCTCGGGGTGCTGGGTGCTCAGTGCTCAGGGCGCTGGGTGCTCAGTGCTCGGGGTGCTGGGTGCTCAGTACTCGGGGTGCTGGGTGCTCAGTGCTCAGGGTGCTCAGTGCTCAGTACTCAGTGCTCAGGGTGCTGGGTGCTCAGTACTCTGGGTGTTGGGTGCTCAGTACTCAGGGTGCTGGGTGCTCCGTGCTCAGGGTGCTGGGTGCTCAGTGCTCAGGTTTCTGGGTGCTCAGTGCTCAGGGTGCTGGGTGCTCAGTACTCAGGGTGCTGGGTGCTTAGTGCTCGAGGTGCTCAGTGCTCAGTACTGAAGGTGCTGGGTGCTCAGTGCTCAGGGTGCTGGGTGCTCTGTCCTCGGGGTGCTCCGAGCTCATGGTGCTGGGTGCTCAGTGCTCAGGGTGCTGGGTGCTCAGTGCTCGGGGTGCTGGGTGCTGAGTGCTCAGGGTGCTGGGTGCTCAGTGCTCGGGGTCCTCGGTGCTCAGTGCTCAGGGTCCTGGGTGCTCAGTACTCAGGGTGCTGGGTGCTTAGTACTCAGGGTGCTCAGGGCTCAGTACACAGGGTGCTGGGTGCTCAGTGCTCGGGGTGCTGGGTGCTCAGTGCTCAGTACTCAGGGTGCTGGGTGCTCAGTGCTCGGGGTGCTGGGTGCTCAGTACTCAGCGTGCTGGGTGCTCAGTACTCAGTGTGCTGGGTGCTCAGTGCTCAGGGTGCTGGGTGCTCAGTGCTCAGGGTGCTGGGTGCTCAGTGATCGGGGTGCTGGGTGCTCAGTACTCAGGGTGCTCAGTGCTCGGGGAGCTCGGTGATCAGTACTCAGGGTGCTGGGTGCTCAGTACTCAGTGCTCGGGGTCCTGGGTGCTCCGTGCTCGGGGTGCTGGGTGCTCAGTGCTCTGGGTGCTGGGTGCTCAGTACTCAGGGTGCTGGGTGCTCAGTACTCAGGGTGCTGGGTGCTTAGTACTCAGGGTGCTCAGTGCTCAGTACACAGGGTGCTGGGTGCTCAGTGCTCGGGGTGCTCGGTGCTCAGTGCTCAGTACTCAGGGTGCTGGGTGCTCAGTGCTCGGGGTGCTGGGTGCTCAGTACCCAGCGTGCTGGGTGCTCAGTACTCAGGGTGCTGGGTGCTCAGTGCTCAGGGTGCTGGGTGCTCAGTGCTCAGGGTGCTGGGTGCTCAGTGATCGGGGTGCTGGGTGCTCAGTACTCAGGGTGCTCAGTGCTCGGGGAGCTCGGTGCTCAGTACTCAGGGTGCTGGGTGCTCAGTACTCAGGGTGCTGGGTGCTCAGTGCTCTGGGTGCTGGGTGCTCAGTACTCAGGGTGCTGGGTGCTCAGTACTCAGGGTGCTGGGTGCTCAGTGCTCAGGGTGCTGGGTGCTCAGTACTCAGGGTGCTGGGTGCTCAGTACTCAGGGTGCTCGGTGCTCAGTACTCAGGGTGCTGGGTGCTCAGTGCTCAGGGTGCTGGGTACTCAGTACTCAGGGTGCTGGGTGCTCAGTACTCAGGGTGCTGGGTGCTCAGTGCTCAGGGTGCTGGGTGCTCAGTGCTCACGGTGCTGGGTGCTCAGTACTCAGGGTGCTGGGTGCTCAGTGCTCAGGGTGATCGGTGCTCAGTACTCAGGGTGCTCAGTACTCAGGGTGCTGTGTGCTCAGTGCTCAGGGTGCTGGGTGCACAGTACTCAGGGTCCTGGGTGCTCAGTGCTCGGGGTGCTGGGTGCTCAGTGCTCAGGGTGATCGGTGCTCAGTACTCAGGGTGCTGGGTGCTCAGTGCTCAGGGTCCTGGGTGCTCAGTCCTCAGGGTGCTCAGTGCTCAGGGTGCTGGGTGCTCTGTGCTCGGGGTGCTCGGTGCTCTGTACTCAGGGTGCTGAGTGCTCCGTACTTAGGGTGCTGGGTGCTTAGTACTCAGGGTGCTCAGTGCTCAGTACACAGGTTGCTGGGTGCTCAGTGCTCGGGGTGCTCGGTGCTCAGTGCTCAGTACTCAGGGTGCTGGGTGCTCAGTGCTCGGGGTGCTGGGTGCTCAGTACCCAGCGTGCTGGGTGCTCAGTACTCAGGGTCCTGGGTGCTCAGTGCTCAGGGTGCTGGGTGCTCAGTGCTCAGGGTGCTGGGTGCTCAGTGATCGGGGTGCTGGGTGCTCAGTACTCAGGGTGCTCAGTGCTCGGGGAGCTCGGTGCTCAGTACTCAGGGTGCTGGGTGCTCAGTACTCAGGGTGCTGGGTGCTCAGTGCTCTGGGTGCTGGGTGCTCAGTACTCAGGGTGCTGGGTGCTCAGTACTCAGGGTGCTGGGTGCTCAGTGCTCAGGGTGCTGGGTGCTCAGTACTCAGGGTGCTGGGTGCTCAGTACTCAGGGTGCTCGGTGCTCAGTACTCAGGGTGCTGGGTGCTCAGTGCTCAGGGTGCTGGGTACTCAGTACTCAGGGTGCTGGGTGCTCAGTACTCAGGGTGCTGGGTGCTCAGTGCTCAGGGTGCTGGGTGCTCAGTGCTCACGGTGCTGGGTGCTCAGTACTCAGGGTGCTGGGTGCTCAGTGCTCAGGGTGATCGGTGCTCAGTACTCAGGGTGCTCAGTACTCAGGGTGCTGTGTGCTCAGTGCTCAGGGTGCTGGGTGCACAGTACTCAGGGTCCTGGGTGCTCAGTGCTCGGGGTGCTGGGTGCTCAGTGCTCAGGGTGATCGGTGCTCAGTACTCAGGGTGCTGGGTGCTCAGTGCTCAGGGTCCTGGGTGCTCAGTCCTCAGGGTGCTCAGTGCTCAGGGTGCTGGGTGCTCTGTGCTCGGGGTGCTCGGTGCTCTGTACTCAGGGTGCTGAGTGCTCCGTACTTAGGGTGCTGGGTGCTCAGTACTCATGGTGCTGGGTGCTCAGTACTCAGGTGGCTGGGTGCTCAGTGCTCTGTGTGCTGGGTGCTCAGTGCTCAGGGCGCTGGGTGCTCAGTGCTCGGGGTGCTGGGTGCTCAGTGCTCGGGGTGCTGGGTGGTCAGTGCTCAGTGCTCAAGGTGCTGGGTGCTCAGTGCTCAGTGCTCAGGGTGCTGGGTGCTCAGTACTCAGGGTGCTGGGTGCTCAGTACTAAGGGTGCTGGGTGCTCAGTTCTCAGGGTGCTGGGTGCTCAGTACTCTGGGTGTTGGGTGCTCAGTACTCAGGGTGCTCAGTGATCAGTACTCGGGGTGCTGGGTGCTCAGTGCTCAGTGTGCTCAGTGCTCAGTGCTCAGGGTGCTGGGTGCTCAGTGCTCGGGGCGCTGGGTGCTCAGTGCTCGGGGTGCTGGGTGCTCAGTACTCAGGGTGCTGTGTGCTCAGTGCTCAGTACTCAGCGTGCTGGGTGCACAGTGCTCAGAGTGTTGGGTGCTCAGTACTCAGGGTGCTGGGTGCTCAGTGTTCAGTGCTCAGGGTGCTCAGTGCTCAGGGTGCTCAGTGCTCAGGGTGCTGGGTGCTCAGGGTGCTGGGTGCT
This sequence comes from Microtus oregoni, assembly GCF_018167655.1. Taxonomy (NCBI): domain Eukaryota; kingdom Metazoa; phylum Chordata; class Mammalia; order Rodentia; family Cricetidae; genus Microtus; species Microtus oregoni. Next base: position 3,439,947 of record NW_024544028.1, on the reverse strand, counting down.
CAGGGTGCTGGGTGCTCAGTGCTCGGGGTGCTGGGTGCTCAGTGTTCAGGGCTCAGGGTGCTGGGTGTTCAGTACTCAGGGTGCTCGGTGCTCAGTGCTCAGGGTGCTAGGTGCTCAGTACTCAGGGTGCTGGGTGCTCAGTGCTCGGGGTGCTGGGTGCTCAGTGCTCAGGGTGATCAGTGCTCAGTACTCAGGGTGCTGGGTGCTCAGTGCTCAGGGTGCTGCGTGCTCAGTCCTCAGGGTGCTCAGTACTCAGGGTGCTCGGTGCTCAGTGCTCAGTACTCAGGGTGCTCAGTACTCAGGGTGCTGGTTGCTCTGTGCTCGGGGTGCTGGGTGCTCAGTACTCAGGGTGCTGGGTGCTCAGTACTCGGGGTGCTGGGTGCTCAGTACTCAGGGTGCTGGGTGTTCAGTGCTCGGTGTGGTGGGTGCTCAGTGCTCAGGGTGATCGGTGCTCAGTGCTCAGGGTGCTGGGTGCTCAGTCCCCCGGGTGCTCAGTGCTCAGGGTGCTGTGTGCTCAGTGCTCGGGGTGCTCGGTGCTAAGTACTCAGGGTGCTGAGTGCTCAGTACTCAGGGTGCTGGGTGCTCAGTACTCAGGGTGCTGGGTGCTCAGAGTGCTGGGTGCTCAGTGCTCAGGGTGCTGGGTGCTCAGTGCTCGGGGTGCTGGGTGCTCAGGGCTGTGGTGCTGGGTGCTCAGTGCTCAGTGCTGAGGGAGCTGGGTGCTCAGTGCTCAGTGCTTAGGGTGCTGGTTGCGCAGTACTCAGGGTGCTGGGTGCTCAGTACTCAGTGTGCTGGGTGCTCAGTGCTCACGGTGCTCTGTGCTCAGTACTCAGGGTGCTGGGTGCTCAGTGCTCGGGGTGCTGCGTGCTCAGTGCTCAGGGTGCTGGGTGCTCAATGCTCAGGGTGCTGGGTGCTCAGTACTCAGGGTGCTGGGTGCTCAGTGCTCGGGGTGCTGGGTGCTCAGTCCTCGGGGTGCTCCGTGCTCAGTGATCAGTGTGCTGGGTGCTCAGTACTCAGGGTGCTCGGTGCTCAGTACTCAGGGTTCTCAGTGCTCAGTACTCAGGGTGCTAGGTGCTCAGTTCTCAGTGTGCTGGGTGCTCAGTACTCAGGGTGCTCAGTGCTCAGTACTCGGGGTGCTTGTTGCTCAGTACTCAGGGTGCTCAGTGCTCAGTACTCGGGGTGCTGGGTGCTCAGTGCTCAGGGTGCTCAGTTCTCAGTGCTCGGGGTGCTGGGTGCTCAGTGCTCGGGGCGCTGGGTGCTCAGTGCTCGGGGTGCTGGGTGCTCTGTGCTCTGGTTGCTTTGTGCTCATTACTCAGGGTGCTGCGTGCTCAGTACTCATGGTGCTGTGTGCTCATTCTCAGGGTGCTGGGTGCTCAGTGCTCGGGTTGCTGGGTGCTTAGTACTCAGGGTCCTGGGGGCTCAGTACTCAGGGTGCTGGGTGCTCAGTACTCAGGGTGCTCGGTTCTCAGTACTCAGGGTGCTGGGTGCTCATTCTCGGGGTGCTGGGTGCTCAGTGCTCGGGGTGCTGGGTTCTCAGTACTCAGGGTGCTGGGGGCTCAGTACTCAGGGTTCTGGGTGCTCAGTACTCAGGGTGATCTGTTCTCAGTACTCAGGTTGCTGGGTGCTCAGTGCTCGGGGTGCTGGGTGCTCAGTACTCGGGGTGCTCAGTGCTCAGTACTCAGGGTGCTGGGTGCTCAGTACTCAGGGTGCTGGGTGCTCAGTTCTCAGGGTGCTGGGTGCTCAGTACTCTGGGTGTTGGGTGCTCAGTACTCAGGGTGCTCAGTGCTCAGTACTCGGGGTGCTTGGTACTCAGTGCTCAGTGTGCTCAGTGCTCAGTGCTCAGCGTGCTGGGTGCTCAGTGCTCGGGGCACTGGGTGCTCAGTGCTCGGGGTGCTGGGTGCTCAGTACTCAGGGTGCTGTGTGCTCAGTGCTCAGTACTCAGCGTGCTGGGTGCTCAGTGCTCAGAGTGTTGGGTGCTCAGTATTCAGGGTGCTGGGTGCTCAGTGCTCAGTGCTCAGGGTGCTCAGTGCTCAGGGTGCTCAGTGCTCAGGGTGCTGGGTGCTCAGGGTGCTGGGTGCTCAGCGCTCGGGGTGCTGGGTGCTCAGTGCTCAGTGCTCAGGGTGCTGGGTGCTCAGTGCTCAGTGCTCAGGGTGCTGGGTGTTCAGTACTCAGGGTGCTCGGTGCTCAGTGATCAGTGTGCTAGGTTCTCAGTACTCAGGGTGCTGGGTGCTCAGTGCTCGGGGTGCTGGGTGCTCAGTGCTCAGGGTGATCAGTGCTCAGTACTCAGGGTGCTGGGTGCTCAGTGCTCAGGGTGCTGGGTGCTCAGTCCTCAGGGTGCTCAGTACTCAGGGTGCTCGGTGCTCAGTGCTCAGTACTCAGGGTGCTCAGTACTCAGGGTGCTGGTTGCTCAGTGCTCGGGGTGCTGGGTGCTCAGTACTCAGGGTGCTGGGTGCTCAGTACTCGGGGTGCTGGGTGCTCAGTTCTCAGGGTGCTGGGTGCTCAGTGCTCGGTGTGCTGGGTGCTCAGTGCTCAGGGTGATCGGTGCTCAGTTATCAGGGTGCTGGGTGCTCAATCCTCCGGGTGCTCAGTGCTCAGGGTGCTGGGTGCTCAGTGCTCGGGGTGCTCGGTGCTCAGTACTCAGGGTGCTGAGTGCTCAGTACTCAGGGTGCTGGGTGCTCAGTACTCAGGGTGCTGGGTGCTCAGTACTCAGGGTGCTGGGTGCTCAGGGTGCTGGGTGCTCAGTGCTCAGGGTGCTGGGTGCTCAGTGCTCAGGGTGCTGGGTGCTCAGGGCTGTGGTGCTGGGTGCTCAGTGCTCAGTGCTCAGGGTGCTGGGTGCTCAGTGCTCAGTGCTCAGGGTGCTGGTTGCTCAGTACTCAGGGTGCTGGGTGCTCAGTACTCAGTGTGCTGGGTGCTCAGTGCTCAGGGTGCTCTGTGCTCAGTACTCAGGGTGCTGGGTGCTCAGTGCTCGGGGTGCTGCGTGCTCAGTGCTCAGGGTGCTGGGTGCTCAGTGCTCAGGGTGCTGGGTGCTCAGTACTCAGGGTGCTTGTTGCTCAGTGCTCAGGGTGCTGGGTGCTCAGTGCTCAGGGTGCTGGGTGCTCAGTGCTGAGGGTGGTGCTGGGTGCTCAGTACTCAGGGTTCTCAGTGCTCAGTACTCAGGGTGCTGGGTGCTCAGTTCTCAGGGTGCTGGGTGCTCAGTACTCAGGGTGCTCAGTGCTCAGTACTCGGGGTGCTTGTTGCTCAGTACTCAGGGTGCTCAGTGCTCAGTACTCGGGGTGCTGGGTGCTCAGTGCTCAGGGTGCTCAGTTCTCAGTGCTCGGGGTGCTGGGTGCTCAGTGCTCGGGGCGCTGGGTGCTCAGTGCTCTGGGTGCTGGGTGCTCAGTGCTCTGGGTGCTTAGTGCTCAGTACTCAAGGTGTTGGGTGCTCAGTACTCAGGGTGCTGGGTGCTCCGTGCTCGGGGTGCTGGGTGCTCAGTACTCGGGGTGCTCAGTGCTCAGTACTCAGGGTGCTGGGTGCTCAGTACTCTGGTTGCTGGGTGCTCAGTGCTCGGGGTGCTGGGTGCTCAGTGCTCGGGGTGCTGGGTGGTCAGTGCTCAGTGCTCAAGGTGCTGGGTGCTCAGTGCTCAGTGCTCAGGGTGCTGGGTGCTCAGTACTCAGGGTGCTGGGTGCTCAGTACTAAGGGTGCTGGGTGCTCAGTTCTCAGGGTGCTGGGTGCTCAGTTCTCAGGGTGCTGGGTGCTCAGTACTCTGGGTGTTGGGTGCTCAGTACTCAGGGTGCTCAGTGATCAGTACTCGGGGTGCTGGGTGCTCAGTGCTCAGTGTGCTCAGTGCTCAGTGCTCAGGGTGCTGGGTGCTCAGTGCTCGGGGCGCTGGGTGCTCAGTGCTCGGGGTGCTGGGTGCTCAGTACTCAGGGTGCTGTGTGCTCAGTGCTCAGTACTCAGCGTGCTGGGTGCACAGTGCTCAGAGTGTTGGGTGCTCAGTACTCAGGGTGCTGGGTGCTCAGTGTTCAGTGCTCAGGGTGCTCAGTGCTCAGGGTGCTCAGTGCTCAGGGTGCTGGGTGCTCAGGGTGCTGGGTGCTCAGGGTGCTGGGTGCTCAGTGCTCGGGGTGCTGGGTGCTCAGTGTTCAGGGCTCAGGGTGCTGGGTGTTCAGTACTCAGGGTGCTCGGTGCTCAGTGCTCAGGGTGCTAGGTGCTCAGTACTCAGGGTGCTGGGTGCTCAGTGCTCGGGGTGCTGGGTGCTCAGTGCTCAGGGTGATCAGTGCTCAGTACTCAGGGTGCTGGGTGCTCAGTGCTCAGGGTGCTGCGTGCTCAGTCCTCAGGGTGCTCAGTACTCAGGGTGCTCGGTGCTCAGTGCTCAGTACTCAGGGTGCTCAGTACTCAGGGTGCTGGTTGCTCAGTGCTCGGGGTGCTGGGTGCTCAGTATTCAGGGTGCTGGGTGCTCAGTACTCGGGGTGCTGGGTGCTCAGTACTCAGGGTGCTGGGTGTTCAGTGCTCGGTGTGGTGGGTGCTCAGTGCTCAGGGTGATCGGTGCTCAGTGCTCAGGGTGCTGGGTGCTCAGTCCCCCAGGTGCTCAGTGCTCAGGGTGCTGTGTGCTCAGTGCTCGGGGTGCTCGGTGCTAAGTACTCAGGGTGCTGGGTGCTCAGTACTCAGGGTGCTGGGTGCTCAGTACTCAGGGTGCTGGGTGCTCAGAGTGCTGGGTGCTCAGTGCTCAGGGTGCTGGGTGCTCAGTGCTCGGGGTGCTGGGTGCTCAGGGCTGTGGTGCTGGGTGCTCAGTGCTCAGTGCTGAGGGTGCTGGGTGCTCAGTGCTCAGTGCTTAGGGTGCTGGTTGCGCAGTACTCAGGGTGCTGGGTGCTCAGTACTCAGTGTGCTGGGTGCTCAGTGCTCACGGTGCTCTGTGCTCAGTACTCAGGGTGCTGGGTGCTCAGTGCTCGGGGTGCTGCGTGCTCAGTGCTCAGGGTGCTGGGTGCTCAATGCTCAGGGTGCTGGGTGCTCAGTACTCAGGGTGCTGGGTGCTCAGTGCTCGGGGTGCTCGGTGCTCAGTGCTCAAGGTGCTGGGTGCTCAGTGCTCAGGGTGCTGGGTGCTCAGTCCTCGGGGTGCTCCGTGCTCAGTGATCAGGGTGCTGGGTGCTCAGTACTCAGGGTGCTCGGTGCTCAGTACTCAGGGTTCTCAGTGCTCAGTACTCAGGGTGCTAGGTGCTCAGTTCTCAGTGTGCTGGGTGCTCAGTACTCAGGGTGCTCAGTGCTCAGTACTCGGCGTGCTTGTTGCTCAGTACTCAGGGTGCTCAGTGCTCAGTACTCGGGGTGCTGGGTGCTCAGTGCTCAGGGTGCTCAGTTCTCAGTGCTCGGGGTGCTGGGTGCTCAGTGCTCGGGGCGCTGGGTGCTCAGTGCTCGGGGTGCTGGGTGCTCTGTGCTCTGGGTGCTTTGTGCTCATTACTCAGGGTGCTGCGTGCTCAGTACTCATGGTGCTGTGTGCTCATTCTCAGGGTGCTGGGTGCTCAGTGCTCGGGTTGCTGGGTGCTCAGTACTCAGGGTGCTGGGGGCTCAGTACTCAGGGTGCTGGGTGCTCAGTACTCAGGGTGCTCGGTTCTCAGTACTCAGGGTGCTGGGTGCTCATTCTCGGGGTGCTGGGTGCTCAGTGCTCGGGGTGCTGGGTTCTCAGTACTCAGGGTGCTGGGGGCTCAGTACTCAGGGTTCTGGGTGCTCAGTACTCAGGGTGATCTGTTCTCAGTACTCAGGTTGCTGGGTGCTCAGTGCTCGGGGTGCTGGGTGCTCAGTACTCGGGGTGCTCAGTGCTCAGTACTCAGGGTGCTGGGTGCTCAGTACTCAGGGTGCTGGGTGCTCAGTTCTCAGGGTGCTGGGTGCTCAGTACTCTGGGTGTTGGGTGCTCAGTACTCAGGGTGCTCAGTGCTCAGTACTCGGGGTGCTTGGTGCTCAGTGCTCAGTGTGCTCAGTGCTCAGTGCTCAGCGTGCTGGGTGCTCAGTGCTCGGGGCACTGGGTGCTCAGTGCTCGGGGTGCTGGGTGCTCAGTACTCAGGGTGCTGTGTGCTCAGTGCTCAGTACTCAGCGTGCTGGGTGCTCAGTGCTCAGAGTGTTGGGTGCTCAGTATTCAGGGTGCTGGGTGCTCAGTGCTCAGTGCTCAGGGTGCTCAGTGCTCAGGGTGCTCAGTGCTCAGGGTGCTGGGTGCTCAGGGTGCTGGGTGCTCAGCGCTCGGGGTGCTGGGTGCTCAGTGCTCAGTGCTCAGGGTGCTGGGTGCTCAGTGCTCAGTGCTCAGGGTGCTGGGTGTTCAGTACTCAGGGTGCTCGGTGCTCAGTGATCAGTGTGCTAGGTTATCAGTACTCAGGGTGCTGGGTGCTCAGTGCTCGGGGTGCTGGGTGCTCAGTGCTCAGGGTGATCAGTGCTCAGTACTCAGGGTGCTGGGTGCTCAGTGCTCAGGGTGCTGGGTGCTCAGTCCTCAGGGTGCTCAGTACTCAGGGTGCTCGGTGCTCAGTGCTCAGTACTCAGGGTGCTCAGTACTCAGGGTGCTGGTTGCTCAGTGCTCGGGGTGCTGGGTGCTCAGTACTCAGGGTGCTGGGTGCTCAGTACTCGGGGTGCTGGGTGCTCAGTTCTCAGGGTGCTGGGTGCTCAGTGCTCGGTGTGCTGGGTGCTCAGTGCTCAGGGTGATCGGTGCTCAGTTATCAGGGTGCTGGGTGCTCAATCCTCCGGGTGCTCAGTGCTCAGGGTGCTGGGTGCTCAGTGCTCGGGGTGCTCGGTGCTCAGTACTCAGGGTGCTGAGTGCTCAGTACTCAGGGTGCTGGGTGCTCAGTACTCAGGGTGCTGGGTGCTCAGTACTCAGGGTGCTGGGTGCTCAGGGTGCTGGGTGCTCAGTGCTCAGGGTGCTGGGTGCTCAGTGCTCAGGGTGCTGGGTGCTCAGGGCTGTGGTGCTGGGTGCTCAGTGCTCAGTGCTCAGGGTGCTGGGTGCTCAGTGCTCAGTGCTCAGGGTGCTGGTTGCTCAGTACTCAGGGTGCTGGGTGCTCAGTACTCAGTGTGCTGGGTGCTCAGTGCTCAGGGTGCTCTGTGCTCAGTACTCAGGGTGCTGGGTGCTCAGTGCTCGGGGTGCTGCGTGCTCAGTGCTCAGGGTGCTGGGTGCTCAGTGCTCACGGTGCTGGGTGCTCAGTGCTGAGGGTGGTGCTGGGTGCTCAGTGCTCGGGGTGCTCGGTGCTCAGTACTCAAGGTGCTGGGTGCTCAGTGCTCAGGGTGCTGGGTGCTCAGTACTCAGGGTGCTCGGTGCTCAGTACTCAGGGTTCTCAGTGCTCAGTACTCAGGGTGCTGGGTGCTCAGTTCTCAGGGTGCTGGGTGCTCAGTACTCAGGGTGCTCAGTGCTCAGTACTCGGGGTGCTTGTTGCTCAGTACTCAGGGTGCTCAGTGCTCAGTACTCGGGGTGCTGGGTGCTCAGTGCTCAGGGTGCTCAGTTCTCAGTGCTCGGGGTGCTGGGTGCTCAGTGCTCGGGGCGCTGGGTGCTCAGTGCTCAGGGTGCTGGGTGCTCCGTGCTCGGGGTGCTGGGTGCTCAGTACTCGGGGTGCTCAGTGCTCAGTACTCAGGGTGCTGGGTGCTCAGTACTCTGGTTGCTGGGTGCTCAGTGCTCGGGGTGCTCGGTGCTCAGTACTCGGGGTGCTGGGTGCTCAGTACTCGGGGTGCTGGGTGCTCAGTGCTCAGGGTGCTGGGTGCTCAGTGCTCGGGGTGCTGGGTGCTCAGTGCTGAGGGTGGTGCTGGGTGCTCAGTACTCAGGGTGCTGGGTGCTCAGTGCTCAGGATGCTGGGTACTCAGTACTCAGGTTGCTGGGTGCTCAGTACTCAGGGTGCTGGGTGCTCAGTGCTCAGGGTGCTGGGTGCTCAGTGCTCAGGGTGCTGGGTGCTCAGTACTCAGGGTGCTGGGTGCTCAGTGCACAGGGTGATCGGTGCTCAGTACTCAGGGTGCTCAGTGCTCAGGGTGCTGGGTGCTCAGTGCTCGGGGTGCTCGGTGCTCAGTGCTCATGGTGCTGGGTGCTCAGTGCTCAGTGCTCAGGGTGTTGGGTGCTCAGTGCTCAGTGTTCAGGGTGCTGGGTGGTCAGTACTCAGGGTGCTGGTTGCTCAGTACTCAGGGTGCTGGGTGCTCAGTGCTCAGGGTGCTGTGTGCTCAGTACTCTCGGTGTTGGGTGCTCAGTACTCAGGGTGCTGTGTGCTCAGTGCTCGGGGTGCTGGGTGCTCAGAGCTCGGGGTGCTGGGTGCTCAGTGCTCAGGGTGCTGGGTGCTCAGTATTCAGGGTGCTGGGTGCTCAGTGCTCGGGGTGCTCGGTGCTCAGTACTCAAGGTGCTGGGTGCTCAGTGCTCAGGGTGCTGGGTGCTCAGTCCTCGGGGTGCTCCGTGCTCAGTGCTCAGGGTGCTGGGTGCTCAGTACTCAGGGTGCTCGGTGCTCAGTACTCAGGGTTCTCAGTGCTCAGGGTGCTGGGTGCTCAGTACTCAGGGTGCTCAGTGCTCAGTACTAGGGGTGCTGGGTGCTCAGTACTCAGGGTGCTCAGTGCTCAGTACTCGGGGTGCTGGGTGCTCAGTGCTCAGTGTGCTCAGTGCTCAGTGCTCGGGGTGCTGGTTGCTCAGTGCTCGGGGTGCTAGGTGCTCAGTACTCAGGGTGCTGTGTGCTCAGTGCTCAGTACTCAGCGTGCTGGGTTCTCAGTGCTCAGAGTGTTGGGTGCTCAGTACTCAGGGTGCTGGGTGCTCAGTGCTCAGTGCTCAGAGTGCTCAGTGCTCAGGGTGCTCAGTGCTCAGGGTGCTGGGTGCTCAGGGTGCTGGGTGCTCAGTGCTCGGGGTGCTGGGTGCTCATTGCTCAGTGCTCAGGGTGCTGGGTGCTCAGTGCTCAGGGTGCTGGGTGTTCAGTACTCAGGGTGCTTGGTGCTCAGTGCTCGGGGTGCTGGGTGCTCAGTGCTCAGGGTGATCAGTGCTCAGTACTCAGGGTGCTGGGTGCTCAGTGCTCGGGGTGCTGGGTGCTCAGTGCTCAGGGTGATCAGTGCTCAGTACTCAGGGTGCTGGGTGCTCAGTGCTCAGTGCTCGGGGTCCTGGGTGCTCCGTGCTCGGGGTGCTGGGTGCTCAGTGCTCTGGGTGCTTAGTGCTCAGTACTCAGGGTGCTGGGTGCTCAGTACTCATGGTGCTGGGTGCTCATTCTCAGTGTGCTGGGTGCTCAGTGCTCGGGTTGCTGGGTGCTCAGTACTCAGGGTGCTGGGGGCTCAGTACTCAGGGTGCTGGGTGCTCAGTATCAGGGTGCTCGGTTCTCAGTACTCAGGGTGCTGGGTGCTCATTCTCGGGGTGCTGGGTGCTCAGTACTCGTGGTGCTGGGTGCTCAGTACTCACGGTGCTGGGTGCTCAGTGCTCGGGGTGCTCGGTGCTCAGTACTCGGGGTGCAGGGTGCTCAGTACTCGGGGTGCTGGGTGCTCAGTGCTCAGGGTGCTGGGTGCTCAGTGCTCGGGGTGCTGGGTGCTCAGTGCTGAGGGTGGTGCTGGGTGCTCAGTACTCAGGGTGCTGGGTGCTCAGTGCTCAGGGTGCTGGGTGCTCAGTACTCAGGGTGCTGGGTGCTCAGTGCTCAGGGTGCTGGGTGCTCAGTGCTCAGGGTGCTGGGTGCTCAGTGCTCGGCGTGCTGGGTGCTCAGTACTCAGGATGCTCGGTGCTCAGTGCTCAGAAATCAGGGTGCTCAGTACTCAGGGTGCTGGGTGCTCAGTGCTCGGGGTGCTGGGTGCTCAGTACTCAGGGTGCTGGGTGCTCAGTACTCGGTGTGCTGGGTGCTCAGTACTCAGGGTGCTGGGTGCTCAGTGCTCGGTGTGCTGGGTGCTCACTGCTCAGGGTGATCGGTGCTCAGTGCTCAGGGTGCTGGGTGCTCAGTCCTCCGGGTGCTCAGTGCTCAGGGTGCTGGGTGCTCATTGCTCGGTGTGCTCGGTGCTCAGTACTCAGGGTGCTGAGTGCTCAGTACTCAGGGTGCTGGGTGCTCAGTACTCAGGTTGCTGGTTGCTCAGTACTCAGGGTGCTGGATGCTCAGTGCTCAGGGTGCTGGGTGCTCAGTGCTCGGGGTGCTGGGTGCTCAGGGCTGTGGTGCTGGGTGCTCAGTGCTCAGTGCTCAGGGTGCTGGGTGCTCAGTGCTCAGTGCTCAGGGTGCTCTGTGCTCAGTACTCAGGGTGCTGTGTGCTCAGTGCTCGGGGTGCTGCGTGCTCAGTGCTCAGGGAGCTGGGTGCTCAGTGCTCAGGGTGCTGGGTGCTCAGTACTCAGGGTGCTGGGTGCTCAGTGCTCGTTGTGCTCGGTGCTCAGTACTCAAGGTGCTGGGTGCTCAGTGCTCAGGGTGCTGGGTGCTCAGTCCTCGGGGTGCTCCGTGCTCAGTGATCAGGGTGCTGGGTGCTCAGTACTCAGGGTGCTCGGTGCTCAGTACTCAGGGGTCTCAGTGCTCAGTCCTTAGGGTGCTGGTTGCTCAGTGCTCAGGGTGCTGGGTGCACAGTACTCAGAGTGCTCAGTGCTCAGTACTCGGGGTGCTTGGTTCTCAGTACTCAGGGTGCTTGGTGCTCAGTACTCGTGGTGCTGGGTGCTCTCTGCTCAGGGTGCTCAGTGCTCAGTGCTCGGGGTGCTGGGTGCTCAGTGCTCAGGGCGCTGGGTGCTCAGTGCTCGGGGTGCTGGGTGCTCAGTACTCGGGGTGCTGGGTGCTCAGTGCTCAGGATGCTCAGTGCTCAGTACTCAGTGCTCAGGGTGCTGGGTGCTCAGTACTCTGGGTTTTGGGTGCTCAGTACTCAGGGTGCTGGGTGCTCCGTGCTCAGGGTGCTGGGTGCTCAGTGCTCAGGTTTCTGGGTGCTCAGTGCTCAGGGTGCTGGGTGCTCAGTACTCAGGGTGCTGGGTGCTTAGTGCTCGAGGTGCTCAGTGCGCAGTACTGAAGGTGCTGGGTGCTCAGTGCTCAGGGTGCTGGGTGCTCAGTCCTCGGGGTGCTCCGTGCTCATGGTGCTGGGTGCTCAGTGCTCAGGGTGCTGGGTGCTCAGTGCTCGGGGTGCTGGGTGCTGAGTGCTCAGGGTGCTGGGTGCTCAGTGCTCGGGGTGCTCGGTGCTCAGTGCTCAGGGTCCTGGGTGCTCAGTACTCAGGGTGCTGGGTGCTTAGTACTCAGGGTGCTCAGGGCTCAGTACACAGGGTGCTGGGTGCTCAGTGCTCGGGGTGCTGGGTGCTCAGTGCTCAGTACTCAGGGTGCTGGGTGCTCAGTGCTCGGGGTGCTGGGTGCTCAGTACTCAGCGTGCTGGGTGCTCAGTACTCAGTGTGCTGGGTGCTCAGTGCTCAGGGTGCTGGGTGCTCAGTGCTCAGGGTGCTGGGTGCTCAGTGATCGGGGTGCTGGGTGCTCAGTACTCAGGGTGCTCAGTGCTCGGGGAGCTCGGTGATCAGTACTCAGGCTGCTGGGTGCTCAGTACTCAGTGCTCGGGGTCCTGGGTGCTCCGTGCTCGGGGTGCTGGGTGCTCAGTGCTCAGGGTGATCGGTGCTCAGTACTCAGGGTGCTGGGTGCTCAGTGCTCAGGGTGCTGGGTGCTCAGTCCTCAGGGTGCTCAGTGCTCAGGGTGCTGGGTGCTCTGTGCTCGGGGTGCTCGGTGCTCAGTACTCAGGGTGCTGAGTGCTCAGTACTCAGGGTGCTGGGTGCTCAGTACTCATGGTGCTGGGTGCTCAGTACTCAGGGGGCTGGGTGGTCAGTGCTCAGTGTGCTGGGAGCTCAGTGCTCAGGGCGCTGGGTGCTCAGGGCTCGGGGTGCTGGGTGCTCAGTGCTCGGGGTTCTGGGTGGTCAGTGCTCAGTTCTCAAGGTGCTGGGTGCTCAGTGCTCAGTGCTCAGGGTGCTGGGTGCTCAGTACTCAGGGTGCTGGGTGCTCAGTACTCAGGGTGCTGGATGCTCAGTTCTCAGGGTGCTGGGTGCTCAGTGCTCGGGGCACTGGGTGCTCAGTTTTCGGGGTGCTGGGTGCTCAGTACTCGGAGTGCTGGGTGCTCAGTGCTCAGGGTGCTCAGTGCTCAGTACTCAGTGCTCAGGGTGCTCAGTGCTCAGTGCTCTGGGTGCTGGGTGTTCAGTACTCAGGGTGCTGGGTGCTCAGTACTCAGGGTGCTGGGTGCTCAGTGCTCAGGGTGCTGGGTGCTCAGTACTCTGGGTGTTTGGTGCTCAGTACTCAGGGTGCTGGGTGCTCCTTGCTCAGGGTGCTGGGTGCTCAGTGCTCAGGGTTCTGGGTGCTCAGTGCTCAGGTTGCTGGGTGCTCAGTACTCAGGGTGCTGGGTGGTTAGTGCTCGAGGTGCTCGGTGCTCAGTACTCAAGGTGCTGGGTGCTCAGTGCTCAGGGTGCTGGGTGCTCAGTCCTCGGGGTGCTCCGTGCTCATAATGCTGGGTGCTCAGTGCTCCGGGTGCTGGGTGCTCAGTGCTCGGGGTGCTGGGTGCTGAGTGCTCAGGGTGCTGGGTGCTCAGTGCTCGGGGTGCTCGGTGCTCAGTGCTCAGGTTGCTGGGTGCTCAGTACTCAGGGTGCTGGGTGCTTAGTTCTCAGGGTGCTCAGTGCTCAGTACACAGGGTGCTGGGTGCTCAGTGCTCGGGGTGCTCGGTGCTCAGTGCTCAGTACTCAGGGTGCTGGGTGCACAGTGCTCGGGGTGCTGGGTGCTCAGTACCCAGCGTGCTGGGTGCTCAGTACTCAGGGTGCTGGGTGCTCAGTGCTCAGTGTGCTGGGTGCTCAGTGCTCAGGGTGCTGGGTGCTCAGTGATCGGGGTGCTGGGTGCTCAGTACTCAGGGTGCTCAGTGCTCGGGGAGCTCGGTGCTCAGTACTCAGGGTGCTGGGTTCTCAGTACTCAGGGTGCTGGGTGCTCAGTGCTCTGGGTGCTGGGTGCTCAGTACTCAGGGTGCTGGGTGCTCAGTACTCAGGGTGCTCGGTGCTCAGTACTCAGGGTGCTGGGTGCTCAGTGCTCAGGGTGCTGGGTACTCAGTACTCAGGGTGCTGGGTGCTCAGTACTCAGGGTGCTGGGTGCTCAGTGCTCAGGGTGCTGGGTGCTCAGTGCTCACGGTGCTGGGTGCTCAGTACTCAGGGTGCTGGGTGCTCAGTGCTCAGGGTGATCGGTGCTCAGTACTCAGGGTGCTCAGTACTCAGGGTGCTGTGTGCTCAGTGCTCAGGGTGCTGGGTGCTCAGTACTCAGGGTCCTGGGTGCTCAGTGCTCGGGGTGCTGGGTGCTCAGTGCTCAGGGTGATCGGTGCTCAGTACTCAGGGTGCTGGGTGCTCAGTGCTCAGGGTCCTGGGTGCTCAGTCCTCAGGGTGCTCAGTGCTCAGGGTGCTGGGTGCTCTGTGCTCGGGGTGCTCGGTGCTCTGTACTCAGGGTGCTGAGTGCTCCGTACTTAGGGTGCTGGGTGCTCAGTACTCATGGTGCTGGGTGCTCAGTACTCAGGGTGCTGGGTGCTCAGTACTCAGGGTGCTGGGTGCTCAGTGCTCAGGGTGCTGGTTGCTCAGTACTCAGGGTGCTGGGTGCTCAGTACTCAGGGTGCTCGGTGCTCACTACTCAGGGTGCTGGGTGCTCAGTGCTCAGGGTGCTGGGTACTCAGTACTCAGGGTGCTGGGTGCTCAGTACTCAGGGTGCTTGGTGCTCAGTGCTCAGGGTGCTGCGTGCTCAGTGCTCAGGGTGCTGGGTGCTCAGTACTCAGGGTGCTGGGTGCTCAGTGCTCAGGGTGATCGGTGCTCAGTACTCAGGGTGCTCAGTACTCAGGGTGCTGGGTGCTCAGTGCTCAGGGTGCTGGGTGCTCAGTACTCAGGGTGCTGGGTGCTTAGTGCTCGGGGTGCTGGGTGCTCAGTGCTCAGGGTGATCGGTGCTCAGTACTCAGGGTGCTGGGTGCTCAGTGCTCAGTGTGCTGGGTGCTCAGTCCTCAGGGTGCTCAGTGCTCAGGGTGCTGGGTGCTCTGTGCTCGGGGTGCTCGGTGCTCAGTACTCAGGGTGCTGAGTGCTCAGTACTCAGGGTGCTGGGTGCTCAGTACTCATGGTGCTGGGTGCTCAGTACTCAGGGGGCTGGGTGGTCAGTGCTCAGTGTGCTGGGAGCTCAGTGCTCAGGGCGCTGGGTGCTCAGTGCTCGGGGTGCTGGGTGCTCAGTGCTCGGGGTGCTGGGTGGTCAGTGCTCAGTTCTCAAGGTGCTTGGTGCTCAGTGCTCAGTGCTCAGGGTGCTGGGTGCTCAGTACTCAGGGTGCTGGGTGCTCAGTACTCAGGGTGCTGGATGCTCAGTTCTCAGGGTGCTGGATGCTCAGTGCTCGGGGCACTGGGTGCTCAGTGTTCGGGGTGCTGGGTGCTCAGTACTCGGAGTGCTGGGTGCTCAGTGCTCAGGGTGCTCAGTGCTCAGTACTCAGTGCTCAGGGTGCTCAGTGCTCTGGGTGCTGGGTGTTCAGTACTCAGGGTGCTGGGTGCTCAGTACTCAGGGTGCTGGGTGCTCCTTGCTCAGGGTGCTGGGTGCTCAGTGCTCAGGGTTCTGGGTGCTCAGTGCTCAGATTGCTGGGTGCTCAGTACTCAGGGTGCTGGGTGGTTAGTGCTCGAGGTGCTCGGTGCTCAGTACTCAAGGTGCTGGGTGCTCAGTGCTCAGGGTGCTGGGTGCTCAGTCCTCGGGGTGCTCCGTGCTCATAATGCTGGGAGCTCAGTGCTCCGGGTGCTGGGTGCTCAGTGCTCGGGGTGCTGGGTGCTGAGTGCTCAGGGTGCTGGGTGCTCAGTGCTCGGGGTGCTCGGTGCTCAGTGCTCAGGTTGCTGGGTGCTCAGTACTCAGGGTGCTGGGTGCTTAGTACTCAGGGTGCTCAGTGCTCAGTACACAGGGTGCTGGGTGCTCAGTGCTCGGGGTGCTCGGTGCTCAGTGCTCAGTACTCAGGGTGCTGGGTGCACAGTGCTCGGGGTGCTGGGTGCTCAGTACCCAGCGTGCTGGGTGCTCAGTACTCAGGGTGCTGGGTGCTCAGTGCTCAGGGTGCTGGGTGCTCAGTGCTCAGGGTGCTGGGTGCTCAGTGATCGGGGTGCTGGGTGCTCAGTACTCAGGGTGCTCAGTGCTCGGGGAGCTCGGTGCTCAGTACTCAGGGTGCTGGGTGCTCAGTACTCAGGGTGCTGGGTGCTCAGTGCTCTGGGTGCTGGGTGCTCAGTACTCAGGGTGCTGGGTGCTCAGTACTCAGGGTGCTGGGTGCTCAGTGCTCAGGGTGCTGGGTGCTCAGTACTCAGGGTGCTGGGTGCTCAGTACTCAGGGTGCTCGGTGCTCAGTACTCAGGGTGCTGGGTGCTCAGTGCTCAGGGTGCTGGGTACTCAGTACTCAGGGTGCTGGGTGCTCAGTACTCAGGGTGCTGGGTGCTCAGTGCTCAGGGTGCTGGGTGCTCAGTGCTCACGGTGCTAGGTGCTCAGTACTCAGGGTCTTGGGTGCTCAGTGCTCAGGGTGATCGGTGCTCAGTACTCAGGGTGCTCAGTACTCAGGGTGCTGTGTGCTCAGTGCTCAGGGTGCTGGGTGCTCAGTACTCAGGGTCCTGGGTGCTCAGTGCTCGGGGTGCTGGGTGCTCAGTGCTCAGGGTGATCGGTGCTCAGTACTCAGGGTGCTGGGTGCTCAGTGCTCAGGGTCCTGGGTGCTCAGTCCTCAGGGTGCTCAGTGCTCAGGGTGCTGGGTGCTCTGTGCTCGGGGTGCTCGGTGCTCTGTACTCAGGGTGCTGAGTGCTCCGTACTTAGGGTGCTGGGTGCTCAGTACTCATGGTGCTGGGTGCTCAGTACTCAGGTGGCTGGGTGCTCAGTGCTCTGTGTGCTGGGTGCTCAGTGCTCAGGGCGCTGGGTGCTCAGTGCTCGGGGTGCTGGGTGCTCAGTGCTCGGGGTGCTGGGTGGTCAGTGCTCAGTGCTCAAGGTGCTGGGTGCTCAGTGCTCAGTGCTCAGGGTGCTGGGTGCTCAGTACTCAGGGTGCTGGGTGCTCAGTACTAAGGGTGCTGGGTGCTCAGTTCTCAGGGTGCTGGGTGCTCAGTACTCTGGGTGTTGGGTGCTCAGTACTCAGGGTGCTCAGTGATCAGTACTCGGGGTGCTGGGTGCTCAGTGCTCAGTCTGCTCAGTGCTCAGTGCTCAGGGTGCTGGGTGCTCAGTGCTCGGGGCGCTGGGTGCTCAGTGCTCGGGGTGCTGGGTGCTCAGTACTCAGGGTGCTGTGTGCTCAGTGCTCAGTACTCAGCGTGCTGGGTGCACAGTGCTCAGAGTGTTGGGTGCTCAGTACTCAGGGTGCTGGGTGATCAGTGTTCAGTGCTCAGGGTGCTCAGTGCTCAGGGTGCTCAGTGCTCAGGGTGCTGGGTGCTCAGGGTGCTGGGTGCTCAGGGTGCTGGGTGCTCAGTGCTCGGGGTGCTGGGTGCTCAGTGCTCAGTGCTCAGGGTGCTGGGTGCTCAGTGCTCAGGGCTCAGGGTGCTGGGTGTTCAGTACTCAGGGTGCTCGGTGCTCAGTGCTCAGGGTGCTAGGTGCTCAGTACTCAGGGTGCTGGGTGCTCAGTACTCAGGGTGCTGGGTGCTCAGTGCTCGGGGTGCTGGGTGCTCAGTGATCAGGGTGATCAGTGCTCAGTACTCAGGGTGCTGGGTGCTCAGTGCTCAGGGTGCTGCGTGCTCAGTCCTCAGGGTGCTCAGTACTCAGGGTGCTCGGTGCTCAGTGCTCAGTACTCAGGGTGCTCAGTACTCAGGGTGCTGGTTGCTCAGTGCTCGGGGTGCTGGGTGCTCAGTACTCAGGGTGCTGGGTGCTCAGTACTCGGGGTGGTGGGTGCTCAGTACTCAGGGTGCTGGGTGTTCAGTGCTCGGTGTGGTGGGTGCTCAGTGCTCAGGGTGATCGGTGCTCAGTGCTCAGGGTGCTGGGTGCTCAGTCCCCCGGGTGCTCAGTGCTCAGGGTGCTGTGTGCTCAGTGCTCGGGGTGCTCGGTGCTAAGTACTCAGGGTGCTGAGTGCTCAGTACTCAGGGTGCTGGGTGCTCAGTACTCAGGGTGCTGGGTGCTCAGTACTCAGGGTGCTGGGTGCTCAGAGTGCTAGGTGCTCAGTGCTCAGGGTGCTGGGTGCTCAGTGCTCGGGGTGCTGGGTGCTCAGGGCTGTGGTGCTGGGTGCTCAGTGCTCAGTGCTGAGGGTGCTGGGTGCTCAGTGCTCAGTGCTTAGGGTGCTGGTTGCGCAGTACTCAGGGTGCTGGGTGCTCAGTACTCAGTTTGCTGGGTGCTCAGTGCTCACGGTGCTCTGTGCTCAGTACTCAGGGTGCTGGGTGCTCAGTGCTCGGGGTGCTGCGTGCTCAGTGCTCAGGGTGCTGGGTGCTCAATGCTCAGGGTGCTGGGTGCTCAGTACTCAGGGTGCTGGGTGCTCAGTGCTCGGGGTGCTCGGTGCTCAGTGCTCAAGGTGCTGGGTGCTCAGTGCTCAGGGTGCTGGGTGCTCAGTCCTCGGGGTGCTCCGTGCTCAGTGATCAGGGTGCTGGGTGCTCAGTACTCAGGGTGCTCGGTGCTCAGTACTCAGGGTTCTCAGTGCTCAGTACTCAGGGTGCTACGTGCTCAGTTCTCAGTGTGCTGGGTGCTCAGTACTCAGGGTGCTCAGTGCTCAGTACTCGGGGTGCTTGTTGCTCAGTACTCAGGGTGCTCAGTGCTCAGTACTCGGGGTGCTGGGTGCTCAGTGCTCAGGGTGCTCAGTTCTCAGTGCTCGGGGTGCTGGGTGCTCAGTGCTCGGGGCGCTGGGTGCTCAGTGCTCGGGGTGCTGGGTGCTCTGTGCTCTGGGTGCTTAGTGCTCATTACTCAGGGTGCTGCGTGCTCAGTACTCATGGTGCTGTGTGCTCATTCTCAGGGTGCTGGGTGCTCAGTGCTCGGGTTGCTGGGTGCTCAGTACTCAGGGTGCTGGGGGCTCAGTACTCAGGGTGCTGGGTGCTCAGTACTCAGGGTGCTCGGTTCTCAGTACTCAGGGTGCTGGGTGCTCATTCTCGGGGTGCTGGGTGCTCAGTGCTCGGGGTGCTGGGTTCTCAGTACTCAGGGTGCTGGGGGCTCAGTACTCAGGGTTCTGGGTGCTCAGTACTCAGGGTGATCTGTTCTCAGTACTCAGGTTGCTGGGTGCTCAGTGCTCGGGGTGCTGGGTGCTCAGTACTCGGGGTGCTCAGTGCTCAGTACTCAGGGTGCTGGGTGCTCAGTACTCAGGGTGCTGGGTGCTCAGTTCTCAGGGTGCTGGGTGCTCAGTACTCTGGGTGTTGGGTGCTCAGTACTCAGGGTGCTCAGTGCTCAGTACTCGGGGTGCTTGGTGCTCAGTGCTCAGTGTGCTCAGTGCTCAGTGCTCAGCGTGCTGGGTGCTCAGTGCTCGGGGCACTGGGTGCTCAGTGCTCGGGGTGCTGGGTGCTCAGTACTCAGGGTGCTGTGTGCTCAGTGCTCAGTACTCAGCGTGCTGGGTGCTCAGTGCTCAGAGTGTTGGGTGCTCAGTATTCAGGGTGCTGGGTGCTCAGTGCTCAGTGCTCAGGGTGCTCAGTGCTCAGGGTGCTCAGTGCTCAGGGTGCTGGGTGCTCAGGGTGCTGGGTGCTCAGCGCTCGGGGTGCTGGGTGCTCAGTGCTCAGTGCTCAGGGTGCTGGGTGCTCAGTGCTCAGTGCTCAGGGTGCTGGGTCTTCAGTGCTCGGGGTGCTGGGTGCTCAGTGCTCAGGGTGATCAGTGCTCAGTACTCAGGGTGCTGGGTGCTCAGTGCTCAGGGTGCTGGGTGCTCAGTCCTCAGGGTGCTCAGTACTCAGGGTGCTCGGTGCTCAGTGCTCAGTACTCAGGGTGCTCAGTACTCAGGGTGCTGGTTGCTCAGTGCTCGGGGTGCTGGGTGCTCAGTACTCAGGGTGCTGGGTGCTCAGTACTCGGGGTGCTGGGTGCTCAGTTCTCAGGGTGCTGGGTGCTCAGTGCTCGGTGTGCTGGGTGCTCAGTGCTCAGGGTGATCGGTGCTCAGTTATCAGGGTGCTGGGTGCTCAATCCTCCGGGTGCTCAGTGCTCAGGGTGCTGGGTGCTCAGTGCTCGGGGTGCTCGGTGCTCAGTACTCAGGGTGCTGAGTGCTCAGTACTCAGGGTGCTGGGTGCTCAGTACTCAGGGTGCTGGGTGCTCAGTACTCAGGGTGCTGGGTGCTCAGTGTGCTGGGTGCTCAGTGCTCAGGGTGCTGGGTGCTCAGTGCTCAGGGTGCTGGGTGCTCAGGACTGTGGTGCTGGGTGCTCAGTGCTCAGTGCTCAGGGTGCTGGGTGCTCAGTGCTCAGTGCTCAGGGTGCTGGTTGCTCAGTACTCAGGGTGCTGGGTGCTCAGTACTCAGGGTGCTGGGTGCTCAGTGCTCAGGGTGCTCTGTGCTCAGTACTCAGGGTGCTGGGTGCTCAGTGCTCGGGGTGCTGCGTGCTCAGTGCTCAGTGTGCTGGGTGCTCAGTGCTCAGGGTGCTGGGTGCTCAGTGCTGAGGGTGGTGCTGGGTGCTCAGTGCTCGGGGTGCTCGGTGCTCAGTACTCAAGGTGCTGGGTGCTCAGTGCTCAGGGTGCTGGGTGCTCAGTCCTCGGGGTGCTCCGTGCTCAGTGATCAGGGTGCTGGGTGCTCAGTACTCAGGGTGCTCGGTGCTCAGTACTCAGGGTTCTCAGTGCTCAGTACTCAGGGTGCTGGGTGCTCAGTTCTCAGGGTGCTGGGTGCTCAGTACTCAGGGTGCTCAGTGCTCAGTACTCGGGGTGCTTGTTGCTCAGTACTCAGGGTGCTCAGTGCTCAGTACTCGGGGTGCTGGGTGCTCAGTGCTCAGGATGCTCAGTTCTCAGTGCTCGGGGTGCTGGGTGCTCAGTGCTCGGGGCGCTGGGTGCTCAGTGCTCTGGGTGCTGGGTGCTCAGTGCTCTGGGTGCTTAGTGCTCAGTACTCAGGGTGTTGGGTGCTCAGTACTCAGGGTGCTGGGTGCTCCGTGCTAGGGGTGCTGGGTGCTCAGTACTCGGGGTGCTCAGTGCTCAGTACTCAGGGTGCTGGGTGCTCAGTACTCTGGTTGCTGGGTGCTCAGTGCTCGGGGTGCTCGGTGCTCAGTACTCGGGGTGATGGGTGCTCAGTACTCGGGGTGCTGGGTGCACAGTGCTCAGGGTGCTGGGTGCTCAGTGCTCGGGGTGCTGGGTGCTCAGTGCTGAGGGTGGTGCTGGGTGCTCAGTACTCAGGGTGCTGGGTGCTCAGTGCTCAGGATGCTGGGTGCTCAGTACTAAGGGTGCTGGGTGCTCAGTACTCAGGGTGCTCGGTGCTCAGTACTCAGGGTGCTGGGTGCTCAGAGCTCAGGGTGCTGGGTACTCAGTACTCAGGGTGCTGGGTGCTCAGTACTCAGGGTGCTGGGTGCTCAGTGCTCAGGGTGCTGGGTGCTCAGTGCTCAGGGTGCTGGGTGCTCAGTACTCAGGGTGCTGGGTGCTCAGTGCACAGGGTGATCGGTGCTCAGTACTCAGGGTGCTCAGTGCTCAGGGTGCTGGGTGCTCAGTGCTCGGGGTGCTCGGTGCTCAGTGCTCATGGTGCTGGGTGCTCAGTGCTCAGTGCTCAGGGTGTTGGGTGCTCAGTGCTCAGTGTTCAGGGTGCTGGGTGGTCAGTACTCAGGGTGCTGGTTGCTCAGTACTCAGGGTGCTGGGTGCTCAGTGCTCAGGGTGCTGTGTGCTCAGTACTCTCGGAGTTGGGTGCTCAGTACTCAGGGTGCTGGGTGCTCAGTGCTCGGGGTGCTGGGTGCTCAGTGCTCGGGGTGCTGGGTGCTCAGTGCTCAGGGTGCTGGGTGCTCAGTATTCAGGGTGCTGGGTGCTCAGTGCTCAGGGTGCTGTGTGCTCAGTACTCTCGGTGTTGGGTGCTCAGTACTCAGGGTGCTGGGTGCTCAGTGCTCGGGGTGCTGGGTGCTCAGTGCTCGGGGTGCTGGGTGCTCAGTACTCAGCGTGCTGGGTGCTCAGTGCTCGGGGAGCTGGGTGCTCAGTGCTCGGGGTGCTGGGTGCTCAGTGCTCAGGGTGCTGTGTGCTCAGTACTCTCGGTCTTGGGTGCTCAGTACTCAGGGTGCTGGGTGCTCAGTACTCAAGGTGCTGGGTGCTCAGTGCTCAGGGTGCTGGGTGCTCAGTCCTCGGGGTGCTCCGTGCTCAGTGCTCAGGGTGCTGGGTGCTCAGTACTCAGGGTGCTCGGTGCTCAGTACTCAGGGTTCGCAGTGCTCAGGGTGCTGGGTGCTCAGTACTCAGGGTGCTCAGTGCTCAGTACTAGGGGTGCTGGGTGCTCAGTACTCAGGGTGCTCAGTGCTCAGTACTCGGGGTGCTGGGTGCTCAGTGCTCAGTGTGCTCAGTGCTCAGTGCTCGGGGTGCTGGTTGCTCAGTGCTCGGGGTGCTAGGTGCTCAGTACTCAGGGTGCTGTGTGCTCAGTGCTCAGTACTCAGCGTGCTGGGTTCTCAGTGCTCAGAGTGTTGGGTGCTCAGTACTCAGGGTGCTGGGTGCTCAGTGCTCAGTGCTCAGAGTGCTCAGTGCTCAGGGTGCTCTGTGCTCAGGGTGCTGGGTGCTCAGGGTGCTGGGTGCTCAGTGCTCATGGTGCTGGGTGCTCATTGCTCAGTGCTCAGGGTGCTGGGTGCTCAGTGCTCAGTGCTCAGGGTGCTGGGTGTTCAGTACTCAGGGTGCTCGGTGCTCAGTGCTCGGGGTGCTGGGTGCTCAGTGCTCAGGGTGATCAGTGCTCAGTACTCAGGGTGCTGGGTGCTCAGTGCTCGCGGTGCTGGGTGCTCAGTGCTCAGGGTGATCAGTGCTCAGTACTCAGGGTGCTGGGTGCTCAGTGCTCAGGGTGCTGGGTGCTCAGTCCTCAGGTTGCTCAGTACTCAGGGTGCTCGGTGCTCAGTGCTCAGTACTCAGGGTGCTCAGTACTCAGGGTGCTGAGTGCTCAGTGCTCGGGGTGCTGGGTGCTCAGTACTCAGGATGCTGGGTGCTCAGTACTCAGGGTGCTGGGTGCTCAGTACTCAGTGTGCTGGGTGCTCAGTGCTCGGGGTGCTGGGTGCTCAGTGCTCAGGGTGATCGGTGCTCTGTGCTCAGGGTGCTGGGTGCTCAGTCCCCCGGGTGCTCAGTGCTCAGGGTGCTGGGTGCTCAGTACTCAGTGTGCTGGGTGCTCAGTACTCAGGGTGCTGGGTGCTCAGTGCTCAGGGTGCTGGGTGCTCAGTACTCTGGGTGTTGGGTGCTCAGTACTCAGGGTGCTGGGTGCTCCGTGCTCGGGGTGCTGGGTGCTCAGTGCTCAGGGTGCTGGGTGCTCAGTGCTCAGGGTGCTGGGTGCTCAGTACTCAGGGTGCTGGGTGCTTAGTGCTCGGGGTGCTCGGTGCTCAGTACTCAAGGTGCTGGGTGCTCAGTGCTCAGGGTGCTGGGTGCTCAGTCCTCGGGGTGCTCAGGGTGCTGGGTGCTCAGTGCTCAGGGTGCTGGGTGCTCATTGCTCAGTGCTCAGGGTGCTGGTTGCTCAGTGCTCAGTGCTCAGGGTGCTGGGTGTTCAGTACTCAGTGTGCTCGGTGCTCAGTGCTCGGGGTGCTGGGTGCTCAGTGCTCAGGGTGATCAGTGCTGAGTACTCAGGGTGCTGGGTGCTCAGTGCTCGGGGTGCTGGGTGCTCAGTGCTCAGGGTGATCAGTGCTCAGTACTCAGGGTGCTGGGTGCTCAGTGCTCAGGGTGCTGGGTGCTCAGTCCTCAGGGTGCTCAGTACTCAGGGTGCTCGGTGCTCAGTGCTCAGTACTCAGGGTGCTCAGTACTCAGGGTGCTGAGTGCTCAGTGCTCGGGGTGCTGGGTGCTCAGTACTCAGGATGCTGGGTGCTCAGTACTCAGGGTGCTGGGTGCTCAGTACTCAGTGTGCTGGGTGCTCAGTGCTCGGGGTGCTGGGTGCTCAGTGCTCAGGGTGATCGGTGCTCTGTGCTCAGGGTGCTGGGTGCTCAGTCCCCCGGGTGCTCAGTGCTCAGGGTGCTGGGTGCTCAGTACTCAGTGTGCTGGGTGCTCAGTACTCAGGGTGCTGGGTGCTCAGTGCTCAGGGTGCTGGGTGCTCAGTACTCTGGGTGTTGGGTGCTCAGTACTCAGGGTGCTGGGTGCTCCGTGCTCGGGGTGCTGGGTGCTCAGTGCTCAGGGTGCTGGGTGCTCAGTGCTCAGGGTGCTGGGTGCTCAGTACTCAGGGTGCTGGGTGCTTAGTGCTCGGGGTGCTCGGTGCTCAGTACTCAAGGTGCTGGGTGCTCAGTGCTCAGTGTGCTGGGTGCTCAGTCCTCGGGGTGCTCAGGGTGCTGGGTGCTCAGTGCTCAGGGTGCTGGGTGCTCAGTGCTCGGGGTGCTGGGTGCTGAGTGCTCAGGGTGCTGGGTGTTCAGTGCTCGGGGTGCTCGGTGCTCAGTGCTCAGGGTCCTGGGTGCTCAGTACTCAGGGTGCTGGGTGCTTAGTAATCAGGGTGCTCAGTGCTCAGTACACAGGGTGCTGGGTGCTCATTGCTCGGGGTGCTGGGTGCTCAGTGCTCAGTACTCAGGGTGCTGTGTGCTCAGTGCTCGGGGTGCTGGGTGCTCAGTACTCAGCGTGCTGGGTGCTCAATACTCAGGGTGCTGGGTGCTCAGTGCTCAGGGTGCTGGTGTCTCAGTGCTCAGGGTGCTGGGTGCTCAGTGATCTGGGTGCTGGGTGCTTAGTACTCAGGGTGCTCAGTGCTCGGGGAGCTCGGTGCTCATTACTCAGGGTGCTGGGTGCTCAGTTCTCAGTGCTCGGGGTCCTGGGTGCTCCGTGCTCGGGGTGCTGGGTGCTCAGTGCTCTGGGTGCTTAGTGCTGAGTACTCAGGGTGCTGGGTGCTCA
This sequence comes from Microtus oregoni, assembly GCF_018167655.1. NCBI lineage: Eukaryota > Metazoa > Chordata > Mammalia > Rodentia > Cricetidae > Microtus > Microtus oregoni. The sequence continues at coordinate 3,416,219 of NW_024544028.1, read as the reverse complement.
GTACTCATGGTGCTGGGTGCTCATTCTCAGGGTGCTAGGGGCTCAGTACTCAGGGTGCTGGGTGCTCAGTACTCAGGGTGCTCGTTTCTCAGTACTCAGGGTGCTGGGTGCTCAGTGCTCGGGGTGCTGGGTTCTCAGTACTCAGGGTGCTGGGTGCTCAGTGCTCGGGGTGCTCGGTGCTCAGTACTCGGGGTGCTGGGTGCTCAGTACTCGGGGTGCTGGGTGCTCAGTGCTCAGGGTGCTGGGTGCTCAGTGCTCGGGGTGCTGGGTGCACAGTGCTGAGGGTGGTGCTGGGTGCTCAGTACTCAGGGTGCTGGGTGCTCAGTGCTCAGGGTGCTGGGTGCTCAGTACTAAGGGTGCTGGGTGCTCAGTACTCAGGGTGCGCGGTGCTCAGTACTCAGGGTGCTGGGTGCTCAGTGCTCAGGGTGGTGGGTACTCAGTACTCAGGGTGCTGGGTGCTCAGTGCTCAGGGTGGTGGGTACTCAGTACTCAGGGTGCTGGGTGCTCAGTACTCAGGGTGCTGGGTGCTCAGTGCTCAGGGTGCTGGGTGCTCAGTGCTCAGGCAGCTGGGTGCTCAGTACTCAGGGTGCTGGGTGCTCAGTGCTCATGGTGATCGGTGCTCAGTACTCAGGGTGCTGGGTGCTCAGTGCTCGGGGTCCTAGGTGCTCAGTGCTCAGGGTGATCGGTGCTCAGTACTCAGCGTGCTGGGTGCTCAGTGCTCAGAGTGTTGGGTCCTCAGTACTCAGGGTGCTGGGTGCTCAGTGCTCAGTGCTCAGGGTGCTCAGAGCTCAGGGTGCTCAGTGCTCAGGGTGCTGGGTGCTCAGGGTGCTGGGTGCTCAGTGCTCGGGGTGCTGGGTGCTCAGTGCTCAGTGCTCAGGGTGCTGGGTGCTCAGTGCTCAGGGTGCTGGGTGTTCAGTACTCAGGGTGCTCGGTGCTCAGTGCTCAGGGTGCTGGGTGCTCAGTACTCAGGGTGCTGGGTGCTCAGTGCTCGGGGTGCTGGGGCCTCAGTGATCAGGGTGATCTGTGCTCACTACTCAGGGTGCTGGGTGCTCAGTGCTCCGGGTGCTGGGTGCTCAGTCCTCAGGGTGCTCAGTACTCAGGGTGCTCGGTGCTCAGTGCTCAGTACTCAGGGTGCTCAGTACTCAGGATGCTGGGTGCTCAGTGCTCGGGGTGCTGGGTGCTCAGTACTCAGGGTGCTGGGTGCTCAGTACTCGGGGTGCTGGGTGCTCAGTACTCAGGGTGCTGGGTGCTCAGTCCTCCGGGTGCTCAGTGCTCAGGGTGCTGGGTGCTCAGTACTCAGGGTGCTGGGTGCTCAGTACTCGGGGTGCTGGGTGCTCAGTGCTCAGGGTGATCGGTGCTCAGTGCTCAGGGTGCTGGGTGCTCAGTCCTCCGGGTGCTCAGTGCTCAGGGTGCTGGGTGCTCAGTACTCAGGGTGCTGGGTGCTCAGTACTCGGGGTGCTTTGTGCTCAGTGCTCAGGGTGCTGGGTGCTCAGTGCTCGGGGTGCTGGGTGCTCAGTGCTCAGGGTGATCGGTGCTCAGTGCTCAGGGTGCTGGGTGCTCAGTCCTCCGGGTGCTCAGTGCTCAGGGTGCTGGGTGCTCAGTACTCAGGGTGCTGGGTGCTCAGTACTCGGGGTGCTGGGTGCTCAGTGCTCAGGGTTCTGGGTGCTCAGTACTCTGGGTGTTGGGTGCTCAGTACTCAGGGTGCTGGGTGCTCCGTGCTCGGGGTGCTGGCTGCTCAGGGCTAAGGGTGCTGGGTGCTCAGTGCTCAGGGTGCTGGGTGCTCAGTACTCAGGGTGCTGGGTGCTTAGTGCTCGGGGTGCTCGGTGCTCAGTACTCAAGGTGCTGGGTGCTCAGTGCTCAGGGTGCTGGGTGCTCAGTCCTCGGGGTGCTCCGTGCTCAGGGTGCTCAGTGCTCAGTACACAGGGTGCTGGGTGCTCAGTGCTCGGGGTGCTGGGTGCTCAGTGCTCAGTACTCAGGGTGCTGGGTGCTCAATGCTCGGGGTGCTGGGTGCTCAGTACTCAGCGTGCTGGGTGCTCAGTACTCAGGGTGCTGGGTGCTCAGTACTCAGGGTGCTGGGTGCTCAGTGCTCAGGGTGCTGGGTGCTCAGTGATCGGGGTGCTGGGTGCTCAGTACTCAGGGTGCTGAGTGCTCGGGGAGCTCGGTGCTCAGTACTCAGGGTGCTGGGTGCTCAGTTCTCAGTGCTCGGGGTCCTGGGTGCTCCGTGCTCGGGGTGCTGGGTTCTCAGTGCTCTGGGTGCTTAGTGCTCAGTACTCAGGGTGCTGGGTGCTCAGTACTCATGGTGCTGGGTGCTTGGGTGCTCATTCTCAGGGTTCTAGGGGCTCAGTACTCAGGGTGCTGGGGGATCAGTACTCAGGGTGCTGGGTGCTCAGTACTCAGGGTGATCTGTTCTCAGTACTCAGGTTGCTGGGTGCTCAGTGCTCGGGGTGCTGGGTGCTCAGTACTCGGGGTGCTCAGTGCTCAGTACTCAGGGTGCTGGGTGCTCAGTACTCAGGGTGCTGGCTGCTCAGTGCTCGAGGTGCTCGGTGCTCAGTACTCGGGGTGCTGGGTGCTCAGTACTCGGGGTGCTGGGTGCTCAGTGCTCAGGGTGCTGGGTGCTCAGTGCTCGGGGTGCTGGGTGCTCAGTGCTGAGGGTGGTGCTGGGTGCTCAGTACTCAGGGTGCTGGGTGCTCAGTGCTCAGGGTGCTGGGTGCTCAGTACTAAGGGTGCTGGGTGCTCAGTACTCAGGGTGCTCGGTGCTCAGTACTCAGGGTGCTGGGTGCTCAGTGCTCAGGGTGCTGGGTACTCAGTACTCAGGGTGCTGGGTGCTCAGTACTCAGGGTGCTGGGTGCTCAGTGCTCAGGGTGCTGGGTGCTCAGTCCTCAGGCTTCTGGGTGCTCAGTACTCAGGGTGCTGGGTGCTCAGTGCTCATGGTGATCGGTGCTCAGTACTCAGGGTGCTGGGTGCTCAGTGCTCGGGGTGCTGGGTGCTCAGTACACGGGGTGCTGGGTGCTCTGTACTCAGGGTGCTGGGTGCTCAGTGCTCGGTGTCCTAGGTGCTCAGTGCTCGGGGAGCTCGGTGCTCAGTACTCAGCGTGCTGGGTGCTCAGTGCTCAGAGTGTTGGGTGCTCAGTACTCAGGGTGCTGGGTGCTCAGTGCTCAGTGCTCAGGGTGCTCAGTGCTCAGGGTGCTCAGTGCTCAGGGTGCTGGGTGCTCAGGGTGCTGGGTGCTCAGTGCTCGGGGTGCTGGGTGCTCAGTGCTCAGTGCTCAGGGTGCTGGGTGCTCAGTGCTCAGTGCTCAGGGTGCTGGGTGTTCAGTACTCAGGGTGCTTGGTGCTCAGTGCTCAGGGTCTGGGTGCTCAGTGCTCAGGGTGCTGGGTGCTCAGGGCTGTGGTGCTGGGTGCTCAGTGCTCAGTGCTCAGGGTGCTGGGTGCTCAGTGCTCAGTGCTCAGGGTGCTGGTTGCTCAGTACTCAGGGTGCTGGGTGCTCAGTACTCAGTGTGCTGGGTGCTCAGTGCTCAGGGTGCTCTGTGCTCAGTACTCAGGGTGCTGGGTGCTCAGTGCTCGGGGTGCTGCGTGCTCAGTGCTCAGGGTGCTGGGTGCTCAGTGCTCAGGGTGCTGGGTGCTCAGTGCTGAGGGTGGTGCTGGGTGCTCAGTGCTCGGGGTGCTCGGTGCTCAGTACTCAAGGTGCTGGGTGCTCAGTGCTCAGGGTGCTGGGTGCTCAGTCCTCGGGGTGCTCCGTGCTCAGTGATCAGGGTGCTGGGTGCTCAGTACTCAGGGAGCTCGGTGCTCAGTACTCAGGGTTCTCAGTGCTCAGTACTCAGGGTGCTGGGTGCTCAGTTCTCAGGGTGCTGGGTGCTCAGTACTCAGGGTGCTCAGTGCTCAGTACTCGGGGTGCTTGTTGCTCAGTACTCAGGGTGCTCAGTGCTCAGTACTCGGGGTGCTGGGTGCTCAGTGCTCAGGGTGCTCAGTTCTCAGTGCTCGGGGTGCTGGGTGCTCAGTGCTCGGGGCGCTGGGTGCTCAGTGCTCTGGGTGCTGGGTGCTCAGTGCTCTGGGTGCTTAGTGCTCAGTACTCAGGGTGTTGGGTGCTCAGTACTCAGGGTGCTGGGTGCTCCGTGCTCGGGGTGCTGGGTGCTCAGTACTCGGGGTGCTCAGTGCTCAGTACTCAGGGTGCTGGGTGCTCAGTACTCTGGTTGCTGGGTGCTCAGTGCTCGGGGTGCTCGGTGCTCAGTACTCGGGGTGCTGGGTGCTCAGTGCTCGGGGTGCTGGGTGCTCAGTGCTGAGGGTGGTGCTGGGTGCTCAGTACTCAGGGTGCTGGGTGCTCAGTGCTCAGGATGCTGGGTGCTCAGTACTAAGGGTGCTGGGTGCTCAGTACTCAGGGTGCTCGGTGCTCAGTACTCAGGGTGCTGGGTGCTCAGAGCTCAGGGTGCTGGGTACTCAGTACTCAGGGTGCTGGGTGCTCAGTACTCAGGGTGCTGGGTGCTCAGTGCTCAGGGTGCTGGGTGCTCAGTGCTCAGGGTGCTGGGTGCTCAGTACTCAGGGTGCTGGGTGCTCAGTGCACAGGGTGATCGGTGCTCAGTACTCAGGGTGCTCAGTGCTCAGGGTGCTGGGTGCTCAGTGCTCGGGGTGCTCGGTGCTCAGTGCTCATGGTGCTGGGTGCTCAGTGCTCAGTGCTCAGGGTGTTGGGTGCTCAGTGCTCAGTACTCAGGGTGCTGGGTGCTCAGTGCTCAGGGTGCTGTGTGCTCAGTACTCTCGGTGTTGGGTGCTCAGTACTCAGGGTGCTGGGTGCTCAGTGCTCGGGGTGCTGGGTGCTCAGTGCTCGGGGTGCTGGGTGCTCAGTGCTCAGGGTGCTGGGTGCTCAGTATTCAGGGTGCTGGGTGCTCAGTGCTCGGGGTGCTCGGTGCTCAGTACTCAAGGTGCTGGGTGCTCAGTGCTCAGGGTGCTGGGTGCTCAGTCCTCGGGGTGCTCCGTGCTCAGTGCTCAGGGTGCTGGGTGCTCAGTACTCAGGGTGCTCCGTGCTCAGTACTCAGGGTTCTCAGTGCTCAGGGTGCTGGGTGCTCAGTACTCAGGGTGCTCAGTGCTCAGTACTAGGGGTGCTGGGTGCTCAGTACTCAGGGTGCTCAGTGCTCAGTACTCGGGGTGCTGGGTGCTCAGTGCTCAGTGTGCTCAGTGCTCAGTGCTCGGGGTGCTGGTTGCTCAGTGCTCGGGGTGCTAGGTGCTCAGTACTCAGGGTGCTGTGTGCTCAGTGCTCAGTACTCAGCGTGCTGGGTTCTCAGTGCTCAGAGTGTTGGGTGCTCAGTACTCAGGGTGCTGGGTGCTCAGTGCTCAGTGCTCAGAGTGCTCAGTGCTCAGGGTGCTCAGTGCTCAGGGTGCTGGGTGCTCAGGGTGCTGGGTGCTCAGTGCTCGGGGTGCTGGGTGCTCATTGCTCAGTGCTCAGGGTGGTGGGTGCTCAGTGCTCAGTGCTCAGGGTGCTGGGTGTTCAGTACTCAGGGTGCTCGGTGCTCAGTGCTCGGGGTGCTGGGTGCTCAGTGCTCAGGGTGATCAGTGCTCAGTACTCAGGGTGCTGGGTGCTCAGTGCTCGGGGTGCTGGGTGCTCAGTGCTCAGGGTGATCAGTGCTCAGTACTCAGGGTGCTGGGTGCTCAGTGCTCAGGGTGCTGGGTGCTCAGTCCTCAGGGTGCTCAGTACTCAGGGTGCTCGGTGCTCAGTGCTCAGTACTCAGGGTGCTCAGTACTCAGGGTGCTGAGTGCTCAGTGCTCGGGGTGCTGGGTGCTCAGTACTCAGGATGCTGGGTGCAAAGTACTCAGGGTGCTGGGTGCTCAGTACTCAGTGTGCTGGGTGCTCAGTGCTCGGGGTGCTGGGTGCTCAGTGCTCAGGGTGATCGGTGCTCTGTGCTCAGGGTGCTTCGTGCTCAGTCCCCCGGGTGCTCAGTGCTCAGGGTGCTGGGTGCTCAGTACTCAGTGTGCTGGGTGCTCAGTACTCAGGGTGCTGGGTGCTCAGTGCTCAGGGTGCTGGGTGCTCAGTACTCTGGGTGTTGGGTGCTCAGTACTCAGGGTGCTGGGTGCTCCGTGCTCAGGGTGCTGGGTGCTCAGTGCTCAGGGTGCTGGGTGCTCAGTACTCAGGGTGCTGGGTGCTTAGTGCTCGGGGTGCTCGGTGCTCAGTACTCAAGGTGCTGGGTGCTCAGTGCTCAGGGTGCTGGGTGCTCAGTCCTCGGGGTGCTCAGGGTGCTGGGTGCTCAGTGCTCAGGGTGCTGGGTGCTCAGTGCTCGGGGTGCTGGGTGCTGAGTGCTCAGGGTGCTGGGTGTTCAGTGCTCGGGGTGCTCGGTGCTCAGTGCTCAGGGTCCTGGGTGCTCAGTACTCAGGGTGCTGGGTGCTTAGTACTCACGGTGCTCAGTGCTCAGTACACAGGGTGCTGGGTGCTCAGTGCTCGGGGTGCTGGGTGCTCAGTGCTCAGTACTCAGGGTGCTGGGTGCTCAGTGCTTGGGGTGCTGGGTGCTCAGTACTCAGCGTGCTGGGTGCTCAATACTCAGGGTGCTGGGTGCTCAGTGCTCAGGGTGCTCCGTGCTCAGTACTCAGGGTTCTCAGTGCTCAGGGTGCTGGGTGCTCAGTACTCAGGGTGCTCAGTGCTCAGTACTAGGGGTGCTGGGTGCTCAGTACTCAGGGTGCTCAGTGCTCAGTACTCGGGGTGCTGGGTGCTCAGTGCTCAGTGTGCTCAGTGCTCAGTGCTCGGGGTGCTGGTTGCTCAGTGCTCGGGGTGCTAGGTGCTCAGTACTCAGGGTGCTGTGTGCTCAGTGCTCAGTACTCAGCGTGCTGGGTTCTCAGTGCTCAGAGTGTTGGGTGCTCAGTACTCAGGGTGCTGGGTGCTCAGTGCTCAGTGCTCAGAGTGCTCAGTGCTCAGGGTGCTCAGTGCTCAGGGTGCTGGGTGCTCAGGGTGCTGGGTGCTCAGTGCTCGGGGTGCTGGGTGCTCATTGCTCAGTGCTCAGGGTGCTGGGTGCTCAGTGCTCAGTGCTCAGGGTGCTGGGTGTTCAGTACTCAGGGTGCTCGGTGCTCAGTGCTCGGGGTGCTGGGTGCTCAGTGCTCAGGGTGATCAGTGCTCAGTACTCAGGGTGCTGGGTGCTCAGTGCTCGGGGTGCTGGGTGCTCAGTGCTCAGGGTGATCAGTGCTCAGTACTCAGGGTGCTGGGTGCTCAGTGCTCAGGGTGCTGGGTGCTCAGTCCTCAGGGTGCTCAGTACTCAGGGTGCTCGGTGCTCAGTGCTCAGTACTCAGGGTGCTCAGTACTCAGGGTGCTGAGTGCTCAGTGCTCGGGGTGCTGGGTGCTCAGTACTCAGGATGCTGGGTGCAAAGTACTCAGGGTGCTGGGTGCTCAGTACTCAGTGTGCTGGGTGCTCAGTGCTCGGGGTGCTGGGTGCTCAGTGCTCAGGGTGATCGGTGCTCTGTGCTCAGGGTGCTTCGTGCTCAGTCCCCCGGGTGCTCAGTGCTCAGGGTGCTGGGTGCTCAGTACTCAGTGTGCTGGGTGCTCAGTACTCAGGGTGCTGGGTGCTCAGTGCTCAGGGTGCTGGGTGCTCAGTACTCTGGGTGTTGGGTGCTCAGTACTCAGGGTGCTGGGTGCTCCGTGCTCGGGGTGCTGGGTGCTCAGTGCTCAGGGTGCTGGGTGCTCAGTGCTCAGGGTGCTGGGTGCTCAGTACTCAGGGTGCTGGGTGCTTAGTGCTCGGGGTGCTCGGTGCTCAGTACTCAAGGTGCTGGGTGCTCAGTGCTCAGGGTGCTGGGTGCTCAGTCCTCGGGGTGCTCAGGGTGCTGGGTGCTCAGTGCTCAGGGTGCTGGGTGCTCAGTGCTCGGGGTGCTGGGTGCTGAGTGCTCAGGGTGCTGGGTGTTCAGTGCTCGGGGTGCTCGGTGCTCAGTGCTCAGTGTCCTGGGTGCTCAGTACTCAGGGTGCTGGGTGCTTAGTACTCACGGTGCTCAGTGCTCAGTACACAGGGTGCTGGGTGCTCAGTGCTCGGGGTGCTGGGTGCTCAGTGCTCAGTACTCAGGGTGCTGGGTGCTCAGTGCTCAGGGTGCTGGTGTCTCAGTGCTCAGGGTGCTGGGTGCTCAGTGATCTGGGTGCTGGGTGCTTAGTACTCAGGGTGCTCAGTGCTCGGGGAGCTCGGTGCTCATTACTCAGGGTGCTGGGTGCTCAGTTCTCAGTGCTCGGGGTCCTGGGTGCTCCGTGCTCGGGGTGCTGGGTGCTCAGTGCTCTGGGTGCTTAGTGCTGAGTACTCAGGGTGCTGGGTGCTCAGTACTCATGGTGCTGGGTGCTCATTCTCAGGGTGCTAGGGGCTCAGTACTCAGGGTGCTGGGTGCTCAGTACTCAGGGTGCTCGGTTCTCAGTACTCAGGGTGCTGGTTGCTCAGTGCTCGGGGTGCTGGGTTCTCAGTACTCAGGGTCCTGGGTGCTCAGTGCTCGGGGTGCTCGGTGCTCAGTACTCGGGGTGCTGGGTGCTCAGTACTCGGGGTGCTGGGTGCTCAGTGCTCAGGGTGCTGGGTGCTCAGTGCTCGGGGTGCTGGGTGCACAGTGCTGAGGGTGGTGCTGGGTGCTCAGTACTCAGGGTGCTGGGTGCTCAGTGCTCAGGGTGCTGGGTGCTCTGTACTAAGGGTGCTGGGTGCTCAGTACTCAGGGTGCGCGGTGCTCAGTACTCAGGGTGCTGGGTGCTCAGTGCTCAGGGTGGTGGGTACTCAGTACTCAGGGTGCTGGGTGCTCAGTACTCAGGGTGCTGGGTGCTCAGTGCTCAGGGTGCTGGGTGCTCAGTGCTCAGGCAGCTGGGTGCTCAGTACTCAGGGTGCTGGGTGCTCAGTGCTCATGGTGATCGGTGCTCAGTACTCAGGGTGCTGGGTGCTCAGTGCTCGGGGTGCTGGGTGCTCAGTACACGGGGTGCTGTGTGCTCTGTACTCAGGGTGCTGGGTGCTCAGTGCTCGGGGTCCTAGGTGCTCAGTGCTCAGGGTGATCGGTGCTCAGTACTCAGCGTGCTGGGTGCTCAGTGCTCAGAGTGTTGGGTCCTCAGTACTCAGGGTGCTGGGTGCTCAGTGCTCAGTGCTCAGGGTGCTCAGTGCTCAGGGTGCTCAGTGTTCAGGGTGCTGGGTGCTCAGGGTGCTGGGTGCTCAGTGCTCGGGGTGCTGGGTGCTCAGTGCTCAGTGCTCAGGGTGCTGGGTGCTCAGTGCTCAGGGTGCTGGGTGTTCAGTACTCAGGGTGCTCGGTGCTCAGTGCTCAGGGTGCTGGGTGCTCAGTACTCAGGGTGCTGGGTGCTCAGTGCTCGGGGTGCTGGGGGCTCAGTGATCAGGGTGATCTGTGCTCACTACTCAGTGTGCTGGGTGCTCAGTGCTCCGGGTGCTGGGTGCTCAGTCCTCAGGGTGCTCAGTACTCAGGGTGCTCGGTGCTCAGTGCTCAGTACTCAGGGTGCTCAGTACTCAGGATGCTGGGTGCTCAGTGCTCGGGGTGGTGGGTGCTCAGTACTCGGGGTGCTGGGTGCTCAGTACTCAGGGTGCTGGGTGCTCAGTCCTCCGGGTGCTCAGTGCTCAGGCTGCTGGGTGCTCAGTCCTCAGGGTGCTGGGTGCTCAGTACTCGGGGTGCTGGGTGCTCAGTGCTCAGGGTGATCGGTGCTCAGTGCTCAGGGTGCTGGGTGCTCAGTCCTCCGGGTGCTCAGTGCTCAGGGTGCTGGGTGCTCAGTACTCAGGGTGCTGGGTGCTCAGTACTCGGGGTGCTGGGTGCTCAGTGCTCAGGGTGCTGGGTGCTCAGTGCTCGGGGTGCTGGGTGCTCAGTGCTCAGGGTGATAGGTGCTCAGTGCTCAGGGTGCTGGGTGCTCAGTCCTCCGGGTGATCAGTGCTCAGGGTGCTGGGTGCTCAGTACTCAGGGTGCTGGGTGCTCAGTACTCGGGGTGCTGGGTGCTCAGTGCTCAGGGTTCTGGGTGCTCAGTACTCTGGGTGTTGGGTGCTCAGTACTCAGGGTGCTGGGTGCTCCGTGCTCGGGTGCTGGCTGCTCAGTGCTAAGGGTGCTGGGTGCTCAGTGCTCAGGGTGCTGGGTGCTCAGTACTCAGGGTGCTGGGTGCTTAGTGCTCGGGGTGCTCGGTGCTCAGTACTCAAGGTGCTGGGTGCTCAGTGCTCAGGGTGCTGGGTGCTCAGTCCTCGGGGTGCTCCGTGCTCAGGGTGCTGGGTGCTCAGTGCTCAGGGTGCTGGGTGCTCAGTGCTCGGGGTGCTGGGTGCTGAGTTCTCAAGGTGCTGGGTGCTCAGTGCTCGGGGTGCTCGGTGCTCAGTGCTCAGGGTCCTGGGTGCTCAGTACTCAGGGTGCTGGGTGCTTAGTACTCAGGATGCTCAGTGCTCAGTACACAGGGTGCTGGGTGCTCAGTGCTCGGGGTGCTGGGTGCTCAGTGCTCAGTACTCAGGGTGCTGGGTGCTCAGTGCTCGGGGTGCTGGGTGCTGAGTTCTCAGGGTGCTGGGTGCTCAGTGCTCGGGGTGCTCGGTGCTCAGTGCTCAGGGTCCTGGGTGCTCAGTACTCAGGGTGCTGGGTGCTTAGTACTCAGGGTGCTGGGTGCTCAGTACTCAGGGTGCTGGGTGCTCAGTGCTCAGGGTGCTGGGTGCTCAGTGCTCAGGGTGCTGGGTGCTCAGTACTCAGGGTGCTGGGTGCTTAGTGCTCGGGGTGCTCGGTGCTCAGTACTCAAGGTGCTGGGTGCTCAGTGCTCAGGGTGCTGGGTGCTCAGTCCTCGGGGTGCTCAGGGTGCTGGGTGCTCAGTGCTCAGGGTGCTGGGTGCTCAGTGATCGGGGTGCTGGGTGCTGAGTGCTCAGGGTGCTGGGTGTTCAGTGCTCGGGGTGCTCGGTGCTCAGTGCTCAGGGTCCTGGGTGCTCAGTACTCAGGGTGCTGGGTGCTTAGTACTCAGGGTGCTCAGTGCTCAGTACACAGGGTGCTGGGTGCTCAGTGCTCGGGGTGCTGGGTGCTCAGTGCTCAGTACTCAGGGTGCTGGGTGCTCAGTGCTTGGGATGCTGGGTGCTCAGTACTCAGCGTGCTGGGTGCTCAATACTCAGGGTGCTGGGTGCTCAGTGCTCAGGGTGCTGGTGTCTCAGTGCTCAGGGTGCTGGGTGCTCAGTGATCTGGGTGCTGGGTGCTTAGTACTCAGGGTGCTCAGTGCCCGGGGAGCTCGGTGCTCATTACTCAGGGTGCTGGGTGCTCAGTTCTCAGTGCTCGGGGTCCTGGGTGCTCCGTGCTCGGGGTGCTGGGTGCTCAGTGCTCTGGGTGCTTAGTGCTGAGTACTCAGGGTGCTGGGTGCTCAGTACTCATGGTGCTGGGTGCTCATTCTCAGGGTGCTAGGGGCTCAGTACTCAGGGTGCTGGGTGCTCAGTACTCAGGGTGCTCGGTTCTCAGTACTCAGGGTGCTGGTTGCTCAGTGCTCGGGGTGCTGGGTTCTCAGTACTCAGGGTCCTGGGTGCTCAGTGCTCGGGGTGCTCGGTGCTCAGTACTCGGGGTGCTGGGTGCTCAGTACTCGGGGTGCTGGGTGCTCAGTGCTCAGGGTGCTGGGTGCTCAGTGCTCGGGGTGCTGGGTGCACAGTGCTGAGGGTGGTGCTGGGTGCTCAGTACTCAGGGTGCTGGGTGCTCAGTGCTCAGGGTGCTGGGTGCTCAGTACTAAGGGTGCTGGGTGCTCAGTACTCAGGGTGCGCGGTGCTCAGTACTCAGGGTGCTGGGTGCTCAGTGCTCAGGGTGGTGGGTACTCAGTACTCAGGGTGCTGGGTGCTCAGTACTCAGGGTGCTGGGTGCTCAGTGCTCAGGGTGCTGGGTGCTCAGTGCTCAGGCAGCTGGGTGCTCAGTACTCAGGGTGCTGGGTGCTCAGTGCTCATGGTGATCGGTGCTCAGTACTCAGGGTGCTGGGTGCTCAGTGCTCGGGGTGCTGGGTGCTCAGTACACGGGGTGCTGTGTGCTCTGTACTCAGGGTGCTGGGTGCTCAGTGCTCGGGGTCCTAGGTGCTCAGTGCTCAGGGTGATCGGTGCTCAGTACTCAGCGTGCTGGGTGCTCAGTGCTCAGAGTGTTGGGTCCTCAGTACTCAGGGTGCTGGGTGCTCAGTGCTCAGTGCTCAGGGTGCTCAGTGCTCAGGGTGCTCAGTGCTCAGGGTGCTGGGTGCTCAGGGTGCTGGGTGCTCAGTGCTCGGGGTGCTGGGTGCTCAGTGCTCAGTGCTCAGGGTGCTGGGTGCTCAGTGCTCAGGGTGCTGGGTGTTCAGTACTCAGGGTGCTCGGTGCTCAGTGCTCAGGGTGCTGGGTGCTCAGTACTCAGGGTGCTGGGTGCTCAGTGCTCGGGGTGCTGGGGGCTCAGTGATCAGGGTGATCTGTGCTCACTACTCAGGGTGCTGGGTGCTCAGTGCTCCGGGTGCTGGGTGCTCAGTCCTCAGGGTGCTCAGTACTCAGGGTGCTCGGTGCTCAGTGCTCAGTACTCAGGGTGCTCAGTACTCAGGATGCTGGGTGCTCAGTGCTCGGGGTGCTGGGTGCTCAGTACTCAGGGTGCTGGGTGCTCAGTACTCGGGGTGCTGGGTGCTCAGTACTCAGGGTGCTGGGTGCTCAGTCCTCCGGGTGCTCAGTGCTCAGGCTGCTGGGTGCTCAGTACTCAGGGTGCTGGGTGCTCAGTACTCGGGGTGCTGGGTGCTCAGTGCTCAGGGTGATCGGTGCTCAGTGCTCAGGGTGCTGGGTGCTCAGTCCTCCGGGTGCTCAGTGCTCAGGGTGCTGGGTGCTCAGTACTCAGGGTGCTGGGTGCTCAGTACTCGGGGTGCTGGGTGCTCAGTGCTCAGGGTGCTGGGTGCTCAGTGCTCGGGGTGCTGGGTGCTCAGTGCTCAGGGTGATCGGTGCTCAGTGCTCAGGGTGCTGGGTGCTCAGTCCTCCGGGTGATCAGTGCTCAGGGTGCTGGGTGCTCAGTACTCAGGGTGCTGGGTGCTCAGTACTCGGGGTGCTGGGTGCTCAGTGCTCAGGGTTCTGGGTGCTCAGTACTCTGGGTGTTGGGTGCTCAGTACTCAGGGTGCTGGGTGCTCCGTGCTCGGGGTGCTGGCTGCTCAGTGCTAAGGGTGCTGGGTGCTCAGTGCTCAGGGTGCTGGGTGCTCAGTACTCAGGGTGCTGGGTGCTTAGTGCTCGGGGTGCTCGGTGCTCAGTACTCAAGGTGCTGGGTGCTCAGTGCTCAGGGTGCTGGGTGCTCAGTCCTCGGGGTGCTCCGTGCTCAGGGTGCTGGGTGCTCAGTGCTCAGGGTGCTGGGTGCTCAGTGCTCGGGGTGCTGGGTGCTGAGTTCTCAAGGTGCTGGGTGCTCAGTGCTCGGGGTGCTCGGTGCTCAGTGCTCAGGGTCCTGGGTGCTCAGTACTCAGGGTGCTGGGTGCTTAGTACTCAGGGTGCTCAGTGCTCAGTACACAGGGTGCTGGGTGCTCAGTGCTCGGGGTGCTGGGTGCTCAGTGCTCAGTACTCAGGGTGCTGGGTGCTCAGTGCTCGGGGTGCTGGGTGCTGAGTTCTCAGGGTGCTGGGTGCTCAGTGCTCGGGGTGCTCGGTGCTCAGTGCTCAGGGTCCTGGGTGCTCAGTACTCAGGGTGCTGGGTGCTTAGTACTCAGGGTGCTGGGTGCGCAGTACTCAGGGTGCTGGGTGCTCAGTGCTCAGGGTGCTGGGTGCTCAGTGATCGGGGTGCTGGGTGCTCAGTACTCAGGGTGCAGAGTGCTCGGGGAGCTCGGTGCTCAGTACTCAGGGTGCTGGGTGCTCAGTTCTCATTGCTCGGGGTCCTGGGTGCTCCGTGCTCGGGGTGCTGGGTTCTCAGTGCTCTGGGTGCTTAGTGCTCAGTACTCAGGGTGCTGGGTGCTCAGTACTCATGGTGCTGGGTGCTCATTCTCAGGGTTCTAGGGGCTCAGTACTCAGGGTGCTGGGTGCTCAGTAACTCAGGGTGCTGGGGGCTCAGTACTCAGGGTGCTGGGTGCTCAGTACTCAGGGTGATCTGTTCTCAGTACTCAGGTTGCTGGGTGCTCAGTGCTCGGGGTGCTGGGTGCTCAGTACTCGGGGTGCTCAGTGCTCAGTACTCAGGGTGCTGAGTGCTCAGTACTCAGGGTGCTGGGTGCTCAGTGCTCAGGGTGCTGGGTGCTCAGTGCTCGGGGTGCTGGGTGCACAGTGCTGAGGGTGGTGCTGGGTGCTCAGTACTCAGGGTGCTGGGTGCTCAGTGCTCAGGGTGCTGGGTGCTCAGTACTAAGGGTGCTGGGTGCTCAGTACTCAGGGTGCGCGGTGCTCAGTACTCAGGGTGCTGGGTGCTCAGTGCTCAGGGTGGTGGGTACTCAGTACTCAGGGTGCTGGGTGCTCAGTACTCAGGGTGCTGGGTGCTCAGTGCTCAGGGTGCTGGGTGCTCAGTGCTCAGGCAGCTGGGTGCTCAGTACTCAGGGTGCTGGGTGCTCAGTGCTCATGGTGATCGGTGCTCAGTACTCAGGGTGCTGGGTGCTCAGTGCTCGGGGTGCTGGGTGCTCAGTACACGGGGTGCTGTGTGCTCTGTACTCAGGGTGCTGGGTGCTCAGTGCTCGGGGTCCTAGGTGCTCAGTGCTCAGGGTGATCGGTGCTCAGTACTCAGCGTGCTGGGTGCTCAGTGCTCAGAGTGTTGGGTCCTCAGTACTCAGGGTGCTGGGTGCTCAGTGCTCAGTGCTCAGGGTGCTCAGTGCTCAGGGTGCTCAGTGCTCAGGGTGCTGGGTGCTCAGGGTGCTGGGTGCTCAGTGCTCGGGGTGCTGGGTGCTCAGTGCTCAGTGCTCAGGGTGCTGGGTGCTCAGTGCTCAGGGTGCTGGGTGTTCAGTACTCAGGGTGCTCGGTGCTCAGTGCTCAGGGTGCTGGGTGCTCAGTACTCAGGGTGCTGGGTGCTCAGTGCTCGGGGTGCTGGGGGCTCAGTGATCAGGGTGATCTGTGCTCACTACTCAGGGTGCTGGGTGCTCAGTGCTCCGGGTGCTGGGTGCTCAGTCCTCAGGGTGCTCAGTACTCAGGGTGCTCGGTGCTCAGTGCTCAGTACTCAGGGTGCTCAGTACTCAGGATGCTGGGTGCTCAGTGCTCGGGGTGCTGGGTGCTCAGTACTCAGGGTGCTGGGTGCTCAGTACTCGGGGTGCTGGGTGCTCAGTACTCAGGGTGCTGGGTGCTCAGTCCTCCGGGTGCTCAGTGCTCAGGCTGCTGGGTGCTCAGTACTCAGGGTGCTGGGTGCTCAGTACTCGGGGTGCTGGGTGCTCAGTGCTCAGGGTGATCGGTGCTCAGTGCTCAGGGTGCTGGGTTCTCAGTCCTCCGGGTGCTCAGTGCTCAGGGTGCTGGGTGCTCAGTACTCAGGGTGCTGGGTGCTCAGTACTCGGGGTGCTGGGTGCTCAGTGCTCAGGGTGCTGGGTGCTCAGTGCTCGGGGTGCTGGGTGCTCAGTGCTCAGGGTGATCGGTGCTCAGTGCTCAGGGTGCTGGGTGCTCAGTCCTCCGGGTGATCAGTGCTCAGGGTGCTGGGTGCTCAGTACTCAGGGTGCTGGGTGCTCAGTACTCGGGGTGCTGGGTGCTCAGTGCTCAGGGTTCTGGGTGCTCAGTACTCTGGGTGTTGGGTGCTCAGTACTCAGGGTGCTGGGTGCTCCGTGCTCGGGGTGCTGGCTGCTCAGTGCTAAGGGTGCTGGGTGCTCAGTGCTCAGGGTGCTGGGTGCTCAGTACTCAGGGTGCTGGGTGCTTAGTGCTCGGGGTGCTCGGTGCTCAGTACTCAAGGTGCTGGGTGCTCAGTGCTCAGGGTGCTGGGTGCTCAGTCCTCGGGGTGCTCCGTGCTCAGGGTGCTGGGTGCTCAGTGCTCAGGGTGCTGGGTGCTCAGTGCTCGGGGTGCTGGGTGCTGAGTTCTCAAGGTGCTGGGTGCTCAGTGCTCGGGCTGCTCGGTGCTCAGTGCTCAGGGTCCTGGGTGCTCAGTACTCAGGGTGCTGGGTGCTTAGTACTCAGGGTGCTCAGTGCTCAGTACACAGGGTGCTGGGTGCTCAGTGCTCGGGGTGCTGGGTGCTCAGTGCTCAGTACTCAGGGTGCTGGGTGCTCAGTGCTCGGGGTGCTGGGTGCTGAGTTCTCAGGGTGCTGGGTGCTCAGTGCTCAGGGTCCTGGGTGCTCAGTACTCAGGGTGCTGGGTGCTTAGTACTCAGGGTGCTGGGTGCTCAGTACTCAGGGTGCTGGGTGCTCAGTGCTCAGGGTGCTGGGTGCTCAGTGATCGGGGTGCTGGGTGCTCAGTACTCAGGGTGCAGAGTGCTCGGGGAGCTCGGTGCTCAGTACTCAGGGTGCTGGGTGCTCAGTTCTCATTGCTCGGGGTCCTGGGTGCTCCGTGCTCGGGGTGCTGGGTTCTCAGTGCTCTGGGTGCTTAGTGCTCAGTACTCAGGGTGCTGGGTGCTCAGTACTCATGGTGCTGGGTGCTCATTCTCAGGGTTCTAGGGGCTCAGTACTCAGGGTGCTGGGTGCTCAGTACTCAGGGTGCTGGGGGCTCAGTACTCAGGGTGCTGGGTGCTCAGTACTCAGGGTGATCTGTTCTCAGTACTCAGGTTGCTGGGTGCTCAGTGCTCGGGGTGCTGGGTGCTCAGTACTCGGGGTGCTCAGTGCTCAGTACTCAGGGTGCTGAGTGCTCAGTACTCAGGGTGCTGGGTGCTCAGTGCTCGAGGTGCTCGGTGCTCAGTACTCGGGGTGCTTGGTGCTCAGTACTCGGGGTGCTGGGTGCTCAGTGCTCAGGGTGCTGGGTGCTCAGTGCTCGGGGTGCTGGGTGCTCAGTGCTGAGGGTGGTGCTGGGTGCTCAGTACTCAGGCTGCTGGGTGCTCAGTGCTCAGGGTGCTGGGTGCTCAGTACTAAGGGTGCTGGGTGCTCAGTGCTCAGGGTGCTGGGTACTCAGTACTCAGGGTGCTGGGTGCTCAGTACTCAGGGTGCTGTGTGCTCAGTGCTCAGTGTGCTGGGTGCTCAGTCCTCAGGCTTCTGGGTGCTCAGTACTCAGGGTGCTGGGTGCTCAGTGCTCATGGTGATCGGTGCTCAGTACTCAGGGTGCTGGGTGCTCAGTGCTCGGGGTGCTGGGTGCTCAGTACACGGGGTGCTGGGTGCTCTGTACTCAGGGTGCTGGGTGCTCAGTGCTCGGTGTCCTAGGTGCTCAGTGCTCAGGGTGATCGGTGCTCAGTACTCAGCGTGCTGGGTGCTCAGTGCTCAGAGTGTTGGGTGCTCAGTACTCAGGGTGCTGGGTGCTCAGTGCTCAGTGCTCAGGGTGCTCAGTGCTCAGGGTGCTCAGTGCTCAGGGTGCTGGGTGCTCAGGGTGCTGGGTGCTCAGTGCTCGGGGTGCTGGGTGCTCAGTGCTCAGTGCTCAGGGTGCTGGGTGCTCAGTGCTCAGTGCTCAGGGTGCTGGGTGTTCAGTACTCAGGGTGCTTGGTGCTCAGTGCTCAGGGTGCTGGGTGCTCAGTACTCAGGATGCTGCGTGCTCAGTGCTCGGGGTGCTGGGTGCTCAGTGATCAGGGTGATCTGTGCTCAGTACTCAGGGTGCTGGGTGCTCAGTGCTCAGGGTGCTGGGTGCTCAGTCCTCAGGGTGCTCAGTACTCAGGTTGCTCGGTGCTCAGTGCTCAGTACTCAGGGTGCTCAGTACTCAGGGTGCTGGGTGCTCAGTGCTCGGGGTGCTGGGTGCTCAGTACTCAGGGTGCTGGGTGCTCAGTACTCGGGGTGCTCGGTGCTCAGTACTCAGGGTGCTGGGTGCTCAGTCCTCCGGGTGCTCAGTGCTCAGGGTGCTGGGTGCTCAGTACTCAGGGTGCTCAGTGCTCAGGGTGCTGGGTGTTCAGTACTCAGGGTGCTCGGTGCTCAGTGCTCAGGGTGCTGGGTGCTCAGTACTCAGGGTGCTGGGTGCTCAGTGCTCGGGGTGCTGGGTGCTCAGTGCTCAGGGTGATCAGTGCTCAGTACTCAGGGTGCTGGGTGCTCAGTGCTCAGGGTGCTGGGTGCTCAGTCCTCAGGGTGCTCAGTACTCAGGGTGCTCGGTGCTCAGTGCTCAGTACTCAGGGTGCTCAGTACTCAGGGTGCTGAGTGCTCAGTGCTCGGGGTGCTGCGTGCTCAGTACTCAGGATGCTGCGTGCTCAGTACTCGGGGTGCTGGGTGCTCAGTACTCAGTGTGCTGGGTGCTCAGTGCTCGGGGTGCTGGGTGCTCAGTGCTCAGGGTGATCGGTGCTCTGTGCTCAGGGTGCTGGGTGCTCAGTCCCCCGGGTGCTCAGTGCTCAGGGTGCTGGGTGCTCAGTACTCAGTGTGCTGGGTGCTCAGTACTCAGGGTGCTGGGTGCTCAGTGCTCAGGGTGCTGGGTGCTCAGTACTCTGGGTGTTGGGTGCTCAGTACTCAGGGTACTGGGTGCTCCGTGCTCGGGGTGCTGGGTGCTCAGTGCTCAGGGTGCTGTGTGCTCAGTGCTCAGGGTGCTGGGTGCTCAGTACTCAGGGTGCTCCGTGCTTAGTGCTCGGGGTGCTCAGTGATCAGTACTCAAGGTGCTGGGTGCACAGTGCTCAGGGTGCTGGGTGCTCAGTCCTCGGGGTGCTCAGGGTGCTGGGTGCTCAGTGCTCAGGGTGCTGGGTGCTCAGTGCTCGGGGTGCTGGGTGCTGAGTGCTCAGGGTGCTGGGTGCTCAGTGCTCGGGGTGCTCGGTGCTCAGTGCTCAGGGTCCTGGGTGCTCAGTACTCAGGTTGCTGGGTGCTTAGTACTCAGGGTGCTCAGTGCTCAGTACACAGGGTGCTGGGTGCTCAGTGCTCGGGGTGCTGGGTGCTCAGTGCTCAGTACTCAGGGTGCTGGGTGCTCAGTGCTCCGGGTGCTGGGTGCTCAGTACTCAGCGTGCTGGGTGCTCAATACTCAGGGTGCTGGGTGCTCAGTGCTCAGGGTGCTGGTGTCTCAGTGCTCAGGGTGCTGGGTGCTCAGTGATCGGGGTGCTGGGTGCTTAGTACTCAGGGTGCTCAGTGCTCGGGGAGCTCGGTGCTCATTACTCAGGGTGCTGGGTGCTCAGTTCTCAGTGCTCGGTGTCCTGGGTGCTCCGTGCTCGGGGTGCTGGGTGCTCAGTGCTCAGGGTGCTGGGTGCTCAGTACTCAGGGTGCTCAGTCCTCAGGGTGCTCGGTGCTCAGTGCTCAGTACTCAGGGTGCTCAGTACTCAGGATGCTGGGTGCTCAGTGCTCGGGGTGCTGGGTGCTCAGTACTCAGGGTGCTGGGTGCTCAGTACTCGGGGTGCTGGGTGCTCAGTACTCAGGGTGCTGGGTGCTCAGTCCTCGGGGTGCTCCGTGCTCAGGGTGCTGGGTGCTCAGTGCTCAGGGTGCTGGGTGCTCAGTGCTCGGGGTGCTGGGTGCTGAGTTCTCAGGGTGCTGGGTGCTCAGTGCTCGGGGTTCTCGGTGCTCAGTGCTCAGGGTCCTGGGTGCTCAGTACTCAGGGTGGTGGGTGCTTAGTACTCAGGGTGCTCAGTGCTCAGTACACAGGGTGCTGGGTGCTCAGTGCTCGGGGTGCTGGGTGCTCAGTGCTCAGTACTCAGGGTGCTGGGTGCTCAGTGCTCGGGGTGCTGGGTGCTCAGTACTCAGCGTGCTGGGTGCTCAGTACTCAGGGTGCTGGGTGCTCAGTGCTCAGGGTGCTGGGTGCTCAGTGCTCAGGGTGCTGGGTGCTCAGTGATCGGGGTGCTGGGTGCTCAGTACTCAGGGTGCTGAGTGCTCGGGGAGCTCGGTGCTCAGTACTCAGGGTGCTGGGTGCTCAGTTCTCAGTGCTCGGGGTCCTGGGTGCTCCGTGCTCGGGGTGCTGGGTTCTCAGTGCTCTGGGTGCTTAGTGCTCAGTACTCAGGGTGCTGGGTGCTCAGTACTCATGGTGCTGGGTGCTCATTCTCAGGGTTCTAGGGGCTCAGTACTCAGGGTGCTGGGTGCTCAGTACTCAGGGTGCTCGGTTCTCAGTACTCAGGGTGCTGGGTGCTCATTCTCGGGGTGCTGGGTGCTCAGTGCTCGGGGTGCTGGGTGCTCAGTACTCAGGGTGCTGGGGGCTCAGTACTCAGGGTGCTGGGTGCTCAGTACTCAGGGTGATCTGTTCTCAGTACTCAGGTTGCTGGGTGCTCAGTGATCGGGGTGCTGGGGGCTCAGTACTCGGGGTGCTCAGTGCACAGTACTCAGGGTGCTGGGTGCTCAGTACTCAGGGTGCTGGGTGCTCAGTGCTCGAGGTGCTCGGTGCTCAGTACTCGGGGTGCTGGGTGCTCAGTACTCGGGGTGCTGGGTGCTCAGTGCTCAGGGTGCTGGGTGCTCAGTGCTCGGGGTGCTGAGTGCTCAGTGCTGAGGGTGGTGCTGGGTGCTCAGTACTCAGGGTGCTGGGTGCTCAGTGCTCAGGGTGCTGGGTGCTCAGTACTAAGGGTGCTGGGTGCTCAGTACTCAGGGTGCTCGGTGCTCAGTACTCAGGGTGCTGGGTGCTCAGTGCTCAGGGTGCTGGGTACTCAGTACTCAGGGTGCTGGGTGCTCAGTACTCAGGGTGCTGGGTGCTCAGTGCTCAGGGTGCTGGGTGCTCAGTGCTCAGGCTGCTGGGTGCTCAGTACTCAGGGTGCTGGGTGCTCAGTGCTCATGGTGATCGGTGCTCAGTACACAGGGTGCTTGGTGCTCAGTGCTCGGGGTGCTGGGTGCTCAGTACACGGGGTGCTGGGTGCTCTGTACTCAGGATGCTGGGTGCTCAGTGCTCGGGGTCCTAGGTGCTCAGTGCTCAGGGTGATCGGTGCTCAGTACTCAGCGTGCTGGGTGCTCAGTGCTCAGAGTGTTGGGTGCTCAGTACTCAGGGTGCTGGGTGCTCAGTGCTCAGTGCTCAGGGTGCTCAGTGCTCAGGGTGCTCAGTGCTCAGGGTGCTGGGTGCTCTGGGTGCTGGGTGCTCAGTGCTCGGGGTGCTGGGTGCTCAGTGCTCAGTGCTCAGGGTGCTGGGTGCTCAGTGCTCAGTGCTCAGGGTGCTGGGTGTTCAGTACTCAGGGTGCTTGGTGCTCAGTGCTCAGGGTGCTGGGTGCTCAGTACTCAGGGTGCTGGGTGCTCAGTGCTCGGGGTGCTGGGTGCTCAGTGATCAGGGTGATCTGTGCACAGTACTCAGGGTGCTGGGTGCTCAGTGCTCAGGGTGCTGCGTGCTCAGTCCCCAGGGTGCTCAGTACTCAGGGTGCTCGGTGCTCAGTGCTCAGTACTCAGGGTGCTCAGTACTCAGGGTGCTGGGTGCTCAGTGCACGGGGTGCTGGGTGCTCAGTACTCAGGGTGCTGGCTGCTCAGTACTCGGGGTGCTCGGTGCTCAGTACTCAGGGTGCTGGGTGCTCAGTCCTCCGGGTGCTCAGTGCTCAGGGTGCTGGGTGCTCAGTACTCAGGGTGCTGGGTGCTCAGTACTCGGGGTGCTGGGTGCTCAGTGCTCAGGGTGATCGGTGCTCAGTGCTCAGGGTGCTGGGTGCTCAGTCCTCCGGGTGCTCAGTGCTCAGGGTGCTGGGTGCTCAGTACTCAGGGTGCTGGGTGCTCAGTAATCGGGGTGCTGGGTGCTCAGTGCTCGGGGTGCTGGGTGCTCAGTGCTCGGGGTGCTGGGTGCTCAGTGCTCAGGGTGATCGGTGCTCAGTGCTCAGGGTGCTGGGTGCTCAGTCCTCCGGGTGCTCAGTGCTCAGGGTGCTGGGTGCTCAGTACTCAGGGTGCTGGGTGCTCAGTACTCGGGGTGCCGGATGCTCAGTGCTCAGGGTGCTGGGTGCTCAGTACTCTGGGTGTTGGGTGCTCAGTACTCAGGGTGATGGGTGCTCCGTGCTCGGTGTGCTGGCTGCTCATTCCTCAGGGTGCTGGGTGCTCAGTGCTCAGGGTGCTGGGTGCTCAGTACTCAGGGTGCTGGGTGCTTAGTGCTCGGGGTGCTGGGTGCTGAGTGCTCAGCGTGCTGGGTGCTCAGTGCTCGGGGTGCTGGGTGCTCAGTGCTCAGGGTCCCGGGTTCTCAGTACTCAGGGTGCTGGGTGCTTAGTACTCAGGGTGCTCAGTGCTCAGTACACAGGGTGCTGGGTGCTCAGTGCTCGGGGTGCTGGGTGCTCAGTACTCAGCGTGCTGGGTGTTCAGTACTCAGGGTGCTGGGTGCTCAGTGCTCAGGGTGCTGGGTGCTCAGTGCTCAGGGTGCTGGGTGCTCCGTGCTCGGGGTGCTGGGTTCTCAGTGCTCTGGGTGCTTAGTGCTCAGTACTCAGGGTGCTGGGTGCTCAGTACTCATGGTGCTGGGTGCTCATTCTCAGGGTGCTAGGGGCTCAGTACTCAAGGTGCTGGGTGCTCAGTACTCAGGGTGCTCGGTTCTCAGTACTCAGGGTGCTGGGTGCTCATTCTCGGGGTGGTGGGTGCTCAGTGCTCGGGGTGCTGGGTGTTCAGTACTCAGGGTGCTGGGGGCTCAGTACTCAGGGTGCTGGGTGCTCAGTACTCAGGGTGTTCTGTTCTCAGTACTCAGGTTGCTGGGTGCTCAGTGCAAGGGGTGCTGGGTGCTCAGTACTCGGGGTGCTCAGTGCTCAGTACTCAGGGTGCTGGGTGCTCAGTACTCAGGGTGCTGGGTGCTCAGTGCTCGAGGTGCTCGGTGCTCAGTACTCGGGGTGCTGGGTGCTCAGTACTCGGGGTGCTGGGTGCTCAGTGCTCAGTGTGCTGGGTGCTCAGTGCTCGGGGTGCCGGGTGCTCAGTGCTGAGGGTGGTGCTGGGTGCTCAGTACTCAGGGTGCTGGGTGCTCAGTGCTCAGGGTGCTGGGTGCTCAGTACTAAGGGTGCTGGGTGCTCAGTACTCATGGTGCTCGGTGCTCAGTACTCAGGGTGCTGGGTGCTCAGTGCTCAGGGTGCTGGGTACTCAGTAATCAGGGTGCTGGGTGCTCAGTACTCAGGGTGCTGGGTGCTCAGTGCTCAGGGTGCTGGGTACTCAGTGCTCAGGGTGCTGGGTGCTCAGTACTCAGGGTGCTGGGTGCTCAGTGCTCAGGGTGATCGGTGCTCAGTACTCAGGGTGCTCAGAACTCAGCGTGCTGGGTGCTCAGTGCTCAGGGTGCTGGGTGCTCAGTACTCGGGGTGCTGGGTGCTCTGTACTCAGGGTGCTGGGTTCTCAGTGCTCGGGGTCCTGGGTGCTCAGTGCTCAGGGTGATCGGTGCTCAGTACTCAGGGTGCTGGGTGCTCAGTGCTCGGGGTGCTGGGTGCTCAGTACTCAGCGTGCTGGGTGCTCAGTACTCAGGGTGCTGGATGCTCAGTGCTCAGGGTGCTGGGTGCTCAGTGCTCAGGGTGCTGGGTGCTCAGTCCTCGGGGTGCTCCGTGCTCAGGGTGCTGGGTGCTCAGTGCTCATGGTGCTGGGTGCTCAGTGCTCGGGGTGCTGGGTGCTGAGTGCTCAGGGTGCTGGGTGCTCAGTGCTCGGGGTGCTCCGTGCTCAGGGTCCTGGGTGCTCAGTACTCAGGGTGCTGGGTGCTTAGTACTCAGGGTGCTCAGTGCTCAGTACACAGGGTGCTGGGTGCTCAGTGCTCGGGGTGCTGGGTGCTCAATGCTCAGTACTCAGGGTGCTGGGTGCTCAGTGCTCGGGGTGCTGGGTGCTCAGTACTCAGCGTGCTGGGTGCTCAGTACTCAGGATGCTGGGTGCTCAGTGCTCAGGGTGCTGGGTGCTCAGTGCTCAGGGTGCTGGGTGCTCAGTGATCGGGGTGCTGGGTTCTCAGTACTCAGGGTGCTCAGTGCTCGGTGAGCTCGGTGCTCAGTACTCAGGGTGCTGGGTGCTCAGTTCTCAGTGCTCGGGGTCCTGGGTGCTCCGTGCTCGGGGTGCTGGGTTCTCAGTGCTCTGGGTGCTTACTGCTCAGTACTCAGGGTGCTGGGTGCTCAGTACTCATGGTGCTGGGTGCTCATTCTCAGGGTGCTAGGGGCTCAGAACTCAGGGTGCTGCGTGCTCAGTACTCAGGGTGCTCGGTTCTCAGTACTCAGGGTGCTGGGTGCTCATTCTCGGGGTGCTGGGTGCTCAGTGCTCGGGGTGCTGGGTGCTCAGTACTCAGCGTGCTGGGGGCTCAGTACTCAGGGTGCTGGGTGCTCAGTACTCAGGGTGATCAGTTCTCAGTACTCAGGTTGCTAGATGCTCAGTGCTCGGGGTGCTGGGTGCTCAGTACTCGGGGTGCTCAGTGCTCAGTACTCAGGGTGCTGGGTGCTCAGTACTCAGGGTGCTGGGTGCTCAGTGCTCGAGGTGCTCGGTGCTCAGTACTCGGGGTGCTGGGTGCTCAGTACTCGGGGTGCTGGGTGCTCAGTGCTCAGGGTGCTGGGTGCTCAGTGCTCGGGGTGCTGGGTGCTCAGTGCTGAGGGTGGTGCTGGGTGCTCAGTACTCAGGATGCTGGGTGCTCAGTGCTCAGGGTGCTGGGTGATCAGTACTAAGGGTGCTGGGTGCTCAGTACTCAGGGTGCTGGGTGCTCAGTACTAAGGGTGCTGGGTGCTCAGTACTCAGGGTGCTGGGTGCTCAGTGCTCAGGGTGCTGGTTACTCAGTAATCAGGGTGCTGGGTGCTCAGTGCTCAGGGTGCTGGGTGCTCAGTGCTCAGGGTGCTGGGTGCTCAGTACTCAGGGTGCTGGGTGCTCAGTGCTCAGGGTGATCGGTGCTCAGTACTCAGGGTGCTCAGTACTCAGGGTGCTGGGTGCTCAGTGCTCAGTGTGCTGGGTGCTCCGTGCTCGGGGTGCTGGCTGCTCGGTGCTCAGGGTGCTGGGTGCTCAGTGCTCAGGGTGCTGGGTGCTCAGTGCTCAGGGTGCTGGGTGCTCAGTCCTCGGGGTGCTCCGTGCTCAGGGTGCTGGGTGCTCAGTACTCGGGGTGCTCAGTGCTCATGGTGATCGGTGCTCAGTACTCAGGGTGCTGGGTGCTCAGTACTCAGGGTGCTGGGTGCTCAGTGCTCATGGTGATCGGTGCTCAGTACTCAGGGTGCTGGGTGCTCAGTGCTCGGGGTGCTGGGTGCTCAGTACTCGGGGTGCTGGGTGCTCAGTGCTCAGGGTGCTGGGTGCTCAGTGCTCGGGGTGCTGGGTGCTCAGTGCTCAGGGTGATCGGTGCTCAGTGCTCAGGGTGCTGGGTGCTCAGTCCTCCGGGTGCTCAGTGCTCAGGGTGCTGGGTGCTCAGTACTCAGGGTGCTGGGTGCTCAGTACTCGGGGTGCTGGGTGCTCAGTGCTCAGGGTGCTGGGTGCTCAGTACTCTGGGTGTTGGGTGCTCAGTACTCAGGGTGCTGGGTGCTCCGTGCTCGGGGTGCTGGCTGCTCAGTGCTCAGGGTGCTGGGTGCTCAGTGCTCAGGGTGCTGGGTGCTCAGTGCTCAGGGTGCTGGGTGCTCAGTCTTCGGGGTGCTCCGTGCTCAGGGTGCTGGGTGCTCAGTGCTCATGGTGCTGGGTGCTCAGTGCTCGGGGTGCTGGGTGCTGAGTGCTCAGGGTGCTGGGTGCTCAGTGCTCGGGGTGCTCCGTGCTCAGGGTCCTGGGTGCTCAGTACTCAGGGTGCTGGGTGCTTAGTACTCAGGGTGCTCAGTGCTCAGTACACAGGGTGCTGGGTGCTCAGTGCTCGGGGTGCTGGGTGCTCAGTGCTCAGTACTCAGGGTGCTGGGTGCTCAGTGCTCGGGGTGCTGTGTGCTCAGTACTCAGCGTGCTGGGTGCTCAGTACTCAGGATGCTGGGTGCTCAGTGCTCAGGGTGCTGGGTGCTCAGTGCTCAGGGTGCTGGGTGCTCAGTGATCGGGGTGCTGGGTGCTCAGTACTCAGGGTGCTCAGTGCTCGGTGAGCTCGGTGCTCAGTACTCAGGGTGCTGGGTGCTCAGTTCTCAGTGCTCGGGGTCCTGGGTGCTCCGTGCTCGGGGTGCTGGGTTCTCAGTGCTCTGGGTGCTTACTGCTCAGTACTCAGGGTGCTGGGTGCTCAGTACTCATGGTGCTGGGTGCTCATTCTCAGGGTGCTAGGGGCTCAGTACTCAGGGTGCTGCGTGCTCAGTACTCAGGGTGCTCGGTTCTCAGTACTCAGGTTGCTGGGTGCTCATTCTCGGGGTGCTGGGTGCTCAGTGCTCGGGGTGCTGGGTGCTCAGTACTCAGCGTGCTGGGGGCTCAGTACTCAGGGTGCTGGGTGCTTAGTACTCAGGGTGATCTGTTCTCAGTACTCAGGTTGCTAGATGCTCAGTGCTCGGGGTGCTGGGTGCTCAGTACTCGGGGTGCTCAGTGCTCAGTACTCAGGGTGCTGGGTGCTCAGTACTCAGGGTGCTGGGTGCTCAGTGCTCGAGGTGCTCGGTGCTCAGTACTCGGGGTGCTGGGTGCTCAGTACTCGGGGTGCTGGGTGCTCAGTGCTCAGGGTGCTGGGTGCTCAGTGCTCGGGGTGCTGGGTGCTCAGTGCTGAGGGTGGTGCTGGGTGCTCAGTACTCAGGATGCTGGGTGCTCAGTGCTCAGGGTGCTGGGTGCTCAGTACTAAGGGTGCTGGGTGCTCAGTACTCAGGGTGCTGGGTGCTCAGTACTAAGGGTGCTGGGTGCTCAGTACTCAGGGTGCTGGGTGCTCAGTGCTCAGGGTGCTGGTTACTCAGTAATCAGGGTGCTGGGTGCTCAGTACTCAGGGTGCTGGGTGCTCAGTGCTCAGGGTGCTGGGTGCTCAATGCTCAGGGTGCTGGGTGCTCAGTACTCAGGGTGCTGGGTGCTCAGTGCTCAGGGTGATCGGTGCTCAGTACTCAGGGTGCTCAGTACTCAGGGTGCTGGGTGCTCTGTGCTCAGGGTGCTGGGTGCTCAGTACTCGGGGTGCTGGGTGTTCTGTACTCAGGGTGCTGGGTGCTCAGTGCTCGGGGTCCTGGGTGCTCAGTGCTCAGGGTGATCGGTGCTCAGTACTCAGGGTGCTGGGTGCTCAGTGCTCGGGGTGCTGGGTGCTCAGTACTCAGCGTGCTGGGTGCTCAGTACTCAGGGTGCTGGGTGCTCAGTGCTCAGGGTGCTGGGTGCTCAGTGCTCAGGGTGCTGGGTGCTCAGTGATCGGGGTGCTGGGTGCTCAGTACTCACGGTGCTCAGTGCTCGTGGAGCTCGGTGCTCAGTACTCAGGGTGCTGGGTGCTCAGTTCTCAGTACTCGGGGTCCTGGGTGCTCCGTGCTCGGGGTGCTGGGTGCTCAGTGCTCTGGGTGCTTAGTGCTCAGTACTCAGGGTGCTGGGTGCTCAGTACTCATGGTGCTGGGTGCTCATTCTCAGGGTGCTAGTGGCTCAGTACTCAGGGTGCTTGGTGCTCAGTACTCAGGGTGCTCGGTTCTCAGTAGTCAGGGTGCTGGGTGCTCAGTGCTCGGGATGCTGGGTGCTCAGTGCTCAGGGTGCTGGGTGCTCAGTGCTCGGGGTGCTCGGTGCTCAGTACTCGGGGTGCTGGGTGCTCAGTACTCAGGGTGCTGGGTGCTCAGTGCTCAGGGTGCTGGGTGCTCAGTGCTCGGGGTGCTGGGTGCTCAGTGCTGAGGGTGCTGGGTGCTCAGTGCTCAGGGTGATCGGTGCTCAGTGCTCAGGGTGCTGGGTGCTCAGTGCTCGGGGTGCTGGGTGCTCAGTGCTCAGGGTGATCGGTGCTCAGTGCTCAGGGTGCTGGGTGCTCAGTCCTCCGGGTGCTCAGTGCTCAGGGTGCTGGGTGCTCAGTACTCAGGGTGCTGTGTGCTCAGTGCTCGGGGTGCTGGGTGCTCAGTGCTCAGGGTGCTGGGTGCTCAGTACTCTGGGTGTTGGGTGCTCAGTACTCAGTGTGCTGGGTGCTCCGTGCTCGGGGTGCTGGCTGCTCGGTGCTCAGGGTGCTGGGTGCTCAGTGCTCAGGGTGCTGGGTGATCAGTGCTCAGGGTGCTGGGTGCTCAGTCCTCGGGGTGCTCCGTGCTCAGGGTGCTGGGTGCTCAGTGCTCAGGGTGCTGGGTGCTCAGTGCTCGGGGTGCTGGGTGCTGAGTGATCAGGGTGCTGGGTGCTCAGTGCTCATGGTGCTCCGTGCTCAGGGTCCTGGGTGCTCAGTACTCAGGGTGCTGGGTGCTTAGTACTCAGGGTGCTCAGTGCTCATTACACAGGGTGCTGGGTGCTCAGTGCTCGGGGTGCTGGGTGCTCAGTGCTCAGTACTCAGGGTGCTGGGTGCTCAGTGCTCGGGGTGCTGGGTGCTCAGTACTCAGCGTGCTGGGTGCTCAGTACTCAGGGTGCTGGGTGCTCAGTGCTCAGGGTGCTGGGTGCTCAGTGCTCAGGGTGCTGGGTGCTCAGTGATCGGGGTGCTGGGTGCTCAGTACTCAGTGTGCTCAGTGCTCGGGGAGCTCGGTGCTCAGTACTCAGGGTGCTGGGTGCTCAGTTCTCAGTGCTCGGGGTCCTGGGTGCTCCGTGCTCGGGGTGCTGGGTTCTCAGTGCTCTTCGTGCTTAGTGCTCAGTACTCAGGGTGCTGGGTGCTCAGTACTCATGGTGCTGGGTGCTCATTCTCAGGGTGCTAGGGGCTCAGTACTCAGGGTGCTGGGTGCTCAGTACTCAGGGTGCTCGGTTCTCAGTACTAAGGGTGCTGGGTGCTCATTCTCGGGGTGCTGGGTGCTCAGTGCTCGGGTGCTGGGTGCTCAGTACTCAGCGTGCTGGGGGCTCAGTACTCAGGGTGCTGGGTGCTCAGTACTCAGGGTGATCTGTTCTCAGTACTCAGGTTGCTAGGTGCTCAGTGCTCGGGGTGCTGGGTGCTCAGTACTCGGGGTGCTCAGTGCTCAGTACTCAGGGTGCTGGGTGCTCAGTGCTCAGGGTGCTGGGTGCTCAGTGCTCGGGGTGCTGGGTGCTCAGTGCTGAGGGTGGTGCTGGGTGCTCAGTACTCAGGGTGCTGGGTGCTCAGTGCTCAGGGTGCTGGGTGCTCAGTGCTCGGGGTGCTGGGTGCTCAGTGCTGAGGGTGGTGCTGGGTGCTCAGTACTCAGGGTGCTGGGTGCTCAGTGCTCAGGGTGCTGGGTGCTCAGTACTAAGGGTGCTGGGTGCTCAGTACTCAGGGTGCTCGGTGCTCAGTACTCAGGGTGCTGGGTGCTCAGTGCTCAGGGTGCTGGTTACTCAGTAATCAGGGTGCTGGGTGCTCAGTACTCAGGGTGCTGGGTGCTCAGTGCTCAGGGTGCTGGGTGCTCAGTGCTCAGGGTGCTGGGTGCTCAGTACTCAGGGTGCTGGGTGCTCAGTGCTCAGGGTGATCGGTGCTCAGTACTCAGGGTGCTCAGTACTCAGGGTGCTGGGTGCTCAGTGCTCAAGTTGCTGGGTGCTCAGTACTCGGGGTGCTGGGTGCTCTGTACTCAGGGTGCTGGGTGCTCAGTGCTCAGGGTGCTGGGTGCTCAGTGCTCAGGGTGCTGGGTGCTCAGTACTCGGGGTGCTGGGTGCTCTGTACTCAGGGTGCTGGGTGCTCAGTACTCGGGGTGCTGGGTGCTCTGTACTCAGGGTGCTGGGTGCTCAGTGCTAAGGGTCCTGGGTGCTCAGTGCTCAGGGTGATCGGTGCTCAGTACTCAGGGTGCTGGGTGTTCAGTGCTCGGGGTGCTGGGTGCTCAGTACTCAGCGTGCTGGGTGCTCAGTGCTCAGGGTGCTGGGTGCTCAGTGCTCAGTGTGCTGGGTGCTCAGTGATCGGGGTGCTGGGTGCTCAGTACTCAGGTAGCTCAGTGCTCGGGGAGCTCGGTGCTCAGTACTCAGGGTGCTGGGTGCTCAGTTCTCAGTGCTCGGGGTCGTGGGTGCTCCGTGCTCGGGGTGCTGGGTGCTCAGTGCTCTGGGTGCTTAGTGCTCAGTACTCAGGGTGCTGGGTGCTCAGTACTCATGGTGCTGGGTGCTCATTCTCAGGGTGCTAGGGGCTCAGTACTAAGGGTGCTTGGTGCTCAGTACTCAGGGTGCTCGGTTCTCAGTACTCAGGGTGCTGGGTGCTCAGTGCTCGGGATGCTGGGTGCTCAGTGCTCAGGGTGCTGGGTGCTCAGTGCTCGGGGTGCTCGGTGCTCAGTACTCGGGGTGCTGGGTGCTCAGTACTCGGGGTGCTTGGTGCTCAGTGCTCAGGGTGCTGGGTGCTCAGTGCTCAGGGTGCTGGGTGCTCAGTGCTGAGGGTGGTGCTGGGTTCTCAGTACTCAGGGTGCTGGGTGCTCAGTGCTCGGGGTGCTGGGTGCTCAGTGCTGAGGGTGCTGGGTGCTCAGTGCTCAGGGTGATCGGTGCTCAGTGCTCAGGGTGCTGGGTGCTCAGTGCTCGGGGTGCTGGGTGCTCAGTGCTCAGGGTGATCGGTGCTCAGTGCTCAGGGTGCTGGGTGCTCAGTCCTCCGGGTGCTCAGTGCTCAGGGTGCTGGGTGCTCAGTACTCAGGGTGCTGGGTGCTCAGTACTCGGGGTGCTGGGTGCTCAGTGCTCAGGGTGCTGGGTGCTCAGTACTCTGGGTGTTGGGTGCTCAGTACTCAGTGTGCTGGGTGCTCCGTGCTCGGGGTGCTGGCTGCTCGGTGCTCAGGGTGCTGGGTGCTCAGTGCTCAGGGTGCTGGGTGATCAGTGCTCAGGGTGCTGGGTGCTCAGTCCTCGGGGTGCTCCGTGCTCAGGGTGCTGGGTGCTCAGTGCTCAGGGTGCTGGGTGCTCAGTGCTCGGGGTGCTGGGTGCTGAGTGATCAGGGTGCTGGGTGCTCAGTGCTCGGGGTGCTCCGTGCTCAGGGTCCTGGGTGCTCAGTACTCAGGGTGCTGGGTGCTTAGTACTCAGGGTGCTCAGTGCTCATTACACAGGGTGCTGGGTGCTCAGTGCTCGGGGTGCTGGGTGCTCAGTGCTCAGTACTCAGGGTGCTGGGTGCTCAGTGCTCGGGGTGCTGGGTGCTCAGTACTCAGCGTGCTGGGTGCTCAGTACTCAGGGTGCTGGGTGCTCAGTGCTCAGGGTGCTGGGTGCTCAGTGCTCAGGGTGCTGGGTGCTCAGTGATCGGGGTGCTGGGTGCTCAGTACTCAGTGTGCTCAGTGCTCGGGGAGCTCGGTGCTCAGTACTCAGGGTGCTGGGTGCTCATTTCTCAGTGCTCGGGGTCCTGGGTGCTCCGTGCTCGGGGTGCTGGGTTCTCAGTGCTCTTCGTGCTTAGTGCTCAGTACTCAGGGTGCTGGGTGCTCAGTACTCATGGTGCTGGGTGCTCATTCTCAGGGTGCTAGGGGCTCAGTACTCAGGGTGCTGGGTGCTCAGTACTCAGGGTGCTCGGTTCTCAGTACTAAGGGTGCTGGGTGCTCATTCTCGGGGTGCTGGGTGCTCAGTGCTCGGGTGCTGGGTGCTCAGTACTCAGCGTGCTGGGGGCTCAGTACTCAGGGTGCTGGGTGCTCAGTACTCAGGGTGATCTGTTCTCAGTACTCAGGTTGCTAGGTGCTCAGTGCTCGGGGTGCTGGGTGCTCAGTACTCGGGGTGCTCAGTGCTCAGTACTCAGGGTGCTGGGTGCTCAGTGCTCAGGGTGCTGGGTGCTCAGTGCTCGGGGTGCTGGGTGCTCAGTGCTGAGGGTGGTGCTGGGTGCTCAGTACTCAGGGTGCTGGGTGCTCAGTGCTCAGGGTGCTGGGTGCTCAGTGCTCGGGGTGCTGGGTGCTCAGTGCTGAGGGTGGTGCTGGGTGCTCAGTACTCAGGGTGCTGGGTGCTCAGTGCTCAGGGTGCTGGGTGCTCAGTACTAAGGGTGCTGGGTGCTCAGTACTCAGGGTGCTCGGTGCTCAGTACTCAGGGTGCTGGGTGCTCAGTGCTCAGGGTGCTGGTTACTCAGTAATCAGGGTGCTGGGTGCTCAGTACTCAGGGTGCTGGGTGCTCAGTGCTCAGGGTGCTGGGTGCTCAGTGCTCAGGGTGCTGGGTGCTCAGTACTCAGGGTGCTGGGTGCTCAGTGCTCAGGGTGATCGGTGCTCAGTACTCAGGGTGCTCAGTACTCAGGGTGCTGGGTGCTCAGTGCTCAGGTTGCTGGGTGCTCAGTACTCGGGGTGCTGGGTGCTCTGTACTCAGGGTGCTGGGTGCTCAGTGCTCAGGGTGCTGGGTGCTCAGTGCTCAGGGTGCTGGGTGCTCAGTACTCGGGGTGCTGGGTGCTCTGTACTCAGGGTGCTGGGTGCTCAGTACTCGGGGTGCTGGGTGCTCTGTACTCAGGGTGCTGGGTGCTCAGTGCTAAGGGTCCTGGGTGCTCAGTGCTCAGGGTGATCGGTGCTCAGTACTCAGGGTGCTGGGTGCTCAGTGCTCGGGGTGCTGGGTGCTCAGTACTCAGCGTGCTGGGTGCTCAGTGCTCAGGGTGCTGGGTGCTCAGTGCTCAGTGTGCTGGGTGCTCAGTGATCGGGGTGCTGGGTGCTCAGTACTCAGGTAGCTCAGTACTCAGGGTGCTCGGTTCTCAGTACTCAGGGTGCTGGGTGCTCAGTGCTCGGGATGCTGGGTGCTCAGTGCTCAGGGTGCTGGGTGCTCAGTGCTCGGGGTGCTCGGTGCTCAGTACTCGGGGTGCTGGGTGCTCAGTACTCGGGGTGCTTGGTGCTCAGTGCTCAGGGTGCTGGGTGCTCAGTGCTCAGGGTGCTGGGTGCTCAGTGCTGAGGGTGGTGCTGGGTTCTCAGTACTCAGGGTGCTGGGTGCTCAGTGCTCGGGATGCTGGGTGCTCAGTGCTCAGGGTGCTGGGTGCTCAGTGCTCGGGGTGCTCGGTGCTCAGTACTCGGGGTGCTGGGTGCTCAGTGCTCGGGATGCTGGGTGCTCAGTGCTCAGGGTGCTGGGTGCTCAGTGCTCGGGGTGCTCAGTGCTCAGTACTCAGGGTGCTGGGTGCTCAGTACTCAGGGTGCTGGGTGCTCAGTGCTCGAGGTGCTCGGTGCTCAGTACTCGGGGTGCTGGGTGCTCTGTACTCGGGGTGCTGGGTGCTCAGTGCTCAGGGTGCTGGGTGCTCAGTGCTCGGGGTGCTGGGTGCTCAGTGCTGAGGGTGGTGCTGGGTGCTCAGTACTCAGGGTGCTGGGTGCTCAGTGCTCAGGGTGCTGGGTGCTCAGTACGAAGGGTGCTGGGTGCTCATTCTCAGGGTGCTCAGTGCTCAGTACTCAGGGTGCTGGGTGCTCAGTGCTCAGGGTGCTGGTTACTCAGTAATCAGGGTGCTGGGTGCTCAGTACTCAGGGTGCTGGGTGCTCAGTGTTCAGGGTGCTGGGTGCTCTGTGCTCAGGGTGCTGGGTGCTCAGTACTCAGGGTGCTGGGTGCTCAGTGCTCAGGGTGATCGGTGCTCAGTACTCAGGGTGCTCAGTACTCAGGGTGCTGGGTGCTCAGTGCTCAGGGTGCTGGGTGCTCAGTACTCGGGGTGCTGGGTGCTCTGTACTCAGGGTGCTGGGTGCTCAGTGCTCAGGGTGCTGGGTGCTCAGTGCTCAGGGTGCTGGGTGCTCAGTACTCGGGGTGCTGGGTGCTCTGTACTCAGGGTGCTGGGTGCTCAGTACTCGGGGTGCTGGGTGCTCTGTACTCAGGGTGCTGGGTGCTCAGTGCTAAGGGTCCTGGGTGCTCAGTGCTCAGGGTGATCGGTGCTCAGTACTCAGGGTGCTGGGTGCTCAGTGCTCGGGGTGCTGGGTGCTCAGTACTCAGCGTGCTGGGTGCTCAGTGCTCAGGGTGCTGGGTGCTCAGTGCTCAGTGTGCTGGGTGCTCAGTGATCGGGGTGCTG
This sequence comes from Microtus oregoni, assembly GCF_018167655.1. Lineage (NCBI taxonomy): Eukaryota > Metazoa > Chordata > Mammalia > Rodentia > Cricetidae > Microtus > Microtus oregoni. The sequence goes on along the minus strand of NW_024544028.1, from coordinate 3,382,757 downwards.
GGTGCTCAGTACTCAGGTAGCTCAGTACTCAGGGTGCTCGGTTCTCAGTACTCAGGGTGCTGGGTGCTCAGTGCTCGGGATGCTGGGTGCTCAGTGCTCAGGGTGCTGGGTGCTCAGTGCTCGGGGTGCTCGGTGCTCAGTACTCGGGGTGCTGGGTGCTCAGTACTCGGGGTGCTTGGTGCTCAGTGCTCAGGGTGCTGGGTGCTCAGTGCTCAGGGTGCTGGGTGCTCAGTGCTGAGGGTGGTGCTGGGTTCTCAGTACTCAGGGTGCTGGGTGCTCAGTGCTCGGGATGCTGGGTGCTCAGTGCTCAGGGTGCTGGGTGCTCAGGGCTCGGGGTGCTCGGTGCTCAGTACTCGGGGTGCTGGGTGCTCAGTGCTCGGGATGCTGGGTGCTCAGTGCTCAGGGTGCTGGGTGCTCAGTGCTCGGGGTGCTCAGTGCTCAGTACTCAGGGTGCTGGGTGCTCAGTACTCAGGGTGCTGGGTGCTCAGTGCTCGAGGTGCTCGGTGCTCAGTACTCGGGGTGCTGGGTGCTCTGTACTCGGGGTGCTGGGTGCTCAGTGCTCAGGGTGCTGGGTGCTCAGTGCTCGGGGTGCTGGGTGCTCAGTGCTGAGGGTGGTGCTGGGTGCTCAGTACTCAGGGTGCTGGGTGCTCAGTGCTCAGGGTGCTGGGTGCTCAGTACGAAGGGTGCTGGGTGCTCATTCTCAGGGTGCTCAGTGCTCAGTACTCAGGGTGCTGGGTGCTCAGTGCTCAGGGTGCTGGTTACTCAGTAATCAGGGTGCTGGGTGCTCAGTACTCAGGGTGCTGGGTGCTCAGTGTTCAGGGTGCTGGGTGCTCTGTGCTCAGGGTGCTGGATGCTCAGTACTCAGGGTGCTGGGTGCTCAGTGCTCAGGGTGATCGGTGCTCAGTACTCAGGGTGCTCAGTACTCAGGGTGCTGGGTGCTCAGTGCTCAGGGTGCTGGGTGCTCAGTACTCGGGGTGCTGGGTGCTCTGTACTCAGGGTGCTGGGTGCTCAGTGCTCAGGGTGCTGGGTGCTCAGTCCTCAGGGTGCTGGGTGCTCAGTACTCGGGGTGCTGGGTGCTCTGTACTCAGGGTGCTGGGTGCTCAGTACTCGGGGTGCTGGGTGCTCTGTACTCAGGGTGCTGGGTGCTCAGTGCTCAGGGTCCTGGGTGCTCAGTGCTCAGGGTGATCGGTGCTCAGTACTCAGGGTGCTGGGTGCTCAGTGCTCGGGGTGCTGGGTGCTCAGTACTCAGCGTGCTGGGTGCTCAGTACTCAGGGTGCTGGGTGCTCAGTGCTCAGGGTGCTGGGTGCTCAGTGCTCAGTGTGCTGGGTGCTCAGTGATCGGGGTGCTGGGTGCTCAGTACTCAGGTAGCTCAGTGCTCGGGGAGCTCGGTGCTCAGTACTCAGGGTGCTGGGTGCTCAGTTCTCAGTGCTCGGGGTCGTGGGTGCTCCGTGCTCGGGGTGCTGGGTGCTCAGTGCTCTGGGTGCTTAGTGCTCAGTACTCAGGGTGCTGGGTGCTCAGTACTCATGGTGCTGGGTGCTCATTCTCAGGGTGCTAGGGGCTCAGTACTAAGGGTGCTTGGTGCTCAGTACTCAGGGTGCTCGGTTCTCAGTACTCAGGGTGCTGGGTGCTCAGTGCTCGGGATGCTGGGTGCTCAGTGCTCAGGGTGCTGGGTGCTCAGTGCTCGGGGTGCTCGGTGCTCAGTACTCGGGGTGCTGGGTGCTCAGTACTCGGGGTGCTTGGTGCTCAGTGCTCAGGGTGCTGGGTGCTCAGTGCTCAGGGTGCTGGGTGCTCAGTGCTGAGGGTGGTGCTGGGTGCTCAGTACTCAGGGTGCTGGGTGCTCAGTGCTCGGGATGCTGGGTGCTCAGTGCTCAGGGTGCTGGGTGCTCAGTGCTCGGGGTGCTCGGTGCTCAGTACTCGGGGTGCTGGGTGCTCAGTACTCGGGGTGCTTGGTGCTCAGTGCTCAGGGTGCTGTGTGCTCAGTGCTCAGGGTGCTGGGTGCTCAGTGCTGAGGGTGGTGCTGGGTGCTCAGTACTCAGGGTGCTGGGTGCTCAGTGCTAAGGGTGCTGGGTGCTCAGTACTAAGTGTGCTGGGTGCTCAGTACTCAGGGTGCTCGGTGCTCAGTACTCAGGGTGCTGCGTGCTCAGTGCTCAGGGTGCTGGGTACTCAGTACTCAGGGTGCTGGGTGCTCCGTACTCAGGGTGCTGGGTGCCCAGTGCTCAGGGTGCTGGGTGCTCAGTGCTCAGGGTGCTGGGTGCTCAGTACTCAGGGTGCTGGGTGCTCAGTGCTCATGGTGATCGGTGCTCAGTACTCAGGGTGCTGGGTGCTCAGTACTCAGGGTGCTGGGTGCTCAGTGCTCGGGGTGCTGGGTGCTCAGTACTCGGGGTGCTGGGTGCTCAGTGCTCAGTGTCCTGGGTGCTCAGTGCTCGGGGTGCTGGGTGCTCAGTGCTCAGGGTGCTGGGTGCTCAGTCGTCCGGGTGCTCAGTGCTCAGGGTGCTGGGTGCTCAGTACTCAGGGTGCTGGGTGCTCCGTGCTCGGGGTGCTGGGTGCTCAGTGCTCAGGGTGCTGGGTGCTCAGTGCTCGGGGTGCTGGGTGCTGAGTGCTCATGGTGCTGGGTGCTCAGTGCTCGGGGTGCTCGGTGCTCAGTGCTCAGGGTCCTGGGTGCTCAGTACTCAGGGGTCTCAGTGCTCAGTACTCAGGGTGATCGGTGCTCAGTGCTCAGGGTGCTGGGTGCTCAGTCACCCGGGTGCTCAGTGCTCAGGGTGCTGGGTGCTCAGTGCTCGGTGTGCTCGGTGCTCAGTACTCAGGGTGCTGAGTGCTCAGTACTCAGGGTGCTGGGTGCTCAGTGCTCGGGGTGCTCGGTGCTCAGTACTCAAGGTGCTGGGTGCTCAGTGCTCAGGGTGCTGGGTGCTCAGTCCTCGGGGTGCTCCGTGCTCAGTGATCAGGGTGCTGGGTGCTCAGTACTCAGGGTGCTCGGTGCTCAGTACTCAGGGTTCTCAGTGCTCAGTACTCAGGGTGCTGGGTGCTCAGTTCTCAGGGTGCTGGGTGCTCAGTACTCAGGGTGCTCAGTGCTCAGTACTCGGGGTGCTGGGTGCTCAGTGCTCAGGGTGCTCAGTTCTCAGTGCTCGGGGTGCTGGGTGCTCAGTGCTCGGGGCGCTGGGTGCTCTGTGCTCGGGGTGCTGGGTGCTCAGTGCTCTGGGTGCTTAGTGCTCAGTACTCAGGGTGCTGGGTGCTCAGTACTCATGGTGCTGGGTGCTCATTCTCAGGGTGCTGGGTGCTCAGTGCTCGGGTTGCTGGGTGCTCAGTACTCAGGGTGCTGGGGGCTCAGTACTCAGGGTGCTGGGTGCTCAGTAGTCAGGGTGCTCGGTTCTCAGTACTCAGGGTGCTGGGTGCTCATTCTCGGGGTGCTGGGTGCTCAGTGATCGGGGTGCTGGGTGCTCAGTACTCAGGGTGCTGGGGTCTCAGTACTCAGGGTTCTGGGTGCTCAGTACTCAGGGTGATCTGTTCTCAGTACTCAGGTTGCTGGGTGCTCAGTGATCGGGGTGCTGGGTGCTCAGTACTCGGGGTGCTCAGTGCTCAGTACTCAGGGTGCTGGGTGCTCAGTACTCAGGTTGCTGGGTGCTCAGTGCTCGGGGTGCTCGGTGCTCAGTACTTAGGGTGCTGGGTGCTCAGTACTCGGGGTGCTGGGTGCTCAGTGCTCAGGGTGCTGGGTGCTCAGTGCTCGGGGTGCTGGGTGCTCAGTGCTGAGGGTGGTGCTGGGTGCTCAGTACTCGGGGTGCTGGGTGCTCAGTGCTCAGGGTGCTGGGTGCTCAGTACTAAGGGTGCTGGGTGCTCAGTACTCAGGGTGCTCGGTGCTCAGTACTCAGGGTGCTGGGTGCTCAGAGCTCAGGGTGCTGGGTACTCAGTACTCAGGGTGCTGGGAGCTCAGTACTCAGGGTGCTGGGTGCTCAGTGCTCAGGGTGCTGGGTGCTCAGTGCTCAGGGTGCTGGGTGCTCAGTACTCAGGGTGCTGGGTGCTCAGTGCTCAGGGTGATCGGTGCTCACTACTCAGGGTGCTCAGTACTCAGGGTGCTGTGTTCTCAGTGCTCGGGGTGCTGGGTGCTCAGTACTCAGCGTGCTGGGTGCTCAGTACTCAGGGTGCTGGGTGCTCAGTGCTCAGGGTGCTGGGTGCTCAGTGCTCAGGGTGCTGGGTGCTCAGTGATCGGGGTGCTGAGTGCTCAGTACTCAGGGTGCTCTGTGCTCGGGGAGCTCGGTGCTCAGTACTCAGGGTGCTGGGTGCTCAGTTCTCAGTGCTCGGGGTCCTGGGTGCTCCGTGCTCGGGGTGCTGGGTGCTCAGTGCTCTGGGTGCTTAGTGCTCAGTACTCAGGGTGCTGGGTGCTCAGTACTCATGGTGCTGGGTGCTCATTCTCAGGGTGCTAGGGGCTCAGTACTCAGGGTGCTTGGTGCTCAGTACTCAGGGTGCTCGGTTCTCAGTACTCAGGGTGCTGGGTGCTCAGTGCTCGGGATGCTGGGTGCTCAGTGCTCAGGGTGCTGGGTGCTCAGTGCTCGGGGTGCTCGGTGCTCAGTACTCGGGGTGCTGGGTGCTCAGTACTCGGGGTGCTTGGTGCTCAGTGCTCAGGGTGCTGGGTGCTCAGTGCTCAGGGTGCTGGGTGCTCAGTGCTGAGGGTGGTGCTGGGTGCTCAGTACTCAGGGTGCTGGGTGCTCAGTGCTCGGGATGCTGGGTGCTCAGTGCTCAGGGTGCTGGGTGCTCAGTGCTCGGGGTGCTCGGTGCTCAGTACTCGGGGTGCTGGGTGCTCAGTACTCGGGGTGCTTGGTGCTCAGTGCTCAGGGTGCTGTGTGCTCAGTGCTCAGGGTGCTGGGTGCTCAGTGCTGAGGGTGGTGCTGGGTGCTCATTACTCAGGGTGCTGGGTGCTCAGTGCTAAGGGTGCTGGGTGCTCAGTACTAAGTGTGCTGGGTGCTCAGTACTCAGGGTGCTCGGTGCTCAGTACTCAGGGTGCTGCGTGCTCAGTGCTCAGGGTGCTGGGTACTCAGTACTCAGGGTGCTGGGTGCTCCGTACTCAGGGTGCTGGGTGCCCAGTGCTCAGGGTGCTGGGTGCTCAGTGCTCAGGGTGCTGGGTGCTCAGTACTCAGGGTGCTGGGTGCTCAGTGCTCATGGTGATCGGTGCTCAGTACTCAGGGTGCTGGGTGCTCAGTACTCAGGGTGCTGGGTGCTCAGTGCTCGGGGTGCTGGGTGCTCAGTACTCGGGGTGCTGGGTGCTCAGTGCTCAGTGTCCTGGGTGCTCAGTGCTCGGGGTGCTGGGTGCTCAGTGCTCAGGGTGCTGGGTGCTCAGTCGTCCGGGTGCTCAGTGCTCAGGGTGCTGGGTGCTCAGTACTCAGGGTGCTGGGTGCTCCGTGCTCGGGGTGCTGGGTGCTCAGTGCTCAGGGTGCTGGGTGCTCAGTGCTCGGGGTGCTGGGTGCTGAGTGCTCATGGTGCTGGGTGCTCAGTGCTCGGGGTGCTCGGTGCTCAGTGCTCAGGGTCCTGGGTGCTCAGTACTCAGGGGTCTCAGTGCTCAGTACTCAGGGTGATCGGTGCTCAGTGCTCAGGGTGCTGGGTGCTCAGTCACCCGGGTGCTCAGTGCTCAGGGTGCTGGGTGCTCAGTGCTCGGTGTGCTCGGTGCTCAGTACTCAGGGTGCTGAGTGCTCAGTACTCAGGGTGCTGGGTGCTCAGTGCTCGGGGTGCTCGGTGCTCAGTACTCAAGGTGCTGGGTGCTCAGTGCTCAGGGTGCTGGGTGCTCAGTCCTCGGGGTGCTCCGTGCTCAGTGATCAGGGTGCTGGGTGCTCAGTACTCAGGGTGCTCGGTGCTCAGTACTCAGGGTTCTCAGTGCTCAGTACTCAGGGTGCTGGGTGCTCAGTTCTCAGGGTGCTGGGTGCTCAGTACTCAGTGTGCTCAGTGCTCAGTACTCGGGGTGCTGGGTGCTCAGTGCTCAGGGTGCTCAGTTCTCAGTGCTCGGGGTGCTGGGTGCTCAGTGCTCGGGGCGCTGGGTGCTCTGTGCTCGGGGTGCTGGGTGCTCAGTGCTCTGGGTGCTTAGTGCTCAGTACTCAGGGTGCTGGGTGCTCAGTACTCATGGTGCTGGGTGCTCATTCTCAGGGTGCTGGGTGCACAGTGCTCGGGTTGCTGGGTGCTCAGTACTCAGGGTGCTGGGGGCTCAGTACTCAGGGTGCTGGGTGCTCAGTAGTCAGGGTGCTCGGTTCTCAGTACTCAGGGTGCTGGGTGCTCATTCTCGGGGTGCTGGGTGCTCAGTGATCGGGGTGCTGGGTGCTCAGTACTCAGGGTGCTGGGGTCTCAGTACTCAGGGTTCTGGGTGCTCAGTACTCAGGGTGATCTGTTCTCAGTACTCAGGTTGCTGGGTGCTCAGTGATCGGGGTGCTGGGTGCTCAGTACTCGGGGTGCTCAGTGCTCAGTACTCAGGGTGCTGGGTGCTCAGTACTCAGGTTGCTGGGTGCTCAGTGCTCGGGGTGCTCGGTGCTCAGTACTTAGGGTGCTGGGTGCTCAGTACTCGGGGTGCTGGGTGCTCAGTGCTCAGGGTGCTGGGTGCTCAGTGCTCGGGGTGCTGGGTGCTCAGTGCTGAGGGTGGTGCTGGGTGCTCAGTACTAAGGGTGCTGGGTGCTCAGTACTCAGGGTGCTCGGTGCTCAGTACTCAGGGTGCTGGGTGCTCAGAGCTCAGGGTGCTGGGTACTCAGTACTCAGGGTGCTGGGAGCTCAGTACTCAGGGTGCTGGGTGCTCAGTGCTCAGGGTGCTGGGTGCTCAGTGCTCAGGGTGCTGGGTGCTCAGTACTCAGGGTGCTGGGAGCTCAGTGCTCAGGGTGATCGGTGCTCACTACTCAGGGTGCTCAGTACTCAGGGTGCTGTGTTCTCAGTGCTCGGGGTGCTGGGTGCTCAGTACTCAGCGTGCTGGATGCTCAGTACTCAGGGTGCTGGGTGCTCAGTGCTCAGGGTGCTGGGTGCTCAGTGCTCAGGGTGCTGGGTGCTCAGTGATCGGGGTGCTGAGTGCTCAGTACTCAGGGTGCTCTGTGCTCGGGGAGCTCGGTGCTCAGTACTCAGGGTGCTGGGTGCTCAGTTCTCAGTGCTCGGGGTCCTGGGTGCTCCGTGCTCGGGGTGCTGGGTGCTCAGTGCTCTGGGTGCTTAGTGCTCAGTACTCAGGGTGCTGGGTGCTCAGTACTCATGGTGCTGGGTGCTCATTCTCAGGGTGCTAGGGGCTCAGTACTCAGGGTGCTTGGTGCTCAGTACTCAGGGTGCTCGGTTCTCAGTACTCAGGGTGCTGGGTGCTCAGTGCTCGGGGTGCTGGGTGCTCAGTGCTCAGGGTGCTGGGTGCTCAGTACTCAGGGTGCTGGGTGCTCAGTACTCAGGGTGCTCGGTGCTCAGTACTCAGGGTTCTGGGTGCTCAGTACTCAGGGTGCTGGGTGCTCAGTGCTCAGGGTGCTGGGTGCTCAGTGCTCAGGGTGCTGGGTGCTCAGTACTCAGGGTGCTGGGTGCTCAGTGCTCAGGGTGATCGGTGCTCAGTACTCAGGGTGCTCAGTACTCAGGGTGCTGGGTGCTCAGTGCTCAGGGTGCTGGGTGCTCAGTACTCAGGGTGCTGGGTGCTCAGTGCTCGGGGTGCTGGGTGCTCAGTGCTCAGGGTGATCGGTGCTCAGTACTCAGGGTGCTGGGTGCTCAGTGCTCAGAGTGCTGGGTGCTCAGTCCTCAGGGTGCTCAGTGCTCAGGGTGCTGGGTGCTCTGTGCTCGGTGTGCGCGGTGCTCTGTACTCAGGGTGCTGAGTGCTCAGTACTCAGGGTGTTGGGTGCTCAGTACTCATGGTGCTGGGTGCTCAGTACTCAGGGGGCTGGGTGCTCAGTGCTCAGTGTGCTGGGTGCTCAGTGCTCAGGGCGCTGGGTGCTCAGTGCTCGGGGTGCTGGGTGCTCAGTGCTCGGGGTGCTGGGTGGTCAGTGCTCAGTGCTCAAGGTGCTGGGTGCTCAGTGCTCAGTGCTCAGGGTGCTGGGTGCTCAGTACTCAAGGTGCTGTGTGCTCAGTACTCAGGGTGCTGGGTGCTCAGTTCTCAGGGTGCTGGGTGCTCAGTACTCTGGGTGCTGGGTGCTCAGTACTCAGGGTGCTCAGTGCTCAGTACTCGGGGTGCTGGGTGCTCAGTGCTCAGTGTGCTCCGTGCTCAGTGCTCAGGGTGCTGGGTGCTCAGTGCTCGGGGCGCTGGGTGCTCAGTCCTCGGGGTGCTGTGTGCTCAGTAATCAGGGTGCTGTGTGCTCAGTGCTCAGTACTCAGCGTGCTGGGTGCTCAGTGCTCAGAGTGTTGGGTGCTCAGTACTCAGGGTGCTGGGTGCTCAGTGTTCAGTGCTCAGGGTGCTCAGTGCTCAGGGTGCTCAGTGCTCAGGGTGCTGGGTGCTCAGGGTGCTGGGTGCTCAGTCCTCGGGGTGCTGGGTGCTCAGTGCTCAGTGCTCAGGGTGCTGGGTGCTCAGTGCTCAGTGCTCAGGGTGCTGGGTGTTCAGTACTCAGGGTGCTCGGTGCTCAGTGCTCAGGGTGCTAGGTGCACAGTACTCAGGGTGCTGGGTGCTCAGTGCTCGGGGTGCTGGGTGCTCAGTGCTCAGGGTGATCAGTGCTCAGTACTCAGGGTGCTGTGTGTTCAGTGCTCAGGGTGCTGGGTGCTCAGTCCTCAGGGTGCTCAGTACTCAGGGTGCTCGGTGCTCAGTGCTCAGTACTCAGGGTGCTCAGTACTCAGGGTGCTGTTTGCTCAGTGCTCGGGGTGCTGGGTGCTCAGTACTCAGGGTGCTGGGTGCTCAGTACTCGGGGTGCTGGGTGCTCAGTTCTCAGGGTGGTGGGTGCTCATTCTCAGGGTGCTAGGGGCTCAGTACTCAGGGTGCTTGGTGCTCAGTACTCAGGGTGCTCGGTTCTCAGTACTCAGGGTGCTGGGTGCTCAGTGCTCGGGGTGCTGGGTGCTCAGTGCTCAGGGTGCTGGGTGCTCAGTACTCAGGGTGCTGGGTGCTCAGTACTCAGGGTGCTCGGTGCTCAGTACTCAGGGTGCTGGGTGCTCAGTGCTCAGGGTGCTGGGTACTCAGTACTCAGGGTGCTGGGTGCTCAGTACTCAGGGTGCTGGGTGCTCAGTGCTCAGGGTGCTGGGTGCTCAGTGCTCAGGGTGCTGGGTGCTCAGTACTCAGGGTGCTGGGTGCTCAGTGCTCAGGGTGATCGGTGCTCAGTACTCAGGGTGCTCAGTACTCAGGGTGCTGGGTGCTCAGTGCTCAGGGTGCTGGGTGCTCAGTACTCAGGGTGCTGGGTGCTCAGTGCTCGGGGTGCTGGGTGCTCAGAGCTCAGGGTGATCGGTGCTCAGTACTCAGGGTGCTGGGTGCTCAGTGCTCAGAGTGCTGGGTGCTCAGTCCTCAGGGTGCTCAGTGCTCAGGGTGCTGGGTGCTCTGTGCTCGGTGTACGCGGTGCTCTGTACTCAGGGTGCTGAGTGCTCAGTACTCAGGGTGTTGGGTGCTCAGTACTCATGGTGCTGGGTGCTCAGTACTCAGGGGGCTGGGTGCTCAGTGCTCAGTGTGCTGGGTGCTCAGTGCTCAGGGCGCTGGGTGCTCAGTGCTCGGGGTGCTGGGTGCTCAGTGCTCGGGGTGCTGGGTGGTCAGTGCTCAGTGCTCAAGGTGCTGGGTGCTCAGTGCTCAGTGCTCAGGGTGCTGGGTGCTCAGTACTCAAGGTGCTGGGTGCTCAGTACTCAGGGTGCTGGGTGCTCAGTTCTCAGGGTGCTGGGTGCTCAGTACTCTGGGTGCTGGGTGCTCAGTACTCAGGGTGCTCAGTGCTCAGTACTCGGGGTGCTGGGTGCTCAGTGCTCAGTGTGCTCCGTGCTCAGTGCTCAGGGTGCTGGGTGCTCAGTGCTCGGGGCGCTGGGTGCTCAGTCCTCGGGGTGCTGTGTGCTCAGTAATCAGGGTGCTGTGTGCTCAGTGCTCAGTACTCAGCGTGCTGGGTGCTCAGTGCTCAGAGTGTTGGGTGCTCAGTACTCAGGGTGCTGGGTGCTCAGTGTTCAGTGCTCAGGGTGCTCAGTGCTCAGGGTGCTCAGTGCTCAGGGTGCTGGGTGCTCAGGGTGCTGGGTGCTCAGTCCTCGGGGTGCTGGGTGCTCAGTGCTCAGTGCTCAGGGTGCTGGGTGCTCAGTGCTCAGTGCTCAGGGTGCTGGGTGTTCAGTACTCAGGGTGCTCGGTGCTCAGTGCTCAGGGTGCTAGGTGCTCAGTACTCAGGGTGCTGGGTGCTCAGTGCTCGGGGTGCTGGGTGCTCAGTGCTCAGGGTGATCAGTGCTCAGTACTCAGGGTGCTGGGTGCTCAGTGCTCAGGGTGCTGGGTGCTCAGTCCTCAGGGTGCTCAGTACTCAGGGTGCTCGGTGCTCAGTGCTCAGTACTCAGGGTGCTCAGTACTCAGGGTGCTGGTTGCTCAGTGCTCGGGGTGCTGGGTGCTCAGTACTCAGGGTGCTGGGTGCTCAGTACTCGGGGTGCTGGGTGCTCAGTACTCAGGGTGCTGGGTGCTCAGTGCTCGGTGTGCTGGGTGCTCAGTGCTCAGGGTGATCGGTGCTCAGTGCTCAGGGTGCTGGGTGCTCAGTCCCCCGGGTGCTCAGTGCTCAGGGTGCTGGGTGCTCAGTGCTCGGTGTGCTCGGTGCTCAGTACTCAGGGTGCTGAGTGCTCAGTACTCAGGGTGCTGGGTGCTCAGTGCTCGGGGTGCTCGGTGCTCAGTACTCAAGGTGCTGGGTGCTCAGTGCTCAGGGTGCTGGGTGCTCAGTCCTCTGGGTGCTCCGTGCTCAGTGATCAGGGTGCTGGGTGCTCAGTACTCAGGGTGCTCGGTGCTCAGTACTCAGGGTTCTCAGTGCTCAGTACTCAGGGTGCTGGGTGCTCAGTTCTCAGGGTGCTGGGTGCTCAGTACTCAGGGTGCTCAGTGCTCAGTACTCGGGGTGCTTGTTGCTCAGTACTCAGGGTGCTCAGTGCTCAGTACTCGGGGTGCTGGGTGCTCAGTGCTCAGGGTGCTCAGTTCTCAGTGCTCGGGGTGCTGGGTGCTCAGTGCTCGGGGCGCTGGGTGCTCAGTGCTCGGGGTGCTGGGTGCTCAGTGCTCTGGGTGCTTAGTGCTCAGTACTCAGGGTGCTGGGTGCTCAGTACTCATGGTGCTGGGTGCTCATTCTCAGGGTGCTGGGTGCTCAGTGCTCGGGTTGCTGGGTGCTCAGTACTCAGGGTGCTGGGGGCTCAGTACTCAGGGTGCTGGGTGCTCAGTACTCAGGGTGCTCGGTTCTCAGTACTCAGGGTGCTGGGTGCTCATTCTCGGGGTGCTGGGTGCTCAGTGCTCGGGGTGCTGGGTGCTCAGTACTCAGGGTGCTGGGGGCTCAGTACTCAGGTTTCTGGGTGCTCAGTACTCAGGGTGATCTGTTCTCAGTACTCAGGTTTCTTGGTGCTCAGTGCTCGGGGTGCTGGGTGCTCAGTACTGGGGTGCTCAGTGCTCAGTACTCAGGGTGCTGGGTGCTCAGTACTCAGGGTGCTGGGTGCTCAGATCTCAGGGTGCTGGGTGCTCAATACTCTGGGTGTTGGGTGCTCAGTACTCAGGGTGCTCAGTGCTCAGTATTCGGGGTGCTGGGTGCTCAGTGCTCAGTGTGCTCAGTGCTCAGTGCTCAGGGTGCTGGGTGCTCAGTGCTCGGGGCACTGGGTGCTCAGTGCTCGGGGTGCTGGGTGCTCAGTACTCAGGGTGCTGTGTGCTCAGTGCTCAGTACTCAGCGTGCTGGGTGCTCAGTGCTCGGTGTGCTGGGTGCTCAGTGCTCAGGGTGATCGGTGCTCAGTACTCAGGGTGCTGGGTGCTCAGGGTGCTGGGTGCTCGGTGCTCAGGGTGCTAGGTGCTCAGTACTCAGGGTGCTGGGTGCTCAGTGCTCGGGGTGCTCGGTGCTCAGTACTCAGGGTGCTGGGTGCTCAGGGTGCTGGGTGCTCAGTGCTCAGGGTGCTGGGTGCTCAGTGCTCAGGGTGCTGGGTGCTCAGGGCTGTGGTGCTGGGTGCTCAGTGCTCAGTGCTCAGGGTGCTGGGTGCTCAGTGCTCAGGGTGCTGGTTGCACAGTACTCAGGGTGCTGGGTGCTCAGTACTCAGTGTGCTGGGTGCTCAGTGCTCAGGGTGCTCTGTGCTCAGTACTCAGGGTGCTGGGTGCTCAGTGCTCGGGGTGCTGCGTGCTCAGTGCTCAGGGTGCTGGGTGCTCAGTGCTCAGGGTGCTAGGTGCTCAGTACTCAGGGTGCTGGGTGCTCAGTGCTCGGGGTGCTCGGTGCTCAGTACTCAAGGTGGTGGGTGCTCAGTGCTCAGGGTGCTGGGTGCTCAGTCCTCGGGGTGCTCCGTGCTCAGTGATCAGGGTGCTGGGTGCTCAGTACTCAGGGTGCTCGGTGCTCAGTACTCAGGGTTCTCAGTGCTCAGTACTCAGGGTGCTGGGTGCTCAGTTCTCAGGGTGCAGGGTGCTCAGTACTCAGGGTGCTCAGTGCTCAGTACTCGGGGTGCTGGGTGCTCAGTGCTCAGGGTGCTCAGTTCTCAGTGCTCGGGGTGCTGGGTGCTCAGTGCTCGGGGCGCTGGGTGCTCAGTGCTCGGGGTGCTGGGTGCTCAGTGCTCTGGGTGCTTAGTGCTCAGTACTCAGGGGGCTGGGTGCTCAGTGCTCAGTGTGCTGGGTGCTCAGTGCTCAGGGCGCTGGGTGCTCAGTGCTCGGGGTGCTAGGTGCTCAGTGCTCGGGGTGCTGGGTGGTCAGTGCTCAGTGCTCAAGGTGCTGGGTGCTCAGTGCTCAGTGCTCAGGGTGCTGGGTGCTCAGTACTCAAGGTGCTGGGTGCTCAGTACTCAGGGTGCTGGGTGCTCAGTTCTCATGGTGCTGGGTGCTCAGTACTCTGGGTGCTGGGTGCTCAGTACTCAGGGTGCTCAGTGCTCAGTACTCGGGGTGCTGGGTGCTCAGTGCTCAGTGTGCTCCGTGCTCAGTGCTCAGGGTGCTGGGTGCTCAGTGCTCGGGGCGCTGGGTGCTCAGTCCTCGGGGTGCTGTGTGCTCAGTAATCAGGGTGCTGTGTGCTCAGTGCTCAGTACTCAGCGTGCTGGGTGCTCAGTGCTCAGAGTGTTGGGTGCTCAGTACTCAGGGTGCTGGGTGCTCAGTGTTCAGTGCTCAGGGTGCTCAGTGCTCAGGGTGCTCAGTGCTCAGGGTGCTGGGTGCTCAGGGTGCTGGGTGCTCAGTCCTCGGGGTGCTGGGTGCTCAGTGCTCAGTGCTCAGGGTGCTGGGTGCTCAGTGCTCAGTGCTCAGGGTGCTGGGTGTTCAGTACTCAGGGTGCTCGGTGCTCAGTGCTCAGGGTGCTAGGTGCTCAGTACTCAGGGTGCTGGGTGCTCAGTGCTCGGGGTGCTGGGTGCTCAGTGCTCAGGGTGATCAGTGCTCAGTACTCAGGGTGCTGGGTGCTCAGTGCTCAGGGTGCTGGGTGCTCAGTCCTCAGGGTGCTCAGTACTCAGGGTGCTCGGTGCTCAGTGCTCAGTACTCAGGGTGCTCAGTACTCAGGGTGCTGGTTGCTCAGTGCTCGGGGTGCTGGGTGCTCAGTACTCAGGGTGCTGGGTGCTCAGTACTCGGGGTGCTGGGTGCTCAGTACTCAGGGTGCTGGGTGCTCATTCTCAGGGTGCTAGGGGCTCAGTACTCAGGGTGCTTGGTGCTCAGTACTCAGGGTGCTCGGTTCTCAGTACTCAGGGTGCTGGGTGCTCAGTGCTCGGGGTGCTGGGTGCTCAGTGCTCAGGGTGCTGGGTGCTCAGTACTCAGGGTGCTGGGTGCTCAGTACTCAGGGTGCTCGGTGCTCAGTACTCAGGGTGCTGGGTGCTCAGTGCTCAGGGTGCTGGGTACTCAGTACTCAGGGTGCTGGGTGCTCAGTACTCAGGGTGCTGGGTGCTCAGTGCTCAGAGTGCTGGGTGCTCAGTCCTCAGGGTGCTCAGTGCTCAGGGTGCTGGGTGCTCAGTGCTCAGGGTGCTGGGTGCTCAGTACTCAGGGTGCTGGGTGCTCAGTGCTCAGGGTGCTGGGTGCTCAGTACTCAGGGTGCTGGGTGCTCAGTGCTCGGGGTGCTGGGTGCTCAGAGCTCAGGGTGATCGGTGCTCAGTACTCAGGGTGCTGGGTGCTCAGTGCTCAGAGTGCTGGGTGCTCAGTCCTCAGGGTGCTCAGTGCTCAGGGTGCTGGGTGCTCTGTGCTCGGTGTGCACGGTGCTCTGTACTCAGGGTGCTGAGTGCTCAGTACTCAGGGTGTTGGGTGCTCAGTACTCATGGTGCTGGGTGCTCAGTACTCAGGGGGCTGGGTGCTCAGTGCTCAGTGTGCTGGGTGCTCAGTGCTCAGGGCGCTGGGTGCTCAGTGCTCGGGGTGCTGGGTGCTCAGTGCTCGGGGTGCTGGGTGGTCAGTGCTCAGTGCTCAAGGTGCTGGGTGCTCAGTGCTCAGTGCTCAGGGTGCTGGGTGCTCAGTACTCAAGGTGCTGGGTGCTCAGTACTCAGGGTGCTGGGTGCTCAGTTCTCAGGGTGCTGGGTGCTCAGTACTCTGGGTGCTGGGTGCTCAGTACTCAGGGTGCTCAGTGCTCAGTACTCGGGGTGCTGGGTGCTCAGTGCTCAGTGTGCTCCGTGCTCAGTACTCAGGGTGCTGGGTGCTCAGTGCTCGGGGCGCTGGGTGCTCAGTCCTCGGGGTGCTGTGTGCTCAGTAATCAGGGTGCTGTGTGCTCAGTGCTCAGTACTCAGCGTGCTGGGTGCTCAGTGCTCAGAGTGTTGGGTGCTCAGTACTCAGGGTGCTGGGTGCTCAGTGTTCAGTGCTCAGGGTGCTCAGTGCTCAGGGTGCTCAGTGCTCAGGGTGCTGGGTGCTCAGGGTGCTGGGTGCTCAGTCCTCGGGGTGCTGGGTGCTCAGTGCTCAGTGCTCAGGGTGCTGGGTGCTCAGTGCTCAGTGCTCAGGGTGCTGGGTGTTCAGTACTCAGGGTGCTCGGTGCTCAGTGCTCAGGGTGCTAGGTGCTCAGTACTCAGGGTGCTGGGTGCTCAGTGCTCGGGGTGCTGGGTGCTCAGTGCTCAGGGTGATCAGTGCTCAGTACTCAGGGTGCTGGGTGCTCAGTGCTCAGGGTGCTGGGTGCTCAGTCCTCAGGGTGCTCAGTACTCAAGGTGCTCGGTGCTCAGTGCTCAGTACTCAGGGTGCTCAGTACTCAGGGTGCTGGTTGCTCAGTGCTCGGGGTGCTGGGTGCTCAGTACTCAGGGTGCTGGGTGCTCAGTACTCGGGGTGCTGGGTGCTCAGTACTCAGGGTGCTGGGTGCTCAGTGCTCGGTGTGCTGGGTGCTCAGTGCTCAGGGTGATCGGTGCTCAGTGCTCAGGGTGCTGGGTGCTCAGTCCCCCGGGTGCTCAGTGCTCAGGGTGCTGGGTGCTCAGTGCTCGGTGTGCTCGGTGCTCAGTACTCAGGGTGCTGAGTGCTCAGTACTCAGGGTGCTGGGTGCTCAGTGCTCGGGGTGCTCGGTGCTCAGTACTCAAGGTGCTGGGTGCTCAGTGCTCAGGGTGCTGGGTGCTCAGTCCTCTGGGTGCTCCGTGCTCAGTGATCAGGGTGCTGGGTGCTCAGTACTCAGGGTGCTCGGTGCTCAGTACTCAGGGTTCTCAGTGCTCAGTACTCAGGGTGCTGGGTGCTCAGTTCTCAGGGTGCTGGGTGCTCAGTACTCAGGGTGCTCAGTGCTCAGTACTCGGGGTGCTTGTTGCTCAGTACTCAGGGTGCTCAGTGCTCAGTACTCGGGGTACTGGGTGCTCAGTGCTCAGGGTGCTCAGTTCTCAGTGCTCGGGGTGCTGGGTGCTCAGTGCTCGGGGCGCTGGGTGCTCAGTGCTCGGGGTGCTGGGTGCTCAGTGCTCTGGGTGCTTAGTGCTCAGTACTCAGGGTGCTGGGTGCTCAGTACTCATGGTGCTGGGTGCTAATTCTCAGGGTGCTGGGTGCTCAGTGCTCGGGTTGCTGGGTGCTCAGTACTCAGGGTGCTGGGGGCTCAGTACTCAGGGTGCTGGGTGCTCAGTACTCAGGGTGCTCGGTTCTCAGTACTCAGGGTGCTGGGTGCTCATTCTCGGGGTGCTGGGTGCTCAGTGCTCGGGGTGCTGGGTGCTCAGTACTCAGGGTGCTGGGGGCTCAGTACTCAGGGTTCTGGGTGCTCAGTACTCAGGGTGATCTGTTCTCAGTACTCAGGTTTCTTGGTGCTCAGTGCTCGGGGTGCTGGGTGCTCAGTACTGGGGTGCTCAGTGCTCAGTACTCAGGGTGCTGGGTGCTCAGTACTCAGGGTGCTGGGTGCTCAGATCTCAGGGTGCTGGGTGCTCAATACTCTGGGTGTTGGGTGCTCAGTACTCAGGGTGCTCAGTGCTCAGTACTCGGGGTGCTGGGTGCTCAGTGCTCAGTGTGCTCAGTGCTCAGTGCTCAGGGTGCTGGGTGCTCAGTGCTCGGGGCACTGGGTGCTCAGTGCTCGGGGTGCTGGGTGCTCAGTACTCAGGGTGCTGTGTGCTCAGTGCTCAGTACTCAGCGTGCTGGGTGCTCAGTGCTCGGTGTGCTGGGTGCTCAGTGCTCAGGGTGATCGGTGCTCAGTTATCAGGGTGCTGGGTGCTCAGTCATCCGGGTGCTCAGTCCTCAGGGTGCTGGGTGCTCAGTGCTCGGGGTGCTCGGTGCTCAGTACTCAATGTGCTGAGTGCTCAGTACTCAGGGTGCTGGGTGCTCAGTACTCAGGGTGCTGGGTGCTCAGTACTCAGGGTGCTGGGTGCTCAGGGTGCTGGGTGCTCAGTGCTCAGGGTGCTGGGTGCTCAGTGCTCAGGGTGCTGGGTGCTCAGGGCTGTGGTGCTGGGTGCTCAGTGCTCAGTGCTCAGGGTGCTGGGTGCTCAGTGCTCAGTGCTCAGGGTGCTGGTTGCACAGTACTCAGGGTGCTGGGTGCTCAGTACTCAGTGTTCTGGGTGCTCAGTGCTCAGGGTGCTCTGTGCTCAGTACTCAGGGTGCTGGGTGCTCAGTGCTCGGGGTGCTGCGTGCTCAGTGCTCAGGGTGCTGGGTGCTCAGTGCTCAGGGTGCTAGGTGCTCAGTACTCAGGGTGCTGGGTGCTCAGTGCTCGGGGTGCTCGGTGCTCAGTACTCAAGGTGGTGGGTGCTCAGTGCTCAGGGTGCTGGGTGCTCAGTCCTCGGGGTGCTCCGTGCTCAGTGATCAGGGTGCTGGGTGCTCAGTACTCAGGGTGCTCGGTGCTCAGTACTCAGGGTTCTCAGTGCTCAGTACTCAGGGTGCTGGGTGCTCAGTTCTCAGGGTGCTGGGTGCTCAGTACTCAGGGTGCTGGGTGCTCAGTACTCGGGGTGCTTGGTGCTCAGTGCTCAGGGTGCTCAGTTCTCAGTGCTCGGGGTGCTGGGTGCTCAGTGCTCGGGGCGCTGGGTGCTCAGTGCTCGGGGTGCTGGGTGCTCAGTGCTCTGGGTGCTTAGTGCTCAGTACTCAGGGTGCTGGGTGCTCAGTACTCATGGTGCTGGGTGCTCATTCTCAGGGTGCTGGGTGCTCAGTGCTCGGGTTGCTGGGTGCTCAGTACTCAGGGTGCTGGGGGCTCAGTACTCAGGGTGCTGGGTGCTCAGTACTCAGGGTGCTCGGTTCTCAGTACTCAGGGTGCTGGGTGCTCATTCTCGGGGTGCTGGGTGCTCAGTGATCGGGGTGCTGGGTGCTCAGTACTCAGGGTGCTGGGTTCTCAGTACTCAGGGTTCTGGGTGCTCAGTACTCAGGGTGATCTGTTCTCAGTACTCAGGTTGCTGGGTGCTCAGTGCTCGGGGTGCTGGGTGCTCAGTACTCGGGGTGCTCAGTGCTCAGTACTCAGGGTGCTGGGTGCTCAGTACTCAGGTTGCTGGGTGCTCAGTGCTCGGGGTGCTCGGTGCTCAGTACTCGGGGTGCTGGGTGCTCAGTACTCGGGGTGCTGGGTGCTCAGTGCTCAGGGTGCTGGGTGCTCAGTGCTCGGGGTGCTGGGTGCTCAGTGCTGAGGGTGGTGCTGGGTGCTCAGTACTCAGGGTGCTGGGTGCTCAGTGCTCAGGGTGCTGGGTGCTCAGTACTAAGGGTGCTGGGTGCTCAGTACTCAGGGTGCTGGGTGCTCAGTACTCAGGGTGCTGGGAGCTCAGAGCTCAGAGTGCTGGGTACTCAGTACTCAGTGTGCTGGGAGCTCAGTACTCAGGGTGCTGGGTGCTCAGTGCTCAGGGTGCTGGGTGCTCAGTGCTCAGGGTGCTGGGTGCTCAGTACTCAGGGTGCTGGGTGCTCAGTGCTCAGGGTGATCGGTGCTCACTACTCAGGGTGCTCAGTACTCAGGGTGCTGGGTTCTCAGTGCTCGGGGTGCTGGGTGCTCAGTACTCAGCGTGCTGGGTGCTCAGTACTCAGGGTGCTGGTTGCTCAGTGCTCAGGGTGCTGGGTGCTCAGTGCTCAGGGTGCTGGGTGCTCAGTGATCGGGGTGCTGGGTGCTCAGTACTCAGGGTGCTGGGTGCTCTGTACTCAGGGTGCTGGGTGCTCAGTGCTCGGGGTGCTGGGTTCTCAGTACTCGGGGTGCTGGGTGCTCTGTACTCAGGGTGCTGGGTGCTCAGTGCTCGGGGTCCTGGGTGCTCAGTGCTCAGGGTGATCGGTGCTCAGTACTCAGCGTGCTGGGTGCTCAGTGCTCAGAATGTTGGGTGCTCAGTACTCAGGGTGCTGGGTGCTCAGTGCTCAGTGCTCAGGGTGCTCAGTGCTTAGGGTTCTCAGTGCTCAGGGTGCTGGGTGCTCAGTGCTCAGTGCTCAGGGTGCTCAGTGCTTAGGGTTCTCAGTGCTCAGGGTGCTGGGTGCTCAGTGCTCAGGGTGCTGGGTGCTCAGTCCTCAGGGTGCTCAGTGCTCAGGGTGCTGGGTGCTCAGTGCTCGGGGTGCTCGGTGCTCAGTACTCGGGGTGCTGGGTGCTCCGTGCTCGGGGTGCTGGGTGCTCAGTGCTCTGGGTGCTGGGTGCTCAGTACTCAGGGTGCTGGGTGCTCAGTACTCAGGGTGCTGGGTGCTCAGTGCTCAGGGTGCTGGGTGCTCAGTACTCAGGGTGCTGGGTGCTCAGTACTCAGGGTGCTCGGTGCTCAGTACTCAGAGTGCTGGGTGCTCAGTGCTCAGGGTGCTGGGTACTCAGTACTCAGGGTGCTGGGTGCTCAGTACTCAGGGTGCTGGGTGCTCAGTGCTCAGGGTGCTGGGTGCTCAGTGCTCAGGTTGCTGGGTGCTCAGTACTCAGGGTGCTGGGTGCTCAGTGCTCAGGGTGATCGGTGCTCAGTACTCAGGGTGCTCAGTACTCAGGGTGCTGGGTGCTCAGTGTTCAGGGTGCTGGGTGCTCAGTACTCAGGGTGCTGGGTGCTCAGTGCTCGGGGTGCTGGGTGCTCAGTGCTCAGGGTGATCGGTGCTCAGTACTCAGGGTGCTGGGTGCTCAGTGCTCAGGGTGCTGGGTGCTCAGTCCTCAGGGTGCTCAGTGCTCAGGGTGCTGGGTGCTCTGTGCTCGGGGTGCGCGGTGCTCTGTACTCAGGGTGCTGAGTGCTCAGTACTCAGGGTGTTGGGTGCTCAGTACTCATGGTGCTGGGTGCTCAGTACTCAGGGGGCTGGGTGCTCAGTGCTCAGTGTGCTGGGTGCTCAGTGCTCAGGGCGCTGGGTGCTCAGTGCTCGGGGTGCTGGGTGCTCAGTGCTCGGGGTGCTGGGTGGTCAGTGCTCAGTGCTAAAGGTGCTGGGTGCTCAGTGCTCAGTGCTCAGGGTGCTGGGTGCTCAGTACTCAAGGTGCTGGGTGCTCAGTTCTCAGGGTGCTGGGTGCTCAGTTCTCAGGGTGCTGGGTGCTCAGTACTCTGGGTGTTGGGTGCTCAGTACTCAGGGTTCTCAGTGCTCAGTACTCGGGGTGCTGGGTGCTCAGTGCTCAGTGTGCTCCGTGCTCAGTGCTCAGGGTGCTGGGTGCTCAGTGCTCGGGGCGCTGGGTGCTCAGTCCTCGGGGTGCTCTGTGCTCAGTCCTCAGGGTGCTGTGTGCTCAGTGCTCAGTACTCAGCGTGCTGGGTGCTCAGTGCTCAGAGTGTTGGGTGCTCAGTACTGAGGGTGCTGGGTGCTCAGTGTTCAGTGCTCAGGGTGCTCAGTGCTCAGGGTGCTCAGTGCTCAGGGTGCTGGGTGCTCAGTGTGCTGGGTGCTCAGTCCTCGGGGTGCTGGGTGCTCAGTGCTCAGTGCTCAGGGTGCTGGGTGCTCAGTGCTCAGTGCTCAGGGTGCTGGGTGTTCAGTACTCAGGGTGCTCGGTGCTCAGTGCTCAGGGTGCTAGGTGCTCAGTACTCAGGGTGCTGGGTGCTCAGTGCTCGGGGTGCTGGGTGCTCAGTGCTCAGGGTGATCAGTGCTCAGTACTCAGGGTGCTGGGTGCTCAGTGCTCAGGGTGCTGGGTGCTCAGTCCTCAGGGTGCTCAGGACTCAGGGTGCTCGGTGCTCAGTGCTCAGTACTCAGGGTGCTCAGTACTCAGGGTGCTGGTTGCTCAGTGCTCGGGGTGCTGGGTGCTCAGTACTCAGGGTGCTGGGTGCTCAGTACTCGGGGTGCTGGGTGCTCAGTACTCAGGGTGCTGGGTGCTCAGTGCTCGGTGTGCTGGGTGCTCAGTGCTCAGGTTGATCGGTGCTCAGTGCTCAGGGTGCTGGGTGCTCAGTGCTCAGGGTGCTGGGTGCTCAGTACTAAGTGTGCTGGGTGCTCAGTACTCAGGGTGCTCGGTGCTCACTACTCAGGGTGCTGGGTGCTCAGTGCTCAGGGTGCTGGGTACTCAGTACTCAGGGTGCTGGGTGCTCCGTACTCAGGGTGCTGGGTGCTCAGTGCTCAGGGTGCTGGGTGCTCAGTGCTCAGTGTGCTGGGTGCTCAGTACTCAGGGTGCTGGGTGCTCAGTGCTCATGATGATCGGTGCTCAGTACTCAGGGTGCTGGGTGCTCAGTGCTCGGGGTGCTGGGTGCTCAGTACTCGGGGTGCTGGGTGCTCTGTACTCAGGGTGCTGGGTGCTCAGTGCTCGGGGTCCTGGGTGCTCAGTGCTCAGGGTGATCGGTGCTCAGTACTCAGCGTGCTGGGTGCTCAGTGCTCAGAATGTTGGGTGCTCAGTACTCAGGGTGCTGGGTGCTCAGTGCTCAGTGCTCAGGGTGCTCAGTGCTTAGGGTTCTCAGTGCTCAGGGTGCTGGGTGCTCAGGGTGCTGGGTGCTCCGTGCTCGGGGTGCTGGGTGCTCAGTGCTCTGGGTGCTGGTTGCTCAGTACTCAGGGTGCTGGGTGCTCAGTACTCAGGGTGCTGGGTGCTCAGTGCTCAGGGTGCTGGGTGCTCAGTACTCAGGGTGCTGGGTGCTCAGTACTCAGGGTGCTCGGTGCTCAGTACTCAGGGTGCTGGGTGCTCAGTGCTCAGGGTGCTGGGTACTCAGTACTCAGGGTGCTGGGTGCTCAGTACTCAGGGTGCTGGGTGCTCAGTGCTCAGGGTGCTGGGTGCTCAGTGCTCACGTTGCTGGGTGCTCAGTACTCAGGGTGCTGGGTGCTCAGTGCTCAGGGTGATCGGTGCTCAGTACTCAGGGTGCTCAGTACTCAGGGTGCTGGGTGCTCAGTGTTCAGGGTGCTGGGTGCTCAGTACTCAGGGTGCTGGGTGCTCAGTGCTCGGGGTGCTGGGTGCTCAGTGCTCAGGGTGATCGGTGCTCAGTACTCAGGGTGCTGGGTGCTCAGTGCTCAGGGTGCTGGGTGCTCAGTCCTCAGGGTGCTCAGTGCTCAGGGTGCTGGGTGCTCTGTGCTCGGGGTGCGCGGTGCTCTGTACTCAGGGTGCTGAGTGCTCAGTACTCAGGGTGTTGGGTGCTCAGTACTCATGGTGCTGGGTGCTCAGTACTCAGGGGGCTGGGTGCTCAGTGCTCAGTGTGCTGGGTGCTCAGTGCTCAGGGCGCTGGGTGCTCAGTGCTCGGGGTGCTGGGTGCTCAGTGCTCGGGGTGCTGGGTGGTCAGTGCTCAGTGCTAAAGGTGCTGGGTGCTCAGTGCTCAGTGCTCAGGGTTCTGGGTGCTCAGTACTCAAGGTGCTGGGTGCTCAGTACTCAGGGTGCTGGGTGCTCAGTTCTCAGGGTGCTGGGTGCTCAGTACTCTGGGTGTTGGGTGCTCAGTACTCAGGGTTCTCAGTGCTCAGTACTCGGGGTGCTGGGTGCTCAGTGCTCAGTGTGCTCCGTGCTCAGTGCTCAGGGTGCTGGGTGCTCAGTGCTCGGGGCGCTGGGTGCTCAGTCCTCGGGGTGCTCTGTGCTCAGTCCTCAGGGTGCTGTGTGCTCAGTGCTCAGTACTCAGCGTGCTGGGTGCTCAGTGCTCAGAGTGTTGGGTGCTCAGTACTGAGGGTGCTGGGTGCTCAGTGTTCAGTGCTCAGGGTGCTCAGTGCTCAGGGTGCTCAGTGCTCAGGGTGCTGGGTGCTCAGTGTGCTGGGTGCTCAGTCCTCGGGGTGCTGGGTGCTCAGTGCTCAGTGCTCAGGGTGCTGGGTGCTCAGTGCTCAGTGCTCAGGGTGCTGGGTGTTCAGTACTCAGGGTGCTCGGTGCTCAGTGCTCAGGGTGCTAGGTGCTCAGTACTCAGGGTGCTGGGTGCTCAGTGCTCGGGGTGCTGGGTGCTCAGTGCTCAGGGTGATCAGTGCTCAGTACTCAGGGTGCTGGGTGCTCAGTGCTCAGGGTGCTGGGTGCTCAGTCCTCAGGGTGCTCAGGACTCAGGGTGCTCGGTGCTCAGTGCTCAGTACTCAGGGTGCTCAGTACTCAGGGTGCTGGTTGCTCAGTGCTCGGGGTGCTGGGTGCTCAGTACTCAGGGTGCTGGGTGCTCAGTACTCGGGGTGCTGGGTGCTCAGTACTCAGGGTGCTGGGTGCTCAGTGCTCGGTGTGCTGGGTGCTCAGTGCTCAGGTTGATCGGTGCTCAGTGCTCAGGGTGCTGGGTGCTCAGTCCACCGGGTGCTCAGTGCTCAGGGTGCTGGGTGCTCAGTGCTCGGTGTGCTCGGTGCTCAGTACTCAGGGTGCTGAGTGCTCAGTACTCAGGGTGCTGGGTGCTCAGTGCTCGGGGTGCTCGGTGCTCAGTACTCAAGGTGCTGGCTGCTCAGTGCTCAGGGTGCTGGGTGCTCAGTCCTCGGGGTGCTCCGTTCTCAGTGATCAGGGTGCTGGGTGCTCAGTACTCAGGGTGCTCGGTGCTCAGTACTCAGGGTTCTCAGTGCTCAGTACTCAGGGTGCTGGGTGCACAGTTCTCAGGGTGCTGGGTGCTCAGTACTCAGGGTGCTCAGTGCTCAGTACTCGGGGTGCTTGTTGCTCAGTACTCAGGGTGCTCAGTGCTCAGTACTCGGGGTGCTGGGTGCTCAGTGCTCAGGGTGCTCAGTTCTCAGTGCTCGGGGTTCTGGGTGCTCAGTGCTCGGGGCGCTGGGTGCTCAGTGCTCGGGGTGCTGGGTGCTCAGTGCTCTGGGTGCTGGGTGCTCAGTGCTCGGGTTGCTGGGTGCTCAGTACTCAGGGTGCTGGGGGCTCAGTACTCAGGGTGCTGGGTGCTCAGTACTCAGGGTGCTCGGTTCTCAGTACTCAGGGTGCTGGGTGCTCATTCTCGGGGTGCTGGGTGCTCAGTGCTCGGGGTGCTGGGTGCTCAGTACTCAGGGTGCTGGGGGCTCAGTACTCAGGGTTCTGGGTGCTCAGTACTCAGGGTGATCTGTTCTCAGTACTCAGGTTTCTTGGTGCTCATTGCTCGGGGTGCTGGGTGCTCAGTACTGGGGTGCTGGCTGCTCAGTACTCAGGGTGCTCAGTACTCAGGGTGCTGGTTGCTCAGTGCTCGGGGTGCTGGCTGCTCAGTACTCAGGGTGCTGGGTGCTCAGTACTCGGGGTGCTGGGTGCTCAGTACTCAGGGTGCTGGGTGCTCAGTGCTCGGTGTGCTGAGTGCTCAGTGCTCAGGGTGATCGGTGCTCAGTCCTCAGGGTGCTGGGTGCTCAGTGCTCGGGGTGCTCGGTGCTCAGTACTCAGGGTGCTGAGTGCTCAGTACTCAGGGTGCTGGGTGCTCAGTACTCAGGGTGCTGGGTGCTCATTACTCAGGGTGCTGGGTGCTCAGGGTGCTGGGTGCTCAGTGCTCAGGGTGCTGGGTGCTCAGTGCTCAGGGTGCTGGGTGCTCAGGGCTGTGGTGCTGGGTGCTCAGTGCTCAGTGCTCAGGGTGCTGGGTGCTCAGTGCTCAGTGCTCAGGGTGCTGGTTGCTCAGTACTCAGGGTGCTGGGTGCTCAGTACTCAGTGTGCTGGGTGCTCAGTGCTCAGGGTTCTCTGTGCTCAGTACTCAGGGTGCTGGGTGCTCAGTGCTCAGGGTGCTGGGTGCTCAGTGCTCAGGGTGCTGGGTGCTCAGTGCTCAGGGTGCTGGGTGCTCAGTGCTCAGGGTGCTGCGTGCTCAGTGCTCAGGGTGCTGGGTGCTCAGTGCTCAGGGTGCTAGGTGCTCAGTACTCAGGGTGCAGGGTGCTCAGTGCTCGGGGTGCTCGGTGCTCAGTACTCAAGGTGCTGGGTGCTCAGTGCTCAGGGTGCTGGGTGCTCAGTCCTCGGGGTGCTCCGTGCTCAGTGATCAGGGTGCTGGGTGCTCAGTACTCAGGGTGCTCGGTGCTCAGTACTCAGGGTTCTCAGTGCTCAGTACTCAGGGTGCTGGGTGCTCAGTTCTCAGGGTGCTGGGTGCTCAGTACTCAGGGTGCTCAGTGCTCAGTACTCGGGGTGCTTGTTGCTCAGTACTCAGGGTTCTCAGTGCTCAGTACTCGGGGTGCTGGGTGCTCAGTGCTCAGGGTGCTCAGTTCTCAGTGCTCGGGGTGCTGGGTGCTCAGTGCTCGGGGCGCTGGGTGCTCAGTGCTCGGGGTGCTGGGTGCTCAGTGCTCTGGGTGCTTAGTGCTCAGTACTCAGGGTGCTGGGTGCTCAGTACTCATGGTGCTGGGTGCTCATTCTCAGGGTGCAGGGTGCTCAGTGCTCGGGTTGCTGGGTGCTCAGTACTCAGCGTGCTGGGGGCTCAGTACTCAGGGTGCTGGGTGCTCAGTACTCAGGGTGCTCGGTTCTCAGTACTCAGGGTGCTGGGTGCTCATTCTCGGGGTGCTGGGTGCTCAGTGCTCGGGGTGCTGGGTGCTCAGTACTCAGGGTGCTGGGGGCTCAGTACTCAGGGTTCTGGGTGCTCAGTACTCAGGGTGATCTGTTCTCAGTACTCAGGTTTCTTGGTGCTCAGTGCTCGGGGTGCTGGGTGCTCAGTACTGGGGTGCTCAGTGCTCAGTACTCAGGGTGCTGGGTGCTCAGTACTCAGGGTGCTGGGTGCTCAGATCTCAGGGTGCTGGGTGCTCAATACTCTGGGTGTTGGGTGCTCAGTACTCAGGGTGCTCAGTGCTCAGTACTCGGGGTGCTGGGTGCTCAGTGCTCAGTGTGCTCAGTGCTCAGTGCTCAGGGTGCTGGGTGCTCAGTGCTCGGGGCACTGGGTGCTCAGTGCTCGGGGTGCTGGGTGCTCAGTACTCAGGGTGCTGTGTGCTCAGTGCTCAGTACTCAGCGTGCTGGGTGCTCAGTGCTCAGAGTGTTGGGTGCTCAGTACTCAGGGTGCTGGGTGCTCAGTGCTCAGTGCTCAGGGTGCTCAGTGCTCAGGGTGCTGGGTGCTCAGGGTGCTGGGTGCTCAGCGCTCGGGGTGCTGGGTGCTCAGTGCTCAGTGCTCAGGGTGCTGGGTGCTCAGTGCTCAGTGCTCAGGGTGCTGGGTGTTCAGTACTCAGGGTGCTCGGTGCTCAGTGCTCAGGGTGCTAGGTTCTCAGTACTCAGGGTGCTGGGTGCTCAGTGCTCGGGGTGCTGGGTGCTCAGTGCTCAGGGTGATCAGTGCTCAGTACTCAGGGTGCTGGGTACTCAGTGCTCAGGGTGCTGGGTGCTCAGTGCTCAGGGTGCTCAGTACTCAGGGTGCTCGGTGCTCAGTGCTCAGTACTCAGGGTGCTCAGTACTCAGGGTGCTGGTTGCTCAGTGCTCGGGGTGCTGGGTGCTCAGTACTCAGGGTGCTGGGTGCTCAGTACTCGGGATGCTGGATGCTCAGTACTCAGGGTGCTGGGTGCTCAGTGCTCGGTGTGCTGGGTGCTCAGTGCTCAGGGTGATCGGTGCTCAGTTATCAGGGTGCTGGGTGATCAGTCCTCCGGGTGCTCAGTCCTCAGGGTGCTGGGTGCTCAGTGCTCGGGGTGCTCGGTGCTCAGTACTCAGGGTGCTGAGTGCTCAGTACTCAGGGTGCTAGGTGCTCAGTACTCAGGGTGCTGGGTGCTCAGTACTCAGGGTGCTGTGTGCTCAGGGTGCTGGGTGCTCAGTGCTCAGGGTGCTGGGTGCTCAGTGCTCAGGGTGCTGGGTGCTCAGGGCTGTGGTGCTGGGTGCTCAGTGCTCAGTGCTCAGGGTGCTGGGTGCTCAGTGCTCAGTGCTCAGGGTGCTGGTTGCTCAGTACTCAGGGTGCTGGGTGCTCAGTACTCAGTGTGCTGGGTGCTCAGTGCTCAGGGTGCTCTGTGCTCAGTACTCAGGGTGCTGGGTGCTCAGTGCTCGGGGTGCTGCGTGCTCAGTGCTCAGGGTGCTGGGTGCTCAGTGCTCAGGGTGCTAGGTGCTCAGTACTCAGGGTGCTGGGTGCTCAGTGCTCGGGGTGCTCGGTGCTCAGTACTCAAGGTGCTGGGTGCTCAGTGCTCAGGGTGCTGGGTGCTCAGTCCTCGGGGTGCTCCGTGCTCAGTGATCAGGGTGCTGGGTGCTCAGTACTCAGGGTGCTCGGTGCTCAGTACTCAGGGTTCTCAGTGCTCAGTACTCAGGGTGCTGGGTGCTCAGTTCTCAGGGTGATGGGTGCTCAGTACTCAGGGTGCTCAGTGCTCAGTACTCGGGGTGCTTGTTGCTCAGTACTCAGGCTGCTCAGTGCTCAGTACTCGGGGTGCTGGGTGCTCAGTGCTCAGGGTGCTCAGTTCTCAGTGCTCGGGGTGCTGGGTGCTCAGTGCTCGGGGCGCTGGGTGCTCAGTGCTCGGGGTGCTGGGTGCTCAGTGCTCTGGGTGCTTAGTGCTCAGTACTCAGGGTGCTGGGTGCTCAGTACTCATGGTGCTGGGTGCTCATTCTCAGGGTGCTGGGTGCTCAGTGCTCGGGTTGCTGTGTGCTCAGTACTCAGGGTGCTGGGTGCTCAGTACTCAGGGTGCTCGGTTCTCAGTACTCAGGGTGCTGGGTGCTCATTCTCGGGGTGCTGGGTGTTCAGTGATCGGGGTGCTGGGTGCTCAGTACTCAGGGTGCTGGGGGCTCAGTACTCAGGGTTCTGGGTGCTCAGTACTCAGGGTGATCTGTTCTCAGTACTCAGGTTGCTGGGTGCTCAGTGCTCGGGGTGCTGGGTGCTCAGTACTCGGTTTGCTCAGTGCTCAGTACTCAGGGTGCTGGGTGCTCAGTACTCAGGTTGCTGGGTGCTCAGTGCTCGGGGTGCTCGGTGCTCAGTACTCGGGGTGCTGGGTGCTCAGTACTCGGGGTGCTGGGTGCTCAGTGCTCAGGGTGCTGGGTGCTCAGTGCTCGGGGTGCTGGGTGCTCAGTGCTGAGGGTGGTGCTGGGTGCTCAGTACTCAGGGTGCTGGGTGCTCAGTGCTCAGGGTGCTGGGTGCTCAGTACTAAGGGTGCTGGGTGCTCAGTGCTCAGGGTGTTGGGTGCTCAGTGCTCAGGGTGCTGGGTGCTCAGTACTCAGGGTGCTGGGTGCTCAGTGCTCAGGGTGATCGGTGCTCACTACTCAGGGTGCTCAGTACTCAGGGTGCTGGGTTCTCAGTGCTCGGGGTGCTGGGTGCTCAGTACTCGGGGTGCTGGGTGCTCTGTACTCAGGGTGCTGGGTGCTCAGTGATCGGGGTCCTGGGTGCTCAGTCCTCTGGGTGCTCAGTGCTCAGGGTGCTGGGTGCTCAGTGCTCGGGGTGCTCGGTGCTCAGTACTCAGGGTGCTGGGTGCTCACTGCTCAGGGTGCTGGGTGCTCAGTCCTCTGGGTGCTCAGTGCTCAGGGTGCTGGGTGCTCAGTGCTCGGGGTGCTCGGTGCTCAGTACTCAGGGTGCTGGGTGCTCAGTACTCATGGTGCTGGGTGCTCATTACTCAGGGGGCTGGGTGCTCAGTGCTCAGGGTGCTGGGTGCTCAGTGCTCAGGGTGCTGGGTGCTCAGTGCTCGGGGTGCTGGGTGCTCAGTGCTCGGGGTGCTGTGTGCTCAGTGCTCAGTGCTCAGGGTGTTGTGTGCTCAGTGCTCAGTGTTCAGGGTGCTGGGTGGTCAGTACTCAGGGTGCTGGGTGCTCAGTGCTCAGGGTGCTGGGTGCTCAGTACTCTGGGTGTTGGGTGCTCAGTACTCAGGGTGCTGGGTGCTCAGTGCTCGGGGTGCTGGGTGCTCTGTGCTCGGGTTGTTGGGTGCTCAGTGCTCAGGGTGCTGGGTGCTCAGTATTCAGGGTGCTGGGTGCTCAGTGCTCGGGGTGCTCCGTGCTCAGTACTCAAGGTGCTGGGTGCTCAGTGCTCAGGGTGCTCAGTTCTCAGGGCTCGGGGTGCTGGGTGCTCAGTGCTCGGGGCGCTGGGTGCTCAGTGCTCGGGGTGCTGGGTGCTCAGTGCTCTGGGTGCTTAGTGCTCAGTACTCAGGGTGCTGGGTGCTCAGTACTCATGGTGCTGGGTGCTCATTCTCAGGGTGCTGGGTGCTCAGTGCTCGGGTTGCTGGGTGCTCAGTACTCAGGGTGCTGGGGGCTCAGTACTCAGGGTGCTGGGTGCTCAGTACTCAGGGTGCTCGGTTCTCAGTACTCAGGGTGCTGGGTGCTCATTCTCGGGGTGCTGGGTGCTCAGTGATCGGGGTGCTGGGTGCTCAGTACTCAGGGTGCTGGGGGCTCAGTACTCAGGGTTCTGGGTGCTCAGTACTCAGGGTGATCTGCTCTCAGTACTCAGGTTGCTGGGTGCTCAGTGCTCGGGTGCTGGGTGCTCAGTACTCGGGGTGCTCAGTGCTCAGTACTCAGGGTGCTGGGTGCTCAGTACTCAGGTTGCTGGGTGCTCAGTGCTCGGGGTGCTCGGTGCTCAGTACTCGGGGTGCTGGGTGCTCAGTACTCGGGGTGCTGGGTGCTCAGTGCTCAGGGTGCTGTGTGCTCAGTACTAAGGGTGCTGGGTGCTCAGTACTCAGGGTGCTCGGTGCTCAGTACTCAGGGTGCAGGGTGCTCAGAGCTCAGGGTGCTGGGTACTCAGTTCTCAGGGTGCTGGGTGCTCAGTACTCAGGGTGCTGGGTGCTCAGTGCTCAGGGTGCTGGGTGCTCAGTGCTCAGGGTGCTGGGTGCTCAGTACTCAGGGTGCTGGGTGCTCAGTGCTCAGGGTGATCGGTGCTCAGTACTCAGGGTGCTCAGTACTCAGGGTGCTGGGTGCTCAGTGCTCGGGGTGCTGGGTGCTCAGTACTCGGGGTGCTGGGTGCTCTGTACTCAGGGTGCTGGGTGCTCAGTGCTCGGGGTCCTGGGTGCTCAGTGTTCAGGGTGATCGGTGCTCAGTACTCAGCGTGCTGGGTGCTCACTGCTCAGGGTGCTGGGTGCTCAGTACTCGGGGTGCTCAGTGCTCAGTACTCAGGTTGCTGGGTGCTCAGTACTCAGGGTGCTGGGTGCTCAGTGCTCGGGGTGCTCGGTGCACAGTACTCGGGGTGCTGGGTGCTCAGTACTCGGGGTGCTGGGTGCTCAGTGCTCAGGGTGCTGGGTGCTCAGTGCTCGGGGTGCTGGGTGCTCAGTGCTGAGGGTGGTGCTGGGTGCTCAGTACTCAGGGTGCTGGGTGCTCAGTGCTCAGGGTGCTGGGTGCTCAGTGCTCGGGGTCCTGGGTGCTCAGTGCTCAGGGTGATCGGTGCTCAGTACTCAGGGTGCTGGGTGCTCAGTACTCAGGGTGCTCGGTGCTCAGTACTCAGTGTTCTCAGTGCTCAGGGTGCTGGGTGCTCAGTACTCAGGGTGCTCAGTGCTCAGTACTCGGGGTGCTGGGTGCTCAGTACTCAGGGTGCTCAGTGCTCAGTACTCGGGGTGCTATGTGCTCAGTGCTCAGTGTGCTCAGGGGTCAGTGCTCGGGGTGCTGGGTGCTCAGTGCTCGGGGTGCTGGGTGCTCATTACTCAGGGTGCTGTGTGCTCAGTGCTCAGTACTCAGTGTGCTGGGTGCTCAGTGCTCAGAGTGTTGGGTGCTCAGGACTCAGGGTGCTGGGTGCTCAGTGCTCAGTGCTCAGGGTGCTCAGTGCTCAGGGTGCTCAGTGCTCAGGGTGCTGGGTGCTCAGGGTGCTGGGTGCTCAGTGCTCGGGGTGCTGGGTGCTCAGTGCTCAGTGCTCAGGGTGCTGGGTGCTCAGTGCTCAGTGCTCAGGGTGCTGGGTGTTCAGTACTCAGGGTGCTCGGTGCTCAGTGCTCAGGGTGCTGGGAGCTCAGTACTCAGGGTGCTGGGTGCTCAGTGCTCGGGGTGCTGCCTGCTCAGTGCTCAGGGTGATCAGTGCTCAGTACTCAGGATGCTGGGTGCTCAGTGCTCAGGGTGCTGGGTGCTCAGTCCTCAGGGTGCTCAGTACTCAGGGTGCTCGGTGCTCAGTGCTCAGTACTCAGGGTGCTCAGTACTCAGGGTGCTGGGTGCTCAGTGCTCGGGGTGCTGGGTGCTCAGTACTCAGGGTGCTGGGTGCTCAGTACTCGGGGTGCTGGGTGCTCAGTACTCAGGGGGCTGGGTGCTCAGTGCTCGGGGTGCTGGGTGCTCAGTGCTCAGGGTGATCGGTGCTCAGTGCTCAGGGTGCTGGGTGCTCAGTCCTCCGGGTGCTCAGTGCTCAGGGTGCTGGGTGCTCAGTACTCAGGGTGCTGGGTGCTCAGTACTCAGGGTGCTGGGTGCTCAGTGCTCAGGGTGCTGGGTGCTCAGTCCACCGGGTGCTCAGTGCTCATTGTGCTGGGTGCTCAGTACTCAGGGTGCTCGGTGCTCAGTACTCAGGGTGCTGAGTGCTCAGTACTCAGGGTGCTGGGTGCTCAGTACTCAGGGTGCTGGGTGCTCCGTGCTCGAGGTGCTGGGTGCTCAGTGCTCAGGGTGCTGGGTGCTCAGTGCTCAGGGTGCTGGGTGCTCAGTACTCAGGGTGCTGGGTGCTTAGTGCTCGGGGTGCTCGGTGCTCAGTACTCAAGGTGCTGGGTGCTCAGTGCTCAGGGTGCTGGGTGCTCAGTCCTCGGGGTGCTCCGTGCTCAGGGTGCTGGGTGCTCAGTGCTCAGGGTGCTGGGTACTCAGTGCTCGGGGTGCTGGGTGCTGAGTGCTCAGGGTGCTGGGTGCTCAGTGCTCGGGGTGCTCGGTGCTCAGTGCTCAGGGTCCTGGGTGCTCAGTACTCAGGGTGCTTGGTGCTTAGTACTCAGGGTTCTCAGTACTCAGTACACAGGGTGCTGGGTGCTCAGTGCTCGGGGTGCTGGGTGCTCAGTGCTCAGTACTCAGGGTGCTGGGTGCTCAGTGCTCGGGGTGCTGGGTGCTCAGTACTCAGCGTGCTGGGTGCTCAGTACTCAGGGTGCTAGGTGCTCAGTGCTCAGGGTGCTGGGTGCTCAGTGCTCAAGGTGCTGGGTGCTCAGTGATCGGGGTGCTGGGTGCTCAGTACTCAGGGTGCTCAGTGCTCGGGGAGCTCGGTGCTCAGTACTCAGGGTGCTGGGTGCTCAGTACTCATGGTGCTGGGTGCTCATTCTCAGGGTGCTAGGGGCTCAGTACTCAGGGTGCTGGGTGCTCAGTACTCAGGGGGCTGGGTGCTCAGTGCTCGGGGTCCTGGGTGCTCCGTGCTCGGGGTGCTGGGTGCTCAGTGCTCTGGGTGCTTAGTGCTCAGTACTCAGGGTGCTGGGTGCTCAGTACTCATCTTGCTGGGTGCTCATTCTCAGGGTGCTAGGGGCTCAGTACTCAGGGTGCTGGGTGCTCAGTACTCAGGGTGCTCGGTTCTCAGTACTCAGGGTGCAGGGTACTCAGTGCTCGGGGTGCTGGGTGCTCAGTACTCGGGGTGCTCAGTGCTCAGTACTCAGGGTGCTGGGTGCTCAGTACTCAGGGTGCTGGGTGCTCAGTACTCGGAGAGCTGGGTGCTCAGTTCTCAGGGTGCTGGGTGCTCAGTGCTCGGGGTGCTGGGTGCTCAGTGCTCGGGGTGCTGGGTGCTCAGTGCTGAGGGTGGTGCTGGGTGCTCAGTACTCAGGGTGCTGGGTGCTCAGTGCTCAGGGTGCTGGGTGCTCAGTACTAATGGTGCTGGGTGCTCAGTACTCAGGGTGCTCGGTGCTCAGTACTCAGGGTGCTGGGTGCTCAGTGCTCAGGGTGCTGGGTACTCAGTACTCAGGGTGCTGGGTGCTCAGTACTCAGGGTGCTGGGTGCTCAGTGCTCAGGGTGCTTGGTGCTCAGTGCTCAATGTGCTGGGTGCTCAGTGCTCAGGGTGCTGGGTGCTCAGTGCTCAGGGTGAACGGTGCTTAGTACTCAGGGTGCTCAGTACTCAGGGTGCTGCGTGCTCAGTGCTCAGGGTGCTGGGTGCTCAGTACTCGGGGTGCTTGGTGCTCTGTACTCAGGGTGCTGGGTGCTCAGTGCTCGGGGTCCTGGGTGCTCAGTGCTCAGGGTGATCGGTGCTCAGTACTCAGGGTGCTGGGTGCTCAGTGCTCAGGGCGCTGGGTACTCAGTCCTCAGGGTGCTCAGTGCTCAGGGTGCTGGGTGCTCAGTGCTCGGGGTGCTCGGTGCTCTGTACCCAAGGTGCTGGGTGCTCAGTGCTCAGGGTGCTGGGTGCTCAGTTCTCAGGGTGCTCCGTGCTCAGGGTGCTTGGTTCTCAGTGCTCAGGGTGCTGGGTGCTCAGTGCTCGGGGTGCTGGTTGGTGAGTGCTCAGGGTGCTGGGTGTTCAGTGCTCGGTGTGCTCGGTACTCAGTGCTCAGGGTCCTGGGTGCTCAGTACTCAGGGTGCTGGGTGCTCAGTGCACGGGGTGCTGGGTGCTCAGTGCTCAGTACTCAGGGTGCTGGGTGCTCATTGCTCGGGGTGCTGGGTGCTCAGTACTCAGTGTGCTGGGTGCTCAGTGCTCAGGGTGCTGGGTGCTCAGTGCTCAGGGTGCTGGGTGCTCATTGCTCGGGGTGCTGGGTGCTCAGTACTCAGGGTGCTCTGGTGCTCAGTGCTCAGGGTGCTTAGTGCTCAGTACTCAGATTGCTGGGTGCTCAGTACTCATGGTGCTGGGGGCTCATTCTCAGGGTGCTAGGGGCTCAGTACTCAGGGTGCTGGGTGCTCAGTACTCAGGGTGCTCGGTTCTCAGGACTCAGGGTGCTGGGTGCTCATTCTCGGGGTGCTGGGTGCTCAGCGCTCGGGGTGCTGGGTGCTCAGTGCTCAGGGTGCTGGGTGCTCTGTGCTCAGTGCTCAGGGTGCTGGGTGTTCAGTACTCAGGGTGCTCGGTGCTCAGTGCTCAGGGTGCTGGGTGCTCAGTACTCAGGGTGCTCAGTGCTCAGTGCTCGGGGTGCTGGGTGCTCAGTGCTCAGGGTGATCTGTGCTCAGTACTCAGGGTGCTGGGTGCTCAGTGCTCAGGGTGCTGGGTGCTCAGTCCTCAGGGTGCTCAGTACTCAGGGTGCTCGGTGCTCAGTGCTCAGTACTCAGGGTGCTCAGTACTCAGGGTGCTGGGTGCTCAGTGCTCGGGGTGCTGGGTGCTCAGTACTCAGGGTGCTGGGTGCTCAGTACTCGGGGTGCTGGGTGCTCAGTACTCAGGGTGCTGGGTGCTCAGTGCTCGGGGTGCTGGTTGCTCAGTGCTCAGGGTGATCGGTGCTCAGTGCTCAGTGTGCTGGATGCTCAGTCCTCCGGGTGCTCAGTGCTCAGGGTGCTGGTTGCTCAGTACTCAGGGTGCTGGGTGCTCAGTACACGGGGTGCTGGGTGCTCAGTACTCGGGGTGCTCAGTGCTCAGTACTCAGGGTGCTGGGTGCTCAGTACTCAGTGTGCTGGGTGCTCCGTGCTCGGGGTGCTGGGTGCTCAGTACTCAGGGTGCTGGGTGCTCAGTACTCAGTGTGCTGGGTGCTCAGTGCTCGGGGTGCTCGGTGCTCAGTACTCGGGGTGCTGGGTGCTCAGTACTCGGGGTGCTGGGTGCTCAGTGCTCAGGGTGCTGGGTGCTCAGTGCTCGGGTTGCTGGGTGCTCAGTGCTGAGGGTGGTGCTGGGTGCTCAGGACTCAGGGTGCTGGGTGCTCAGTACTCAGGGTGCTGGGTGCTCAGTGCTCAGGGTGCTGGGTACTCATTACTCAGGGTGCTGGGTGCTCGGTACTCAGGGTGCTGGGAGCTCAGTGCTCAGGGTGCTGGGTGCTCAGTGCTCAGGTTGCTGGGTGCTCAGTACTCAGGGTGCTGGGTGCTCAGTGCTCAGGGTGATCGGTGCTCAGTACTCAGGGTGCTCTGTACTCAGGGTGCTGGGTGCTCAGTGCTCGGGGTCCTGGGTGCTCAGTGCTCAGGGAGATCGGTGCTCAGTACTCAGGGTGCAGCGTGCTCAGTGCTCAGGGTGCTGGGTGCTCAGTCCTCAGGGTGCTCAGTGCTCAGGGTGCTGGGTGCTCAGTGCTCGCGGTGCTCGGTGCTCAGTACTCAGGGTGCTGGGTGCTCAGTACTCATGGAGCTAGGTGCTCAGTACTAAGGGGGCTGGGGGCTCAGTGCTCAGGGTGCTGGGTGCTCAGTGCTCAGGGTGCTGGGTGCTCAGTGCTCGGGGTGCTGGGTGCTCAGTGCTCAGTGCTCAGGGTGTTGGGTGCTCAGTGCTCAGTGCTCAGGGTGCTGGGTTCTCAGTACTCAGGGTGCTGGGTGCTCAGTACTCAGGGTGCTTGGTGCTCAGTGCTCAGGGTGCTGGGTGCTCAGTACTCAGGGTGCTGGGTGCTCAGTGCTCAGGGTGATCGGTGCTCAGTACTCAGGCTGCTCAGTACTCAGGGTGCTGGGTGCTCAGTGCTCAGGGTGCTGGGTGCTCAGTACTCGGGGTGCTGGGTGCTCTGTACTCAGGGTGCTGGGTGGTCAGTGCTCAGGGTGATCGGTGCTCAGTACTCAGGGTGCTCTGTGCTCAGTGCTCAGGGTGCTGGGTGCTCAGTCCTCAGGGTGCTCAGTGATCAGGGTGCTGGGTGCTCAGTGCTCAGGGTGCTCGGTGCTCAGTGCTCGGGGTGCTGGGTGCTCAGTACTCGGGGTGCTAAGTGCTCAGTACTTAGGGTGCTGGGTGCTCAGTACTCAGGGTGATCTGTTCTCAGTACTCAGGTTGCTGGGTGCTCAGTGCTCGGGGTGCTGGGTGCTCAGTACTCGGGGTGCTCAG
The DNA here is from genome assembly GCF_018167655.1 of Microtus oregoni. Taxonomy (NCBI): domain Eukaryota; kingdom Metazoa; phylum Chordata; class Mammalia; order Rodentia; family Cricetidae; genus Microtus; species Microtus oregoni. The sequence goes on along the minus strand of NW_024544028.1, from coordinate 3,347,591 downwards.
TGCTCAGTACTCAGGGTGCTGGGTGCTCAGTACTCAGTGTGCTGGGTGCTCAGTGCTCGGGGTGCTCGGTGCTCAGTACTCGGGGTGCTGGGTGCTCAGTACTCGGGGTGCTGGGTGCTCAGTGCTCAGGGTGCTGGGTGCTCAGTGCTCGGGGTGCTGGGTGCTCAGTGCTGAGTGTGGTGCTGGGTGCTCAGTACTCAGGGTGCTGGGTGCTCAGTACTCAGGGTGCTGGGTGCTCAGTGCTCAGGGTGCTGGGTACTCAGTACTCAGGGTGCTGGGTGCTCGGTACTCAGGGTGCTGGGAGCTCAGTGCTCAGGGTGCTGGGTGCTCAGTGCTCAGGGTGCTGGGTGCTCAGTACTCAGGGTGCTGGGTGCTCAGTGCTCAGGGTGATCGGTGCTCAGTACTCAGGGTGCTCTGTCCTCAGGGTGCTGGGTGCTCAGTGCTCGGGGTCCTGGGTGCTCAGTGCTCAGGGAGATCGGTGCTCAGTACTCAGGGTGCTGGGTGCTCAGTGCTCAGGGTGCTGGGTGCTCAGTCCTCAGGGTGCTCAGTGCTCAGGGTGCTGGGTGCTCAGTGCTCGCGGTGCTCGGTGCTCAGTACTCAGGGTGCTGGGTGCTCAGTACTCATGGTGCTGGGTGCTCAATACTCAGGGGGCTGGGTGCTCAGTGCTCAGGGTGCTGGGTGCTCAGTGCTCAGGGTGCTGGGTGCTCAGTGCTCGGGGTGCTGGGTGCTCAGTGCTCAGTGCTCAGGGTGTTGGGTGCTCAGTGCTCAGTGCTCAGGGTGCTGGGTTCTCAGTACTCAGGGTGCTGGGTGCTCAGTACTCAGGGTGCTGGGTGCTCAGTGCTTAGGGTGCTGGGTGCTCAGTACTCTGGGTGTTGGGTGCTCAGTACTCAGTGTGCTGGGTGCTCAGTGCTCCGGGTGCTGGGTGCTCAGTGCTCGGGGTGCTGGGTGCTCAGTGCTCAGGGTGCTGGGTGCTCAGTATTCAGCGTGCTGGGTGCTCAGTGCTCGGGGTGCTCGGTGCTCAGTACTCAAGGTGCTGGGTGCTCAGTGCTCAGCGTGCTGGGTGCTCAGTCCTCGGGGTGCTCCGTGCTCAGTTCTCAGGGTGCTGGGTGCTCAGTACTCAGGGTGCTCGGTGCTCAGTACTCAGGGTTCTCAGTGCTCAGGGTGCTGGGTGCTCAGTACTCAGGGTGCTCAGTGCTCAGTACTCGGGGTTCTGGGTGCTCAGTGCTCAGTGTGCTCAGTGCTCAGTGCTCGGTGTGCTGGGTGCTCAGTGCTCGGGGTGCTGTGTGCTCAGTGCTCAGTACTCAGCGTGCTGGGTGTTCAGTACTCAGGGTGCTCGGTGCTCAGTGCTCAGGGTGCTGGGTGCTCAGTACTCAGGGTGCTCAGTGCTCAGTACTCGGGGTGCTGGGTGCTCAGTGCTCAGGGTGATCTGTGCTCAGTACTCAGGGTGCTGGGTGCTCAGTGCTCAGGGTGCTGGGTGCTCAGTCCTCAGGGTGCTCAGTACTCAGGGTGCTCGGTGCTCAGTGCTCAGTACTCAGGGTGCTCAGTACTCAGGGTGCTGGGTGCTCAGTGCTCGGGGTGCTGGGTGCTCAGTACTCAGGGTGCTGGGTGCTCAGTACTCAGGGTGCTGGGTGCTCAGTACTCAGGGTGCTGGGTGCTCAGTGCTCGGGGTGCTGGGTGCTCAGTGCTCAGGGTGATCGGTGCTCAGTGCTCAGGGTGCTGGATGCTCAGTCCTCCGGGTGCTCAGTGCTCAGGGTGCTGGGTGCTCAGTACTCAGGGTGCTGGGTGCTTAGTGCTCGGGGTGCTCGGTGCTCAGTACTCAAGGTGCTGGGTGCTCAGTGCTCAGGGTGCTGGGTGCTCAGTCCTCGGGGTGCTCCGTGCTCAGGGTGCTGGGTGCTCAGTGCTCAGGGTGCTGGGTGCTCAGTGCTCGGGGTGCTGGGTGCTGAGTGCTCAGGGTGCTGGGTGATCAGTGCTCGGGGTGCTCGGTGCTCAGTGCTCAGGGTCCTGGGTGCTCAGTACTCAGGGTGCTGGGTGCTTAGTACTCAGGGTGCTCAGTGCTCAGTACACAGGGTGCTGGGTGCTCAGTGCTCGGGGTGCTGGGTGCTCAGTGGTCAGTAGTCAGGGTGCTTGGTGCTCAGTGCTCGGGGTGCTGGGTGCTCAGTACTCAGCGTGCTGGGTGCTCAGTACTCAGGGTGCTGTGTGCTCAGTGCTCAGGGTGCTGGGTGCTCAGTGCTCAGGGTGCTGGGTGCTCAGTGATCGGGGTGCTGGGTGCTCAGTACTCAGGGTGCTCAGTGCTCGGGGAGCTCGGTGCTCAGTACTCAGTGTGCTGGGTGCTCAGTTCTCAGTGCTCGGGGTCCTGGGTGCTCCGTGCTTGGGGTGCTGTGTGCTCAGTGCTCTGGGTGCTTAGTGCTCAGTACTCAGGGTGCTGGGTGCTCAGTACTCATGGTGCTGGGTGCTCATTCTCAGGGTGCTAGGGGCTCAGTACTCAGGGTGCTGGGTGCTCAGTACTCAGGGTGCTGGGTGCTCAGTGCTCAGGGTGCTGGGTGCTCAGTACTAAGGGTGCTGGGTGCTCAGTACTCAGGGTGCTCGGTGCTCAGTACTCAGGGTGCTGGGTGCTCAGTGCTCAGGGTGCTGGGTACTCAGTACTCAGGGTGCTGGGTGCTCAGTACTCAGGGTGCTGGGTGCTCAGTGCTCAGGGTGCTGGGTGCTCAGTGCTCAGGGTGCTGGGTGCTCAGTACTAAGGGTGCTGGGTGCTCAGTGCTCAGGGTGATCGGTGCTCAGTACTCAGGGTGCTCAGTACTCAGGGTGCTGGGTGCTCAGTGCTCAGGGTGCTGGGTGCTCAGTACTCGGGGTGCTGGGTGCTCTGTACTCAGGGTGCTGGGTGCTCAGTGCTCAGGGTGATCGGTGCTAAGTACTCAGGGTGCTGGGTGCTCAGTGCTCAGGGTGCTGGGTGCTCAGTCCTCAGGGTGCTCAGTGATCAGGGTGCTGGGTGCTCAGTGCTCAGGGTGCTCGGTGCTCAGTACTCAGGGTGCTGAGTGCTCAGTGCTCGGGGTGCTGGGTGCTCAGTACTCGGGGTGCTCAGTGCTCAGTACTCAGGGTGCTGGGTGCTCAGTACTCAGGGTGATCTGTTCTCAGTACTCAGGTTGCTGGGTTCTCAGTGCTCGGGGTGCTGGGTGCTCAGTACTCGGGGTGCTCAGTGCTCAGTACTCAGGGTGCTGGGTGCTCAGTACTCAGGGTGATCTGTTCTCAGTACTCAGGTTGCTGGGTTCTCAGTGCTCGGGGTGCTGGGTGCTCAGTACTCGGGGTGCTCAGTGCTCAGTACTCGGGGTGCTGGGTGCTCAGTGCTCAGGGTGCTGGGTGCTCAGTGCTCGGGGTGCTGGGTGCTCAGTGCTGAGGGTGGTGCTGGGTGCTCAGTACTCAGGGTGCTGGGTGCTCAGTACTCAGGGTGCTGGGTGCTCAGTGCTCAGGGTGCTGGGTACTCAGTACTCAGGGTGCTGGGTGCTCAGTAGCAGGGTGCTGGGAGCTCAGTGCTCAGGGTGCTGGGTGCTCAGTGCTCAGGGTGCTGGGTGCTCAGTACTCAGGGTGCTGGGTGCTCAGTGCTCAGGGTGATCGGTGCTCAGTACTCAGGGTGCTCTGTACTCAGGGTGCTGGGTGCTCAGTGCTCGGGGTCCTGGGTGCTCAGTGCTCAGGGAGATCGGTGCTCAGTACTCAGGGTGCAGGGTGCTCAGTGCTCAGGGTGCTGGGTGCTCAGTCCTCAGGGTGCTCAGTGCTCAGGGTGCTGGGTGCACAGTGCTCGCGGTGCTCGGTGCTCAGTACTCAGGGTGCTGGGTGCTCAGTACTCATGGTGCTGGGTGCTCAGTACTCAGGGGGCTGGGTGCTCAGTGCTCAGGGTGCTGGGTGCTCAGTGCTCAGGGTGCTGGGTGCTCAGTGCTCGAGGTGCTGGGTGCTCAGTGCTCAGTGCTCAGGGTGTTGGGTGCTCAGTGCTCAGTGCTCAGGGTGCTGGGTTCTCAGTACTCAGGGTGCTGGGTGCTCAGTACTCAGGGTGCTGGGTGCTCAATGCTCAGGGTCCTGGTTGCTCAGTACTCTGGGTGTTGGGTGCTCAGTACTCAGTGTGCTGGGTGCTCAGTGCTCCGGGTGCTGGGTGCTCAGTGCTCGGGGTGCTGGGTGCTCAGTGCTCAGGGTGCTGGGTGCTCAGTGCTCAGGGTGCTGGGTGCTCAGTCCTCGGGGTGCTCCGTGCTCAGTGCTCAGGGTGCTGGGTGCTCAGTACTCAGGGTGCTCAGTGCTCAGTACTCGGGGTTCTGGGTGCTCAGTGCTCAGTGTGCTCAGTGCTCAGTGCTCGGGGTGCTGGGTCTCAGTGCTCGGGGTGCTGTGTGCTCAGTGCTAAGTACTCAGCGTGCTGGGTGCTCAGTGCTCAGAGTGATGGGTGCTCAGTACTCAGGGTGCTGGGTGCTCAGTGCTCAGTGCTCAGGGTGTTGGGTGCTCAGTGCTCAGTGCTCAGGGTGCTGGGTTCTCAGTACTCAGGGTGCTGGGTGCTCAGTACTCAGGGTGCTGGGTGCTCAATGCTCAGGGTCCTGGTTGCTCAGTACTCTGGGTGTTGGGTGCTCAGTACTCAGTGTGCTGGGTGCTCAGTGCTCCGGGTGCTGGGTGCTCAGTGCTCGGGGTGCTGGGTGCTCAGTGCTCAGGGTGCTGGGTGCTCAGTGCTCAGGGTGCTGGGTGCTCAGTCCTCGGGGTGCTCCGTGCTCAGTGCTCAGGGTGCTCGGTGCTCAGTACTCAGGGTGCTCGGTGCTCAGTACTCAGGGTTCTCAGTGCTCAGGGTGCTGGGTGCTCAGTACTCAGGGTGCTCAGTGCTCAGTACTCGGGGTTCTGGGTGCTCAGTGCTCAGTGTGCTCAGTGCTCAGTGCTCGGGGTGCTGTGTGCTCAGTGCTAAGTACTCAGCGTGCTGGGTGCTCAGTGCTCAGAGTGATGGGTGCTCAGTGCTCAGGGTGCTCAGTGCTCAGGGTGCTGGGTGCTCAGGGTGCTGGGTGCTCAGTGCTCGGGGTGCTGGGTGCTCAGTGCTCAGTGTTCAGGGTGCTGGGTGCTCAGTGCTCCCTTCTCAGGGTGCTGGGTGTTCAGTACTCAGGGTGCTCGGTGCTCAGTGCTCAATGTGCTGGGTGCTCAGTACTCAGGTTGCTGGGTGCTCAGTGTTCGGGGTGCTGGGTGCTCAGTGCTCAGGGTGATCAGTGCTCAGTACTCAGGGTGCTGGGTGCTCAGTGCGCAGGGTGCTCAGTACTCAGGGTGCTCGGTGCTCAGTGCTCCCTTCTCAGGGTGCTGGGTGCTCAGTACTCAGGGTGCTGGGTGCTCAGTGCTCGGGGTGCTGGGTGCTCAGTTCTCAGGGTGCTGGGTGCTCAGTACTCGGGGTGCTGGGTGCTCAGTACTCAGGGTGCTGGGTGCTCAGTGCTCGGGTTGCTGGGTGCTCAGTGCTCAGGGTGCTGGGTGCTCAGTACTCAGGGTGCTGGGTGCTCAGTACTCAGGGTGCTGGGTGCTCAGTGCTCAGGGTGCTGGGTGCTCAGTGCTCAGTGCTCAGGGTGCTGGGTGCTCAGTACTCAGGGTGCTGGGTGCTCAGTACTCAGGGTGCTGGGTGCTCAGTACTCAGTGCTCGGGGTCCTGGGTACTCCGTGCTCAGGGTGCTGGGTGCTCAGTGCTCTGGGTGCTTAGTGCTCAGTACTCAGGGTGCTGGGTGCTCAGTACTCAGGGTGCTGGGTGCTCATTCTCGGGGTGCTGGGTGCTCAGTGCTCGGGGTGCTGGGTGCTCAGTACTCAGGGTGCTGGAGGCTCAGTACTCAGGGTGCTGGGTGCTCAGTACTCAGGGTGCTCGGTTCTCAGTACTCAGGGTGCTCGGTGCTCATTCTCGGGGTGCTGGGTGCTCAGTACTCAGGGTGCTGGGGGCTCAGTACTCAGGGTGCTGGGTGCTCAGAACTCAGGGTGATCTGTTCTCAGTACTCAGGTTGCTGAGTGCTCAGTGCTCGGGGTGCTGGGTGCTCAGTACTCGGGGTGCTCAGTGCTCAGTACTCAAGGTGCTGGGTGCTCAGTGCTCAGGGTGCTGGTTGCTCAGTGCTCAGGGTGCTTGGTGCTCAGTGCTCAATGTGCAGGGTGCTCAGTACTCAGGGTGCTGGGTGCTAAGTGCTCAGGGTGATCGGTGCTCAGTACTCAGGGTGCTCCGTGCTCAGGGTGCTGGGTGCTCAGTGCTCAGGGTTCTGGGTGCTCAGTGCTTGTGGTGCTGGGTGCTGAGTGCTCAGGGTGCTGGGTGCTCAGTGCTCGGGGTGCTCGGTGCTCAGTGCTCAGGGTCCTGGGTGCTCAGTACTCAGGGTGCTGGGTGCTTAGTACTCAGGGTGCTCAGTGCTCAGTACACAGGGTGCTGGGTGCTCAGTGCTCGGGATGCTGGGTGCTCAGTACTCAGTGTGCTGGGTGCTCAGTACTCAGGGTGCTGGGTGCTCAGTGCTCAGGGCGCTGGGTGATCAGTGCTCAGGGTGCTGGGTGCTCAGTGATCGGGGTGCTGGGTGCTCAGTACTCAGGGTGCTCAGTGCTCGGGGAGCTCGGTGCTCAGTACTCAGGGTGCTGGGTGCTCAGTACTCAGTGCTCGGGGTCCTGGGTGCTCCGTGCTCGGGGTGCTGGGTGCTCAGTGCTCTGGGTGCTTAGTGCTCAGTACTCAGGGTGCTGGGTGCTCAGTACTCAGGGTGCTGGGTGCTCATTCTCGGGGTGCTGGGTGCTCAGTGCTCGGGGTGCTGGGTGCTCAATACTCAGGGTGCTGGAGGCTCAGTACTCAGGGTGCTGGGTGCTCAGTACTCAGGGTGCTCGGTTCTCAGTACTCAGGGCGCTGGGTGCTCATTCTCGGGGTGCTGGGTGCTCAGTGCTCGGGGTGCTGGGTGCTCAGAACTCAGGGTGCTGGGGGCTCAGTACTCAGGGTGCTGGGTGCTCAGTACTCAGGGTGATCTGTTCTCAGTACTCAGGTTGCTGGGTGCTCAGTGCTCGGGGTGCTGGGTGCTCAGTACTCAGGGTGCTGGGTGCTCAGTGCTCGGGGTGCTCGGTGCTCAGTACTCGGGATGCTGGGTGCTCAGTACTCGGGGTGCTGGGTGCTCAGTGCTCAGGGTGCTGGGTGCTCAGTGCTCGGGGTGCTGGGTGCTCAGTGCTGAGGGTGGTGCTGGGTGCTCAGTAGTCAGGGTCCTGGGTGCTCAGTGCTCAGGGTGCTGGGTGCTCAGTACTCTGAGTGCTGGGTGCTCAGTGCTCAGGGTGATCGGTGCTCAGTACTCAGGGTGCTGGGTGCTCAGTGCTCAGGGTGCTGGGTACTCAGTCCTCAGGGTGCTCAGTGCTCAGGGTGCTGGGTGCTCAGTGCTCGGGGTGCTCGGTGCTCAGTACTCAGGGTGCTGAGTGCTCAGTTCTCAGGGTGCTGGGTGCTCAGTACTCATGGTTCTGGGTGCTCAGTACTCAGGGGGCTGGGTGCTCAGTGCTCAGGGTGCTGGGTGCTCAGTGCTCAGGGTGCTGGGTGCTCAGTGCTCGGGGTGCTGGGTGCTCAGTGCTCGGGGTGCTGGGTGCTCAGTGCTCAGTGCTCAGGGTGTTGGGTGCTCAGTGCTCAGTGCTCAGGGTGCTGGGTGCTCAGTACTCAGGGTGCTGGGTGCTCAGTACTCAGGGTGCTGGGTGCTCAGTGCTCAGGGTGCTGGGTGCTCAGTACTCTGGGTGTTGGGTGCTCAGTACTCAGGGTGCTGGGTGCTCAGTGCTTGGGGTGCTGGGTGCTGAGTGCTCAGGGTGCTGGGTGCTCAGTGCTCGGGGTGCTCGGTGCTCAGTGCTCAGGGTCCTGGGTGTTCAGTACTCAGGGTGCTGGGTGCTTAGTACTCAGGGTGCTCAGTGCTCAGTACACAGGGTGCTGGGTGCTCAGTGCTCGGGGTGCTGGGTGCTCAGTACTCAGCGTGCTGGGTGCTCAGTACTCAGGGTGCTGGGTGCTCAGTGCTCAGGGTGCTGGGTGATCAGTGCTCAGGGTGCTGGGTGCTCAGTGATCGGGGTGCTGGGTGCTCAGTACTCAGGGTGCTCAGTGCTCGGGGAGCTCGGTGTTCAGTACTCAGGGTGCTGGGTGCTCAGTACTCAGTGCTCGGTGTCCTGGGTGCTCCGTGCTCGGGGTGCTGGGTGCTCAGTGCTCTGGGTGATTAGTGCTCAGTACTCAGGGTGCTGGATGCTCAGTACTCAGGGTGCTGGGTGCTCATTCTCGGGGTGCTGGGTGCTCAGTGCTCGGGGTGCTGGGTGCTCAGTACTCAGGGTGCTGGAGGCTCAGTACTCAGGGTGCTGGGTGCTCAGTACTCAGGGTGCTCGGTTCTCAGTACTCAGGGTGCTGGGTGCTCATTCTCGGGGTGCTGGGTGCTCAGTGCTCGGGGTGCTGGGTGCTCAGTACTCAGGGTGCTGGGGGCTCAGTACTCAGGGTGCTGGGTGCTCAGTACTCAGGATGATCTGTTCTCAGTACTCAGGTTGCTGGGTGCTCAGTGCTCGGGGTGCTGGGTGCTCAGAACTCAGGGTGCTGGGTGCTCAGTGCTCGGGGTACTCGGTGCTCAGTACTCAGGGTGCTGGGTGCTCAGTACTCGGAGTGCTGGGTGCTCAGTGCTCAGGGTGCTTGGTGCTCAGTGCTCGGGGTGCTGGGTGCTCAGTGCTGAGGGTGGTGCTGGGTGCTCATTACTCAGGGTCCTGGGTGCTCAGTGCTCAGTGTGCTGGGTGCTCAGTACTCAGGGTGCTGGGTGCTCAGTGCTCAGGGTGATCGGTGCTCAGTACTCAGGGTGCTCAGTACTCAGGGTGCTGGGTGCTCTGTACTCAGGGTGCTGGGTGCTCAGTGCTCGGGGTCCTGGGTGCTCAGTGTGATCGGTGCTCAGTACTCAGGGTGCTGGGTGCTCAGTGCTCAGGGTGCTGGGTACTCAGTCCTCAGGGTGCTCAGTGCTCAGGGTGCTGGGTGCTCAGTGCTCGGGGTGCTCGGTGCTCAGTACTCAGGGTGCTGAGTGCTCAGTACTCAGGGTGCTGGGTGCTCAGTACTCATGGGTCTGGGTGCTCAGTACTCAGGGGGCTGAGTGCTCATTGCTCAGGGTGCTGGGTTCTCAGTGCTCAGGGTGCTGGGTGCTCAGTGCTCGGGGTGCTGGGTGCTCAGTGCTCGGGGTACTGGGTGCTCAGTGCTCAGTGCTCAGGGTGTTGGGTGCTCAGTGCTCGGTGCTCAGGGTGCTGGGTGCTCAGTACTCAGGGTGCTGGGTGCTCAGTACTCAGGGTGCTGGGTGCTCAGTGCTCAGGGTGCTGGGTGCTCAGTACTCTGGGTGTTGGGTGCTCAGTACTCAGGGTGCTGGGTGCTCAGTGCTCGGGGTGCTGGGTGCTCAGTGCTCGGGGTGCTGGGTGCTCAGTGCTCAGGGTGCTGGGTGCTCAGTATTCAGGGTGCTGGGTGCTCAGTGCTCGGGGTGCTCAGTGCTCAGTACTCAGGGTGCTGGGTGCTCAGTACTCAGGGTGCTGGGTGCTCAATGCTCATGGTGCTGGGTGCTCAGTGCTCAGGGTGCTGGGGGCTCAGTGCTCGGGGTGCTGGGTGCTCAGGGCTGTGGTGCTGGGTGCTCAGTGCTCAGTGCTCAGGGTGCTGGGTGCTCAGTGCTCAGTGCTCAGGGTGCTGGTTGCTCAGTACTCAGGGTGCTGGGTGCTCAGTACTCAGGGTGCTGGGTGCTCAGTGCTCGGGGTGCTCCGTGCTCAGTACTCAAGGTGCTGGGTGCTCAGTGCTCAGGGTGCTGGGTGCTCAGTCCTCGGGGTGCTCCGTGCTCAGTGATCAGGGTGCTGGGTGCTCAGTATTCAGGGTGCTCGGTGCTCAGTACTCAGGGTTCTCAGTGCTCAGGGTGCTGGGTCCTCAGTACTCAGGTTGCTCAGTGCTCAGTACTCGGGGTGCTGGGTTCTCAGTACTCAGGGTGCTCAGTGCTCAGTACTCGGGGTGCTGGGTGCTCAGTGCTCAGTGCGCTCAGTGCTCAGTGCTCGGGGTGGTGGGTGCTCAGTTCTCGGGGCGCTGGGTCCTCAGTGCTCGGGGTGCTGGGTGCTCAGTACTAACGGTGCTGTGTGCTCAGTGCTCAGTACTCAGCGTGCTGGGTGCTCAGTGCTCAGAGTGTTGGGTGCTCAGTACTCAGGGTGCTGGGTGCTCAGTGCTCAGTGCTCAGGGTGCTCAGTGCTCAGGGTGCTCAGTGCTCAGGGTGCTGGGTGCTCAGGGTGCTGGGTGCTCAGTGCTCGGGGTGCTGGGTGCTCAGTGCTCAGTGCTCAGGTTGCTGGGTGCTCAGTGCTCAGTGCTCAGGGTGCTGGGTGTTCAGTACTCAGGGTGCTCGGTGCTCAGTGCTCAGGGTGCTGGGTGCCCAGTACTCAGGGTTCTGGGTGCTCAGTGCTCGGGGTGCTGGGTGCTCAGTGCTCAGTGTGATCAGTGCTCAGTACTCAGGGTGCTGGGTGCTCAGTGATCAGGGTGCTGGGTGCTCAGTCCTCAGGGTGCTCAGTATTCAGGGTGCTCGGTGCTCAGTGCTCAGTACTCAGGGTGCTCAGTACTCAGGGTGCTGGGTGCTCAGTGCTCAGGGTGCTCGGTGCTCAGTACTCAGGGTTCTCAGTGCTCAGGGTGCTGGGTGTTCAGTACTCAGGGTGCTCAGTGCTCAGTACCCGGGGTGCTGGGTGCTCAGTACTAAGGTGCTCAGTGCTCAGTACTCGGGGTGCTGGGTGCTCAGTGCTCAGTGTGCTCAGTGCTCAGTGCTCGGGGTGCTGGGTGCTCAGTTCTCGGGGCGCTTGGTGCTCAGTGCTCGGGGTGCTGGGTGCTCAGTACTCAGGGTGCTGTGTGCTCAGTGCTCAGTACTCAGCGTGCTGGGTGCTCAGTGCTCAGAGTTTTGGGTGCTCAGTACTCAAGGTGCTGGGTGCTCAGTGCTCAGTGCTCAGGGTGCTCAGTGCTCAGGGTGCTCAGTGCTCAGGGTGCTGGGTGCTCAGGGTGCTGGGTGCTCAGTGCTCGGGGTGCTGGGTGCTCAGTGCTCAGTGCTCAGGGTGCTGGGTGCTCAGTGCTCAGGGTGCTGGGTGTTCAGTACTCAGGGTGCTCGGTGCTCAGTGCTCAGGGTGCTGGGTGCTCAGTACTCAGGGTTCTGGGTGCTCAGTGCTCGGGGTGCTGGGTGCTCAGTGCTCAGGGTGATCAGTGCTCAGTACTCAGGGTGCTGGGTGCTCAGTGCTCAGGGTGCTGGGTGCTCAGTCCTCAGGGTGCTCAGTACTCAGGGTGCTCGGTGCTCAGTGCTCAGTACTCAGGGTGCTCAGTACTCAGGGTGCTGGGTGCGCAGTGCTCGGGGTGCTGGGTGCTCAGTACTCAGGGTGCTGGGTGCTCAGTACTCGGGGTGCTGGGTGCTCAGTACCCAGGGTGCTGGGTGCTCAGTGCTCGGGGTGCTGGGTGCTCAGTGCTCAGGGTGATCGGTGCTCAGTGCTCAGGGTGCTGGGTGCTCAGTCCTCCGGGTGCTCAGTGCTCAGGGTGCTGGGTGCTCAGTGCTTGGGGTGCTCGGTGCTCAGTACTCAGGGTGCTGAGTGCTCAGTACTCAGGGTGCTGGGTGCTCAGTACTCAGGGTGCTGGGTGCTCAGTACTCAGGGTGCTGGGTGCTCAATGCTCATGGTGCTGGGTGCTCAGTGCTCAGGGTGCTGGGTGCTCAGTGCTCGGGGTGCTGGGTGCTCAGGGCTGTGGTGCTGGGTGCTCAGTGCTCAGTGCTCAGGGTGCTGGGTGCTCAGTGCTCAGTGCTCAGGGTGCTGGTTGCTCAGTACTCAGGGTGCTGGGTGCTCAGTGCTCGGGGTGCTCGGTGCTCAGTACTCAAGGTGCTGGGTGCTCAGTGCTCAGGGTGCTGGGTGCTCAGTCCTCGGGGTGCTCCGTGCTCAGTGATCAGGGTGCTGGGTGCTCAGTACTCAGGGTGCTCGGTGCTCAGTACTCAGGGTTCTCAGTGCTCAGTACTCAGGGTGCTGGGTGCTCAGTGCTCAGGGTGCTGGGTGCTCAGTACTCGGGGTGCTGGGTGCTCAGTGCTCAGGGTGCTCAGTGCTCAGTACTCAGTGCTCAGGGTGCTCAGTGCTCAGTGCTCAGGGTGCTGGGTGTTCAGTACTCAGGGTGCTGGGTGCTCAGTACTCAGGGTGCTGGGTGCTCAGTGCTCAGGGTGCTGGGTGCTCAGTACTCTGGGTGTTGGGTGCTCAGTACTCAGGGTGCTGGGTGCTCCGTGCTCGGGGTGCTGGGTGCTCATTGCTCACGGTGCTGGGTGCTCAGTGCTCAGGGTGCTGGGTGCTCAGTACTCAGGGTGCTGGGTGCTTAGTGCTCGAGGTGCTCGGTGCTCAGTACTCAAGGTGCTGGGTGCTCAGTGCTCAGGGTGCTGGGTGCTCAGTCCTCGGGGTGCTCCGTGCTCAGGGTGCTGGGTGCTCAGCGCTCAGGGTGCTGGGTGCTCAGTGATCGGGGTGCTGGGTGCTGAGTGCTCAGGGTGCTGGGTGCTCCGTGCTCGGGGTGCTGGGTGCTCATTGCTCACGGTGCTGGGTGCTCAGTGCTCAGGGTGCTGGGTGCTCAGTACTCAGGGTGCTGGGTGCTTAGTACTCAGGGTGCTCAGTGCTAAGTACACAGGGTGCTGGGTGCTCAGTGCTCGGGGTGCTGGTTGCTCAGTGCTCAGTACTCAGGGTGCTGGGTACTCAGTGCTCGGGGTGCTGGGTGCTCAGTGCTCAGGGTGCTGGGTGTTCAGTGCTCAGGGTGCTGGGTGCTCAGTGATCGGGGTGCTGGGTGCTCAGTACTCAGGGTGCTCAGTGCTCGGGGAGCTCGGTGCACAGTACTCAGTGTGCTGGGTGCTCAGTACTCAGTGCTCGGGGTCCTGGGTGCTCCGTGCTCGGGGTGCTGGGTGCTCAGTGCTCTGGGTGCTTAGTGCTCAGTACTCAGGGTGCTGGGGGCTCAGTACTCAGGGTGCTGGGGGCTCAGTAATCAGGGTGCTCGGTTCTCAGTATTCAGGGTGCTGGGAGCTCATTCTCGGGGTGCTGGGTGCTCAGTGCTCAGGGTGCTGGGTGCTCAGTACTCTTGGTGCTGGGGGCTCAGTACTCAGGGTGCTGGGTGCTCAGTACTCAGGGTGATCTGTTCTCAGTACTCAGGTTGCTGGGTGGGCAGTGCTCGGGGTGATGGGTGCTCAGTACTCGGGGTGCTCAGTGCTCAGTACTCAGGGTGCTGGGTGCTCAGTACTCAGGGTGCTGGGTGCTCAGTGCTCGGGGTGCTCGGTGCTCAGTGCTCGGGGTGCTGGGTGCTCAGTACTCGGGGTGCTGGGTGCTCAGTGCTCAGGGTGCTGGGTGCTCAGTGCTCGGGGTGCTGGGTGCTCAGTACTGAGGGTGGTGCTGGGTGCTCAGTACTCAGGGTGCTGGGTGCTCAGTGCTCAGGGTGCTGGGTGCTCAGTACTAAGGGTGCTGGGTGCTCACTACTCAGGGTGCTCGGTGCTCAGTACTCAGGGTGCTGGGTGCTCAGTGCTCAGGGTGCTGGGTACTCAGTACTCAGTGTGCTGGGTGCTCAGTACTCAGGGTGCTGGGTGCTCAGTGCTCAGGGTGCTTGGTGCTCAGTGCTCCTGGTGCTGGGTGCTCAGTACTCAGGGTGCTGGGTGCTCAGTGCTCAGGGTGATCGGTGCTCAGTACTCAGGGTGCTCAGTACTCAGGGTGCTGGCTGCTCAGTGCTCGGGGTGCTGGGTGCTCAGTACTCGGGGTGCTGGGTGCTCTGTACTCAGGGTGCTGGGTGCTCAGTTCTCGGGGTCCTGGGTGCTCAGTGCTCAGGGTGATCGGTGCTCAGTACTCAGGGTGCTGGGTGCTCAATGCTCAGGGTGCTGGGTACTCAGTCCTCAGGGTGCTCAGTGCTCAGGGTGCTGGGTGCTCAGTGCTCGGGGTGCTCGGTGCTCAGTACTCAGGGTGCTGAGTGCTCAGTACTTAGGGTGCTGGGTGGTCAGTACTCATGGTGCTGGGTGCTCAGTACTCAGGGGGCTGGGTGCTCAGTGCTCAGTGTGCTGGGTGCTCAGTGCTCAGGGTGCTGGGTGCTCAGTGCTCGGGGTGCTGGGTGCTCAGTGCTCGGGGTGCTGGGTGCTCAGTGCTCAGTGCTCAGGGTGTTGGGTGCTCAGTGCTCAGTGCTCAGGGTGCTGGGTGCTCAGTACTCAGGGTGCTGGGTGCTCAGTACTCAGGGTGCTGGGTGCTCAGTGCTCAGGGTGCTGGGTGCTCAGGACTCTGGGTGTTGGGTGCTCAGTACTCAGGGTGCTGGGTGCTCAATGCTCATGGTGCTGGGTGTTCAGTGCTCAGGGTGCTGGGTGCTCAGTGCTCGGGGTGCTGGGTGCTCAGGGCTGTGGTGCTGGTTGCTTAGTGCTCAGTGCTCAGGGTGCTGGGTGCTCAGTGCTCAGTGCTCAGGGTGCTGGTTGCTCAGTACTCAGGGTGCTGGGCGCTCAGTACTCAGGGTGCTGGGTGCTCAGTGCTCAGGGTGCTCTGTGCTCAGTACTCAGGGTGCTGGGTGCTCAGTGCTCGGGGTGCTGCGTGCTCAGTGCTCAGGGTGCTGGGTGCTCAGTGCTCAAGGTGCTGGGTGCTCAGTGCTCAGGGTGCTGGGTGCTCAGTCCTCGGGGTGCTCCGTGCTCAGTGATCAGGGTGCTGGGTGCTCAGTACTCAGGGTGCTCGGTGCTCAGTACTCAGGGTTCTCAGTGCTCAGTACTCAGGGTGCTGGGTGCTCAGTGCTCAGGGTGCTGGGTGCTCAGTACTCAGGGTGATCAGTGCTCAGTACTCGGAGTGCTTGGTGCTCAGTACTCAGGGTGCTCAGTGCTCAGTACTCGGGGTGCTGGGTGCTCAGTGCTCAGGGTGCTCAGTGCTCAGGGTGTTGGGTGCTCAGTGCTCAGTGCTCAGGGTGCTGGGTGCTCAGTACTCAGGGTGCTGGGTGCTCAGTACTCAGGGTGCTGGGTGCTCAATGCTCATGGTGCTGGGTGCTCAGTGCTCAGGGTGCTGGGTGCTCAGTGCTCGGGGTGCTGGGTGCTCATTGCTCACGGTGCTGGGTGCTCAGTGCTCAGGGTGCTGGGTGCTCAGTACTCAGGGTGCTCGGTGCTCAGTACTCAGGGTTCTCAGTGCTCAGGGTGCTGGGTCCTCAGTACTCAGGGTGCTCAGTGCTCAGTACTCGGGGTGCTGGGTTCTCAGTACTCAGGATGCTCAGTGCTCAGTACTCGGGGTGCTGGGTTCTCAGTACTCAGGGTGCTCAGTGCTCAGTACTCGGGGTGCTGGGTGCTCAGTGCTCAGTGTGCTCAGTGCTCAGTGCTCGGGGTGGTGGGTGCTCAGTTCTCGGGGCGCTGGGTCCTCAGTGCTCGGGGTGCTGGGTGCTCAGTACTAAGGGTGCTGTGTGCTCAGTGCTCAGTACTCAGCGTGCTGGGGGCTCAGTGCTCAGAGTGTTGGGTGCTCAGTACTCAGGGTGCTGGGTGCTCAGTGCTCAGTGCTCAGGGTGCTCAGTGCTCAGGGTGCTCAGTGCTCAGGGTGCTGGTTGCTCAGGGTGCTGGATGCTCAGTGCTCGGGGTGCTGGGTGCTCAGTGCTCAGTGCTCAGGTTGCTGGGTGCTCAGTGCTCAGTGCTCAGGGTGCTGGGTGTTCAGTACTCAGGGTGCTCGGTGCTCAGTGCTCAGGGTGCTGGGTGCTCAGTACTCAGGGTTCTGGGTGCTCAGTGCTCGGGGTGCTGGGTGCTCAGTGCTCAGTGTGATCAGTGCTCAGTACTCAGGGTGCTGGGTGCTCAGTGCTCAGGGTGCTGGGTGCTCAGTCCTCAGGGTGCTCAGTACTCAGGGTGCTCGGTGCTCAGTGCTCAGTACTCAGGGTGCTCAGTACTCAGGTTGCTGGGTGCTCAGTGCTCAGGGTGCTCGGTGCTCAGTACTCAGGGTTCTCAGTGCTCAGGGTGCTGGGTGTTCAGTACTCAGGGTGCTCAGTGCTCAGTACCCGGGGTGCTGGGTGCTCAGTACTAAGGTGCTCAGTGCTCAGTACTCGGGGTGCTGGGTGCTCAGTGCTCAGTGTGCTCAGTGCTCAGTGCTCGGGGTGCTGGGTGCTCAGTTCTCGGGGCGCTTGGTGCTCAGTGCTCGGGGTGCTGGGTGCTCAGTACTCAGGGTGCTGTGTGCTCAGTGCTCAGTACTCAGCGTGCTGGGTGCTCAGTGCTCAGAGTTTTGGGTGCTCAGTACTCAAGGTGCTGGGTTCTCAGTGCTCAGTGCTCAGGGTGCTCAGTGCTCAGGGTGCTCAGTGCTCAGGGTGCTGGGTGCTCAGGGTGCTGGGTGCTCAGTGCTCGGGGTGCTGGGTGCTCAGTGCTCAGTGCTCAGGGTGCTGGGTGCTCAGTGCTCAGTGCTCAGGGTGCTGGGTGTTCAGTACTCAGGGTGCTCGGTGCTCAGTGCTCAGGGTGCTGGGTGCTCAGTACTCAGGGTTCTGGGTGCTCAGTGCTCGGGGTGCTGGGTGCTCAGTGCTCAGGGTGATCAGTGCTCAGTACTCAGGGTGCTGGGTGCTCAGTGCTCAGGGTGCTGGGTGCTCAGTCCTCAGGGTGCTCAGTCCTCAGGGTGCTCGGTGCTCAGTGCTCAGTACTCAGGGTGCTCAGTACTCAGGGTGCTGGGTGCTCAGTGCTCGGGGTGCTGGGTGCTCAGTACTCAGGGTGCTGGGTGCTCAGTACTCGGGGTGCTGGGTGCTCAGTACCCAGGGTGCTGGGTGCTCAGTGCTCGGGGTGCTGGGTGCTCAGTGCTCAGGGTGATCGGTGCTCAGTGCTCAGGGTGCTGGGTGCTCAGTGCTCGGGGTGCTCGGTGCTCAGTACTCAGGGTGCTGAGTGCTCAGTACTCAGGGTGCTGGGTGCTCAGTACTCAGGGTGCTGGGTGCTCAGTACTCAGGGTGCTGGGTGCTCAATGCTCATGGTGCTGGGTGCTCAGTGCTCAGGGTGCTGGGTGCTCAGTGCTCGGGGTGCTGGGTGCTCAGGGCTGTGGTGCTGGGTGCTCAGTGCTCAGTGCTCAGGGTGCTGGGTGCTCAGTGCTCAGTGCTCAGGGTGCTGGTTGCTCAGTACTCAGGGTGCTGGGTGCTCAGTACTCAGGGTGCTGGGTGCTCAGTGCTCGGGGTGCTCGGTGCTCAGTACTCAAGGTGCTGGGTGCTCAGTGCTCAGGGTGCTGGGTGCTCAGTCCTCGGGGTGCTCCGTGCTCAGTGATCAGGGTGCTGGGTGCTCAGTACTCAGGGTGCTCGGTGCTCAGTACTCAGGGTTCTCAGTGCTCAGTACTCAGGGTACTGGGTGCTCAGTGCTCAGGGTGCTGGGTGCTCAGTACTCGGGGTGCTGGGTGCTCAGTGCTCAGGGTGCTCAGTGCTCAGTACTCAGTGCTCAGGGTGCTCAGTGCTCAGTGCTCAGGGTGCTGGGTGTTCAGTACTCAGGGTGCAGGGTGCTCAGTACTCAGGGTGCTGGGTGCTCAGTGCTCAGGGTGCTGGGTGCTCAGTACTCTGGGTGTTGGGTGCTCAGTACTCAGGGTGCTGGGTGCTCCGTGCTCGGGGTGCTGGGTGCTCATTGCTCACGGTGCTGGGTGCTCAGTGCTCAGGGTGCTGGGTGCTCAGTACTCAGGGTGCTGGGTGCTTAGTGCTCGAGGTGCTCGGTGCTCAGTACTCAAGGTGCTGGGTGCTCAGTGCTCAGGGTGCTGGGTGCTCTGTCCTCGGGGTGCTCCGTGCTCAGGGTGCTGGGTGCTCAGCGCTCAGGGTGCTGGGTGCTCAGTGATCGGGGTGCTGGGTGCTGAGTGCTCAGGGTGCTGGGTGCTCAGTGCTCGGGGTGCTCGGTGCTCAGTGCTCAGGGTCCTGGGTACTCAGTACTCAGGGTGCTGGGTGCTTAGTACTCAGGGTGCTCAGTGCTAAGTACACAGGGTGCTGGGTGCTCAGTGCTCGGGGTGCTGGTTGCTCAGTGCTCAGTACTCAGGGTGCTGGGTACTCAGTGCTCGGGGTGCTGGGTGCTCAGTGCTCAGGGTGCTGGGTGATCAGTGCTCAGGGTGCTGGGTGCTCAGTTATCGGGGTGCTGGGTGCTCAGTACTCAGGGTCCTCAGTGCTCGGGGAGCTCGGTGCTCAGTACTCAGGGTGCTGGGTGCTCAGTACTCAGTGCTCGGGGTCCTGGGTGCTCCGTGCTCGGGGTGCTGGGTGCTCAGTGCTCTGGGTGCTTAGTGCTCAGTACTCAGGGTGCTGGGGGCTCAGTACTCAGGGTGCTGTGGGCTCAGTAATCAGGGTGCTCGGTTCTCAGTATTCAGGGTGCTGGGTGCTCAGTATTGAGGGTGGTGCTGGGTGCTCAGTACTCAGGGTGCTGGGTGCTCAGTGCTCAGGGTGCTGGGTGCTCAGTACTAAGGGTGCTGGGTGCTCACTACTCAGGGTGCTCGGTGCTCAGTACTCAGGGTGCTGGCTGCTCAGTGCTCAGGGTGCTGGGTACTCAGTACTCAGGGTGCTGGGTGCTCAGTACTCAGGGTGCTGGGTGCTTAGTGCTCAGGGTGCTTGGTGCTCAGTGCTCCTGGTGCTGGGTGCTCAGTACTCAGGGTGCTGGGTGCTCAGTGCTCAGGGTGATCGGTGCTCAGTACTCAGGGTGCTCAGTACTCAGGGTGCTGGCTGCTCAGTGCTCAGGGTGCTGGGTGCTCAGTACTCGGGGTGCTGGGTGCTCTGTACTCAGGGTGCTGGGTGCTCAGTTCTCGGGGTCCTGGGTGCTCAGTGCTCAGGGTGATCGGTGCTCAGTACTCAGGGTGCTGGGTGCTCAGTGCTCAGGGTGCTGGGTACTCAGTCCTCAGGGTGCTCAGTGCTCAGGGTGCTGGGTGCTCAGTGCTCGGGGTGCTCGGTGCTCAGTACTCAGGGTGCTGAGTGCTCAGTACTTAGGGTGCTGGGTGGTCAGTACTCATGGTGCTGGGTGCTCAGTACTCAGGGGGCTGGGTGCTCAGTGCTCAGGGTGCTGGGTGCTCAGTGCTCAGGGTGCTGGGTGCTCAGTGCTCGGGGTGCTGGGTGCTCAGTGCTCGGGGTGCTGGGTGCTCAGTGCTCAGTGCTCAGCGTGTTGGGTGCTCAGTGCTCAGTGCTCAGGGTGCTGGGTGCTCAGTACTCAGGGTGCTGGGTGCTCAGTACTCAGGGTGCTGGGTGCTCAGTGCTCAGGGTGCTGGGTGCTCAGGACTCTGGGTGTTGGGTGCTCAGTTCTCAGGGTGCTGGGTGCTCAATGCTCATGGTGCTGGGTGTTCAGTGCTCAGGGTGCTGGGTGCTCAGTGCTCGGGGTGCTGGGTGCTCAGGGCTGTGGTGCTGGGTGCTCAGTGCTCAGTGCTCAGGGTTCTGGGTGCTCAGTGCTCAGTGCTCAGGGTGCTGGTTGCTCAGTACACAGGGTGCTGGGTGCTCAGTACTCAGGGTGCTGGGTGCTCAGTGCTCAGGGTGCTCTGTGCTCAGTACTCAGGGTGCTGGGTGCTCAGTGCTCGGGGTGCTGCGTGCTCAGTGCTCAGGGTGCTGGGTGCTCAGTGCTCAAGGTGCTGGGTGCTCAGTGCTCAGGGTGCTGGGATCTCAGTCCTCGGGGTGCTCCGTGCTCAGTGATCAGGGTGCTGGGTGCTCAGTACTCAGGGTGCTCGGTGCTCAGTACTCAGGGTTCTCAGTGCTCAGTACTCAGGGTGCTGGGTGCTCAGTGCTCAGGGTGCTGGGTGCTCAGTACTCAGGGTGCTCAGTGCTCAGTACTCGGAGTGCTTGGTGCTCAGTACTCAGGGTGCTCAGTGCTCAGTACTCGGGGTGCTGGGTGCTCAGTGCTCAGGGTGCTCAGTGCTCAGTGCTCGGGGTGCTGGGTGCTCAGTGCTCGGGGCGCTGGGTGCTCAGTGCTCGGGGTGCTGGGTGCTCAGTGCTCGGGGTGCTGGGTGCTCAGTGCTCGAGGCGCTGGGTGCTCAGTGCTCGGGGTGCTGGGTGCTCAGTACTCGGGGTGCTGGGTGCTCAGTGCTCAGGGTGCTCTGTGCTCAGTTCTCAGTGCTCAGGGTGCTCAGTGCTCAGTGCTCAGGGTGCTGGGTGTTCAGTACTCAGGGTGCTGGGTGCTCAGTACTCAGGGTGCTGGGTGCTCAGTGCTCAGGGTGCTGGGTTCTCAGTACTCAGGGTGCTGGGTGCTTAGTGCTCGAGGTGCTCGGTTCTCAGTACTCAAGGTGCTGGGTGCTCAGTGCTCAGGGTGCTGGGTGCTCAGTCATCGGGGTGCTCCGTGCTCAGGGTGCTGGGTGCTCAGGGCTCAGGGTGCTGGGTGCTCAGTGCTCGGGGTGCTGGGTGCTGAGTGCTCAGGGTGCTGGGTGCTCAGTGCTCGGGGTGCTCGTTGCTCAGTGCTCAGGGTCCTGGGTACTCAGTACTCAGGGTGCTGGGTGCTTAGTACTCAGTGTGCTCAGTGCTAAGTACACAGGGTGCTGGGTGCTCAGTGCTCGGCGTGCTGGTTGCTCAGTGCTCAGTACTCAGGGTGCTGGGTACTCAGTGCTCAGAGTGCTGGGAGATCAGTGCTCAGGGTGCTGGGTGCTCAGTGATCGGGGTGCTGGGTGCTCAGTACTCAGGGTGCTCAGTGCTCGGGGAGCTCGGTGCTCAGTACTCAGGGTGCTGGGTGCTCAGTACTCAGGGTGCTGGGTGCTCAGTACTCAGTGCTCGGGGTCCTGGTTGCTCCGTGCTCGGGGTGCTGGGTGCTCAGTGCTCTGGGTGCTTAGTGCTCAGTACTCAGGGTGCTGGGTGCTCAGTACTCATGGTGCTGGGTGCTCATTCTCAGGGTGCTGGGTGCTCAGTGCTCGGGTTGCTGGGTGCTCAGTACTCAGGGTGCTGGGGGCTCAGTACTGAGGGTGGTGCTGGGTGCTCAGTACTCAGGGTGCTGGGTGCTCAGTGCTCAGGGTGCTGGGTGCTCAGTACTAAGGGTGCTGGGTGCTCACTACTCAGGGTGCTCGGTGCTCAGTACTCAGGGTGCTGGGTGCTCAGTGCTCAGGGTGCTGGGTACTCAGTACTCAGGGTGCTGGGTGCTCAGTACTCACGGTGCTGGGTGCTCAGTGCTCAGGGTGCTTGGTGCTCAGTGCTCCTGGTGCTGGGTGCTCAGTACTCAGGGTGCTGGGTGCTCAGTGCTCAGGGTGATCGGTGCTCAGTACTCAGGGTGCTCAGTACTCAGGGTGCTGGCTGCTCAGTGCTCGGGGTGCTGGGTGCTCAGTACTCGGGGTGCTGGGTGCTCTGTAGTCAGGGTGCTGGGTGCTCAGTTCTCGGGGTCCTGGGTGCTCAGTGCTCAGGGTGATCGGTGCTCAGTATTCAGGGTGCTGGGTGCTCAGTGCTCAGGGTGCTGGGTACTCAGTCCTCAGGGTGCTCAGTGCTCAGGGTGCTGGGTGCTCAGTGCTCGGGGTGCTCGGTGCTCAGTACTCAGGGTGCTGAGTGCTCAGTACTTAGGGTGCTGGGTGGTCAGTACTCATGGTGCTGGGTGCTCAGTACTCAGGGGGCTGGGTGCTCAGTGCTCAGTGTGCTGGGTGCTCAGTGCTCAGGGTGCTGGGTGCTCAGTGCTCGGGGTGCTGGGTGCTCAGTGCTCGGGGTGCTGGGTGCTCAGTGCTCAGTGCTCAGGGTGTTGGGTGCTCAGTGCTCAGGGTGCTGGGTGCTCATTACTCAGGGAGCTGGGTGCTCAGTACTCAGGGTGCTGGGTGCTCAGTGCTCAGGGTGCTGGGTGCTCAGTACTCAGGGAGCTGGGTGCTCAGTACTCAGGGTGCTGGGTGCTCAGTGCTCAGGGTGCTGGGTGCTCAGTACTCAGGGTGCTGGGTGCTCAGTACTCAGGGTGCTGGGTGCTCAGTACTCAGTGCTCGGGGTCCTGGGTGCTCCGTGCTCGGGGTGCTGGGTGCTCAGTGCTCTGGGTGCTTAGTGCTCAGTACTCAGGGTGCTGGGTGCTCAGTACTCAGGGTGCTGGGTGCTCATTCTCGGGGTGCTGGGTGCTCAGTGCTCGGGGTGGTGGGTGCTCAGTACTCAGGGTGCTGGGGGCTCAGTACTCAGGGTGCTGCGTGCTCAGTAATCAGGGTGCTCGGTTCTCAGTATTCAGGGTGCTGGGTGCTCAGTGCTCAGGGTGCTGGGTGCTCAGTGCTCAGGGTGCTGGGTGCTCAGTACTCTTGGTGCTGGGGGCTCAGTACTCAGGATGCTGGATGCTCAGTACTCAGGGTGATCTGTTCTCAGTACTCAGGTTGCTGGGTCGTCAGTGCTCGGGGTGATGGGTGCTCCGTACTCGGGGTGCTCAGTGCTCAGTACTCAGGGTGCTGGGTGCTCAGTACTCAGGGTGCTGGGTGCTCAGTGCTCGGGGTGCTCGGTGCTCAGTGCTCGGGGTGCTGGGTGCTCAGTACTCGGGGTGCTGGGTGCTCAGTGCTCTGGGTGCTGGGTGCTCAGTGCTCGGGGTGCTGGGTGATCAGTACTAAGGGTGCTGGGTGCTCAGTACTCAGGGTGCTCGGTGCTCAGTACTCAGGGTGCTGGGTGCTCAGTGCTCAGGGTGCTGGGTACTCAGTACTCAGGGTGCTCAGTACTCAGGGTGCTGGCTGCTCAGTGCTCGGGGTGCTGGGTGCTCAGTACTCGGGGTGCTGGGTGCTCAGTACTCAGGGTGCTGGGTGCTCAGTGCTCAGGGTGATCGGTGCTCAGTACTCAGGGTGCTCAGTACTCAGGGTGCTGGCTGCTCAGTGCTCGGGGTGCTGGGTGCTCAGTACTCGGGGTGCTGGGTGCTCTGTACTCAGGGTGCTGGGTGCTCAGTTCTCGGGGTCCTGGGTGCTCAGTGCTCAGGGTGATCGGTGCTCAGTACTCAGGGTGCTGGGTGCTCAGTGCTCAGGGTGCTGGGTACTCAGTGCTCGGGGTGCTGGGTGCTCAGTGCTCAGTGCTCAGGGTGCTGGGTGCTCAGTGCTCAGTGCTCAGGGTGCTGGGTGTTCAGAACTCAGGGTGCTGGGTGCTCAGTGCTCAGGGTGCTGGGTGCTCAGTACTCAGGGTTCTGGGTACTCAGTGCTCGGGGTGCTGGGTGCTCAGTGCTCAGGGTGATCAGTGCTCAGTACTCAGGGTGCTGGGTGCTCAGTGCTCAGGGTGCTGGGTGCTCAGTCCTCAGGGTGCTCAGTACTCAGGGTGCTCGGTGCTCAGTGCTCAGTACTCAGGGTGCTCAGTACTCAGGGTGCTGGGTGCTCAGTGCTCGGGGTGCTGGGTGCTCAGTACTCAGGGTGCTGGGTGCTCAGTACTCGGGGTGCTGGGTGCTCATGACTCAGGGTCCTGGGTGCTCAGTGCTCGGGGTGCTGGGTGCTCAGTGCTCAGGGTGATCGGTGCTCAGTGCCCAGGGTGCTGGGTGCTCAGTCCTCCGGGTGCTCAGTACTCAGGGTGCTGGGTGCTCAGTGCTCGGGGTGCTCGGTGCTCAGTACTCAGGGTGCTGAGTGCTCAGTACTCAGGGTGCTGGGTGCTCAGTACTCAGGGTGCTGGGTGCTCAGTACTCAGGGTGCTGGGTGCTCAATGCTCATGGTGCTGGGTGCTCAGTGCTCAGGGTGCTGGGTGCTCAGTGCTCGGGGTGCTGGGTGCTCAGGGCTGTGGTGCTGGGTGCTCAGTGCTCAGGGTGCTCAGTGCTCGGGGAGCTCGGTGCTCAGTACTCAGGGTGCTGGGTGCTCAGTACTCAGTGCTCGGGGTCCTGGGTGCTCCGTGCTCGGGGTGCTGGGTGCTCAGTGCTCTGGGTGCTTAGTGCTCAGTACTCAGGGTGCTGGGTGCTCAGTACTCAGGGTGCTGGGTGCTCATTCTCGGGGTGCTGGGTGCTCAGTGCTCGGGGTGCTGGGTGCTCAGTACTCAGGGTGCTGGGTGCTCAGTGCTCAGGGTGATCGGTGCTCAGTACTCAGGGTGCTGGGTGCTCAGTGCTCGGGGTGCTGGGTGCTCAGTACTCAGGGTGCTCAGTGCTCAGGGTGCTGGGTGCTCAGTGCTCGGGGTGCTCGGTGCTCAGTACTCAGGGTGCTGAGTGCTCAGTACTCAGGGTGCTGGGTGGTCAGTACTCATGGTGCTGGGTGCTCAGTACTCAGGGGGCTGTGTTCTCAGTGCTCAGGGTGCTGGGTGCTCAGTGCTCAGGGTGCTGGGTGCTCAGTGCTCGGGGTGCTGGGTGCTCAGTGCTCGGGGTGCTGGCTGCTCAGTGCTCGGGGTGCTGGCTGCTCAGTGCTCAGTGCTCGGGGTGCTGGGTGCTCAGGGCTGTGGTGCTGGGTGCTCAGTGCTCAGTGCTCAGGGTGCTGGGTGCTCAGTGCTCAGTGCTCAGGGTGCTGGTTGCTCAGTACTCAGGGTGCTGGGTGCTCAGTACTCAGGGTGCTGGGTGCTCAGTGCTCAGGGTGCTCTGTGCTCAGTGCTCAGGGTGCTGGGTGCTCAGTGCTCGGGGTGCTGCGTGCTCAGTGCTCAGGGTGCTGGGTGCTCAGTGCTCAGGGTGCTGGGGGCTCAGTACTCAGGGGGCTGGGTGCTCAGTGCTCGGGGTGCTCGGTGCTCACTACTCAAGGTGCTGGGTGCTCAGTGCTCAGGGTGCTGGGTGCTCAGTCCTCGGGGTGCTCCGTGCTCAGTGATCAGGGTGCTGGGTGCTCAGTACTAAGGGTGCTCGGTGCTCAGTACTCAGGGTTCTCAGTGCTCAGTACTCAGGGTGCTGGGTGCTCAGTGCTCAGTGTGCTGGGTGCTCAGTACTCAGGGTGCTCAGTGCTCAGTACTCGGAGTGCTTGGTGCTCAGTACTCAGGGTGCTCAGTGCTCAGTACTCGGGGTGCTGGGTGCTCAGTGCTCAGGGTGCTCAGTGCTCAGTGCTCGGGGTGCTGGGTGCTCAGTGCTCGGGGCGCTGGGTGCTCAGTGCTCGGGGTGCTGGGTGCTCAGTGCTCGGGGTGCTGGGTGCTCAGTGCTCGGGGCGCTGGGTGCTCAGTGCTCGGGGTGCTGGGTGCTCAGTACTCGGGGTGCTTGGTGCTCAGTGCTCAGGGTGCTCAGTGCTCAGTATTCAGTGCTCAGGGTGCTCAGTGCTCAGTGCTCAGGGTGCTGGGTGTTCAGTACTCAGGGTGCTGGGTGCTCAGTACTCAGGGTGCTGGGTGCTGAGTGCTCAGGGTGCTGGGTGCTCAGTACTCTGTGTGTTGGGTGCTCAGTACTCAGGCTGCTGGGTGCTCCGTGCTCGGGGTGCCGGGTGCTCATTGCTCACGGTGCTGGGTGCTCAGTGCTCAGGGTGCTGGGTGCTCAGTACTCAGGGTGCTGGGTGCTTAGTGCTCGAGGTGCTCGGTGCTCAGTACTCAAGGTGCTGGGTGCTCAGTGCTCACGGTGCTGGGTGCTCAGTCCTCGGGGTGCTCCGTGCTCAGGGTGCTGGGTGCTCAGCGCTCAGGGTGCTGGGTGCTCAGTGCTCGGGGTGCTGGGTGCTGAGTGCTCAGGGTGCTGGGTGCTCAGTGCTCGGGGTGCTCGGTGCTCAGTGCTCAGGGTCCTGGGTACTCAGTACTCAGGGTGCTGGGTGCTTACTACTCAGGGTGCTCAGTGCTAAGTACACAGGGTGCTGGGTGCTCAGTGCTCGGCGTGCTGGTTGCTCAGTGATCGGGGTGCTGGGTGCTCAGTACTCAGGGTGCTCAGTGCTCGGGGAGCTCGGTGCTCAGTACTCAGGGTGCTGCGTGCTCAGTACTCAGTGCTCGGGGTCCTGGGTGCTCCCTGCTCGGGGTGCTGGGTGCTCAGTGTTCTGGGTGCTTAGTGCTCAGTACTCAGGGTGCTGGGTGCTCAGTACTCAGGGTGCTGGGTGCTCATTCTCGGGGTGCTGGGTGCTCAATGCTCGGGGTGCTGGGTGCTCAGTACTCAGGGTGCTGGGGGCTCAGTACTCAGGGTGCTGCGTGCTCAGTAATCAGGGTGCTCGGTTCTCAGTATTCAGGGTGCTGGGTGCTCATTCTAGGGGTGCTGGGTGCTCAGTGCTCAGGGTGCTGGGTGCTCAGTACTCTTGGTGCTGGGGGCTCAGTACTCAGGGTGCTGGGTGCTCAGTACTCAGGGTGATCTGTTCTCAGTACTCAGGTTGCTGGGTGGTCAGTGCTCGGGGTGATGGGTACTCAGTACTCGGGGTGCTCAGTGCTCAGTACTCAGGGTGCTGGGTGCTCAGTACTCAGGGTGCTGGGTGCTCAGTGCTCGGGGTGCTCGGTGCTCAGTGCTCGGGGTGCTGGGTGCTCAGTACTCGGGGTGCTGGGTGCTCAGTGCTCAGGGTGCTGGGTGCTCAGTGCTCCGGGTGCTGGGTGCTCAGCACTGAGGGTGGTGCTGGGTGCTCAGTACTCAGGGTGCTGGGTGCTCAGTGCTCAGGGTGCTGGGTGCTCAGTACTAAGGGTGCTGGGTGCTCAGTACTCAGGGTGCTCGGTGCTCAGTACTCAGGGTGCTGGGTGCTCAGTGCTCAGGGTGATGGGTACTCAGTACTCAGGGTGCTGGGTGCTCAGTACTCAGGGTGCTGGGTGCTCAGTGCTCAGGGTGCTTGGTGCTCAGTGCTCCTGGTGCTGGGTGCTCAGTACTCAGGGTGCTGGGTGCTCAGTGCTCAGGGTGATCGGTGCTCAGTACTCAGGGTGCTCAGTACTCAGGGTGCTGGCTGCTCAGTGCTCGGGGTGCTGGGTACTCAGTGCTCAGGGTGATCGGTGCTCAGTACTCAGGGTGCTGGGTGCTCAGTGCTCAGGGTGCTGGGTACTCAGTCCTCAGGGTGCTCAGTGCTCAGGGTGCTGGGTGCTCAGTGCTCGGGGTGCTCGGTGCTCAGTACTCAGGGTGCTGAGTGCTCAGTACTCAGGGTGCTGGGTGGTCAGTACTCATGGTGCTGGGTGCTCAGTACTCAGGGGGCTGTGTGCTCAGTGCTCAGGGTGCTGGGTGCTCAGTGCTCAGGGTGCTGGGTGCTCAGTGCTCGGGCTGCTGGGTGCTCAGTGCTCGGGGTGCTGGGTGCTCAGTGCTCAGTGCTCAGGGTGTTGGGTGCTCAGTGCTCAGTGCTCAGGGTGCTGGGTGCTCAGTACTCAGGGTGCTGGGTGCTCAGTACTCAGGGTGCTGGGTGCTCAGTGCTCAGGGTGCTGGGTGCTCAGGACTCTGGGTGTTGGGTGCTCAGTACTCAGGGTGCTGGGTGCTCAGTGCTCGGGGTGCTGGGTGCTCAGTGCTCGGGGTGCTGGGTGCTCAGTGCTCAGGGTGCTGGGTGCTCAGTATTCAGGGTGCTGGGTGCTCAGTGCTCGGGGTGCTCGGTGCTCAGTACTCAAGGTGCTGGGTGCTCAGTGCTCAGGGTGTTGGGTGCTCAGTCCTCGGGGTGCTCCGTGCTCAGTACTCAGGGTGCTGGGTGCTCAGTACTCAGGGTGCTCGGTGCTCAGTACTCAGGGTTCTCAGTGCTCAGGGTGCTGGGTGCTCAGTACTCAGGGTGCTCAGTGCTCAGTACTCGGGGTGCTGGGTGCTCAGTACTCTGGGTGCTCAGTGCTCAGTACACGGGGTGCTGGGTACTCAGTGCTCGGGGCGCTGGGTGCTCAGTGCTCGAGGTGCTGGTTGCTCAGTACTCAGGGTGCTGTGTGCTCAGTGCTCAGTACTCAGCGTGCTGGGTGCTCAGTGCTCAGGGTGCTGGGTGCTCAGTGCTCGGGGTGCTCGGTGCTCAGTACTCAGGGTCCTGAGTGCTCAGTACTCAGGGTGCTGGGGGCTCAGTACTCAGGGTGCTGGGTGCTCAGTACTCAGGGTGCTGGGTGCTCAATGCTCATGGTGCTGGCTGCTCAGTGCTCAGGGTGCTGGGTGCTCAGTGCTCGGGGTGCTGGGTGCTCAGGGCTGTGGTGCTGGGTGCTCAGTGTTCAGTGCTCAGTGCTCAGGGTGCTGGGTGCTCAGTGCTCAGTGCTCAGGGTGCTGGTTGCTCAGTACTCAGGGTCCTGGGTGCTCAGTACTCAGGGTGCTGGGTGCTCAGTGCTCAGGGTGCTCTGTGCTCAGTACTCAGAATGATGGGTGCTCAGTGCTCGGGGTGCTGCGTGCTCAGTGCTCAGGGTGCTGGGTGCTCAGTGCTCAGGGTGCTGGGTGCTCAGTACTCAGGGTGCTGGGTGCTCAGTGCTCGGGGTGCTCGGTGCTCAGTACTCAAGGTGCTGGGTGCTCAGTGCTCAGGGTGCTGGGTGCTCAGTCCTCGGGGTGCTCCGTGCTCAGTGATCAGGGTGCTGGGTGCTCAGTACTCAGGGTACTCAGTGCTCAGTACTCAGGGTTCTCAGTGCTCAGTACTCAGGGTGCTGGGTGCTCAGTGCTCAGGGTGCTCAGTGCTCAGTGCTTGGGGTGCTGGGTGCTCAGTGCTCGGGGAGCTCGGTGCTCAGTACTCAGGGTGCTGGGTGCTCAGTACTCAGTGCTCGGGGTCCTGGGTGCTCCGTGTTCGGGGTGCTGGGTGCTCAGTGCTCTGGGTGCTTAGTGCTCAGTACTCAGGGTGCTGGGTGCTCAGTACTCAGGGTGCTGGGTGCTCATTCTCGGGGTGCTGGGTGCTCAGTGCTCGGGGTGCTGGGTGCTCAGTACTCAGGGTGCTCAGTGCTCAGGGTGCTGGGTGCTCAGTGCTCGGGGTGCTCGGTGCTCAGTACTCAGGGTGCTGAGTGCTCAGTACTCAGGGTGCTGGGTGCTCACTACTCAGGGGGCTGGGTTCTCAGTGCTCAGGGTGCTGGGTGCTCAGTGCTCAGGGTGCTGGGTGCTCAGTGCTCGGGGTGCTGGGTGCTCAGTGCTCGGGGTGCTGGGTGCTCAGTGCTCAGTGCTCAGGGTGTTGGGTGCTCAGTGCTCAGTGCTCAGGGTGCTGGGTGCTCAGTACTCAGGGTGCTGGGTGCTCAGTACTCAGGGTGCTGGGTGCTCAGTGCTCAGGGTGCTGGGTGCTCAGGACTCTGGGTGTTGGGTGCTCAGTACTCAGGGTGCTGGGTGCTCAATGCTCATGGTGCTGGGTGCTCAGTGCTCAAGGTGCTGGGTGCTCAGTGCTCGGGGTGCTGGGTGCTCAGGGCTCAGGGTGCTGGGTGCTCAGTACTCAGGGTGCTGGGTGCTTAGTGCTCGAGGTGCTCGGTGCTCAGTACTCAAGGTGCTGGGTGCTCAGTGCTCAGGGTGCTGGGTGCTCAGTCCTCGGGGTGCTCCGTGCTCAGGGTGCTGGGTGCTCAGCGCTCAGGGTGCTGGGTGCTCAGTGCTCGGGGTGCTGGGTGCTGAGTGCTCAGGGTGCTGGGTGCTCAGTGCTCGGGGTGCTCGGTGCTCAGTGCTCAGGGTCCTGGGTACTCAGTACTCAGGGTGCTGGGTGCTTACTACTCAGGGTGCTCAGTGCTAAGTACACAGGGTGCTGGGTGCTCAGTGCTCGGCGTGCTGGTTGCTCAGTGCTCAGGGTGCTGGGTGATCAGTGCTCAGGGTGCTGGGTGCTCAGTGATCGGGGTGCTGGGTGCTCAGTACTCAGGGTGCTCAGTGCTCGTGGAGCTCGGTGCTCAGTACTCAGGGTGCTGGGTGCTCAGTACTCAGTGCTCGGGGTCCTGGGTGCTCCCTGCTCGGGGTGCTGGGTGCTCAGTGTTCTGGGTGCTTAGTGCTCAGTACTCAGGGTGCTGGGTGCTCAGTACTCAGGGTGCTGGGGGCTCAGTACTCAGGGTG
The DNA here is from genome assembly GCF_018167655.1 of Microtus oregoni. NCBI lineage: Eukaryota > Metazoa > Chordata > Mammalia > Rodentia > Cricetidae > Microtus > Microtus oregoni. The sequence continues at coordinate 3,318,058 of NW_024544028.1, read as the reverse complement.
CTGCGTGCTCAGTAATCAGGGTGCTCGGTTCTCAGTATTCAGGGTGCTGGGTGCTAATTCTAGGGGTGCTGGGTGCTCAGTGCTCAGGGTGCTGGGTGCTCAGTACTCTTGGTGCTGGGGGCTCAGTACTCAGGGTGCTGGGTGCTCAGTACTCAGGGTGATCTTTTCTCAGTACTCAGGTTGCTGGGTGGTCAGTGCTCGGGGTGATGGGTACTCAGTACTCGGGGTGCTCAGTGCTCAGTACTCAGGGTGCTCCGTGCTCAGTACTCAGGGTGCTGGGTGCTCAGTGCTCGGGGTGCTCGGTGCTCAGTGCTCGGGGTGCTGGGTGCTCAGTACTCGGGGTGCTGGGTGCTCAGTGCTCAGGGAGCTGGGTGCTCAGTGCTCGGGGTGCTGGGTGCTCAGTACTGAGGGTGGTGCTGGGTGCTCAGTACTCAGGGTGCTGGGTGCTCAGTGCTCAGGGTGCTGGGTGCTCAGTACTAAGGGTGCTGGGTGCTCAGTACTCAGGGTGCTCGGTGCTCAGTACTCAGGGTGCTGGGTGCTCAGTGCTCAGGGTGATGGGTACTCAGTACTCAGGGTGCTGGGTGCTCAGTACTCAGGGTGCTGGGTGCTCAGTGCTCAGGGTGCTTGGTGCTCAGTGCTCCTGGTGCTGGGTGCTCAGTACTCAGGGTGCTGGGTGCTCAGTGCTCAGGGTGATCGGTGCTCAGTACTCAGGGTGCTCAGTACTCAGGGTGCTGGCTGTTCAGTGCTCGGGGTGCTGGGTACTCAGTGCTCAGGGTGATCGGTGCTCAGTACTCAGGGTGCTGGGTGCTCAGTGCTCAGGGTGCTGGGTACTCAGTCCTCAGGGTGCTCAGCGCTCAGGGTGCTGGGTGCTCAGTGCTCGGGGTGCTCGGTGCTCAGTACTCAGGGTGCTGAGTGCTCAGTACTCAGGGTGCTGGGTGGTCAGTACTCATGGTGCTGGGTGCTCAGTACTCAGGGGGCTGGGTGCTCAGTGCTCAGGGTGCTGGGTGCTCAGTGCTCAGGGTGCTGGGTGCTCAGTGCTCGGGGTGCTGGGTGCTCAGTGCTCGGGGTGCTGGGTGCTCAGTGCTCAGGGTGTTGGGTGCTCAGTGCTCAGTGCTCAGGGTGCTGGGTGCTCAGTACTCAGGGTGCTGGGTGCTCAGTACTCAGGGTGCTGGGTGCTCAGTGCTCAGGGTGCTGGGTGCTCAGGACTCTGGGTGTTGGGTGCTCAGTACTCAGGGTGCTGGGTGCTCAGTGCTCGGGGTGCTGGGTGCTCAGTGCTCGGGGTGCTGGGTGCTCAGTGCTCAGGGTGCTGGGTGCTCAGTATTCAGGGTGCTGGGTGCTCAGTGCTCGGGGTGCTCGGTGCTCAGTACTCAAGGTGCTGGGTGCTCAGTGCTCAGGGTGTTGGGTGCTCAGTCCTCGGGGTGCTCCGTGCTCAGTACTCAGGGTGCTGGGTGCTCAGTACTCAGGGTGCTCGGTGCTCAGTACTCAGGGTTCTCAGTGCTCAGGGTGCTGGGTGCTCAGTACTCAGGGTGCTCAGTGCTCAGTACTCGGGGTGCTGGGTGCTCAGTACTCTGGGTGCTCAGTGCTCAGTACTCGGGGTGCTGGGTACTCAGTGCTCGGGGCGCTGGGTGCTCAGTGCTCGAGGTGCTGGGTGCTCAGTACTCAGGGTGCTGGGTGCTCAGTACTCAGGGTGCTGGGTGCTCAATGCTCATGGTGCTGGGTGCTCAGTGCTCAGGGTGCTGGGTGCTCAGTGCTCGGGGTGCTGGGTGCTCAGGGCTGTGGTGCTGGGTGCTCAGTGCTCAGTGCTCAGTGCTCAGGGTGCTGGGTCCTCAGTGCTCAGTGCTCAGGGTGCTGGTTGCTCAGTACTCAGGGTCCTGGGTGCTCAGTACTCAGGGTGCTGGGTGCTCAGTGCTCAGGGTGCTCTGTGCTCAGTACTCAGAATGATGGGTGCTCAGTGCTCGGGGTGCTGCGTGCTCAGTGCTCGGGGTGCTGGGTGCTCAGTGCTCAGGGTGCTGGGTGCTCAGTACTCAGGGTGCTGGGTGCTCAGTGCTCGGGGTGCTCGGTGCTCAGTACTCAAGGTGCTGGGTGCTCAGTGCTCAGGGTGCTGGGTGCTCAGTCCTCGCGGTGCTCCGTGCTCAGTGATCAGGGTGCTGGGTGCTCAGTACTCAGGGTACTCAGTGCTCAGTACTCAGGGTTCTCAGTGCTCAGTACTCAGGGTGCTGGGTGCTCAGTGCTCAGGGTGCTCAGTGCTCAGTGCTTGGGGTGCTGGGTGCTCAGTGCTCGGGGAGCTCGGTGCTCAGTACTCAGGGTGCTGGGTGCTCAGTACTCAGTGCTCGGGGTCCTGGGTGCTCCGTGTTCGGGGTGCTGGGTGCTCAGTGCTCTGGGTGCTTAGTGCTCAGTACTCAGGGTGCTGGGTGCTCAGTACTCAGGGTGCTGGGTGCTCATTCTCGGGGTGCTGGGTGCTCAGTGCTCGGGGTGCTGGGTGCTCAGTACTCAGGGTGCTCAGTGCTCAGGGTGCTGGGTGCTCAGTGCTCGGGGTGCTCGGTGCTCAGTACTCAGGGTGCTGAGTGCTCAGTACTCAGGGTGCTGGGTGCTCACTACTCAGGGGGCTGGGTTCTCAGTGCTCAGGGTGCTGGGTGCTCAGTGCTCAGGGTGCTGGGTGCTCAGTGCTCGGGGTGCTGGGTGCTCAGTGCTCGGGGTGCTGGGTGCTCAGTGCTCGGGGTGCTGGGTGCTCAGTGCTCAGTGCTCAGGGTGTTGGGTGCTAAGTGCTCAGTGCTCAGGGTGCTGGGTGCTCAGTACTCAGGGTGCTGGGTGCTCAGTACTCAGGGTGCTGGGTGCTCAGTGCTCAGGGTGCTGGGTGCTCAGGACTCTGGGTGTTGGGTGCTCAGTACTCAGGGTGCTGGGTGCTCAATGCTCATGGTGCTGGGTGCTCAGTGCTCAAGGTGCTGGGTGCTCAGTGCTCGGGGTGCTGGGTGCTCAGGGCTGTGGTGCTGGGTGCTCAGTGCTCAGTGCTCAGGGTGCTGGGTGCTCAGTGCTCGGGGTGCTGGGTGCTCAGTGCTCGGGGCGCTGGGTGCTCAGTGCTCGGTGTGCTGGGTGCTCAGTACTCGGGGTGCTTGGTGCTCAGTGCTCAGGGTGCTCAGTGCTCAGTACTCAGTGCTCAGGGTGCTCAGTGCTCAGTGCTCAGGGTGCTGGGTGTTCAGTACTCAGGGTGCTGGGTGCTCAGTACTCAGGGTGCTGGGTGCTGAGTGCTCAGGGTGCTGGGTGCTCAGTACTCTGGGTGTTGGGTGCTCAGTACTCAGGGTGCTGGGTGCTCCGTGCTCGGGGTGCCGGGTGCTCATTGCTCACGGTGCTGGGTGCTCAGTGCTCAGGGTGCTGGGTGCTCAGTACTCAGGGTGCTGGGTGCTTAGTGCTCGAGGTGCTCGGTGCTCAGTACTCAAGGTGCTGGGTGCTCAGTGCTCAGGGTGCTGGGTCCTCAGTCCTCGGGGTGCTCCGTGCTCAGGGTGCTGGGTGCTCAGCGCTCAGGGTGCTGGGTGCTCAGTGCTCGGGGTGCTGGGTGCTGAGTGCTCAGGGTGCTGGGTGCTCAGTGCTCGGGGTGCTCGGTGCTCAGTGCTCAGGGTCCTGGGTACTCAGTACTCAGGGTGCTGGGTGCTTACTACTCAGGGTGCTCAGTGCTAAGTACACAGGGTGCTGGGTGCTCAGTGCTCGGCGTGCTGGTTGCTCAGTGCTCAGTACTCAGGGTGCTGGGTACTCAGTGCTCGGGGTGCTGTGTGCTCAGTGCTCAGGGTGCTGGGTGATCAGTGCTCAGGGTGCTGGGTGCTCAGTGATCGGGGTGCTGGGTGCTCAGTACTCAGGGTGCTCAGTGCTCGGGGAGCTCGGTGCTCAGTACTCAGGGTGCTGGGTGCTCAGTACTCAGTGCTCGGGGTCCTGGGTGCTCCCTGCTCGGGGTGCTGGGTGCTCAGTGCTCTGGGTGCTTAGTGCTCAGTACTCAGGGTGCTGGGTGCTCAGTACTCAGGGTGCTGGGTGCTCATTCTCGGGGTGCTGGGTGCTCAGTGCTCGGGGTGCTGGGTGCTCAGTACTCAGGGTGCTGGGGGCTCAGTACTCAGGGTGCTGCGTGCTCAGTAATCAGGGTGCTCGGTTCTCAGTATTCAGGGTGCTGGGTGCTCATTCTAGGGGTGCTGGGTGCTCAGTGCTCAGGGTGCTGGCTGCTCAGTACTCTTGGTGCTGGGGGCTCAGTACTCAGGGTGCTGGGTGCTCAGTACTCAGGGTGATCTGTTCTCAGTACTCAGGTTGCTGGGTGGTCAGTGCTCGGGGTGATGGGTACTCAGTACTCGGGGTGCTCAGTGCTCAGTACTCAGGGTGCTGGGTGCTCAGTACTCAGGGTGCTGGGTGCTCAGTGCTCGGGGTGCTCGGTGCTCAGTGCTCGGGGTGCTGGGTGCTCAGTACTCGGGGTGCTGGGTGCTCAGTGCTCAGGGTGCTGGGTGCTCAGTGCTCGGGGTGCTGGGTGCTCAGTACTGAGGGTGGTGCTGGGTGCTCAGTACTCAGGGTGCTGGGTGCTCAGGGCTCAGGGTGCTGGGTGCTCAGTACTAAGGGTGCTGGGTGCTCAGTACTCAGGGTGCTCGGTGCTCCGTACTCAGGGTGCTGGGTGCTCAGTGCTCAGGGTGATGGGTACTCAGTACTCAGGGTGCTGGGTGCTCAGTACTCAGGGTGCTGGGTGCTCAGTGCTCAGGGTGCTTGGTGCTCAGTGCTCCTGGTGCTGGGTGCTCAGTACTCAGGGTGCTGGGTGCTCAGTGCTCAGGGTGATCGGTGCTCAGTGCTCAGGTTGATGGGTACTCAGTACTCAGGGTGCTGGGTGCTCAGTAATCAGGGTGCTGGGTGCTCAGTGCTCAGGGTGCTTGGTGCTCAGTGCTCCTGGTGCTGGGTGCTCAGTACTCAGGGTGCTGGGTGCTCAGTGCTCGGGGTGCTCGGTGCTCAGTACTCAGGGTGCTGGGTGCTCAGTTCTCGGGGTGCTCGGTGCTCAGTACTCAGGGTGCTGAGTGCTCAGTACTTAGGGTGCTGGGTGGTCAGTACTCATGGTGCTGGGTGCTCAGTACTCAGGGGGCTGGGTGCTCAGTGCTCAGGGTGCTGGGTGCTCAGTGCTCAGGGTGCTGGGTGCTCAGTGCTCGGGGTGCTGGGTGCTCAGTGCTCGGGGTGCTGGGTGCTCAGTGCTCAGTGCTCAGGGTGTTGGGTGCTCAGTGCTCAGTGCTCAGGGTGCTGGGTGCTCAGTACTCAGGGAGCTGGGTGCTCAGTACTCAGGGTGCTGGGTGCTCAGTGCTCAGGGTGCTGGGTGCTCAGTACTCAGGGTGCTGGGTGCTCAGTACTCAGGGTGCTGGGTGCTCAGTACTCAGTGCTCGGGGTCCTGGGTGCTCCGTGCTCGGGGTGCTGGGTGCTCAGTGCTCTGGGTGCTTAGTGCTCAGTACTCGGGGTGCTGGGTGCTCAGTACTCAGGGTGCTGGGTGCTCATTCTCGGGGTGCTGGGTGCTCAGTGCTCGGGGTGGTGGGTGCTCAGTACTCAGGGTGCTGGGGGCTCAGTACTCAGGGTGCTGCGTGCTCAGTAATCAGGGTGCTCGGTTCTCAGTATTCAGGGTGCTGGGTGCTCAGTGCTCAGGGTGCTGGGTGCTCAGTGCTCAGGGTGCTGGGTGCTCAGTACTCTTGGTGCTGGGGGCTCAGTACTCAGGATGCTGGGTGCTCAGTACTCAGGGTGATCTGTTCTCAGTACTCAGGTTGCTGGGTCGTCAGTGCTCGGGGTGATGGGTGCTCCGTACTCGGGGTGCTCAGTGCTCAGTACTCAGGGTGCTGGGTGCTCAGTACTCAGGGTGCTGGGTGCTCAGTGCTCGGGGTGCTCGGTGCTCAGTGCTCGGGGTGCTGGGTGCTCAGTACTCGGGGTGCTGGGTGCTCAGTGCTCTGGGTGCTGGGTGCTCAGTGCTCGGGGTGCTGGGTGCTCAGTACTGAGGGTGGTGCTGGGTGCTCAGTACTCAGGTGCTGGGTGCTCAGTGCTCAGGGTGCTGGGTGCTCAGTACTAAGGGTGCTGGGTGCTCAGTACTCAGGGTGCTCGGTGCTCAGTACTCAGGGTGCTGGGTGCTCAGTGCTCAGGGTGCTGGGTACTCAGTACTCAGGGTGCTCAGTACTCAGGGTGCTGGCTGCTCAGTGCTCGGGGTGCTGGGTGCTCAGTACTCGGGATGCTGGGTGCTCAGTACTCAGGGTGCTGGGTGCTCAGTGCTCAGGGTGATCGGTGCTCAGTACTCAGGGTGCTCAGTACTCAGGGTGCTGGGTGCTCAGTGCTCGGGGTGCTGGGTGCTCAGTACTCGGGGTGCTGGGTGCTCTGTACTCAGGGTGCTGGGTGCTCAGTTCTCGGGGTCCTGGGTGCTCAGTGCTCAGGGTGATCGGTGCTCAGTACTCAGGGTGCTGGGTGCTCAGTGCTCAGGGTGCTGGGTACTCAGTGCTCGGGGTGCTGGGTGCTCAGTGCTCAGTGCTCAGGGTGCTAGGTGCTCAGTGCTCAGTGCTCAGGGTGCTGGGTGTTCAGAACTCAGGGTGCTGGGTGCTCAGTGCTCAGGGTGCTGGGTGCTCAGTACTCAGGGTTCCGGGTGCTCAGTGCTCGGGGTGCTGGGTGCTCAGTGCTCAGGGTGATCAGTGCTCAGTACTCAGGGTGCTGGGTGCTCAGTGCTCAGGGTGCTGGGTGCTCAGTCCTCAGGGTGCTCACTACTCAGGGTGCTCGGTGCTCAGTGCTCAGTCCTCCGGGTGCTCAGTACTCAGGGTGCTGGGTGCTCAGTGCTCGGGGTGCTGGGTGCTCAGTACTCAGGGTGCTGGGTGCTCAGTACTCGGGGTGCTGGGTGCTCATGACTCAGGGTCCTGGGTGCTCAGTGCTCGGGGTGCTGGGTGCTCAGTGCTCAGGGTGATCGGTGCTCAGTGCCCAGGGTGCTGGGTGCTCAGTCCTCCGGGTGCTCAGTACTCAGGGTGCTGGGTGCTCAGTGCTCGGTGTGCTCGGTGCTCAGTACTCAGGGTGCTGAGTGCTCAGTACTCAGGGTGCTGGGTGCTCAGTACTCAGGGTGCTGGGTGCTCAGTACTCAGGGTGCTGGGTGCTCAATGCTCATGGTGCTGGGTGCTCAGTGCTCAGGGTGCTGGGTGCTCAGTGCTCGGGGTGCTGGGTGCTCAGGGCTGTGGTGCTGGGTGCTCAGTGCTCAGGGTGCTCAGTGCTCGGGGAGCTCGGTGCTCAGTACTCAGGGTGCTGGGTGCTCAGTACTCAGTGCTCGGGGTCCTAGGTGCTCCGTGCTCGGGGTGCTGGGTGCTCAGTGCTCTGGGTGCTTAGTGCTCAGTACTCAGGGTGCTGGGTGCTCAGTACTCAGGGTGCTGGGTGCTCATTCTCGGGGTGCTGGGTGCTCAGTGCTCGGGGTGCTGGGTGCTCAGTACTCAGTTTGCTGGGTGCTCAGTGCTCAGGGTGATCGGTGCTCAGTACTCAGGGTGCTGGGAGCTCAGTGCTCGGGGTGCTGGGTGCTCAGTACTCAGGGTGCTCAGTGCTCAGGGTGATGGGTGCTCAGTGCTCGGGGTGCTCGGTGCTCAGTACTCAGGGTGCTGAGTGCTCAGTACTCAGGGTGCTGGGTGGTCAGTACTCATGATGCTGGGTGCTCAGTACTCAGGGGGCTGTGTTCTCAGTTATCAGTGTGCTGGGTGCTCAGTGCTCAGGGTGCTGGGTGCTCAGTGCTCGCGGTGCTGGGTGCTCAGTGCTCGGGGTGCTGGCTGCTCAGTGCTCAGTGCTCAGGGTGTTGGGTTCTCAGTGCTCAGTGCTCAGAGTGCTGGGTGCTCAGTACTCAGGGTGCTGGGTGCTCAGTACTCAGGGGGCTGGGTGCTCAGTGCTCAGGGTGCTGGGTGCTCAGGACTCTGGGTGTTGGGTGCTCAGTACTCAGGGTGCTGGGTGCTCAATGCTCATGGTGCTGGGTGCTCAGTGCTCAGGGTGCTGGGTGCTCAGTGCTCGGGGTGCTGTGTGCTCAGGGCTGTGGTGCTGGGTGCTCAGTGCTCAGTGCTCAGGGTGCTGGGTGCTCAGTGCTCAGTACTCAGGGTGCTGGTTGCTCAGTACTCAGGGTGCTGGGTGCTCAGTACTCAGGGTGCTGGGTGCTCAGTGCTCAGGCTGCTCTGTGCTCAGTACTCAGGGTGCTGGGTGCTCAGTGCTCGGGGTGCTGCGTGCTCAGTGCTCAGGGTGCTGGGTGCTCAGTGCTCAGGGTGCTGGGGGCTCAGTACTCAGGGGGCTGGGTGCTCAGTGCTCGGGGTGATCGGTGCTCAGTACTCAAGGTGCTGGGTGCTCAGTGCTCAGGGTGCTGGGTGCTCAGTCCTCGGGGTGCTCCGTGCTCAGTGATCAGGGTGCTGGGTGCTCAGTACTCAGGGTGCTCGGTGCTCAGTACTCAGGGTTCTCAGTGCTCAGTACTCAGGGTGCTGGGTGCTCAGTGCTCAGGGTGCTGGGTGCTCAGTACTCAGGGTGCTCAGTGCTCAGTACTCGGAGTGCTTGGTGCTCAGTACTCAGGGTGCTCAGTGCTCAGTACTCGGGGTGCTGGGTGCTCAGTGCTCAGGGTGCTCAGTGCTCAGTGCTCGGGGTGCTGGGTGCTCAGTGCTCGGGGCGCTGGGTGCTCAGTGCTCGGGGTGCTGGGTGCTCAGTGCTCGGGGTGCTGGGTGCTCAGTGTTCGGGGCGCTGGGTGCTCAGTGCTCGGGGTGCTGGGTGCTCAGTACTCGGGGTGCTTGGTGCTCAGTGCTCAGGGTGCTCAGTGCTCAGTACTCAGTGCTCAGGGTTCTCAGTGCTCAGTGCTCAGGGTGCTGGGTGTTCAGTACTCAGGGTGCTGGGTGCTCAGTACTCAGTGTGCTGGGTGCTGAGTGCTCAGGGTGCTGGGTGCTCAGTACTCATGGTGCTGGGTGGTCAGTACTCAGGGGGCTGGGTGCTCAGTACTCAGGCTGCTGGGTGCTCCTTGCTCGGGGTGCCGGGTGCTCATTGCTCACGGTGCTGGGTGCTCAGTGCTCAGGGTGCTGGGTGCTCAGTACTCAGGGTGCTGGGTGCTTAGTGCTCGAGGTGCTCGGTGCTCAGTACTCAAGGTGCTGGGTGCTCAGTGCTCAGGGTGCTGGGTGCTCAGTCCTCGGGGTGCTCCGTGCTCAGGGTGCTGGGTGCTCAGCGCTCAGGGTGCTGGGTGCTCAGTGCTCGGGGTGCTGGGTGCTGAGTGCTCAGGGTGCTGGGTGCTCAGTGCTCGGGGTGCTCGGTGCTCAGTGCTCAGGGTCCTGGGTACTCAGTACTCAGGGTGCTGGGTGCTTACTACTCAGGGTGCTCAGTGCTAAGTACACAGGGTGCTGGGTGCTCAGTGCTCGGCGTGCTGGTTGCTCAGTGCTCAGGGTGCTGGGTGATCAGTGCTCAGGGTGCTGGGTGCTCAGTGATCGGGGTGCTGGGTGCTCAGTACTCAGGGTGCTCAGTGCTCGGGGAGCTCGGTGCTCAGTACTCAGGGTGCTGGGTGCTCAGTACTCAGTGCTCGGGGTCCTGGGTGCTCCCTGCTCGGGGTGCTGGGTGCTCAGTGTTCTGGGTGCTTAGTGCTCAGTACTCAGGGTGCTGGGTGCTCAGTACTCAGGGTGCTGGGTGCTCATTCTCGGGGTGCTGGGTGCTCAGTGCTCGGGGTGCTGGGTGCTCAGTACTCAGGGTGCTGGGGGCTCAGTACTCAGGGTGCTGCGTGCTCAGTAATCAGGGTGCTCGGTTCTCAGTATTCAGGGTGCTGGGTGCTCATTCTAGGGGTGCTGGGTGCTCAGTGCTCAGGGTGCTGGGTGCTCAGTACTCTTGGTGCTGGGGGCTCAGTACTCAGGGTGCTGGGTGCTCAGTACTCAGGGTGATCTGTTCTCAGTACTCAGGTTGCTGGGTGGTCAGTGCTCGGGGTGATGGGTACTCAGTACTCGGGGTGCTCAGTGCTCAGTACTCAGGGTGCTGGGTGCTCAGTACTCAGGGTGCTGGGTGCTCAGTGCTCGGGGTGCTCGGTGCTCAGTGCTCGGGGTGCTGGGTGCTCAGTACTCGGGGTGCTGGGTGCTCAGTGCTCAGGGTGCTGGGTGCTCAGTGCTCGGGGTGCTGGGTGCTCAGTACTGAGGGTGGTGCTGGGTGCTCAGTACTCAGGGTGCTGGGTGCTCAGTGCTCAGGGTGCTGGGTGCTCAGTACTAAGGGTGCTGGGTGCTCAGTACTCAGGGTGCTCGGTGCTCAGTACTCAGGGTGCTGGGTGCTCAGTGCTCAGGGTGATGGGTACTCAGTACTCAGGGTGCTGGGTGCTCAGTACTCAGGGTGCTGGGTGCTCAGTGCTCAGGGTGCTTGGTGCTCAGTGCTCCTGGTGCTGGGTGCTCAGTACTCAGGGTGCTGGGTGCTCAGTGCTCAGGGTGATCGGTGCTCAGTACTCAGGGTGCTCAGTACTCAGGGTGCTGGCTGCTCAGTGCTCGGGGTGCTGGGTACTCAGTGCTCAGGGTGATCGGTGCTCAGTACTCAGGGTGCTGGGTGCTCAGTGCTCAGGGTGCTGGGTACACAGTCCTCAGGGTGCTCAGTGCTCAGGGTGCTGGGTGCTCAGTGCTCGGGGTGCTCGGTGCTCAGTACTCAGGGTGCTGAGTGCTCAGTACTCAGGGTGCTTGGTGGTCAGTACTCATGGTGCTGGGTGGTCAGTACTCAGGGGGCTGGGTGCTCAGTGCTCAGGCTGCTGGGTGCTCAGTGCTCAGGGTGCTGGGTGCTCAGTGCTCGGGGTGCTGGGTGCTCAGTGCTCGGGGTGCTGGGTGCTCAGTGCTCAGTGCTCAGGGTGTTGGGTGCTCAGTGCTCAGTGCTCAGGGTGCTGGGTGCTCAGTACTCAGGGTGCTGGGTGCTCAGTACTCAGGGTGCTGGGTGCTCAGTGCTCAGGGTGCTGGGTGCTCTGGACTCTGGGTGTTGGGTGCTCAGTACTCAGGGTGCTGGGTGCTCAGTGCTCGGGGTGCTGGGTGCTCAGTGCTCGGGGTGCTGGGTGCTCAGTGCTCAGGGTGCTGGGTGCTCAGTATTCAGGGTTCTCAGTGCTCAGGGTGCTGGGTGCTCAGTACTCAGGGTGCTCAGTGCTCAGTACTCGGGGTGCTGGGTGCTCAGTACTCTGGGTGCTCAGTGCTCAGTACTCGGGGTGCTGGGTACTCAGTGCTCGGGGCGCTGGGTGCTCAGTGCTCGAGGTGCTGGTTGCTCAGTACTCAGGGTGCTGTGTGCTCAGTGCTCAGTACTCAGCGTGCTGGGTGCTCAGTGCTCAGGGTGCTGGGTGCTCAGTGCTCGGGGTGCTCGGTGCTCAGTACTCAGGGTCCTGAGTGCTCAGTACTCAGGGTGCTGGGTGCTCAGTACTCAGGGTGCTGGGTGCTCAGTACTCAGGGTGCTGGGTGCTCAATGCTCATGGTGCTGGGTGCTCAGTGCTCAGGGTGCTGGGTGCTCAGTGCTCGGGGTGCTGGGTGCTCAGGGCTGTGGTGCTGGGTGCTCAGTGCTCAGTGCTCAGTGCTCAGGGTGCTGGGTGCTCAGTGCTCAGTGCTCAGGGTGCTGGTTGCTCAGTACTCAGGGTCCTGGGTGCTCAGTACTCAGGGTGCTGGGTGCTCAGTGCTCAGGGTGCTCTGTGCTCAGTACTCAGAATGATGGGTGCTCAGTGCTCGGGGTGCTGCGTGCTCAGTGCTCAGGGTGCTGGGTGCTCAGTGCTCAGGGTGCTGGGTGCTCAGTACTCAGGGTGCTGGGTGCTCAGTGCTCGGGGTGCTCGGTGCTCAGTACTCAAGGTGCTGGGTGCTCAGTGCTCAGGGTGCTGGGTGCTCAGTCCTCGGGGTGCTCCGTGCTCAGTGATCAGGGTGCTGGGTGCTCAGTACTCAGGGTACTCAGTGCTCAGTACTCAGGGTTCTCAGTGCTCAGTACTCAGGGTGCTGGGTGCTCAGTGCTCAGGGTGCTCAGTGCTCAGTGCTTGGGGTGCTGGGTGCTCAGTGCTCGGGGAGCTCGGTGCTCAGTACTCAGGGTGCTGGGTGCTCAGTACTCAGTGCTCGGGGTCCTGGGTGCTCCGTGTTCGGGGTGCTGGGTGCTCAGTGCTCTGGGTGCTTAGTGCTCAGTACTCAGGGTGCTGGGTGCTCAGTACTCAGGGTGCTGGGTGCTCATTCTCGGGGTGCTGGGTGCTCAGTGCTCGGGGTGCTGGGTGCTCAGTACTCAGGGTGCTCAGTGCTCAGGGTGCTGGGTGCTCAGTGCTCGGGGTGCTCGGTGCTCAGTACTCAGGGTGCTGAGTGCTCAGTACTCAGGGTGCTGGGTGGTCAGTACTCATGGTGCTGGGTGCTCACTACTCAGGGGGCTGGGTTCTCAGTGCTCAGTGTGCTGGGTGCTCAGTGCTCAGGGTGCTGGGTGCTCAGTGCTCGGGGTGCTGGGTGCTCAGTGCTCGGGGTGCTGGGTGCTCAGTGCTCAGTGCTCAGGGTTTTGGGTGCTCAGTGCTCAGTGCTCAGGGTGCTGGGTGCTCAGTACTCAGGGTGCTGGGTGCTCAGTACTCAGGGTGCTGGGTGCTCAGTGCTCAGGGTGCTGGGTGCTCAGGACTCTGGGTGTTGGGTGCTCAGTACTCAGGGTGCTGGGTGCTCAATGCTCATGGTGCTGGGTGCTCAGTGCTCAAGGTGCTGGGTGCTCAGTGCTCGGGGTGCTGGGTGCTCAGGGCTGTGGTGCTGGGTGCTCAGTGCTCAGTGCTCAGGGTGCTGGGTGCTCAGTGCTCGGGGTGCTGGGTGCTCAGTGCTCGGGGCGCTGGGTGCTCAGTGCTCGGGGTGCTGGGTGCTCAGTACTCGGGGTGCTTGGTGCTCAGTGCTCAGGGTGCTCAGTGCTCAGTACTCAGTGCTCAGGGTGCTCAGTGCTCAGTGCTCAGGGTGCTGGGTGTTCAGTACTCATGGTGCTGGGTGCTCAGTACTCAGGGTGCTGGGTGCTGAGTGCTCAGGGTGCTGGGTGCTCAGTACTCTGGGTGTTTGGTGCTCAGTACTCAGGGTGCTGGGTGCTCCGTGCTCGGGGTGCCGGGTGCTCATTGCTCACGGTGCTGGGTGCTCAGTGCTCAGGGTGCTGGGTGCTCAGTACTCAGGGTGCTGGGTGCTTAGTGCTCGAGGTGCTCGGTGCTCAGTACTCAAGGTGCTGGGTGCTCAGTGCTCAGGGTGCTGGGTGCTCAGTCTTCGGGGTGCTCCGTGCTCAGGGTGCTGGGTGCTCAGCGCTCAGGGTGCTGGGTGCTCAGTGCTCGGGGTGCTGGGTGCTGAGTGCTCAGGGTGCTGGGTGCTCAGTGCTCGGGGTGCTCGGTGCTCAGTGCTCAGGGTCCTGGGTACTCAGTACTCAGGGTGCTGGGTGCTTACTACTCAGGGTGCTCAGTGCTAAGTACACAGGGTGCTGGGTGCTCAGTGCTCGGCGTGCTGGTTGCTCAGTGCTAAGTACTCAGGGTGCTGGGTACTCAGTGCTCAGGGTGCTGTGTGCTCAGTGCTCAGGGTGCTGGGTGATCAGTGCTCAGGGTGCTGGGTGCTCAGTGATCGGGGTGCTGGGTGCTCAGTACTCAGGGTGCTCAGTGCTCGGGGAGCTCGGTGCTCATTACTCAGGGTGCTGGGTGCTCAGTACTCAGTGCTCGGGGTCCTGGGTGCTCCCTGCTCGGGGTGCTGGGTGCTCAGTGCTCTGGGTGCTTAGTGCTCAGTACTCAGGGTGCTGGGTGCTCAGTACTCAGGGTGCTGGGTGCTCATTCTCGGGGTGCTGGGTGCTCAGTGCTCGGGGTGCTGGGTGCTCAGTACTCAGGGTGCTGGGGGCTCAGTACTCAGGGTGCTGCGTGGTCAGTAATCAGGGTGCTCGGTTCTCAGTATTCAGGGTGCTGGGTGCTCATTCTAGGGGTGCTGGGTGCTCAGTGCTCAGGGTGCTGGCTGCTCAGTACTCTTGGTGCTGGGGGCTCAGTACTCAGTGTGCTGGGTGCTCAGTACTCAGGGTGATCTGTTCTCAGTACTCAGGTTGCTGGGTGGTCAGTGCTCGGGGTGATGGGTACTCAGTACTCGGGGTGCTCAGTGCTCAGTACTCAGGGTGCTGGGTGCTCAGTACTCAGGGTGCTGGGTGCTCAGTGCTCGGGGTGCTCGGTGCTCAGTGCTCGGGGTGCTGGGTGCTCAGTACTCGGGGTGCTGGGTGCTCAGTGCTCAGGGTGCTGGGTGCTCAGTGCTCGGGGTGCTGGGTGCTCAGTACTGAGGGTGGTGCTGGGTGCTCAGTACTCAGGGTGCTGGGTGCTCAGGGCTCAGGGTGCTGGGTGCTCAGTACTAAGGGTGCTGGGTGCTCAGTACTCAGGGTGCTCGGTGCTCAGTACTCAGGGTGCTGGGTGCTCAGTGCTCAGGGTGATGGGTACTCAGTACTCAGGGTGCTGGGTGCTCAGTACTCAGGGTGCTGGGTGCTCAGTGCTCAGGGTGCTTGGTGCTCAGTGCTCCTGGTGCTGGGTGCTCAGTACTCAGGGTGCTGGGTGCTCAGTGCTCAGGGTGATCGGTGCTCAGTACTCAGGGTGCTCAGTACTCAGGGTGCTGGCTGCTCAGTGCTCGGGGTGCTGGGTACTCAGTGCTCAGGGTGATCGGTGCTCAGTACTCAGGGTGCTGGGTGCTCAGTGCTCAGGGTGCTGGGTACTCAGTCCTCAGGGTGCTCAGTGCTCAGGGTGCTGGGTGCTCAGTGCTCGGGGTGCTCGGTGCTCAGTACTCAGGGTGCTGAGTGCTCAGTACTCAGGGTGCTGGGTGGTCAGTACTCATGGTGCTGGGTGCTCAGTACTCAGGGGGCTGGGTGCTCAGTGCTCAGGGTGCTGGGTGCTCAGTGCTCAGGGTGCTGGGTGCTCAGTGCTCGGGGTGCTGGGTGCTCAGTGCTCGGGGTGCTGGGTGCTCAGTGCTCAGTGCTCAGGGTGTTGGGTGCCCAGTGCTCAGTGCTCAGGGTGCTGGGTGCTCAGTACTCAGGGTGCTGGGTGCTCAGTACTCAGGGTGCTCGGTGCTCAGTGCTCAGGGTGCTGGGTGCTCAGGACTCTGGGTGTTGGGTGCTCAGTACTCAGGGTGCTGGGTGCTCAGTGCTCGGGGTGCTGGGTGCTCAGTGCTCGGGGTGCTGGGTGCTCAGTGCTCTGGGTGCTGGGTGCTCAGTATTCAGGGAGCTGGGTGCTCAGTGCTCGGGGTGCTCGGTGCTCAGTACTCAAGGTGCTGGGTGCTCAGTGCTCAGGGTGTTGGGTGCTCAGTCCTCGGGGTGCTCCGTGCTCAGTACTCAGGGTGCTGGGTGCTCAGTACTCAGGGTGCTCGGTGCTCAGTACTCAGGGTTCTCAGTGCTCAGGGTGCTGGGTGCTCAGTACTCAGGGTGCTCAGTGCTCAGTACTCGGGGTGCTGGGTGCTCAGTACTCTGGGTGCTCAGTGCTCAGTACTCGGGGTGCTGGGTACTCAGTGCTCGGGGCGCTGGGTGCTCAGTGCTCGAGGTGCTGGTTGCTCAGTACTCAGGGTGCTGTGTGCTCAGTGCTCAGTACTCAGCGTGCTGGGTGCTCAGTGCTCAGGGTGCTGGGTGCTCAGTGCTCGCGGTGCTCGGTGCTCAGTACTCAGGGTCCTGAGTGCTCAGTACTCAGGGTGCTGGGTGCTCAGTACTCAGGGTGCTGGGTGCTCAGTACTCAGGGTGCTGGGTGCTCAATGCTCATGGTGCTGGGTGCTCAGTGCTCAGGGTGCTGGGTGCTCAGTGCTCGGGGTGCTGGGTGCTCAGGGCTGTGGTGCTGGGTGCTCAGTGCTCAGTGCTCAGTGCTCAGGGTGCTGGGTGCTCAGTGCTCAGTGCTCAGGGTGCTGGTTGCTCAGTACTCAGGGTGCTGGGTGCTCAGTACTCAGGGTGCTGGGTGCTCAGTGCTCAGGGTGCTCTGTGCTCAGTACTCAGTATGATGGGTGCTCAGTGCTCGGGGTGCTGCGTGCTCAGTGCTCAGGGTGCTGGGTGCTCAGTGCTCAGGGTGCTGGGTGCTCAGTACTCAGGGTGCTGGGTGCTCAGTGCTCGGGGTGCTCGGTGCTCAGTACTCAAGGTGCTGGGTGCTCAGTGCTCAGGGTGCTGGGTGCTCAGTCCTCGGGGTGCTCCGTGCTCAGTGATCAGGGTGCTGGGTGCTCAGTACTCAGGGTACTCAGTGCTCAGTACTCAGGGTTCTCAGTGCTCAGTAATCAGGGTGCTGGGTGCTCAGTGCTCAGGGTGCTCAGTGCTCAGTGCTTGGGGTGCTGGGTGCTCAGTGCTCGGGGAGCTCGGTGCTCAGTACTCAGGGTGCTGTGTGCTCAGTGCTCAGTACTCAGCGTGCTGGGTGCTCAGTGCTCAGGGTGCTGGGTGCTCAGTGCTCGGGGTGCTCGGTGCTCAGTACTCAGGGTCCTGAGTGCTCAGTACTCAGGGTGCTGGGTGCTCAGTACTCAGGGTGCTGGGTGGTCAGTACTCATGGTGCTGGGTGCTCAGTACTCAGGGGGCTGGGTTCTCAGTGCTCAGGGTGCTGGGTGCTCAGTGCTCAGGGTGCTGGGTGCTCAGTGCTCGGGGTGCTGGGTGCTCAGTGCTCGGGGTGCTGGGTGCTCAGTGCTCAGTGCTCAGGGTGTTGGGTGCTCAGTGCTCAGTGCTCAGGGTGCTGGGTGCTCAGTACTCAGGGTGCTGGGTGCTCAGTACTCAGGGTGCTGGGTGCTCAGTGCTCAGGGTGCTGGGTGCTCAGGACTCTGGGTGTTGGGTGCTCAGTACTCAGGGTGCTGGGTGCTCAATGCTCATGGTGCTGGGTGCTCAGTGCTCAGGGTGCTGGGTGCTCAGTGCTCGGGGTGCTGGGTGCTCAGGGCTGTGGTGCTGGGTGCTCAGTGCTCAGTTCTCAGGGTGCTGGGTGTTCAGTGCTCAGTGCTCAGGGTGCTGGTTGCTCAGTACTCAGGGTGCTGGGTGCTCAGTACTCAGGGTGCTGGGTGCTCAGTGCTTAGGGTGCTCTGTGCTCAGTACTCAGGGTGCTGGGTGCTCAGTGCTCGGGGTGCTGCGTGCTCAGTGCTCAGGGTGCTGGGTGCTCAGTGCTCAGGGTGCTGGGTGCTCAGTACTCAGGGGGCTGGGTGCGCAGTGTTCGGGGTGCTCGGTGCTCAGTACTCAAGGTGCTGGGTGGTCAGTGCTCAGGGTGCTGGGTGCTCAGTCCTCGGGGTGCTCCGTGCTCAGTGATCAGGGTGCTGGGTGCTCAGTACTCAGGGTGCTCGGTGCTCAGTACTCAGGGTTCTCAGTGCTCAGTACTCAGGGTGCTGGGTGCTCAGTGCTCAGGGTGCTGGGTGCTCAGTACTCAGGGTGCTCAGTGCTCAGTACTCGGAGTGCTTGGTGCTCAGTACTCAGGGTGCTCAGTGCTCAGTACTCGGGGTGCTGGGTGCTCAGTGCTCAGGGTGCTCAGTGCTCAGTGCTCGGGGTGCTGGGTGCTCAGTGCTCGGGGCGCTGGGTGCTCAGTGCTCGGGGTGCTGGGTGCTCAGTTCTCGGGGTGCTGGGTGCTCAGTGCTCGGGGCGCTGGGTGCTTAGTGCTCGGGGTGCTGGGTGCTCAGTACTCGGGGTGCTGGGTGCTCAGTGCTCAGGGTGCTCAGTGCTCAGTACTCAGTGCTCAGGGTGCTCAGTGCTCAGTGCTCAGGGTGCTGGGTGTTCAGTACTCAGGGTGCTGGGTGCTCAGTACTCAGGGTGCTGGGTGCTGAGTGCTCAGGTTGCTGGGTGCTCAGTACTCTGGGTGTTGGGTGCTCAGTACTCAGGGTGCTGGGTGCTCCGTGCTCGGGGTGCCGGGTGCTCATTGCTCACGGTGCTGGGTGCTCAGTGCTCAGGGTGCTGGGTGCTCAGTACTCAGGGTGCTGGGTGCGTAGTGCTCGAGGTGCTCGGTGCTCAGTACTCAAGGTGCTGGGTGCTCAGTGCTCAGGGTGCTGGGTGCTCAATCCTCGGGGTGCTCCGTGCTCTGGGTCCTGGGTGCTCAGGGCTCAGGGTGCTGGGTGCTCAGTGCTCGGGGTGCTGGGTGCTGAGTGCTCAGGGTGCTGGGTGCTCAGTGCTCTGGGTGCTCGGTGCTCAGTGCTCAGGGTCCTGGGTACTCAGTACTCAGGGTGCTGGGTGCTTAGTACTCAGGGTGCTCAGTGCTAAGTACACAGGGTGCTGGGTGCTCAGTGCTCGGCGTGCTGGTTGCTCAGTGCTCAGTACTCAGGGTGCTGGGTACTCAGTGCTCGGGGTGCTGGGTGCTCAGTGCTCAGGGTGCTGGGTGATCAGTGCTCAGGGTGCTGGGTGCTCAGTGATCGGGGTGCTGGGTGCTCAGTACTCAGGGTGCTCAGTGCTCGGGGAGCTCGGTGCTCAGTACTCAGGGTGCTCAGTACTCAGTGCTCGGGGTCCTGGGTGCTCCCTGCTCGGGGTGCTGGGTGCTCAGTGCTCTGGGTGCTTAGTCCTCAGTACTCAGGGTGCTGGGTGCTCAGTACTCAGGGTGCTGGGTGCTCATTCTTGGGGTGCTGGGTGCTCAGTGCTCGGGGTGCTGGGTACTCAGTCCTCAGGGTGCTCAGTGCTCAGGGTGCTGGGTGCTCAGTGCTCGGGGTGCTCGGTGCTCAGTACTCAGGGTGCTGGGTGCTCAGTACTCAGGGTGCTGGGTGCTCAGTGCTCGGGGTGCTCGGTGCTCAGTGCTCGGGGTGCTGGGTGCTCATTCTCGGGGTGCTGGGTGCTCAGTGCTCAGGGTGCTGGGTGCTCAGTACTCTTGGTGCTGGGGTCTCAGTACTCAGGGTGCTGGGTGCTCAGTACTCAGGGTGATCTGTTCTCAGTACTCAGGTTGCTGGGTGGTCAGTGCTCGGGGTGAAGGGTGCTCAGTACTCGGGGTGCTCAGTGCTCAGTACTCAGGGTGCTGGGTGCTCAGTACTCAGGGTGCTGGGTGCTCAGTGCTCGGGGTGCTCGGTGCTCAGTGCTCGGGGTGCTGGCTGCTCAGTACTCGGGGTGCTGTGTGCTCAGTGCTCAGGGGGCTGGGTGCTCAGTGCTCTGGGTGCTGGGTGCTCAGTACTGAGGGTGGTGCTGGGTGCTCAGTACTCAGGGTGCTGGGTGCTCAGTGCTCAGGGTGCTGGGTGCTCAGTACTAAGGGTGCTGGGTGCTCAGTACTCAGGGTGCTCGGTGCTCAGTACTCAGGGTGCTGGGTGCTCAGTGCTCAGGGTGCTGGGTACTCAGTACTCAGGGTGCTGGGTGCTCAGTACTCAGGGTGCTGGGTGCTCAGTGCTCAGGGTGCTTGGTGCTCAGTGATCCTGGTACTGGGTGCTCAGTACTCAGGGTGCTGGGTGCTCAGTGCTCAGGGTGATCGGTGCTCAGTACTCAGGGTGCTCAGTACTCAGGGTGCTGTGTGCTCAGTGCTCAGGGTGATCGGTGCTCAGTACTCAGGGTGCTCAGTACTCAGGGTGCTGGCTGCTCAGTGCTCGGGGTGCTGGGTGCTCAGTGCTCAGGGTGATCGGTGCTCAGTACTCAGGGTGCTGGGTGCTCAGTGCTCAGGGTGCTGGGTACTCAGTCCTCAGGGTGCTCAGTGCTCAGGGTGCTGGGTGCTCAGTGCTCGGGGTGCTCGGTGCTCAGTACTCAGGGTGCTGAGTGCTCAGTACTCAGGGTGCTGGGTGGTCAGTACTCATGGTGCTGGGTGGTCAGTACTCAGGGGGCTGGGTGCTCAGTGCTCAGGGTGCTGGGTGCTCAGTGCTCAGGGTGCTGGGTGCTCAGTGCTCGGGGTGCTGGGTGCTCAGTGCTCGGGGTGCTGGGTGCTCAGTGCTCAGTGCTCAGGGTGTTGGGTGCTCAGTGCTCAGTGCTCAGGGTGCTGGGTGCTCAGTACTCAGGGTGCTGGGTGCTCAGTACTCAGGGTGCTGGGTGCTCAGTGCTCAGGGTGCTGGGTGCTCAGGACTCTGGGTGTTGGGTGCTCAGTACTCAGGGTGCTGGGTGCTCAGTGCTCGGGGTGCTGGGTGCTCAGTGCTCGGGGTGCTGGGTGCTCAGTGCTCAGGGTGCTGGGTGCTCAGTATTCAGGGTTCTCAGTGCTCAGGGTGCTGGGTGCTCAGTACTCAGGGTGCTCAGTGCTCAGTACTCGGGGTGCTGGGTGCTCAGTACTCTGGGTGCTCAGTGCTCAGTACTCGGGGTGCTGGGTACTCAGTGCTCGGGGCGCTGGGTGCTCAGTGCTCGAGGTGCTGGTTGCTCAGTACTCAGGGTGCTGTGTGCTCAGTGCTCAGTACTCAGCGTGCTGGGTGCTCAGTGCTCAGGGTGCTGGGTGCTCAGTGCTCGGGGTGCTCGGTGCTCAGTACTCAGGGTCCTGAGTGCTCAGTACTCAGGGTGCTGGGTGCTCAGTACTCAGGGTGCTGGGTGCTCAGTACTCAGGGTGCTGGGTGCTCAATGCTCATGGTGCTGGGTGCTCAGTGCTCAGGGTGCTGGGTGCTCAGTGCTCGGGGTGCTGGGTGCTCAGGGCTGTGGTGCTGGGTGCTCAGTGCTCAGTGCTCAGTGCTCAGGGTGCTGGGTGCTCAGTGCTCAGTGCTCAGGGTGCTGGTTGCTCAGTACTCAGGGTCCTGGGTGCTCAGTACTCAGGGTGCTGGGTGCTCAGTGCTCAGGGTGCTCTGTGCTCAGTACTCAGAATGATGGGTGCTCAGTGCTCGGGGTGCTGCGTGCTCAGTGCTCAGGGTGCTGGGTGCTCAGTGCTCAGGGTGCTGGGTGCTCAGTACTCAGGGTGCTGGGTGCTCAGTGCTCGGGGTGCTCGGTGCTCAGTACTCAAGGTGCTGGGTGCTCAGTGCTCAGGGTGCTGGGTGCTCAGTCCTCGGGGTGCTCCGTGCTCAGTGATCAGGGTGCTGGGTGCTCAGTACTCAGGGTACTCAGTGCTCAGTACTCAGGGTTCTCAGTGCTCAGTACTCAGGGTGCTGGGTGCTCAGTGCTCAGGGTGCTCAGTGCTCAGTGCTTGGGGTGCTGGGTGCTCAGTGCTCGGGGAGCTCGGTGCTCAGTACTCAGGGTGCTGGGTGCTCAGTACTCAGTGCTCGGGGTCCTGGGTGCTCCGTGTTCGGGGTGCTGGGTGCTCAGTGCTCTGGGTGCTTAGTGCTCAGTACTCAGGGTGCTGGGTGCTCAGTACTCAGGGTGCTGGGTGCTCATTCTCGGGGTGCTGGGTGCTCAGTGCTCGGGGTGCTGGGTGCTCAGTACTCAGGGTGCTCAGTGCTCAGGGTGCTGGGTGCTCAGTGCTCGGGGTGCTCGGTGCTCAGTACTCAGGGTGCTGAGTGCTCAGTACTCAGGGTGCTGGGTGGTCAGTACTCATGGTGCTGGGTGCTCACTACTCAGGGGGCTGGGTTCTCAGTGCTCAGTGTGCTGGGTGCTCAGTGCTCAGGGTGCTGGGTGCTCAGTGCTCGGGGTGCTGGGTGCTCAGTGCTCGGGGTGCTGGGTGCTCAGTGCTCAGTGCTCAGGGTTTTGGGTGCTCAGTGCTCAGTGCTCAGGGTGCTGGGTGCTCAGTACTCAGGGTGCTGGGTGCTCAGTACTCAGGGTGCTGGGTGCTCAGTGCTCAGGGTGCTGGGTGCTCAGGACTCTGGGTGTTGGGTGCTCAGTACTCAGGGTGCTGGGTGCTCAATGCTCATGGTGCTGGGTGCTCAGTGCTCAAGGTGCTGGGTGCTCAGTGCTCGGGGTGCTGGGTGCTCAGGGCTGTGGTGCTGGGTGCTCAGTGCTCAGTGCTCAGGGTGCTGGGTGCTCAGTGCTCGGGGTGCTGGGTGCTCAGTGCTCGGGGCGCTGGGTGCTCAGTGCTCGGGGTGCTGGGTGCTCAGTACTCGGGGTGCTTGGTGCTCAGTGCTCAGGGTGCTCAGTGCTCAGTACTCAGTGCTCAGGGTGCTCAGTGCTCAGTGCTCAGGGTGCTGGGTGTTCAGTACTCATGGTGCTGGGTGCTCAGTACTCAGGGTGCTGGGTGCTGAGTGCTCAGGGTGCTGGGTGCTCAGTACTCTGGGTGTTTGGTGCTCAGTACTCAGGGTGCTGGGTGCTCCGTGCTCGGGGTGCCGGGTGCTCATTGCTCACGGTGCTGGGTGCTCAGTGCTCAGGGTGCTGGGTGCTCAGTACTCAGGGTGCTGGGTGCTTAGTGCTCGAGGTGCTCGGTGCTCAGTACTCAAGGTGCTGGGTGCTCAGTGCTCAGGGTGCTGGGTGCTCAGTCTTCGGGGTGCTCCGTGCTCAGGGTGCTGGGTGCTCTGCGCTCAGGGTGCTGGGTGCTCAGTGCTCGGGGTGCTGGGTGCTGAGTGCTCAGGGTGCTGGGTGCTCAGTGCTCGGGGTGCTCGGTGCTCAGTGCTCAGGGTCCTGGGTACTCAGTACTCAGGGTGCTGGGTGCTTACTACTCAGGGTGCTCAGTGCTAAGTACACAGGGTGCTGGGTGCTCAGTGCTCGGCGTGCTGGTTGCTCAGTGCTAAGTACTCAGGGTGCTGGGTACTCAGTGCTCGGGGTGCTGTGTGCTCAGTGCTCAGGGTGCTGGGTGATCAGTGCTCAGGGTGCTGGGTGCTCAGTGATCGGGGTGCTGGGTGCTCAGTACTCAGGGTGCTCAGTGCTCGGGGAGCTCGGTGCTCATTACTCAGGGTGCTGGGTGCTCAGTACTCAGTGCTCGGGGTCCTGGGTGCTCCCTGCTCGGGGTGCTGTGTGCTCAGTGCTCTGGGTGCTTAGTGCTCAGTACTCAGGGTGCTGGGTGCTCAGTACTCAGGGTGCTGGGTGCTCATTCTCGGGGTGCTGGGTGCTCAGTGCTCGGGGTGCTGGGTGCTCAGTACTCAGGGTGCTGGGGGCTCAGTACTCAGGGTGCTGCGTGGTCAGTAATCAGGGTGCTCGGTTCTCAGTATTCAGGGTGCTGGGTGCTCATTCTAGGGGTGCTGGGTGCTCAGTGCTCAGGGTGCTGGCTGCTCAGTACTCTTGGTGCTGGGGGCTCAGTACTCAGTGTGCTGGGTGCTCAGTACTCAGGGTGATCTGTTCTCAGTACTCAGGTTGCTGGGTGGTCAGTGCTCGGGGTGATGGGTACTCAGTACTCGGGGTGCTCAGTGCTCAGTACTCAGGGTGCTGGGTGCTCAGTACTCAGGGTGCTGGGTGCTCAGTGCTCGGGGTGCTCGGTGCTCAGTGCTCGGGGTGCTGGGTGCTCAGTACTCGGGGTGCTGGGTGCTCAGTGCTCAGGGTGCTGGGTGCTCAGTGCTCGGGGTGCTGGGTGCTCAGTACTGAGGGTGGTGCTGGGTGCTCAGTACTCGGGGTGCTGGGTGCTCAGGGCTCAGGGTGCTGGGTGCTCAGTACTAAGGGTGCTGGGTGCTCAGTACTCAGGGTGCTCGGTGCTCAGTACTCAGGGTGCTGGGTGCTCAGTGCTCAGGGTGATGGGTACTCAGTACTCAGGGTGCTGGGTGCTCAGTACTCAGGGTGCTGGGTGCTCAGTGCTCAGGGTGCTTGGTGCTCAGTGCTCCTGGTGCTGGGTGCTCAGTACTCAGGGTGCTGGGTGCTCAGTGCTCAGGGTGATCGGTGCTCAGTACTCAGGGTGCTCAGTACTCAGGGTGCTGGCTGCTCAGTGCTCGGGGTGCTGGGTACTCAGTGCTCAGGGTGATCGGTGCTCAGTACTCAGGGTGCTGGGTGCTCAGTGCTCAGGGTGCTGGGTACTCAGTCCTCAGGGTGCTCAGTGCTCAGGGTGCTGGGTGCTCAGTGCTCAGGGTGCTGGGTGCTCAGTGCTCGGGGTGCTGGGTGCTCAGTGCTCGGGGTGCTGGGTGCTCAGTGCTCAGTGCTCAGGGTGTTGGGTGCCCAGTGCTCAGTGCTCAGGGTGCTGGGTGCTCAGTACTCAGGGTGCTGGGTGCTCAGTACTCAGGGTGCTCGGTGCTCAGTGCTCAGGGTGCTGGGTGCTCAGGACTCTGGGTGTTGGGTGCTCAGTACTCAGGGTGCTGGGTGCTCAGTGCTCGGGGTGCTGGGTGCTCAGTGCTCGGGGTGCTGGGTGCTCAGTGCTCTGGGTGCTGGGTGCTCAGTATTCAGGGAGCTGGGTGCTCAGTGCTCGGGGTGCTCGGTGCTCAGTACTCAAGGTGCTGGGTGCTCAGTGCTCAGGGTGTTGGGTGCTCAGTCCTCGGGGTGCTCCGTGCTCAGTACTCAGGGTGCTGGGTGCTCAGTACTCAGGGTGCTCGGTGCTCAGTACTCAGGGTTCTCAGTGCTCAGGGTGCTGGGTGCTCAGTACTCAGGGTGCTCAGTGCTCAGTACTCGGGGTGCTGGGTGCTCAGTACTCTGGGTGCTCAGTGCTCAGTACTCGGGGTGCTGGGTACTCAGTGCTCGGGGCGCTGGGTGCTCAGTGCTCGAGGTGCTGGTTGCTCAGTACTCAGGGTGCTGTGTGCTCAGTGCTCAGTACTCAGCGTGCTGGGTGCTCAGTGCTCAGGGTGCTGGGTGCTCAGTGCTCGCGGTGCTCGGTGCTCAGTACTCAGGGTCCTGAGTGCTCAGTACTCAGGGTGCTGGGTGCTCAGTACTCAGGGTGCTGGGTGCTCAGTACTCAGGGTGCTGGGTGCTCAATGCTCATGGTGCTGGGTGCTCAGTGCTCAGGGTGCTGGGTGCTCAGTGCTCGGGGTGCTGGGTGCTCAGGGCTGTGGTGCTGGGTGCTCAGTGCTCAGTGCTCAGTGCTCAGGGTGCTGGGTGCTCAGTGCTCAGTGCTCAGGGTGCTGGTTGCTCAGTACTCAGGGTGCTGGGTGCTCAGTACTCAGGGTGCTGGGTGCTCAGTGCTCAGGGTGCTCTGTGCTCAGTACTCAGTATGATGGGTGCTCAGTGCTCGGGGTGCTGCGTGCTCAGTGCTCAGGGTGCTGGGTGCTCAGTGCTCAGGGTGCTGGGTGCTCAGTACTCAGGGTGCTGGGTGCTCAGTGCTCGGGGTGCTCGGTGCTCAGTACTCAAGGTGCTGGGTGCTCAGTGCTCAGGGTGCTGGGTGCTCAGTCCTCGGGGTGCTCCGTGCTCAGTGATCAGGGTGCTGGGTGCTCAGTACTCAGGGTACTCAGTGCTCAGTACTCAGGGTTCTCAGTGCTCAGTAATCAGGGTGCTGGGTGCTCAGTGCTCAGGGTGCTCAGTGCTCAGTGCTTGGGGTGCTGGGTGCTCAGTGCTCGGGGAGCTCGGTGCTCAGTACTCAGGGTGCTGTGTGCTCAGTGCTCAGTACTCAGCGTGCTGGGTGCTCAGTGCTCAGGGTGCTGGGTGCTCAGTGCTCGGGGTGCTCGGTGCTCAGTACTCAGGGTCCTGAGTGCTCAGTACTCAGGGTGCTGGGTGCTCAGTACTCAGGGTGCTGGGTGGTCAGTACTCATGGTGCTGGGTGCTCAGTACTCAGGGGGCTGGGTTCTCAGTGCTCAGGGTGCTGGGTGCTCAGTGCTCAGGGTGCTGGGTGCTCAGTGCTCGGGGTGCTGGGTGCTCAGTGCTCGGGGTGCTGGGTGCTCAGTGCTCAGTGCTCAGGGTGTTGGGTGCTCAGTGCTCAGTGCTCAGGGTGCTGGGTGCTCAGTACTCAGGGTGCTGGGTGCTCAATACTCAGGGTGCTGGGTGCTCAGTGCTCAGGGTGCTGGGTGCTCAGGACTCTGGGTGTTGGGTGCTCAGTACTCAGGGTGCTGGGTGCTCAATGCTCATGGTGCTGGGTGCTCAGTGCTCAGGGTGCTGGGTGCTCAGTGCTCGGGGTGCTGGGTGCTCAGGGCTGTGGTGCTGGGTGCTCAGTGCTCAGTTCTCAGGGTGCTGGGTGTTCAGTGCTCAGTGCTCAGGGTGCTGGTTGCTCAGTACTCAGGGTGCTGGGTGCTCAGTACTCAGGGTGCTGGGTGCTCAGTGCTTAGGGTGCTCTGTGCTCAGTACTCAGGGTGCTGGGTGCTCAGTGCTCGGGGTGCTGCGTGCTCAGTGCTCAGGGTGCTGGGTGCTCAGTGCTCAGGGTGCTGGGTGCTCAGTACTCAGGGGGCTGGGTGCGCAGTGTTCGGGGTGCTCGGTGCTCAGTACTCAAGGTGCTGGGTGGTCAGTGCTCAGGGTGCTGGGTGCTCAGTCCTCGGGGTGCTCCGTGCTCAGTGATCAGGGTGCTGGGTGCTCAGTACTCAGGGTGCTCGGTGCTCAGTACTCAGGGTTCTCAGTGCTCAGTACTCAGGGTGCTGGGTGCTCAGTGCTCAGGGTGCTGGGTGCTCAGTACTCAGGGTGCTCAGTGCTCAGTACTCGGAGTGCTTGGTGCTCAGTACTCAGGGTGCTCAGTGCTCAGTACTCGGGGTGCTGGGTGCTCAGTGCTCAGGGTGCTCAGTGCTCAGTGCTCGGGGTGCTGGGTGCTCAGTGCTCGGGGCGCTGGGTGCTCAGTGCTCGGGGTGCTGGGTGCTCAGTTCTCGGGGTGCTGGGTGCTCAGTGCTCGGGGCGCTGGGTGCTTAGTGCTCGGGGTGCTGGGTGCTCAGTACTCGGGGTGCTGGGTGCTCAGTGCTCAGGGTGCTCAGTGCTCAGTACTCAGTGCTCAGGGTGCTCAGTGCTCAGTGCTCAGGGTGCTGGGTGTTCAGTACTCAGGGTGCTGGGTGCTCAGTACTCAGGGTGCTGGGTGCTGAGTGCTCAGGTTGCTGGGTGCTCAGTACTCTGGGTGTTGGGTGCTCAGTACTCAGGGTGCTGGGTGCTCCGTGCTCGGGGTGCCGGGTGCTCATTGCTCACGGTGCTGGGTGCTCAGTGCTCAGGGTGCTGGGTGCTCAGTACTCAGGGTGCTGGGTGCGTAGTGCTCGAGGTGCTCGGTGCTCAGTACTCAAGGTGCTGGGTGCTCAGTGCTCAGGGTGCTGGGTGCTCAATCCTCGGGGTGCTCCGTGCTCTGGGTCCTGGGTGCTCAGGGCTCAGGGTGCTGGGTGCTCAGTGCTCGGGGTGCTGGGTGCTGAGTGCTCAGGGTGCTGGGTGCTCAGTGCTCTGGGTGCTCGGTGCTCAGTGCTCAGGGTCCTGGGTACTCAGTACTCAGGGTGCTGGGTGCTTAGTACTCAGGGTGCTCAGTGCTAAGTACACAGGGTGCTGGGTGCTCAGTGCTCGGCGTGCTGGTTGCTCAGTGCTCAGTACTCAGGGTGCTGGGTACTCAGTGCTCGGGGTGCTGGGTGCTCAGTGCTCAGGGTGCTGGGTGATCAGTGCTCAGGGTGCTGGGTGCTCAGTGATCGGGGTGCTGGGTGCTCAGTACTCAGGGTGCTCAGTGCTCGGGGAGCTCGGTGCTCAGTACTCAGGGTGCTCAGTACTCAGTGCTCGGGGTCCTGGGTGCTCCCTGCTCGGGGTGCTGGGTGCTCAGTGCTCTGGGTGCTTAGTCCTCAGTACTCAGGGTGCTGGGTGCTCAGTACTCAGGGTGCTGGGTGCTCATTCTTGGGGTGCTGGGTGCTCAGTGCTCGGGGTGCTGGGTACTCAGTCCTCAGGGTGCTCAGTGCTCAGGGTGCTGGGTGCTCAGTGCTCGGGGGGCTCGGTGCTCAGTACTCAGGGTGCTGGGTGCTCAGTACTCAGGGTGCTGGGTGCTCAGTGCTCGGGGAGCTCGGTGCTCAGTGCTCGGGGTGCTGGGTGCTCATTCTCGGGGTGCTGGGTGCTCAGTGCTCAGGGTGCTGGGTGCTCAGTACTCTTGGTGCTGGGGTCTCAGTACTCAGGGTGCTGGGTGCTCAGTACTCAGGGTGATCTGTTCTCAGTACTCAGGTTGCTGGGTGGTCAGTGCTCGGGGTGAAGGGTGCTCAGTACTCGGGGTGCTCAGTGCTCAGTACTCAGGGTGCTGGGTGCTCAGTACTCAGGGTGCTGGGTGCTCAGTGCTCGGGGTGCTCGGTGCTCAGTGCTCGGGGTGCTGGCTGCTCAGTACTCGGGGTGCTGGGTGCTCAGTGCTCAGGGGGCTGGGTGCTCAGTGCTCTGGGTGCTGGGTGCTCAGTACTGAGGGTGGTGCTGGGTGCTCAGTACTCAGGGTGCTGGGTGCTCAGTGCTCAGGGTGCTGGGTGCTCAGTACTAAGGGTGCTGGGTGCTCAGTACTCAGGGTGCTCGGTGCTCAGTACTCAGGGTGCTGGGTGCTCAGTGCTCAGGGTGCTGGGTACTCAGTACTCAGGGTGCTGGGTGCTCAGTACTCAGGGTGCTGGGTGCTCAGTGCTCAGGGTGCTTGGTGCTCAGTGATCCTGGTACTGGGTGCTCAGTACTCAGGGTGCTGGGTGCTCAGTGCTCAGGGTGATCGGTGCTCAGTACTCAGGGTGCTCAGTACTCAGGGTGCTGTGTGCTCAGTGCTCAGGGTGATCGGTGCTCAGTACTCAGGGTGCTCAGTACTCAGGGTGCTGGCTGCTCAGTGCTCGGGGTGCTGGGTGCTCAGTGCTCAGGGTGATCGGTGCTCAGTACTCAGGGTGCTGGGTGCTCAGTGCTCAGGGTGCTGGGTACTCAGTCCTCAGGGTGCTCAGTGCTCAGGGTGCTGGGTGCTCAGTGCTCGGGGTGCTCGGTGCTCAGTACTCAGGGTGCTGAGTGCTCAGTACTCAGGGTGCTGGGTGCTCAGTACTCATGGTGCTGGGTGCTCAGTACTCAGGGGGCTGGGTGCTCAGTGCTCAGGGTGCTGGGTGCTCAGTGCTCAGGGTGCTGGGTGCACAGTGCTCGGGGTGCTGGGTGCTCAGTGCTCAGTGCTCAGGGTGTTGGGTGCTCAGTGCTAAGTGCTCAGGTTGCTGGGTGCTCAGTACTCAGGGTGCTGGGTGCTCAGTACTCAGGGTGCTGGGTGCTCAGTGCTCAGGGTGCTGGGTGCTCAGGACTCTGGGTGTTGGGTGCTCAGTACTCAGGGTGCTGGGTGCTCAGTGCTCGGGGTGCTGGGTGCTCAGTGCTCGGGGTGCTGGGTGCTCAGTGCTCAGGGTGCTGGGTGCTCAGTATTCAGGGTGCTGGGTGCTCAGTGCTCGGGGTGCTCGGTGCTCAGTACTCAAGGTGCTGGGTGCTCAGTGCTCAGGGTGCTGGGTGCTCAGTCCTCGGGGTGCTCCGTGCTCAGTGCTCAGGGTGCTGGGTGCTCAGTACTCAGGGTGCTCGGTGCTCAGTACTCAGGGTTCTCAGTGCTCAGGGTGCTGGGTGCTCAGTACTCAGGGTGCTCAGTTCTCAGTACTCGGGGTGCTGGGTGCTCAGTACTCTGGGTGCTCAGTGCACAGTACTCGGGGTGCTGGGTACTCAGTGCTCGGGGCGCTGGGTGCTCAGTGCTCGAGGTGCTGGTTGCTCAGTACTCAGGGTGCTGTGTGCTCAGTGCTCAGTACTCAGCGTGCTGGGTGCTCAGTGCTCAGGGTGCTGGGTGCTCAGTGCTCGGGGTGCTCGGTGCTCAGTACTCAGGGTCCTGAGTGCTCAGTACTCAGGGTGCTGGGTGCTCAGTACTCAGGGTGCTGGGTGCTCAGTACTCAGGGTGCTGAGTGCTCAATGCTCATGGTGCTGGGTCCTCAGTGCTCAGGGTGCTGGGTGCTCAGTGCTCGGGGTGCTGGGTGCTCAGGGCTGTGGTGCTGGGTGCTCAGTGCTCAGTGCTCAGGGTGCTGGGTGCTCAGTGCTCAGTGCTCAGGGTACTGGTTGCACAGTACTCAGGGTGCTGGGTGCTCAGTACTCAGGGTGCTGGGTGCTCAGTGCTCAGGGTGCTCTGTGCTCAGTACTCAGAATGCTGGGTGCTCAGTGCTCGGGGTGCTGGGTGCTCAGTGCTCAGGGTGCTGGGTGCTCAGTGCTCAGGGTGCTGGGTGCTCAGTACTCAGGGTGCTGGGTGCTCAGTGCTCGGGGTGCTCGGTGCTCAGTACTCAAGGTGCTGGGTGCTCAGTGCTCAGGGTGCTGGGTGCTCAGTCCTCGGGGTGCTCCGTGCTCAGTGATCAGGGAGCTAGGTGCTCAGTACTCAGGGTACTCAGTGCTCAGTACTCAGGGTTCTCAGTGCTCAGTACTCAGGGTGCTGGGTGCTCAGTGCTCAGGGTGCTCAGTGCTCAGTGCTCGGGGTGCTGGGTGCTCAGTGCTCGGGGCGCTGGGTGCTCAGTGCTCGGAGTGCTGGGTGCTCAGTGCTCGGGGTGCTGGGTGCTCAGTGCTCGGGGCGCTGGGTGCTCAGTGCTCGGGGTGCTGGGTGCTCAGTACTTGGGGTGCTGGGTGCTCAGTGCTCAGGGTGCTCAGTGCTCAGTACTCAGTGCTCAGGGTGCTCAGTGCTCATTGCTCAGGGTGCTGGGTGTTCAGTACTCAGGGTGCTGGGTGCTCAGTACTCAGGGTGCTGGGGGCTCAGTGCTCAGGGTGCTGGGTGCTCAGTACTCTGGGTGTTGGGTGCTCAGTACAGAGAGTGCTGGGTGCTCCGTGCTCGGGGTGCTGGGTGCTCATTGCTCAGGGTGCTGGGTGCTCAGTGCTCAGGGTGCTGGGTGCTCAGTACTCAGGGTGCTGGGTGCTCAGTACTCAGGGTGCTGGGTGCTCAGTGATCGGGGTGCTGGGTGCTCAGTACTCAGGGTGCTCAGTGCTCGGGGAGCTGTGAGCTCAGTACTCAGGGTGCTGGGGGCTCAGTACTCAGGGTGCTGGGTGCTCAGTAATCAGGGTGCTCGGTTCTCAGTATTCAGGGTCCTGGGTGCTCATTCTCGGGGTGCTGGGTGAGCAGTGCTCAGGGTGCTGGGTGCTCAGTACTCTTGGTGCTGGGGGCTCAGTACTCAGGGTGCTGGGTGCTCAGTACTCAGGGTGATCTGTTCTCAGTACTCAGGTTGCTGGGTGGTCAGTGCTCGGGGTGATGGGTGCTCAGTACTCGGGGTGCTCAGTATTCAGTACTCAGGGTGCTGGGTGCTCAGTACTCAGGGTGCTGGGTGCTCAGTGCTCGGGGTGCTCGGTGCTCAGTGCTCGGGGTGCTGGGTGCTCAGTACTCGGGGTGCTGGGTGCTCAGTGCTCAGGGTGCTGGGTGCTCAGTGCTCGGGGTGCTGGGTGCTCAGTACTGAGGGTGGTGCTGGGTGCTCAGTACTCAGGGTGCTGGGTGCTCAGTGCTCAGGGTGCTGGGTGCTCAGTACTAAGGGTGCTGGGTGCTCAGTACTCAGTGTGCTCGGTGCTCAGTACTCAGGGTGCTGGGTGCTCAGTGCTCAGGGTGCTGGGTACTCAGTACTCAGGGTGCTGGGTGCTCAGTACTCAGGGTGCTGGGTGCTCAGTGCTCAGGGTGCTTGGTGCTCAGTGCTCCTGGTGCTGGGTGCTCAGTACTCAGGGTGCTGGGTGCTCAGTGCTCAGGGTGATCGGTGCTCAGTACTCAGGGTGCTCAGTACTCAGGGTGCTGGCTGCTCAGTGCTCGGGGTGCTGGGTGCTCAGTACTCGGGGTGCTGGGTGCTCTGTACTCAGGGTGCTGGGTGCTCAGTTCTCGGGGTCCTCGGTGCTCAGTGCTCAGGGTGATCGGTGCTCAGTACTCAGGGTGCTGGGTGCTCAGTGCTCAGGATGCTGGGTACTCAGTCCTCAGGGTGCTCAGTGCTCAGGGTCCTGGGTGCTCAGTGCTCGGGGTGCTCGGTGCTCAGTACTCAGGGTGCTGAGTGCTCAGTACTCAGGGTGCTGGGTGGTCAGTACTCATGGTGCTGGGTGCTCAGTACTCAGGGGGCTGGGTGCTCAGTGCTCAGGGTGCTGTGTGCTCAGTGCTCAGGGTGCTGGGTGCTCAGTGCTCGGGGTGCTGGGTGCTCAGTGCTCGGGGTGCTGGGTGCTCAGTGCTCAGTGCTCAGGGTGTTCGGTGCTCAGTGCTCAGTGCTCAGGGTGCTGGGTGCTCAGTACTCAGGGTGCTGGGTGCT
This sequence comes from Microtus oregoni, assembly GCF_018167655.1. Classification (NCBI taxonomy): domain Eukaryota; kingdom Metazoa; phylum Chordata; class Mammalia; order Rodentia; family Cricetidae; genus Microtus; species Microtus oregoni. The sequence continues at coordinate 3,286,424 of NW_024544028.1, read as the reverse complement.
CAGTACTCAGGGTGCTGGGTGCTCAGTGCTCAGGGTGCTGGGTGCTCAGGACTCTGGGTGTTGGGTGCTCAGTACTCAGGGTGCTGGGTGCTCAATGCTCATGGTGCTGGGTGCTCAGTGCTCAGGGTGCTGGGTGCTCAGTGCTCGGGGTGCTGGGTGCTCAGGGCTGTGGTGCTGGGTGCTCAGTGCTCAGTGCTCAGGGTGCTGGGTGCTCAGTGCTCAGGGTGCTGGTTGCTCAGTACTCAGGGTGCTGGGTGCTCAGTACTCAGGGTGCTGGGTGCTCAGTGCTCAGGGTGCTCTGTGCTCAGTACTCAGGGTGCTGGGTGCTCAGTGCTCGGGGTGCTGCGTGCTCAGTGCTCAGGGTGCTGGGTGCTCAGTGCTCAGGGTGCTGGGTGCTCAGTACTCAGGGTGCTGGGTGCTCAGTGCTCGGGGTGCTCGGTGCTCAGTACTCAAGGTGCTGGGTGCTCAGTGTTCAGGGTGCTGGGTGCTCAGTCCTCGGGGTGCTCCGTGCTCAGTGATCAGGGTGCTGGGTGCTCAGTACTCAGGGTGCTCGGTGCTCAGTACTCAGGGTTCTCAGTGCTCAGTACTCAGGGTGCTGGGTGCTCAATGCTCAGGGTGCTGGGTGCTCAGTACTCAGGGTGCTGGGTGCTCAGTGCTCGGGGTGCTGGGTGCTCAGTGCTCAGGGTGCTCGGTGCTTAGTACTCATGGTGCTCGGTGCTCGGGGTGCTGGGTGCTCAGTGCTCGGTGTGCTGGGTGCTCAGTGCTCGGGGTGCTGGGTGCTGAGTGCTCGGTGTGCTGGGTGCTCAGTGCTCGGGCTGCTGTGTGCTCAGTGCTCGGGGTGCTGGGTGCTCAGTACTCGGGGTGCTCGGTGCTCTGTACTCAGGGTGCTGGGTGCTCAGTGCTCAGGTTGCTGGGTGCTCAGTACTCAGGGTGCTGGGTGCTCGGTGCTCAGTACGCTGGGTGCTCAGTACTCAGGGTGCTGGGTGCTCAGTACTCAGGGTGCTGGGTGCTCAGTGCTCGGGGTGCTGGGTGCTCATTAATCAGGGTGCTGGGTGTTCAGTACTCAGGGTGCTCAGTACTCAGGGTGCTGGGTGCTCAGGGATCGGGGTGCTGGGAGCTCAGTACTCAGGGTGCTGGGTGCTCAGTGCTCGGGGTGCTGGTTGCTGAGTGCTCAGGGTGCTGGGTGCTCAGTACTTGGGGTGCTCGGTGCTCAGTACTCAGGGTGCTGTGTGCTCAGTACTCAGGGTGCTGGGTGCTCAGTGCTCGGTGTGCTCGGTGCTCAGTACTCAGGGTGCTCGGTGCTCAGTGCTCAGGGTGCTGGGTGCTCAGTACTCAGGGTGCTGGGTGCTCAGTGCTCAGGGTGATCGGGGCTCAGTCCTCAGGGTGCTCAGTACTCAGGCAGCTGGGTGCTCAGTGCTCGGGTTGCTCAGTACTCAGGGTGCTGGGTGCTCAGTACTCAGGGTGCTGGGTGCTCAGTACTCAGGGTGCTGGGTGCTCAGTGCTCAGGGAGCTCGGTGCTGAGTACTCAGGGTGGTGGGTGCTCAGTACTCAGTGCTCAGGGTCCTGGGTGCTCAGCGCTCTGGGTGCTTAGTGCACAGTACTCAGGGTACGGGGTGCTCAGTATTCAGGGTGCTCAGTGCTCGGGGTGCTGGGTGCTCAGTACTCCGGGTGCTGGGTGCTCAGTACTCAGGGTGCTGGGTGCTCATTCTCGGGGTCCTGGGTGCTCAGTGTTCGGGGTCCTGGGTGCTCAGTACTCGGGGTGCTGGGTGCTCAGTGCTCAGCGTGCTGGGTGCTCAGTACTCAGGGTGCTCGGTTCTCAGTACTCAGGGTGCTGGGTGCTCATTCTCGGGGTGCTGGGTGCTCAGTGCTCGGGGTGCTGGGTGCTCAGTGCTCAGGGTCCTAGGTGCTCAGTACTCAGGGTGCTCAGTACTCAGCGTGCTTTGTGCTCAGTGCTCAGGGTGCTGGGTGCTCAGTACACAGGGTGCTGGGTGCTTAGTACTCACGTTCTGGGTGCTCAGTACTCGGGGTGCTTGGTGCTCATTACTCAGGGTGCTGGGTGCTCAGTACTCTTGGTGCTGCATACTCAGTACTCAGGGTGCTGGGTGCTCAGTGCTCGGGGTGCTCGGTGCTCAGTGCTCAGGATGCTCGGTGCTCATTACTTTTGGTGCTGGGTGCTCAGTACTCAGGGTGCTGGGTGCTCAGTGCTCGGGATGCTCTGTGATCAGTACTCAGGGTGCTGGGTGCTCAGTGCTCAGGGTGCTGGGTGCTCAGTACTCAGGGTGCTCAGTACTCAGTACTCAGGGTGCTGGGTTCTCAGTGCTTGGGGTGCTGGGTGCTCAGTGCTCAGGGTGCTGGGTGCTCAGTGCTCGGGGTGCTGGGTGCTCAGTACTCGGGGTGCTCGGTGCTCAGTACTCAGGGTGCTGGGTGCTCAGTACTCAGGGTGCTCAGTGCTCAGGGTGCTGGGTGCTCAGTGCTCGGGGTGCTGGGTACTCAGTGCTCAGTACACAGGGTGCTGATTGCTAGGTGCTCGGGGTGCTGCGTGCTCAGTGCTCAGTACTCAGGGTGCTGGGTGCTCAGTGCTCGGGGTGCTCTATGCTCAGTACTCAGGGTGCTGGGTGCTCAGTGCTCAGGGTGCTGGGTGCTCAGTACTCAGGGTGCTGGGTGCTCAGTGCTAAGGGTGCTGGGTGCTCAGTACTCAGGTTGCTGGGTCCTCTGCGCTCAGGGTGCTGGGTGCTCTGTGCTCGGGGTGCTCAGTACTCAGGGTGCTGTGTGTTCAGTGCTCAGGGTACTGGGTGCTCATTACTCAGGGTGCTCGGTGCTTAGTACTCAGGGTGCTGGGTGCTCAGTACTCCGGGTGCTGGGTGCTCAGTGCTCGGGGTGGTCGGTGCTCAGTGCTCAGGGTGCTGGGTGCTCAGTACACAGGGTGCTCATTGCTCAGGGTGCTGGGTGTTCATTAATCAGGGTGCTGGGTGCTCAGTACTCAGGGTGCTCAGTGCTCAGTACTCAGGGTGCTCAGTACTCAGGGTGCTCAGTGCTCAGGGTGCTGGGTGCTCAGTGCTCAGGGTGCTGGGTGCTCAGTGCTCAGGGTGCTGTGTGCTCAGTACTCAGGGTGATCAGTACTCAGGGTGCTGGGTGCTCAGTGCTCAGGGTGCTGGGTGCTTAGTGCTCAGGGTGCTGGGTGCTCAGTGCTCAGGGTGCTCGGTGCTCAGTGCTCAGGTTGATGGGTGCTGAGTACTCAGAGTGCTGGGTGCTCAGTACTCAGGGTGCTCAGTGCTCAGTACTCAGGGTGCTCAGTGCTCAGTACTCAGGGTGCTCAGTGCTCAGGGTGCTGGGTGCTCAGTGCTCGGGGTGCTGGGTACTCAGTCCACAGGGTGCAGGGTGCTCAGTGCTCAGGGTGCTCGGTGCTCAGTGCTCAGGGTGCTGGGTGTTCAGTGCTCGGGGTGCTGGGTGCTCATTAATCAGGGTGCTGGGTGCTCAGTACGCTGGGTGCTCAGTACTCAGGGTGCTGGGTGCTCAGTACTCAGGGTGCTCGGTGCTCATTAATCAGGGTGCTAGGTGCTCAGTACTCAGAATGCTCAGTGCTTGGGGTGCTGGGTGCTCAGTAATCAGGGTGCTCAGTGCTTGGGGTGCAGGGTGCTCAGTACTCAGGGTGCTGGTTCCTCAGTGCTCAGGGTGCTGGGTGCTGAGTACTCAGGGTGCTGGGTGCTCAGTGCTCGGGGTGCTGGGTGCTCAGTGCTCGGGGTGCTGGGTACTCAGTGCTCAGGGTTCTGGGTGCTCAGTGCTCAGGGTGCTGGGTGCTCAGTGCTCGGGGTGCTGGGTGCTCGGTGCTCAGGTTTCTGGGTGCTCACCACTCGGGGTGCTGGGTGCTCAGTACTCAGGGTGCTGGGTGCTCATTGCTCGGGGTGCTGGGTGCACAGTGCTACGGGTGCTGGGTGCTCAGTGCTCAGTGTGCTGGGTGCTCAGTGCTCTGGGCGCTGGGTGCTCAGTGCTCGGGGTGCTCGGTGCTCAGTACTCAGGGTGCTGGGTGCTCAGTGCTCAGGGTGCTCGTTGCTCAGTACTCAGGGTGCTGGGTGCTCAGTGCTCGGTGTGCTCGGTGCTCAGTACGTTGGGTGCTCAGTACTCAGGGTGCTGGGTGCTCAGTGCTCAGGGTGATCGGTGCTCAGTACTCAGGGTGCTCAGTACTCAGGGTGCTGGGTGCTCAGTGCTCGGGGTGCTGGGTGCTGAGTGCTCAGGGTGCTGGGTGCTCTGTACTCGGGGTGCTCGGTGCTCAGTACTCAGGGTGCTGGGTGCTCAGTACTCAGGGTGCTGGGTGCTCAGTAATCAGGGTGCTCAGTGCTCGGGGAGCTCGGTGCTCAGTACTCAGGGTGCTGGGTGCTCAGTACTCAGTGCTCGGGGTCCTGGGTGCTTAGCGCTCTGGGTGCTTAGTGCACAGTACTCAGGGTGCTGGGTGCTCAGTATTCAGGGTGCTCAGTGCTCGGGGTGCTGGGTGCTCAGTACACAGGGTGCTGGGTGCTCAGTACTCAGGGTGCTGGGTGCTCATTCTCGGGGTGCTGGGTGCTCAGTGCTCGGGTGCTGGGTGCTCAGTACTCGGGGTGCTGGGTGCTCAGTGCTCAGCGTGCTGTGTGCTATGTACTCAGGGTGCTCGGTTCTCAGTACTCAGGGTGCTGGGTGCTCATTCTCGGGTGCTGGGTGCTCAGTGCTCAGGGTGCTGGGTGCTAAGTGCTCAGGGTGCTGGGTCCTCAGTACTCGGGGTGCTCGGTGCTCAGTACTCGGGGTGCTGGGTGCTCAGTACTCAGGATGCTGGGTGCTCAGTACTCAGGGTGCTCGGTGCTCAGTACTCAGGGTGCTGGGTGCTCAGTGCTCAGGTGCTGGGTGCTAAGTACTCAGGGTGCTGGGTGCTCAGTACTCAGGATGCTGGGTGCTCAGCACTCAGGGTGCTCAGTACTCAGTGTGCTGGGTGCTCAGTGCTCGGGGTGCTGGGTGCTCAGTACTCAGGGTGCTCAGTACTCGGGGTGCTGGGTGCTCAGTGCTCGGGGTGCTGGATGCTCAGTGCTCAGGGTGATCTGTGATCAGTACTCAGGATGCTGGGTGCTCAGTACTCAGGGTGCTGGGTGCTCAGTACTCAGGGTGCTGGGTGCTCAGTCCTCAGGGTGCTCAGTGCTCAGGGTGCTGGGTGCTCAGTGCTCGGGGTGCTCGGTGCTCAGTACTCAGGGTGCTGAGTGCTCAGTACTCAGGGTGCTGGGTGCTCAGTACTCAGGGTGCTGGGTGCTCAGTGCTCGGGGTGTTGGGTGCTCCGTGCTCAGGGTGCTCAGTGCTCAGTACTCAGGGTTCTGGGTGCTCAGTACTCAGGGTGCTGGGTGCTCAGTGCTCGGGGTGCTGGGTGCTCAGTACTCAGGGTGCTGGGTGCTCAGTGCTCGGGGTGCTCGGTGTTCAGTACTCAAGGTGCTGGGTGCTCAGTGCTCGGGGTGCTGGGTGCTCAGTGCTCAGGGTGCTGGGTGCTCAGTACTCGGGGTGCTCGGTGCTCAGTACTCAGGGTACTGGGTGCTCAGGGTCCTCGGTGCTCAGTACTCAGGGTGCTCAGTACTCAGCTTGCTTTGTGCTCAGTGCTCAGAGTGCTGGGTGCTCAGTACTCAGGGTGCTCGGTGCTCAGTACTCAGGGTGCTCAGTGCTCAGTGCTCTGGGTGCTCAGTACTCAGGGTGCTCAGTGCTCAGGGTGCTGGGTGCTCAGTGCTCGGGGTGCTGGGTACTCAGTGCTCAGTGCTCGGGGTGCTGGGTGCTCAGTCCTCAGTACACAGGGTGCTGGGTGCTCAGTGCTCGGGGTGCTGGATGCTCAGTACTCAGGGTCCTGGGTGCTCAGTGCTCAGGGTGCTGGGTGCTCAGTACTCAGGGTGCTGGGTGCTCAGTGCTCAAGGTGCTGGGTGCTCAGTACTCAGGGTGCTGGGTCCTCAGTGCTCAGGGTGCTGGGTGTTCAGTGCTCGGGGTGCTCAGTACTCAGGGTGCTGTGTGTTCAGTGCTCAGGGTACTGGGTGCTCAGTACTCAGGGTGCTCGGTGCTGAGTACTCAGGGTGCTGGGTGCTCAGTACTCCGGGTGCTGGGTGCTCAGTGCTCGGGGTGCTCGGTGCTCAGTGCTCGGGGTGCTGGGTGCTCAGTACTCAGGGTGCTCAGTACTCAGGGTGCTGGGTGCTCAGTGCTCAGGGTGCTGGGTGCTCAGTGCTCTCGGTGCTGGGTGCTCAGTGCTCAGGGTGCTCGGTGCTCAGTGCTCAGGTTGCTGGGTGCTCAGTACTCAGGGTGCTGGGTGCTCAGTACTCAGGGTGCTCAGTGCTCAGTACTCAGTGTGCTCCGTGCTCAGTACTCAGGGTGCTCAGTGCTCAAGGTGCTGGGTGTTCAGTGCTCGGGGTGCTGGGTACTCAGTCCTCAGGGTGCTGGGTGCTCAGTACTCAGGGTGCTGGGTGCTCAGTGCTCGGGGTGCTGGGTGCTCAGTACTCAGGGTGCTGGGTGCTCAGTGCTCAGGGTGCTGGGTGCTCAGTGCTCAGGGTGCTCGGTGCTTAGTACTCATGGTGCTCGGTGCTCGGGTTGCTGGGTGCTCAGTGCTCGGTGTGCTGGGTGCTCAGTGCTCGGGGTGCTGGGTGCTGAGTGCTCAGTGTGCTGGGTGCTCAGTGCTCGGGGTGCTGGGTGCTCAGTACTCAGGGTGCTCGGTGCTCAGTACTCAGGGTGCTGGGTGCTCAGTGCTCGGGGTGCTGGGTGCTCATTAATCAGGGTGCTGGGTGCTCAGTACGCTGGGTGCTCAGTACTCAGGGTGCTGGGTGTTCAGTGCTCGGGGTGCTGGGTGCTCATTAATCAGGGTGCTGGGTGCTCAGTACGCTGGGTGCTCAGTACTCAGGGTGCTGGGTGCTCAGTACTCAGGGTGCTCGGTGCTCAGTACTCAGGGTGCTGGGTGCTCAGTGCTCGGGGTGCTGGGTGCTCATTAATCAGGGTGCTGGGTGCTCAGTACTCAGGGTGCTCAGTGCTTGGGGTGCTGGGTGCTCAGTACTGAGGGTGCTCAGTGCTTGGGGTGCAGGGTGCTCAGTACTCAGGGTGCTGGTTGCTCAGTGCTCAGGGTGCTAGGTGCTGAGTACTCAGGGTGCTGGGTGCTCAGTGCTCAGGGTGATCGGTGCTCAGTACTCAGGGTGCTCAGTACTCAGGGTGCTGGGTGCTCAGTGCTCGGGGTGCTGGGTGCTGAGTGCTCAGGGTGCTGGGTGCTCTGTACTCGGGGTGCTCGGTGCTCAGTACTCAGGGTGCTGGGTGCTCAGTACTCAGGGTGCTGGGTGCTCAGTAATCAGGGTGCTCAGTGCTCGGGGAGCTCGGTGCTCAGTACTCAGGGTGCTGGGTGCTCAGTACTCAGTGCTCGGGGTCCTGGGTGCTCAGCGCTCTGGGTGCTTAGTGCACAGTACTCAGGGTGCTGGGTGCTCAGTATTCAGGGTGCTCAGTGCTCGGGGTGCTGGGTGCTCAGTACACAGGGTGCTGGGTGCTCAGTACTCAGGGTGCTGGGTGCTCATTCTCGGGGTGCTGGGTGCTCAGTGCTCGGGTGCTGGGTGCTCAGTACTCGGGGTGCTGGGTGCTCAGTGCTCAGCGTGCTGTGTGCTATGTACTCAGGGTGCTCGGTTCTCAGTACTCAGGGTGCTGGGTGCTCATTCTCGGGTGCTGGGTGCTCAGTGCTCAGGGTGCTGGGTGCTAAGTGCTCAGGGTGCTGGGTCCTCAGTACTCGGGGTGCTCGGTGCTCAGTACTCGGGGTGCTGGGTGCTCAGTACTCAGGATGCTGGGTGCTCAGTACTCAGGGTGCTCGGTGCTCAGTACTCAGGGTGCTGGGTGCTCAGTGCTCAGGTGCTGGGTGCTAAGTACTCAGGGTGCTGGGTGCTCAGTACTCAGGATGCTGGGTGCTCAGCACTCAGGGTGCTCAGTACTCAGTGTGCTGGGTGCTCAGTGCTCGGGGTGCTGGGTGCTCAGTACTCAGGGTGCTCAGTACTCGGGGTGCTGGGTGCTCAGTGCTCGGGGTGCTGGATGCTCAGTGCTCAGGGTGATCTGTGATCAGTACTCAGGATGCTGGGTGCTCAGTACTCAGGGTGCTGGGTGCTCAGTACTCAGGGTGCTGGGTGCTCAGTCCTCAGGGTGCTCAGTGCTCAGGGTGCTGGGTGCTCAGTGCTCGGGGTGCTCGGTGCTCAGTACTCAGGGTGCTGAGTGCTCAGTACTCAGGGTGCTGGGTGCTCAGTACTCAGGGTGCTGGGTGCTCAGTGCTCGGGGTGTTGGGTGCTCCGTGCTCAGGGTGCTCAGTGCTCAGTACTCAGGGTTCTGGGTGCTCAGTACTCAGGGTGCTGGGTGCTCAGTGCTCGGGGTGCTGGGTGCTCAGTACTCAGGGTGCTGGGTGCTCAGTGCTCGGGGTGCTCGGTGTTCAGTACTCAAGGTGCTGGGTGCTCAGTGCTCGGGGTGCTGGGTGCTCAGTGCTCAGGGTGCTGGGTGCTCAGTACTCGGGGTGCTCGGTGCTCAGTACTCAGGGTACTGGGTGCTCAGGGTCCTCGGTGCTCAGTACTCAGGGTGCTCAGTACTCAGCTTGCTTTGTGCTCAGTGCTCAGAGTGCTGGGTGCTCAGTACTCAGGGTGCTCGGTGCTCAGTACTCAGGGTGCTCAGTGCTCAGTGCTCTGGGTGCTCAGTACTCAGGGTGCTCAGTGCTCAGGGTGCTGGGTGCTCAGTGCTCGGGGTGCTGGGTACTCAGTGCTCAGTGCTCGGGGTGCTGGGTGCTCAGTCCTCAGTACACAGGGTGCTGGGTGCTCAGTGCTCGGGGTGCTGGATGCTCAGTACTCAGGGTCCTGGGTGCTCAGTGCTCAGGGTGCTGGGTGCTCAGTACTCAGGGTGCTGGGTGCTCAGTGCTCAAGGTGCTGGGTGCTCAGTACTCAGGGTGCTGGGTCCTCAGTGCTCAGGGTGCTGGGTGTTCAGTGCTCGGGGTGCTCAGTACTCAGGGTGCTGTGTGTTCAGTGCTCAGGGTACTGGGTGCTCAGTACTCAGGGTGCTCGGTGCTGAGTACTCAGGGTGCTGGGTGCTCAGTACTCCGGGTGCTGGGTGCTCAGTGCTCGGGGTGCTCGGTGCTCAGTGCTCGGGGTGCTGGGTGCTCAGTACTCAGGGTGCTCAGTACTCAGGGTGCTGGGTGCTCAGTGCTCAGGGTGCTGGGTGCTCAGTGCTCTCGGTGCTGGGTGCTCAGTGCTCAGGGTGCTCGGTGCTCAGTGCTCAGGTTGCTGGGTGCTCAGTACTCAGGGTGCTGGGTGCTCAGTACTCAGGGTGCTCAGTGCTCAGTACTCAGTGTGCTCCGTGCTCAGTACTCAGGGTGCTCAGTGCTCAAGGTGCTGGGTGTTCAGTGCTCGGGGTGCTGGGTACTCAGTCCTCAGGGTGCTGGGTGCTCAGTACTCAGGGTGCTGGGTGCTCAGTGCTCGGGGTGCTGGGTGCTCAGTACTCAGGGTGCTGGGTGCTCAGTGCTCAGGGTGCTGGGTGCTCAGTGCTCAGGGTGCTCGGTGCTTAGTACTCATGGTGCTCGGTGCTCGGGTTGCTGGGTGCTCAGTGCTCGGTGTGCTGGGTGCTCAGTGCTCGGGGTGCTGGGTGCTGAGTGCTCAGTGTGCTGGGTGCTCAGTGCTCGGGGTGCTGGGTGCTCAGTACTCAGGGTGCTCGGTGCTCAGTACTCAGGGTGCTGGGTGCTCAGTGCTCGGGGTGCTGGGTGCTCATTAATCAGGGTGCTGGGTGCTCAGTACGCTGGGTGCTCAGTACTCAGGGTGCTGGGTGTTCAGTGCTCGGGGTGCTGGGTGCTCATTAATCAGGGTGCTGGGTGCTCAGTACGCTGGGTGCTCAGTACTCAGGGTGCTGGGTGCTCAGTACTCAGGGTGCTCGGTGCTCAGTACTCAGGGTGCTGGGTGCTCAGTGCTCGGGGTGCTGGGTGCTCATTAATCAGGGTGCTGGGTGCTCAGTACTCAGGGTGCTCAGTGCTTGGGGTGCTGGGTGCTCAGTACTGAGGGTGCTCAGTGCTTGGGGTGCAGGGTGCTCAGTACTCAGGGTGCTGGTTGCTCAGTGCTCAGGGTGCTAGGTGCTGAGTACTCAGGGTGCTGGGTGCTCAGTGCTCGGGGTGCTGGGTGCTCAGTGCTCGGGGTGCTGGGTGCTCAGTGCTCAGGGTTCTGGGTGCTCAGTACTCGGGGTGCTGGGTGCTCAGTGCTCGCGGTGCTCGGTGCTCAGTGCTCGGGGTGCTGGGTGCTCAGTGCTCAGGGTGCTGGGTGCTCAGTACTCGGGGTGCTCGGTGCTCAGTACTCAGGGTACTGGGTGCTCAGGGTCCTCGGTGCTCAGTACTCAGGGTGCTCAGTACTCAGCTTGCTTTGTGCTCAGTGCTCAGAGTGCTGGGTGCTCAGTACTCAGGGTGCTCGGTGCTCAGTACTCAGGGTGCTCAGTGCTAAGTGCTCTGGGTGCTCAGTACTCAGGGTGCTCAGTGCTCAGGGTGCTGGGTGCTCAGTGCTCGGGGTGCTGGGTACTCAGTGCTCAGTGCTCGGGGTGCTGGGTGCTCAGTCCTCAGTACACAGGGTGCTGGGTGCTCAGTGCTCGGGGTGCTGGGTGCTCAGTGCTCAGGGTGCTGGGTGCTCAGTACTCAGGGTGCTCAGATCTCAGGGTGCTGGGTGCTCAGTACTCAATGTGCTGGGTGCTCAGTGCTCAGGGTGCAGGGTGCTCAGTACTCAGGGTGCTGGGTCCTCAGTGCTCAGGGTGCTGGGTGCTCAGTGCTCGGGGTGCTGGGTGCTCAGTACTCAGGGTGCTGGGTCCTCAGTGCTCAGGGTGCTGGGTGCTCAGTGCTCGGGGTGCTCAGTACTCAGGGTGCTGTGTGTTCAGTGCTCAGGGTACTGGGTGCTCAGTACTCAGGGTGCTCGGTGCTGAGTACTCAGGGTGCTGGGTGCTCAGTACTCCGGTTGCTGGGTGCTCAGTGCTCGGGGTGCTCGGTGCTCAGTGCTCAGGGTGCTGGGTGCTCAGTACTCAGGGTGCTCATTGCTCAGGGTGCTGGGTGCTCAGTACTCAGGTTGCTGGGTGCTCAGTACTCAGGGTGCTCAGTGCTCAGTACTCAGGGTGCTCAGTGCTCAGTACTCAGGGTGCTCAGTGCTCAGGGTGCTGGGTGCTCAGTGCTCAGGGTGCTGGGTGCTCAGTGCTCAGGGTGCTCGGTGCTCAGTGCTCAGGTTGCTGGGTGCTCAGTACTCAGGGTGCTGGGTGCTCAGTACTCAGGGTGCTCGGTGCTTAGTACTCATGGTGCTCGGTGCTCGGGATGCTGGGTGCTCAGTGCTCGGTGTGCTGGGTGCTCAGTGCTCGGGGTGCTGGGTGCTCAGTGCTCAGTGTGCTGGGTGCTCAGTGCTCGGGGTGCTGGGTGCTCAGTGCTCGGGGTGCTGGGTGCTCAGTACTCGGGGTGCTCGGTGCTCAGTACTCAGGGTGCTGGGTGCTCAGTGCTCAGGGTCCTGGGTGCTCAGTACTCAGGGTGCTCGGTGCTCAGTACTCAGGGTGCTGGGTGTTCAGTGCTCGGGGTGCTGGGTGCTCATTAATCAGGGTGCTGGGTGCTCAGTACGCTGGGTGCTCAGTACTCAGGGTGCTGGGTGCTCAGTACTCAGGGTGCTCGGTGCTCAGTACTCAGGGTGCTCAGTGCTCAGGGTGCTGGGTGCTCAGTGCTCAGGGTGATCGGTGCTCAGTACTCAGGGTGCTCAGTACTCAGGGTGCTGGGTGCTCAGGGCTCGGGGTGCTGGGAGCTCAGTACTCAGGGTGATGGGTGCTCAGTGCTCGGGGTGCTGGGTGCTGAGTGCTCAGGGTGCTGGGTGCTCTGTACTCGGGGTGCTCGGTGCTCAGTACTCAGGGTGCTGGGTGCTCAGTACTCAGGGTGCTGGGTGCTCAGTACTCAGGGTGCTCGCTGCTCAGTACTCAGGGTGCTGGGTGCTCAGTGCTCAGGGTGCTGGGTGCTCAGTACTCAGGGTGCTGGGTACTCAGTGCTCAGGGTGATCTGTGCTCAGTCCTCAGGGTGCTCAGTACTCAGGGTGCTGGGTGCTCAGTGCTCAGGTTGCTCAGTACTAAGGGTGCTGAGTGCTCAGTACTCAGGGTGCTGGGTGCTCAGTGCTCGGGTGCTGGGTGCTCAGTACTCAGGATGCTGGGTGCTCAGTGCTCAGGGTGCTGGGTGCTCAGTACTCAGGGTGCTGGGTGCTCAGTACTCAGGGTGCTCAGTGCTCGGGGAGCTCGGTGCTCAGTACTCAGGGTGCTGGGTGCTCAGTAGTCAGTGCTCGGGGTCCTGGGTGCTCAGCGCTCTGGGTGCTTAGTGCACAGTACTCAGGGTGCTGGGTGCTCAGTATTCAGGGTTCTCAGTGCTCGGGGTGCTGGGTGCTCAGTACTCAGGGTGCTTGGTGCTCAGTACTCAGGGTGCTGGGTGCTCATTCTCGGGGTGCTGGGTGCTCAGTGCTCAGGATGCTCGGTGCTCAGTAATTTGGTGCTGGGTGCTCAGTACTCGGGGTGCTGGGTGCTCATAACTCAATGTGCTGGGTGCTCAGTGCTCGGGGTGCTCGCTGCTCAGTACTCTTGGTGCTGGGTGCTCAGTACTCAGGGTGCTGGGTGCTCAGTGCTCGGGGTTCTCGGTGCTCAGTGCTCAGGATGCTCGGTGCTCAGTACATTTGGTGCTGGGTGCTCAGTACTCAGGGTGCTGGGTGCTCAGTGCCTGGGGTGCTCGGTGCTCAGTACTCAGAGTGCTGGGTGCTCAGTGCTCAGGATGCTGGGTGCTCAGTACTCAGGGTGCTCAGTACTCAGGACTCAGGGTGCTGGGTGCTCAGTGCTCAGGGTGCTGGGTGCTCAGTGCTCGGGGTGCTGGGTGCTCAGTACTCGGGGTGCTCGGTGCTCAGTACTCAGGGTGCTTGTTGCTCAGTACACAGGGTGCTGGGTGCTCAGTACTCAGGGTGCTGGGTGCTCAGTACTCATGGTGCTGGGTGCTCAGTACTCAGGGTGCTGGGTGCTCAGTGCTCAGGGTGCTGTGTGCTCAGTACTCAGGGTCCTGGATGCTCAGTACTCAGGGTGCTGGGTGCTCAGTGCTCAGGGTGCTGGGTGCTCAGTGCTCGGGGTGCTCGGTGCTCAGTACTCAGGGTGCTGGGTGCTCAGTGCTCGGGGTGCTGGGTGCTCAGTTCTCAGGGTGCTGGGTGCTCAGTACTCGGGGTGCTCGGTGCTCAGTACTCAGGGTGCTGGGTGCTCAGTACTCAGGGTGCTCGGTGCTCAGTACTCAGGGTGCTGGGTGCTCAGTGCTCATTTGCTGGGTGCTAAGTTCTCAGGGTGCTGGGTGCTCAGTACTCGGGGTGCTCAGTGCTCAGTACTCAGGGTGCTGGGTGCTCAGTGCTCAGGGTGCTGGCTGCTCAGTACTCAGGGTGCTGGGTGCTCAGCACTCAGGGTGCTCAGTACTCAGGGTGCTGGGTGCTCAGTGCTAGGGGTGCTCGGTGCTCAGTACTCAGGGTGCTCAGTACTCAGGGTGCTGTGTGCTCAGTGCTCGGGGTGCTGGATGCTCAGTACTCAGGGTGATCGGTGCTCAGTACTCAGGATGCTGGGTGCTCAGTACTCAGGGTGCTGGGTGCTCAGTCCTCAGGGTGCTCAGTGCTCAGTCAGGGTGCTCGATGCTCTGTACTAAGGGTGCTCAGTGCTCAGTACTCAGGTTGCTCAGTGCTCAGTGCTCGGGGTGCTGGGTGCTCAGTACTCAGGGTGCTGGGTGCTCAGTACTCAGGGTGCTGGGTGCTCAGTGCTCAGTACTCAGCGTGCTGGGTGCTCAGTGCTCGGGGTGCTGGGTCCTCAGTGCTCAGGGTGCTGGGTGCTCAGTACTCAGTGTGCTGGGTGCTCAGTGCTCGGGGTGCTGGGTGCTCAGTGCTCAGGGTGCTGGTTGCTCAGTACTCAGTGTGCTCAGTGCTCAGGGTGCTGGGTGCTCAGAACTCAGGGTGCTGGGTGCTCAGTACTCAGGGTGCTGGGTGCTCAGTACTCAGGGTGCTTGGTGCTCAGTACTCAGGGTGCTGGGTGCTCAGTGCTCAGGGTGCTCGGTGCTCAGTACTCATGGTGCTGGGTGATCATTCTCGGGGTGCTGGGTGCTCAGTACTCAGGTTGCTCAGTACTCTGGGTGCACGGGGCTCAGTACTCATGGTGCTGGGTGCTCAGTACTCAGGGTCCTCGGTGCTCAGTTCTCAGGGTGCTCGGTGCTCAGTGTTTGGGGTGCTGGGTGCTCAGTACTCAGGGTGCTGGGTGCTCAGTGCTCAGGGTGCTGGCTGCTCAGTGCTCAGGGTGCTGGGTGCTCAGTACTCAGTGCTCAGGATGCTGGATGCTCATTGCTCAGGGTGCTGGGTGCTCAGTGCTCAGGGTGCTCAGTGCTCAGTGCTCAGTACACAGGGTGCTGGGTGCTCAGTACTCAGGGTGCTGGGTGCTCAATGCTCGGGGTACCCGGTGCTCAGTGCTCGGGGTGCTAGGTGCTCAGTACTCAGGGTGCTGAGTGCTCAGGGTGCTGGGTGCTCAGTGCTCAGGGTGCTGGGTGCTCAGTGCTCGGGGAGCTCGGTGCTCAGAACTCAGGGTGCTGGGTGCTCAGTACTCAGGGTGCTCAGTACTCAGTACTCAGGGTGCTGGGTGCTCAGTGCTTGGGGTGCTGTGTGCTCAGTGCTCAGGGAGCTGGGTGCTCAGTGCTCGGGGTGCTGGGTGCTCAGTACTCGGGGTGCTCGGTGCTCAGTACTCAGGGTGCTGGGTGCTCAGTAATCAGGGTGCTGGGTGTTCAGTACTCAGGGTGCTGGGTGCTCAGTACTCAGGGTGCTGGGTGCTCAGTATTCCGGGTGCTGGGTGCTCAGTACTCAGTGTGCTGTGTGCTCAGTACTCAGGGTGCTTGGTGCTCATTACTCAGGGTGCTGGGTGCTCAGTGCTCAGGATGCTGGGTGCTCAGTGCTCGGGGTGCTCGGTGCTCTGTACTCAGGGTGCTGGGTGCTCAGTGCTCGGGGTGCTGGGTGCTCAGTGCTCAGGGTGCTGGCTGCTCAGTACTCAGGGTGCTGGGTGCTCAGTACTCAGGGTGCTGGGTGCTCAGTACTCAGGGTGCTCGGTGCTCAGTAATCAGTGTGCTCGGTGCTCAGTGCTCAGGTGCTGGGTGCTAAGTACTCAGGGTGCTGGGTGCTCAGTACTCAGGGTGCTGGGTGCTCAGTGCTCAGGGATCTGGGTGCTCAGTACTCAGGGTGCTGGGTGCTCAGCACTCAGGGTGCTCAGTACTCCGGGTGCTATGTGCTCAGTGCTCGGGGTCCTGGATGCTCAGTCCTCAGGGTGATCGGTGCTCAGTACTCAGGATGCTGGGTGCTCAGTACTCAGGGTGCTGGGTGCTCAGTACTCAGGGTGCTGGGTGCTCAGTCCTCAGGGTGCTCAGTGCTCAGGGTGCTGGGTGCTCAGTGCTCGGGGTGCTCGGTGCTCAGTACTCAGGGTGCTGAGTGCTCAGTACTCAGGGTGCTGGGTGCTCAGTACTCAGGCTGCTGGGTGCTCAGTGCTCAGGGTGTTGGGTGCTCAGTGCTCAGCGTGCTCAGTGCTCAGAACTAAGGGTGCTGGGTGCTCAGTACTCAGGGTGCTGGGTGCTCAGTGCTCGGGGTCCTGGGTGCTCAGTACTCAGGGTGCTGGGTGCTCAGTGCTCGGGGTGCTCAGTGCTCAGTACTCAAGGTGCTGCGTGCTCAGTGCTCACGGTGCTGGGTGCTCAGTCCTCGGGGTGTTCCGTGCTCAGTGCTCAGGGTGCTGGGTGCTCAGTACTCAGGGTGCTCGGTGCTCAGTACTAAGGGTGCTCAGTGCTCAGTACTCAGGATGCTCAGTGCTCAGTGCTCGGGGTGCTCGGTGCTCAGTTCTCAGGGTGCTGGGTGCTCAGTACTCAGGGTGCTGGGTGCTCAGTGCTCAGTACTCAGCGTGCTGGGTGCTCAGTGCTCGGGGTGCTGGGTCTTCAGTGCTCAGGGTGCTCAGTGCTCAGTGCTCGGGGTGCTGGGTGCTCAGTGCTCGGGGTGCTGGGTGCTCCTTGCTCAGGGTGCTGGTTGCTCAGTACTCAGTGTGCTCAGTTCTCAGGGTGCTGGGTGCTCAGAACTCAGGGTGCTGGGTGCTCAGTACTCAGGGTGCTGGGTGCTCAGTACTCAGGGTGCTTGGTGCTCAGTACTCAGGGTGCTGGGTGCTCAGTGCTCAGGGTGCTCGGTGCTCAGTACTCATGGTGCTGGGTGCTCATTCTCGGGGTGCTGGGTGCTCAGTACTCAGGTTGCTCAGTACTCTGGGTACCCGGGGCTCAGTACTAATGGTGCTGGGTGCTCAGTACTCAGGGTGCTTGTTGCTCAGTTCTCAGGGTGCTCGGTGCTCAGTGTATGGGGTGCTGGGTGCTCAGTACTCAGGGTGCTGTGTGCTCAGTGCTCATGGTGCTGGCTGCTCAGTTCTCAGGATGCTGGGTGCTCAGTACTCAGTGCTCAGGATGCTGGGTGCTCATTGCTCAGGGTGCTGGGTGCTCAGTGCTCAGGGTGTTCAGTGCTCAGTGCTCAGTACTCAGGGTGCTGGGTGCTCAGTACTCAGTGTGCTGGGTGCTCAGTGCTCGGGGTACCCGGTGCTCAGTGCTCGGGGTGCTCGGTGCTCAGTACTCAGGGTGCTGAGTGCTCATTGCTCAGGGTGCTGGGTGCTCAGTGCTCAGGGTGCTAGGTGCTCAGTGCTCAGCGTGCTTGATGCTCAGTACTCAGGGTGCTGGGTGCTCAGTGCTCAGGGTGCTGGGTTCTCAGTGCTCAAAGTGCTGGGTGCTCAGTACTCAGGGTGCTGGGTGCTCAGTACTCAGGGTGCTGGGTGCTCAGTACTCGGGGTGCTGGGTGCTCAGTGCTCAGCATGCTGGGTGCTCAGTACTCAGGGTGCTCGGTGCTCAGTGCTTGGGGTGCTGGGTGCTCAGTACTCAGGGTGCTGGGTGCTCAGTGCTCAGGATTCTGGGTGCTCAGTGCTCAGGGTGCTGGGAGCTCAGTACTCAGTGCTCAGTTTGCTGGGTGCTCAGTGCTCGGGCTGCAGGGTGCTCAGTGCTCAGGGTGCTGGGTGCTCAGTACTCAGGGTGCTGGGTTCTCAGTACTCAGGGTGCTGGGTGCACAGTGCTAGGGGTGCTGGGTGCTCAGTGCTCGGGGTCTGGGTGCTCAGTACTCAGGGTGCTGGGTGCTCAGTACTCAGGGTGCTGGGTGCTCAGTGCTCAGGGGTGCTGGGTGCTCAGTGCTCGGGGTCTGGGTGCTCAGTTCTCTGGGTGCTGGATGCTCAGTGCTCAGGGTGCTGGGTGCTCAGTGCTCTGGGTGCTGGGTGCTCAGTGATCGGGGTGATGGGTGCTGAGAGCTCAGGGTGCTGGGTGCTCAGTGCTCGGGGTGCTCGGTGCTCAGTGCTCAGGGTCCTGGGTGCTCAGTACTCAGGGTGCTGGGTGCTTAGTACTCAGGGTGCTCAGTGCTCAGTACACAGGGTGCTGGGTGCTCAGTGCTCGGGGTGCTGGGTGCTCAGTGCTCAGTACTCAGGGTGTTGGGTGCTCAGTGCTCAGGGTGCTGGGTGCTCAGTACTCAGCGTGCTGGGTGCTCAGTACTCAGGGTGCTGGGTGCTCAGTGCTCAGGGTGCTGGGTGCTCAGTGCTCAGGTGCTGGGTGCTAAGTACTCAGGGTGCTGGGTGCTCAGTACTCAGGGTGCTGGGTGCTCAGCACTCAGGGTGCTCAGTACTCAGGGTGCTGGGTGCTCAGTGCTCGGGGTGCTGGGTGCTCAGTACTCAGGGTGCTCAGTACTCGGGGTGCTGGGTGCTCAGTGCTCGGGGTGCTGGATGCTCAGTGCTCAGGGTGATCTGTGCTCAGTACTCAGGATGCTGGGTGCTCAGTACTCAGGGTGCTGGGTGCTCAGTACTCAGGGTGCTGGGTGCTCAGTCCTCAGGGTGCTCAGTGCTCAGGGTGCTGGGTGCTCAGTGCTCGGGGTGCTCGGTGCTCAGTACTCAGGGTGCTGAGTGCTCAGTACTCAGGGTGCTGGGTGCTCAATACTCAGGGTGCTGGGTGCTCAGTGCTCGGGGTGTTGGGTGCTCCGTGCTCAGGGTGCTCAGTGCTCAGTACTCAGGGTTCTGGGTGCTCAGTACTCAGGGTGCTGGGTGCTCAGTGCTCGGGGTGCTGGGTGCTCAGTACTCAGGGTGCTGGGTGCTCAGTGCTCGGGGTGCTCGGTGCTCAGTACTCAAGGTGTTGGGTGCTCAGTGCTCGGGGTGCTGGGTGCTCAGTGCTCGGGGTGCTGGGTGCTCAGTACTCGGGGTGCTCGGTGCTCAGTACTCAGGGTACTGGGTGCTCAGGGTCCTCAGTGCTCAGCACTCAGGGTGCTCAGTACTCAGCTTGCTTTGTGCTCAGTGCTCAGAGTGCTGGGTGCTCAGTACTCAGGTTGCTCGGTGCTCAGTACTCAGGGTGCTCAGTGCTCAGTGCTCTGGGTGCTCAGTACTCAGGGTGCTCAGTGCTCAGGGTGCTGGGTGCTCAGTGCTCGGGGTGCTGGGTACTCAGTGCTCAGTGCTCGGGGTGCTGGGTGCTCAGTCCTCAGTACACAGGGTGCTGGGTGCTCAGTGCTCGGGGTGCTGGATGCTCAGTACTCAGGGTCCTGGGTGCTCAGTGCTCAGGGTGCTGGGTGCTCAGTACTCAGGGTGCTGGGTGCTCAGTGCTCAGGGTGCTGGGTGCTCAGTACTCAGGGTGCTGGGTCCTCAGTGCTCAGGGTGCTGGGTGGTCAGTGCTCGAGGTGCTCAGTACTCAGGGTGCTGTGTGTTCAGTGCTCAGGGTACTGGGTGCTCAGTACTCAGGGTGCTCAGTGCTGAGTACTCAGGGTGCTGGGTGCTCAGTACTCCGGGTGCTGGGTGCTCAGTGCTCGGGGTGCTCGGTGCTCAGTGCTCAGGGTGCTGGGTGCTCAGTACTCAGGGTGCTCATTGCTCAGGGTGCTGGGTGCTCAGTACTCAGGGTGCTGGGTGCTCAGTACTCAGGGTGCTCAGTGCTCAGTACTCAGGGTGCTCTGTGCTCAGTACTCAGGGTGCTCAGTGCTCAGGGTGCTGGGTGCTCAGTGCTCGGGGTGCTGGGTGCTCAGTGCACAGGGTGCTGTGTGCTCAGTACTCAGGGTGCTCAGTACTCAGGGTGCTGGGTGCTCAGTGCTCAGGGTGCTGGGTGCTCAGTGCTCAGGGTGCTGAGTGCTCAGTGCTCAGGGTGCTCGGTGCTCAGTGCTCAGGTTGCTGGGTGCTCAGTACTCTGGGTGCTGGGTGCTCAGTACTCAGGGTGCTCAGTGCTCAGTACTCAGGGTGCTCAGTGCTCAGTACTCAGGGTGCTCAGTGCTCAAGGTGCTGGGTGCTCAGTGCTCCGGGTGCTGGGTACTGAGTCCTCAGGGTGCTGGGTGCTCAGTGCTCATGGTACTCGGTGCTCAGTGCTCAGGGTGCTGGGTGCTCAGTACTCAGGGTGCTGGGTGCTCAGTGCTCGGGGTGCTGGGTGCTCAGTACTCAGGGTGCTGGGTGCGCAGTGCTCAGGGTGCTGGGTGCTCAGTGCTCAGGGTGCTCGGTGCTTAGTACTCACGGTGCTCGGTGCTCGGGGTGCTGGGTGCTCAGTGCTCGGTGTGCTGGGTGCTCAGTGCTCGGGGTGCTGGGTGCTGAGTGCTCAGTGTGCTGGGTGCTCAGTGCTCGGGGTGCTGGGTGCTCAGTGCTCGGGGTGCTGGGTGCTCAGTACTCGGGTTGCTCGGTGCTCAGTACTCAGGGTGCTGGGTGCTCAGTGCTCAGGGTGCTGGGTGCTCATTACTCAGGGTGCTCGGTGCTCAGTACTCAGGGTGCTGGGTGCTCAGTGCTCGGGGTGCTGGGTGCTCATTAATCAGGGTGCTGGGTGCTCAGTACGCTGGGTGCTCAGTACTCAGGGTGCTGGGTGCTCAGTACTCAGGGTGCTCGGTGCTCAGTGCTCGGGGTGCTGGGTGCTCATTAATCAGGGTGCTGGGTGCTCAGTACTCAGGGTGCTCAGTGCTTGGGGTGCTGGGTGCTCAGTACTCAGGGTGCTCAGTGCTTGGGGTGCTGGGTGCTCAGTACTCAGGGTGCTGGGTGCTCAGTGCTCAGGGTTCTGGGTGCTCAGTACTCAGGGTGCTGGGTGCTCAGTGCTCAGTTTGCTGGGTGCTCAGTGCTCGGGCTACAGGGTGCTCAGTGCTCAGTGTGCTGGGTGCTCAGTACTCAGGGTGCTGGGTGCTCAGTACTCAGGGTGCTGGGTGCACAGTGCTAGGGGTGCTGGGTGCTCAGTGCTCGGGGTCTGGGTGCTCAGTACTCAGGGTGCTGGGTGCTCAGTACTCAGGGTGCTGGGTGCTCAGTGTTCAGGGGTGCTGGGTGCTCAGTGCTCGGGGTCTGGGTGCTCAGTTCTCTGGGTGCTGGGTGCTCAGTGCTCAGGGTGCTGGGTGCTCAGTGCTCTGGGTGCTGGGTGCTCAGTGATCGGGGTGATGGGTGCTGAGTGCTCAGGGTGCTGGGTGCTCAGTGCTCGGGGTGCTCGGTGCTCAGTGCTCAGGGTCCTGGGTGCTCAGTACTCAGGGTGCTGGGTGCTTAGTACTCAGGGTGCTCAGTGCTCAGTACACAGGGTGCTGGGTGCTCAGTGCTCGGGGTGCTGGGTGCTCAGTGCTCAGTACTCAGGGTGTTGGGTGCTCAGTGCTCAGGGTGCTGGGTGCTCAGTACTCAGCGTGCTGGGTGCTCAGTACTCAGGGTGCTGGGTGCTCAGTGCTCAGGGTGCTGGGTGCTCAGTGCTCAGGGTGCTGGGTGCTCAGTGCTCAGGTGCTGGGTGCTAAGTACTCAGGGTGCTGGGTGCTCAGTACTCAGGGTGCTGGGTGCTCAGCACTCAGGGTGCTCAGTACTCAGGGTGCTGGGTGCTAAGTGCTCGGGGTGCTGGGTGCTCAGTACTCAGGGTGCTCAGTAATCGGGGTGCTGGGTGCTCAGTGCTCGGGGTGCTGGATGCTCAGTGCTCAGGGTGATCTGTGCTCAGTACTCAGGATGCTGGGTGCTCAGTACTCAGGGTGCTGGGTGCTCAGTACTCAGGTTGCTGGGTGCTCAGTCCTCAGGGTGCTCAGTGCTCAGGGTGCTGGGTGCTCAGTGCTCGGGGTGCTCGGTGCTCAGTACTCAGGGTGCTGAGTGCTCAGTACTCAGGGTGCTGGGTGCTCAGTACTCAGGGTGCTGGGTGCTCAGTGATCGGGGTGTTGGGTGCTCCGTGCTCAGGGTGCTCAGTGCTCAGTACTCAGGGTTCTGGGTGCTCAGTACTCAGGGTGCTGGGTGCTCAGTGCTCGGGGTGCTGGGTGCTCAGTACTCAGGGTGCTGGGTGCTCAGTGCTCGGGGTGCTCGGTGCTCAGTACTCAAGGTGCTGGGTGCTCAGTGCTCGGGGTGCTGGGTGCTCAGTGCTCGGGGTGCTGGGTGCTCAGTACTCGGGGTGCTCGGTGCTCAGTACTCAGGGTACTGGGTGCTCAGGGTCCTCGGTGCTCAGCACTCAGGGTGCTCAGTACTCAGCTTGCTTTGTGCTCAGTGCTCAGAGTGCTGGGTGCTCAGTACTCAGGTTGCTCGGTGCTCAGTACTCAGGGTGCTCAGTGCTCAGTGCTCTGGGTGCTCAGTACTCAGGGTGCTCAGTGCTCAGGTTGCTGGGTGCTCAGTGCTCGGGGTGCTGGGTACTCAGTGCTCAGTGCTCGGGGTGCTGGGTGCTCAGTCCTCAGTACACAGGGTGCTGGGTGCTCAGTGCTCGGGGTGCTGGATGCTCAGTACTCAGGGTCCTGGGTGCTCAGTGCTCAGGGTGCTGGGTGCTCAGTACTCAGGGTGCTGGGTGCTCAGTGCTCAGGGTGCTGGGTGCTCAGTACTCAGGGTGCTGGGTCCTCAGTGCTCAGGGTGCTGGGTGGTCAGTGCTCGGGGTGCTCAGTACTCAGGGTGCTGTGTGTTCAGTGCTCAGGGTACTGGGTGCTCAGTACTCAGGGTGCTCAGTGCTGAGTACTCAGGGTGCTGGGTGCTCAGTACTCCGGGTGCTGGGTGCTCAGTGCTCGGGGTGCTCGGTGCTCAGTGCTCAGGGTGCTGGGTGCTCAGTACTCAGGGTGCTCATTGCTCAGGGTGCTGGGTGCTCAGTACTCAGGGTGCTGGGTGCTCAGTACTCAGTGTGCTCAGTGCTCAGTACTCAGGGTGCTCAGTGCTCAGTACTCAGGGTGCTCAGTGCACAGGGTGCTGGTTGCTCAGTGCTCAGGGTGCTGGGTGCTCAGTGCACAGGGTGCTGTGTGCTCAGTACTCAGGGTGCTCAGTACTCAGGGTGCTGGGTGCTCAGTGCTCAGGGTGCTGGGTGCTCAGTGCTCAGGGTGCTGGGTGCTCAGTGCTCAGGGTGCTCGGTGCTCAGTGCTCAGGTTGCTGGGTGCTCAGTACTCAGGGTGCTGGGTGCTCAGTACTCAGGGTGCTCAGTGCTCAGTACTCAGGGTGCTCAGTGCTCAGTACTCAGGGTGCTCAGTGCTCAAGGTGTTGGGTGCTCAGTGCTCCGGGTGCTGGGTACTCAGTCCTCAGGGTGCTGGGTGCTCAGTGTTCATGGTACTCGGTGCTCAGTGCTCAGGGTGCTGGGTGCTCAGTGCTCGGGGTGCTGGGTACTCAGTGCTCAGTGCTCGGGGTGCTGGGTGCTCAGTCCTCAGTACACAGGGTGCTGGGTGCTCAGTGCTCGGGGTGCTGGGTGCTCAGTGCTCAGGGTGCTGGGTGCTCAGTACTCAGGGTGCTCAGATCTCAGGGTGCTGGGTGCTCAGTACTCAATGTGCTGGGTGCTCAGTGCTCAGGGTGCTGGGTGCTCAGTACTCAGGGTGCTGGGTCCTCAGTGCTCAGGGTGCTGGGTGCTCAGTGCTCGGGGTGCTGGGTGCTCAGTACTCAGGGTGCTGGGTCCTCAGTGCTCAGGTTGCTGGGTGCTCAGTGCTCGGGGTGCTCAGTACTCAGGGTGCTGTGTGTTCAGTGCTCAGGGTACTGGGTGCTCAGTACTCAGGGTGCTCGGTGCTGAGTACTCAGGGTGCTGGGTGCTCAGTACTCCGGTTGCTGGGTGCTCAGTGCTCGGGGTGCTCGGTGCTCAGTGCTCAGGGTGCTGGGTGCTCAGTACTCAGGGTGCTCATTGCTCAGGGTGCTGGGTGCTCAGTACTCAGGTTGCTGGGTGCTCAGTACTCAGGGTGCTCAGTGCTCAGTACTCAGGGTGCTCAGTGCTCAGTACTCAGGGTGCTCAGTGCTCAGGGTGCTGGGTGCTCAGTGCTCAGGGTGCTGGGTGCTCAGTGCTCAGGGTGCTCGGTGCTCAGTGCTCAGGTTGCTGGGTGCTCAGTACTCAGGGTGCTGGGTGCTCAGTACTCAGGGTGCTCGGTGCTTAGTACTCATGGTGCTCGGTGCTCGGGATGCTGGGTGCTCAGTGCTCGGTGTGCTGGGTGCTCAGTGCTCGGGGTGCTGGGTGCTGAGTGCTCAGTGTGCTGGGTGCTCAGTGCTCGGGGTGCTGGGTGCTCAGTGCTCGGGGTGCTGGGTGCTCAGTACTCGGGGTGCTCGGTGCTCAGTACTCAGGGTGCTGGGTGCTCAGTGCTCAGGGTGCTGGGTGCTCAGTACTCAGGGTGCTCGGTGCTCAGTACTCAGGGTGCTGGGTGTTCAGTGCTCGGGGTGCTGGGTGCTCATTAATCAGGGTGCTGGGTGCTCAGTACGCTGGGTGCTCAGTACTCAGGGTGCTGGGTGCTCAGTACTCAGGGTGCTCGGTGCTCAGTACTCAGGGTGCTCAGTGCTCAGGGTGCTGGGTGCTCAGTGCTCAGGGTGATCGGTGCTCAGTACTCAGGGTGCTCAGTACTCAGGGTGCTGGGTGCTCAGGGCTCGGGGTGCTGGGAGCTCAGTACTCAGGGTGATGGGTGCTCAGTGCTCGGGGTGCTGGGTGCTGAGTGCTCAGGGTGCTGGGTGCTCTGTACTCGGGGTGCTCGGTGCTCAGTACTCAGGGTGCTGGGTGCTCAGTACTCAGGGTGCTGGGTGCTCAGTACTCAGGGTGCTCGCTGCTCAGTACTCAGGGTGCTGGGTGCTCAGTGCTCAGGGTGCTGGGTGCTCAGTACTCAGGGTGCTGGGTACTCAGTGCTCAGGGTGATCTGTGCTCAGTCCTCAGGGTGCTCAGTACTCAGGGTGCTGGGTGCTCAGTGCTCAGGTTGCTCAGTACTAAGGGTGCTGAGTGCTCAGTACTCAGGGTGCTGGGTGCTCAGTGCTCGGGTGCTGGGTGCTCAGTACTCAGGATGCTGGGTGCTCAGTGCTCAGGGTGCTGGGTGCTCAGTACTCAGGGTGCTGGGTGCTCAGTACTCAGGGTGCTCAGTGCTCGGGGAGCTCGGTGCTCAGTACTCAGGGTGCTGCGTGCTCAGTAGTCAGTGCTCGGGGTCCTGGGTGCTCAGCGCTCTGGGTGCTTAGTGCACAGTACTCAGGGTGCTGGGTGCTCAGTATTCAGGGTTCTCAGTGCTCGGGGTGCTGGGTGCTCAGTACTCAGGGTGCTTGGTGCTCAGTACTCAGGGTGCTGGGTGCTCATTCTCGGGGTGCTGGGTGCTCAGTGCTCAGGATGCTCGGTGCTCAGTAATTTGGTGCTGGGTGCTCAGTACTCGGGGTGCTGGGTGCTCATTACTCAATGTGCTGGGTGCTCACTGCTCGGGGTGCTCGCTGCTCAGTACTCTTGGTGCTGGGTGCTCAGTACTCAGGGTGCTGGGTGCTCAGTGCTCGGGGTTCTCGGTGCTCAGTGCTCAGGATGCTCGGTGCTCAGTACATTTGGTGCTGGGTGCTCAGTACTCAGGGTGCTGGGTGCTCAGTGCCTGGGGTGCTCGGTGCTCAGTACTCAGGGTGCTGGGTGCTCAGTGCTCAGGATGCTGGGTGCTCAGTACTCAGGGTGCTCAGTACTCAGGACTCAGGGTGCTGGGTGCTCAGTGCTCAGGGTGCTGGGTGCTCAGTGCTCGGGGTGCTGGGTGCTCAGTACTCGGGGTGCTCGGTGCTCAGTACTCAGGGTGCTTGGTGCTCAGTACACAGGGTGCTGGGTGCTCAGTACTCAGGGTGCTGGGTGCTCAGTACTCATGGTGCTGGGTGCTCAGTACTCAGGGTGCTGGGTGCTCAGTGCTCAGGGTGCTGTGTGCTCAGTACTCAGGGTCCTGGATGCTCAGTACTCAGGGTGCTGGGTGCTCAGTGCTCAGGGTGCTGGGTGCTCAGTGCTCGGGGTGCTCGGTGCTCAGTACTCAGGGTGCTGGGTGCTCAGTGCTCGGGGTGCTGGGTGGTCAGTTCTCAGGGTGCTGGGTGCTCAGTACTCGGGGTGCTCGGTGCTCAGTACTCAGGGTGCTGGGTGCTCAGTACTCAGGGTGCTCGGTGCTCAGTACTCAGGGTGCTGGGTGCTCAGTGCTCATTTGCTGGGTGCTAAGTTCTCAGGGTGCTGGGTGCTCAGTACTCAGGGTGCTGGGTGCTCAGTGCTCAGGGTGCTGGCTGCTCAGTACTCAGGGTGCTGGGTGCTCAGCACTCAGGGTGCTCAGTACTCAGGGTGCTGGGTGCTCAGTGCTAGGGGTGCTCGGTGCTCAGTACTCAGGGTGCTCAGTACTCAGGGTGCTGTGTGCTCAGTGCTCGGGGTGCTGGATGCTCAGTACTCAGGGTGATCGGTGCTCAGTACTCAGGATGCTGGGTGCTCAGTACTCAGGGTGCTGGGTGCTCAGTCCTCAGGGTGCTCAGTGCTCAGTCAGGGTGCTCGATGCTCTGTACTAAGGGTGCTCAGTGCTCAGTACTCAGGTTGCTCAGTGCTCAGTGCTCGGGGTGCTGGGTGCTCAGTACTCAGGGTGCTGGGTGCTCAGTACTCAGGGTGCTGGGTGCTCAGTGCTCAGTACTCAGCGTGCTGGGTGCTCAGTGCTCGGGGTGCTGGGTCCTCAGTGCTCAGGGTGCTGGGTGCTCAGTACTCAGTGTGCTGGGTGCTCAGTGCTCGGGGTGCTGGGTGCTCAGTGCTCAGGGTGCTGGTTGCTCAGTACTCAGTGTGCTCAGTGCTCAGGGTGCTGGGTGCTCAGAACTCAGGGTGCTGGGTGCTCAGTACTCAGGGTGCTGGGTGCTCAGTACTCAGGGTGCTTGGTGCTCAGTACTCAGGGTGCTGGGTGCTCAGTGCTCAGGGTGCTCGGTGCTCAGTACTCATGGTGCTGGGTGATCATTCTCGGGGTGCTGGGTGCTCAGTACTCAGGTTGCTCAGTACTCTGGGTGCACGGGGCTCAGTACTCATGGTGCTGGGTGCTCAGTACTCAGGGTCCTCGGTGCTCAGTTCTCAGGGTGCTCGGTGCTCAGTGTTTGGGGTGCTGGGTGCTCAGTACTCAGGGTGCTGGGTGCTCAGTGCTCAGGGTGCTGGCTGCTCAGTGCTCAGGGTGCTGGGTGCTCAGTACTCAGTGCTCAGGATGCTGGATGCTCATTGCTCAGGGTGCTGGGTGCTCAGTGCTCAGGGTGCTCAGTGCTCAGTGCTCAGTACACAGGGTGCTGGGTGCTCAGTACTCAGGGTGCTGGGTGCTCAATGCTCGGGGTACCCGGTGCTCAGTGCTCGGGGTGCTAGGTGCTCAGTACTCAGGGTGCTGAGTGCTCAGGGTGCTGGGTGCTCAGTGCTCAGGGTGCTGGGTGCTCAGTGCTCGGGGAGCTCGGTGCTCAGAACTCAGGGTGCTGGGTGCTCAGTACTCAGGGTGCTCAGTACTCAGTACTCAGGGTGCTGGGTGCTCAGTGCTTGGGGTGCTGTGTGCTCAGTGCTCAGGGAGCTGGGTGCTCAGTGCTCGGGGTGCTGGGTGCTCAGTACTCGGGGTGCTCGGTGCTCAGTACTCAGGGTGCTGGGTGCTCAGTAATCAGGGTGCTGGGTGTTCAGTACTCAGGGTGCTGGGTGCTCAGTACTCAGGGTGCTGGGTGCTCAGTATTCCGGGTGCTGGGTGCTCAGTACTCAGGGTGCTGTGTGCTCAGTACTCAGGGTGCTTGGTGCTCATTACTCAGGGTGCTGGGTGCTCAGTGCTCAGGATGCTGGGTGCTCAGTGCTCGGGGTGCTCGGTGCTCTGTACTCAGGGTGCTGGGTGCTCAGTGCTCGGGGTGCTGGGTGCTCAGTGCTCAGGGTGCTGGCTGCTCAGTACTCAGGGTGCTGGGTGCTCAGTACTCAGGGTGCTGGGTGCTCAGTACTCAGGGTGCTCGGTGCTCAGTAATCAGTGTGCTGGGTGCTCAGTGCTCAGGTGCTGGGTGCTAAGTACTCAGGGTGCTGGGTGCTCAGTACTCAGGGTGCTGGGTGCTCAGTGCTCAGGGTTCTGGGTGCTCAGTACTCAGGGTGCTGGGTGCTCAGCACTCAGGGTGCTCAGTACTCCGGGTGCTGTGTGCTCAGTGCTCGGGGTCCTGGATGCTCAGTCCTCAGGGTGATCGGTGCTCAGTACTCAGGATGCTGGGTGCTCAGTACTCAGGGTGCTGGGTGCTCAGTACTCAGGGTGCTGGGTGCTCAGTCCTCAGGGTGCTCAGTGCTCAGGGTGCTGGGTGCTCAGTGCTCGGGGTGCTCGGTGCTCAGTACTCAGGGTGCTGAGTGCTCAGTACTCAGGGTGCTGGGTGCTCAGTACTCAGGCTGCTGGGTGCTCAGTGCTCAGGGTGTTGGGTGCTCAGTGCTCAGCGTGCTCAGTGCTCAGAACTAAGGGTGCTGGGTGCTCAGTACTCAGGGTGCTGGGTGCTCAGTGCTCGGGGTCCTGGGTGCTCAGTACTCAGGGTGCTGGGTGCTCAGTGCTCGGGGTGCTCAGTGCTCAGTACTCAAGGTGCTGCGTGCTCAGTGCTCACGGTGCTGGGTGCTCAGTCCTCGGGGTGTTCCGTGCTCAGTGCTCAGGGTGCTGGGTGCTCAGTACTCAGGGTGCTCGGTGCTCAGTACTAAGGGTGCTCAGTGCTCAGTACTCAGGATGCTCAGTGCTCAGTGCTCGGGGTGCTCGGTGCTCAGTTCTCAGGGTGCTGGGTGCTCAGTACTCAGGGTGCTGGGTGCTCAGTGCTCAGTACTCAGCGTGCTGGGTGCTCAGTGCTCGGGGTGCTGGGTCTTCAGTGCTCAGGGTGCTCAGTGCTCAGTGCTCGGGGTGCTGGGTGCTCAGTGCTCGGGGTGCTGGGTGCTCAGTACTCAGGGTGCTCAGTGCTCAGGGTGCTGGGTGCTCAGTGCTCGGGGTGCTGGGTACTCAGTGCTCAGTGCTCGGGGTGCTGGGTGCTCAGTCCTCAGTACACAGGGTGCTGGGTGCTCAGTGCTCGGGGTGCTGGATGCTCAGTACTCAGGGTCCTGGGTGCTCAGTGCTCAGGGTGCTGGGTGCTCAGTACTCAGGGTGCTGGGTGCTCAGTGCTCAGGGTGCTGGGTGCTCAGTACTCAGGGTGCTGGGTCCTCAGTGCTCAGGGTGCTGGGTGGACAGTGCTCGAGGTGCTCAGTACTCAGGGTGCTGTGTGTTCAGTGCTCAGGGTACTGGGTGCTCAGTACTCAGGGTGCTCAGTGCTGAGTACTCAGGGTGCTGGGTGCTCAGTACTCCGGGTGCTGGGTGCTCAGTGCTCGGGGTGCTCGGTGCTCAGTGCTCAGGGTGCTGGGTGCTCAGTACTCAGGGTGCTCATTGCTCAGGGTGCTGGGTGCTCAGTACTCAGGGTGCTGGGTGCTCAGTACTCAGGGTGCTCAGTGCTCAGTACTCAGGGTGCTCTGTGCTCAGTACTCAGGGTGCTCAGTGCTCAGGGTGCTGGGTGCTCAGTGCTCGGGGTGCTGGGTGCTCAGTGCACAGGGTGCTGTGTGCTCAGTACTCAGGGTGCTCAGTACTCAGGGTGCTGGGTGCTCAGTGCTCAGGGTGCTGGGTGCTCAGTGCTCAGGGTGCTGAGTGCTCAGTGCTCAGGGTGCTCGGTGCTCAGTGCTCAGGTTGCTGGGTGCTCAGTACTCTGGGTGCTGGGTGCTCAGTACTCAGGGTGCTCAGTGCTCAGTACTCAGGGTGCTCAGTGCTCAGTACTCAGGGTGCTCAGTGCTCAAGGTGCTGGGTGCTCAGTGCTCCGGGTGCTGGGTACTGAGTCCTCAGGGTGCTGGGTGCTCAGTGCTCATGGTACTCGGTGCTCAGTGCTCAGGGTGCTGGGTGCTCAGTACTCAGGGTGCTGGGTGCTCAGTGCTCGGGGTGCTGGGTGCTCAGTACTCAGGGTGCTGGGTGCGCAGTGCTCAGGGTGCTGGGTGCTCAGTGCTCAGGGTGCTCGGTGCTTAGTACTCACGGTGCTCGGTGCTCGGGGTGCTGGGTGCTCAGTGCTCGGTGTGCTGGGTGCTCAGTGCTCGGGGTGCTGGGTGCTGAGTGCTCAGTGTGCTGGGTGCTCAGTGCTCGGGGTGCTGGGTGCTCAGTGCTCGGGGTGCTGCGTGCTCAGTACTCGGGTTGCTCGGTGCTCAGTACTCAGGGTGCTGGGTGCTCAGTGCTCAGGGTGCTGGGTGCTCATTACTCAGGGTGCTCGGTGCTCAGTACTCAGGGTGCTGGGTGCTCAGTGCTCGGGGTGCTGGGTGCTCATTATTCAGGGTGCTGGGTGCTCAGTACGCTGGGTGCTCAGTACTCAGGGTGCTGGGTGCTCAGTACTCAGGGTGCTCGGTGCTCAGTGCTCGGGGTGCTGGGTGCTCATTAATCAGGGTGCTGGGTGCTCAGTACTCAGGGTGCTCAGTGCTTGGGGTGCTGGGTGCTCAGTACTCAGGGTGCTCAGTGCTTGGGGTGCTGGGTGCTCAGTACTCAGGGTGCTGGGTGCTCAGTGCTCAGGGTTCTGGGTGCTCAGTACTCAGGGTGCTGGGTGCTCAGTGCTCAGTTTGCTGGGTGCTCAGTGCTCGGGCTGCAGGGTGCTCAGTGCTCAGGGTGCTGGGTGCTCAGTACTCAGGGTGCTGGGTGCTCAGTACTCAGGGTGCTGGGTGCACAGTGCTAGGGGTGCTGGGTGCTCAGTGCTCGGGGTCTGGGTGCTCAGTACTCAGGGTGCTGGGTGCTCAGTACTCAGGGTGCTGGGTGCTCAGTGCTCAGGGGTGCTGGGTGCTCAGTGCTCGGGGTCTGGGTGCTCAGTTCTCTGGGTGCTGGGTGCTCAGTGCTCAGGGTGCTGGGTGCTCAGTGCTCTGGGTGCTGGGTGCTCAGTGATCGGGGTGATGGGTGCTGAGTGCTCAGGGTGCTGGGTGCTCAGTGCTCGGGGTGCTCGGTGCTCAGTGCTCAGGGTCCTGGGTGCTCAGTACTCAGGGTGCTGGGTGCTTAGTACTCAGGGTGCTCAGTGCTCAGTACACAGGGTGCTGGGTGCTCAGTGCTCGGGGTGCTGGGTGCTCAGTGCTCGGGGTGCTGGGTGCTCAGTGCTCAGTACTCAGGGTGTTGGGTGCTCAGTGCTCAGGGTGCTGGGTGCTCAGTACTCAGCGTGCTGGGTGCTCAGTACTCAGGGTGCTGGGTGCTCAGTGCTCAGGGTGCTGGGTGCTCAGTGCTCAGGGTGCTGGGTGCTCAGTGCTCAGGTGCTGGGTGCTAAGTACTCAGGGTGCTGGGTGCTCAGTACTCAGGGTGCTGGGTGCTCAGCACTCAGGGTGCTCAGTACTCAGGGTGCTGGGTGCTAAGTGCTCGGGGTGCTGGGTGCTCAGTACTCAGGGTGCTCAGTAATCGGGGTGCTGGGTGCTCAGTGCTCGGGGTGCTGGATGCTCAGTGCTCAGGGTGATCTGTGCTCAGTACTCAGGATGCTGGGTGCTCAGTACTCAGGGTGCTGGGTGCTCAGTACTCAGGTTGCTGGGTGCTCAGTCCTCAGGGTGCTCAGTGCTCAGGGTGCTGGGTGCTCAGTGCTCGGGGTGCTCGGTGCTCAGTACTCAGGGTGCTGAGTGCTCAGTACTCAGGGTGCTGGGTGCTCAGTACTCAGGGTGCTGGGTGCTCAGTGATCGGGGTGTTGGGTGCTCCGTGCTCAGGGTGCTCAGTGCTCAGTACTCAGGGTTCTGGGTGCTCAGTACTCAGGGTGCTGGGTGCTCAGTGCTCGGGGTGCTGGGTGCTCAGTACTCAGGGTGCTGGGTGCTCAGTGCTCGGGGTGCTCGGTGCTCAGTACTCAAGGTGCTGGGTGCTCAGTGCTCGGGGTGCTGCGTGCTCAGTGCTCGGGGTGCTGGGTGCTCAGTACTCGGGGTGCTCGGTGCTCAGTACTCAGGGTACTGGGTGCTCAGGGTCCTCGGTGCTCAGCACTCAGGGTGCTCAGTACTCAGCTTGCTTTGTGCTCAGTGCTCAGAGTGCTGGGTGCTCAGTACTCAGGTTGCTCGGTGCTCAGTACTCAGGGTGCTCAGTGCTCAGTGCTCTGGGTGCTCAGTACTCAGGGTGCTCAGTGCTCAGGGTGCTGGGTGCTCAGTGCTCGGGGTGCTGGGTACTCAGTGCTCAGTGCTCGGGGTGCTGGGTGCTCAGTCCTCAGTACACAGGGTGCTGGGTGCTCAGTGCTCGGGGTGCTGGATGCTCAGTACTCAGGGTCCTGGGTGCTCAGTGCTCAGGGTGCTGGGTGCTCAGTACTCAGGGTGCTGGGTGCTCAGTGCTCAGGGTGCTGGGTGCTCAGTACTCAGGGTGCTGGGTCCTCAGTGCTCAGGGTGCTGGGTGGTCAGTGCTCGGGGTGCTCAGTACTCAGGGTGCTGTGTGTTCAGTGCTCAGGGTACTGGGTGCTCAGTACTCAGGGTGCTCAGTGCTGAGTACTCAGGGTGCTGGGTGCTCAGTACTCCGGGTGCTGGGTGCTCAGTGCTCGGGGTGCTCGGTGCTCAGTGCTCAGGGTGCTGGGTGCTCAGTACTCAGGGTGCTCATTGCTCAGGGTGCTGGGTGCTCAGTACTCAGGGTGCTGGGTGCTCAGTACTCAGTGTGCTCAGTGCTCAGTACTCAGGGTGCTCAGTGCTCAGTACTCAGGGTGCTCAGTGCACAGGGTGCTGGGTGCTCAGTGCTCAGGGTGCTGGGTGCTCAGTGCACAGGGTGCTGTGTGCTCAGTACTCAGGGTGCTCAGTACTCAGGGTGCTGGGTGCTCAGTGCTCAGGGTGCTGGGTGCTCAGTGCTCAGGGTGCTGGGTGCTCAGTGCTCAGGGTGCTCGGTGCTCAGTGCTCAGGTTGCTGGGTGCTCAGTACTCAGGGTGCTGGGTGCTCAGTACTCAGGGTGCTCAGTGCTCAGTACTCAGGGTGCTCAGTGCTCAGTACTCAGGGTGCTCAGTGCTCAAGGTGTTGGGTGCTCAGTGCTCCGGGTGCTGGGTACTCAGTCCTCAGGGTGCTGGGTGCTCAGTGTTCATGGTACTCGGTGCTCAGTGCTCAGGGTGCTGGGTGCTCAGTACTCAGGGTGCTGGGTGCTCAGTGCTCGGGGTGCTGGGTGCTCAGTACTCAGGGTGCTGGGTGCTCAGTGCTCAGGGTGCTGGGTGCTCAGTGCTCAGGGTGCTCGGTGCTTAGTACTCATGGTGCTCGGTGCTCGGGGTGCTGGGTGCTCAGTGCTCGGTGTGCTGGGTGCTCAGTGCTCGGGGTGCTGGGTGCTGAGTGCTCAGTGTGCTGGGTGCTCAGTGCTCGGGGTGCTGGGTGCTCAGTGCTCGGGGTGCTGGGTGCTCAGTACTCGGGTTGCTCGGTGCTCAGTACTCAGGGTGCTGGGTGCTCAGTGCTCAGGGTGCTGGGTGCTCATTACTCACGTTGCTCGGTGCTCAGTACTCAGGGTGCTAGGTGTTCAGTGCTCGGGGTGCTGGGTGCTCAGTGCTCGGTGTGCTGGGTGCTCAGTGCACATGGTGCTGTGTGCTCAGTACTCAGGGTGCTCAGTACTCAGGGTGCTGGGTGCTCAGTGCTCAGGGTGCTCGGTGCTCAGTACTCAGGGTGCTGGGTGCTCAGTGCTCGGGGTGCTGGGTGCTCATTAATCAGGGTGCTGGGTGCTCAGTACTCAGGGTGCTCAGTGCTTGGGGTGCAGGGTGCTCAGTACTCAGGGTGCTGGTTCCTCAGTGCTCATTGTGCTGGGTGCTGAGTACTCAGGGTGCTGGGTGCTCAGTGCTCGGGGTGCTGGGTGCTCAGTGCTCGGGGTGCTGGGTGCTCAGTGCTCAGGGTTCTGGGTGCTCAGTACTCGGGGTGCTGGGTGCTCAGTGCTCGCGGTGCTCGGTGCTCAGTGCTCGGGGTGCTGGGTGCTCAGTACTCGGGGTGTTCAGTGCTCAGTACTCAGGGTGCTGGGTGCTCAGTGCTCAGGGTGCTGGGTGCTCAGTGCTCGGGGTGCTGGGTGCTCGGTGCTCAGGTTTCTGGGTGCTCAGGACTCGGGGTGCTGGGTGCTCAGTACTCAGGGAGCTGGGTGCTCATTGCTCGGGGTGCTGGGTGCTCAGTGCTATGGGTGCTGGGTGCTCAGTGCTCGGTGTGCTGGGTGCTCAGTGCTCTGGGCGCTGGGTGCTCAGTGCTCGGGGTGCTCTGTGCTCAGTACTCAGGGTGCTGGGTGCTCAGTGCTCAGGGTGCTCGGTGCTCAGTACTCAGGGTGCTGGGTGCTCAGTGCTCGGTGTGCTCGGTGCTCAGTACGTTGGGTGCTCAGTACTCAGGGTGCTGGGTGCTCAGTGCTCAGGGTGATCGGTGCTCAGTACTCAGGGTGCTCAGTACTCAGGGTGCTGGGTGCTCAGGGCTCGGGGTGCTGGGAGCTCAGTACTCAGGGTGCTGGGTGCTCAGTGCTCGGGGTGCTGGGTGCTGAGTGCTCAGGGTGCTGGGTGCTCTGTACTCGGGGTGCTCGGTGCTCAGTACTCAGGGTGCTGGGTGCTCAGTACTCAGGGTGCTGGGTGCTCAGTAATCAGGGTGCTCAGTGCTTGGGGAGCTCGGTGCTCAGTACTCAGTGTGCTGGGTGCTCAGTACTCAGTGCTCGGGGTCCTGGGTGCTCAGCGCTCTGGGTGCTTAGTGCACAGTACTCAGGGTGCTGGGTGCTCAGTATTCAGGGTGCTCAGTGCTCGGGGTGCTGGGTGCTCAGTACACAGGGTGCTGGGTGCTCAGTACTCAGGGTGCTGGGTGCTCATTCTCGGGGTGCTGGGTGCTCAGTGCTCGGGGTGCTGGGTGCTCAGTACTCGGGGTGCTGGGTGCTCAGTGCTCAGCGTGCTGTGTGCTATGTACTCAGGGTGCTCATTTCTCAGTACTCAGGGTGCTGGGTGCTCATTCTCGGGTGCTGGGTGCTCAGTGCTCAGGGTGCTGGGTGCTAAGTGCTCAGGGTGCTAGGTCCTCAGTACTCGGGGTGCTCGGTGCTCAGTACTCGGGGTGCTGGGTGCTCAGTACTCAGGGTGCTGGTTGCTCAGCACTCAGGGTGCTCAGTACTCAGGGTGCTGGGTGCTCAGTGCTCGGGTGCTGGGTGCTCAGTACTCAGGGTGCTCAGTACTCGCCGTGCTGGGTGCTCAGTGCTCGGAGTGCTGGGTGCTCAGTACTCAGGGTGCTCAGTACTCGGGGTGCTGGATGCTCAGTGCTCAGGGTGATCTGTGCTCAGTACTCAGGATGCTGGGTGCTCAGTACTCAGGGTGCTGGGTGCTCAGTACTCAGGGTGCTCGGTGCTCAGTACTCAGGGTGCTCAGTGCTCAGTGATCTGGGTGCTCAGTACTCAGGGTGCTCAGTGCTCAGGGTGCTGGGTGCTCAGTGTTCGGGGTGCTGGGTACTCAGTGCTCAGTGCTCGGGGTGCTGGGTGCTCAGTCCTCAGTACACAGATTGCTGGGTGCTCAGTGCTCGGGGTGCTGGATGCTCAGTACTCAGGGTCCTGGGTGCTCAGTGCTCAGGGAGCTGGGTGCTCAGTACTCAGGGTGCTGGGTGCTCAGTACTCAGGGTGCTCGGTGCTGAGTACTCAGGGTGCTGGGTGCTCAGTACTCCGGGTGCTGGGTGCTCAGTGCTCGGGGTGCTCGGTGCTCAGTGCTCAGGGTGCTGGGTGCTCAGTACTCAGGGTGCTCATTGCTCAGGGTGCTCGGTGCTCAGTACTCAGGTTGCTGGGTGCTCAGTACTCAGGGTGCTCAGTGCTCAGTACTCAGGGTGCTCAGTGCTCAGTACTCAGGGTGCTCAGTGCTCAGGGTGCTGGGTGCTCAGTGCTCGGTGTGCTGGGTGCTCAGTGCACAGGGTGCTGTGTGCTCAGTACTCAGGGTGCTCAGTACTCAGGGTGCTGGGTGCTCAGTGCTCAGGGTGCTCGGTGCTCAGTACTCAGGGTGCTGGGTGTTCATTGCTCGGTGTGCTCGGTGCTCAGTACGTTGGGTGCTCAGTACTCAGGGTGCTGGGTGCTCAGTGCTCAGGGTGATCTGTGCTCAGTACTCAGGGTGCTCAGTACTCAGGGTGCTGGGTGCTCAGGGCTCGGGGTGCTGGGAGCTCAGTACTCAGGGTGCTGGGTGCTCAGTGCTCGGGGTGCTGGGTGCTGAGTGCTCAGGGTGCTGGGTGCTCTGTACTCGGGGTGCTGGGTGCTCAGTACTCAGGGTGCTGGGTGCTCAGTACTCAAGGTGCTGGTTGCTCAGTAATCAGGGTGCTCAGTGCTCGGGGAGCTCGGTGCTCAGTACTCAGGGTGCTGGGTGCTCAGTACTCAGTGCTCGGGGTCCTGGGTGCTCAGCGCTCTGGGTTCTTAGTGCACAGTACTCAGGGTGCTGGGTGCTCAGTATTCAGGGTGCTCAGTTCTCAGTGTGCTGGGTGCTCAGTACACAGGGTGCTGGGTGCTCAGTACTCAGGGTGCTGGGTGCTCATTCTCGGGGTGCTGGGTGCTCAGTGCTCGGGGTGCTGGGTGCTCAGTACTCGGGGTGCTGGGTGCTCAGTGCTCAGCGTGCTGTGTGCTATGTACTCAGGGTGCTCGGTTCTCAGTACTCAGGGTGCTGGGTGCTCATTCTCGGGTGCTGGGTGCTCAGTGCTCAGGGTGCTGGGTGCTAAGTGCTCAGGGTGCTGGTTCCTCAGTACTCGGGGTGCTGGGTGCTCAGTACTCAGGGTGCTGGGTGCTCAGTACTCAGGGTGCTCGGTGCTCAGTACTCAGGGTGCTGGGTGCTCAGTGATCAGGTGCTGGGTGCTAAGTACTCAGGGTGCTGGGTGCTCAGTACTCAGGGTGCTGGGTGCACAGCACTCAGGGTGCTCAGTACTCAGGGTGCTGGGTGCTCAGTACTCAGGGTTCTGGGTGCTCAGTACTCAGGGTGCTCAGTGCTCAGGGTGCTGGGTGCTCAGTGCTCGGGGTGCTCAGTGCTCAGTACTCAGGGTGCTGAGTGCTCAGTACTCAGGGTGCTGGGTGCTCAGTACTCAGGGTGCTGGGTGCTCAGTGCTCGGGGTGTTGGGTGCTCCGTGCTCAGGGTGCTCAGTGCTCAGTACTCAGGGTTCTGGGTGCTCAGTACTCAGGGTGCTGGGTGCTCAGTGCTCGGGGTGCTGGGTGCTCAGTACTCAGGGTGCTGGGTGCTCAGTGCTTGGGGTGCTCGGTGCTCAGTACTCAAGGTGCTGGGTGCTCAGTGCTCGGGGTGCTGGGTGCTCAGTGCTCAGGGTGCTGGGTGCTCAGTACTCGGGGTGCTCGGTGCTCAGTACTCAGGGTACTGGGTGCTCAGGGTCCTCGGTGCTCAGTACTCAGGGTGCT
The DNA here is from genome assembly GCF_018167655.1 of Microtus oregoni. Taxonomy (NCBI): domain Eukaryota; kingdom Metazoa; phylum Chordata; class Mammalia; order Rodentia; family Cricetidae; genus Microtus; species Microtus oregoni. The sequence goes on along the minus strand of NW_024544028.1, from coordinate 3,249,900 downwards.
CAGTACTCAGCTTGCTTTGTGCTCAGTGCTCAGAGTGCTGGGTGCACAGTACTCAGGGTGCTCGGTGCTCAGTACTCAGGGTGCTCAGTGCTCAGTGCTCTGGGTGCTCAGTACTCAGGGTGCTCAGTGCTCAGGGTGCTGGGTGCTCAGTGCTCGGGGTGCTGGGTACTCAGTGCTCAGTGCTCGGGGTGCTGGGTGCTCAGTCCTCAGTACACAGGGTGCTGGGTGCTCAGTGCTCGGGGTGCTGGATGCTCAATACTCAGGGTCCTGGGTGCTCAGTGCTCAGGGTGCTGGGTGCTCAGTACTCAGGGTGCTGGGTGCTCAGTGCTCAGGTTGCTGGGTGCTCAGTACTAAGGGTGCTGGGTCCTCAGTGCTCAGGGTGCTGGGTGGTCAGTGCTCGGGGTGCTCAGTACTCAGGGTGCTGTGTGTTCAGTGCTCAGGGTACAGGGTGCTCAGTACTCAGGGTGCTCGGTGCTGAGTACTCAGGGTGCTGGGTGCTCAGTACTCCGGGTGCTGGATGCTCAGTGCTCGGGGTGCTCGGTGCTCAGTGCTCAGGGTGCTGGGTGCTCAGTACTCAGGGTGCTCATTGCTCAGGGTGCTGGGTGCTCAGTACTCAGGTTGCTGTGTGCTCAGTACTCAGGGTGCTCAGTGCTCAGTACTCAGGGTGCTCAGTGCTCAGTACTCAGGGTGCTCAGTGCTCAGGGTGCTGGGTGCTCAGTGCTCGGGGTGCTGGGTGCTCAGTGCACAGGGTGCTGTGTGCTCAGTACTCAGGGTGCTCAGTACTCAGGGTGCTGGGTGCTCAGTGCTCAGGGTGCTGGGTGCTCAGTGCTCAGGGCGCTGGGTGCTCAGTGCTCAGGGTGCTCGGTGCTCAGTGCTCAGGTTGCTGGGTGCTCAGTACTCAGGGTGCTGGGTGCTCAGTACTAAGGGTGCTCAGTGCTCAGTACTCAGGGTGCTCCGTGCTCAGTACTCAGGGTGCTCAGTGCTCAAGGTGCTGGGTGTTCAGTGCTCGGGTGCTGGGTACTCAGTCCTCAGGGTGCTGGGTGCTCAGTGCTCACGGTACTCGGTGCTCAGTGCTCAGGGTGCTGGGTGCTCAGTACTCAGGGTGCTGGGTGCTCAATGCTCGGGGTGCTGGGTGCTCAGTACTCAGGGTGCTGGGTGCTCAGTGCTCAGGGTGCTGGGTGCTCAGTGCTCAGGGTGCTCGGTGCTTAGTACTCATGGTGCTCGGTGCTCGGGGTGCTGGGTGCTCAGTGCTCGGTGTGCTGGGTGCTCAGTGCTCGGGGTGCTGTGTGCTGAGTGTTCAGTGTGCTGGGTGCTCAGTGCTCGGGGTGCTGGGTGCTCAGTGCTCGGGGTGCTGGGTGCTCAGTACTCAGGGTGCTCGGTGCTCAGTACTCAGGGTGCTGGGTGCTCAGTGCTCAGGGTGCTGGGTGCTCAGTACTCAGGGTGCTCGGTGCTCAGTACTCAGGGTGCTGGGTGTTCAGTGCTCGGGGTGCTGGGTGCTCATTAATCAGGGTGCTGGGTGCTCAGTACGCTGGGTGCTCAGTACTCAGGGTGCTGGGTGCTCAGTACTCAGGGTGCTCGGTGCTCAGTACTCAGGGTGCTGGGTGCTCAGTGCTCGGGGTGCTGGGTGCTCATTAATCAGGGTGCTGGGTGCTCAGTACTCAGGGTGCTCAGTGCTTGGGGTGCTGGGTGCTCAGTACTCAGGGTGCTCAGTGCTTGGGGTGCAGGGTGCTCAGTACTCAGGGTGCTGGTTGCTCAGTGCTCAGGGTGCTGGGCGCTGAGTACTCAGGGTGCTGGGTGCTCAGTGCTCGGGGTGCTGGGTGCTCAGTGCTCGGGGTGCTGGTTGCTCAGTGCTCAGGGTTCTGGGTGCTCAGTACTCAGGGTGCTGGGTGCTCAGTGCTCGCGGTGCTCGGTGCTCAGTGCTCGGGGTGCTGGGTGCTCAGTGCTCAGGGTGCTGGGTGCTCAGTACTCGGGGTGCTCGGTGCTAAGTACTCAGGGTACTGGGTGCTCAGGGTCCTCGGTGCTCAGTACTCAGCTTGCTTTGTGCTCAGTGCTCAGAGTGCTGGGTGCTCAGTACTCAGGGTGCTCGGTGCTCAGTACTCAGGGTGCTCAGTGCTCAGTGCTCTGTGTGCTCAGTACTCAGGGTGCTCAGTGCTCAGGGTGCTGGGTGCTCAGTGCTCGGGGTGCTGGGTACTCAGTGCTCAGTGCTCGGGGTGCTGGGTGCTCAGTCCTCAGTACACAGGGTGCTGGGGGCTCAGTGCTCAGGGTGCTGGATGCTCAGTACTCAGGGTCCTGGGTGCTCAGTGCTCAGGGTGCTGGGTGCTCAGTACTCAGGGTGCTGGGTGCTCAGTGCTCAGGGTGCTGGGTGCTCAGTACTCAGGGTGCTGGGTCCTCAGTGCTCAGGGTGCTGGGTGGTCAGTGCTCGGGGTGCTCAGTACTCAGGGTGCTGTGTGTTCAGTGCTCAGGGTGCTCAGTGCTCAGGGTGCTGGGAGCTCAGTGCTCGGGGTGCTGGGTGCTCAGTGCACAGGGTGCTGTGTGCTCAGTACTCAGGGTGCTCAGTACTCAGGGTGCTGGGTGCTCAGTGCTCAGGGTGCTGGGTGCTGAGTACTCAGGGTGCTGGGTGCTCAGTGCTCGGGGTGCTGGGTGCTCAGTGCTCGGGGTGCTGGGTGCTCAGTACTCGGGGTGTTCAGTGCTCAGTACTCAGGGTGCTGGGTGCTCAGTGCTCAGGGTGCTGGGTGCTCAGTGCTCGGGGTGCTGGGTGCTCGTTGCTCAGGTTTCTGAGTGCTCAGGACTCGGGGTGCTGTGTGCTCAGTACTCAGGGTGCTGGGTGCTCATTGCTCGGGGTGCTGGGTGCTCAGTGCTACGGGTGCTGGGTGCTCAGTGCTCAGTGTGCTGGGTGCTCAGTGCTCTGGGCGCTGGGTGCTCAGTGCTCGGGGTGCTCGGTTCTCAGTACTCAGGGTGCTGGGTGCTCAGTGCTCAGGGTGCTCGGTGCTCAGTACTCAGGGTGCTGGGTGCTCAGTGCTCGGTGTGCTCGGTGCTCAGTACGTTGGGTGCTCAGTACTCAGGGTGCTGGGTGCTCAGTGCTCAGGGTGATCGGTGCTCAGTACTCAGGGTGCTCAGTACTCAGGGTGCTGGGTGCTCAGTACTCAGGGTGCTGGGTGCTCAGTGCTCGGGGTGCTGGGTCCTGAGTGCTCAGGGTGCTGGGTGCTCTGTACTCGGGGTGCTCGGTGCTCAGTACTCAGGGTGCTGGGTGCTCAGTACTCAGGGTGCTGGGTGCTCAGTAATCAGGGTGCTCAGTGCTCGGGGAGCTCGGTGCTCAGTCCTCAGGGTGCTGGGTGCTCAGTACTCAGTGCTCGGGGTCCTGGGTGCTCAGCGCTCTGGGTGCTTAGTGCACAGTACTCAGGGTTCTGGGTGCTCAGTATTCAGGGTGCTCAGTGCTCGGGGTGCTGGGTGCTCAGTACACAGGGTGCTGGGTGCTCAGTACTCAGGGTGCTGGGTGCTCATTCTCGGGGTGCTGGGTGCTCAGTGCTCGCGGTGCTGGGTGCTCAGTACTCGGGGTGCTGGGTGCTCAGTGCTCAGCGTGCTGTGTGCTATGTACTCAGGGTGCTCGGTTCTCAGTACTCAGGGTGCTGGGTGCTCATTCTCGGGTGCTGGGTGCTCAGTGCTCAGGGTGCTGGGTGCTAAGTGCTCAGGGTCCTCGGTGCTCAGTACTCAGGGTGCTCAGTACTCAGCGTGCTTTGTGCTCAGTGCTCAGGGTGCTGGGTGCTCAGTACTCAGGGTGCTGTGTGCTCAGTACTCAGGGTGCTGGGTGCTCAGTACTCGGGGTGCTGGGTGCTCATTACTCAGGGTGCTGGGTGCTCAGTGCTCGGGGTGCTCGCTGCTCAGTACTCTTGGTGCTGGGTGCTCAGTACTCAGGGTGCTGGGTGCTCAGTGCTCGGGGTGCTCGGTCCACAGTGCTCAGGATGCTTGGTGCTCAGTACTTTTTGTGCTGGGTGCTCAGTACTCAGGGTGCTGGGTGCTCAGTGCTCGGGGTGCTCGGTTCTCAGTACTCAGGGTGCTGGGTGCTCAGTACTCGGGGTGCTCGGTGCTCAGTACTCGGGGTGCTGGGTGCTCAGTACTCAGGGTGCTGGGTGCTCAGCACTCAGGGTGCTCGGTGCTCAGTACTCAGGGTGCTGGGTGCTCAGTGCTCAGGTGCTGGGTGCTAAGTACTCAGGGTGCTGGGTGCTCAGTACTCAGGGTGCTGGGTGCTCAGCACTCAGGGTGCTCAGTACTCAGGGTGCTGGGTGCTCAGTGCTCGGGGTGCTGGGTGCTCAGTACTCAGGGTGCTCAGTACTCGGGGTGCTGGGTGCTCAGTGCTCGGGGTGCTGGATGCTCAGTGCTCAGGGTTATCTGTGCTCAGTACTCAGGATGCTGGGTGCTCAGTACTCAGGGTGCTGGGTGCTCAGTACTCAGGGTGCTGGGTGCTCAGTCCTCAGGGTGCTCAGTGCTCAGGGTGCTGGGTGCTCAGTGCTCGGGGTGCTCGGTGCTCAGTACTCAGGGTGCTGAGTGCTCAGTACTCAGGGTGCTGGGTGCTCAGTATTCAGGGTGCTGGGTGCTCAGTTCTAGGGGTGTTGGGTGCTCCGTGCTCAGGCTGCTCAGTGCTCAGTACTCAGGGTCCTGGGTGCTCAGTACTCAGGGTGCTGGGTGCTCAGTGCTCGGGGTGCTGGGTGCTCAGTACTCAGGGTGCTGGGTGCTCAGTGCTCGGGGTGCTCGGTGCTCAGTACTCAAGGTGCTGGGTGCTCAGTGCACGGGGCGCTGGATGCTCAGTGCTCAGGCTGCTGGGTGCTCAGTACTCGGGGTGCTCGGTGCTCAGTACTCAGGGTACTGGGTGCTCAGGGTCCTCGGTGCTCAGTACTCAGGGTGCTCAGTACTCAGCTTGCATTGTGCTCAGTGCTCAGAGTGCTGGGTGCTCAGTACTCAGGGTGCTCGGTGCTCAGTACTCAGTGTGCTCAGTGCTCAGTGCTCTGGGTGCTCAGTACTCAGGGTGCTCAGTGCTCAGGGTGCTGGGTGCTCAGTGCTCGGGTTGCTGGGTACTCAGTGCTCAGTACTCGGGGTGCTGGGTGCTCAGTCTTCAGGACTCAGGGTGCTGGGTGCTCAGTGCTCGGGGTGCTGGATGCTCAGTACTCAGGGTCCTGGGTGCTCAGTGCTCAGGGTGCTGGGTGCTCAGTACTCAGGGTGCTGGGTGCTCAGTGCTCAGGGTGCTGGGTGCTCAGTACTCAGGGTGATGGGCCCTCAGTGCTCAGGGTGCTGGGTGGTCAGTGCTCGGGGTGCTCAGTACTCAGGGTGCTGTGTCTTCAGTGCTCAGGGTACTGGGTGCTCAGTACTCAGGGTGCTCGGTGCTGAGTACTCAGGGTGCTCGGTGCTCAGTACTCCGGGTGCTGGGTGCTCAGTACTCAGGGTGCTCATTGCTCAGGGTGCTGGGTGCTCAGTACTCAGGGTGCTGGGTGCTCAGTACTCAGGGTGCTCAGTGCTCAGTACTCAGGGTGCTCAGTGCTCAGTACTCAGGGTGCTCAGTACTCAGGGTGCTGGGTGCTCAGTGCTCGGGGTGCTGGGTGCTCAGTGCACAGGGTGCTGTGTGCTCAGTACTCAGGGTGCTCAGTACTCAGGGTGCTGGGTGCTCAGTGCTCAGGGTGCTGGGTGCTCAGTGCTCAGGGTGCTGGGTGCTCAGTGCTCGGGGTGCTGGGTACTCAGTCCTCAGGGTGCTGGGTGCTCAGTGCTCAGGGTACTCGGTGCTCAGTGCTCAGGGTGCTGGGTGCTCAGTACTCAGTGTGCTGGGTGCTCAGTGCTCGGGGTGCTGGGTGCTCAGTACTCAGGGTGCTGGGTGCTCAGTGCTCAGGGTGCTGGGTGCTCAGTGCTCAGGGTGCTCGGTGCTTAGTACTCATGGTGCTCGGTGCTCCGGGTGCTGGGTGCTCAGTGCTTGGTGTGCTGGGTGCTCAGTGCTCGGGGTGCTGGGTGTTGAGTGCTCTGTGTGCTGGGTGCTCAGTGCTCGGGGTGCTGGGTGCTCAGTGCTCGGGGTGCTGGGTGCTCAGTACTCGGGGTGCTCGGTGCTCAGTACTCAGGGTGCTGGGTGCTCAGTGCTCAGGGTGCTGGGTGCTCAGTACTCAGGGTGCTCGGTGCTCAGTACTCAGGGTGCTGGGTGTTCAGTGCTCGGGGTGCTGGGTGCTCAATTATCAGGGTGCTGGGTGCTCAGTACGCTGGGTGCTCAGTACTCAGGGTGCTGGGTGCTCAGTACTCAGGGTGCTCGGTGCTCAGTACTCAGGGTGCTGGGTGCTCAGTGCTCGGGGTGCTGGGTGCTCATTAATCAGGGTGCTGGTTGCTCAGTACTCAGTGTGCTCAGTGCTTGGGGTGCTGGGTGCTCAGTACTCAAAGTGCTCAGTGCTTGGGGTGCAGGGTGCTCAGTACTCAGGGTGCTGGTTGCTCAGTGCTCAGGGTGCTGGGTGCTGAGTACTCAGGGTGCTGGGTGCTCAGTGCTCAGGGTGCTGGGTGCTCAGTGCTCGGGGTGCTGGGTGCTCAGTGCTCCGGGTGCTGGGTGCTCAGTGCTCGGGGTGCTGGGTGCTCAGTGCTCAGTGTTCTGGGTGCTCAGTGCTCGGGGTGCTGGGTGCTCAGTTCTCGCAGTGCTCGGTGCTCACTGCTCGGGGTGCTGGGTGCTCAGTACTCGGGGTGTTCAGTGCTCAGTACTCAGGGTGCTGGGTGCTCAGTGCTCAGGGTGCTGGGTGGTCAGTGCTCGGGGTGCTGGGTGTTCGGTGCTCAGGATTCTGGGTGCACAGGACTCGTGGTGCTCTGTGCTCAGTACTCAGGGTGCTGGGTGCTCATTGCTCGGGGTGCTGGGTGCTCAGTGCTACGGGTGCTGGGTGCTCAGTGCTCGGTGTGCTGGGTGCTCAGTGCTCTGGGCGCTGGGTGCTCAGTGCTCGGGGTGCTCGGTGCTCAGTACTCAGGGTGCTGGGTGCTCAGTGCTCAGGGTGCTCGGTGCTCAGTACTCAGGGTGCTGGGTGCTCAGTGCTCGGTGTGCTCGGTGTGCTCGGTGCTCAGTACGTTGGGTGCTCAGTACTCAGGGTGCTGGGTGCTCAGTGCTCAGGGTGATCGGTGCTCAGTACTCAGGGTGCTCAGTACTCAGGGTGCTGGGTGCTCAGGGATCGGGGTGCTGGGAGTTCAGTACTCAGGGTGCTGGGTGCTCAGTGCTCGGGGTGCTGGGTGCTGAGTGCTCAGGGTGCTGGGTGCTCTGTACTCGGGGTGCTCGGTGCTCAGTACTCAGGGTGCTGGGTGCTCAGTACTCAGGGTGCTGGGTGCTCAGTACTCAGGGTGCTCGCTGCTCAGTACTCAGGGTGTTGTGTGCTCAGTGCTCAGGGTGCTGGGTGCTCAGTACTCAGGGTGCTGGGTACTCAGTGCTCAGGGTGATCGGTGCTCAGTCCTCAGGGTGCTCAGTACTCAGGGTGCTGGGTGCTCAGTGCTCAGGTTGCGCAGTACTAAGGGTGCTGAGTGCTCAGTACTCAGGGTGCTGGGTGCTCAGTGCTCGGGTGCTGGGTGCTCAGTACTCAGGGTGCTGGGTGCTCAGTGCTCAGGGTGCTGGGTACTCAGTACTCAGGGTGCTGGGTGCTCAGTACTCAGGGTGCTCAGTGCTCGGGGAGCTCGGTGCTCAGTACTCAGGGTGCTGGGTGCTCAGTAGTCAGTGCTCGGGGTCCTGGGTGCTCAGCGCTCTGGGTGCTTAGTGCACAGTACTCAGGGTGCTGGGTGCTCAGTATTCAGGGTTCTCAGTGCTCGGGGTGCTGGGTGCTCAGTACTCAGGGTGCTGGGTGCTCAGTACTCAGGGTGCTGGGTGCTCATTCTCGGGGTGCTGGGTGCTCAGTGCTCAGGATGCTCGGTGCTCAGTACTTTTGGTGCTGGGTGCTCAGTACTCGGGGTGCTGGGTGCTCATTACTCAATGTGCTGGGTGCTCAGTGCTCGGGGTGCTCGCTGCTCAGTACTCTTGGTGCTGGGTGCTCAGTACTCAGGGTGCTGGGTGCTCAGTGCTCGGGGTTCTCGGTGCTCAGTGCTCAGGATGCTCGGTGCTCAGTACTTTTGGTGCTGGGTGCTCAGTACTCAGGGTGCTGGGTGCTCAGTGCCTGGGGTGCTCGGTGCTCAGTACTCAGGGTGCTGGGTGCTCAGTGCTCAGGATGCTGGGTGCTCAGTACTCAGGGTGCTCAGTACTCAGGACTCAGGGTGCTGGGTGCTCAGTGCTCAGGGTGCTGGGTGCTCAGTGCTCCGGGTGCTGGGTGCTCAGTACTCGGGGTGCTCGGTGCTCAGTACTCAGGGTGCTTGGTGCTCAGTACTCAGGGTGCTGGGTGCTCAGTACTCAGGGTGCTGGGTGCTCAGTACTCAGGGTGCTGGGTGCTCAGTACTCAGGCTGCTGGGTGCTCAGTGCTCAGGGTGCTGTGTGCTCAGTACTCAGGGTGCTGGATGCTCAGTACTCAGGGTGCTGGGTGCTCAGTGCTCAGGGTGCTGGGTGCTCAGTGCTCGGGGTGCTCGGTGCTCAGTAGTCAGGGTGCTGGGTGCTCAGTGCTCGGGGTGCTGGGTGCTCAGTTCTCAGGGTGCTGGGTGCTCAGTACTCGGGGTGCTCGGTGCTCAGTACTCAGGGTGCTGGGTGCTCAGTACTCAGGGTGCTCGGTGCTCAGTACTCAGGGTGCTGGGTGCTCAGTGCTCATTTGCTGGGTGCTAAGTTCTCAGGGTGCTGGGTGCTCAGGGCTAGGGGTGCTGGGTGCTCAGTACTCAGGGTGCTCAGTACTCAGGGTGCTGTGTGCTCAGTGCTCGGGGTGCTGGATGCTCAGTGCTCAGGGTGATCGGTGCTCAGTACTCAGGATGCTGGGTGCTCAGTACTCAGGGTGCTGGGTGCTCAGTCCTCAGGGTGCTCAGTGCTCAGTCAGGGTGCTCGGTGCTCTGTACTAAGGGTGCTCAGTGCTCAGTACTCAGGTTGCTCAGTGCTCAGTGCTCGGGGTGCTGGGTGCTCAGTACTCAGGGTGCTGGGTGCTCAGTACTCAGGGTGCTGGGTCCTCAGTGCTCAGGGTGCTGGGTGCTCAGTACTCAGGGTGCTGGGTGCTCAGTGCTCGGTGTGCTGGGTCCTCAGTGCTCAGGGTGCTCAATGCTCAGTGCTCGGGGTGCTGGGTGCTCAGTGCTACGGGTGCTGGGTGCTCAGTGCTCGGTGTGCTGGGTGCTCAGTGCTCTGGGCGCTGGGTTCTCAGTGCTCGGGGTGCTCGGTGCTCAGTACTCAGGGTGCTGGGTGCTCAGTGCTCAGGGTGCTCGGTGCTCAGTACTCAGGGTGCTGGGTGCTCAGTGCCCGGTGTGCTCGGTGCTCAGTACGTTGGGTGCTCAGTACGTTGGGTGCTCAGTACTCAGGGTGCTGGGTGCTCAGGGATCGGGGTGCTGGGAGTTCAGTACTCAGGGTGCTGGGTGCTCAGTGCTCGGGGTGCTTGGTGCTGAGTGCTCAGGGTGCTGGGTGCTCTGTACTCGGGGTGCTCGGTGCTCAGTACTCAGGGTGCTGGGTGCTCAGTACTCAGGGTGCTGGGTGCTCAGTACTCAGGGTGCTCGCTGCTCAGTACTCAGGGTGCTGTGTGCTCAGTGGTCAGGGTGCTGGGTGCTCAGTACTCAGGGTGCTGGGTACTCAGTGCTCAGGGTGATCGGTGCTCAGTCCTCAGGGTGCTCAGTACTCAGGGTGCTGGGTGCTCAGTGCTCAGGTTGCTCAGTACTAAGGGTGCTGAGTGCTCAGTACTCAGGGTGCTGGGTGCTCAGTGCTCGGGTGCTGGGTGCTCAGTACTCAGGGTGCTGGGTGCTCAGTGCTCAGGGTGCTGGGTACTCAGTACTCAGGGTGCTGGGTGCTCAGTACTCAGGGTGCTCAGTGCTCGGGGAGCTCGGTGCTCAGTACTCAGGGTGCTGGGTGCTCAGTAGTCAGTGCTCGGGGTCCTGGGTGCTCAGCGCTCTGGGTGCTTAGTGCACAGTACTCAGGGTGCTGGGTGCTCAGTATTCAGGGTTCTCAGTGCTCGGGGTGCTGGGTGCTCAGTACTCAGGGTGCTGGGTGCTCAGTACTCAGGGTGCTGGGTGCTCATTCTCGGGGTGCTGTGTGCTCAGTGCTCAGGATGCTCGGTGCTCAGTACTTTTGGTGCTGGGTCCTCAGTACTCGGGGTGCTGGGTGCTCATTACTCAATGTGCTGGGTGCTCAGTGCTCAGGGTGCTGGGTCCTCAGTGCTCAGGGTGCTCAATGCTCAGTGCTCGGGGTGCTGGGTGCTCAGTGCTCGGGGTGCTGGGTGCTCAGTGCTCAGGGTGCTGGTTGCTCAGTACTCAGTGTGCTCAGTGCTCAGGGTGCTGGGTGCTCAGAACTCAGGGTGCTGGGTGCTCAGTACTCAGGGTGCTGGGTGCTCAGTACTCAGGGTGCTTGGTGCTCAGTACTCAGGGTGCTGGGTGCTCAGTGCTCAGGGTGCTCGGTGCTCAGTACTCATGGTGCTGGGTGCTCATTCTCGGGGTGCTGGGTGCTCAGTACTCAGGTTGCTCAGTACTCTGAGTGCACGGGGCTCAGTACTCATGGTGCTGAGTGCTCAGTACTCAGGGTGCTCGGTGCTCAGTTCTCAGGGTGCTCGGTGCTCAGTGTTTGGGGTGCTGGGTGCTCAGTACTCAGGGTGCTGGGTGCTCAGTGCTCAGGGTGCTGGGTGCTCAGTACTCAGTGCTCAGGATGCTGGATGCTCATTGCTCAGGGTGCTGGGTGCTCAGTGCTCAGGGTGCTCAGTGCTCAGTGCTCAGTACTCAGGGTGCTGGGTGCTCAGTACTCAGGGTGCTGGGTGCTCAATGCTCGGGGTACCCGGTGCTCAGTGCTCGGGGTGCTCGGTGCTCAGTACTCAGGGTGCTGAGTGCTCAGTGCTCAGGGTGCTGGGTGCTCAGTGCTCAGGGTGCTGGGTGCTCAGTGCTCGGGGAGCTCGGTGCTCAGTACTCAGGGTGCTGGGTGCTCAGTACTCAAGGTGCTCAGTACTCAGTACTCAGGGTGCTGGGTGCTCAGTGCTTGGGGTGCTGGGTGCTCAGTGCTCAGTACTCAGGGTGTTGGGTGCTCAGTGCTCAGGGTGCTGGGTGCTCAGTACTCAGCGTGCTGGGTGCTCAGTACTCAGGGTGCTGGGTGCTCAGTGCTCAGGGTGCTAGGTGCTCAGTGCTCAGCGTGCTTGATGCTCAGTACTCAGGATGCTGGGTGCTCAGTGCTCAGGGTGCTGGGTGCTCAGTGCTCAAAGTGCTGGGTGCTCAGTACTCAGGGTGCTGGGTGCTCAGTACTCAGGGTGCTGGGTGCTCAGTACTCGGGGTGCTGGGTGCTCAGTGCTCAGGATGCTGGGTGCTCAGTGCTCAGCGTGCTTGATGCTCAGTACTCAGGGTGCTGGGTGCTCAGTGCTTGGGGTGCTAGGTGCTCAGTACTCAGGGTGCTGGGTGCTCAGTGCTCAGGGTTCTGGGTGCTCAGTGCTCAGGGTGCTGGGAGCTCAGTACTCAGTGCTCAGTTTGCTGGGTGCTCAGTGCTCGGGCTGCAGGGTGCTCAGTGCTCAGGGTGCTGGGTGCTCAGTACTCAGGGTGCTGGGTGCACAGTGCTAGGGGTGCTGGGTGCTCAGTGCTCGGGGTCTGGGTGCTCAGTACTCAGGGTGCTGGGTGCTCAGTACTCAGGGTGCTGGGTGCTCAGTGCTCAGTGTGCTGGGTGCTCAGTTCTCTGGGTGCTGGGTGCTCAGTTCTCAGGGTGCTGGGTGCTCAGTGCTCTGGGTGCTGGGTGCTCAGTGATCGGGGTGATGGGTGCTGAGTGCTCAGGGTGCTGGGTGCTCAGTGCTCGGCGTGCTCGGTGCTCAGTGCTCAGGGTCCTGGGTGCTCAGGGCTTGGGGTGCTGGGTGCTCAGTGCTCAGTACTCAGGGTGTTGGGTGCTCAGTGCTCAGGGTGCTGGGTGCTCAGTACTCAGCGTGGTGGGTGCTCAGTACTCAGGGTGCTGGGTGCTCAGTGCTCAGGGTGCTGGGTGCTCAGTGCTCAGGGTGCTGGGTGCTCAGTGCTCGGAGAGCTCGGTGCTCAGTACTCAGGGTGCTGGGTGCTCAGTACTCAGTGCTCGGGGTCCTGGGTGCTCGGTGCTCAGGGTGCTGGGTGCTCAGTACTCAGGGTGCTGGGTGCTCATTCTCGGGGTGCTGGGTGCTCAGTGCTCGGGGTGCTTTGTGCTCAGTGCTCGGGGTGCTGGGGGCTCAGTACTCAGGGTGCTCAGTTCTCAGTACTCAGGGTGCTGGGTGCTCAGTGCTCAGGGTGCTGGGTGCTCAGTGCTCGGGGTGCTGGGTGCTCAGTACTCGGGGTGCTCGGTGCTCAGTACTCAGGGTGCTTGGTGCTCAGTACTCAGGGTGCTGGGTGCTCAGTACTCAGGGTGCTGGGTGCTCAGTACTCAGGGTGCTGGGTGCTCAGTACTCAGGCTGCTGGGTGCTCAGTGCTCAGGGTGCTGTGTGCTCAGTACTCAGGGTGCTGGATGCTCAGTACTCAGGGTGCTGGGTGCTCATTCTCGGGGTGCTGGGTGCTCAGTGCTCGGGGTGCTTTGTGCTCAGTGCTCGGGGTGCTGGGGGCTCAGTACTCAGGGTGCTCAGTTCTCAGTACTCAGGGTGCTGGGTGCTCAGTGCTCAGGGTGCTGGGTGCTCAGTGCTCATGGTGCTGGGTGCTCAGTGCTCGGGGAGCTCGGTGCTCAGTACTCAGGGTGCTGGGTGCTCAGTACTCAGTGCTCGGGGTGCTGGGTGGTCAGTGCTCAGTGCTCAGGGTGCTGGGTGCTCAGTGCTCAGTGCTCAGGGTGCTGGGTGTTCAGTACTCAGGGTGCTGGGTGCTCAGTACTCAGGGTGATCTGTTCTCAGTACTCAGGGTGCTGGGTGCTCAGTGCTCGGGGTGCTGGGTGCTCAGTACTCGGGGTGCTCAGTACTCAGGGTGCTGGGTGCTCAGTACTCAGGGTGCTGGGTGCTCAGTGGTCGGGGTGGTCGGTGCTCAGTACTCGGGGTGCTGGGTGCTCAGTACTCGGGGTGCTGGGTGCTCAGTGCTCAGGGTGATCTGTTCTCAGTACTCTGGGTGCTGGGTGCTCAGTGCTCGGGGTGCTGGGTGCTCAGTACTCGGGGTGCTCAGTACTCAGGGTGCTGGGTGCTCAGTACTCAGGGTGCTGGGTGCTCAGTGCTCAGGGTGCTCGGTGCTCTGTACGTTGGGTGCTCAGTACTCAGGGTGCTGGGTGCTCAGTGCTCAGGGTGCTGGGTGCTCAGTACTCAGGGTGCTGGGTGCTCAGTGCTCAGTACTCAGGTTGCTCAGTGCTCAGTGCTCGGGGTGCTGGGTGCTCAGTACTCAGGGTGCTGGGTGCTCAGTACTCAGGGTGCTGGGTGCTCAGTGCTCAGTACTCAGCGTGCTGGGTGCTCAGTGCTCGGGGTGCTGGGTCCTCAGTGCTCAGGGTGCTGGGTGCTCAGTACTCAGGGTGCTGGGTGCTCAGTGCTCGGGGTGCTGGGTCCTCAGTGCTCAGGGTGCTCAATGCTCAGTGCTCGGGGTGCTGGGTGCTCAGTGCTCGGGGTGCTGGGTGCTCAGTGCTCAGGGTGCTGGTTGCTCAGTACTCAGTGTGCTCAGTGCTCAGGGTGCTGGGTGCTCAGAACTCAGGGTGCTGGGTGCTCAGTACTCAGGGTGCTGGGTGCTCAGTACTCAGGGTGCTTGGTGCTCAGTACTCAGGGTGCTGGGTGCTCAGTGCTCAGGGTGCTCGGTGCTCAGTACTCATGGTGCTGGGTGCTCATTCTCGGGGTGCTGGGTGCTCAGTACTCAGGTTGCTCAGTACTCTGGGTGCACGGGGCTCAGTACTCATGGTGCTGAGTGCTCAGTACTCAGGGTGCTCGGTGCTCAGTTCTCAGGGTGCTCGGTGCTCAGTGTTTGGGGTGCTGGGTTCTCAGTACTCAGGGTGCTGGGTGCTCAGTGCTCAGGGTGCTGGGTGCTCAGTACTCAGTGCTCAGGATGCTGGATGCTCATTGCTCAGGGTGCTGGGTGCTCAGTGCTCAGGGTGCTCAGTGCTCAGTGCTCAGTACTCAGGGTGCTGGGTGCTCAGTACTCAGGGTGCTGGGTGCTCAATGCTCGGGGTACCCGGTGCTCAGTGCTCGGGGTGCTCGGTGCTCAGTACTCAGGGTGCTGAGTGCTCAGTGCTCAGGGTGCTGGGTGCTCAGTGCTCAGGGTGCTGGGTGCTCAGTTCTCGGGGAGCTCGGTGCTCAGTACTCAGGGTGCTGGGTGCTCAGTACTCAGGGTGCTCAGTACTCAGTACTCAGGGTGCTGGGTGCTCAGTGCTTGGGGTGCTGGGTGCTCAGTGCTCAGTACTCAGGGTGTTGGGTGCTCAGTGCTCAGGGTGCTGGGTGCTCAGTACTCAGCGTGCTGGGTGCTCAGTACTCAGGGTGCTGGGTGCTCAGTACTCAGTATGCTGGGTGCTCAGTGCTCGGGGTACCCGGTGCACAGTGCTCGGGGTGCTCGGTGCTCAGTACTCAGGGTGCTGAGTGCTCATTGCTCAGGGTGCTGGGTGCTCAGTGCTCAGGGTGCTAGGTGCTCAGTGCTCAGCGTGCTTGATGCTCAGTACTCAGGGTGCTGGGTGCTCAGTGCTCAGGGTGCTGGGTGCTCAGTGCTCAAAGTGCTGGGTGCTCAGTACTCAGGGTGCTGGGTGCTCAGTACTCAGGGTGCTGGGTGCTCAGTACTCGGGGTGCTGGGTGCTCAGTGCTCAGGGTGCTGGGTGCTCAGTGCTCAGCGTGCTTGATGCTCAGTACTCAGGGTGCTGGGTGCTCAGTGCTTGGGGTGCTGGGTGCTCAGTAAACAGGGTGCTGGGTGCTCAGTGCTCAGGGTTCTGGGTGCTCAGTGCTCAGGGTGCTGGGAGCTCAGTACTCAGTGCTCAGTTTGCTGGGTGCTCAGTGCTCGGGCTGCAGGTTGCTCAGTGCTCAGGGTGCTGGGTGCTCAGTACTCAGGGTGCTGGGTGCACAGTGCTAGGGGTGCTGGGTGCTCAGTGCTCGGGGTCTGGGTGCTCAGTATTCAGGGTGCTGCGTGCTCAGTACTCAGGGTGCTGGGTGCTCAGTGCTCAGTGTGCTGGGTGCTCAGTTCTCTGGGTGCTGGGTGCTCAGTTCTCAGGGTGCTGGGTGCTCAGTGATTGGGGTGGTGGGTGCTGAGTGCTCAGGGTGCTGGGTGCTCAGTGCTCGGTGTGCTCGGTGCTCAGTGCTCAGGGTCCTGGGTGCTCAGGGCTCGGGGTGCTGGGTGCTCAGTGCTCAGTACTCAGGGTGTTGGGTGCTCAGTGCTCAGGGTGCTGGGTGCTCAGTACTCAGCGTGGTGGGTGCTCAGTACTCAGGGTGCTGGGTGCTCAGTGCTCAGGGTGCTGGGTGCTCAGTGCTCAGGGTGCTGGGTGCTCAGTGCTCGGGGAGCTCGGTTCTCAGTACTCAGGGTGCTGGGTGCTCAGTACTCAGGGTGCTGGGTGCACAGTGCTAGGGGTGCTGGGTGCTCAGTGCTCGGGGTCTGGGTGCTCAGTACTCAGGGTGCTGGGTGCTCAGTACTCAGGGTGCTGGGTGCTCAGTGCTCAGTGTGCTGGGTGCTCAGTTCTCTGGGTGCTGGGTGCTCAGTTCTCAGGGTGCTGGGTGCTCAGTGCTCTGGGTGCTGGGTGCTCAGTGATCGGGGTGATGGGTGCTGAGTGCTCAGGGTGCTGGGTGCTCAGTGCTCGGGGTGCTCGGTGCTCAGTGCTCAGGGTCCTGGGTGCTCAGGGCTTGGGGTGCTGGGTGCTCAGTGCTCAGTACTCAGGGTGTTGGGTGCTCAGTGCTCAGGGTGCTGGGTGCTCAGTACTCAGCGTGGTGGGTGCTCAGTACTCAGGGTGCTGGGTGCTCAGTGCTCAGGGTGCTGGGTGCTCAGTGCTCAGGGTGCTGGGTGCTCAGTGCTCGGAGAGCTCGGTGCTCAGTACTCAGGGTGCTGGGTGCTCAGTACTCAGTGCTCGGGGTCCTGGGTGCTCGGTGCTCAGGGTGCTGGGTGCTCAGTACTCAGGGTGCTGGGTGCTCATTCTCGGGGTGCTGGGTGCTCAGTGCTCGGGGTGCTTTGTGCTCAGTGCTCGGGGTGCTGGGGGCTCAGTACTCAGGGTGCTCAGTTCTCAGTACTCAGGGTGCTGGGTGCTCAGTGCTCAGGGTGCTGGGTGCTCAGTGCTCGGGGTGCTGGGTGCTCAGTACTCGGGGTGCTCGGTGCTCAGTACTCAGGGTGCTTGGTGCTCAGTACTCAGGGTGCTGGGTGCTCAGTACTCAGGGTGCTGGGTGCTCAGTACTCAGGGTGCTGGGTGCTCAGTACTCAGGCTGCTGGGTGCTCAGTGCTCAGGGTGCTGTGTGCTCAGTACTCAGGGTGCTGGATGCTCAGTACTCAGGGTGCTGGGTGCTCATTCTCGGGGTGCTGGGTGCTCAGTGCTCGGGGTGCTTTGTGCTCAGTGCTCGGGGTGCTGGGGGCTCAGTACTCAGGGTGCTCAGTTCTCAGTACTCAGGGTGCTGGGTGCTCAGTGCTCAGGGTGCTGGGTGCTCAGTGCTCATGGTGCTGGGTGCTCAGTGCTCGGGGAGCTCGGTGCTCAGTACTCAGGGTGCTGGGTGCTCAGTACTCAGTGCTCGGGGTGCTGGGTGGTCAGTGCTCAGTGCTCAGGGTGCTGGGTGCTCAGTGCTCAGTGCTCAGGGTGCTGGGTGTTCAGTACTCAGGGTGCTGGGTGCTCAGTACTCAGGGTGATCTGTTCTCAGTACTCAGGGTGCTGGGTGCTCAGTGCTCGGGGTGCTGGGTGCTCAGTACTCGGGGTGCTCAGTACTCAGGGTGCTGGGTGCTCAGTACTCAGGGTGCTGGGTGCTCAGTGGTCGGGGTGGTCGGTGCTCAGTACTCGGGGTGCTGGGTGCTCAGTACTCGGGGTGCTGGGTGCTCAGTGCTCAGGGTGATCTGTTCTCAGTACTCTGGGTGCTGGGTGCTCAGTGCTCGGGGTGCTGGGTGCTCAGTACTCGGGGTGCTCAGTACTCAGGGTGCTGGGTGCTCAGTACTCAGGGTGCTGGGTGCTCAGTGCTCAGGGTGCTCGGTGCTCTGTACGTTGGGTGCTCAGTACTCAGGGTGCTGGGTGCTCAGTGCTCAGGGTGCTGGGTGCTCAGTACTCAGGGTGCTGGGTGCTCAGTGCTCAGTACTCAGGTTGCTCAGTGCTCAGTGCTCGGGGTGCTGGGTGCTCAGTACTCAGGGTGCTGGGTGCTCAGTACTCAGGGTGCTGGGTGCTCAGTGCTCAGTACTCAGCGTGCTGGGTGCTCAGTGCTCGGGGTGCTGGGTCCTCAGTGCTCAGGGTGCTGGGTGCTCAGTACTCAGGGTGCTGGGTGCTCAGTGCTCGGGGTGCTGGGTCCTCAGTGCTCAGGGTGCTCAATGCTCAGTGCTCGGGGTGCTGGGTGCTCAGTGCTCGGGGTGCTGGGTGCTCAGTGCTCAGGGTGCTGGTTGCTCAGTACTCAGTGTGCTCAGTGCTCAGGGTGCTGGGTGCTCAGAACTCAGGGTGCTGGGTGCTCAGTACTCAGGGTGCTGGGTGCTCAGTACTCAGGGTGCTTGGTGCTCAGTACTCAGGGTGCTGGGTGCTCAGTGCTCAGGGTGCTCGGTGCTCAGTACTCATGGTGCTGGGTGCTCATTCTCGGGGTGCTGGGTGCTCAGTACTCAGGTTGCTCAGTACTCTGGGTGCACGGGGCTCAGTACTCATGGTGCTGAGTGCTCAGTACTCAGGGTGCTCGGTGCTCAGTTCTCAGGGTGCTCGGTGCTCAGTGTTTGGGGTGCTGGGTTCTCAGTACTCAGGGTGCTGGGTGCTCAGTGCTCAGGGTGCTGGGTGCTCAGTACTCAGTGCTCAGGATGCTGGATGCTCATTGCTCAGGGTGCTGGGTGCTCAGTGCTCAGGGTGCTCAGTGCTCAGTGCTCAGTACTCAGGGTGCTGGGTGCTCAGTACTCAGGGTGCTGGGTGCTCAATGCTCGGGGTACCCGGTGCTCAGTGCTCGGGGTGCTCGGTGCTCAGTACTCAGGGTGCTGAGTGCTCAGTGCTCAGGGTGCTGGGTGCTCAGTGCTCAGGGTGCTGGGTGCTCAGTTCTCGGGGAGCTCGGTGCTCAGTACTCAGGGTGCTGGGTGCTCAGTACTCAGGGTGCTCAGTACTCAGTACTCAGGGTGCTGGGTGCTCAGTGCTTGGGGTGCTGGGTGCTCAGTGCTCAGTACTCAGGGTGTTGGGTGCTCAGTGCTCAGGGTGCTGGGTGCTCAGTACTCAGCGTGCTGGGTGCTCAGTACTCAGGGTGCTGGGTGCTCAGTACTCAGTATGCTGGGTGCTCAGTGCTCGGGGTACCCGGTGCACAGTGCTCGGGGTGCTCGGTGCTCAGTACTCAGGGTGCTGAGTGCTCATTGCTCAGGGTGCTGGGTGCTCAGTGCTCAGGGTGCTAGGTGCTCAGTGCTCAGCGTGCTTGATGCTCAGTACTCAGGGTGCTGGGTGCTCAGTGCTCAGGGTGCTGGGTGCTCAGTGCTCAAAGTGCTGGGTGCTCAGTACTCAGGGTGCTGGGTGCTCAGTACTCAGGGTGCTGGGTGCTCAGTACTCGGGGTGCTGGGTGCTCAGTGCTCAGGGTGCTGGGTGCTCAGTGCTCAGCGTGCTTGATGCTCAGTACTCAGGGTGCTGGGTGCTCAGTGCTTGGGGTGCTGGGTGCTCAGTAAACAGGGTGCTGGGTGCTCAGTGCTCAGGGTTCTGGGTGCTCAGTGCTCAGGGTGCTGGGAGCTCAGTACTCAGTGCTCAGTTTGCTGGGTGCTCAGTGCTCGGGCTGCAGGTTGCTCAGTGCTCAGGGTGCTGGGTGCTCAGTACTCAGGGTGCTGGGTGCACAGTGCTAGGGGTGCTGGGTGCTCAGTGCTCGGGGTCTGGGTGCTCAGTATTCAGGGTGCTGCGTGCTCAGTACTCAGGGTGCTGGGTGCTCAGTGCTCAGTGTGCTGGGTGCTCAGTTCTCTGGGTGCTGGGTGCTCAGTTCTCAGGGTGCTGGGTGCTCAGTGATTGGGGTGGTGGGTGCTGAGTGCTCAGGGTGCTGGGTGCTCAGTGCTCGGTGTGCTCGGTGCTCAGTGCTCAGGGTCCTGGGTGCTCAGGGCTCGGGGTGCTGGGTGCTCAGTGCTCAGTACTCAGGGTGTTGGGTGCTCAGTGCTCAGGGTGCTGGGTGCTCAGTACTCAGCGTGGTGGGTGCTCAGTACTCAGGGTGCTGGGTGCTCAGTGCTCAGGGTGCTGGGTGCTCAGTGCTCAGGGTGCTGGGTGCTCAGTGCTCGGGGAGCTCGGTTCTCAGTACTCAGGGTGCTGGGTGCTCAGTACTCAGTGCTCGGGGTCCTGGGTGCTCGGTGCTCAGGGTGCTGGGTGCTCAGTACTCAGGGTGCTGGGTGCTCATTCTCGGGGTGCTGGGTGCTCAGTGCTCGGGGTGCTTTGTGCTCAGTGCTCGGGGTGCTGGGGGCTCAGTACTCAGGGTGCTCGGTTCTCAGTACTCAGGGTGCTGGGTGCTCAGTGCTCAGGGTGCTGGGTGCTCAGTGCTCAGGGTGCTGGGTGCTCAGTGCTCGGGGAGCTCGGTGCTCAGTACTCAGGGTGCTGGGTGCTCAGTACTCAGTGCTCGGGCTGCTGGGTGCTCAGTGCTCGGGGTGCTCGGAGCTCAGTACTCAGGGTGCTGGGTGCTCAGTGCTCAGGGTGTTGGGTGCTCAGTGCTCCGGATGCTCAGTGCTCGGGGTGCTCGGAGCTCAGTACTCAGGGTGCTGGGTGCTCAGTGCTCGGGGTGCTGGGTGCTCAGTGCTCAGTACTCAGGGTGCTGGGTGCTCAGTGCTCAGGGTGCTGTGTGCTCAGTGCTCAGGGTGCTGGGTGCTCAGTGCTCAGGGTGCTGGGTACTCAGTGCTCAGGGTGCTGGGTGCTCAGTACTCAGGGTGCTGGGTGCTCAGTACTCAGGGTGCTGGGTGCTCAGTGCTCGGGGTGCTATGTGCTCAGTGCTCACGGTGCTGGGTGCTCAGTGCTCGGGGTGCTCCGTGCTCAGTACTCAGGGTGCTGGGTGCTCAGTGCTCGAGGTGCTCAGTACTCAGGGTGCTGGGTGCTCAGTACTCAGGGTGCTGGGTGCTCAGTGCTCGGGGTGCTATGTGCTCAGTGCTCGCGGTGCTGGGTGCTCAGTGCTCGGGGTGCTCGGTGCTCAGTACTCAGGGTGCTGGGTGCTCAGTACTCAGGGTGCTCATTGCTCAGGGTGCTGGGTGCTCAGTACTCAGGTTGCTGGGTGCTCAGTACTCAGGGTGCTGGGTGCTCAGTGCTCGGGGTGCTGGGTGCTCAGTACTCAGGGTGCTGGGGGCTCAGTACTCAGGGTGCTGGGTGCTCAGTACTCAGGTTGCTCGGTTCTCAGTACTCAGGGTGCTGGGTGCTCATTCTCGGCGTGCTGGGTGCTCATTGCTCGGGGTGCTGGGTGCTCAGTGCTACGGGTGCTGGGTGCTCAGTGCTCGGTGTGCTGGGTGCTCAGTGCTCTGGGCGCTGGGTGCTCAGTGCTCGGGGTGCTCGGTGCTCAGTACTCAGGGTGCTGGGTGCTCAGTGCTCAGGGTGCTCGGTGCTCAGTACTCAGGGTGCTGGGTGCTCAGTGCTCGGTGTGCTCGGTGCTCAGTACGTTGGGTGCTCAGTACTCAGGGTGCTGGGTGCTCAGTGCTCAGGGTGATCGGTGCTCAGTACTCAGGGTGCTCAGTACTCAGGGTGCTGCGTGCTCAGGGATCGGGGTGCTGGGAGTTCAGTACTCAGGGTGCTAGGTGCTCAGTGCTCGGGGTGCTGGGTGCTCAGTGCTCAGGGTGCTGGGTACTCAGTACTCAGGGTGCTCGGTGCTCAGTACTCAGGGTGCTGGGTGCTCAGTACTCAGGGTGCTGGGTGCTCAGTACTCAGGGTGCTCGCTGCTCAGTACGCAGGGTGCTGTGTGCTCAGTGCTCAGGGTGCTGGGTGCTCAGTACTCAGGGTGCTGGGTACTCAGTGCTCAGGGTGATCGGTGCTCAGTCCTCAGGGTGCTCAGTACTCAGGGTGCTGGGTGCTCAGTGCTCAGGTTTCTCAGTACTAAGGGTGCTGAGTGCTCAGTACTCAGGGTGCTGGGTGCTCAGTGCTCGGGTGCTGGGTGCTCAGTACTCAGGGTGCTGGGTGCTCAGTGCTCAGGGTGCTGGGTACTCAGTACTCAGGGTGCTGGGTGCTCAGTACTCAGGGTGCTCAGTGCTCGGGGAGCTCGGTGCTCAGTACTCAGGGTACTGGGTGCTCAGTAGTCAGTGCTCGGGGTCCTGGGTGCTCAGCGCTCTGGGTGCTTAGTGCACAGTACTCAGGGTGCTGGGTGCTCAGTATTCAGGGTTCTCAGTGCTCGGGGTGCTGGGTGCTCAGTACTCAGGGTGCTGGGTGCTCAGTACTCAGGGTGCTGATTGCTCATTCTCGGGGTGCTGGGTGCTCAGTGCTCAGGATGCTCGGTGCTCAGTACTTTTGGTGCTGGGTGCTCAGTACTCGGGGTGCTGGGTGCTCATTACTCAATGTGCTGGGTGCTCAGTGCTCGGGGTGCTCGCTGCTCAGTACTCTTGGTGCTGGGTGCTCAGTACTCAGGGTGCTGGGTTCTCAGTGCTCGGGGTTCTCGGTGCTCAGTGCTCAGGATGCTCGGTGCTCAGTACTTTTGGTGCTGGGTGCTCAGTACTCAGGGTGCTGGGTGCTCAGTGCCTGGGGTGCTCGGTGCTCAGTACTCAGGGTGCTGGGTGCTCAGTGCTTAGGATGCTGGGTGCTCAGTACTCAGGGTGCTCAGTACTCAGGACTCAGGGTGCTGGGTGCTCAGTGCTCAGGGTGCTGGGTGCTCAGTGCTCGGGGTGCTGGGTGCTCAGTACTCGGGGTGCTCGGTGCTCAGTACTCAGGGTGCTTGGTGCTCAGTACTCAGGGTGCTGGGTGCTCAGTACTCAGGGTGCTGGGTGCTCAGTACTCAGGGTGCTGGGTGCTCAGTACTCAGGCTGCTGGGTGCTCAGTGCTCAGGGTGCTGTGTGCTCAGTACTCAGGGTGCTGGATGCTCAGTACTCAGGGTGCTGGGTGCTCAGTGCTCAGGGTGCTGGGTGCTCAGTGCTCGGGGTGCTCGGTGCTCAGTAGTCAGGGTGCTGGGTGCTCAGTGCTCGGGGTGCTGGGTGCTCAGTTCTCAGGGTGCTGGGTGCTCAGTACTCGGGGTGCTCGGTGCTCAGTACTCAGGGTGCTGGGTGCTCAGTACTCAGGGTGCTCGGTGCTCAGTACTCAGGGTGCTGGATGCTCAGTGCTCATTTGCTGGGTGCTAAGTTCTCAGGGTGCTGGGTGCTCAGGGCTAGGGGTGCTGGGTGCTCAGTACTCAGGGTGCTCAGTACTCAGGGTGCTGTGTGCTCAGTGCTCAGTGCTCAGGATGCTGGATGCTCATTGCTCAGGGTGCTGGGTGCTCAGTCCTCAGGGTGCTCAGTGCTCAGTCAGGGTGCTCGGTGCTCTGTACTAAGGGTGCTCAGTGCTCAGTACTAAGGTTGCTCAGTGCTCAGTGCTCGGGGTGCTGGGTGCTCAGTACTCAGGGTGCTGGGTGCTCAGTACTCAGGGTGCTGGGTGCTCAGTGCTCAGTACTCAGCGTGCTGGGTGCTCAGTGCTCGGGGTGCTGGGTCCTCAGTGCTCAGGGTGCTGGGTGCTCAGTACTCAGTGTGCTGGGTGCTCAGTGCTCGGGGTGCTGGGTCCTCAGTGCTCAGGGTGCTCAATGCTCAGTGCTCGGGGTGCTGGGTGCTCAGTGCTCAGCGTGCTTGATGCTCAGTACTCAGGGTGCTGGGTGCTCAGTGCTTGGGGTGCTGGGTGCTCAGTACTCAGGGTGCTGGGTGCTCAGTGCTCAGGGTTCTGGGTGCTCAGTGCTCAGGGTGCTGGGAGCTCAGTACTCAGTGCTCAGTTTGCTGGGTGCTCAGTGCTCGGGCTGCAGGGTGCTCAGTGCTCAGGGTGCTGGGTGCTCAGTACTCAGGGTGCTGGGTGCACAGTGCTAGGGGTGCTGGGTGCTCAGTGCTCGGGGTCTGGGTGCTCAGTATTCAGGGTGCTGGGTGCTCAGTACTCAGGGTGCTGGGTGCTCAGTGCTCAGTGTGCTGGGTGCTCAGTTCTCTGGGTGCTGGGTGCTCAGTTCTCAGGGTCCTGGGTGCTCAGTGCTCTGGGTGCTGGGTGCTCAGTGATCGGGGTGGTGGGTGCTGAGTGCTCAGGGTGCTGGGTGCTCAGTGCTCGGGGTGCTCGGTGCTCAGTGCTCAGGGTCCTGGGTGCTCAGGGCTCGGGGTGCTGGGTGCTCAGTACTCAGTGCTCGGGCTGCTGGGTGCTCAGTGCTCGGGGTGCTCGGAGCTCAGTACTCAGGGTGCTGGGTGCTCAGTGCTCAGGGTGTTGGGTGCTCAGTGCTCCGGATGCTCAGTGCTCGGGGTGCTCGGAGCTCAGTACTCAGGGTGCTGGGTGCTCAGTGCTCGGGGTGCTGGGTGCTCAGTGCTCAGTACTCAGGGTGCTGGGTGCTCAGTGCTCAGGGTGCTGTGTGCTCAGTGCTCAGGGTGCTGGGTGCTCAGTGCTCAGGGTGCTGGGTACTCAGTGCTCAGGGTGCTGGGTGCTCAGTACTCAGGGTGCTGGGTGCTCAGTACTCAGGGTGCTGGGTGCTCAGTGCTCGGGGTGCTATGTGCTCAGTGCTCACGGTGCTGGGTGCTCAGTGCTCGGGGTGCTCCGTGCTCAGTACTCAGGGTGCTGGGTGCTCAGTGCTCGAGGTGCTCAGTACTCAGGGTGCTGGGTGCTCAGTACTCAGGGTGCTGGGTGCTCAGTGCTCGGGGTGCTATGTGCTCAGTGCTCGCGGTGCTGGGTGCTCAGTGCTCGGGGTGCTCGGTGCTCAGTACTCAGGGTGCTGGGTGCTCAGTACTCAGGGTGCTCATTGCTCAGGGTGCTGGGTGCTCAGTACTCAGGTTGCTGGGTGCTCAGTACTCAGGGTGCTGGGTGCTCAGTGCTCGGGGTGCTGGGTGCTCAGTACTCAGGGTGCTGGGGGCTCAGTACTCAGGGTGCTGGGTGCTCAGTACTCAGGTTGCTCGGTTCTCAGTACTCAGGGTGCTGGGTGCTCATTCTCGGCGTGCTGGGTGCTCATTGCTCGGGGTGCTGGGTGCTCAGTGCTACGGGTGCTGGGTGCTCAGTGCTCGGTGTGCTGGGTGCTCAGTGCTCTGGGCGCTGGGTGCTCAGTGCTCGGGGTGCTCGGTGCTCAGTACTCAGGGTGCTGGGTGCTCAGTGCTCAGGGTGCTCGGTGCTCAGTACTCAGGGTGCTGGGTGCTCAGTGCTCGGTGTGCTCGGTGCTCAGTACGTTGGGTGCTCAGTACTCAGGGTGCTGGGTGCTCAGTGCTCAGGGTGATCGGTGCTCAGTACTCAGGGTGGTCAGTACTCAGGGTGCTGCGTGCTCAGGGATCTTGGTGCTGGGAGTTCAGTACTCAGGGTCCTGGGTGCTCAGTGCTCGGGGTGCTGGGTGCTCAGTGCTCAGGGTGCTGGGTACTCAGTACTCAGTGTGCTCGGTGCTCAGTACTCAGGGTGCTGGGTGCTCAGTACTCAGGGTGCTGGGTGCTCAGTACTCAGGGTGCTCGCTGCTCAGTACGCAGGGTGCTGTGTGCTCAGTGCTCAGGGTGCTGGGTGCTCAGTACTCAGGGTGCTGGGTACTCAGTGCTCAGGGTGATCGGTGCTCAGTCCTCAGGGTGCTCAGTACTCAGGGTGCTGGGTGCTCAGTGCTCAGGTTGCTCAGTACTAAGGGTGCTGAGTGCTCAGTACTCAGGGTGCTGGGTGCTCAGTGCTCGGGTGCTGGGTGCTCAGTACTCAGGGTGCTGGGTGCTCAGTGCTCAGGGTGCTGGGTACTCAGTACTCAGGGTGCTGGGTGCTCAGTACTCAGGGTGCTCAGTGCTCGGGGAGCTCGGTGCTCAGTACTCAGGGTGCTGGGTGCTCAGTAGTCAGTGCTCGGGGTCCTGGGTGCTCAGCGCTCTGGGTGCTTAGTGCACAGTACTCAGGGTGCTGGGTGCTCAGTATTCAGGGTTCTCAGTGCTCGGGGTGCTGGGTGCTCAGTACTCAGGGTGCTGGGTGCTCAGTACTCAGGGTGCTGGGTGCTCATTCTCTGGGTGCTGGGTGCTCAGTGCTCAGGATGCTCGGTGCTCAGTACTTTTGGTGCTGGGTGCTCAGTACTCAGGGTGCTGGGTGTTCAGTATTCAGGGTTCTCAGTGCTCGGGGTGCTGGGTGCTCATTACTCAATGTGCTGGGTGCTCAGTGCTCGGGGTGCTCGCTGCTCAGTACTCTTGGTGCTGGGTGCTCAGTACTCAGGGTGCTGGGTTCTCAGTGCTCGGGGTTCTCGGTGCTCAGTGTTCTGGATGCTCGGTGCTCAGTACTTTTGGTGCTGGGTGCTCAGTACTCAGGGTGCTGGGTGCTCAGTGCCTGGGGTGCTCGGTGCTCAGTACTCAGGGTGCTGGGTGCTCAGTGCTCAGGATGCTGGGTGCTCAGTACTCAGGGTGCTCAGTACTCAGGACTCAGGGTGCTGGGTGCTCAGTGCTCAGGGTGCTGGGTGCTCAGTGCTCGGGGTGCTGGGTGCTCAGTACTCGGGGTGCTCGGTGCTCAGTACTCAGGGTGCTTGGTGCTCAGTACTCAGGGTGCTGGGTGCTCAGTACTCAGGGTGCTGGGTGCTCAGTACTCAGGGTGCTGGGTGCTCAGTACTCAGGCTGCTGGGTGCTCAGTGCTCAGGGTGCTGTGTGCTCAGTACTCAGGGTGCTGGATGCTCAGTACTCAGGGTGCTGAGTGCTCAGTGCTCAGGGTGCTGGGTGCTCAGTGCTCGGGGTGCTTGGTGCTCAGTAGTCAGGGTGCTGGGTGCTCAGTGCTCGGGGTGCTGGGTGCTCAGTTCTCAGGGTGCTGGGTGCTCAGTACTCGGGGTGCTCGGTGCTCAGTACTCAGGGTGCTGGGTGCTCAGTACTCAGGGTGCTCGGTGCTCAGTACTCAGGGTGCTGGGTGCTCAGTGCTCATTTGCTGGGTGTTAAGTTCTCAGGGTGCTGGGTGCTCAGGGCTAGGGGTGCTGGGTGCTCAGTACTCAGGGTGCTCAGTACTCAGGGTGCTGTGTGCTCAGTGCTCAGTGCTCAGGATGCTGGATGCTCATTGCTCAGGGTGCTGGGTGCTCAGTCATCAGGGTGCTCAGTGCTCAGTCAGGGTGCTCGGTGCTCTGTACTAAGGGTGCTCAGTGCTCAGTACTCAGGTTGCTCAGTGCTCAGTGCTCGGGGTGCTGGGTGCTCAGTACTCAGGGTGCTGGGTGCTCAGTACTCAGGGTGCTGGGTGCTCAGTGCTCAGTACTCAGCGTGCTGGGTGCTCAGTGCTCGGGGTGCTGGGTCCTCAGTGCTCAGGGTGCTGGGTGCTCAGTACTCAGGGTGCTGGGTGCTCAGTGCTCGGGGTGCTGGGTCCTCAGTGCTCAGGGTGCTCAATGCTCAGTGCTCGGGGTGCTGGGTGCTCAGTTCTCGGGGTGCTGGGTGCTCAGTGCTCAGGGTGCTGGTTGCTCAGTACTCAGTGTGCTCAGTGCTCAGGGTGCTGGGTGCTCAGAACTCAGGGTGCTGGGTGCTCAGTACTCAGGGTGCTGGGTGCTCAGTACTCAGGGTGCTTGGTGCTCAGTACTCAGGGTGCTGGGTGCTCAGTGCTCAGGGTGCTCGGTGCTCAGTACTCATGGTGCTGGGTGCTCATTCTCGGGGTGCTGGGTGCTCAGTACTCAGGTTGCTCAGTACTCTGGGTGCACGGGGCTCAGTACTCATGGTGCTGAGTGCTCAGTACTCAGGGTGCTCGGTGCTCAGTTCTCAGGGTGCTCGGTGCTCAGTGTTTGGGGTGCTGGGTTCTCAGTACTCAGGGTGCTGGGTGCTCAGTGCTCAGGGTGCTGGGTGCTCAGTACTCAGTGCTCAGGATGCTGGATGCTCATTGCTCAGGGTGCTGGGTGCTCAGTGCTCAGGGTGCTCAGTGCTCAGTGCTCAGTACTCAGGGTGCTGGGTGCTCAGTACTCAGGGTGCTGGGTGCTCAATGCTCGGGGTACCCGGTGCTCAGTGCTCGGGGTGCTCGGTGCTCAGTACTCAGGGTGCTGAGTGCTCAGTGCTCAGGGTGCTGGGTGCTCAGTGCTCAGGGTGCTGGGTGCTCAGTTCTCGGGGAGCTCGGTGCTCAGTACTCAGGGTGCTGGGTGCTCAGTACTCAGGGTGCTCAGTACTCAGTACTCAGGGTGCTGGGTGCTCAGTGCTTGGGGTGCTGGGTGCTCAGTGCTCAGTACTCAGGGTGTTGGGTGCTCAGTGCTCAGGGTGCTGGGTGCTCAGTACTCAGCGTGCTGGGTGCTCAGTACTCAGGGTGCTGGGTGCTCAGTACTCAGTATGCTGGGTGCTCAGTGCTCGGGGTACCCGGTGCTCAGTGCTCGGTGTGCTCGGTGCTCAGTACTCAGGGTGCTGAGTGCTCATTGCTCAGGGTGCTGGGTGCTCAGTGCTCAGGGTGCTAGGTGCTCAGTGCTCAGCGTGCTTGATGCTCAGTACTCAGGGTGCTGGGTGCTCAGTGCTCAGGGTGCTGGGTGCTCAGTGCTCAAAGTGCTGGGTGCTCAGTACTCAGGGTGCTGGGTGCTCAGTACTCAGGGTGCTGGGTGCTCAGTACTCGGGGTGCTGGGTGCTCAGTGCTCAGGGTGCTGGGTGCTCAGTGCTCAGCGTGCTTGATGCTCAGTACTCAGGGTGCTGGGTGCTCAGTGCTTGGGGTGCTGGGTGCTCAGTACTCAGGGTGCTGGGTGCTCAGTGCTCAGGGTTCTGGGTGCTCAGTGCTCAGGGTGCTGGGAGCTCAGTACTCAGTGCTCAGTTTGCTGGGTGCTCAGTGCTCGGGCTGCAGGGTGCTCAGTGCTCAGGGTGCTGGGTGCTCAGTACTCAGGGTGCTGGGTGCACAGTGCTAGGGGTGCTGGGTGCTCAGTGCTCGTTGTCTGGGTGCTCAGTATTCAGGGTGCTGGGTGCTCAGTACTCAGGGTGCTGGGTGCTCAGTGCTCAGTGTGCTGGGTGCTCAGTTCTCTGGGTGCTGGGTGCTCAGTTCTCAGGGTGCTGGGTGCTCAGTGCTCTGGGTGCTGGGTGCTCAGTGATCGGGGTGGTGGGTGCTGAGTGCTCAGGGTGCTGGGTGCTCAGTGCTCGGGGTGCTCGGTGCTCAGTGCTCAGGGTCCTGGGTGCTCAGGGCTCGGGGTGCTGGGTGCTCAGTGCTCAGTACTCAGGGTGTTGGGTGCTCAGTGCTCAGGGTGCTGGGTGCTCAGTACTCAGCGTGGTGGGTGCTCAGTACTCAGGGTGCTGGGTGCTCAGTGCTCAGGGTGCTGGGTGCTCAGTGCTCAGGGTGCTGGGTGCTCAGTGCTCGGGGAGCTCGGTTCTCAGTACTCAGGGTGCTGGGTGCTCAGTACTCAGTGCTCGGGGTCCTGTGTGCTCGGTGCTCAGGGTGCTGGGTGCTCAGTACTCAGGGTGCTGGGTGCTCATTCTCGGGGTGCTGGGTGCTCAGTGCTCGGGGTGCTTTGTGCTCAGTGCTCGGGGTGCTGGGGGCTCAGTACTCAGGGTGCTCGGTTCTCAGTACTCAGGGTGCTGGGTGCTCAGTGCTCAGGGTGCTGGGTGCTCAGTGCTCAGGGTGCTGGGTGCTCAGTGCTCGGGGAGCTCGGTGCTCAGTACTCAGGGTGCTGGGTGCTCAGTACTCAGTGCTCGGGGTGCTGGGTGCTCAGTGCTCGGGGTGCTGGGTGGTCAGTGCTCAGTGCTCAGGGTGCTGGGTGCTCAGTGCTCAGTGCTCAGGGTGCTGGGTGTTCAGTACTCAGGGTGCTGGGTGCTCAGTACTCAGGGTGATCTGTTCTCAGTACTCAGGGTGCTGGGTGCTCACTGCTCGGGGTGCTGGGTGCTCAGTACTCGGGGTGCTCAGTACTCAGGGTGCTGGGTGCTCAGTACTCAGGGTGCTGGGTGCTCAGTGGTCGGGGTGGTCGGTGCTCAGTACTCGGGGTGCTGGGTGCTCAGTACTCGGGGTGCTGGGTGCTCAGTGCTCAGGGTGATCTGTTCTCAGTACTCAGGGTGCTGGGTGCTCAGTGCTCGGGGTGCTGGGTGCTCAGTACTCGGGGTGCTCAGTACTCAGGGTGCTGGGTGCTCAGTACTCAGGGTGCTGGGTGCTCAGTGGTCGGGGTGGTCGGTGCTCAGTACTCGGGGTGCTGGGTGCTCAGTACTCGGGGTGCTGGGTGCTCAGTGCTCAGGGTGCTGTGTGCTCAGTGCTCGGGGTGCTGGGTGCTCAGTGCTCAGGGTGCTGGCTGCTCAGTGCTCAGGGTGCTGGGTGCTCAATACTCAGGGTGCTAGGTGCTCAGTACTCAGGGTGCTCAGTGCTCAGTACTCAGCGTGCTGGGTGCTCAGTGCTCAGGGTCCTCGGTGCTCAGTACTCAGGGTGCTCAGTGCTCAGTACTCAGCGTGCTTTGTGCTCAGTGCTCAATGTGCTGGGTGCTCAGTACTCAGGGTTGCTGGGTGCTCAGTACTCAGGGTGCTGGGTGCTCAGTACTCAGGGTGCTGGGTGCTCAGTGCTCGGGGTGCTCGGTGATCAGTACTCAGGGTGCTGGGTGCTCAGTGCTCAGGGTGCTGGTTACTCAGTACTCAGGGTGCTCCGTGCTCAGTGCTCAGGTTGCTGAGTGCTCAGTGCTCAGGGTGCTGGGTGCTCAGTGCTCAGGGTGCTGGGTGCTCAGTACTCAGGGTGCTGGGTGGTCAGTGCTCAGGGTGATCGGTGCTCAGTACTCAGGGTGCTCAGTGCTCAGGGTGCTGTGTGCTCAGTGCTCAGGGTGCTGGGTGCTCAGTACTCAGGGTGCTGGGTGCTCAGTGCTCGGGCTGCTGGGTGCTCAGTGCTCAGGGTGATCGGTGCTCAGTACTCAGGGTGCTGGGTGCTCAGTGCTCAGGGTGCTGGGTGCTCAGTCCTCAGGGTGCTCAGCGCTCAGGGTGCTGGGTGCTCAGTGCTCGGGTTGCTCGGTGCTCAGTACTCAGGGTGCTGGGTGCTCAGTGCTCTGGGTGCTGGGTGCTCAGTGATCGGGGTGGTGGGTGCTGAGTGCTCAGGGTGCTGGGTGCTCAGTGCTCGGGGTGCTCGGTGCTCAGTGCTCAGGGTCCTGGGTGCTCAGGGCTCGGGGTGCTGGGTGCTCAGTACTCAGTGCTCGGGCTGCTGGGTGCTCAGTGCTCGGGGTGCTCGGAGCTCAGTACTCAGGGTGCTGGGTGCTCAGTGCTCAGGGTGTTGGGTGCTCAGTGCTCCGGATGCTCAGTGCTCGGGGTGCTCGGAGCTCAGTACTCAGGGTGCTGGGTGCTCAGTGCTCGGGGTGCTGGGTGCTCAGTGCTCAGTACTCAGGGTGCTGGGTGCTCAGTGCTCAGGGTGCTGTGTGCTCAGTGCTCAGGGTGCTGGGTGCTCAGTGCTCAGGGTGCTGGGTACTCAGTGCTCAGGGTGCTGGGTGCTCAGTACTCAGGGTGCTGGGTGCTCAGTACTCAGGGTGCTGGGTGCTCAGTGCTCGGGGTGCTATGTGCTCAGTGCTCACGGTGCTGGGTGCTCAGTGCTCGGGGTGCTCCGTGCTCAGTACTCAGGGTGCTGGGTGCTCAGTGCTCGAGGTGCTCAGTACTCAGGGTGCTGGGTGCTCAGTACTCAGGGTGCTGGGTGCTCAGTGCTCGGGGTGCTATGTGCTCAGTGCTCGCGGTGCTGGGTGCTCAGTGCTCGGGGTGCTCGGTGCTCAGTACTCAGGGTGCTGGGTGCTCAGTACTCAGGGTGCTCATTGCTCAGGGTGCTGGGTGCTCAGTACTCAGGTTGCTGGGTGCTCAGTACTCAGGGTGCTGGGTGCTCAGTGCTCGGGGTGCTGGGTGCTCAGTACTCAGGGTGCTGGGGCCTCAGTACTCAGGGTGCTGGGTGCTCAGTACTCAGGTTGCTCGGTTCTCAGTACTCAGGGTGCTGGGTGCTCATTCTCGGCGTGCTGGGTGCTCATTGCTCGGGGTGCTGGGTGCTCAGTGCTACGGGTGCTGGGTGCTCAGTGCTCGGTGTGCTGGGTGCTCAGTGCTCTGGGCGCTGGGTGCTCAGTGCTCGGGGTGCTCGGTGCTCAGTACTCAGGGTGCTGGGTGCTCAGTGCTCAGGGTGCTCGGTGCTCAGTACTCAGGGTGCTGGGTGCTCAGTGCTCGGTGTGCTCGGTGCTCAGTACGTTGGGTGCTCAGTACTCAGTACTCAGGGTGCTGGGTGCTCAGTGCTTGGGGTGCTGGGTGCTCAGTGCTCAGTACTCAGGGTGTTGGGTGCTCAGTGCTCAGGGTGCTGGGTGCTCAGTACTCAGCGTGCTGGGTGCTCAGTACTCAGGGTGCTGGGTGCTCAGTACTCAGTATGCTGGGTGCTCAGTGCTCGGGGTACCCGGTGCTCAGTGCTCGGGGTGCTCGGTGCTCAGTACTCAGGGTGCTGAGTGCTCATTGCTCAGGGTGCTGGGTGCTCAGTGCTCAGGGTGCTAGGTGCTCAGTGCTCAGCGTGCTTGATGCTCAGTACTCAGGGTGCTGGGTGCTCAGTGCTCAGGGTGCTGGGTGCTCAGTGCTCAAAGTGCTGGGTGCTCAGTACTCAGGGTGCTGGGTGCTCAGTACTCAGGGTGCTGGGTGCTCAGTACTCGGGGTGCTGGGTGCTCAGTGCTCAGGGTGCTGGGTGCTCAGTGCTCAGCGTGCTTGATGCTCAGTACTCAGGGTGCTGGGTGCTCAGTGCTTGGGGTGCTGGGTGCTCAGTACTCAGGGTGCTGGGTGCTCAGTGCTCAGGGTTCTGGGTGCTCAGTGCTCAGGGTGCTGGGAGCTCAGTACTCAGTGCTCAGTTTGCTGGGTGCTCAGTGCTCGGGCTGCAGGGTGCTCAGTGCTCAGGGTGCTGGGTGCTCAGTACTCAGGGTGCTGGGTGCACAGTGCTAGGGGTGCTGGGTGCTCAGTGCTCGTTGTCTGGGTGCTCAGTATTCAGGGTGCTGGGTGCTCAGTACTCAGGGTGCTGGGTGCTCAGTGCTCAGTGTGCTGGGTGCTCAGTTCTCTGGGTGCTGGGTGCTCAGTTCTCAGGGTGCTGGGTGCTCAGTGCTCTGGGTGCTGGGTGCTCAGTGATCGGGGTGGTGGGTGCTGAGTGCTCAGGGTGCTGGGTGCTCAGTGCTCGGGGTGCTCGGTGCTCAGTGCTCAGGGTCCTGGGTGCTCAGGGCTCGGGGTGCTGGGTGCTCAGTGCTCAGTACTCAGGGTGTTGGGTGCTCAGTGCTCAGGGTGCTGGGTGCTCAGTACTCAGCGTGGTGGGTGCTCAGTACTCAGGGTGCTGGCTGCTCAGTGCTCAGGGTGCTGGGTGCTCAGTGCTCAGGGTGCTGGGTGCTCAGTGCTCGGGGAGCTCGGTTCTCAGTACTCAGGGTGCTGGGTGCTCAGTACTCAGTGCTCGGGGTCCTGTGTGCTCGGTGCTCAGGGTGCTGGGTGCTCAGTACTCAGGGTGCTGGGTGCTCATTCTCGGGGTGCTGGGTGCTCAGTGCTCGGGGTGCTTTGTGCTCAGTGCTCGGGGTGCTGGGGGCTCAGTACTCAGTGTGCTCGGTTCTCAGTACTCAGGGTGCTGGGTGCTCAGTGCTCAGGGTGCTGGGTGCTCAGTGCTCAGGGTGCTGGGTGCTCAGTGCTCGGGGAGCTCGGTGCTCAGTACTCAGGGTGCTGGGTGCTCAGTACTCAGTGCTCGGGGTGCTGGGTGCTCAGTGCTCGGGGTGCTGGCTGGTCAGTGCTCACTGCTCAGGGTGCTGGGTGCTCAGTGCTCAGTGCTCAGGGTGCTGGGTGTTCAGTACTCAGGGTGCTGGGTGCTCAGTACTCAGGGTGATCTGTTCTCAGTACTCAGGGTGCTGGGTGCTCAGTGCTCGGGGTGCTGGGTGCTCAGTACTCGGGGTGCTCAGTACTCAGGGTGCTGGGTGCTCAGTACTCAGGGTGCTGGGTGCTCAGTGGTCGGGGTGGTCGGTGCTCAGTACTCGGGGTGCTGGGTGCTCAGTACTCGGGGTGCTGGGTGCTCAGTGCTCAGGGTGATCTGTTCTCAGTACTCAGGGTGCTGGGTGCTCAGTGCTCGGGGTGCTGGGTGCTCAGTACTCGGGGTGCTCAGTACTCAGGGTGCTGGGTGCTCAGTACTCAGGGTGCTGGGTGCTCAGTGGTCGGGGTGGTCGGTGCTCAGTACTCGGGGTGCTGGGTGCTCAGTACTCGGGGTCCTGGGTGCTCAGTGCTCAGGGTGCTGTGTGCTCAGTGCTCGGGGTGCTGGGTGCTCAGTGCTCAGGGTGCTGGCTGCTCAGTGCTCAGGGTGCTGGGTGCTCAATACTCAGGGTGCTAGGTGCTCAGTACTCAGGGTGCTCAGTGCTCAGTACTCAGCGTGCTGGGTGCTCAGTGCTCAGGGTCCTCGGTGCTCAGTACTCAGGGTGCTCAGTGCTCAGTACTCAGCGTGCTTTGTGCTCAGTGCTCAATGTGCTGGGTGCTCAGTACTCAGGGTTGCTGGGTGCTCAGTACTCAGGGTGCTGGGTGCTCAGTACTCAGGGTGCTGGGTGCTCAGTGCTCGGGGTGCTCGGTGATCAGTACTCAGGGTGCTGGGTGCTCAGTGCTCAGGGTGCTGGTTACTCAGTACTCAGGGTGCTCCGTGCTCAGTGCTCAGGTTGCTGAGTGCTCAGTGCTCAGGGTGCTGGGTGCTCAGTGCTCAGGGTGCTGGGTGCTCAGTACTCAGGGTGCTGGGTGGTCAGTGCTCAGGGTGATCGGTGCTCAGTACTCAGGGTGCTCAGTGCTCAGGGTGCTGTGTGCTCAGTGCTCAGGGTGCTGGGTGCTCAGTACTCAGGGTGCTGGGTGCTCAGTGCTCGGGCTGCTGGGTGCTCAGTGCTCAGGGTGATCGGTGCTCAGTACTCAGGGTGCTGGGTGCTCAGTGCTCAGGGTGCTGGGTGCTCAGTCCTCAGGGTGCTCAGCGCTCAGGGTGCTGGGTGCTCAGTGCTCGGGTTGCTCGGTGCTCAGTACTCAGGGTGCTGGGTGCTCAGTGCTCTGGGTGCTGGGTGCTCAGTGATCGGGGTGGTGGGTGCTGAGTGCTCAGGGTGCTGGGTGCTCAGTGCTCGGGGTGCTCGGTGCTCAGTGCTCAGGGTCCTGGGTGCTCAGGGCTCGGGGTGCTGGGTGCTCAGTACTCAGTGCTCGGGCTGCTGGGTGCTCAGTGCTCGGGGTGCTCGGAGCTCAGTACTCAGGGTGCTGGGTGCTCAGTGCTCAGGGTGTTGGGTGCTCAGTGCTCCGGATGCTCAGTGCTCGGGGTGCTCGGAGCTCAGTACTCAGGGTGCTGGGTGCTCAGTGCTCGGGGTGCTGGGTGCTCAGTGCTCAGTACTCAGGGTGCTGGGTGCTCAGTGCTCAGGGTGCTGTGTGCTCAGTGCTCAGGGTGCTGGGTGCTCAGTGCTCAGGGTGCTGGGTACTCAGTGCTCAGGGTGCTGGGTGCTCAGTACTCAGGGTGCTGGGTGCTCAGTACTCAGGGTGCTGGGTGCTCAGTGCTCGGGGTGCTATGTGCTCAGTGCTCACGGTGCTGGGTGCTCAGTGCTCGGGGTGCTCCGTGCTCAGTACTCAGGGTGCTGGGTGCTCAGTGCTCGAGGTGCTCAGTACTCAGGGTGCTGGGTGCTCAGTACTCAGGGTGCTGGGTGCTCAGTGCTCGGGGTGCTATGTGCTCAGTGCTCGCGGTGCTGGGTGCTCAGTGCTCGGGGTGCTCGGTGCTCAGTACTCAGGGTGCTGGGTGCTCAGTACTCAGGGTGCTCATTGCTCAGGGTGCTGGGTGCTCAGTACTCAGGTTGCTGGGTGCTCAGTACTCAGGGTGCTGGGTGCTCAGTGCTCGGGGTGCTGGGTGCTCAGTACTCAGGGTGCTGGGGGCTCAGTACTCAGGGTGCTGGGTGCTCAGTACTCAGGTTGCTCGGTTCTCAGTACTCAGGGTGCTGGGTGCTCATTCTCGGCGTGCTGGGTGCTCATTGCTCGGGGTGCTGGGTGCTCAGTGCTACGGGTGCTGGGTGCTCAGTGCTCGGTGTGCTGGGTGCTCAGTGCTCTGGGCGCTGGGTGCTCAGTGCTCGGGGTGCTCGGTGCTCAGTACTCAGGGTGCTGGGTGCTCAGTGCTCAGGGTGCTCGGTGCTCAGTACTCAGGGTGCTGGGTGCTCAGTGCTCGGTGTGCTCGGTGCTCAGTACGTTGGGTGCTCAGTACTCAGGGTGCTGGGTGCTCAGTGCTCAGGGTGATCGGTGCTCAGTACTCAGGGTGCTCAGTACTCAGGGTGCTGCGTGCTCAGGGATCGGGTTGCTGGGAGTTCAGTACTCAGGGTGCTGGGTGCTCAGTGCTCGGGGTGCTGGGTGCTCAGTGCTCAGGGTGCTGGGTACTCAGTACTCAGTGTGCTCGGTGCTCAGTACTCAGGGTGCTGGGTGCTCAGTACTCAGGGTGCTGGGTGCTCAGTACTCAGGGTGCTCGCTGCTCAGTACGCAGGGTGCTGTGTGCTCAGTGCTCAGGGTGCTGGGTGCTCAGTACTCAGGGTGCTGGGTACTCAGTGCTCAGGGTGATCGGTGCTCAGTCCTCAGGGTGCTCAGTACTCAGGGTGCTGGGTGCTCAGTGCTCAGGTTGCTCAGTACTAAGGGTGCTGAGTGCTCAGTACTCAGGGTGCTGGGTGCTCAGTGCTCGGGTGCTGGGTGCTCAGTACTCAGGGTGCTGGGTGCTCAGTGCTCAGGGTGCTGGGTACTCAGTACTCAGGGTGCTGGGTGCTCAGTACTCAGGGTGCTCAGTGCTCGGGGAGCTCGGTGCTCAGTACTCAGGGTGCTGGGTGCTCAGTAGTCAGTGCTCGGGGTCCTGGGTGCTCAGCGCTCTGGGTGCTTAGTGCACAGTACTCAGGGTGCTGGGTGCTCAGTATTCAGGGTTCTCAGTGCTCGGGGTGCTGGGTGCTCAGTACTCAGGGTGCTGGGTGCTCAGTACTCAGGGTGCTGGGTGCTCATTCTCTGGGTGCTGGGTGCTCAGTGCTCAGGATGCTCGGTGCTCAGTACTTTTGGTGCTGGGTGCTCAGTACTCAGGGTGCTGGGTGCTCAGTATTCAGGGTTCTCAGTGCTCGGGGTGCTGGGTGCTCATTACTCAATGTGCTGGGTGCTCAGTGCTCGGGGTGCTCGCTGCTCAGTACTCTTGGTGCTGGGTGCTCAGTACTCAGGGTGCTGGGTTCTCAGTGCTTGGGGTTCTCGGTGCTCAGTGTTCAGGATGCTCGGTGCTCAGTACTTTTGGTGCTGGGTGCTCAGTACTCAGGGTGCTGGGTGCTCAGTGCCTGGGGTGCTCGGTGCTCAGTACTCAGGGTGCTGGGTGCTCAGTGCTCAGGATGCTGGGTGCTCAGTACTCAGGGTGCTCAGTACTCAGGACTCAGGGTGCTGGGTGCTCAGTGCTCAGGGTGCTGGGTGCTCAGTGCTCGGGGTGCTGGGTGCTAAGTACTCGGGTTGCTCGGTGCTCAGTACTCAGGGTGCTTGGTGCTCAGTACTCAGGGTGCTGGGTGCTCAGTACTCAGGGTGCTGGGTGCTCAGTACTCAGGGTGCTGGGTGCTCAGTATTCAGGCTGCTGGGTGCTCAGTGCTCAGGGTGCTGTGTGCTCAGTACTCAGGGTGCTGGATGCTCAGTACTCAGGGTGCTGGGTGCTCAGTGCTCAGGGTGCTGGGTGCTCAGTGCTCGGGGTGCTTGGTGCTCAGTAGTCAGGGTGCTGGGTGCTCAGTGCTCGGGGTGCTGGGTGCTCAGTTCTCAGGGTGCTGGGTGCTCAGTACTCGGGGTGCTCGGTGCTCAGTACTCAGGGTGCTGGGTGCTCAGTACTCAGGGTGCTCGGTGCTCAGTACTCAGGGTGCTGGGTGCTCAGTGCTCATTTGCTGGGTGCTAAGTTCTCAGGGTGCTGGGTGCTCAGGGCTAGGGGTGCTGGGTGCTCAGTACTCAGGGTGCTCAGTACTCAGGGTGCTGTGTGCTCAGTGCTCAGTGCTCAGGATGCTGGATGCTCATTGCTCAGGGTGCTGGGTGCTCAGTCCTCAGGGTGCTCAGTGCTCAGTCAGGGTGCTCGGTGCTCTGTACTAAGGGTGCTCAGTGCTCAGTACTCAGGTTGCTCAGTGCTCAGTGCTCGGGGTGCTGGGTGCTCAGTACTCAGGGTGCTGGGTGCTCAGTACTCAGGGTGCTGGGTGCTCAGTGCTCAGTACTCAGCGTGCTGGGTGCTCAGTGCTCGGGGTGCTGGGTCCTCAGTGCTCAGGGTGCTGGGTGCTCAGTACTCAGGGTGCTGGGTGCTCAGTGCTCGGGGTGCTGGGTCCTCAGTGCTCAGGGTGCTCAATGCTCAGTGCTCGGGGTGCTGGGTGCTCAGTGCTCGGGGTGCTGGGTGCTCAGTGCTCAGGGTGCTGGTTGCTCAGTACTCAGTGTGCTCAGTGCTCAGGGTGCTGGGTGCTCAGAACTCAGGGTGCTGGGTGCTCAGTACTCAGGGTGCTGGGTGCTCAGTACTCAGGGTGCTTGGTGCTCAGTACTCAGGGTGCTGGGTGCTCAGTGCTCAGGGTGCTCGGTGCTCAGTACTCATGGTGCTGGGTGCTCATTCTCGGGGTGCTGGGTGCTCAGTACTCAGGTTGCTCAGTACTCTGGGTGCACGGGGCTCAGTACTCATGGTGCTGAGTGCTCAGTACTCAGGGTGCTCGGTGCTCAGTTCTCAGGGTGCTCGGTGCTCAGTGTTTGGGGTGCTGGGTTCTCAGTACTCAGGGTGCTGGGTGCTCAGTGCTCAGGGTGCTGGGTGCTCAGTACTCAGTGCTCAGGATGCTGGATGCTCATTGCTCAGGGTGCTGGGTGCTCAGTGCTCAGGGTGCTCAGTGCTCAGTGCTCAGTACTCAGGGTGCTGGGTGCTCAGTACTCAGGGTGCTGGGTGCTCAATGCTCGGGGTACCCGGTGCTCAGTGCTCGGGGTGCTCGGTGCTCAGTACTCAGGGTGCTGAGTGCTCAGTGCTCAGGGTGCTGGGTGCTCAGTGCTCAGGGTGCTGGGTGCTCAGTTCTCGGGGAGCTCGGTGCTCAGTACTCAGGGTGCTGGGTGCTCAGTACTCAGGGTGCTCAGTACTCAGTACTCAGGGTGCTGGGTGCTCAGTGCTTGGGGTGCTGGGTGCTCAGTGCTCAGTACTCAGGGTGTTGGGTGCTCAGTGCTCAGGGTGCTGGGTGCTCAGTACTCAGCGTGCTGGGTGCTCAGTACTCAGGGTGCTGGGTGCTCAGTACTCAGTATGCTGGGTGCTCAGTGCTCGGGGTACCCGGTGCTCAGTGCTCGGGGTGCTCGGTGCTCAGTACTCAGGGTGCTGAGTGCTCATTGCTCAGGGTGCTGGGTGCTCAGTGCTCAGGGTGCTAGGTGCTCAGTGCTCAGCGTGCTTGATGCTCAGTACTCAGGGTGCTGGGTGCTCAGTGCTCAGGGTGCTGGGTGCTCAGTGCTCAAAGTGCTGGGTGCTCAGTACTCAGGGTGCTGGGTGCTCAGTACTCAGGGTGCTGGGTGCTCAGTACTCGGGGTGCTGGGTGCTCAGTGCTCAGGGTGCTGGGTGCTCAGTGCTCAGCGTGCTTGATGCTCAGTACTCAGGGTGCTGGGTGCTCAGTGCTTGGGGTGCTGGGTGCTCAGTACTCAGGGTGCTGGGTGCTCAGTGCTCAGGGTTCTGGGTGCTCAGTGCTCAGGGTGCTGGGAGCTCAGTACTCAGTGCTCAGTTTGCTGGGTGCTCAGTGCTCGGGCTGCAGGGTGCTCAGTGCTCAGGGTGCTGGGTGCTCAGTACTCAGGGTGCTGGGTGCACAGTGCTAGGGGTGCTGGGTGCTCAGTGCTCGGGGTCTGGGTGCTCAGTATTCAGGGTGCTGGGTGCTCAGTACTCAGGGTGCTGGGTGCTCAGTGCTCAGTGTGCTGGGTGCTCAGTTCTCTGGGTGCTGGGTGCTCAGTTCTCAGGGTGCTGGGTGCTCAGTGCTCTGGGTGCTGGGTGCTCAGTGATCGGGGTGGTGGGTGCTGAGTGCTCAGGGTGCTGGGTGCTCAGTGCTCGGGGTGCTCGGTGCTCAGTGCTCAGGGTCCTGGGTGCTCAGGGCTCGGGGTGCTGGGTGCTCAGTGCTCAGTACTCAGGGTGTTGGGTGCTCAGTGCTCAGGGTGCTGGGTGCTCAGTACTCAGCGTGGTGGGTGCTCAGTACTCAGGGTGCTGGGTGCTCAGT
Source organism: Microtus oregoni (assembly GCF_018167655.1). NCBI lineage: Eukaryota > Metazoa > Chordata > Mammalia > Rodentia > Cricetidae > Microtus > Microtus oregoni. Next base: position 3,210,673 of record NW_024544028.1, on the reverse strand, counting down.
GCTCAGGGTGCTGGGTGCTCAGTGCTCAGGGTGCTGGGTGCTCAGTGCTCGGGGAGCTCGGTTCTCAGTACTCAGGGTGCTGGGTGCTCAGTACTCAGTGCTCGGGGTCCTGGGTGCTCGGTGCTCAGGGTGCTGGGTGCTCAGTACTCAGGGTGCTGGGTGCTCATTCTCGGGGTGCTGGGTGCTCAGTGCTCGGGGTGCTTTGTGCTCAGTGCTCGGGGTGCTGGGGGCTCAGTACTCAGGGTGCTCGGTTCTCAGTACTCAGGGTGCTGGGTGCTCAGTGCTCAGGGTGCTGGGTGCTCAGTGCTCAGGGTGCTGGGTGCTCAGTGCTCGGGGAGCTCGGTGCTCAGTACTCAGGGTGCTGGGTGCTCAGTACTCAGTGCTCGGGGTGCTGGGTGCTCAGTGCTCGGGGTGCTGGGTGGTCAGTGCTCAGTGCTCAGGGTGCTGGGTGCTCAGTGCTCAGTTCTCAGGGTGCTGGGTGTTCAGTACTCAGGGTGCTGGGTGCTCAGTACTCAGGGTGATCTGTTCTCAGTACTCAGGGTGCTGGGTGCTCAGTGCTCGGGGTGCTGGGTGCTCAGTACTCGGGGTGCTCAGTACTCAGGGTGCTGGGTGCTCAGTACTCAGGGTACTGGATGCTCAGTGGTCGGGGTGGTCGGTGCACAGTACTCGGGGTGCTGGGTGCTCAGTACTCGGGGTGCTGGGTGCTCAGTGCTCAGGGTGATCTGTTCTCAGTACTCAGGGTGCTGGGTGCTCAGTGCTCGGGGTGCTGGGTGCTCAGTACTCGGGGTGCTCAGTACTCAGGGTGCTGGGTGCTCAGTACTCAGGGTGCTGGGTGCTCAGTGGTCGGGGTGGTCGGTGCTCAGTACTCGGGGTGCTGGGTGCTCAGTACTCGGGGTGCTGGGTGCTCAGTGCTCAGGGTGCTGGGTGCTCAGTGCTCGGCGTGCTGGGTGCTCAGTGCTCAGGGTGCTGGCTGCTCAGTGCTCAGGGTGCTGGGTGCTCAATACTCAGGGTGCTAGGTGCTCAGTACTCAGGGTGCTCAGTGCTCAGTACTCAGCGTGCTGGGTGCTCAGTGCTCAGGGTCCTCGGTGCTCAGTACTCAGGGTGCTCAGTGCTCAGTACTCAGCGTGCTTTGTGCTCAGTGCTCAATGTGCTGGGTGCTCAGTACTCAGGGTTGCTGGGTGCTCAGTACTCAGGGTGCTGGTTGCTCAGTACTCAGGGTGCTGGGTGCTCAGTGCTCGGGGTGCTCGGTGATCAGTACTCAGGGTGCTGGGTGCTCAGTGCTCAGGGTGCTGGTTACTCAGTACTCAGGGTGCTGGGTGCTCAGTGCTCAGGGTGCTGGGTGCTCAGTGCTCAGGGTGCTGGGTGCTCAGTGCTCAGGGTGCTGGGTGCTCAGTACTCAGGGTGCTGGGTGGTCAGTGCTCAGGGTGATCGGTGCTCAGTACTCAGGGTGCTCAGTGCTCAGGGTGCTCTGTGCTCAGTGCTCAGGGTGCTGGGTGCTCAGTACTCAGGGTGCTGGGTGCTCAGTGCTCGGGCTGCTGGGTGCTCAGTGCTCAGGGTGATCGGTGCTCAGTACTCAGGGTGCTGGGTGCTCAGTGCTCAGGGTGCTGGGTGCTCAGTCCTCAGGGTGCTCAGCGCTCAGGGTGCTGGGTGCTCAGTGCTCGGGTTGCTAGGTGCTCAGTACTCAGGGTGCTGAGTGCTCAGTACTCAGGGTGCTGGGTGCTCAGTACTCATGGTGCTGGGTGCTCAGTACTCAGGGGGCTGGGTGCTCAGTACTCAGGGTGCTGGGTGCTCAGTGCTCAGGGCGCTGGGTGCTCAGTGCTCGGGGTGCTGGGTGCTCAGTGCTCGGGGTGCTGTGTGGTCAGTGCTCAGTGCTTAGGGTGCTGGGTGCTCAGTGCTCAGTGCTCAGGGTGCTGGCTGCTCAGTACTCAGGGTGCTGGGTGCTCAGTACTCAGGGTGCTGGGTGCTCAGTTCTCAGGGTGCTGGGTGCTCAGTACTCTGGGTGTTGGGTGCTCAGTACTCAGGGTGCTGGGTGCTCAGTGCTCGGGGTGCTGGGTGCTCAGTGCTCAGGGTGCTGGGTGCTCAGTGCTCAGGTTGCTGGGTGCTCAGTACTCAGGCTTCTGGGTGCTCAGTGCTCGGGGTGCTCGGTGCTCAGTACTCAAGGTGCTTGGTGCTCAGTGCTCAGGGTGCTGGGTGCCCAGTCCTCGGGGTGCTCCGTGCTCAGTGCTCAGGGTGCTGGGTGCTCAGTACTCAGGGTGCTCGGTGCTCAGTACTCACGGTTCTCAGTGCTCAGGGTGCTGGGTGCTCAGTACTCAGGGTGCTCAGTGCTCAGTACTCGGGGTGCTGGGTGCTCAGTACTCAGGGTGCTCAGTGCTCAGTACTCGGGGTGCTGGGTGCTCAGTGCTCAGTGTGCTCAGTGCTCAGTGCTCGGGGTGCTGGGTGCGCAGTGCTCGGGGCGCTGGGTGCTCAGTGCTCGGGGTGCTGGGTGCTCAGTACTCAGGGTGCTGTGTGCTCAGTGCTCAGTACTCAGCGTGCTGGGTGCTCAGTGCTCAGAGTGTTGGGTGCTCAGTACTCAGGGTGCTGGGTGCTCAGTGCTCAGTGCTCAGGGTGCTCAGTGCTCAGGGTGCTCAGTGCTCAGGGTGCTGGGTGCTCAGGGTGCTGGGTGCTCAGTGCTCAGTGCTCAGGGTGCTGGGTGCTCAGTGCTCAGTGCTCAGGGCGCTGGGTGTTCAGTACTCAGGGTGCTCTGTGCTCAGTGCTCAGGGTGCTGGGTGCTCAGTACTCAGGGTGCTGGGTGCTCAGTACTCAGGGTGCTCAGTGCTCAGTGCTCAGTGTGCTGGGTCCTCAGTGCTCAGTGCTCCGGGTGCTGGGTGTTCAGTACTCAGGGTGCTCGGTGCTCAGTGCTCAGGGTGCTGGGTGCTCAGTACTCAGGGTGCTGGGTGCTCAGTACTCAGGGTGCTGGGTGCTCAGTGCTCAGGGTGCTGGGTGCTCAGTGCTCAGGGTGCTGGGTGCTCAGTGCTCAGGGTGCTGGTTACTCAGTACTCAGGGTGCTGGGTGCTCAGTGCTCAGGGTGCTGGGTGCTCAGTGCTCAGGGTGCTGGGTGCTCAGTGCTCGGGGTGCTGGGTGCTCAGTGCTCGGGGTGCTGGGTGCTCAGTGCTCAGGGTGCTGGGTGCTCAGTTCTCAGGGTGCTGGGTGCTCAGTACTCTAGTGCTGGGTGCTCAGTACTCAGGGTGCTGGGTGCTCAGTGCTCAGGGTGCTGGGTGCTCAGTCCTCAGGGTGCTGGGTGCTCAGTACTCAGGGTGTTTGGTGCTCAGTACTCAGGGTGCTCAGTGCTCAGGGTGCTGGGTGCTCAGGGTGCTGGGTGCTCAGTGCTCGGGGTGCTGGGTGCTCAGTGCTCAGTGCTCAGGGTGCTGGGTGCTCAGTGCTCAGTGCTCAGGGTGCTGGGTGTTCAGTACACAGGGTGCTCGGTGCTCAGTGCTCAGGGTGCTGGGTGCTCAGTACTCAGGGTGCTGGGTGCTCAGTGCTCGGTGTGCTGGGTGCTCAGTGCTCAGGGTGATCAGTGCTCAGTACTCAGGGTGCTGGGTGCTCAGTACTCAGGGTGCTGGGTACTCAGTCCTCAGAGTGCTCAGTTCTCAGGGTGCTCGGTGCTCAGTGCTCAGTACTCAGGGTGCTCAGTACTCAGGGTGCTGGGTGCTCAGTGCTCGGGGTGCTGGGTGCTCAGTACTCAGGGTGCTGGGTGCTCAGTACTCTAGTGCTGGGTGCTCAGTACTCAGGGTGCTGGGTGCTCAGTGCTCAGGGTGCTGGGTGCTCAGTCCTCAGGGTGCTGGGTGCTCAGTACTCAGGGTGTTTGGTGCTCAGTACTCAGGGTGCTCAGTACTCAGGGTGCTGGTTGCTCAGTGCTCGGGGTGCTCGGTGCTCAGTACTCAGGGTGCTTGGTGCTCAGTACTCAGGGTGCTGGGTGCTCAGTACTCAGGGTGCTGGGTTTTCATTATTGGGGTGCTGGGTGCTCAGTACTCAGGGTGCTGGGTGCTCAGTGCTCAGGGTGCTGGGTGCTCAGTACTCAGGGTGCTGGGTGCTCAGTACTCAGGGTGCTCGGTGCTCAGTACTCAGGGTGCTGGGTGCTCAGTGTCCAGGGTGCTGGGTACTCAGTACTCAGGGTGCTGGGTGCTCAGTACTCAGGCTGCTGGGTGCTCAGTGCTCAGGGTGCTGGGTGCTCAGTGCTCAGGGTGCTGGGTGCTCAGTACTCAGGGTGCTGGGTGCTCAGTGCTCAGGGTGATCGGTGCTCAGTACTCAGGGTGCTGCGTGCTCAGTGCTCAGGGTGCTGGGTGCTCAGTGCTCAGGGTGCTGGGTGCTCAGTACTCAGGGTGCTGGGTGCTCAGTGCTCGGGGTGCTGGGTGCTCAGTGCTCAGGGTGATCGGTGCTCAGTACTCAGGGTGCTGGGTGCTCAGTGCTCAGGGTGCTGGGTGCTCAGTCCTCAGGGTGCTCAGTGCTCAGGGTGCTGGGTGCTCAGTGCTCGGGGTGCACGGTGCTCAGTACTCAGTGTGCTGAGTGCTCAGTACTCAGGGTGCTGGGTGCTCAGTACTCATGGTGCTGGGTGCTCAGTACTCAGGGGGCTGGGTGCTCAGTGCTCAGGGTGCTGGGTGCTCAGTGCTCAGGGTGCTGGGTGCTCAGTGCTCGGGGTGCTGGGTGCTCAGTGCTCGGGGTGCTGGGTGGTCAGTGCTCAGTGCTCAGGGTGCTGGGTGCTCAGTACTCAGGGTGCTGGGTGCTCAGTACTCAGGGTGCTGGGTGCTCAGTTCTCAGGGTGCTGGGTGCTCAGTACTCTGGGTGTTGGGTGCTCAGTACTCAGGGTGCTGGGTGCTCAGTGCTTGGGGTGCTGGGTGCTCAGTGCTCAGGGTGCTGGGTGCTCAGTGCTTAGGGTGCTGGGTGCTCAGTACTCAGGGTGCTGGGTGCTCAGTCCTCAGGGTGCTGGGTGCTCAGTTCTCAGGGTCCTGGGTGCTCAGTACTCTGGGTGTTGGGTGCTCAGTACTCAGGGTGCTGGGTGCTCAGTGCTCGGGGTGCTGAGTGCTCAGTGCTCAGGGTGCTGTGTGCTCAGTGCTCAGGGTGCTGGGTGCTCAGTACTCAGGGTGCTGGGTGCTCAGTCCTCGGGGTGCTCCGTGCTCAGTGCTCAGGGTGCTGGGTGCTCAGTACTCAGGGTGCTCGGTGCTCAGTACTCAAGGTGCTGGATGCTCAGTGCTCAGGGTGCTGGGTGCTCAGTCCTCGGGGTGCTCCGTGCTCAGTGCTCAGGGTGCTGGGTGCTCAGTACTCAGGGTGCTGGGTGCTCAGTACTCAGGGTGCTGGGTGCCCAGTACTCGGGGTGCTCCGTGCTCAGTGCTCAGGGTGCTGGGTGCTCAGTACTCAGGGTGCTCGGTGCTCAGTACTCACGGTTCTCAGTGCTCAGGGTGCTGGGTGCTCAGTACTCAGGGTGTTCAGTGCTCAGTACTCGGGGTGCTGGGTGCTCAGTACTCAGGGTGCTCAGTGCTCAGTACTCGGGGTGCTGGGTGCTCAGTGCTCAGTGTGCTCAGTGCTCAGTGCTCGGGGTGCTGGGTGCGCAGTGCTCGGGGCGCTGGGTGCTCATTGCTCGGGGTGCTGGGTGCTCAGTACTCAGGGTGCTGTGTGCTCAGTGCTCAGTACTCAGCGTGCTGGGTGCTCAGTGCTCAGAGTGTTGGGTGCTCAGTACTCAGGGTGCTGGGTGCTCAGTGCTCAGTGCTCAGGGTGCTCAGTGCTCAGGGTGCTCAGTGCTCAGGGTGCTGGGTGCTCAGGGTGCTGGGTGCTCAGTGCTCGGGGTGCTGGGTGCTCAGTGCTCAGTGCTCAGGGTGCTGGGTGCTCAGTGCTCAGTGCTCAGGGTGCTGGGTGTTCAGTACTCAGGGTGCTCTGTGCTCAGTGCTCAGGGTGCTGGGTGCTCAGTACTCAGGGTGCTGGGTGCTCAGTACTCAGGTTGCTCAGTGCTCAGTGCTCAGGGTGCTGGGTGCTCAGTGCTCAGTGCTCAGGGTGCTGGGTGTTCAGTACTCAGGGTGCTCGGTGCTCAGTGCTCAGGGTGCTGGGTGCTCAGTACTCAGGGTGCTGGGTGCTCAGTACTCAGGGTGCTGGGTGCTCAGTGCTCAGGGTGCTGGGTGCTCAGTGCTCAGGGTGCTGGGTGCTCAGTGCTCAGGGTGCTGGTTACTCAGTACTCAGGGTGCTGGGTGCTCAGTGCTCAGGGTGCTGGGTGCTCAGTGCTCAGGGTGCTGGGTGCTCAGTGCTCGGGGTGCTGGGTGCTCAGTGCTCGGGGTGCTGGGTGCTCAGTGCTCAGGGTGCTGGGTGCTCAGTTCTCAGGGTGCTGGGTGCTCAGTACTCTAGTGCTGGGTGCTCAGTACTCAGGGTGCTGGGTGCTCAGTGCTCAGGGTGCTGGGTGCTCAGTCCTCAGGGTGCTGGGTGCTCAGTACTCAGGGTGTTTGGTGCTCAGTACTCAGGGTGCTCAGTGCTCAGTACTCAGGGTGCTGGTTGCTCAGTGCTCGGGGTGCTCGGTTCTCAGTACTCAGGGTGCTTGGTGCTCAGTACTCAGGGTGCTGGGTGCTCAGTACTCAGGGTGCTGGGTTCTCATTATTGGGGTGCTGGGTGCTCAGTACTCAGGGTGCTGGGTGCTCAGTGCTCAGGGTGCTGGTTGCTCAGTACTCAGGGTGCTGGGTGCTCAGTACTCAGGGTGCTCGGTGCTCAGTACTCAGGGTGCTGGGTGCTCAGTGCTCAGGGTGCTGGGTACTCAGTACTCAGGGTGCTGGGTGCTCAGTGCTCAGGGTGCTGGGTGCTCAGTACTCAGGGTGCTGGGTGCTCAGTGCTCAGGGTGCTGGGTGCTCAGTGCTCAGGGTGCTGGGTGCTCAGTACTCAGGGTGCTGGGTGCTCAGTGCTCAGGGTGCTGGGTGCTCAGTGCTCAGGGTGCTGGGTGCTCAGTACTCAGGGTGCTGGGTGCTCAGTGCTCAGGGTGATCGGTGCTCAGTACTCAGGGTGCTGGGTGCTCAGTGCTCAGGGTGCTGGGTGCTCAGTGCTCAGGGTGCTGGGTGCTCAGTACTCAGGGTGCTAGGTGCTCAGTGCTCGGGGTGCTGGGTGCTCAGTGCTCAGGGTGATCGGTGCTCAGTACTCAGGGTGCTGGGTGCTCAGTGCTCAGGGTGCTGGGTGCTCAGTCCTCAGGGTGCTCAGTGCTCAGGGTGCTGGGTGCTCAGTGCTCGGGTTGCACCTGTGCTCAGTACTCAGTGTGCTGAGTGCTCAGTAGTCAGGGTGCTGGGTGCTCAGTACTCATGGTGCTGGGTGCTCAGTACTCAGGGGGCTGGGTGCTCAGTGCTCAGGGTGCTGGGTGCTCAGTGCTCAGGGTGCTGGGTGCTCAGTGCTCGGGGTGCTGGGTGCTCAGTGCTCGGGGTGCTGGGTGGTCAGTGCTCAGTGCTCAGTGTGCTGGGTGCTCAGTACTCAGGGTGCTGGGTGCTCAGTACTCAGGGTGCTGGGTGCTCAGTTCTCAGGGTGCTGGGTGCTCAGTACTCTGGGTGTTGGGTGCTCAGTACTCAGGGTGTTGGGTGCTCAGTGCTTGGGGTGCTGGGTGCTCAGTGCTCAGGGTGCTGGGTGCTCAGTGCTCAGTGCTCAGGGTGCTGGGTGCTCAGTACTCAGGGTGCTGGGTGCTCAGTACTCAGGGTGCTGGGTGCTCAGTTCTCAGGGTGCTGGTTGCTCAGTACTCTGGGTGTTGGGTGTTCAGTGCTCAGGGTGCTGGGTGCTCAGTGCTCAGTGCTCAGGGTGCTGGGTGTTCAGTACTCAGGGTGCTCGGTGCTCAGTGCTCAGGGTGCCGGGTGCTCAGTACTCAGGGTGCTGGGTGCTCAGTGCTCGGTGTGCTGGGTGCTCAGTGCTCAGGGTGATCAGTGCTCAGTACTCAGGGTGCTGGGTGCTCAGTACTCAGGGTGCTGGGTGCTCAGTCCTCAGGGTGCTCAGTTCTCAGGGTTCTCGGTGCTCAGTGCTCAGTACGCAGGGTGCTCAGTACTCAGGGTGCTGGGTGCTCAGTGCTCGGTGTGCTGGGTGCTCAGTACTCAGGGTGCTGGGTGCTCAGTACTCTAGTGCTGGGTGCTCAGTACTCAGGGTGCTGGGTGCTCAGTGCTCAGGGTGCTGGGTGCTCAGTCCTCAGGGTGCTGGGTGCTCAGTACTCAGGGTGTTTGGTGCTCAGTACTCAGGGTGCTCAGTGCTCAGTACTCAGGGTGCTGGTTGCTCAGTGCTCGGGGTGCTTGGTGCTCAGTACTCAGGGTGCTTGGTGCTCAGTACTCAGGGTGCTGGGTGCTCAGTACTCAGGGTGCTGGGTTCTCATTATTGGGGTGCTGGGTGCTCAGTACTCAGGGTGCTGGGTGCTCAGTGCTCAGGGTGCTGGGTGCTCAGTACTCAGGGTGCTGGGTGCTCAGTGCTCAGGGTGCTGGGTGCTCAGTCCTCAGGGTGCTCAGTGCTCAGGGTGCTGGGTGCTCAGTGCTCGGGGTGCACGGTGCTCAGTACTCAGTGTGCTGAGTGCTCAGTACTCAGGGTGCTGGGTGCTCAGTACTCATGGTGCTGGGTGCTCAGTACTCAGGGGGCTGGGTGCTCAGTGCTCAGGGTGCTGGGTGCTCAGTGCTCAGGGTGCTGGGTGCTCAGTGCTCGGGGTGCTGGGTGCTCAGTGCTCGGGGTGCTGGGTGGTCAGTGCTCAGTGCTCAGGGTGCTGGGTGCTCAGTACTCAGGGTGCTGGGTGCTCAGTACTCAGGGTGCTGGGTGCTCAGTTCTCAGGGTGCTGGGTGCTCAGTACTCTGGGTGTTGGGTGCTCAGTACTCAGGGTGCTGGGTGCTCAGTGCTTGGGGTGCTGGGTGCTCAGTGCTCAGGGTGCTGGGTGCTCAGTGCTTAGGGTGCTGGGTGCTCAGTACTCAGGGTGCTGGGTGCTCAGTCCTCAGGGTGCTGGGTGCTCAGTTCTCAGGGTCCTGGGTGCTCAGTACTCTGGGTGTTGGGTGCTCAGTACTCAGGGTGCTGGGTGCTCAGTGCTCGGGGTGCTGAGTGCTCAGTGCTCAGGGTGCTGTGTGCTCAGTGCTCAGGGTGCTGGGTGCTCAGTACTCAGGGTGCTGGGTGCTCAGTCCTCGGGGTGCTCCGTGCTCAGTGCTCAGGGTGCTGGGTGCTCAGTACTCAGGGTGCTCGGTGCTCAGTACTCAAGGTGCTGGATGCTCAGTGCTCAGGGTGCTGGGTGCTCAGTCCTCGGGGTGCTCCGTGCTCAGTGCTCAGGGTGCTGGGTGCTCAGTACTCAGGGTGCTGGGTGCTCAGTACTCAGGGTGCTGGGTGCCCAGTACTCGGGGTGCTCCGTGCTCAGTGCTCAGGGTGCTGGGTGCTCAGTACTCAGGGTGCTCGGTGCTCAGTACTCACGGTTCTCAGTGCTCAGGGTGCTGGGTGCTCAGTACTCAGGGTGCTCAGTGCTCAGTACTCGGGGTGCTGGGTGCTCAGTACTCAGGGTGCTCAGTGCTCAGTACTCGGGGTGCTGGGTGCTCAGTGCTCAGTGTGCTCAGTGCTCAGTGCTCGGGGTGCTGGGTGCGCAGTGCTCGGGGCGCTGGGTGCTCATTGCTCGGGGTGCTGGGTGCTCAGTACTCAGGGTGCTGTGTGCTCAGTGCTCAGTACTCAGCGTGCTGGGTGCTCAGTGCTCAGAGTGTTGGGTGCTCAGTACTCAGGGTGCTGGGTGCTCAGTGCTCAGTGCTCAGGGTGCTCAGTGCTCAGGGTGCTCAGTGCTCAGGGTGCTGGGTGCTCAGGGTGCTGGGTGCTCAGTGCTCGGGGTGCTGGGTGCTCAGTGCTCAGTGCTCAGGGTGCTGGGTGCTCAGTGCTCAGTGCTCAGGGTGCTGGGTGTTCAGTACTCAGGGTGCTCTGTGCTCAGTGCTCAGGGTGCTGGGTGCTCAGTACTCAGGGTGCTGGGTGCTCAGTACTCAGGTTGCTCAGTGCTCAGTGCTCAGGGTGCTGGGTGCTCAGTGCTCAGTGCTCAGGGTGCTGGGTGTTCAGTACTCAGGGTGCTCGGTGCTCAGTGCTCAGGGTGCTGGGTGCTCAGTACTCAGGGTGCTGGGTGCTCAGTACTCAGGGTGCTGGGTGCTCAGTGCTCAGGGTGCTGGGTGCTCAGTGCTCAGGGTGCTGGGTGCTCAGTGCTCAGGGTGCTGGTTACTCAGTACTCAGGGTGCTGGGTGCTCAGTGCTCAGGGTGCTGGGTGCTCAGTGCTCAGGGTGCTGGGTGCTCAGTGCTCGGGGTGCTGGGTGCTCAGTGCTCGGGGTGCTGGGTGCTCAGTGCTCAGGGTGCTGGGTGCTCAGTTCTCAGGGTGCTGGGTGCTCAGTACTCTAGTGCTGGGTGCTCAGTACTCAGGGTGCTGGGTGCTCAGTGCTCAGGGTGCTGGGTGCTCAGTCCTCAGGGTGCTGGGTGCTCAGTACTCAGGGTGTTTGGTGCTCAGTACTCAGGGTGCTCAGTGCTCAGTACTCAGGGTGCTGGTTGCTCAGTGCTCGGGGTGCTCGGTTCTCAGTACTCAGGGTGCTTGGTGCTCAGTACTCAGGGTGCTGGGTGCTCAGTACTCAGGGTGCTGGGTTCTCATTATTGGGGTGCTGGGTGCTCAGTACTCAGGGTGCTGGGTGCTCAGTGCTCAGGGTGCTGGTTGCTCAGTACTCAGGGTGCTGGGTGCTCAGTACTCAGGGTGCTCGGTGCTCAGTACTCAGGGTGCTGGGTGCTCAGTGCTCAGGGTGCTGGGTACTCAGTACTCAGGGTGCTGGGTGCTCAGTGCTCAGGGTGCTGGGTGCTCAGTACTCAGGGTGCTGGGTGCTCAGTGCTCAGGGTGCTGGGTGCTCAGTGCTCAGGGTGCTGGGTGCTCAGTACTCAGGGTGCTGGGTGCTCAGTGCTCAGGGTGCTGGGTGCTCAGTGCTCAGGGTGCTGGGTGCTCAGTACTCAGGGTGCTGGGTGCTCAGTGCTCAGGGTGATCGGTGCTCAGTACTCAGGGTGCTGGGTGCTCAGTGCTCAGGGTGCTGGGTGCTCAGTGCTCAGGGTGCTGGGTGCTCAGTACTCAGGGTGCTAGGTGCTCAGTGCTCGGGGTGCTGGGTGCTCAGTGCTCAGGGTGATCGGTGCTCAGTACTCAGGGTGCTGGGTGCTCAGTGCTCAGGGTGCTGGGTGCTCAGTCCTCAGGGTGCTCAGTGCTCAGGGTGCTGGGTGCTCAGTGCTCGGGTTGCACCTGTGCTCAGTACTCAGTGTGCTGAGTGCTCAGTAGTCAGGGTGCTGGGTGCTCAGTACTCATGGTGCTGGGTGCTCAGTACTCAGGGGGCTGGGTGCTCAGTGCTCAGGGTGCTGGGTGCTCAGTGCTCAGGGTGCTGGGTGCTCAGTGCTCGGGGTGCTGGGTGCTCAGTGCTCGGGGTGCTGGGTGGTCAGTGCTCAGTGCTCAGTGTGCTGGGTGCTCAGTACTCAGGGTGCTGGGTGCTCAGTACTCAGGGTGCTGGGTGCTCAGTTCTCAGGGTGCTGGGTGCTCAGTACTCTGGGTGTTGGGTGCTCAGTACTCAGGGTGTTGGGTGCTCAGTGCTTGGGGTGCTGGGTGCTCAGTGCTCAGGGTGCTGGGTGCTCAGTGCTCAGTGCTCAGGGTGCTGGGTGCTCAGTACTCAGGGTGCTGGGTGCTCAGTACTCAGGGTGCTGGGTGCTCAGTTCTCAGGGTGCTGGTTGCTCAGTACTCTGGGTGTTGGGTGTTCAGTGCTCAGGGTGCTGGGTGCTCAGTGCTCAGTGCTCAGGGTGCTGGGTGTTCAGTACTCAGGGTGCTCGGTGCTCAGTGCTCAGGGTGCCGGGTGCTCAGTACTCAGGGTGCTGGGTGCTCAGTGCTCGGTGTGCTGGGTGCTCAGTGCTCAGGGTGATCAGTGCTCAGTACTCAGGGTGCTGGGTGCTCAGTACTCAGGGTGCTGGGTGCTCAGTCCTCAGGGTGCTCAGTTCTCAGGGTTCTCGGTGCTCAGTGCTCAGTACGCAGGGTGCTCAGTACTCAGGGTGCTGGGTGCTCAGTGCTCGGTGTGCTGGGTGCTCAGTACTCAGGGTGCTGGGTGCTCAGTACTCAGGGTGCTGGGTGCTCAGTGCTCAGGGTGATCGGTGCTCAGTACTCAGGGTGCTGCGTGCTCAGTGCTCAGGGTGCTGGGTGCTCAGTGCTCAGGGTGCTGGGTGCTCAGTACTCAGGGTGCTGGGTGCTCAGTGCTCGGGGTGCTGGGTGCTCAGTGCTCAGGGTGATCGGTGCTCAGTACTCAGGGTGCTGGGTGCTCAGTGCTCAGGGTGCTGGGTGCTCAGTCCTCAGGGTGCTCAGTGCTCAGGGTGCTGGGTGCTCAGTGCTCGGGGTGCACGGTGCTCAGTACTCAGTGTGCTGAGTGCTCAGTACTCAGGGTGCTGGGTGCTCAGTACTCATGGTGCTGGGTGCTCAGTACTCAGGGGGCTGGGTGCTCAGTGCTCAGGGTGCTGGGTGCTCAGTGCTCAGGGTGCTGGGTGCTCAGTGCTCGGGGTGCTGGGTGCTCAGTGCTCGGGGTGCTGGGTGGTCAGTGCTCAGTGCTCAGGGTGCTGGGTGCTCAGTACTCAGGGTGCTGGGTGCTCAGTACTCAGGGTGCTGGGTGCTCAGTTCTCAGGGTGCTGGGTGCTCAGTACTCTGGGTGTTGGGTGCTCAGTACTCAGGGTGCTGGGTGCTCAGTGCTTGGGGTGCTGGGTGCTCAGTGCTCAGGGTGCTGGGTGCTCAGTGCTTAGGGTGCTGGGTGCTCAGTACTCAGGGTGCTGGGTGCTCAGTCCTCAGGGTGCTGGGTGCTCAGTTCTCAGGGTCCTGGGTGCTCAGTACTCTGGGTGTTGGGTGCTCAGTACTCAGGGTGCTGGGTGCTCAGTGCTCGGGGTGCTGAGTGCTCAGTGCTCAGGGTGCTGTGTGCTCAGTGCTCAGGGTGCTGGGTGCTCAGTACTCAGGGTGCTGGGTGCTCAGTCCTCGGGGTGCTCCGTGCTCAGTGCTCAGGGTGCTGGGTGCTCAGTACTCAGGGTGCTCGGTGCTCAGTACTCAAGGTGCTGGATGCTCAGTGCTCAGGGTGCTGGGTGCTCAGTCCTCGGGGTGCTCCGTGCTCAGTGCTCAGGGTGCTGGGTGCTCAGTACTCAGGGTGCTGGGTGCTCAGTACTCAGGGTGCTGGGTGCCCAGTACTCGGGGTGCTCCGTGCTCAGTGCTCAGGGTGCTGGGTGCTCAGTACTCAGGGTGCTCGGTGCTCAGTACTCACGGTTCTCAGTGCTCAGGGTGCTGGGTGCTCAGTACTCAGGGTGTTCAGTGCTCAGTACTCGGGGTGCTGGGTGCTCAGTACTCAGGGTGCTCAGTGCTCAGTACTCGGGGTGCTGGGTGCTCAGTGCTCAGTGTGCTCAGTGCTCAGTGCTCGGGGTGCTGGGTGCGCAGTGCTCGGGGCGCTGGGTGCTCATTGCTCGGGGTGCTGGGTGCTCAGTACTCAGGGTGCTGTGTGCTCAGTGCTCAGTACTCAGCGTGCTGGGTGCTCAGTGCTCAGAGTGTTGGGTGCTCAGTACTCAGGGTGCTGGGTGCTCAGTGCTCAGTGCTCAGGGTGCTCAGTGCTCAGGGTGCTCAGTGCTCAGGGTGCTGGGTGCTCAGGGTGCTGGGTGCTCAGTGCTCGGGGTGCTGGGTGCTCAGTGCTCAGTGCTCAGGGTGCTGGGTGCTCAGTGCTCAGTGCTCAGGGTGCTGGGTGTTCAGTACTCAGGGTGCTCTGTGCTCAGTGCTCAGGGTGCTGGGTGCTCAGTACTCAGGGTGCTGGGTGCTCAGTACTCAGGTTGCTCAGTGCTCAGTGCTCAGGGTGCTGGGTGCTCAGTGCTCAGTGCTCAGGGTGCTGGGTGTTCAGTACTCAGGGTGCTCGGTGCTCAGTGCTCAGGGTGCTGGGTGCTCAGTACTCAGGGTGCTGGGTGCTCAGTACTCAGGGTGCTGGGTGCTCAGTGCTCAGGGTGCTGGGTGCTCAGTGCTCAGGGTGCTGGGTGCTCAGTGCTCAGGGTGCTGGTTACTCAGTACTCAGGGTGCTGGGTGCTCAGTGCTCAGGGTGCTGGGTGCTCAGTGCTCAGGGTGCTGGGTGCTCAGTGCTCGGGGTGCTGGGTGCTCAGTGCTCGGGGTGCTGGGTGCTCAGTGCTCAGGGTGCTGGGTGCTCAGTTCTCAGGGTGCTGGGTGCTCAGTACTCTAGTGCTGGGTGCTCAGTACTCAGGGTGCTGGGTGCTCAGTGCTCAGGGTGCTGGGTGCTCAGTCCTCAGGGTGCTGGGTGCTCAGTACTCAGGGTGTTTGGTGCTCAGTACTCAGGGTGCTCAGTGCTCAGTACTCAGGGTGCTGGTTGCTCAGTGCTCGGGGTGCTCGGTTCTCAGTACTCAGGGTGCTTGGTGCTCAGTACTCAGGGTGCTGGGTGCTCAGTACTCAGGGTGCTGGGTTCTCATTATTGGGGTGCTGGGTGCTCAGTACTCAGGGTGCTGGGTGCTCAGTGCTCAGGGTGCTGGTTGCTCAGTACTCAGGGTGCTGGGTGCTCAGTACTCAGGGTGCTCGGTGCTCAGTACTCAGGGTGCTGGGTGCTCAGTGCTCAGGGTGCTGGGTACTCAGTACTCAGGGTGCTGGGTGCTCAGTGCTCAGGGTGCTGGGTGCTCAGTACTCAGGGTGCTGGGTGCTCAGTGCTCAGGGTGCTGGGTGCTCAGTGCTCAGGGTGCTGGGTGCTCAGTACTCAGGGTGCTGGGTGCTCAGTGCTCAGGGTGCTGGGTGCTCAGTGCTCAGGGTGCTGGGTGCTCAGTACTCAGGGTGCTGGGTGCTCAGTGCTCAGGGTGATCGGTGCTCAGTACTCAGGGTGCTGGGTGCTCAGTGCTCAGGGTGCTGGGTGCTCAGTGCTCAGGGTGCTGGGTGCTCAGTACTCAGGGTGCTAGGTGCTCAGTGCTCGGGGTGCTGGGTGCTCAGTGCTCAGGGTGATCGGTGCTCAGTACTCAGGGTGCTGGGTGCTCAGTGCTCAGGGTGCTGGGTGCTCAGTCCTCAGGGTGCTCAGTGCTCAGGGTGCTGGGTGCTCAGTGCTCGGGTTGCACCTGTGCTCAGTACTCAGTGTGCTGAGTGCTCAGTAGTCAGGGTGCTGGGTGCTCAGTACTCATGGTGCTGGGTGCTCAGTACTCAGGGGGCTGGGTGCTCAGTGCTCAGGGTGCTGGGTGCTCAGTGCTCAGGGTGCTGGGTGCTCAGTGCTCGGGGTGCTGGGTGCTCAGTGCTCGGGGTGCTGGGTGGTCAGTGCTCAGTGCTCAGTGTGCTGGGTGCTCAGTACTCAGGGTGCTGGGTGCTCAGTACTCAGGGTGCTGGGTGCTCAGTTCTCAGGGTGCTGGGTGCTCAGTACTCTGGGTGTTGGGTGCTCAGTACTCAGGGTGTTGGGTGCTCAGTGCTTGGGGTGCTGGGTGCTCAGTGCTCAGGGTGCTGGGTGCTCAGTGCTCAGTGCTCAGGGTGCTGGGTGCTCAGTACTCAGGGTGCTGGGTGCTCAGTACTCAGGGTGCTGGGTGCTCAGTTCTCAGGGTGCTGGTTGCTCAGTACTCTGGGTGTTGGGTGTTCAGTGCTCAGGGTGCTGGGTGCTCAGTGCTCAGTGCTCAGGGTGCTGGGTGTTCAGTACTCAGGGTGCTCGGTGCTCAGTGCTCAGGGTGCCGGGTGCTCAGTACTCAGGGTGCTGGGTGCTCAGTGCTCGGTGTGCTGGGTGCTCAGTGCTCAGGGTGATCAGTGCTCAGTACTCAGGGTGCTGGGTGCTCAGTACTCAGGGTGCTGGGTGCTCAGTCCTCAGGGTGCTCAGTTCTCAGGGTTCTCGGTGCTCAGTGCTCAGTACGCAGGGTGCTCAGTACTCAGGGTGCTGGGTGCTCAGTGCTCGGTGTGCTGGGTGCTCAGTACTCAGGGTGCTGGGTGCTCAGTACTCTAGTGCTGGGTGCTCAGTACTCAGGGTGCTGGGTGCTCAGTGCTCAGGGTGCTGGGTGCTCAGTCCTCAGGGTGCTGGGTGCTCAGTACTCAGGGTGTTTGGTGCTCAGTACTCAGGGTGCTCAGTGCTCAGTACTCAGGGTGCTGGTTGCTCAGTGCTCGGGGTGCTTGGTGCTCAGTACTCAGGGTGCTTGGTGCTCAGTACTCAGGGTGCTGGGTGCTCAGTACTCAGGGTGCTGGGTTCTCATTATTGGGGTGCTGGGTGCTCAGTACTCAGGGTGCTGGGTGCTCAGTGCTCAGGGTGCTGGGTGCTCAGTACTCAGGGTGCTGGGTGCTCAGTGCTCAGGGTGCTGGGTGCTCAGTCCTCAGGGTGCTCAGTGCTCAGGGTGCTGGGTGCTCAGTGCTCGGGGTGCACGGTGCTCAGTACTCAGTGTGCTGAGTGCTCAGTACTCAGGGTGCTGGGTGCTCAGTACTCATGGTGCTGGGTGCTCAGTACTCAGGGGGCTGGGTGCTCAGTGCTCAGGGTGCTGGGTGCTCAGTGCTCAGGGTGCTGGGTGCTCAGTGCTCGGGGTGCTGGGTGCTCAGTGCTCGGGGTGCTGGGTGGTCAGTGCTCAGTGCTCAGGGTGCTGGGTGCTCAGTACTCAGGGTGCTGGGTGCTCAGTACTCAGGGTGCTGGGTGCTCAGTTCTCAGGGTGCTGGGTGCTCAGTACTCTGGGTGTTGGGTGCTCAGTACTCAGGGTGCTGGGTGCTCAGTGCTTGGGGTGCTGGGTGCTCAGTGCTCAGGGTGCTGGGTGCTCAGTGCTTAGGGTGCTGGGTGCTCAGTACTCAGGGTGCTGGGTGCTCAGTCCTCAGGGTGCTGGGTGCTCAGTTCTCAGGGTCCTGGGTGCTCAGTACTCTGGGTGTTGGGTGCTCAGTACTCAGGGTGCTGGGTGCTCAGTGCTCGGGGTGCTGAGTGCTCAGTGCTCAGGGTGCTGTGTGCTCAGTGCTCAGGGTGCTGGGTGCTCAGTACTCAGGGTGCTGGGTGCTCAGTCCTCGGGGTGCTCCGTGCTCAGTGCTCAGGGTGCTGGGTGCTCAGTACTCAGGGTGCTCGGTGCTCAGTACTCAAGGTGCTGGATGCTCAGTGCTCAGGGTGCTGGGTGCTCAGTCCTCGGGGTGCTCCGTGCTCAGTGCTCAGGGTGCTGGGTGCTCAGTACTCAGGGTGCTGGGTGCTCAGTACTCAGGGTGCTGGGTGCCCAGTACTCGGGGTGCTCCGTGCTCAGTGCTCAGGGTGCTGGGTGCTCAGTACTCAGGGTGCTCGGTGCTCAGTACTCACGGTTCTCAGTGCTCAGGGTGCTGGGTGCTCAGTACTCAGGGTGCTCAGTGCTCAGTACTCGGGGTGCTGGGTGCTCAGTACTCAGGGTGCTCAGTGCTCAGTACTCGGGGTGCTGGGTGCTCAGTGCTCAGTGTGCTCAGTGCTCAGTGCTCGGGGTGCTGGGTGCGCAGTGCTCGGGGCGCTGGGTGCTCATTGCTCGGGGTGCTGGGTGCTCAGTACTCAGGGTGCTGTGTGCTCAGTGCTCAGTACTCAGCGTGCTGGGTGCTCAGTGCTCAGAGTGTTGGGTGCTCAGTACTCAGGGTGCTGGGTGCTCAGTGCTCAGTGCTCAGGGTGCTCAGTGCTCAGGGTGCTCAGTGCTCAGGGTGCTGGGTGCTCAGGGTGCTGGGTGCTCAGTGCTCGGGGTGCTGGGTGCTCAGTGCTCAGTGCTCAGGGTGCTGGGTGCTCAGTGCTCAGTGCTCAGGGTGCTGGGTGTTCAGTACTCAGGGTGCTCTGTGCTCAGTGCTCAGGGTGCTGGGTGCTCAGTACTCAGGGTGCTGGGTGCTCAGTACTCAGGTTGCTCAGTGCTCAGTGCTCAGGGTGCTGGGTGCTCAGTGCTCAGTGCTCAGGGTGCTGGGTGTTCAGTACTCAGGGTGCTCGGTGCTCAGTGCTCAGGGTGCTGGGTGCTCAGTACTCAGGGTGCTGGGTGCTCAGTACTCAGGGTGCTGGGTGCTCAGTGCTCAGGGTGCTGGGTGCTCAGTGCTCAGGGTGCTGGGTGCTCAGTGCTCAGGGTGCTGGTTACTCAGTACTCAGGGTGCTGGGTGCTCAGTGCTCAGGGTGCTGGGTGCTCAGTGCTCAGGGTGCTGGGTGCTCAGTGCTCGGGGTGCTGGGTGCTCAGTGCTCGGGGTGCTGGGTGCTCAGTGCTCAGGGTGCTGGGTGCTCAGTTCTCAGGGTGCTGGGTGCTCAGTACTCTAGTGCTGGGTGCTCAGTACTCAGGGTGCTGGGTGCTCAGTGCTCAGGGTGCTGGGTGCTCAGTCCTCAGGGTGCTGGGTGCTCAGTACTCAGGGTGTTTGGTGCTCAGTACTCAGGGTGCTCAGTGCTCAGTACTCAGGGTGCTGGTTGCTCAGTGCTCGGGGTGCTCGGTTCTCAGTACTCAGGGTGCTTGGTGCTCAGTACTCAGGGTGCTGGGTGCTCAGTACTCAGGGTGCTGGGTTCTCATTATTGGGGTGCTGGGTGCTCAGTACTCAGGGTGCTGGGTGCTCAGTGCTCAGGGTGCTGGTTGCTCAGTACTCAGGGTGCTGGGTGCTCAGTACTCAGGGTGCTCGGTGCTCAGTACTCAGGGTGCTGGGTGCTCAGTGCTCAGGGTGCTGGGTACTCAGTACTCAGGGTGCTGGGTGCTCAGTGCTCAGGGTGCTGGGTGCTCAGTACTCAGGGTGCTGGGTGCTCAGTGCTCAGGGTGCTGGGTGCTCAGTGCTCAGGGTGCTGGGTGCTCAGTACTCAGGGTGCTGGGTGCTCAGTGCTCAGGGTGCTGGGTGCTCAGTGCTCAGGGTGCTGGGTGCTCAGTACTCAGGGTGCTGGGTGCTCAGTGCTCAGGGTGATCGGTGCTCAGTACTCAGGGTGCTGGGTGCTCAGTGCTCAGGGTGCTGGGTGCTCAGTGCTCAGGGTGCTGGGTGCTCAGTACTCAGGGTGCTAGGTGCTCAGTGCTCGGGGTGCTGGGTGCTCAGTGCTCAGGGTGATCGGTGCTCAGTACTCAGGGTGCTGGGTGCTCAGTGCTCAGGGTGCTGGGTGCTCAGTCCTCAGGGTGCTCAGTGCTCAGGGTGCTGGGTGCTCAGTGCTCGGGTTGCACCTGTGCTCAGTACTCAGTGTGCTGAGTGCTCAGTAGTCAGGGTGCTGGGTGCTCAGTACTCATGGTGCTGGGTGCTCAGTACTCAGGGGGCTGGGTGCTCAGTGCTCAGGGTGCTGGGTGCTCAGTGCTCAGGGTGCTGGGTGCTCAGTGCTCGGGGTGCTGGGTGCTCAGTGCTCGGGGTGCTGGGTGGTCAGTGCTCAGTGCTCAGTGTGCTGGGTGCTCAGTACTCAGGGTGCTGGGTGCTCAGTACTCAGGGTGCTGGGTGCTCAGTTCTCAGGGTGCTGGGTGCTCAGTACTCTGGGTGTTGGGTGCTCAGTACTCAGGGTGTTGGGTGCTCAGTGCTTGGGGTGCTGGGTGCTCAGTGCTCAGGGTGCTGGGTGCTCAGTGCTCAGTGCTCAGGGTGCTGGGTGCTCAGTACTCAGGGTGCTGGGTGCTCAGTACTCAGGGTGCTGGGTGCTCAGTTCTCAGGGTGCTGGTTGCTCAGTACTCTGGGTGTTGGGTGTTCAGTGCTCAGGGTGCTGGGTGCTCAGTGCTCAGTGCTCAGGGTGCTGGGTGTTCAGTACTCAGGGTGCTCGGTGCTCAGTGCTCAGGGTGCCGGGTGCTCAGTACTCAGGGTGCTGGGTGCTCAGTGCTCGGTGTGCTGGGTGCTCAGTGCTCAGGGTGATCAGTGCTCAGTACTCAGGGTGCTGGGTGCTCAGTACTCAGGGTGCTGGGTGCTCAGTCCTCAGGGTGCTCAGTTCTCAGGGTTCTCGGTGCTCAGTGCTCAGTACGCAGGGTGCTCAGTACTCAGGGTGCTGGGTGCTCAGTGCTCGGTGTGCTGGGTGCTCAGTACTCAGGGTGCTGGGTGCTCAGTACTCTAGTGCTGGGTGCTCAGTACTCAGGGTGCTGGGTGCTCAGTGCTCAGGGTGCTGGGTGCTCAGTCCTCAGGGTGCTGGGTGCTCAGTACTCAGGGTGTTTGGTGCTCAGTACTCAGGGTGCTCAGTGCTCAGTACTCAGGGTGCTGGTTGCTCAGTGCTCGGGGTGCTTGGTGCTCAGTACTCAGGGTGCTTGGTGCTCAGTACTCAGGGTGCTGGGTGCTCAGTACTCAGGGTGCTGGGTTCTCATTATTGGGGTGCTGGGTGCTCAGTACTCAGGGTGCTGGGTGCTCAGTGCTCAGGGTGCTGGGTGCTCAGTACTCAGGGTGCTGGGTGCTCAGTACTCAGGGTGCTCGGTGCTCAGTACTCAGGGTGCTGGGTGCTCAGTGCTCAGGGTGCTGGGTACTCAGTACTCAGGGTGCTGGGTGCTCAGTACTCAGGGTGCTGGGTGCTCAGTGCTCAGGGTGCTGGGTGCTCAGTGCTCAGGGTGCTGGGTGCTCAGTACTCAGGGTGCTTGGTGCTCAGTGCTCAGGGTGATCGGTGCTCAGTACTCAGGGTGCTGGGTGCTCAGTGCTCAGGGTGCTGGTTGCTCAGTGCTCAGGGTGCTGGGTGCTCAGTACTCAGGGTGCTGGGTGCTCAGTGCTCGGGGTGCTGGGTGCTCAGTGCTCAGGGTGATCGGTGCTCAGTACTCAGGGTGCTGGGTGCTCAGTGCTCAGGGTGCTGGTTGCTCAGTGCTCAGGGTGCTGGGTTCTCAGTACTCAGGGTGCTGGGTGCTCAGTGCTCAGGGTGCTAGGTGCTCAGTACTCAGGGTGCTCAGTGCTCAGTACTCAGCGTGCTGGGTGCTCAGTGCTCAGGGTCCTCGGTGCTCAGTACTCAGGGTGCTCAGTGCTCAGTACTCAGCGTGCTTTGTGCTCAGTGCTCAATGTGCTGGGTGCTCAGTACTCAGGGTTGCTGGGTGCTCAGTACTCAGGGTGCTGGGTGCTCAGTACTCAGGGTGCTGGGTGCTCAGTGCTCGGGGTGCTCGGTGATCAGTACTCAGGGTGCTGGGTGCTCAGTGCTCAGGGTGCTGGTTACTCAGTACTCAGGGTGCTGGGTGCTCAGTGCTCAGGGTGCTGGGTGCTCAGTGCTCAGGGTGCTGGGTGCTCAGTGCTCAGGGTGCTGGGTGCTCAGTACTCAGGGTGCTGGGTGGTCAGTGCTCAGGGTGATCGGTGCTCAGTACTCAGGGTGCTCAGTGCTCAGGGTGCTGTGTGCTCAGTGCTCAGGGTGCTGGGTGCTCAGTACTCAGGGTGCTGGGTGCTCAGTGCTCGGGCTGCTGGGTGCTCAGTGCTCAGGGTGATCGGTGCTCAGTACTCAGGGTGCTGGGTGCTCAGTGCTCAGGGTGCTGGGTGCTCAGTCCTCAGGGTGCTCAGCGCTCAGGGTGCTGGGTGCTCAGTGCTCGGGTTGCTCGGTGCTCAGTACTCAGGGTGCTGAGTGCTCAGTACTCAGGGTGCTGGGTGCTCAGTACTCATGGTGCTGGGTGCTCAGTACTCAGGGGGCTGGGTGCTCAGTACTCAGGGTGCTGGGTGCTCAGTGCTCAGGGCGCTGGGTGCTCAGTGCTCGGGGTGCTGGGTGCTCAGTGCTCGGGGTGCTGGGTGGTCAGTGCTCAGTGCTTAGGGTGCTGGGTGCTCAGTGCTCAGTGCTCAGGGTGCTGGCTGCTCAGTAATCAGGGTGCTGGGTGCTCAGTACTCAGGGTGCTGGGTGCTCAGTTCTCAGGGTGCTGGGTGCTCAGTACTCTGGGTGTTGGGTGCTCAGTACTCAGGGTGCTGGGTGCTCAGTGCTCGGGGTGCTGGGTGCTCAGTGCTCAGGGTGCTGGGTGCTCAGTGCTCAGGTTGCTGGGTGCTCAGTACTCAGGCTTCTGGGTGCTCAGTGCTCGGGGTGCTCGGTGCTCAGTACTCAAGGTGCTTGGTGCTCAGTGCTCAGGGTGCTGGGTGCCCAGTCCTCGGGGTGCTCCGTGCTCAGTGCTCAGGGTGCTGGGTGCTCAGTACTCAGGGTGCTCGGTGCTCAGTACTCACGGTTCTCAGTGCTCAGGGTGCTGGGTGCTCAGTACTCAGGGTGCTCAGTGCTCAGTACTCGGGGTGCTGGGTGCTCAGTACTCAGGGTGCTCAGTGCTCAGTACTCGGGGTGCTGGGTGCTCAGTGCTCAGTGTGCTCAGTGCTCAGTGCTCGGGGTGCTGGGTGCGCAGTGCTCGGGGCGCTGGGTGCTCAGTGCTCGGGGTGCTGGGTGCTCAGTACTCAGGGTGCTGTGTGCTCAGTGCTCAGTACTCAGCGTGCTGGGTGCTCAGTGCTCAGAGTGTTGGGTGCTCAGTACTCAGGGTGCTGGGTGCTCAGTGCTCAGTGCTCAGGGTGCTCAGTGCTCAGGGTGCTCAGTGCTCAGGGTGCTGGGTGCTCAGGGTGCTGGGTGCTCAGTGCTCAGTGCTCAGGGTGCTGGGTGCTCAGTGCTCAGTGCTCAGGGTGCTGGGTGTTCAGTACTCAGGGTGCTCTGTGCTCAGTGCTCAGGGTGCTGGGTGCTCAGTACTCAGGGTGCTGGGTGCTCAGTACTCAGGGTGCTCAGTGCTCAGTGCTCAGTGTGCTGGGTCCTCAGTGCTCAGTGCTCCGGGTGCTGGTTGTTCAGTACTCAGGGTGCTCGGTGCTCAGTGCTCAGGGTGCTGGGTGCTCAGTACTCAGGGTGCTGGGTGCTCAGTACTCAGGGTGCTGGGTGCTCAGTGCTCAGGGTGCTGGGTGCTCAGTGCTCAGGGTGCTGGGTGCTCAGCGCTCAGGGTGCTGGTTACTCAGTACTCAGGGTGCTGGGTGCTCAGTGCTCAGGGTGCTGGGTGCTCAGTGCTCAGGGTGCTGGGTGCTCAGTGCTCGGGGTGCTGGGTGCTCAGTGCTCGGGGTGCTGGGTGCTCAGTGCTCAGGGTGCTGGGTGCTCAGTTCTCAGGGTGCTGGGTGCTCAGTACTCTAGTGCTGGGTGCTCAGTACTCAGGGTGCTGGGTGCTCAGTGCTCAGGGTGCTGGGTGCTCAGTCCTCAGGGTGCTGGGTGCTCAGTACTCAGGGTGTTTGGTGCTCAGTACTCAGGGTGCTCAGTGCTCAGGGTGCTGGGTGCTCAGGGTGCTGGGTGCTCAGTGCTCGGGGTGCTGGGTGCTCAGTGCTCAGTGCTCAGTGCTCAGGGTGCTGGGTGCTCAGTGCTCAGTGCTCAGGGTGCTGGGTGTTCAGTACTCAGGGTGCTCGGTGCTCAGTGCTCAGGGTGCTGGGTGCTCAGTACTCAGGGTGCTGGGTGCTCAGTGCTCGGTGTGCTGGGTGCTCAGTGCTCAGGGTGATCAGTGCTCAGTACTCAGGGTGCTGGGTGCTCAGTACTCAGGGTGCTGGGTACTCAGTCCTCAGGGTGCTCAGTTCTCAGGGTGCTCGGTGCTCAGTGCTCAGTACTCAGGGTGCTCAGTACTCAGGGTGCTGGGTGCTCAGTGCTCGCGGTGCTGGGTGCTCAGTACTCAGGGTGCTGGGTGCTCAGTACTCTAGTGCTGGGTGCTCAGTACTCAGGGTGCTGGGTGCTCAGTGCTCAGGGTGCTGGGTGCTCAGTCCTCAGGGTGCTGGGTGCTCAGTACTCAGGGTGTTTGGTGCTCAGTACTCAGGGTTCTCAGTGCTCAGTACTCAGGGTGCTGGTTGCTCAGTGCTCGGGGTGCTCGGTGCTCAGTACTCAGGGTGCTTGGTGCTCAGTACTCAGGGTGCTGGGTGCTCAGTACTCAGGGTGCTGGGTTTTCATTATTGGGGTGCTGGGTGCTCAGTACTCAGGGTGCTGGGTGCTCAGTGCTCAGGGTGCTGGGTGCTCAGTACTCAGGGTGCTGGGTGCTCAGTACTCAGGGTGCTCGGTGCTCAGTACTCAGGGTGCTGGGTGCTCAGTGTCCAGGGTGCTGGGTACTCAGTACTCAGGGTGCTGGGTGCTCAGTACTCAGGGTGCTGGGTGCTCAGTGCTCAGGGTGCTGGGTGCTCAGTGCTCAGGGTGCTGGGTGCTCAGTACTCAGGGTGCTGGGTGCTCAGTGCTCAGGGTGATCGGTGCTCAGTACTCAGGGTGCTGGGTGCTCAGTGTCCAGGGTGCTGGGTACTCAGTACTCAGGGTGCTGGGTGCTCAGTACTCAGGGTGCTGCGTGCTCAGTGCTCAGGGTGCTGGGTGCTCAGTGCTCAGGGTGCTGGGTGCTCAGTACTCAGGGTCCTGGGTGCTCAGTGCTCGGGGTGCTGGGTGCTCAGTGCTCAGGGTGATCGGTGCTCAGTACTCAGGGTGCTGGGTGCTCAGTGCTCAGGGTGCTGGGTGCTCAGTCCTCAGGGTGCTCAGTGCTCAGGGTGCTGGGTGCTCAGTGCTCGGGTTGCACGGTGCTCTGTACTCAGTGTGCTGAGTGCTCAGTACTCAGGGTGCTGGGTGCTCAGTACTCATGGTGCTGGGTGCTCAGTACTCAGGGGGCTGGGTGCTCAGTGCTCAGGGTGCTGGGTGCTCAGTGCTCAGGGTGCTGGGTGCTCAGTGCTCGGGGTGCTGGGTGCTCAGTGCTCGGGGTGCTGGGTGGTCAGTGCTCAGTGCTCAGGGTGCTGGGTGCTCAGTACTCAGGGTGCTGGGTGCTCAGTACTCAGGGTGCTGGGTGCTCAGTTCTCAGGGTGCTGGGTGCTCAGTACTCTGGGTGTTGGGTGCTCAGTACTCAGGGTGCTGGGTGCTCAGTGCTTGGGGTGCTGGGTGCTCAGTGCTCAGGGTGCTGGGTGCTCAGTGCTTAGGGTGCTGGGTGCTCAGTACTCAGGGTGCTGGGTGCTCAGTCCTCAGGGTGCTGGGTGCTCAGTTCTCAGGGTCCTGGGTGCTCAGTACTCTGGGTGTTGGGTGCTCAGTACTCAGGGTGCTGGGTGCTCAGTGCTCGGGGTGCTGAGTGCTCAGTGCTCAGGGTGCTGTGTGCTCAGTGCTCAGGGTGCTGGGTGCTCAGTACTCAGGGTGCTGGGTGCTCAGTCCTCGGGGTGCTCCGTGCTCAGTGCTCAGGGTGCTGGGTGCTCAGTACTCAGGGTGCTCGGTGCTCAGTACTCAAGGTGCTGGATGCTCAGTGCTCAGGGTGCTGGGTGCTCAGTCCTCGGGGTGCTCCGTGCTCAGTGCTCAGGGTGCTGGGTGCTCAGTACTCAGGGTGCTGGGTGCTCAGTACTCAGGGTGCTGGGTGCCCAGTCCTCGGGGTGCTCCGTGCTCAGTGCTCAGGGTGCTGGGTGCTCAGTACTCAGGGTGCTCGGTGCTCAGTTCTCACGGTTCTCAGTGCTCAGGGTGTTGGGTGCTCAGTGCTCGGGGTGCTGGGTGCTCAGTACTCAGGGTGCTGTGTGCTCAGTGCTCAGTACTCAGCGTGCTGGGTGCACAGTGCTCAGAGTGTTGGTGCTCAGTACTCAGGGTGCTGGGTGCTCAGTGCTCAGTGCTCAGGGTGCTCAGTGCTCAGCGTGCTCAGTGCTCAGGGTGCTGGGTGCTCAGGGTGCTGGGTGCTCAGTGCTCGGGGTGCTGGGTGCTCAGTGCTCAGTGCTCAGGGTGCTGGGTGCTCAGTGCTCAGTGCTCAGGGTGCTGGGTGTTCAGTACTCAGGGTGCTTTGTGCTCAGTGCTCAGGGTGCTGGGTGCTCAGTACTCAGGGTGCTGGGTGCTCAGTACTCAGGTTGCTCAGTGCTCAGTGCTCAGGGTGCTGGGTGCTCAGTGCTCAGTGCTCAGGGTGCTGGGTGTTCAGTACTCAGGGTGCTCGGTGCTCAGTGCTCAGGGTGCTGGGTGCTCAGTACTCAGGGTGCTGGGTGCTCAGTACTCAGGGTGCTGGGTGCTCAGTGCTCAGGGTGCTGGGTGCTCAGTGCTCAGGGTGCTGGGTGCTCAGTACTCAGGGTGCTGGTTACTCAGTACTCAGGGTGCTGGGTGCTCAGTGCTCAGGGTGCTGGGTGCTCAGTGCTCAGGGTGCTGGGTGCTCAGTGCTCGGGGTCCTGGGTGCTCAGTGCTCGGGGTGCTGGGTGCTCAGTGCTCAGGGTGCTGGGTGCTCAGTTCTCAGGGTGCTGGGTGCTCAGTACTCTAGTGCTGGGTGCTCAGTACTCAGGGTGCTGGGTGCTCAGTGCTCAGGGTGCTGGGTGCTCAGTCCTCAGGGTGCTGGGTGCTCAGTACTCAGGGTGTTTGGTGCTCAGTACTCAGGGTGCTCAGTGCTCAGTACTCAGGGTGCTGGTTGCTCAGTGCTCGGGGTGCTCGGTTCTCAGTACTCAGGGTGCTTGGTGCTCAGTACTCAGGGTGCTGGGTGCTCAGTACTCAGGGTGCTGGGTTCTCATTATTGGGGTGCTGGGTGATCAGTACTCAGGGTGCTGGGTGCTCAGTGCTCAGGGTGCTGGTTGCTCAGTACTCAGGGTGCTGGGTGCTCAGTACTCAGGGTGCTCGGTGCTCAGTACTCAGGGTGCTGGGTGCTCAGTGCTCAGGGTGCTGGGTACTCAGTACTCAGGGTGCTGGGTGCTCAGTGCTCAGGGTGCTGGGTGCTCAGTACTCAGGGTGCTGAGTGCTCAGTGCTCAGGGTGCTGGGTGCTCAGTGCTCAGGGTGCTGGGTGCTCAGTACTCAGGGTGCTGGGTGCTCAGTGCTCAGGGTGCTGGGTGCTCAGTGCTCAGGGTGCTGGGTGCTCAGTACTCAGGGTGCTGGGTGCTCAGTACTCAGGGTGATCGGTGCTCAGTACTCAGGGTGCTGGGTGCTCAGTGCTCAGGGTGCTGGGTGCTCAGTGCTCAGGGTGCTGGGTGCTCAGTACTCAGGGTGCTAGGTGCTCAGTGCTCGGGGTGCTGGGTGCTCAGTGCTCAGGGTGATCGGTGCTCAGTACTCAGGGTGCTGGGTGCTCAGTGCTCAGGGTGCTGGGTGCTCAGTCCTCAGGGTGCTCAGTGCTCAGGGTGCTGGGTGCTCAGTGCTCGGGTTGCACGGTGCTCAGTACTCAGTGTGCTGAGTGCTCAGTAGTCAGGGTGCTGGGTGCTCAGTACTCATGGTGCTGGGTGCTCAGTACTCAGGGGGCTGGGTGCTCAGTGCTCAGGGTGCTGGGTGCTCAGTGCTCAGGGTGCTGGGTGCTCAGTGCTCGGGGTGCTGGGTGCTCAGTGCTCGGGGTGCTGGGTGGTCAGTGCTCAGTGCTCAGTGTGCTGGGTGCTCAGTACTCAGGGTGCTGGGTGCTCAGTACTCAGGGTGCTGGGTGCTCAGTTCTCAGGGTGCTGGGTGCTCAGTACTCTGGGTGTTGGGTGCTCAGTACTCAGGGTGTTGGGTGCTCAGTGCTTGGGGTGCTGGGTGCTCAGTGCTCAGGGTGCTGGGTGCTCAGTGCTCAGTGCTCAGGGTGCTGGGTGCTCAGTACTCAGGGTGCTGGGTGCTCAGTACTCAGGGTGCTGGGTGCTCAGTACTCTGGGTGTTGGGTGCTCAGTACTCAGGGTGCTGGGTGCTCAGTGCTCGGGGTGCTGAGTGCTCAGTGCTCAGGGTGCTGTGTGCTCAGTGCTCAGGGTGCTGGGTGCTCAGTACTCAGTGTGCTGGGTGCTCAGTCCTCGGGGTGCTGGGTGCTCAGTACTCAGGGTGCTGGGTGCTCAGTACTCAGTGTGCTCGGTGCTCAGTACTCAAGGTGCTGGATGCTCAGTGCTCAGGGTGCTGGGTGCTCAGTCCTCAGGGTGCTCCGTGCTCAGTGCTCAGGGTGCTGGGTGCTCAGTACTCAGGGTGCTCGGTGCTCAGTACTCACGGTTCTCAGTGCTCAGGGTGCTGGGTGCTCAGTACTCAGGGTGCTCAGTGCTCAGTACTCGGTGTGCTGGGTGCTCAGTACTCAGGGTGCTCAGTGCTCAGTACTCGGGGTGCTGGGTGCTCAGTGCTCAGTGTGCTCAGTGCTCAGTGCTCGGGGTGCTGGGTGCTCAGTGCTCGGGGTGCTGGGTGCTCAGTGCTTGGGGTGCTGGGTGCTCAGTACTCAGGGTGCTGTGTGCTCAGTGCTCAGTACTCAGCGTGCTGGGTGCTCAGTGCTCAGTGCTCAGGGTGCTCAGTGCTCAGGGTGCTCAGTGCTCAGGGTGCTGGGTGCTCAGGGTGCTGGGTGCTCAGTGCTCGGGGTGTTGGGTGCTCAGTGTTCAGTGCTCAGGGTGCTGGGTGCTCAGTGCTCAGTGCTCAGGGTGCTGGGTGTTCAGTACTCAGGGTGCTCGGTGCTCAGTGCTCAGGGTGCCGGGTGCTCAGTACTCAGGGTGCTGGGTGCTCAGTGCTTGGTGTGCTGGGTGCTCAGTGCTCAGGGTGATCAGTGCTCAGTACTCAGGGTGCTGGGTGCTCAGTACTCAGGGTGCTGGGTGCTCAGTCCTCAGGGTGCTCAGTTCTCAGGGTTCTCGGTGCTCAGTGCTCAGTACGCAGGGTGCTCAGTACTCAGGGTGCTGGGTGCTCAGTGCTCGGTGTGCTGTGTGCTCAGTACTCAGGGTGCTGGGTGCTCAGTACTCTAGTGCTGGGTGCTCAGTACTCAGGGTGCTGGGTGCTCAGTGCTCAGGGTGCTGGGTGCTCAGTCCTCAGGGTGCTGGGTGCTCAGTACTCAGGGTGTTTGGTGCTCAGTACTCAGGGTGCTCAGTGCTCAGTACTCAGGGTGCTGGTTGCTCAGTGCTCGGGGTGCTTGGTGCTCAGTACTCAGGGTGCTTGGTGCTCAGTACTCAGGGTGCTGGGTGCTCAGTACTCAGGGTGCTGGGTTCTCATTATTGGGGTGCTGGGTGCTCAGTACTCAGGGTGCTGGGTGCTCAGTCCTCGGGGTGCTCCGTGCTCAGTGCTCAGGGTGCTGGGTGCTCAGTACTCAGTGTGCTCGGTGCTCAGTACTCACGGTTCTCAGTGCTCAGGGTGCTGGGTGCTCAGTACTCAGGGTGCTCAGTGCTCAGTACTCGGGGTGCTGGGTGCTCAGTACTCAGGGTGCTCAGTGCTCAGTACTCGGGGTGCTGGGTGCTCAGTGCTCAGTGTGCTCAGTGCTCAGTGCTCGGGGTGCTGGGTGCTCAGTGCTCGGGGCGCTGGGTGCTCAGTGCTCGGGGTGCTGGGTGCTCAGTACTCAGGGTGCTGAGTGCTCAGTGCTCAGTACTCAGCGTGCTGGGTGCTCAGTGCTCAGTGCTCAGGGTGCTCAGTGCTCAGGGTGCTCAGTGCTCAGGGTGCTGGGTGCTCAGGGTGCTGGGTGCTCAGTGCTCGGGGTGTTGGGTGCTCAGTGTTCAGTGCTCAGGGTGCTGGGTGCTCAGTGCTCAGTGCTCAGGGTGCTGGGTGTTCAGTACTCAGGGTGCTCGGTGCTCAGTGCTCAGGGTGCCGGGTGCTCAGTACTCAGGGTGCTGGGTGCTCAGTGCTCGGTGTGCTTGGTGCTCAGTGCTCAGGGTGATCAGTGCTCAGTACTCAGGGTGCTGGGTGCTCAGTACTCAGGGTGCTGGGTGCTCAGTCCTCAGGGTGCTCAGTTCTCAGGGTTCTCGGTGCTCAGTGCTCAGTACGCAGGGTGCTCAGTACTCAGGGTGCTGGGTGCTCAGTGCTCGGGGTGCTTGGTGCTCAGTACTCAGGGTGCTTGGTGCTCAGTACTCAGGGTGCTGGGTGCTCAGTACTCAGGGTGCTGGGTTCTCATTATTGGGGTGCTGGGTGCTCAGTACTCAGGGTGCTGGGTGCTCAGTGCTCAGGGTGCTGGGTGCTCAGTACTCAGGGTGCTGGGTGCTCAGTACTCAGGGTGCTCGGTGCTCAGTACTCAGGGTGCTGGGTGCTCAGTGCTCAGGGTGCTGGGTACTCAGTACTCAGGGTGCTGGGTGCTCAGTACTCAGGGTGCTGGGTGCTCAGTGCTCAGGGTGCTGGTTGCTCAGTGCTCAGGGTGCTGGGTGCTCAGTACTCAGTGTGCTTGGTGCTCAGTGCTCAGGGTGATCGGTGCTCAGTACTCAGGGTGCTGGGTGCTCAGTGCTCAGGGTGCTGGTTGCTCAGTGCTCAGGGTGCTGGGTGCTCAGTACTCAGGGTGCTGGGTGCTCAGTGCTCGGGGTGCTGGGTGCTCAGTGCTCAGGGTGCTGGGTGCTCAGTACTCAGGGTGCTGGGTGCTCAGTGCTCAGGGTGCTATGTGCTCAGTCCTCAGGGTGCTCAGTGCTCAGGGTGCTGGGTGCTCAGTGCTCGGGGTGCACGGTGCTCAGTACTCAGTGTGCTGAGTGCTCAGTACTCAGGGTGCTGGGTGCTCAGTACTCATGGTGCTGGGTGCTCAGTACTCAGGGGGCTGGGTGCTCAGTGCTCAGGGTGCTGGGAGCTCAGTGCTCACGGTGCTGGGTGCACAGTGCTCGGGGTGCTGGGTGCTCAGTGCTCGGGGTGCTGGGTGGTCAGTGCTCAGTGCTAAGGGTGCTGGGTGCTCAGTACCCTGGGTGCTGGGTGCTCAGTACTCAGGGTGCTGGGTGCTCAGTTCTCAGGGTCCTGGGTGCTCAGTACTCTGGGTGTTGGGTGCTCAGTACTCAGGGTGCTGGGTGCTCAGTGCTTGGGGTGCTGGGTGCTCAGTGCTCAGGGTGCTGGGTGCTCAGTGCTCAGTGCTCAGGGTGCTGGGTGCTCAGTACTCAGGGTGCTGGGTGCTCAGTACTCAGGGTGCTGGGTGCTCAGTTC
The DNA here is from genome assembly GCF_018167655.1 of Microtus oregoni. Lineage (NCBI taxonomy): Eukaryota > Metazoa > Chordata > Mammalia > Rodentia > Cricetidae > Microtus > Microtus oregoni. The sequence goes on along the minus strand of NW_024544028.1, from coordinate 3,180,163 downwards.
TCAGGGTGCTGGGTGCTCAGTACTCTGGGTGTTGGGTGCTCAGTACTCAGGGTGCTGGGTGCTCAGTGCTCGGGGTGCTGAGTGCTCAGTGCTCAGGGTGCTGTGTGCTCAGTGCTCAGGGTGCTGTGTGCTCAGTACTCAGGGTGCTGGGTGCTCAGTCCTCGGGGTGCTCCGTGCTCAGTGCTCAGGGTGCTGGGTGCTCAGTGCTCAGGGTGCTCGGTGCTCAGTACTCAAGGTGCTGGATGCTCAGTGCTCAGGGTGCTGGGTGCTCAGTCCCCGGGGTGCTCCGTGCTCAGTGCTCAGGGTGCTGGGTGCTCAGTACTCAGGGTGCTGGGTGCTCAGTACTCACGGTTCTCAGTGCTCAGGGTGCTGGGTGCTCAGTACTCAGGGTGCTCAGTGCTCAGTACTCGGGGTGCTGGGTGCTCAGTACTCATTGTGCTCAGTGCTCAGTACTCGGGGTGCTGGGTGCTCAGTGCTCAGTGTGCTCAGTGCTCAGTGCTCGGGGCGCTGGGTGCTCAGTGCTCGGGGCGCTGGGTGCTCAGTGCTCGGGGTGCTGGGTGCTCAGTACTCAGGGTGCTGTGTGCTCAGTGCTCAGTACTCAGCGTGCTGGGTGCTCAGTGCTCAGTGCTCAGGGTGCTCAGTGCTCAGGGTGCTCAGTGCTCAGGGTGCTGGGTGCTCAGGGTGCTGGGTGCTCAGTGCTCGGGGTGCTGGGTGCTCAGTGCTCAGTGCTCAGGGTGCTGGGTGCTCAGTGCTCAGTGCTCAGGGTGCTGGGTGTTCAGTACTTAGGGTGCTCGGTGCTCAGTGCTCAGGGTGCTGGGTGCTCAGTACTCAGGGTGCTGGGTGCTCAGTGCTCGGTGTGCTGGGTGCTCAGGGCTCAGGGTGATCAGTGCTCAGTACTCAGGGTGCTTGGTGCTCAGTACTCAGGGTGCTGGGTGCTCAGTCCTCAGGGTGCTCAGTTCTCAGGGTGCTCAGTGCTCAGTACTCAGGGTGCTCAGTACTCAGGGTGCTGGGTGCTCAGTGCTCGGGGTGCTGGGTGCTCAGTACTCAGGGTGCTGGGTGCTCAGTACTCGGGGTGCTGGGTGCTCAGTACTCAGGGTGCTGGGTGCTCAGTGCTCGGGGTGCTGGGTGCTCAGTGCTCAGGGTGATCGGTGCTCAGTGCTCAGGGTGCTGGGTGCTCAGTCCTCCGGGTGCTCAGTGCTCAGGGTGCTGGGTGCTCAGTGCTCGGGGTGCTCGGTGCTCAGTACTCAGGGTGCTGAGTGCTCAGTACTCAGAGTGCTGGGTGCTCAGTACTCAGGGTGCTTGGTGCTCAGTACTCAGGGTGCTGGGTGCTCAGTGTTCAGGGTGCTGGGTGCTCAGTGCTCAGCGTGCTGGGTGCTCAGTGCTCGGGGTGCTGGGTGCTCAGGGCTGTGGTGCTGGGTGCTCAGTGCTCAGTGCTCAGGGTGCTGGGTGCTCAGTGCTCAGTGCTCAGGGTGCTGGTTGCTCAGTACTCAGGGTGCTGGGTGCTCAGTACTCAGGGTGCTGGGTTCTCAGTGCTCAGGGTGCTCTGTGCTCAGTACTCAGGGTGCTGGGTGCTCAGTGCTCTGGGTGCTGCGTGCTCAGTGCTCAGGGTGCTGGGTGCTCAGTGCTCAGGGTGCTGGGTGCTCAGTACTCAGGGTGCTGGGTGCTCAGTGCTCGGGGCGCTCGGTGCTCAGTACTCAAGGTGCTGGGTGCTCAGTGCTCAGGGTGCTGGGTACTCAGTCCTCGGGGTGCTCCGTGCTCAGTGATCAGGGTGCTGGGTGCTCAGTACTCAGGGTGCTCGGTGCTCAGTACTCAGGGTTCTCAGTGCTCAGTACTAACGGTGCTGGGTGCTCAGTACTCAGGGTGCTGGGTGCTCAGTGCTCAGGGTGCTGGGTGCTCAGTCCTCAGGGTGCTGGGTGCTCAGTACTCAGGGTGTTTGGTGCTCAGTACTCAGGGTGCTCAGTGCTCAGTACTCAGGGTGCTGGTTGCTCAGTGCTCGGGGTGCTCGGTTCTCAGTACTCAGGGTGCTTGGTGCTCAGTACTCAGGGTGCTGGATGCTCAGTACTCAGGGTGCTGGGTTCTCATTATTGGGGTGCTGGGTGCTCAGTACTCAGGGTGCTGGGTGCTCAGTATTCAGGGTGCTCGGTGCTCAGTACTCAGGGTGCTGGTTGCTCAGTGCTCAGGGTGCTGGGTACTCAGTACTCAGGGTGCTGGGTGCTCAGTGCTCAGGGGGCTGGGTGCTCAGTACTCAGGGTGCTGGGTGCTCAGTGCTCAGGGTGCTGGGTGCTCAGTGCTCAGGGTGCTGGGTGCTCAGTACTCAGGGTGCTGGGTGCTCAGTGCTCAGGGTGCTGGGTGCTCAGTGCTCAGGGTGCTGGGTGCTCAGTACTCAGGGTGCTGGGTGCTCAGTGCTCAGGGTGATCGGTGCTCAGTACTCAGGGTGCTGGGTGCTCAGTGCTCAGGGTGCTGGGTGCTCAGTGCTCAGGGTGCTGGGTGCTCAGTACTCAGGGTGCTAGGTGCTCAGTGCTCGGGGTGCTGTGTGCTCAGTGCTCAGGGTGATCGGTGCTCAGTACTCAGGGTGCTGGGTGCTCAGTGCTCAGGGTGCTGGGTGCTCAGTCCTCAGGGAGCTCAGTGCTCAGGGGGCTGGGTGCTCAGTGCTCGGGTTGCACGGTGCTCAGTACTCAGTGTGCTGAGTGCTCAGTAGTCAGGGTGCTGGGTGCTCAGTACTCATGGTGCTGGGTGCTCAGTACTCAGGGTGCTGGGTGCTCAGTTCTCAGGGTGCTGGGTGCTCAGTACTCTGGGTGTTGGGTGCTCAGTACTCAGGGTGCTGGGTGCTCAGTGCTTGGGGTGCTGGGTGCTCAGTGCTCAGGGTGCTGGGTGCTCAGTGCTCAGTGCTCAGGGTGCTGGGTGCTCAGTACTCAGGGTGCTGGGTGCTCAGTACTCAGGGTGCTGGGTGCTCAGTTCTCAGGGTGCTGGGTGCTCAGTACTCTGGGTGTTGGGTGCTCAGTACTCAGGGTGCTGGGTGCTCAGTGCTCGGGGTGCTGAGTGCTCAGTGCTCAGGGTGCTGTGTGCTCAGTGCTCAGGGTGCTGGGTGCTCAGTACTCAGGGTGCTGGGTGCTCAGTCCTCGGGGTGCTCCGTGCTCAGTGCTCAGGGTGCTGGGTGCTCAGTACTCAGTGTGCTCGGTGCTCAGTACTCAAGGTGCTGGATGCTCAGTGCTCAGGGTGCTGGGTGCTCAGTCCTCAGGGTGCTCCGTGCTCAGTGCTCAGGGTGCTGGGTGCTCAGTACTCAGGGTGCTCGGTGCTCAGTACTCATGGTTCTCAGTGCTCAGGGTGCTGGGTGCTCAGTACTCAGGGTGCTCAGTGCTCAGTACTCGGGGTGCTGGGTGCTCAGTACTCAGGGTGCTCAGTGCTCAGTACTCGGGGTGCTGGGTGCTCAGTGCTCAGTGTGCTCAGTGCTCAGTGCTCGGGGTGCTGGGTGCTCAGTGCTCGGGGCGCTGGGTGCTCAGTGCTCGGGGTGCTGGGTGCTCAGTACTCAGGGTGCTGTGTGCTCAGTGCTCAGTACTCAGCGTGCTGGGTGCTCAGTGCTCAGTGCTCAGGGTGCTCAGTGCTCAGGGTGCTCAGTGCTCAGGGTGCTGGGTGCTCAGGGTGCTGGGTGCTCAGTGCTCGGGGTGTTGGGTGCTCAGTGTTCAGTGCTCAGGGTGCTGGGTGCTCAGTGCTCAGTGCTCAGGGTGCTGGGTGTTCAGTACTCAGGGTGCTCGGTGCTCAGTGCTCAGGGTGCCGGGTGCTCAGTACTCAGGGTGCTGGGTGCTCAGTGCTCGGTGTGCTGGGTGCTCAGTGCTCAGGGTGATCAGTGCTCAGTACTCAGGGTGCTGGGTGCTCAGTACTCAGGGTGCTGGGTGCTCAGTCCTCAGGGTGCTCAGTTCTCAGGGTTCTCGGTGCTCAGTGCTCAGTACGCAGGGTGCTCAGTACTCAGGGTGCTGGGTGCTCAGTACTCAGGGTGCTCGGTGCTCAGTGCTCAGGGTGCTGGGTGCTCAGTACTCAGGGTGCTGGGTGCTCAGTGCTCAGGGTGCTGGGTGCTCAGTGCTCAGGGTGCTGGGTGCTCAGTACTCAGGGTGCTGGGTGCTCAGTGCTCAGGGTGATCGGTGCTCAGTACTCAGGGTGCTGGGTGCTCAGTGCTCAGGGTGCTGGGTGCTCAGTGCTCGGGGTGCTGGGTGCTCAGTACTCAGGGTGCTGTGTGCTCAGTGCTCAGTACTCAGCGTGCTGGGTGCTCAGTGCTCAGTGCTCAGGGTGCTCAGTGCTCAGGGTGCTCAGTGCTCAGGGTGCTGGGTGCTCAGGGTGCTGGGTGCTCAGTGCTCGGGGTGTTGGGTGCTCAGTGTTCAGTGCTCAGGGTGCTGGGTGCTCAGTGCTCAGTGCTCAGGGTGCTGGGTGTTCAGTACTCAGGGTGCTCGGTGCTCAGTGCTCAGGGTGCCGGGTGCTCAGTACTCAGTGTGCTGGGTGCTCAGTGCTCGGTGTGCTGGGTGCTCAGTGCTCAGGGTGATCAGTGCTCAGTGCTCAGGGTGATCGGTGCTCAGTACTCAGGGTGCTGGGTGCTCAGTGCTCAGGGTGCTGGGTGCTCAGTCCTCAGGGAGCTCAGTGCTCAGGGTGCTGGGTGCTCAGTGCTCGGGTTGCACGGTGCTCAGTACTCAGTGTGCTGAGTGCTCAGTAGTCAGGGTGCTGGGTGCTCAGTACTCATGGTGCTGGGTGCTCAGTACTCAGGGGGCTGGGTGCTCAGTGCTCAGGGTGCTGGGTGCTCAGTGCTCAGGTTGCTGGGTGCTCAGTGCTCGGGGTGCTGGGTGCTCAGTGCTCGGGGTGCTGGGTGGTCAGTGCTCAGTGTTCAGTGTGCTGGGTGCTCAGTACTCAGGGTGCTGGGTGCTCAGTACTCAGGGTGCTGGGTGCTCAGTTCTCAGGGTGCTGGGTGCTCAGTACTCTGGGTGTTGGGTGCTCAGTACTCAGGGTGCTGGGTGCTCAGTGCTTGGGGTGCTGGGTGCTCAGTGCTCAGGGTGCTGGGTGCTCAGTGCTCAGGGTGCTGGGTGCTCAGTACTCAGGGTGCTGGGTGCTCAGTACTCAGGGTGCTGGGTGCTCAGTTCTCAGGGTGCTGGGTGCTCAGTACTCTGGGTGTTGGGTGCTCAGTACTCAGGGTGCTGGGTGCTCAGTGCTCGGGGTGCTGAGTGCTCAGTGCTCAGGGTGCTGTGTGCTCAGTGCTCAGGGTGCTGGGTGCTCAGTACTCAGGGTGCTGGGTGCTCAGTCCTCGGGGTGCTCCGTGCTCAGTGCTCAGGGTGCTGGATGCTCAGTACTCAGTGTGCTCGGTGCTCAGTACTCAAGGTGCTGGATGCTCAGTGCTCAGGGTGCTGGGTGCTCAGTCCTCAGGGTGCTCCGTGCTCAGTGCTCAGGGTGCTGGGTGCTCAGTACTCAGGGTGCTCGGTGCTCAGTACTCATGGTTCTCAGTGCTCAGGGTGCTGGGTGCTCAGTACTCAGGGTGCTCAGTGCTCAGTACTCGGGGTGCTGGGTGCTCAGTACTCAGGGTGCTCAGTGCTCAGTACTCGGGGTGCTGGGTGCTCAGTGCTCAGTGTGCTCAGTGCTCAGTGCTCGGGGTGCTGGGTGCTCAGTGCTCGGGGCGCTGGGTGCTCAGTGCTCGGGGTGCTATGTGCTCAGTACTCAGGGTGCTGTGTGCTCAGTGCTCAGTACTCAGCGTGCTGGGTGCTCAGTGCTCAGTGCTCAGGGTGCTAAGTGCTCAGGGTGCTCAGTGCTCAGGGTGCTGGGTGCTCAGGGTGCTGGGTGCTCAGTGCTCGGGGTGTTGGGTGCTCAGTGTTCAGTGCTCAGGGTGCTGGGTGCTCAGTGCTCAGTGCTCAGGGTGCTGGGTGTTCAGTACTCAGGGTGCTCGGTGCTCAGTGCTCAGGGTGCCGGGTGCTCAGTACTCAGGGTGCTGGGTGCTCAGTGCTCGGTGTGCTGGGTGCTCAGTGCTCAGGGTGATCAGTGCTCAGTACTCAGGGTGCTGGGTGCTCAGTACTCAGGGTGCTGGGTGCTCAGTCCTCAGGGTGCTCAGTTCTCAGGGTTCTCGGTGCTCAGTGCTCAGTACGCAGGGTGCTCAGTACTCAGGGTGCTGGGTGCTCAGTGCTCGGTGTGCTGGGTGCTCAGTACTCAGGGTGCTGGGTGCTCAGTACTCTAGTGCTGGGTGCTCAGTACTCAGGGTGCTGGGTGCTCAGTGCTCAGGGTGCTGGGTGCTCAGTCCTCAGGGTGCTGGGTGCTCAGTACTCAGGGTGTTTGGTGCTCAGTACTCAGGGTGCTCAGTGCTCAGTACTCAGGGTGCTGGTTGCTCAGTGCTCGGGGTGCTTGGTGCTCAGTACTCAGGGTGCTTGGTGCTCAGTACTCAGGGTGCTGGGTGCTCAGTACTCAGGGTGCTGGGTTCTCATTATTGGGGTGCTGGGTGCTCAGTACTCAGGGTGCTGGGTGCTCAGTGCTCAGGGTGCTGGGTGCTCAGTACTCAGGGTGCTGGGTGCTCAGTACTCAGGGTGCTCGGTGCTCAGTACTCAGGGTGCTGGGTGCTCAGTGCTCAGGGTGCTGGGTACTCAGTACTCAGGGTGCTGGGTGCTCAGTACTCAGGGTGCTGGGTGCTCAGTGCTCAGGGTGCTGGGTGCTCAGTGCTCAGGGTGCTGGGTGCTCAGTACTCAGGGTGCTGGGTGCTCAGTGCTCAGGGTGATCGGTGCTCAGTACTCAGGGTGCTGGGTGCTCAGTGCTCAGGGTGCTGGGTGCTCAGTGCTCAGGGTGCTGGGTGCTCAGTACTCAGGGTGCTGGGTGCTCAGTGCTCGGGGTGCTGGGTGCTCAGTGCTCAGGGTGATCGGTGCTCAGTACTCAGGGTGCTGGGTGCTCAGTGCTCAGGGTGCTGGGTGCTCAGTCCTCAGGGTGCTCAGTGCTCAGGGTGCTGGGTGCTCAGTGCTCGGGGTGCACGGTGCTCAGTACTCAGTGTGCTGAGTGCTCAGTACTCAGGGTGCTGGGTGCTCAGTACTCATGTTGCTGGGTGCTCAGTACTCAGGGGGCTGGGTGCTCAGTGCTCAGGGTGCTGGGAGCTCAGTGCTCACGGTGCTGGGTGCTCAGTGCTCGGGGTGCTGGGTGCTCAGTGCTCGTGGTGCTGGGTGGTCAGTGCTCAGTGCTCAGGGTGCTGGGTGCTCAGTACCCTGGGTGCTGGGTGCTCAGTACTCAGGGTGCTGGGTGCTCAGTTCTCAGGGTCCTGGGTGCTCAGTACTCTGGGTGTTGGGTGCTCAGTACTCAGGGTGCTGGGTGCTCAGTGCTTGGGGTGCTGGGTGCTCAGTGCTCAGGGTGTTGGGTGCTCAGTACTCAGGGTGCTGGGTGCTCAGTACTCTGGGTGCTCAGTGCTCAGTGCTCAGGGTGCTGGGTGCTCAGTACTCAGGGTGCTGGGTGCTCAGTACTCAGGGTGCTGGGTGCTCAGTTCTCAGGGTGCTGGGTGCTCAGTACTCTGGGTGTTGGGTGCTCAGTACTCAGGGTGCTGGGTGCTCAGTGCTCGGGGTGCTGAGTGCTCAGTGCTCAGGGTGCTGTGTGCTCAGTGCTCAGGGTGCTGGGTGCTCAGTACTCAGGGTGCTGGGTGCTCAGTCCTCGGGGTGCTCCGTGCTCAGTGCTCAGGGTGCTGGGTGCTCAGTGCTCAGGGTGCTCGGTGCTCAGTACTCAAGGTGCTGGATGCTCAGTGCTCAGGGTGCTGGGTGCTCAGTCCCCGGGGTGCTCCGTGCTCAGTGCTCAGGGTGCTGGGTGCTCAGTACTCAGGGTGCTGGGTGCTCAGTACTCACGGTTCTCAGTGCTCAGGGTGCTGGGTGCTCAGTACTCAGGGTGCTCAGTGCTCAGTACTCGGGGTGCTGGGTGCTCAGTACTCAGGGTGCTCAGTGCTCAGTACTCGGGGTGCTGGGTGCTCAGTGCTCAGTGTGCTCAGTGCTCAGTGCTCGGGGTGCTGGGTGCTCAGTGCTCGGGGCGCTGGGTGCTCAGTGCTCGGGGTGCTGGGTGCTCAGTACTCAGGGTGCTGTGTGCTCAGTGCTCAGTACTCAGCGTGCTGGGTGCTCAGTGCTCAGTGCTCAGGGTGCTCAGTGCTCAGGGTGCTCAGTGCTCAGGGTGCTGGGTGCTCAGGGTGCTGGGTGCTCAGTGCTCGGGGTGCTGGGTGCTCAGTGCTCAGGGTGCTGGGTGCTCAGTGCTCAGTGCTCAGGGTGCTGGGTGTTCAGTACTCAGGGTGCTCGGTGCTCAGTGCTCAGGGTGCTGGGTGCTCAGTACTCAGGGTGCTGGGTGCTCAGTGCTCGGTGTGCTGGGTGCTCAGTGCTCAGGGTGATCAGTGCTCAGTACTCAGGGTGCTGGGTGCTCAGTACTCAGGGTGCTGGGTGCTCAGTCCTCAGGGTGCTCAGTTCTCAGGGTGCTCAGTGCTCAGTACTCAGGGTGCTCAGTACTCAGGGTGCTGGGAGCTCAGTGCTCGGGGTGCTGGGTGCTCAGTACTCAGGGTGCTGGGTGCTCAGTACTCGGGGTGCTGGGTGCTCAGTACTCAGGGTGCTGGGTGCTCAGTGCTCGGGGTGCTGGGTGCTCAGTGCTCAGGGTGATCGGTGCTCAGTGCTCAGGGTGCTGGGTGCTCAGTCCTCCGGGTGCTCAGTGCTCAGGGTGCTGGGTGCTCAGTGCTCGGGGTGCTCGGTGCTCAGTACTCAGGGTGCTGAGTGCTCAGTACTCAGGGTGCTGGGTGCTCAGTACTCAGGGTGCTTGGTGCTCAGTACTCAGGGTGCTGGGTGCTCAGTGTTCAGGGTGCTGGGTGCTCAGTGCTCAGCGTGCTGGGTGCTCAGTGCTCGGGGTGCTGGGTGCTCAGGGCTGTGGTGCTGGGTGCTCAGTGCTCAGTGCTCAGGGTGCTGGGTGCTCAGTGCTCAATGCTCAGGGTGCTGGTTGCTCAGTACTCAGGGTGCTGGGTGCTCAGTACTCAGGGTGCTGGGTTCTCAGTGCTCAGGGTGCTCTGTGCTCAGTACTCAGGGTGCTGGGTGCTCAGTGCTCTGGGTGCTGCGTGCTCAGTGCTCAGGGTGCTGGGTGCTCAGTGCTCAGGGTGCTGGGTGCTCAGTACTCAGGGTGCTGGGTGCTCAGTGCTCGGGGCGCTCGGTGCTCAGTACTCAAGGTGCTGGGTGCTCAGTGCTCAGGGTGCTGGGTACTCAGTCCTCGGGGTGCTCCGTGCTCAGTGATCAGGGTGCTGGGTGCTCAGTACTCAGGGTGCTCGGTGCTCAGTACTCAGGGTTCTCAGTGCTCAGTACTAACGGTGCTGGGTGCTCAGTGCTCAGGGTGCTGGGTTCTCAGTGCTCAGTGTGCTGGGTGCTCAGTACTCAGGGTGCTGGGTGCTCAGTGCTCAGGGTGATCGGTGCTCAGTACTCAGGGTGCTCAGTGCTCAGGGTGCTGGGTGCTCAGTGCTCAGGGTGCTGGGTGCTCAGTACTCAGGGTGCTGGGTGCTCAGTGCTCGGGGTGCTGGGTGCTCAGTGCTCAGGGTGATCGGTGCTCAGTACTCAGGGTGCTGGGTGCTCAGTGCTCAGGGTGCTGGGTGCTCAGTCCTCAGGGTGCTCAGTGCTCAGGGTGCTGGGTGCTCAGTGCTCGGGGTGCACGGTGCTCAGTACTCAGTGTGCTGAGTGCTCAGTACTCAGGGTGCTGGGTGCTCAGTACTCATGGTGCTGGGTGCTCAGTACTCAGGGGGCTGGGTGCACAGTACTCAGGGTGCTGGGTGCTCAGTGCTCAGGGTGCTGGGTGCTCAGTGCTCGGGGTGCTGGGTGCTCAGTGCTCGGGGTGCTGGGTGGTCAGTGCTCATTGCTCAGGGTGCTGGGTGCTCAGTACTCAGGGTGCTGGGTGCTAAGTACTCAGGGTGCTGGGTGCTCAGTTCTCAGGGTGCTGGGTGCTCAGTACTCTGGGTGTTGGGTGCTCAGTACTCAGGGTGCTGGGTGCTCAGTGCTTGGGGTGCTGGGTGCTCAGTGCTCAGGGTGCTGGGTGCTCAGTGCTCAGTGCTCAGGGTGCTGGGTCCTCAGTACTCAGGGTGCTGGGTGCTCAGTACTCAGGGTGCTGGGTGCTCAGTGCTCAGAGTGCTGGGTGCTCAGTACTCTGGGTGTTGGGTGCTCAGTACTCAGGGTGCTGGGTGCTCAGTGCTCAGGGTGCTGGGTGCTTAGTGCTCGGGGTGCTGCGTGCTCAGGGCTGTGGTGCTGGGTGCTCAGTGCTCAGTGCTCAGGGTGCTGGGTGCTCAGTGCTCAGGGTGCTGGTTGCTCAGTACTCAGGGTGCTGGGTGCTCAGTACTCAGGGTGCTGAGTTCTCAGTGCTCAGGGTGCTCTGTGCTCAGTACTCAGGGTGCTGGGTGCTCAGTGCTCAGGGTGCTGCGTGCTCAGTGCTCAGGGTGCTGGGTGCTCAGTGCTCAGGGTGATGGGTGCTCAGTACTCAGGGTGCTGGGTGCTCAGTGCTCGGGGCGCTCGGTGCTCAGTACTCAAGGTGCTGGGTGCTCAGTGCTCAGCGTGCAGGGTACTCATTCCTCGGGGTGCTCCGTGCTCAGTGATCAGGGTGCTGGGTGCTCAGTACTCAGGGTGCTCGGTGCTCAGTACTCAGGGTTCTCAGTGCTCAGTACTCAGGGTGCTGGGTGCTCAGTGCTCAGGGTGCTGGGTGCTCAGTACTCAGGGTGCTGAGTGCTCAGTACTCGGGGTGCTTGGTGCTCAGTACTCAGGGTGCTCAGTGCTCAGTACTCAGGGTGCTGGGTGCTCAGTGCTCAGGGTGCTCAGTGCTCAGTGCTCGGGGTGCTGGGTGCTCAGTGCTTGGTGCGCTGGGTGCTCAGTGCTCGGGGTGCTGGGTGCTCAGTACTCGGCGTGCTGGGTGCTCAGTGCTCAGCGTGCTCAGTGCTCAGTACTCAGTGCTCAGGGTGCTCAGTGCTCAGTGCTCAGGGTGCTGGGTGTTCAGTACTCAGGGTGCTGGGTGCTCAGTACTCAGGGTGCTGGGTTCTCAGTGCTCAGGGTGCTGGGTGCTCAGTACTCTGGGTGTTGGGTGCTCAGTATTCAGGGTGCTATGTGCTCCGTGCTCGGGGTGCTGGGTGCTCATTGCTCAGGGTGCTGGGTGCTCAGTGCTCAGGGTGCTGGGTTCTCAGTACTCAGGGTGCTGGGTGCTTAGTGCTCGAGGTGCTCGGTGCTCAGTACTCAAGGTGCTGCGTGATCAGTCCTCAGGGTTCTGGGTGCTCAGTGCTCAGTGTGCTCAGTGCTCAGTGCTCGGGGTGCTGGGTACTCAGGGCTCGGGGCGCTGGGTGCTCAGTGCTCGGGGTGCTGGGTGCTCAGTACTCAGGGTGCTGTGTGCTTAGTGCTCAGTACTCAGCGTGCTGGGAGCTCAGTGCTCAGAGTGTTGGGTTCTCAGTACTCAGGGTGCTGGGTGCTCAGTGCTCAGTGCTCAGGGTGCTCAGTGCTCAGGGTGCTCAGTGCTCAGGGTGCTGGGTGCTCAGGGTGCTGGGTGCTCAGTGCTCGGGGTGCTGGGTGCTCAGTGCTCAGTGCTCAGGGTGCTGGGTGTTCAGTACTCAGGGTGCTCGGTGCTCAGTGCTCAGTGTGTTGGGTGCTCAGTACTCAGGGTGCTCGGTGCTCAGTGCTCTGTACTCAGGGTGCTCAGTACACAGGGTGCTGGGTGCTCAGTGCTCGGTGTGCTGGGTGCTCAGTACTCAGGGTGCTGGGTGCTCAGTACTCGGGGTGCTGGGTGCTCAGTACTCAGGGTGCTGTGTGCTCAGTGCTCGGGGTGCTGGGTGCTCAGTGCTCAGGGTGATCGGTGCTCAGTGCTCAGGGTGCTGGGTGCTCAGTCCTCCGGGTGCTCAGTGCTCAGGGTGCTGGGTGCTCAGTGCTCGGGTGCTCGGTGCTCAGTACTCAGGGTGATCGGTGCTCCGTGCTCAGGGTGCTGGGTGCTCAGTGCTCAGTGCTCAGGGTGCTGGTTGCTCAGTACTCAGGGTGCTGGGTGCTTAGTACTCAGGGTGCTGTGTGCTCAGTGCTCAGGGTGCTCTGTGCTCAGTACTCAGGGTGCTGGGTGCTCAGTGCTCGGGGTGCTCCGTGCTCAGTGATCAGGGTGCTGGGTGCTCAGTACTCAGGGTGCTGGGTGCTCAGTAATCAGGGTGCTCAGTGCTCAGTACTCGGGGTGCTGGGTGCTCAGTACTCAGGGTGCTCAGTGCTCAGTACTCGGGGTGCTGGGTGCTCAGTTCTCAGTGTGCTCAGTGCTCAGTGCTCGGGGTGCTGGGTGCTCAGTGCTCGGGGCGCTGGGTGCTCAGTGCTCGGGTGCTGGGTGCTCAGTACTCAGGGTGCTGTGTGCTCAGTGCTCAGTACTCAGTGTGCTGGGTGCTCAGTGCTCAGAGTGTTGGGTGCTCAGTACTCAGGGTGCTGGGTGCTCAGTGCTCAGTGCTCAGGGTGCTCAGTGCTCAGGGTGCTCAGTGCTCAGGGTGCTGGGTGCTCAGGGTGCTGGGTGCTCAGTGCTCGGGGTGCTGGGTGCTCAGTGCTCAGTGCTCAGGGTGCTGGGTGCTCAGTGCTCAGTGCTCAGGGTGCTCAGTGCTCAGTGCTCGGGGTGCTGGGTGCTCAGTGCTCGGGGCGCTGGGTGCTCAGTGCTCGGGGTGCTGGGTGCTCAGTACTCGGGGTGCTGGGTGCTCAGTGCTCAGGGTGCTGGGTTCTCAGTACTCAGGTTGCTGGGTGCTTAGTGCTCGAGGTGCTCGGTGCTCAGTACTCAAGGTGCTGGGTGCTCAGTCCTCAGGGTGCTGGGTGCTCAGTGCTCAGTGTGCTCAGTGCTCTGTGCTCGGGGTGCTGGGTGCTCAGTGCTCGGGGCGCTGGGTGCTCAGTGCTCGGGGTGCTGGGTGCTCAGTACTCAGGGTGCTGTGTGCTTAGTGCTCAGTACTCAGCGTGCTGGGTGCTCAGTGCTCAGAGTGTTGGGTGCTCAGTACTCAGGGTGCTGGGTGCTCAGTGCTCAGTGCTCAGGGTGCTCAGTGCTCAGGGTGCTCAGTGCTCAGGGTGCTGGGTGCTCAGGGTGCTGGGTGCTCAGTGCTCGGGGTGCTGGGTGCTCAGTGCTCAGTGCTCAGTGTGCTGGGTGCTCAGTGCTCAGTGCTCAGGGTGCTGGGTGTTCAGTACTCAGGGTGCTCGGTGCTCAGTGCTCAGAGTGTTGGGTGCTCAGTACTCAGGGTGCTCGGTGCTCAGTGCCCTGTACTCGGGGTGCTCAGTACACAGGGTGCTGAGTGCTCAGTGCTCGGTGTGCTGGGTGCTCAGTACTCTGGGTGTTGGGTGCTCAGTACTCAGGGTTCTGGGTGCTCCGTGCTCGGGGTGCTGGGTGCTCAGTGCTCAGGGTGCTGGGTGCTCAGTGCTCAGGGTGCTGGGTGCTCAGTACTCAGGGTGCTGGGTGCTTAGTGCTCGAGGTGCTCGGTGCTCAGTACTCAAGGTGCTGGGTTCTAAGTGCTCAGCGTGCTGGGTGATCAGTACTCGGGGTGCTCCGTGCTCAGGGTGCTGGGTGCTGAGTGCTCAGGGTGCTGGGTGCTCAGTGCTCGGGGTGCTCGGTGCTCAGTGCTCAGGGTCCTGGGTGCTCAGTACTCAGGGTCCTGGGTGCTTAGTACCCAGGGTGCTCAGTGCTCAGTACACAGGGTGCTGGGTGCTCAGTGCTCGGGGTGCTGGGTGCTCAGTGCTCAGTACTCAGGGTGCTGGGTGCTCAGTGCTCGGGGTGCTGGGTGCTCAGTACTCTGCGTGCTGGGTGCTCAGTACTCAGGGTGCTGGGTGCTCAGTGCTCAGGGTGCTGGGTGCTCAGTGCTCAGGGTGCTGGGTGCTCAGTGAACGGGGTGCTGGGTGCTCAGTACTCAGGGTGCTCAGTGTTCGGGGAGCTCGGTGCTCAGTACTCAGGGTGCTGGGTGCTCAGTACTCAGTACTCGGGGTGCTGGGTGCTCAGTAATCAGGGTGCTGGGTGCTCAGTAGTCAGGGTGCTGGGAGATCATTCTCGGGGTGCTGGGTGCTCAGTGCTCGGGGTGCTGGGTGCTCAGTACTCAGGGTGCTGGGGGCTCAGTACTCAGGGTGCTGGGTGCTCAGTACTCAGGGTGCTCGGTTCTCAGTACTCAGGGTGCTGGGTGCTCATTCTCGGGGTGCTGGGTGTTCAATGCTCATGGTGCTGGGTGCTCAGTAATCAGGGTGCTGGGGGCTCAGTACTCAGGGTGCTGTGTGCTCAGTACTCAGGGTGATCTGTTCTCAGTACTCAGGTTGCTGGGTGCTGAGTGCTCGGGGTGCTGGGTGCTCAGTACTCGGGGTGCTCAGTGCTCAGTACTCAGGGTGCTGGGTGCTCAGTACTCAGTGCTCGGGGTGCTCGGTGCTCAGTGCTCAGGGTCCTGGGTGCTCAGTACTCAGGGTCCTGGGTGCTTAGTACCCAGGGTGCTCAGTGCTCAGTACACAGGTTGCTGGGTGCTCAGTGCTCGGGGTGCTGGGTGCTCAGTGCTCAGTACTCAGGGTGCTGGGTGCTCAGTGCTCGGGGTGCTGGGTGCTCAGTACTCTGCGTGCTGGGTGCTCAGTACTCAGGGTGCTGGGTGCTCAGTGCTCAGGGTGCTGGGTGCTCAGTGCTCAGGGTGCTGGGTGCTCAGTGAACGGGGTGCTGGGTGCTCAGTACTCAGGGTGCTCAGTGTTCGGGGAGCTCGGTGCTCAGTACTCAGGGTGCTGGGTGCTCAGTGCTTGGTGCGCTGGGTGCTCAGTGCTCGGGGTGCTGGGTGCTCAGTACTCGGCGTGCTGGGTGCTCAGTGCTCAGGGTGCTCAGTGCTCAGTACTCAGTGCTCAGGGTGCTCAGTGCTCAGTGCTCAGGGTGCTGGGTGTTCAGTACTCAGGGTGCTGGGTGCTCAGTACTCAGGGTGCTGGGTGCTCAGTGCTCAGGGTGCTGGGTGCTCAGTACTCTGGGAGTTGGGTGCTCAGTATTCAGGGTGCTATGTGCTCCGTGCTCGGGGTGCTGGGTGCTCATTGCTCAGGGTGCTGGTTGCTCAGTGCTCAGGGTGCTGGGTTCTCAGTACTCAGGGTGCTGGGTGCTTAGTGCTCGAGGTGCTCGGTGCTCAGTACTCAAGGTGCTGGGTGATCAGTCCTCAGGGTTCTGGGTGCTCAGTGCTCAGTGTGCTCAGTGCTCAGTGCTCGGGGTGCTGGGTACTCAGGGCTCGGGGCGCTGGGTGCTCAGTGCTCGGGGTGCTGGGTGCTCAGTACTCAGGGTGCTGTGTGCTTAGTGCTCAGTACTCAGCGTGCTGGGAGCTCAGTGCTCAGAGTGTTGGGTGCTCAGTACTCAGGGTGCAGGGTGCTCAGTGCTCAGTGCTCAGGGTGCTCAGTGCTCAGGGTGCTCAGTGCTCAGGGTGCTGGGTGCTCAGGGTGCTGGGTGCTCAGTGATCGGGGTGCTGGGTGCTCAGTGCTCAGTGCTCAGGGTGCTGGGTGTTCAGTACTCAGGGTGCTCGGTGCTCAGTGCTCTGTACTCAGGGTGCTCAGTACACAGGGTGCTGGGTGCTCAGTGCTCGGTGTGCTGGGTGCTCAGTACTCAGGGTGCTGGGTGCTCAGTACTCGGGGTGCTGGGTGCTCAGTACTCAGGGTGCTGTGTGCTCAGTGCTCGGGGTGCTGGGTGCTCAGTGCTCAGGGTGATCGGTGCTCAGTGCTCAGGGTGCTGGGTGCTCAGTCCTCCGGGTGCTCAGTGCTCAGGGTGCTGGGTGCTCAGTGCTCGGGTGCTCGGTGCTCAGTACTCAGGGTGATCGGTGCTCAGTGCTCAGGGTGCTGGGTGCTCAGTGCTCAGTGCTCAGGGTGCTGGTTGCTCAGTACTCAGGGTGCTGGGTGCTCAGTACTCAGGGTGCTGTGTGCTCAGTGCTCAGGGTGCTCTGTGCTCAGTACTCAGGGTGCTGGGTGCTCAGTGCTCGGGGTGCTCCGTGCTCAGTGATCAGGGTGCTGGGTGCTCAGTACTCAGGGTGCTGGGTGCTCAGTACTCAGGGTGCTCAGTGCTCAGTACTCGGGGTGCTGGGTGCTCAGTACTCAGGGTGCTCAGTGCTCAGTACTCGGGGTGCTGGGTGCTCAGTGCTCAGTGTGCTCAGTGCTCAGTGCTCGGGGTGCTGGGTGCTCAGTGCTCGGGGCGCTGGGTGCTCAGTGCTCGGGTGCTGGGTGCTCAGTACTCAGGTTGCTGTGTGCTCAGTGCTCAGTACTCAGCGTGCTGGGTGCTCAGTGCTCAGAGTGTTGGGTGCTCAGTACTCAGGGTGCTGGGTGCTCAGTGCTCAGTGCTCAGGGTGCTCAGTGCTCAGGGTGCTCAGTGCTCAGGGTGCTGGGTGCTCAGGGTGCTGGGTGCTCAGTGCTCGGGGTGCTGGGTGCTCAGTGCTCAGTGCTCAGGGTGCTGGGTGCTCAGTGCTCAGTGCTCAGGGTGCTGGGTGTTCAGTACTCAGGGTGCTCGGTGCTCAGTGCTCAGGGTGCTGGGTGCTCAGTACTCAGGGTGCTGGGTGCTCAGTGCTCGGGGTGCTGGGTGCTCAGTGCTCAGGGTGATCAGTGCTCAGTACTCAGGGTGCTGGGTGCTCAGTGCTCAGGGTGCTGGGTGCTCAGTCCTCAGGGTGCTCAGTTCTCAGTGTGCTCGGTGCTCAGTGCTCAGTACTCAGGGTGCTCAGTACTCAGGGTGCTGGGTGCTCAGTGCTCGGGGTGCTGGGTGCTCAGTACTCAGGGTGCTGGGTGCTCAGTACTCGGGGTGCTGGGTGCTCAGTACTCAGGGTGCTGGGTGCTCAGTGCTCGGGGTGCTGGGTGCTCAGTGCTCAGGGTGATCGGTGCTCAGTGCTCAGGGTGCTGGGTGCTCAGTCCTCCGGGTGCTCAGTGCTCAGGGTGCTGGGTGCTCAGTGCTCGGGGTGCTCGGTGCTCAGTACTCAGGGTGCTGAGTGCTCAGTACTCAGGGTGCTGGGTGCTCAGTACTCAGGGTGCTGGGTGCTCAGTACTCAGGGTGCTGGGTGCTCAGTGTTCAGGGTGCTGGGTGCTCAGTGCTCAGGGTGCTGGGTCCTCAGTGCTCGGGGTGCTGGGTGCTCAGGGCTGTGGTGCTGGGTGCTCAGTGCTCAGTGCTCAGGGTGCTGGGTGCTCAGTGCTCAGTGCTCAGGGTGCTGGTTGCTCAGTACTCAGGGTGCTGGGTGCTCAGGACTCAGGGTGCTGGGTTCTCAGTGCTCAGGGTGCTCTGTGCTCAGTACTCAGGGTGCTGGGTGCTCAGTGCTCAGGGTGCTGCGTGCTCAGTGCTCAGGGTGCTGGGTGCTCAGTGCTCAGGGTGCTGGGTGCTCAGTACTCAGGGTGCTGGGTGCTCAGTGCTCGGGGCGCTCGGTTCTCAGTACTCAAGGTGCTGGGTGCTCAGTGCTCAGGGTGCAGGGTACTCAGTCCTCGGGGTGCTCCGTACTCAGTGATCAGGGTGCTGGGTGCTCAGTACTCAGGGTGCTCGGTGCTCAGTACTCAGGGTTCTCAGTGCTCAGTACTCAGGGTGCTGGGTGCTCAGTGCTCAGGGTGCTGGGTGCTCAGTACTCTGGGTGCTGAGTGCTCAGTACTCGGGGTGCTTGGTGCTCAGTACTCAGGGTGCTCAGTGCTCAGTACTCGGGGTGCTGGGTGCTCAGTGCTCAGGGTGCTCAGTGCTCAGTGCTCGGGGTGCTGGGTGCTCAGTGCTCGGGGCGCTGGGTGCTCAGTGCTCGGGGTGCTGGGTGCTCAGTACTCGGGGTGCTGGGTGCTCAGTGCTCAGGGTGCTGGGTTCTCAGTACTCAGGGTGCTGGGTGCTTAGTGCTCGAGGTGCTCGGTGCTCAGTACTCAAGGTGCTGGGTGCTCAGTCCTCAGGGTGCTGGGTGCTCAGTGCTCAGTGTGCTCAGTGCTCAGTGCTCGGGGTGCTGGGTGCTCAGTGCTCGGGGCGCTGGGTGCTCAGTGCTCGGGGTGCTGGGTGCTCATTACTCAGGGTGCTGTGTGCTTAGTGCTCAGTACTCAGCGTGCTGGGTGCTCAGTGCTCAGAGTGTTGGGTGCTCAGTACTCAGGGTGCTGGGTGCTCAGTGCTCAGTGCTCAGGGTGCTCAGTGCTCAGGGTGCTCAGTGCTCAGGGTGCTGGGTGCTCAGGGTGCTGGGTGCTCAGTGCTCGGGGTGCTGGGTGCTCAGTGCTCAGTGCTCAGGGTGCTGGGTGCTCAGTGCTCAGTGCTCAGGGTGCTGGGTGTTCAGTACTCAGGGTGCTCGGTGCTCAGTGCTCAGAGTGTTGGGTGCTCAGTACTCAGGGTGCTGGGTGCTCAGTGCTCAGTGCTCAGGGTGCTCAGTGCTCAGGGTGCTCAGTGCTCAGGGTGCTGGGTGCTCAGGGTGCTGGGTGCTCAGTGCTCGGGGTGCTGGGTGCTCAGTGCTCAGTGCTCAGTGTGCTGGGTGCTCAGTGCTCAGTGCTCAGGGTGCTGGGTGTTCAGTACTCAGGGTGCTCGGTGCTCAGTGCTCAGAGTGTTGGGTGCTCAGTACTCAGGGTGCTCGGTGCTCAGTGCCCTGTACTCGGGGTGCTCAGTACACAGGGTGCTGAGTGCTCAGTGCTCGGTGTGCTGGGTGCTCAGTACTCTGGGTGTTGGGTGCTCAGTACTCAGGGTTCTGGGTGCTCCGTGCTCGGGGTGCTGGGTGCTCAGTGCTCAGGGTGCTGGGTGCTCAGTGCTCAGGGTGCTGGGTGCTCAGTACTCAGGGTGCTGGGTGCTTAGTGCTCGAGGTGCTCGGTGCTCAGTACTCAAGGTGCTGGGTTCTAAGTGCTCAGCGTGCTGGGTGATCAGTACTCGGGGTGCTCCGTGCTCAGGGTGCTGGGTGCTGAGTGCTCAGGGTGCTGGGTGCTCAGTGCTCGGGGTGCTCGGTGCTCAGTGCTCAGGGTCCTGGGTGCTCAGTACTCAGGGTCCTGGGTGCTTAGTACCCAGGGTGCTCAGTGCTCAGTACACAGGGTGCTGGGTGCTCAGTGCTCGGGGTGCTGGGTGCTCAGTGCTCAGTACTCAGGGTGCTGGGTGCTCAGTGCTCGGGGTGCTGGGTGCTCAGTACTCTGCGTGCTGGGTGCTCAGTACTCAGGGTGCTGGGTGCTCAGTGCTCAGGGTGCTGGGTGCTCAGTGCTCAGGGTGCTGGGTGCTCAGTGAACGGGGTGCTGGGTGCTCAGTACTCAGGGTGCTCAGTGTTCGGGGAGCTCGGTGCTCAGTACTCAGGGTGCTGGGTGCTCAGTACTCAGTACTCGGGGTGCTGGGTGCTCAGTAATCAGGGTGCTGGGTGCTCAGTAGTCAGGGTGCTGGGAGATCATTCTCGGGGTGCTGGGTGCTCAGTGCTCGGGGTGCTGGGTGCTCAGTACTCAGGGTGCTGGGGGCTCAGTACTCAGGGTGCTGGGTGCTCAGTACTCAGGGTGCTCGGTTCTCAGTACTCAGGGTGCTGGGTGCTCATTCTCGGGGTGCTGGGTGTTCAATGCTCATGGTGCTGGGTGCTCAGTAATCAGGGTGCTGGGGGCTCAGTACTCAGGGTGCTGTGTGCTCAGTACTCAGGGTGATCTGTTCTCAGTACTCAGGTTGCTGGGTGCTGAGTGCTCGGGGTGCTGGGTGCTCAGTACTCGGGGTGCTCAGTGCTCAGTACTCAGGGTGCTGGGTGCTCAGTACTCAGTGCTCGGGGTGCTCGGTGCTCAGTGCTCAGGGTCCTGGGTGCTCAGTACTCAGGGTCCTGGGTGCTTAGTACCCAGGGTGCTCAGTGCTCAGTACACAGGTTGCTGGGTGCTCAGTGCTCGGGGTGCTGGGTGCTCAGTGCTCAGTACTCAGGGTGCTGGGTGCTCAGTGCTCGGGGTGCTGGGTGCTCAGTACTCTGCGTGCTGGGTGCTCAGTACTCAGGGTGCTGGGTGCTCAGTGCTCAGGGTGCTGGGTGCTCAGTGCTCAGGGTGCTGGGTGCTCAGTGAACGGGGTGCTGGGTGCTCAGTACTCAGGGTGCTCAGTGTTCGGGGAGCTCGGTGCTCAGTACTCAGGGTGCTGGGTGCTCAGTGCTTGGTGCGCTGGGTGCTCAGTGCTCGGGGTGCTGGGTGCTCAGTACTCGGCGTGCTGGGTGCTCAGTGCTCAGGGTGCTCAGTGCTCAGTACTCAGTGCTCAGGGTGCTCAGTGCTCAGTGCTCAGGGTGCTGGGTGTTCAGTACTCAGGGTGCTGGGTGCTCAGTACTCAGGGTGCTGGGTGCTCAGTGCTCAGGGTGCTGGGTGCTCAGTACTCTGGGAGTTGGGTGCTCAGTATTCAGGGTGCTATGTGCTCCGTGCTCGGGGTGCTGGGTGCTCATTGCTCAGGGTGCTGGTTGCTCAGTGCTCAGGGTGCTGGGTTCTCAGTACTCAGGGTGCTGGGTGCTTAGTGCTCGAGGTGCTCGGTGCTCAGTACTCAAGGTGCTGGGTGATCAGTCCTCAGGGTTCTGGGTGCTCAGTGCTCAGTGTGCTCAGTGCTCAGTGCTCGGGGTGCTGGGTACTCAGGGCTCGGGGCGCTGGGTGCTCAGTGCTCGGGGTGCTGGGTGCTCAGTACTCAGGGTGCTGTGTGCTTAGTGCTCAGTACTCAGCGTGCTGGGAGCTCAGTGCTCAGAGTGTTGGGTGCTCAGTACTCAGGGTGCAGGGTGCTCAGTGCTCAGTGCTCAGGGTGCTCAGTGCTCAGGGTGCTCAGTGCTCAGGGTGCTGGGTGCTCAGGGTGCTGGGTGCTCAGTGATCGGGGTGCTGGGTGCTCAGTGCTCAGTGCTCAGGGTGCTGGGTGTTCAGTACTCAGGGTGCTCGGTGCTCAGTGCTCTGTACTCAGGGTGCTCAGTACACAGGGTGCTGGGTGCTCAGTGCTCGGTGTGCTGGGTGCT
The DNA here is from genome assembly GCF_018167655.1 of Microtus oregoni. Lineage (NCBI taxonomy): Eukaryota > Metazoa > Chordata > Mammalia > Rodentia > Cricetidae > Microtus > Microtus oregoni. The sequence continues at coordinate 3,159,327 of NW_024544028.1, read as the reverse complement.
CAGTACTCAGGGTGCTGGGTGCTCAGTACTCGGGGTGCTGGGTGCTCAGTACTCAGGGTGCTGTGTGCTCAGTGCTCGGGGTGCTGGGTGCTCAGTGCTCAGGGTGATCGGTGCTCAGTGCTCAGGGTGCTGGGTGCTCAGTCCTCCGGGTGCTCAGTGCTCAGGGTGCTGGGTGCTCAGTGCTCGGGTGCTCGGTGCTCAGTACTCAGGGTGATCGGTGCTCAGTGCTCAGGGTGCTGGGTGCTCAGTGCTCAGTGCTCAGGGTGCTGGTTGCTCAGTACTCAGGGTGCTGGGTGCTCAGTACTCAGGGTGCTGTGTGCTCAGTGCTCAGGGTGCTCTGTGCTCAGTACTCAGGGTGCTGGGTGCTCAGTGCTCTCGGTGCTCCGTGCTCAGTGATCAGGGTGCTGGGTGCTCAGTACTCAGGGTGCTGGGTGCTCAGTACTCAGGGTGCTCAGTGCTCAGTACTCGGGGTGCTGGGTGCTCAGTACTCAGGGTGCTCAGTGCTCAGTACTCGGGGTGCTGGGTGCTCAGTGCTCAGTGTGCTCAGTGCTCAGTGCTCGGGGTGCTGGGTGCTCAGTGCTCGGGGCGCTGGGTGCTCAGTGCTCGGGTGCTGGGTGCTCAGTACTCAGGTTGCTGTGTGCTCAGTGCTCAGTACTCAGCGTGCTGGGTGCTCAGTGCTCAGAGTGTTGGGTGCTCAGTACTCAGGGTGCTGGGTGCTCAGTGCTCAGTGCTCAGGGTGCTCAGTGCTCAGGGTGCTCAGTGCTCAGGGTGCTGGGTGCTCAGGGTGCTGGGTGCTCAGTGCTCGGGGTGCTGGGTGCTCAGTGCTCAGTGCTCAGGGTGCTGGGTGCTCAGTGCTCAGTGCTCAGGGTGCTGGGTGTTCAGTACTCAGGGTGCTCGGTGCTCAGTGCTCAGGGTGCTGGGTGCTCAGTACTCAGGGTGCTGGGTGCTCAGTGCTCGGGGTGCTGGGTGCTCAGTGCTCAGGGTGATCAGTGCTCAGTACTCAGGGTGCTGGGTGCTCAGTGCTCAGGGTGCTGGGTGCTCAGTCCTCAGGGTGCTCAGTTCTCAGTGTGCTCGGTGCTCAGTGCTCAGTACTCAGGGTGCTCAGTACTCAGGGTGCTGGGTGCTCAGTGCTCGGGGTGCTGGGTGCTCAGTACTCAGGGTGCTGGGTGCTCAGTACTCGGGGTGCTGGGTGCTCAGTACTCAGGGTGCTGGGTGCTCAGTGCTCGGGGTGCTGGGTGCTCAGTGCTCAGGGTGATCGGTGCTCAGTGCTCAGGGTGCTGGGTGCTCAGTCCTCCGGGTGCTCAGTGCTCAGGGTGCTGGGTGCTCAGTGCTCGGGGTGCTCGGTGCTCAGTACTCAGGGTGCTGAGTGCTCAGTACTCAGGGTGCTGGGTGCTCAGTACTCAGGGTGCTGGGTGCTCAGTACTCAGGGTGCTGGGTGCTCAGTGTTCAGGGTGCTGGGTGCTCAGTGCTCAGGGTGCTGGGTCCTCAGTGCTCGGGGTGCTGGGTGCTCAGGGCTGTGGTGCTGGGTGCTCAGTGCTCAGTGCTCAGGGTGCTGGGTGCTCAGTGCTCAGTGCTCAGGGTGCTGGTTGCTCAGTACTCAGGGTGCTGGGTGCTCAGGACTCAGGGTGCTGGGTTCTCAGTGCTCAGGGTGCTCTGTGCTCAGTACTCAGGGTGCTGGGTGCTCAGTGCTCAGGGTGCTGCGTGCTCAGTGCTCAGGGTGCTGGGTGCTCAGTGCTCAGGGTGCTGGGTGCTCAGTACTCAGGGTGCTGGGTGCTCAGTGCTCGGGGCGCTCGGTTCTCAGTACTCAAGGTGCTGGGTGCTCAGTGCTCAGGGTGCAGGGTACTCAGTCCTCGGGGTGCTCCGTACTCAGTGATCAGGGTGCTGGGTGCTCAGTACTCAGGGTGCTCGGTGCTCAGTACTCAGGGTTCTCAGTGCTCAGTACTCAGGGTGCTGGGTGCTCAGTGCTCAGGGTGCTGGGTGCTCAGTACTCTGGGTGCTGAGTGCTCAGTACTCGGGGTGCTTGGTGCTCAGTACTCAGGGTGCTCAGTGCTCAGTACTCGGGGTGCTGGGTGCTCAGTGCTCAGGGTGCTCAGTGCTCAGTGCTCGGGGTGCTGGGTGCTCAGTGCTCGGGGCGCTGGGTGCTCAGTGCTCGGGGTGCTGGGTGCTCAGTACTCGGGGTGCTGGGTGCTCAGTGCTCAGGGTGCTGGGTTCTCAGTACTCAGGGTGCTGGGTGCTTAGTGCTCGAGGTGCTCGGTGCTCAGTACTCAAGGTGCTGGGTGCTCAGTCCTCAGGGTGCTGGGTGCTCAGTGCTCAGTGTGCTCAGTGCTCAGTGCTCGGGGTGCTGGGTGCTCAGTGCTCGGGGCGCTGGGTGCTCAGTGCTCGGGGTGCTGGGTGCTCATTACTCAGGGTGCTGTGTGCTTAGTGCTCAGTACTCAGCGTGCTGGGTGCTCAGTGCTCAGAGTGTTGGGTGCTCAGTACTCAGGGTGCTGGGTGCTCAGTGCTCAGTGCTCAGGGTGCTCAGTGCTCAGGGTGCTCAGTGCTCAGGGTGCTGGGTGCTCAGGGTGCTGGGTGCTCAGTGCTCGGGGTGCTGGGTGCTCAGTGCTCAGTGCTCAGGGTGCTGGGTGCTCAGTGCTCAGTGCTCAGGGTGCTGGGTGTTCAGTACTCAGGGTGCTCGGTGCTCAGTGCTCAGAGTGTTGGGTGCTCAGTACTCAGGGTGCTCGGTGCTCAGTGCTCTGTACTCAGGGTGCTCAGTACACAGGGTGCTGAGTGCTCAGTGCTCGGTGTGCTGGGTGCTCAGTACTCAGGGTGCTGGGTGCTCAGTACTCGGGGTGCTGGGTGCTCAGTACTCAGGGTGCTGTGTGCTCAGTGCTCGGGGTGCTGGGTGCTCAGTACTCTGGGTGTTGGGTGCTCAGTACTCAGGGTTCTGGGTGCTCCGTGCTCGGGGTGCTGGGTGCTCAGTGCTCAGGGTGCTGGGTGCTCAGTACTCAGGGTCCTGGGTGCTTAGTGCTCGAGGTGCTCGGTGCTCAGTACTCAAGGTGCTGGGTTCTAAGTGCTCAGCGTGCTGGGTGATCAGTACTCGGGGTGCTCCGTGCTCAGGGTGCTGGGTGCTGAGTGCTCAGGGTGCTGGGTGCTCAGTGCTCGGGGTGCTCGGTGCTCAGTGCTCAGGGTCCTGGGTGCTCAGTACTCAGGGTCCTGGGTGCTTAGTACCCAGGGTGCTCAGTGCTCAGTACACAGGGTGCTGGGTGCTCAGTGCTCGGGGTGCTGGGTGCTCAGTGCTCAGTACTCAGGGTGCTGGGTGCTCAGTGCTCGGGGTGCTGGGTGCTCAGTACTCTGCGTGCTGGGTGCTCAGTACTCAGGGTGCTGGGTGCTCAGTGCTCAGGGTGCTGGGTGCTCAGTGCTCAGGGTGCTGGGTGCTCAGTGAACGGGGTGCTGGGTGCTCAGTACTCAGGGTGCTCAGTGTTCGGGGAGCTCGGTGCTCAGTACTCAGGGTGCTGGGTGCTCAGTACTCAGTACTCGGGGTGCTGGGTGCTCAGTAATCAGGGTGCTGGGTGCTCAGTAGTCAGGGTGCTGGGTGCTCATTCTCGGGGTGCTGGGTGCTCAGTGCTCGGGGTGCTGGGTGCTCAGTACTCAGGGTGCTGTGTGCTCAGTACTCAGGGTGATCTGTTCTCAGTACTCAGGTTGCTGGGTGCTGAGTGCTCGGGGTGCTGGGTGCTCAGTACTCGGGGTGCTCAGTGCTCAGTACTCAGGGTGCTGGGTGCTCAGTACTCAGTGCTCGGGGTGCTCGGTGCTCAGTGCTCAGGGTCCTGGGTGCTCAGTACTCAGGGTCCTGGGTGCTTAGTACCCAGGGTGCTCAGTGCTCAGTACACAGGTGTTGTGATAGGAGCGGCGGGCTGTGTCCCGCCACCCGGCTAGCTTTACCCGAAATAATTACACGGAAACTGTATTCTTTTAAACACTGCCTGACCCATTAGTTTCAGTTTCTTATTGGCTAGCTTTTACATATTGATCTAACCCATTTCTATTAATCTGTGTAGCCCACGAGCTGGCTTACCAGGAATGATCTTAACCTGCGTCTGTCTGGAGTGGGACAATCATGGCGACTCCCTGACTTAGCTTTTTTCTCCCAGCATTTTGTTCTGTTTACTCCGCCTACCTAAGGGTTGGCCTATCAAATGGGTCTAGGCAGTTTTTTTATTAATAAGAAATCACTCCCACATCATTTCCCCTTTTTCTGTTTAAACAAAAAAGAAAGGCTTTAACTTTAACATAGTAAAATTACATATAGCAAAACAGTTATCAAGCAAGAATTATAGTTACAATATTTATATCTATTTTATCTTTTATCATAACTAAGGAAAACTATAACTATCTATTCATTCTTCAACTCCATCAAAGACTCCAGAAGGATATAATACTACCTAAGTAAACAAGAAATAAGAAAACTCTGGAAATGACAGAGACATCTTGCTGCCTGGACAGTCACCCAAAGTTCTTTTGTATGGTTGGGGCATCCATCTTCAGCCTTCAGGCCCATAGTATCCAGCAGACATTTCCATGAAGCAGGAAATTTCAAAGACAGTTCAGTCACTATCTGCTGTGTCCTGCAGAATGTCTCGCAGACTCTTTCATGAGTCATGAACCCCAAAAGGCCGTCTCACCTTTAGGCAAGTTTAGCAGTCCTCTCTCTGCGGGTTCTCTGTGTCCATTTTATGCAACAGACCAGGCAAGAGCAGTTTCTTGCCCAAATGGCTATCCAACTCCATAAGGATCCTCTTCGATGCCCATCTTCCTCTTGAAGTAGATTGGTGCCGCCAGGAGCAGATATGTCTCATTGTCATGAAAAGTCCTAAGTTATTAAAACATTAAATGCCATATTCTGCAGTCTTTGAAAGATATGAAGAATGTCTATCTAACTGAAATGTATCTCTATATATCTAGAAAATCTAACTAACATGACTACAAGATTGACTATTATTGATGATTAACCATTAACCTATATTTCTTAATTATACATTACATTTTTAAATGAACTACACAATCACAATACCTTAATCAAGATCAGAAATACATATACATATAACAAAATTGACTGTAAAATCCACACCAATGCAAATTACTCATACCTATATCATTTCCCCCTTTAAATGTAAAAGAACATTTACAAACAATATTTTGGGAACATGGGCGCAGTTTTTTCTCTCCAAACTGCTTTCTGCTGAATGGGGGCGCTGTTAATCAGATCATTTAGGGTGTAACCTGTGTGCCAGGTTTATCTCAGTTGTCAGTTGAGTGAAGTAATTTTTTGAGGGTGTTCACAGGAACTTTTCGGGAGGCCGTGGTCTATCATACCATATCGGGATAGATGCAATCCACAGGGTCTGGTCCTCTGTGAAAACAAAAGAAGACCCTTTCCAAAGTATCATATCCTTAGACCCAAATTTTGAAATCGTAATACCTTTATATCCATTATGGTTTAGCTTGGCAGCCCATGTAATGAAATGTCTGTCTGTACTTAGCTCCTTTACAGTCAAAAATTTTAAAGAAAACACAATGTACATAATCCAGACTCTCTGTGAATTTTTTATTTTTACGTGGCTTATTTTTTTTATTTCTTTTAATCTCTTAACTATCTGTACTCTGTCTCTTTAAAGACTTTACCCTTTTTTTTAAGACATTTGCTTTATTCTCTATATTCTTATTCTTCTCTCTTTTAAGCCTATGTACATTCATCCAACGCTGTGATCCACTGAGGTCTGTTATGTCTGAATCTGTTTTATTGTGAATCTGTAATATTTTTACTATCCAGGAGCATTTCTTAAAATGTTAAGCACTTCTTAAAAACTTAAGTTGTACCATGTACAGGTAATACGGTACCACCTGTGTCCTGCCCAGTCTAAACCTTAACTGTGCTGTTATTATGGTAATTACGGTAGTTCCTGCCAACCAGCACAGTTCAGCAAGGAGCAGCCTCTCCTGCCTCAGATCCATTTGGTGTCCCTGAGCTGTGCACAGTTCCAGGCACACAGCAAGTCCTCATTGGAGCCGCACTCAGTAGTTTAATTTTGAGACTGAGCATGCAGCACAGAAACTCTTTTTATCCAAGTTACAACCAAATCTGACACGCAGAGCACTGTGCAGTCTGAAAACACGTCTCTTTTACCATGCTCTTCTGCCTGCCTAAGCCTGATTCTGCCATCTGCCCAGGTGCAGGCGGGGAGCGCTGAGAGCACTCTCCTTCCGATCCCAAGCGGGAACACAAACATCCAGTCCCATAAAATCCATTGAAATGTTTTAAAGCCAGAGTTTGCACTGGCTGCACAGTCCCAAGAAGCCGCACTTTAAAATGACGCAGCTTTTTTTTCTGTTGCTGTTGCCGAATCAGGAAATCTCTCTACAGCACGCCACCAACAAACAGCAAAAATCTGTGTTAAAGTCTCTCTCCCTTATTTTTAAGCCTTTTCAGGTTTTTAAGTGGATTTAGCCCCACGTTGGGCGCCATTCTGTTGTGATAGGAGCGGCGGGCTGTGTCCCGCCACCCGGCTAGCTTTACCCGAAATAATTACACGGAAACTGTATTCTTTTAAACACTGCCTGACCCATTAGTTTCAGTTTCTTATTGGCTAGCTTTTACATATTGATCTAACCCATTTCTATTAATCTGTGTAGCCCACGAGCAGGCTTACCAGGAATGATCTTAACCTGCGTCTGTCTGGAGTGGGACAATCATGGCGACTCCCTGACTTAGCTTTTTTCTCCCAGCATTTTGTTCTGTTTACTCCGCCTACCTAAGGGTTGGGGTATCAAATGGGTCTAGGCAGTTTTTTTATTAATAAGAAATCACTCCCACATCACACAGGGTGCTGGGTGCTCAGTGCTCGGGGTGCTGGGTGCTCAGTGCTCAGTACTCAGGGTGCTGGGTGCTCAGTGCTCGGGGTGCTGGGTGCTCAGTACTATGCGTGCTGGGAGCTCAGTACTCAGGGTGCTGGGTGCTCAGTGCTCAGGGTGCTGGGTGCTCAGTGCTCAGGGTGCTGGGTGCTCAGTGAACGGGGTGCTGGGTGCTCAGTACTCAGGGTGCTCAGTGTTCGGGGAGCTCGGTGCTCAGTACTCAGGGTGCTGGGTGCTCAGTACTCAGTACTCGGGGTGCTGGGTGCTCAGTAATCAGGGTGCTGGGTGCTCAGTAGTCAGGGTGCTGGGTGCTCATTCTCGGGGTGCTGGGTGCTCAGTGCTCGGGGTGCTGGGTGCTCAGTACTCAGGGTGCTGGGGGCTCAGTACTCAGGGTGCTGGGTGCTCAGTACTCAGGGTGCTCGGTTCTCAGTACTCAGGGTGCTGGGTGCTCATTCTCGGGGTGCTGGGTGTTCAATACTCATGGTGCTGGGTGCTCAGTACTCAGGGTGCTGGGTGCTCAGTGCTCGGGGTGCTCGGTGCTCAGTACTCGGGGTGCTGGGTGCTCAGTACTCGGGGTGCTGGGTGCTCAGTGCTCAGGGTGCTGGGTGCTCAGTGCTCGGGGTGCTGGGTGCTCAGTGCTGAGGGTGGTGCTGGGTGCTCAGTACTCATGGTGCTGGGTGCTCAGTACTCAGGGGGCTTGGTGCTCAGTGCTCAGGGTGCTGGGTGCTCAGTGCTCAGGGTGCTTTGTGCTAAGTGCTCGTTGTGCTGGGTGCTCAGTTCTCAGGGTGCTGGGTGCTCAGTATTCAGGGTGCTGGGTGCTCAGTGCTCGGGGTGCTCGGTGCTCAGTACGCAAGGTGCTGGGTGCTCAGTGCTCAGGGTGCTGGGTGCTCAGTCCTCGGGGTGCTCCGTGCTCAGTGCTCAGTGTGCTGGGTGCTCAGTACTCAGGGTGCTCGGTGCTCAGTACTCAGAGTTCTCAGTGCTCAGTGCTCAGGGTGCTGGGTGCTCAGTTCTCAGGGTCCTCAGTGCTCAGTACTCGTGGTGCTGGGTGCTCAGTACTCAGGGTGCTCATTGCTCAGCACTCGGGGTGCTGGGTGCTCAGTACTCAGGGTGCTGGGTGCTCAGTACTCGGGGTGCTGGGTGCTCAGTGCTCAGGGTGATCGGTGCTCAGGGTGCTGGGTGCTCAGTGCTCGGGGTGCTGGGGGCTCAGTACTCAGGGTGCTGGGTGCTCAGTGCTCAGTGCTCAGGGTGCTCAGTGCTCAGGGTGCTGGGTGCTCAGGGTGCTTTGTGCTCAGTGCTCAGTACTCAGAGTGCTGGGTGCTCAGTGCTCAGAGTGTTGGGTGCTCAGTACTCAGGGTGCTGGGTGCTCAGTGCTCAGTGCTCAGGGTGCTCAGTGCTCAGGGTGCTGGGTGCTCAGGGTGCTGGGTGCTCAGTGCTCGGGGTGCTGGGGGCTCAGTACTCAGGGTGCTGGGTGCTCAGTACTCAGGGTGATCTGTTCTCAGTACTCAGGTTGCTGGGTGCTCAGTGCTCGGGGTGCTGGGTGCTCAGTACTCGGGGTGCTCAGTGCTCAGTACTCAGGGTGCTGGGTGCTCAGTACTCAGGGTGCTGGGTGCTCAGTTCTCGGGGTGCTCGGTGCTCAGTACTCGGGGTGCTGGGTGCTCAGTACTCGGGGTGCTGGGTGCTCAGTGCTCAGGGTGCTGGGTGCTCAGTGCTCGGGGTGCTGGGTGCTCAGTGCTGAGGGTGGTGCTGGGTGCTCAGTACTCAGGGTGCTGGGTGCTCAGTGCTCAGGGTGCTGGGTGCTCAGTACTAAGGGTGCTGGGTGCTGAATACTCAGGGTGCTGAGTGCTCAGTACTCAGGGTGCTGGGTGCTCAGTGCTCAGGGTGCTGGGTACTCAGTACTCAGGGTGCTGGGTGCTCAGTACTCAGGGTGCTGGGTGCTTAGAGCTCAGGGTGCTGGGTGCTCAGTGCTCAGGGTGCTGGGTGCTCAGTACTCAGGGTGCTGGGTGCTCAGTTCTCAGGGTGATCGGTGCTCAGTACTCAGGGTGCTCAGTACTCAGGGTGCTGGGTGCTCAGTGCTCGGGGTGCTGGGTGCTCAGTACTCGGGGTGCTGGGTGCTCTGTACTCAGGGTGCTGGGTGCTCAGTGCTCGAGGTCTTGGGTGCTCAGTGCTCAGGGTTCTCAGTGCTCAGTACTCAGGGTGCTGGGTGCTCAGTGCTAAGGGTGCTGGCTGCCCAGTACTCAGGGTGCTCATTGCTCGGGGTGCTTGGTGCTCAGTACTCAGGGTGCTCAGTGCTCAGTACTCGGGGTGCTGGGTGCTCAGTTCTCAGGGTGCTCAGTGCTCAGTGCTCGGGGTGCTGGGTGCTCAGTAATCAGGGTGCTGGGGGCTCAGTACTCAGGGTGCTGTGTGCTCAGTACTCAGGGTGATCTGTTCTCAGTACTCAGGTTGCTGGGTAATGAGTGCTCGGGGTGCGGGGTGCTCAGTACTCGGGGTGCTCAGTGCTCAGTACTCAGGGTGCTGGGTGCTCAGTACTCAGGGTGCTGGGTGCTCAGTGCTCGGGGTGCTCGGTGCTCAGTACTCGGGGTGCTGGGTGCTCAGTACTCGGGGTGCTGGGTGCTCAGTGCTCAGGGTGCTGGGTGCTCAGTGCTCGGGGTGCTGGGTGCTCAGTGCTGAGGGTGGTGCTGGGTGCTCAGTACTCAGGGTGCTGGGTGCTCAGTGCTCAGGGTGCTGGATGCTCAGTACTAAGGGTGCTGGGTGCTCAGTACTCAGGGTGCTGAGTGCTCAGTACTCAGGGTGCTGGGTGCTCAGTGCTCAGGGTGATCGGTGCTCAGTACTCAGGGTGCTCAGTACTCAGGGTGCTGGGTGCTCAGTGCTCGGGGTGCTGGGTGCTCAGTACTCGGGGTGCTGGGTGCTCTGTACTCAGGGTGCTGGGTGCTCAGTGCTCGGGTCCTGGGTGCTCAGTGATCAGGGTGATCTGTGCTCAGTACTCAGGGCGCTAGGTGCTCAGTGCTCAGGGTGCTGGGTGCTCAGTCCTCAGGGTGCTCAGTGCTCAGGGTGCTGGGTGCTCAGTCCTCGGGGTGCTCGGTGCTCAGTACTCAGGGTGCTGAGTGCTCAGTACTCAGGGTGCTGGGTGCTCAGTACTCATGGTGCTGCGTGCTCAGTACTCAGGGGGCTTGGTGCTCAGCGCTCAGGGTGCTGGGTGCTCAGTGCTCGGGGTGCTTGGTGTTAAGTGCTCGGGGTGCTGGGTGCTCAGTGCTCAGGGTGCTGGGTGCTCAGTATTCAGGGTGCTGGGTGCTCAGTGCTCGGGGTGCTCGGTGCTCAGTACTCAAGGTGCTGGGTGCTCAGTGCTCAGGGTGCTGGGTGCTCAGTCCTCGGGGTGCTCCGTGCTCAGTGCTCAGGGTGCTGGGTGCTCAGTACTCAGGGTGCTCGGTGCTCAGTACTCAGGGTTCTCAGTGCTCAGTGCTCAGGGTGCTGGGTGCTCAGTTCTCAGGGTGCTCAGTGCTCAGTACTCGGGGTGCTGGGTGCTCAGTACTCAGGGTGCTCAGTGCTCAGCACTCGGGGTGCTGGGTGCTCAGTGCTCAGGGTGCTCGGTGCTCAGTGCTCGGGGTGCTGGGTGCTCAGTGCTCGGGGAGCTGGGTGCTCAGTGCTCAGGGTGCTTTGTGCTCAGTGATCAGTACTCAGCGTGCTGGGTCCTCAGTGCTCAGAGTGTTGGGTGCTCAGTACTCAGGGTGCTGGGTGCTCAGTGCTCAGGGCTCAGGGTGCTCAGTGCTCAGGGTGCTGGGTGCTCAGGGTGCTGGGTGCTCAGTGCTCGGGGTGCTGGGGGCTCAGTACTCAGGGTGCTGGGTGCTCAGTACTCAGGGTGATCTGTTCTCAGTACTCAGGTTGCTGGGTGCTCAGTGCTCGGGGTGCTGGGTGCTCAGTACTCGGGGTGCTCAGTGCTCAGTACTCAGGGTGCTGGGTGCTCAGTACTCAGGGTGCTGGGTGCTCAGTGCTCGGGGTGCTCGGTGCTCAGTCCTCGGGGTGCTGGGTGCTCAGTACTCGGGGTGCTGGGTGCTCAGTGATCAGGGTGCTGGGTGCTCAGTGCTCGGGGTGCTGGGTGCTCAGTGCTGAGGGTGGTGCTGGGTGCTCAGTACTCAGGGTGCTGGGTGCTCAGTGCTCAGGGTGCTGGGTGCTCAGTACTAAGGGTGCTGGGTGCTGAATACTCAGGGTGCTGAGTGCTCAGTACTCAGGGTGCTGGGTGCTCAGTGCTCAGGGTGCTGGGTACTCAGTACTCAGGGTGCTGGGTGCTCAGTACTCAGGGTGCTGGGTGCTCAGAGCTCAGGGTGCTGGGTGCTCAGTGCTCAGGGTGCTGGGTGCTCAGTACTCAGGGTGCTGGGTGCTCAGTGCTCAGGGTGATCGGTGCTCAGTACTCAGGGTGCACAGTACTCAGGGTGCTGTGTGCTCAGTGCGCGGGGTGCTGGGTGCTCAGTACTCGGGGTGCTGGGTGCTCTGTACTCAGTGTGCTGGGTGCTCAGTGCTCGGGGTCCTGGGTGCTCAGTGCTCAGGGTGATCGGTGCTCAGTACTCAGGGTGCTAGGTGCTCAGTGCTCAGGGTGCTGGGTGCTCAGTCCTCAGGGTGCTCAGTGCTCAGGGTGCTGGGGTCTCAGTCCTAGGGGTGCTCGGTGCTCAGTACTCAGGGTGCTGAGTGCTCAGTACTCAGGGTGTTGGGTGCTCAGTACTCATGGTGCTGGGTGCTCAGTACTCAGGGGGCTTGGTGCTCAGTGCTCAGGGTGCTGGGTGCTCAGTGCTCAGGGTGCTGGGTGCTCAGTGCTCGGGGTGCTGGGTGCTAAGTGCTCGGGGTGCTGGGTGCTCAGTGCTCAGTGCTCAGGGTGTTGGGTGCTCAGTGCTCAGTGCTCAGGGTGCTGGGTGCTCAGTACTCATGGTGCTGGGTGCTCAGTACTCAGGGTGCTGGGTGCTCAGTGCTCAGGGTGCTGGGTGCTCAGTACTCTGGGTGTTGGGTGCTCAGTACTCAGGGTGCTGGGTGCTCAGTGCTCGGGGTGCTGGGTGCTCAGTGCTCGGGGTGCTGGGTGCTCAGTGCTCAGGGTGCTGGGTGCTCAGTATTCAGGGTGCTGGGTGCTCAGTGCTCGGGGTGCTCGGTGCTCAGTACTCAAGCTGCTGGGTGCTCAGTGCTCAGGGTGCTGGGTGCTCAGTCCTCGGGGTGCTGAGTGCTCAGTGCTCAGGGTGCTGGGTGCTCAGTACTCAGGGTGCTCGGTGCTCAGTACTCACGGTTCTCAGTGCTCAGTGCTCAGGGTGCTGGGTGCTCAGTTCTCAGGGTGCTCAGTGCTCAGTACTCGGGGTGCTGGCTGCTCAGTACTCAGGGTGCTCAGCGCTCAGCACTCGGGGTGCTGGGTGCTCAGTGCTCAGAGTGTTGGGTGCTCAGTACTCAGGGTGCTGGGTGCTCAGTGCTCAGTGCTCAGGGTGCTCAGTGCTCAGGGTGCTGGGTGCTCAGGGTGCTGGGTGCTCAGTGCTCGGGGTGCTGGGTGCTCAGTGCTCAGGGTGCTGGGTGATCAGTGCTCAGTGCTCAGGGTGCTGGGTGCTCAGTGCTCAGTGCTCAGGGTGCTGGGTGTTCAGTACTCAGGTTTCTGGGTGCACAGTACTCAGGGTGCTTGGTGCTCAGTGCTCAGGGTGCTGGTTGCTCAGTGCTCAGGGTGCTGGGTGCTCAGTACTCAGGGTGCTGGGTGCTCAGTACTCAGGGTGCTCGGTGTTCAGTACTCAGGGTGCTGGGTGCTCAGTGCCCAGGTTGCTGGGTGCTCAGTACTCAGGGTGCTGGGTGCGCAGTACTCAGGGTGCTGGGTGCTCAGTGCTCAGGGTGCTGGGTGCTCAGTACTCAGGGTGCTGGGTGCTCAGTGCTCGGTGTGCTGGGTGCTCAGTGCTCAGGGTGATCAGTGGTCAGTACTCAGGGTGCTGGGTGGTCAGTGCTCAGGGTGCTGGGTGCTCAGTCCTCAGGGTGGTCAGTACTCAGGGTGCTCAGTGCTCAGTACTCAGGGTGTTCAGTACTCAGGGTGCTGGGTGCTCAGTTCTCGGGGTGCTGGGTGCTCAGTACTCAGGGTGCTGGGTGCTCAGTACTCGGGGTGCTGGGTGCTCAGTACTCAGGGTGCTGGGTGCTCAGTGCTCGGGGTGCTGGGTGCTCAGTGCTCAGGGTGATCGGTGCTCAGTGCTCAGGGTGCTGGGTGCTCAGTCCTCAGGGTGCTCAGTGCTCAAGTTGCTGGGTGCTCAGTGCTCGGGGTGCTCGGTGCTCAGTACTCAGGGTGCTGAGTGCTCAGTACTCAGGGTGCTGGGTGCTCAGTACTCTGGGTGCTGGGTGCTCAGTACTCAGGGTGCTGGGTGCTCAGTGCTCAGGGTGCTGGGTGCTCAGTGCTCAGGGTGCTGGGTGCTCAGTGCTCGGGGTGCTGGGTGCTCAGTGCTCGGGGTGCTGGGTGCTCAGTGCTCAGTGCTCAGGGTGCTGGGTTCTCAGTGCTCAGTGCTCAGTGTGCTGGGTGCTCAGTATTCATGGTGCTCAGTGCTCAGTACTCGGGGTGCTTGGTGCTCAGTACTCAGGGTGCTCAGTGCTCATTACTCGGGGTGCTGGGTGCTTTATGCTCAGGGTGCTCAGTGCTCAGTGCTCGGGGTGTTCCGTGCTGAGTTCTCAGTGCTCAGGGTGCTGGGTGTTCAGTACTCAGGGTGCAGGGTGCTCAGTACTCAGGGTGCTGGGTGCTCAGTGCTCAGGGTGCTCAGTGCTCAGTACTCAGTGCTCAGGGTGCTGGGTGTGCATTACTCAGGGTGCTGGGTGTTCAGTACTCAGTGTGCTGGGTGCTCAGTGCTCAGGGTGCTCAGTGCTCAGTACTCAGTGCTCAGGGTGCTCAGTGCTCAGTGCTCAGGGTGCTGGGTGTTCAGTACTCAGGGTGCTGTGTGTTCAGTACTCGGTGTGCTGGGTGCTCAGTGCTCAGGGTGCTCAGTGCTCAGTACTCAGTGCTCAGGGTACTCAGTGCTCAGTGCTCAGGGTGCTGGGTGTTCAGTACTCAGGGTGCTGGGTGATCAGTACTCAGGGTGCTGGGTGCTCAGTGCTCAGGGTGCTGGGTGCTCAGTACTCTGGGTGTTGGGTGCTCAGTGCTCAGTGTGCTGGGTGCTCAGTGCTCAGGGTGCTGCGTGCTCAGTACTCAGGGTGCTGGGTGCTCAGTGCTCGAGGTGCTCGGTGCTCAGTACTCAAGGTGCTGGGTGCTCAGTGCTCAGGGTGCTGGGTGCTCAGTCCTCGGTGTGCTCCGTGCTCAGGGTGCTGGGTGCTCAGTGCTCGGTGTGCTCGGTGCTCAGTACTCAGGGTGCTGAGTGCTCAGTACTCAGGGTGATGGGTGCTCAGTACTCAGGGTGCTGGGTGCTCAGTGCTCGGGGTGCTGGGTGCTCAGTACTCAGGGTGCTGGGGGCTCAGTACTCAGGGTGCTGGGTGCTCAGTACTCAGGGTGCTCGGTTCTCAGTACTCAGGGTGCTGGGTGCTCATTCTCGGGGTGCTGGGTGCTCAGTGCTCGGGGTGCTGGGTGCTCAGTACTCAGGGTGCTGGGGGCTCAGTACTCAGGGTGCTGGGTGCTCAGTACTCTGGGTGTTGGGTGCTCAGTACTCAGGGTGCTGGGTGCTCAGTGCTCGGGGTGCTGTGTGCTCAGTACTCAGGGTGCTGGGTGCTCAGTACTCAGGGTGCTCTGTGCTCAGTACTCAGGGTGCTGGGTGCTCAGTGCTCAGAGTGCTGGGTGCTCAGTACTCTGGGTGTTGGGTGCTCAGTACTCAGGGTGCTGGGTGCTCAGTACTCAGGGTGCTGGGTGCTCAGTGCTCGGGGTGCTCGGTGCTCAGTCCTCGGGGTGCTGGGTGCTCAGTACTCGGGGTGCTGGGTGCTCAGTGATCAGGGTGCTGGGTGCTCAGTGCTCGGGGTGCTGGGTGCTCAGTACTCGGGGTGCTGGGTGCTCAGTGCTGAGGGTGGTGCTGGGTGCTGAATACTCAGGGTGCTGAGTGCTCAGTACTCAGGGTGCTGGGTGCTCAGTGCTCAGGGTGCTGGGTACTCAGTACTCAGGGTGCTGGGTGCTCAGTACTCAGGGTGCTGGGTGCTCAGAGCTCAGGGTGCTGGGTGCTCAGTGCTCAGGGTGCTGGGTGCTCAGTGATCAGGGTGCTCGGTGCTCAGTCCTCGGGGTGCTGGATGCTCAGTACTCGGGGTGCTGGGTGCTCAGTGATCAGGGTGCTGGGTGCTCAGTGCTCGGGGTGCTGGGTGCTCAGTGCTGAGGGTGGTGCTGGGTGCTCAGTACTCAGGGTGCTGGGTGCTCAGTGCTCACGGTGCTGGGTGCTCAGTACTAAGGGTGCTGGGTGCTGAATACTCAGGGTGCTGAGTGCTCAGTACTCACGGTGCTGGGTGCTCAGTGCTCAGGGTGCTGGGTACTCAGTACTCAGGGTGCTGGGTGCTCAGTACTCAGGGTGCTGGGTGCTCAGAGCTCAGGGTGCTGGGTGCTCAGTGCTCAGGGTGCTGGGTGCTCAGTACTCAGGGTGCTGGGTGCTCAGTGCTCAGGGTGAACGGTGCTCAGTACTCAGGGTGCACAGTACTCAGGGTGCTGTGTGCTCAGTGCGCGGGGTGCTGGGTGCTCAGTACTCGGGGTGCTGGGTGCTCTGTACTCAGTGTGCTGGGTGCTCAGTGCTCGGGGTCCTGGGTGCTCAGTGCTCAGGGTGATCGGTGCTCAGTACTCAGGGTGCTAGGTGCTCAGTGCTCAGGGTGCTGGGTGCTCAGTCCTCAGGGTGCTCAGTGCTCAGGGTGCTGGGGTCTCAGTCCTAGGGGTGCTCGGTGCTCAGTACTCAGGGTGCTGAGTGCTCAGTACTCAGGGTGTTGGGTGCTCAGTACTCATGGTGCTGGGTGCTCAGTACTCAGGGGGCTTGGTGCTCAGTGCTCAGGGTGCTGGCTGCTCAGTGCTCAGGGTGCTGGGTGCTCAGTGCTCAGGGTGCTGGGTGCTCAGTGCTCGGGGTGCTGGGTGCTCAGTGCTCAGTGCTCAGGGTGTTGGGTGCTCAGTGCTCAGTGCTCAGGGTGCTGGGTGCTCAGTACTCATGGTGCTGGGTGCTCAGTACTCAGGGTGCTGGGTGCTCAGTGCTCAGGGTGCTGGGTGCTCAGTACTCTGGGTGTTGGGTGCTCAGTACTCAGGGTGCTGGGTGCTCAGTGCTCGGGGTGCTGGGTGCTCAGTGCTCGGGGTGCTGGGTGCTCAGTGCTCAGGGTGCTGGGTGCTCAGTATTCAGGGTGCTGGGTGCTCAGTGCTCGGGGTGCTCGGTGCTCAGTACTCAAGCTGCTGGGTGCTCAGTGCTCAGGGTGCTGGGTGCTCAGTCCTCGGGGTGCTGAGTGCTCAGTGCTCAGGGTGCTGGGTGCTCAGTACTCAGGGTGCTCGGTGCTCAGTACTCACGGTTCTCAGTGCTCAGTGCTCAGGGTGCTGGGTGCTCAGTTCTCAGGGTGCTCAGTGCTCAGTACTCGGGGTGCTGGGTGCTCAGTACTCAGGGTGCTCAGCGCTCAGCACTCGGGGTGCTGGGTGCTCAGTGCTCAGAGTGTTGGGTGCTCAGTACTCAGGGTGCTGGGTGCTCAGTGCTCAGTGCTCAGGGTGCTCAGTGCTCAGGGTGCTGGGTGCTCAGGGTGCTGGGTGCTCAGTGCTCGGGGTGCTGGGTGCTCAGTGCTCAGGGTGCTGGGTGATCAGTGCTCAGTGCTCAGGGTGCTGGGTGCTCAGTGCTCAGTGCTCAGGGTGCTGGGTGTTCAGTACTCAGGTTTCTGGGTGCACAGTACTCAGGGTGCTTGGTGCTCAGTGCTCAGGGTGCTGGTTGCTCAGTGCTCAGGGTGCTGGGTGCTCAGTACTCAGGGTGCTGGGTGCTCAGTACTCAGGGTGCTCGGTGTTCAGTACTCAGGGTGCTGGGTGCTCAGTGCCCAGGTTGCTGGGTGCTCAGTACTCAGGGTGCTGGGTGCGCAGTACTCAGGGTGCTGGGTGCTCAGTGCTCAGGGTGCTGGGTGCTCAGTACTCAGGGTGCTGGGTGCTCAGTGCTCGGTGTGCTGGGTGCTCAGTGCTCAGGGTGATCAGTGGTCAGTACTCAGGGTGCTGGGTGGTCAGTGCTCAGGGTGCTGGGTGCTCAGTCCTCAGGGTGGTCAGTACTCAGGGTGCTCAGTGCTCAGTGCTCAGTACTCAGGGTGTTCAGTACTCAGGGTGCTGGGTGCTCAGTTCTCGGGGTGCTGGGTGCTCAGTACTCAGGGTGCTGGGTGCTCAGTACTCGGGGTGCTGGGTGCTCAGTACTCAGGGTGCTGGGTGCTCAGTGCTCGGGGTGCTGGGTGCTCAGTGCTCAGGGTGATCGGTGCTCAGTGCTCAGGGTGCTGGGTGCTCAGTCCTCAGGGTGCTCAGTGCTCAAGTTGCTGGGTGCTCAGTGCTCGGGGTGCTCGGTGCTCAGTACTCAGGGTGCTGAGTGCTCAGTACTCAGGGTGCTGGGTGCTCAGTACTCTGGGTGCTGGGTGCTCAGTACTCAGGGTGCTGGGTGCTCAGTGCTCAGGGTGCTGGGTGCTCAGTGCTCAGGGTGCTGGGTGCTCAGTGCTCGGGGTGCTGGGTGCTCAGTGCTCGGGGTGCTGAGTGCTCAGTGCTCAGTGCTCAGGGTGCTGGGTTCTCAGTGCTCAGTGCTCAGTGTGCTGGGTGCTCAGTATTCATGGTGCTCAGTGCTCAGTACTCGGGGTGCTTGGTGCTCAGTACTCAGGGTGCTCAGTGCTCATTACTCGGGGTGCTGGGTGCTCTATGCTCAGGGTGCTCAGTGCTCAGTGCTCGGGGTGTTGGGTGCTGAGTTCTCAGTGCTCAGGGTGCTGGGTGTTCAGTACTCAGGGTGCAGGGTGCTCAGTACTCAGGGTGCTGGGTGCTCAGTGCTCAGGGTGCTCAGTGCTCAGTACTCAGTGCTCAGGGTGCTGGGTGTGCATTACTCAGGGTGCTGGGTGTTCAGTACTCAGTGTGCTGGGTGCTCAGTGCTCAGGGTGCTCAGTGCTCAGTACTCAGTGCTCAGGGTGCTCAGTGCTCAGTGCTCAGGGTGCTGGGTGTTCAGTACTCAGGGTGCTGTGTGTTCAGTACTCGGTGTGCTGGGTGCTCAGTGCTCAGGGTGCTCAGTGCTCAGTACTCAGTGCTCAGGGTACTCAGTGCTCAGTGCTCAGGGTGCTGGGTGTTCAGTACTCAGGGTGCTGGGTGATCAGTACTCAGGGTGCTGGGTGCTCAGTGCTCAGGGTGCTGGGTGCTCAGTACTCTGGGTGTTGGGTGCTCAGTGCTCAGTGTGCTGGGTGCTCAGTGCTCAGGGTGCTGCGTGCTCAGTACTCAGGGTGCTGGGTGCTCAGTGCTCGAGGTGCTCGGTGCTCAGTACTCAAGGTGCTGGGTGCTCAGTGCTCAGGGTGCTGGGTGCTCAGTCCTCGGGGTGCTCCGTGCTCAGGGTGCTGGGTGCTCAGTGCTCGGTGTGCTCGGTGCTCAGTACTCAGGGTGCTGAGTGCTCAGTACTCAGGGTGATGGGTGCTCAGTACTCAGGGTGCTGGGTGCTCAGTGCTCGGGGTGCTGGGTGCTCAGTACTCAGGGTGCTGGGGGCTCAGTACTCAGGGTGCTGGGTGCTCAGTACTCAGGGTGCTCGGTTCTCAGTACTCAGGGTGCTGGGTGCTCATTCTCGGGGTGCTGGGTGCTCAGTGCTCGGGGTGCTGGGTGCTCAGTACTCAGGGTGCTGGGGGCTCAGTACTCAGGGTGCTGGGTGCTCAGTACTCTGGGTGTTGGGTGCTCAGTACTCAGGGTGCTGGGTGCTCAGTGCTCGGGGTGCTGTGTGCTCAGTACTCAGGGTGCTGGGTGCTCAGTACTCAGGGTGATCTGTTCTCAGTACTCAGGGTGCTGGGTGCTCAGTGCTCAGGGTGCTGGGTGCTCAGTACTCTGGGTGTTGGGTGCTCAGTACTCAGGGTGCTGGGTGCTCAGTGCTCGGGGTGCTGTGTGCTCAGTGCTCGGGGTGCTGGGTTCTCAGTGCTCAGGGTGTTGGGTGCTCAGTATTCAGGGTGCTGGGTGCTCAGTGCTCGGGGTGCTCGGTGCTCAGTACTCAAGGTGCTGGGTGCTTAGTGCTCAGGGTGCTGGGTGCTCAGTCCTCGGGGTGCTCCGTGCTCAGTGCTCAGGGTGCTGGGTGCTCAGTACTCAGGGTGCTCGGTGCTCAGTACTCAGGGTTCTCAGTGCTCAGTGCTCAGGGTGCTGGGTGCTCAGTTCTCAGGGTGCTCAGTGCTCAGTACTCGGGGTGCTCAGTGCTCAGTACTCAGGGTGCTCAGTGCTCAGCGCTCGGGGTGCTGGGTGCTCAGTGCTCAGGGTGCTCAGTGCTCAGTGCTCGGGGTGCTGGATGCTCAGTGCTCGGGGAGCTGGGTGCTCAGTGCTCGGAGTTCTGGGTGCTCAGTACTCAGGGTGCTTTGTGCTCAGTGCTCAGTACTCAGCGTGCTGGGTGCTCAGTGCTCAGAGTGTTGGGTGCTCAGTACTCAGGGTGCTGGGTGCTCAGTGCTCAGTGCTCAGGGTGCTCAGTGCTCAGGGTGCTGGGTGCTCAGGGTGCTGGGTGCTCAGTGCTCGGGGTGCTGGGTGCTCAGTGCTCAGGGTGCTGGGTGCTCAGTGCTCGGGGTGCTCGGTGATCAGTACTCAGGGTGCTGGGTGCTCAGTGCTCAGGGTGCTGGGTACTCAGTACTCAGGGTGCTGGGTGCTCAGTGCTCAGGGTGCTGGGTGCTCAGTGCTCAGGGTGCTGGGTGCTCAGTGCTCGGGGTGCTGGGTGCTCAGTGCTCGGGGTGCTGGGTGCTCAGTCCTCGGGGTGCTGGGTGCTCAGTACTCAGGGTGCTGGGTGCACAGTGCTCAGGGTGCTGGGTGCTCAGTACTCAGGGTGCTGGGTGCTCAGTACTCAGGGTGCTCGGTGCTTAGTACTCAGGGTGCTGGGTGCTCAGTGCTCAGGGTGCTGGGTACTCAGTACTCAGGGTGCTGGGTGCTCAATACTCAGGGTGCTGGGTGCGCAGTGCTCAGGGTGATCGGTGCTCAGTACACAGGGTGCTCAGTACTCAGGGTGCTGGGTGCTCAGTGCTCAGGGTGCTCAGTGCTCGGGGTGCTGGGTGCTCAGTGCTCAGGGTGCTGGGTGCTCAGTGCTCAGTGCTCAGGGTGCTGGGTGCTCAGTACTCAGGGTGCTGGGTGCTCAGTGCTCGGTGTGCTGGGTGCTCAGTGCTCAGGGTGATCAGTGGTCAGTACTCAGGGTGCTGGGTGCTCAGTGCACAGGGTGCTGGGTGCTCAGTCCTCAGGGTGCTCAGTACTCAGGGTTCTCAGTGCTCAGTGCTCAGTACTCAGGGTGTTCAGTACTCAGGGTGCTGGGTGCTCAGTGCTCGGGGTGCTGGGTGCTCAGTACTCAGGGTGCTGGGTGCTCAGTACTCGGGGTGCTGGTTGTTCAGTACTCAGGGTGCTGGGTGCTCAGTGCTCGGTGTGCTGGGTGCTCAGTGCTCAGGGTGATCGGTGCTCAGTGCTCAGGGTGCTGGGTGCTCAGTCCTCAGCGTGCTCAGTGCTCAAGGTGCTGGGTGCTCAGTGCTCGGGGTGCTTGGTGCTCAGTACTCAGGGTGCTGAGTGCTCAGTACTCAGGGTGCTGGGTGCTCAGTACTCTGGGTGCTGGTTGCTCAGTACTCAGTGTGCTGGGTGCTCAGTGCTCAGGGTGCTGGGTGCTCAGTGCTCAGGGTGCTGGGTGCTCAGTGCTCGGGGTGCTGGGTGCTCAGTGCTCGAAGTGCTGGGTGCTCAGTGCTCAGTGCTCAGGGTGCTGGTTGCTCAGTACTCAGGGTTCTCAGTGCTCAGTACTCAGGGTGATGGGTGCTCAGTGCTCAGGGTGCTGGGTGCTCAGTATTCAGGGTGCTCAGTGCTCAGTACTCGGGGTGCTTGGTGCTCAGTACTCAGGGTGCTCAGTGCTAAGTACTCAGGGTGCTGGGTGCTCAGTGCTCGGGGTGCTCGGTGCTCAGTACTCAAGTTGCTGGGTGCTCAGGGCTCAGGGTGCTGGGTGCTCAGTCGTCGGGGTGCACCGTGCTCAGTGATCAGGGTGCTGGGTGCTCAGTACTCAGGGTGCTCGGTGCTCAGTACTCCGGGTTCTCAGTGCTCAGTACTCAGGGTGATGGGTGCTCAGTGCTCAGGGTGCTGGGTGCTCAGTATTCAGGGTGCTCACTGCTCAGTACTCGGGGTGCTTGGTGCTCAGTACTCAGGGTGCTCAGTGCTCAGTACTCGGTGTGCTGGGTTCTCAGTGCTCAGGGTGCTCAGTGCTCAGTACTCAGTGCTCAGGGTGCTCAGTGCTCAGTGCTCATGGTGCTGGGTGTTCAGTACTCAGGGTGCTGTGTGATCAGTACTCGGTGTGCTGGGTGCTCAGTGCTCAGGGTGCTCAGTGCTCAGTACTCAGTGCTCAGGGTACTCAGTGCTCAGTGCTCAGGGTGCTGGGTGTTCAGTACTCAGGGTGCTGGGTGATCAGTACTCAGGGTGCTGGGTGCTCAGTGCTCAGGGTGCTGGGTGCTCAGTACTCTGTGTGTTGGGTGCTCAGTGCTCAGTGTGCTGGGTGCTCAGTGCTCAGGGTGCTGCGTGCTCAGTACTCAGGGTGCTGGGTACTCAGTGCTCGAGGTGCTCGGTGCTCAGTACTCAAGGTGCTGGGTGCTCAGTGCTCAGGGTGCTGGGTGCTCAGTCCTCGGGGTGCTCCGTGCTCAGGGTGCTGGGTGCTCAGTGCTCGGTGTGCTCGGTGCTCAGTACTCAGGGTGCTGAGTGCTCAGTACTCAGGGTGATGGGTGCTCAGTACTCAAGGTGCTGGGTGCTCAGTGCTCGGGGTGCTGGGTGCTCAGTACTCAGGGTGCTGGGGGCTCAGTACTCAGGGTGCTGGGTGCTCAGTACTCAGGTTGCTCGGTTCTCAGTACTCAGGGTGCTGGGTGCTCATTCTCGGCGTGCTGGGTGCTCAGTGCTCGGGGTGCTGGGTGCTCAGTACTCAGGGTGCTGGGGGCTCAGTACTCAGGGTGCTGGGTGCTCAGTACTCAGGGTGATCTGTTCTCAGTACTCAGGGTGCTGGGTGCTCAGTGCTCGGGATGCTGGGTGCTCAGTACTCGGGGAGCTCAGTGCTCAGTACTCAGGGTGCTGGGTTCTAAGTACTCAGGGTGCGGGTTGCTTAGTGCTCGGGGTGCTCGGTGCTCAGTACTCGGGGTGCTGGGTGCTCAGTACTCGGGGTGCTGGGTGCTCAGTGCTCAGGGTGCTGGGTGCTCAGTACTCAGGGTGCTCGGTGCTCAGTACTCTGGGTGCTCAGTGCTCAGTACTCAGCGTGCTGGGTGCTCAGTGCTCAGGGTCCTCGGTGCTCAGTACTCAGGATGCTCAGTGCTCAGTACTCAGCGTGCTTTGTGCTCAGTGCTCAGGGTGTTGGGTGCTCAGTACTCAGGGTGCTGGGTGCTCAGTACTCAGGGTGCTGGGTGCTCAGTACTCAGGGTGCTGGGTGCTCAGTGCTCGGGGTGCTCGGTGATCAGTACTCATGGTGCTGGGTGCTCAGTGCTCAGGGTGCTGGGTGCTCAGTGCTCGGGGTGCTGGGTGCGCAGTGCTCAGGGTGATCGGTGCTCAGTGCTCAGGGTGCTGGGTGCTCAGTCCTCAGGGTGCTCAGTGCTCAAGGTGCTGGGTGCTCAGTGCTCGGGGTGCTTGGTGCTCAGTACTCAGGGTGCTGAGTGCTCAGTACTCAGGGTGCTGGGTGCTCAGTACTCTGGGTGCTGGGTGCTCAGTACTCAGGGTGCTGGGTGCTCAGTGCTCAGGGTGCTGGGTGCTCAGTGCTCAGGGTGCTGGGTGCTCAGTGCTCGGGGTGCTGGGTGCTCAGTGCTCGGGGTGCTGGGTGCTCAGTGCTCAGTGCTCAGGGTGCTGGTTGCTCAGTACTTAGGGTTCTCAGTGCTCAGTACTCAGGATGATGGGTGCTCAGTGCTCAGGGTGCTGGGTGCTCAGTATTCAGGGTGCTCAGTGCTCAGTACTCGGGGTGCTTGGTGCTCAGTACTCAGGGTGCTCAGTGCTAAGTACTCAGGGTGCTGGGTGCTCAGTGCTCGGGGTGCTCGGTGCTCAGTACTCAAGTTGCTGGGTGCTCAGGGCTCAGGGTGCTGGGTGCTCAGTCGTCGGGGTGCACCGTGCTCAGTGATCAGGGTGCTGGGTGCTCAGTACTCAGGGTGCTCGGTGCTCAGTACTCCGGGTTCTCAGTGCTCAGTACTCAGGGTGATGGGTGCTCAGTGCTCAGTGTGCTGGGTGCTCAGTATTCAGGGTGCTCACTGCTCAGTACTCGGGGTGCTTGGTGCTCAGTACTCAGGGTGCTCAGTGCTCAGTACTCGGTGTGCTGGGTTCTCAGTGCTCAGGGTGCTCAGTGCTCAGTACTCAGTGCTCAGGGTGCTCAGTGCTCAGTGCTCAGGGTGCTGGGTGTTCAGTACTCAGGGTGCTGTGTGTTCAGTACTCGGTGTGCTGGGTGCTCAGTGCTCAGGGTGCTCAGTGCTCAGTACTCAGTGCTCAGGGTACTCAGTGCTCAGTGCTCAGGGTGCTGGGTGTTCAGTACTCAGGGTGCTGGGTGATCAGTACTCAGGGTGCTGGGTGCTCAGTGCTCAGGGTGCTGGGTGCTCAGTACTCTGTGTGTTGGGTGCTCAGTGCTCAGGGTGCTGGGTGCTCAGTGCTCAGGGTGCTGCGTGCTCAGTACTCAGGGTGCTGGGTGCTCAGTGCTCGAGGTGCTCGGTGCTCAGTACTCAAGGTGCTGGGTGCTCAGTGCTCAGGGTGCTGGGTGCTCAGTCCTCGGGGTGCTCCGTGCTCAGGGTGCTGGGTGCTCAGTGTTCGGTGTGCTCGGTGCTCAGTACTCAGGGTGCTGAGTGCTCAGTACTCAGGGTGATGGGTGCTCAGTACTCAGGGTGCTGGGTGCTCAGTGCTCGGGGTGCTGGGTGCTCAGTACTCAGGGTGCTGGGGGCTCAGTACTCAGGGTGCTGGGTGCTCAGTACTCAGGGTGATCTGTTCTCAGTACTCAGGGTGCTGGGTGCTCAGTGCTCGGGATGCTGGGTGCTCAGTACTCGGGGAGCTCAGTGCTCAGTACTCAGGGTGCTGGGTTCTAAGTACTCAGGAAGCGGGGTGCTTAGTGCTCGGGGTGCTCGGTGCTCAGTACTCGGGGTGCTGGGTGCTCAGTACTCGGGGTGCTGGGTGCTCAGTGCTCAGGGTGCTGGGTGCTCAGTACTCAGGGTGCTCGGTGCTCAGTACTCTGGGTGCTCAGTGCTCAGTGCTCAGGGTGTTGGGTGCTCAGTACTCAGGGTGCTGGGTGCTCAGTACTCAGGGTGCTGGGTGCTCAGTACTCAGGGTGCTGGGTGCTCAGTGCTCGGGGTGCTAGGTGATCAGTACTCATGGTGCTGGGTGCTCAGTGCTCAGGGTGCTGGGTACTCAGTACTCAGGGTGCTGGGTGCTCAGTGCTCAGGGTGCTGGGTGCTCAGTGCTCAGGGTGCTGGGTGATCAGTGCTCGGGGTGCTGGGTGCTCAGTGCTCGGGGTGCTGGGTGCTCAGTGCTCTGGGTGCTGGGTGCTCAGTGCTCAGGGTGCTGGGTGCTCAGTGCTCAGGGTGCTGGGTGATCAGTGCTCGGGGTGCTGGGTGCTCAGTGCTCGGGGTGCTGGGTGCTCAGTGCTCGGGGTGCTGGGTGTTCAGTGCTCGGGGTGCTGGGTGCTCAGTGCTCGGGGTGCTGGGTGCTCAGTACTCAGGGTGCTGGGTGCTCAGTACTCAGGGTGCTGGGTGCTCAGTGCTCAGGGTGCTGGGTGCTCAGTCCTCAGGGTGCTGGGTGCTCAGTACTCAGGGTGTTCGGTGCTCAGTACTCAGGGTGCTCAGTGCTCAGTACTCAGGGTGCTGGTTGCTCAGTGCTCGGGGTGCTCTGTGCTCAGTACTCAGGGTGCTGGGTGCTCAGTACTCAGGGTGCTGGGTGCTCAGTACTCAGGGTGCTGTGTGCTCAGTGCTCAGGGTGCTGGGTGCTCAGTGCTCGGGGTGCTCGGTGCTCAGTACTCAAGGTGCTGGGTGCTCAGTGCTCAGGGTGCTGGGTGCTCAGTCCTCGGGGTGCTCCGTGCTCAGTGCTCAGGGTGCTGGGTGCTCAGTACTCAGGGTGCTCGGTGCTCAGTACTCAGGGTTCTCAGTGCTCAGTGCTCAGGGTGCTGGGTGCTCAGTTCTCAGGGTGCTCAGTGCTCAGTACTCGGGGTGCTGGGTGCTCAGTACTCAGGGTGCTCAGTGCTCAGCGCTCGGGGTGCTGGGTGCTCAGTGCTCAGGGTGCTCAGTGCTCAGTGCTCGGGGTGCTGGATGCTCAGTGCTCGGGGAGCTGGGTGCTCAGTGCTCGGAGTTCTGGGTGCTCAGTACTCAGGGTGCATTGTGCTCAGTGCTCAGTACTCAGCGTGCTGGGTGCTCAGTGCTCAGAGTGTTGGGTGCTCAGTACTCAGGGTGCTGGGTGCTCAGTGCTCAGTGCTCAGGGTGCTCATTGCTCACCGTGCTGGGTGCTCAGGGTGCTGGGTGCTCAGTGCTCGGGGTGCTGGGTGCTCAGTGCTCAGGGTGCTGGGTGCTCAGTGCTCGGTGTGCTCGGTGATCAGTACTCAGGGTGCTGGGTGCTCAGTGCTCAGGGTGCTGGGTACTCAGTACTCAGGGTGCTGGGTGCTCAGTGCTCAGGGTGCTGGGTGCTCAGTGCTCAGGGTGCTGGGTGCTCAGTGCTCGGGGTGCTGGGTGCTCAGTGCTCGGGGTGCTGGGTGCTCAGTCCTCGGGGTGCTGGGTGATCAGTGCTCGGTGTGCTGGGTGCTCAGTGCTCAGGGTGATCAGTGGTCAGTACTCAGGGTGATCAGTGGTCAGTACTCAGGGTGCTGGGTGCTCAGTGCACAGGGTGCTGGGTGCTCAGTCCTCAGGGTGCTCAGTACTCAGGGTTCTCAGTGCTCAGTGCTCAGTACTCAGGGTCTTCAGTACTCAGGGAGCTGGGTGCTCAGTGCTCGGGGTGCTGGGTGCTCAGTACTCAGGGTGCTGGGTGCTCAGTACTCGGGGTGCTGGGTGTTCAGTACTCAGGGTGCTGGGTGCTCAGTGCTCGGGATGCTGGGTACTCAGTGCTCAGGGTGATCGGTGCTCAGTGCTCAGGGTGCTGGGTGCTCAGTCCTCAGGGTGCTCAGTGCTCAAGGTGCTGGGTGCTCAGTGCTCAGGGTGCTTTGTGCTCAGTACTCAGGGTGCTGAGTGCTCAGTACTCAGGGTGCTGAGTGCTCAGTACTCATTGTGCTGGGTGCTCAGTACTCTGGGTGCTGGGTGCTCAGTGCTCAGGGTGCTGGGTGCTCAGTGCTCAGGGTGCTGGGTGCTCAGTGCTCGGGGTGCTGGGTGCTCAGTGCTCGGGGTGCTGGGTGCTCATTGCTCAGTGCTCAGGGTGCTGGTTGCTCAGTACTCAGGGTTCTCAGTGCTCAGTACTCAGGGTGATGGGTGCTCAGTGCTCAGGGTGCTGGGTGCTCAGTATTCAGGGTGCTCAGTGCTCAGTACTCGGGGTGCTTGGTGCTCAGTACTCAGGGTGCTCAGTGCTAAGTACTCAGGGTGCTGGGTGCTCAGTGCTCGGGGTGCTCGGTGCTCAGTACTCAAGTTGCTGGGTGCTCAGGGCTCAGGGTGCTGGGTGCTCAGTCGTCGGGGTGCACCGTGCTCAGTGATCAGGGTGCTGGGTGCTTAGTACTCAGGGTGCTCGGTGCTCAGTACTCCGGGTTCTCAGTGCTCAGTTCTCAGGGTGATGGGTGCTCAGTGCTCAGGGTGCTGGGTGCTCAGTATTCAGGGTGCTCACTGCTCAGTACTCGGGGTTCTTGGTGCTCAGTACTCAGGGTGCTCAGTGCTCAGTACTCGGTGTGCTGGGTTCTCAGTGCTCAGGGTGCTCAGTGCTCAGTACTCAGTGCTCAGGGTGCTCAGTGCTCAGGGTGCTGGGTGTTCAGTACTCAGGGTGCTGTGTGTTCAGTACTCGGTGTGCTGGGTGCTCATTGCTCAGGGTGCTCAGTGCTCAGTACTCAGTGCTCAGGGTACACAGTGCTCAGTGCTCAGGGTGCTGGGTGTTCAGTACTCAGGGTGCTGGGTGATCAGTACTCAGGGTGCTGGGTGCTCAGTGCTCAGGGTGCTGGGTGCTCAGTACTCTGTGTGTTGGGTGCTCAGTGCTCAGGGTGCTGGGTGCTCAGTGCTCAGGGTGCTGCGTGCTCAGTACTCAGGGTGCTGGGTGCTCAGTGCTCGAGGTGCTCGGTGCTCAGTACTCAAGGTGCTGGGTGCTCAGTGCTCAGGGTGCTGGGTGCTCAGTACTCGGGGTGCTCCGTGCTCAGGGTGCTGGGTGCTCAGTGTTCGGTGTGCTCGGTGCTCAGTACTCAGGGTGCTGAGTGCTCAGTACTCAGGGTGATGGGTGCTCAGTACTCAGGGTGCTGGGTGCTCAGTGCTCGGGGTGCTGGGTGCTCAGTACTCAGGGTGCTGGGGGCTCAGTACTCAGGGTGCTGGGTGCTCAGTACTCAGGTTGCTCGGTTCTCAGTACTCAGGGTGCTGGGTGCTCATTCTCGCCGTGCTGGGTGCTCAGTGCTCGGGGTGCTGGGTGCTCAGTACTCAGGGTGCTGGGGGCTCAGTACTCAGGGTGCTGGGTGCTCAGTACTCAGGGTGATCTGTTCTCAGTACTCAGGGTGCTGGGTGCTCAGTGCTCGGGATGCTGGGTGCTCAGTACTCGGGGAGCTCAGTGCTCAGTACTCAGGGTGCTGGGTTCTAAGTACTCAGGGTGCGGGGTGCTTAGTGCTCGGGGTGCTCGGTGCTCAGTACTCGGGGTGCTGGGTGCTCAGTACTCGGGGTGCTGGGTGCTCAGTGCTCAGGGTGCTGGGTGCTCAGTACTCAGGGTGCTCGGTGCTCAGTACTCTGGGTGCTCAGTGCTCAGTACTCGGGGTTCTTGGTGCTCAGTACTCAGGGTGCTCAGTGCTCAGTACTCGGTGTGCTGGGTTCTCAGTGCTCAGGGTGCTCAGTGCTCAGTACTCAGTGCTCAGGGTGCTCAGTGCTCAGGGTGCTGGGTGTTCAGTACTCAGGGTGCTGTGTGTTCAGTACTCGGTGTGCTGGGTGCTCAGTGCTCAGGGTGCTGGGTGCTCAGTACTCAGGGTGCTCGGTGCTCAGTACTCTGGGTGCTCAGTGCTCAGTACTCAGCGTGCTGGGTGCTCAGTGCTCAGGGTCCTCGGTCCTCAGTACTCAGGATGCTCAGTGCTCAGTACTCAGCGTGCTTTGTGCTCAGTGCTCAGTGTGTTGGGTGCTCAGTACTCAGGGTGCTGGGTGCTCAGTACTCAGGGTGCTGGGTGCTCAGTACTCAGGGTGCTGGGTGCTCAGTGCTCGGGGTGCTAGGTTATCAGTACTCATGGTGCTGGGTGCTCAGTGCTCAGGGTGCTGGGTACTCAGTACTCAGGGTGCTGGGTGCTCAGTGCTCAGGGTGCTGGGTGCTCAGTGCTCAGGGTGCTGGGTGATCAGTGCTCGGGGTGCTGGGTGCTCAGTGCTCGGGGTGCTGGGTGCTCAGTGCTCTGGGTGCTGGGTGCTCAGTGCTCAGGGTGCTGGGTGCTCAGTGCTCAGGGTGCTGGGTGCTCAGTGCTCGGGGTGCTGGGTGCTCAGTACTCAGGGTGTTGGGGGCTCAGTACTCAGGGTGCTGGGTGCTCAGTACTCAGGTTGCTCGGTTCTCAGTACTCGGGGTGCTGGGTGCTCAGTGCTCAGGGTGCTGGGTGCTCAGTACTCAGGGTGCTGGGTGCTCAGTATTCAGGGTGCTCACTGCTCAGTACTCGGGGTTCTTGGTGCTCAGTACTCAGGGTGCTCAGTGCTCAGTACTCGGTGTGCTGGGTTCTCAGTGCTCAGGGTGCTCAGTGCTCAGTACTCAGTGCTCAGGGTGCTCAGTGCTCAGGGTGCTGGGTGTTCAGTACTCAGGGTGCTGTGTGTTCAGTACTCGGTGTGCTGGGTGCTCATTGCTCAGGGTGCTCAGTGCTCAGTACTCAGTGCTCAGGGTACACAGTGCTCAGTGCTCAGGGTGCTGGGTGTTCAGTACTCAGGGTGCTGGGTGATCAGTACTCAGGGTGCTGGGTGCTCAGTGCTCAGGGTGCTGGGTGCTAAGTACTCTGTGTGTTGGGTGCTCAGTGCTCAGGGTGCTGGGTGCTCAGTGCTCAGGGTGCTGCGTGCTCAGTACTCAGGGTGCTGGGTGCTCAGTGCTCGAGGTGCTCGGTGCTCAGTACTCAAGGTGCTGGGTGCTCAGTGCTCAGGGTGCTGGGTGCTCAGTACTCGGGGTGCTCCGTGCTCAGGGTGCCGGGTGCTCAGTGTTCGGTGTGCTCGGTGCTCAGTACTCAGGGTGCTGAGTGCTCAGTACTCAGGGTGATGGGTGCTCAGTACTCAGGGTGCTGGGTGCTCAGTGCTCGGGGTGCTGGGTGCTCAGTACTCAGGGTGCTGGGGGCTCAGTACTCAGGGTGCTGGGTGCTCAGTACTCAGGTTGCTCGGTTCTCAGTACTCAGGGTGCTGGGTGCTCATTCTCGCCGTGCTGGGTGCTCAGTGCTCGGGGTGCTGGGTGCTCAGTACTCAGGGTGCTGGGGGCTCAGTACTCAGGGTGCTGGGTGCTCAGTACTCAGGGTGATCTGTTCTCAGTACTCAGGGTGCTGGGTGCTCAGTGCTCGGGATGCTGGGTGCTCAGTACTCGGGGAGCTCAGTGCTCAGTACTCAGGGTGCTGGGTTCTAAGTACTCAGGGTGCGGGGTGCTTAGTGCTCGGGGTGCTCGGTGCTCAGTACTCGGGGTGCTGGGTGCTCAGTACTCGGGGTGCTGGGTGCTCAGTGCTCAGGGTGCTGGGTGCTCAGTACTCAGGGTGCTCGGTGCTCAGTACTCTGGGTGCTCAGTGCTCAGTACTCGGGGTTCTTGGTGCTCAGTACTCAGGGTGCTCAGTGCTCAGTACTCGGTGTGCTGGGTTCTCAGTGCTCAGGGTGCTCAGTGCTCAGTACTCAGTGCTCAGGGTGCTCAGTGCTCAGGGTGCTGGGTGTTCAGTACTCAGGGTGCTGTGTGTTCAGTACTCGGTGTGCTGGGTGCTCAGTGCTCAGGGTGCTGGGTGCTCAGTACTCAGGGTGCTCGGTGCTCAGTACTCTGGGTGCTCAGTGCTCAGTACTCAGCGTGCTGGGTGCTCAGTGCTCAGGGTCCTCGGTCCTCAGTACTCAGGATGCTCAGTGCTCAGTACTCAGCGTGCTTTGTGCTCAGTGCTCAGTGTGTTGGGTGCTCAGTACTCAGGGTGCTGGGTGCTCAGTACTCAGGGTGCTGGGTGCTCAGTACTCAGGGTGCTGGGTGCTCAGTGCTCGGGGTGCTAGGTTATCAGTACTCATGGTGCTGGGTGCTCAGTGCTCAGGGTGCTGGGTACTCAGTACTCAGGGTGCTGGGTGCTCAGTGCTCAGGGTGCTGGGTGCTCAGTGCTCAGGGTGCTGGGTGATCAGTGCTCGGGGTGCTGGGTGCTCAGTGCTCGGGGTGCTGGGTGCTCAGTGCTCTGGGTGCTGGGTGCTCAGTGCTCAGGGTGCTGGGTGCTCAGTGCTCAGGGTGCTGGGTGCTCAGTGCTCGGGGTGCTGGGTGCTCAGTACTCAGGGTGTTGGGGGCTCAGTACTCAGGGTGCTGGGTGCTCAGTACTCAGGTTGCTCGGTTCTCAGTACTCGGGGTGCTGGGTGCTCAGTGCTCAGGGTGCTGGGTGCTCAGTACTCAGGGTGCTGGGTGCTCAGTATTCAGGGTGCTCACTGCTCAGTACTCGGGGTTCTTGGTGCTCAGTACTCAGGGTGCTCAGTGCTCAGTACTCGGTGTGCTGGGTTCTCAGTGCTCAGGGTGCTCAGTGCTCAGTACTCAGTGCTCAGGGTGCTCAGTGCTCAGGGTGCTGGGTGTTCAGTACTCAGGGTGCTGTGTGTTCAGTACTCGGTGTGCTGGGTGCTCATTGCTCAGGGTGCTCAGTGCTCAGTACTCAGTGCTCAGGGTACACAGTGCTCAGTGCTCAGGGTGCTGGGTGTTCAGTACTCAGGGTGCTGGGTGATCAGTACTCAGGGTGCTGGGTGCTCAGTGCTCAGGGTGCTGGGTGCTAAGTACTCTGTGTGTTGGGTGCTCAGTGCTCAGGGTGCTGGGTGCTCAGTGCTCAGGGTGCTGCGTGCTCAGTACTCAGGGTGCTGGGTGCTCAGTGCTCGAGGTGCTCGGTGCTCAGTACTCAAGGTGCTGGGTGCTCAGTGCTCAGGGTGCTGGGTGCTCAGTACTCGGGGTGCTCCGTGCTCAGGGTGCCGGGTGCTCAGTGTTCGGTGTGCTCGGTGCTCAGTACTCAGGGTGCTGAGTGCTCAGTACTCAGGGTGATGGGTGCTCAGTACTCAGGGTGCTGGGTGCTCAGTGCTCGGGGTGCTGGGTGCTCAGTACTCAGGGTGCTGGGGGCTCAGTACTCAGGGTGCTGGGTGCTCAGTACTCAGGTTGCTCGGTTCTCAGTACTCAGGGTGCTGGGTGCTCATTCTCGCCGTGCTGGGTGCTCAGTGCTCGGGGTGCTGGGTGCTCAGTACTCAGGGTGCTGGGGGCTCAGTACTCAGGGTGCTGGGTGCTCAGTACTCAGGGTGATCTGTTCTCAGTACTCAGGGTGCTGGGTGCTCAGTGCTCGGGATGCTGGGTGCTCAGTACTCGGGGAGCTCAGTGCTCAGTACTCAGGGTGCTGGGTTCTAAGTACTCAGGGTGCGGGGTGCTTAGTGCTCGGGGTGCTCGGTGCTCAGTACTCGGGGTGATGGGTGCTCAGTACTCGGGGTGCTGGGTGCTCAGTGCTCAGGGTGCTGGGTGCTCAGTACTCAGGGTGCTCGGTGCTCAGTACTCTGGGTGCTCAGTGCTCAGTACTCAGCGTGCTGGGTGCTCAGTGCTCAGGGTCCTCGGTGCTCAGTACTCAGGATGCTCAGTGCTCAGTACTCAGCGTGCTTTGTGCTCAGTGCTCAGTGTGTTGGGTGCTCAGTACTCAGGGTGCTGGGTGCTCAGTACTCAGGGTGCTGGGTGCTCAGTACTCAGGGTGCTGGGTGCTCAGTGCTCGGGGTGCTAGGTTATCAGTACTCATGGTGCTGGGTGCTCAGTGCTCAGGGTGCTGGGTACTCAGTACTCAGGGTGCTGGGTGCTCAGTGCTCAGGGTGCTGGGTGCTCAGTGCTCAGGGTGCTGGGTGATCAGTGCTCGGGGTGCTGGGTGCTCAGTGCTCGGGGTGCTGGGTGCTCAGTGCTCTGGGTGCTGGGTGCTCAGTGCTCAGGGTGCTGGGTGCTCAGTGCTCAGGGTGCTGGGTGCTCAGTGCTCGGGGTGCTGGTTGCTCAGTGCTCGGGGTGCTGGGTGCTCAGTGCTCGGGGTGCTGGGTGCTCAGTACTCAGTGTGCTGGGTGCTCAGTACTCAGGGTGCTGGGTGCTCAGTGCTCAGGGTGCTGGGTGCTCAGTCCTCAGGGTGCTGGGTGCTCAGTACTCAGGGTGTTCGGTGCTCAGTACTCAGGGTGCTCAGTGCTCAGTACTCAGGGTGCTGGTTGCTCAGTGCTCGGGGTGCTCTGTGCTCAGTACTCAGGGTGCTGGGTGCTCAGTACTCAGGGGGCTGGGTGCTCAGTACTCAGGGTGCTGTGTGCTCAGTGCTCAGGGTGCTGGGTGCTCAGTGCTCGGGGTGCTCGGTGCTCAGTACTCAGGGTTCTCAGTGCTCAGTGCTCAGGGTGCTGGGTGCTCAGTTTTCAGGGTGCTCAGTGCTCAGTACTCGGGGTGCTGGGTGCTCAGTACTCAGGGTGCTCAGTGCTCAGCGCTCGGGGTGCTGGGTGCTCAGTGCTCAGGGTGCTCAGTGCTCAGTGCTCGGGGTGCTGGATGCTCAGTGCTTGGGGAGCTGGGTGCTCAGTGCTCGGAGTTCTGGGTGCTCAGTACTCAGGGTGCTTTGTGCTCAGTGCTCAGTACTCAGCGTGCTGGGTGCTCAGTGCTCAGAGTGTTGGGTGCTCAGTACTCAGGGTGCTGGGTGCTCAGTGCTCAGTGCTCAGGGTGCTCATTGCTCATCGTGC
The DNA here is from genome assembly GCF_018167655.1 of Microtus oregoni. Classification (NCBI taxonomy): domain Eukaryota; kingdom Metazoa; phylum Chordata; class Mammalia; order Rodentia; family Cricetidae; genus Microtus; species Microtus oregoni. The sequence goes on along the minus strand of NW_024544028.1, from coordinate 3,126,384 downwards.
TGGGTGCTCAGGGTGCTGGGTGCTCAGTGCTCGGGGTGCTGGGTGCTCAGTGCTCAGGGTGCTGGGTGCTCAGTGCTCGGGGTGCTCGGTGATCAGTACTCAGGGTGCTGGGTGCTCAGTGCTCAGGGTGCTGGGTACTCAGTACTCAGGGTGCTGGGTGCTCAGTGCTCAGGGTGCTGGGTGCTCAGTGCTCAGGGTGCTGGGTGCTCAGTGCTCGGGGTGCTGGGTGCTCAGTGCTCGGGGTGCTGGGTGCTCAGTCCTCGGGGTGCTGGGTGCTCAGTGCTCGGTGTGCTGGGTGCTCAGTGCTCAGGGTGATCAGTGGTCAGTACTCAGGGTGATCAGTGGTCAGTACTCAGGGTGCTGGGTGCTCAGTGCACAGGGTGCTGGGTGCTCAGTACTCAGGGTGCTGGGTGCTCAGTACTCAGGGTGCTGAGTGCTCAGTACTCAGGGTGCTGAGTGCTCAGTACTCAGGGTGCTGGGTGCTCAGTACTCTGGGTGCTGGGTGCTCAGTGCTCAGGGTGCTGGGTGCTCAGTGCTCAGGGTGCTGGGTGCTCAGTGCTCGGGGTGCTGGGTGCTCAGTGCTCGGGGTGCTGGGTGCTCAGTGCTCAGTGCTCAGGGTGCTGGTTGCTCAGTACTCAGGGTTCTCAGTGCTCAGTACTCAGGGTGATGGGTGCTCAGTGCTCAGGGTGCTGGGTGCTCAGTATTCAGGGTGCTCAGTGCTCAGTACTCGGGGTGCTTGGTGCTCAGTACTCAGGGTGCTCAGTGCTAAGTACTCAGGGTGCTGTGTGCTCAGTGCTCGGGGTGCTCGGTGCTCAGTACTCAAGTTGCTGGGTGCTCAGGGCTCAGGGTGCTGGGTGCTCAGTCGTCGGGGTGCACCGTGCTCAGTGATCAGGGTGCTGGGTGCTCAGTACTCAGGGTGCTCGGTGCTCAGTACTCCGGGTTCTCTGTGCTCAGTTCTCAGGGTGATGGGTGCTCAGTGCTCAGGGTGCTGGGTGCTCAGTATTCAGGGTGCTCACTGCTCAGTACTCGGGGTTCTTGGTGCTCAGTACTCAGGGTGCTCAGTGCTCAGTACTCGGTGTGCTGGGTTCTCAGTGCTCAGGGTGCTCAGTGCTCAGTACTCAGTGCTCAGGGTGCTCAGTGGTCAGTGCTCAGGGTGCTGGGTGTTCAGTACTCAGGGTGCTGTGTGTTCAGTACTCGGTGTGCTGGGTGCTCAGTGCTCAGGGTGCTCAGTGCTCAGTACTCAGTGCTCAGGGTACTCAGTGCTCAGTGCTCAGGGTGCTGGGTGTTCAGTACTCAGGGTGCTGGGTGATCAGTACTCAGGGTGCTGGGTGCTCAGTGCTCAGGGTGCTGGGTGCTCAGTACTCTGTGTGTTGGGTGCTCAGTGCTCAGGGTGCTGGGTGCTCAGTGCTCAGGGTGCTGCGTGCTCAGTACTCAGGGTGCTGGGTGCTCAGTGCTCGAGGTGCTCGGTGCTCAGTACTCAAGGTGCTGGGTGCTCAGTGCTCAGGGTGCTGGGTGCTCAGTCCTCGGGGTGCTCCGTGCTCAGGGTGCTGGGTGCTCAGTGTTCGGTGTGCTCGGTGCTCAGTACTCAGGGTGCTGAGTGCTCAGTACTCAGGGTGATGGGTGCTCAGTACTCAGGGTGCTGGGTGCTCAGTGCTCAGGGTGCTGGGTGCTCAGTACTCAGGGTGCTGGGTGCTCAGTGCTCGGGGTGCTGGTTGCTCAGTGCTCGGGGTGCTGGGTGCTCAGTGCTCGGGGTGCTGGGTGCTCAGTGCTCTGGGTGCTGGGTGCTCAGTGCTCAGGGTGCTGGGTGCTCAGTGCTCAGGGTGCTGGGTGCTCAGTGCTCGGGGTGCTGGTTGCTCAGTGCTCGGGGTGCTGGGTGCTCAGTGCTCGGGGTGCTGGGTGCTCAGTACTCAGTGTGCTGGGTGCTCAGTACTCAGGGTGCTGGGTGCTCAGTGCTCAGGGTGCTGGGTGCTCAGTCCTCAGGGTGCTGGGTGCTCAGTACTCAGGGTGTTCGGTGCTCAGTACTCAGGGTGCTCAGTGCTCAGTACTCAGGGTGCTGGTTGCTCAGTGCTCGGGGTGCTCTGTGCTCAGTACTCAGGGTGCTGGGTGCTCAGTACTCAGGGGGCTGGGTGCTCAGTACTCAGGGTGCTGTGTGCTCAGTGCTCAGGGTGCTGGGTGCTCAGTGCTCGGGGTGCTCGGTGCTCAGTACTCAGGGTTCTCAGTGCTCAGTGCTCAGGGTGCTGGGTGCTCAGTTTTCAGGGTGCTCAGTGCTCAGTACTCGGGGTGCTGGGTGCTCAGTACTCAGGGTGCTCAGTGCTCAGCGCTCGGGGTGCTGGGTGCTCAGTGCTCAGGGTGCTCAGTGCTCAGTGCTCGGGGTGCTGGATGCTCAGTGCTTGGGGAGCTGGGTGCTCAGTGCTCGGAGTTCTGGGTGCTCAGTACTCAGGGTGCTTTGTGCTCAGTGCTCAGTACTCAGCGTGCTGGGTGCTCAGTGCTCAGAGTGTTGGGTGCTCAGTACTCAGGGTGCTGGGTGCTCAGTGCTCAGTGCTCAGGGTGCTCATTGCTCATCGTGCTGGGTGCTCAGGGTGCTGGGTGCTCAGTGCTCGGGGTGCTGGGTGCTCAGTGCTCAGGGTGCTGGGTGCTCAGTGCTCGGGGTGCTCGGTGATCAGTACTCAGGGTGCTGGGTGCTCAGTGCTCAGGGTGCTGGGTACTCAGTACTCAGGGTGCTGGGTGCTCAGTGCTCAGGGTGCTGGGTGCTCAGTGCTCAGGGTGCTGGGTGCTCAGTGCTCGGGGTGCTGGGTGCTCAGTGCTCGGGGTGCTGGGTGCTCAGTCCTCGGGGTGCTGGGTGCTCAGTGCTCGGTGTGCTGGGTGCTCAGTGCTCAGGGTGATCAGTGGTCAGTACTCAGGGTGATCAGTGGTCAGTACTCAGGGTGCTGGGTGCTCAGTGCACAGGGTGCTGGGTGCTCAGTACTCAGGGTGCTGGGTGCTCAGTACTCAGGGTGCTGAGTGCTCAGTACTCAGGGTGCTGAGTGCTCAGTACTCAGGGTGCTGGGTGCTCAGTACTCTGGGTGCTGGGTGCTCAGTGCTCAGGGTGCTGGGTGCTCAGTGCTCAGGGTGCTGGGTGCTCAGTGCTCGGGGTGCTGGGTGCTCAGTGCTCGGGGTGCTGGGTGCTCAGTGCTCAGTGCTCAGGGTGCTGGTTGCTCAGTACTCAGGGTTCTCAGTGCTCAGTACTCAGGGTGATGGGTGCTCAGTGCTCAGGGTGCTGGGTGCTCAGTATTCAGGGTGCTCAGTGCTCAGTACTCGGGGTGCTTGGTGCTCAGTACTCAGGGTGCTCAGTGCTAAGTACTCAGGGTGCTGTGTGCTCAGTGCTCGGGGTGCTCGGTGCTCAGTACTCAAGTTGCTGGGTGCTCAGGGCTCAGGGTGCTGGGTGCTCAGTCGTCGGGGTGCACCGTGCTCAGTGATCAGGGTGCTGGGTGCTCAGTACTCAGGGTGCTCGGTGCTCAGTACTCCGGGTTCTCTGTGCTCAGTTCTCAGGGTGATGGGTGCTCAGTGCTCAGGGTGCTGGGTGCTCAGTATTCAGGGTGCTCACTGCTCAGTACTCGGGGTTCTTGGTGCTCAGTACTCAGGGTGCTCAGTGCTCAGTACTCGGTGTGCTGGGTTCTCAGTGCTCAGGGTGCTCAGTGCTCAGTACTCAGTGCTCAGGGTGCTCAGTGGTCAGTGCTCAGGGTGCTGGGTGTTCAGTACTCAGGGTGCTGTGTGTTCAGTACTCGGTGTGCTGGGTGCTCAGTGCTCAGGGTGCTCAGTGCTCAGTACTCAGTGCTCAGGGTACTCAGTGCTCAGTGCTCAGGGTGCTGGGTGTTCAGTACTCAGGGTGCTGGGTGATCAGTACTCAGGGTGCTGGGTGCTCAGTGCTCAGGGTGCTGGGTGCTCAGTACTCTGTGTGTTGGGTGCTCAGTGCTCAGGGTGCTGGGTGCTCAGTGCTCAGGGTGCTGCGTGCTCAGTACTCAGGGTGCTGGGTGCTCAGTGCTCGAGGTGCTCGGTGCTCAGTACTCAAGGTGCTGGGTGCTCAGTGCTCAGGGTGCTGGGTGCTCAGTCCTCGGGGTGCTCCGTGCTCAGGGTGCTGGGTGCTCAGTGTTCGGTGTGCTCGGTGCTCAGTACTCAGGGTGCTGAGTGCTCAGTACTCAGGGTGATGGGTGCTCAGTACTCAGGGTGCTGGGTGCTCAGTGCTCAGGGTGCTGGGTGCTCAGTACTCAGGGTGCTGGGGGCTCAGTACTCAGGGTGCTGGGTGCTCAGTACTCAGGTTGCTCGGTTCTCAGTACTCAGGGTGCTGGGTGCTCATTCTCGGCGTGCTGGGTGCTCAGTGCTCGGGGTGCTGGGTGCTCAGTACTCAGGGTGCTGGGGGCTCAGTACTCAGGGTGCTGGGTGCTCAGTACTCAGGGTGATCTGTTCTCAGTACTCAGGGTGCTGGGTGCTCAGTGCTCGGGATGCTGGGTGCTCAGTACTCGGGGAGCTCAGTGCTCAGTACTCAGGGTGCTGGGTTCTAAGTACTCAGGGTGCGGGGTGCTTAGTGCTCGGGGTGCTCGGTGCTCAGTACTCGGGGTGCTGGGTGCTCAGTACTCGGGGTGCTGGGTGCTCAGTGCTCAGGGTGCTTGGTGCTCAGTACTCAGGGTGCTCGGTGCTCAGTACTCTGGGTGCTCAGTGCTCAGTACTCAGCGTGCTGGGTGCTCAGTGCTCAGGGTCCTCGGTGCTCAGTACTCAGGATGCTCAGTGCTCAGTACTCAGCGTGCTTTGTGCTCAGTGCTCAGGGTGTTGGGTGCTCAGTACTCAGGGTGCTGGGTGCTCAGTACTCAGGGTGCTGGGTGCTCTGTACTCAGGGTGCTGGGTGCTCAGTGCTCGGGGTGCTAGGTGATCAGTACTCATGGTGCAGGGTGCTCAGTGCTCAGGGTGCTGGGTACTCAGTACTCAGGGTGCTGGGTGCTCAGTGCTCAGGGTGCTGGGTGCTCAGTGCTCAGGGTGCTGGGTGATCAGTGCTCGGGGTGCTGGGTGCTCAGTGCTCGGGGTGCTGGGTGCTCAGTGCTCTGGGTGCTGGGTGCTCAGTGCTCAGGGTGCTGGGTGCTCAGTGCTCAGGGTGCTGGGTGCTCAGTGCTCGGGGTGCTGGGTGCTCAGTGCTCGGGGTGCTGGGTGCTCAGTGCTCAGGGTGCTGGGTGCTCAGTACTCAGGGTGCTGGGTGCTCAGTACTCAGGGTGCTGGGTGCTCAGTGCTCAGGGTGCTGGGTGCTCAGTCCTCAGGGTGCTGGGTGCTCAGTACTCAGGGTGTTCGGTGCTCAGTACTCAGGGTGCTCAGTGCTCAGTACTCAGGGTGCTGGTTGCTCAGTGCTCGGGGTGCTCTGTGCTCAGTACTCAGGGTGCTGGGTGCTCAGTACTCAGGGTGCTGGGTGCTCAGTACTCAGGGTGCTGTGTGCTCAGTGCTCAGGGTGCTGGGTGTTCAGTGCTCGGGGTGCTCGGTGCTCAGTACTAAAGGTGCTGGGTGCTCAGTGCTCAGGATGCTGGGTGCTCAGTCCTCGGGGTGCTCCGTGCTCAGTGCTCAGGGTGCTGGGTGCTCAGTACTCAGGGTGCTCGGTGCTCAGTACTCAGGGTTCTCAGTGCTCAGTGCTCAGGGTGCTGGGTGCTCAGTTCTCAGGGTGCTCAGTGCTCAGCGCTCGGGGTGCTGGGTGCTCAGTGCTCAGGGTGCTCAGTGCTCAGTGCTCGGGGTGCTGGATGCTCAGTGCTCGGGGAGCTGGGTGCTCAGTGCTCGGAGTTCTGGGTGCTCAGTACTCAGTGTGCTTTGTGCTCAGTGCTCAGTACTCAGCGTGCTGGGTGCTCAGTGCTCAGAGTGTTGGGTGCTCAGTGCTCAGGGTGCTGGGTGCTCAGTGCTCAGTGCTCAGGGTGCTCATTGCTCATCGTGCTGGGTGCTCAGGGTGCTGGGTGCTCAGTGCTCGGGGTGCTGGGTGCTCAGTGCTCAGGGTGCTGGGTGCTCAGTGCTCGGGGTGCTCGGTGATCAGTACTCAGGGTGCTGGGTGCTCAGTGCTCAGGGTGCTGGGTACTCAGTACTCAGGGTGCTGGGTGCTCAGTGCTCAGGGTGCTGGGTGCTCAGTGCTCAGGGTGCTGGGTGCTCAGTGCTCGGGGTGCTGGGTGCTCAGTGCTCGGGGTGCTGGGTGCTCAGTCCTCGGGGTGCTGGGTGCTCAGTGCTCGGTGTGCTGGGTGCTCAGTGCTCAGGGTGATCAGTGGTCAGTACTCAGGGTGATCAGTGGTCAGTACTCAGGGTGCTGGGTGCTCAGTGCACAGGGTGCTGGGTGCTCAGTCCTCAGGGTGCTCAGTACTCAGGGTTCTCAGTGCTCAGTGCTCAGTACTCAGGGTGTTCAGTACTCAGAGTGCTGGGTGCTCAGTGCTCAGGGTGCTGGGTGCTCAGTACTCAGGGTGCTGGGTGCTCAGTACTCGGGGTGCTGGGTGTTCAGTACTCAGGGTGCTGGGTGCTCAGTGCTCGGGGTGCTGGGTGCTCAGTGCTCAGGGTGATCGGTGCTCAGTGCTCAGGGTGCTGGGTGCTCAGTCCTCAGGGTGCTCAGTGCTCAAGGTGCTGGGTGCTCAGTGCTCGGGGTGCTTGGTGCTCAGTACTCAGGGTGCTGAGTGCTCAGTACTCAGGGTGCTGGGTGCTCAGTACTCTGGGTGCTGGGTGCTCAGTACTCAGGGTGCTGGGTGCTCAGTGCTCAGGGTGCTGGGTGCTCAGTGCTCAGGGTGCTGGGTGCTCAGTGCTCGGGGTGCTGGGTGCTCAGTGCTCGGGGTGCTGGGTGCTCAGTGCTCAGTGCTCAGGGTGCTGGTTGCTCAGTACTCAGGGTTCTCAGTGCTCAGTACTCAGGGTGATGGGTGCTCAGTGCTCAGGGTGCTGGGTGCTCAGTATTCAGGGTGCTCAGTGCTCAGTACTCGGGGTGCTTGGTGCTCAGTACTCAGGGTGCTCAGTGCTAAGTACTCAGGGTGCTGGGTGCTCAGTGCTCGGGGTGCTCGGTGCTCAGTACTCAAGTTGCTGGGTGCTCAGGGCTCAGGGTGCTGCGTGCTCAGTCGTCGGGGTGCACCGTGCTCAGTGATCAGGGTGCTGGGTGCTCAGTACTCAGGGTGCTCGGTGCTCAGTACTCCGGGTTCTCAGTGCTCAGTACTCAGGGTGATGGGTGCTCAGTGCTCAGGGTGCTGGGTGCTCAGTATTCAGGGTGCTCACTGCTCAGTACTCGGGGTGCTTGGTGCTCAGTACTCAGGGTGCTCAGTGCTCAGTACTCGGTGTGCTGGGTTCTCAGTGCTCAGGGTGCTCAGTGCTCAGTACTCAGTGCTCACTGTGCTCAGTGCTCAGTGCTCAGGGTGCTGGGTGTTCAGTACTCAGGGTGCTGTGTGTTCAGTACTCGGTGTGCTGGGTGCTCAGTGCTCAGGGTGCTCAGTGCTCAGTACTCAGTGCTCAGGGTACTCAGTGCTCATTGCTCAGGGTGCTGGGTGTTCAGTACTCAGGGTGCTGGGTGATCAGTACTCAGCGTGCTGGGTGCTCAATGCTCAGGGTGCTGGGTGCTCAGTACTCTGTGTGTTGGGTGCTCAGTGCTCAGGGTGCTGGGTGTTCAGTGCTCAGGGTGCTGTGTGCTCAGTACTCAGGGTGCTGGGTGCTCAGTGCTCGGGGTGCTGGGTGCTCAGTACTCAGGGTGCTGGGGGCTCAGTACTCAGGGTGCTGGGTGCTCAGTACTCAGGGTGATCTGTTCTCAGTACTCAGGGTGCTGGGTGCTCAGTGCTCGGGATGCTGGGTGATCAGTACTCGGGGAGCTCAGTGCTCAGTACTCAGGGTGCTGGGTTCTAAGTACTCAGGGTGCGGGTTGCTTAGTGCTCGGGGTGCTCGGTGCTCAGTACTCGGGGTGCTGGGTGCTCAGTACTCGGGGTGCTGGGTGCTCAGTGCTCAGGGTGCTGGGTGCTCAGTACTCAGGGTGCTCGGTGCTCAGTACTCTGGGTGCTCAGTGCTCAGTACTCAGCGTGCTAGGTGCTCAGTGCTCAGGGTCCTCGGTGCTCAGTACTCAGGATGCTCAGTGCTCAGTACTCAGCGTGCTTTGTGCTCAGTGCTCAGGGTGTTGGGTGCTCAGTACTCAGGGTGCTGGGTGCTCAGTACTCAGGGTGCTGGGTGCTCAGTACTCAGGGTGCTGGGTGCTCAGTGCTCAGGGTGATCGGTGCTCAGTGCTCAGGGTGCTGGGTGCTCAGTCCTCAGGGTGCTCAGTGCTCAAGGTGCTGGGTGCTCAGTGCTCGGGGTGCTTGGTGCTCAGTACTCAGGGTGCTGAGTGCTCAGTACTCAGGGTGCTGGGTGCTCAGTACTCTGTGTGCTGGGTGCTCAGTACTCAGGGTGCTGGGTGCTCAGTGCTCAGGGTGCTGGGTGCTCAGTGCTCAGGGTGCTGGGTGCTCAGTGCTCGGGGTGCTGGGTGCTCAGTGCTCGGGGTGCTGGGTGCTCAGTGCTCAGTGCTCAGGGTGCTGGTTGCTCAGTACTCAGGGTTCTCAGTGCTCAGTACTCAGGGTGATGGGTGCTCAGTGCTCAGGGTGCTGGGTGCTCAGTATTCAGGGTGCTCAGTGCTCAGTACTCGGGGTGCTTGGTGCTCAGTACTCAGGGTGCTCAGTGCTAAGTACTCAGGGTGCTGGGTGCTCAGTGCTCGGGGTGCTCGGTGCTCAGTACTTAAGTTGCTGGGTGCTCAGGGCTCAGGGTGCTGGGTGCTCAGTCGTCGGGGTGCACCGTGCTCAGTGATCAGGGTGCTGGGTGCTCAGTACTCAGGGTGCTCGGTGCTCAGTACTCCGGGTTCTCAGTGCTCAGTACTCAGGGTGATGGGTGCTCAGTGCTCAGGGTGCTGGGTGCTCAGTATTCAGGGTGCTCACTGCTCAGTACTCGGGGTGCTTGGTGCTCAGTACTCAGGGTGCTCAGTGCTCAGTACTCGGTGTGCTGGGTTCTCAGTGCTCAGGGTGCTCAGTGCTCAGTACTCAGTGCTCAGGGTGCTCAGTGCTCAGTGCTCAGGGTGCTGGGTGTTCAGTACTCAGGGTGCTGTGTGTTCAGTACTCGGTGTGCTGGGTGCTCAGTGCTCAGGGTGCTCAGTGCTCAGTACTCAGTGCTCAGGGTACTCAGTACTCAGTGCTCAGGGTGCTGGGTGTTCAGTACTCAGGGTGCTGGGTGATCAGTACTCAGGGTGCTGGGTGCTCAGTGCTCAGGGTGCTGGGTGCTCAGTACTCTGTGTGTTGGGTGCTCAGTGCTCAGGGTGCTGGGTGCTCAGTGCTCAGGGTGCTGCGTGCTCAGTACTCAGGGTGCTGGGTGCTCAGTGCTCGAGGTGCTCGGTGCTCAGTACTCAAGGTGCTGGGTGCTCAGTGCTCAGGGTGCTGGGTGCTCAGTCCTCGGGGTGCTCCGTGCTCAGGGTGCTGGGTGCTCAGTGCTCGGTGTGCTCGGTGCTCAGTACTCAGGGTGCTGAGTGCTCAGTACTCAGGGTGATGGGTGCTCAGTACTCAGGGTGCTGGGTGCTCAGTGCTCGGGGTGCTGGGTGCTCAGTACTCAGGGTGCTGGGGGCTCAGTACTCAGGGTGCTGGGTGCTCAGTACTCAGGTTGCTCGGTTCTCAGTACTCAGGGTGCTGGGTGCTCATTCTCGGCGTGCTGGGTGCTCAGTGCTCGGGGTGCTGGGTGCTCAGTACTCAGGGTGCTGGGTGCTCAGTACTCAGGGTGCTGGGTGCTCAGTACTCAGGGTGATCTGTTCTCAGTACTCAGGGTGCTGGGTGCTCAGTGCTCGGGATGCTGGGTGCTCAGTACTCGGGGAGCTCAGTGCTCCGTACTCAGGGTGCTGGGTTCTAAGTACTCAGGGTGCGGGGTGCTTAGTGCTCGGGGTGCTCGGTGCTCAGTACTCGGGGTGCTGGGTGCTCAGTACTCGGGGTGCTGGGTGCTCAGTGCTCAGGGTGCTGGGTGCTCAGTACTCAGGGTGCTCGGTGCTCAGTACTCTGGGTGCTCAGTGCTCAGTACTCAGCGTGCTGGGTGCTCAGTGCTCAGGGTCCTCGGTGCTCAGTACTCAGGATGCTCAGTGCTCAGTACTCAGCGTGCTTTGTGCTCAGTGCTCAGGGTGTTGGTTGCTCAGTACTCAGGGTGCTGGGTGCTCAGTACTCAGGGTGCTGGGTGCTCAGTACTCAGGGTGCTGGGTGCTCAGTGCTCGGGGTGCTCGGTGATCAGTACTCATGGTGCTGGGTGCTCAGTGCTCAGGGTGCTGGGTACTCAGTACTCAGGGTGCTGGGTGCTCAGTGCTCAGGGTGCTGGGTGATCAGTGCTCGGGGTGCTGGGTGCTCAGTGCTCGGGGTGCTGGGTGCTCAGTGCTCTGGGTGCTGGGTGCTCAGTGCTCAGGGTGCTGGGTGCTCAGTGCTCAGGGTGCTGGGTGATCAGTGCTCGGGGTGCTGGGTGCTCAGTGCTCGGGGTGCTGGGTGCTCAGTGCTCGGGGTGCTGGGTGCTCAGTGCTCAGGGTGCTGGGTGCTCAGTACTCAGGGTGCTGGGTGCTCAGTACTCAGGGTGCTGGGTGCTCAGTGCTCAGGGTGCTGGGTGCTCAGTCCTCAGGGTACTGGGTGCTCAGTACTCAGGGTGTTCGGTGCTCAGTACTCAGGGTGCTCAGTGCTCAGTACTCAGGGTGCTGGTTGCTCAGTGCTCGGGGTACTCTGTGCTCAGTACTCAGGGTGCTGGGTGCTCAGTACTCAGGGTGCTGGGTGCTCAGTACTCAGGGTGCTGTGTGCTCAGTGCTCAGGGTGCTGGGTGCTCAGTGCTCGGGGTGCTCGGTGCTCAGTACTCAGGGTTCTCAGTGCTCAGTGCTCAGGGTGCTGGGTGCTCAGTTCTCAGGGTGCTCAGTGCTCAGTACTCGGGGTGCTGGGTGCTCAGTACTCAGGGTGCTCAGTGCTCAGCGCTCGGGGTGCTGGGTGCTCAGTGCTCAGGGTGCTCAGTGCTCAGTGCACGGGGTGCTGGATGCTCAGTACTCGGGGAGCTGGGTGCTCAGTGCTCGGAGTTCTGGGTGCTCAGTACTCAGGGTTCTTTGTGCTCAGTGCTAAGTACTCATCGTGCTGGGTGCTCAGTTCTCAGAGTGTTGGGTGCTCAGTACTCAGGGTGCTGGGTGCTCAGTGCTCAGTGCTCAGGGTGCTCATTGCTCAGGGTGCTGGGTGCTCAGTGCTCGGGGTGCTGGGTGCTCAGTGCTCAGGGTGCTGGGTGCTCAGTGCTCGGGGTGCTCGGTGATCAGTATTCAGGGTGCTGGGTGCTCAGTGCTCAGGGTGCTGGGTACTCAGTACTCAGGTTTCTGGGTGCTCAGTGCTCAGGGTGGTGGGTGCTCAGTGCTCAGGGTGCTGGGTGCTCAGTGCTCGGGGTGCTGGGTGCTCAGTGCTCGGGGTGCTGGGTGCTCAGTCCTCGGGTTCTGGGTGCTCAGTGTTCAGGGTGCTGGGTGCTCAGTACTCAGGGTGCTGGGTGCTCAGTCCTCAGGGTGCTGGGTGCTCAGTGCTCAGGGTGCTGGGTGCTCAGTCCTCAGGGTGCTGGGTGCTCAGTACTCAGGGTGTTTGGTGCTCAGTACTCATGGTGCTCAGTGCTCAGTACTCAGGGTGCTGGTTGCTCAGTGCTCGGGGTGCTCGGTGCTCAGTACTCAGGGTGCTGGGTGCTCAGTACTCAGGGTGCTGGGTGCTCAGTACTCAGGGTGCTGTGTGCTCAGTGCTCAGGGTGCTGGGTGCTCAGTACTCAGGGTGCTGGGTGCACAGTGCTCAGGGTGCTGGCTGCTCAGTACTCAGGGTGCTGGGTGCTCAGTCCTCAGGGTGCTCAGTGCTCAAGGTGCTGGGTGCTCAGTGCTCGGGGTGCTTGGTGCTCAGTACTCAGGGTGCTGAGTGCTCAGTCCTCAGGGTGCTGGGTGCTCAGTACTCTGGGTGCTGGGTGCTCAGTACTCAGGGTGCTGGGTGCTCAGTGCTCAGGGTGCTGGGTGCTCAGTGCTCAGGGTGCTGGGTGCTCAGTGCTCGGGGTGCTGGGTGCTCAGTGCTCGGGGTGCTGGGTGCTCAGTGCTCAGTGCTCAGGGTGCTGGTTGCTCAGTACTCAGGGTTCTCAGTGCTCAGTACTCAGGGTGATGGGTGCTCAGTGCTCAGGGTGCTGGGTGCTCAGTATTCAGGGTGCTCAGTGCTCAGGACTCGGGGTGCTTGGTGCTCAGTACTCAGGGTGCTCAGTGCTAAGTACTCAGGGTGCTGGGTGCTCAGTGCTCGGGGTGCTCGGTGCTCAGTACTCAAGTTGCTGGGTGCTCAGGGCTCAGGGTGCTGGGTGCTCAGTCGTCGGGGTGCACCGTGCTCAGTGATCAGGGTGCTGGGTGCTCAGTACTCAGGGTGCTCGGTGCTCAGTACTCCGGGTTCTCAGTGCTCAGTACTCAGGGTGATGGGTGCTCAGTGCTCAGGGTGCTGGGTGCTCAGTATTCAGGGTGCTCACTGCTCAGTACTCGGGGTGCTTGGTGCTCAGTACTCAGGGTGCTCAGTGCTCAGTACTCGGTGTGCTGGGTTCTCAGTGCTCAGGGTGCTCAGTGCTCAGTACTCAGTGCTCAGGGTGCTCAGTGCTCAGTGCTCAGGGTGCTGGGTGTTCAGTACTCAGGGTGCTGTGTGTTCAGTACACGGTGTGCTGGGTGCTCAGTGCTCAGGGTGCTCAGTGCTCAGTACTCAGTGCTCAGGGTACTCAGTGCTCAGTGCTCAGGGTGCTGGGTGTTCAGTACTCAGGGTGCTGGGTGATCAGTACTCAGGGTGCTGGGTGCTCAGTGCTCAGGGTGCTGGGTGCTCAGTACTCTGTGTGTTGGGTGCTCAGTGCTCAGGGTGCTGGGTGCTCAGTGCTCAGGGTGCTGCGTGCTCAGTACTCAGGGTGCTGGGTGCTCAGTGCTCGAGGTGCTCGGTGCTCAGTACTCAAGGTGCTGGGTGCTCAGTGCTCAGGGTGCTGGGTGCTCAGTCCTCGGGGTGCTCCGTGCTCAGGGTGCTGGGTGCTCAGTGCTCGGTGTGCTCGGTGCTCAGTACTCAGGGTGCTGAGTGCTCAGTACTCAGGGTGATGGGTGCTCAGTACTCAGGGTGCTGGGTGCTCAGTGCTCGGGGTGCTGGGTGCTCAGTACTCAGGGTGCTGGGGGCTCAGTACTCAGGGTGCTGGGTGCTCAGTACTCAGGTTGCTCGGTTCTCAGTACTCAGGGTGCGGGGTGCTTAGTGCTCGGGGTGCTCGGTGCTCAGTACTCGGGGTGCTGGGTGCTCAGTACTCGGGGTGCTGGGTGCTCAGTGCTCAGGGTGCTGGGTGCTCAGTACTCAGGGTGCTCGGTGCTCAGTACTCTGGGTGCTCAGTGCTCAGTACTCAGCGTGCTGGGTGCTCAGTGCTCAGGGTCCTCGGTGCTCAGTACTCAGGATACTCAGTGCTCAGTACTCAGCGTGCTTTGTGCTCAGTGCTCAGGGTGTTGGGTGCTCAGTACTCAGGGTGCTGGGTGCTCAGTACTCAGGGTGCTGGGTGCTCAGTACTCAGGGTGCTGGGTGCTCAGTGCTCGGGGTGCTCGGTGATCAGTACTCATGGTGCTGGGTGCTCAGTGCTCAGGGTGCTGGGTACTCAGTACTCAGGGTGCTGGGTGCTCAGTGCTCAGGGTGCTGGGTGCTCAGTGCTCAGGGTGCTGGGTGATCAGTGCTCGGGGTGCTGGGTGCTCAGTGCTCGGGGTGCTGGGTGCTCAGTGCTCTGGGTGCTGGGTGCTCAGTGCTCAGGGTGCTGGGTGCTCAGTGCTCAGGGTGCTGGGTGATCAGTGCTCGGGGTGCTGGGTGCTCAGTGCTCGGGGTGCTGGGTGCTCAGTGCTCGGGGTGCTGGGTGCTCAGTGCTCGGGGTGCTGGGTGCTCAGTGCTCGGGGTGCTGGGTGCTCAGTGCTCAGGGTGCTGGGTGCTCAGTACTCAGGGTGCTGGGTGCTCAGTACTCAGGGTGCTGGGTGCTCAGTGCTCAGGGTGCTGGGTGCTCAGTCCTCAGGGTGCTGGGTGCTCAGTACTCAGGGTGTTCGGTGCTCAGTACTCAGGGTGCTCAGTGCTCAGTACTCAGGGTGCTGGTTGCTCAGTGCTCGGGGTGCTCTGTGCTCAGTACTCAAGGTGCTGGGTGCTCAGTACTCAGGGTGCTGGGTGCTCAGTACTCAGGGTGCTGTGTGCTCAGTGCTCAGGGTGCTGGGTGCTCAGTACTCAGGGTGCTGGGTGCACAGTGCTCAGGGTGCTGGGTGCTCAGTACTCAGGGTGCTGCGTGCTCAGTACTCAGGGTGATCGGTGCTTAGTACTCAGGGTGCTGGGTGCTCAGTGCTCAGGGTGCTGGGTACTCAGTACTCAGTGTGCTGGGTGCTCAGTACTCAGGGTGCTGGGTGCTCAGTGCTCAGGGTGCTGGGTGCTCAGTGCTCAGGGTGCTGGGTGCTCAGTACTCAGGGTGCTGGGTGCTCCGTGCTCAGGGTGATCGGTGCTCAGTACACAGGGTGCTCAGTACTCAGGGTGCTGGGTGCTCAGTGCTCAGGGTGCTGGGTGCTCAGTACTCAGGGTGCTGGGTGCTCAGTGCTCGGGGTGCTGGGTGCTCAGTGCTCAGGGTGATCGGTGCTCAGTACTCAGGGCACTGGGTGCTCAGTCCTCGGGGTGCTGGGTGCTCAGTGCTCGGGGTGCTGGGTGCTCAGTGCTCAGTGCTCAGGCTGCTGGGTGCTCAGTGCTCAGTGCTCAGGGTGCTGGGTGCTCAGTACTCAGGGTGCTGGGTGCTCAGTACTCAGGGTGCTGTGTGCTCAGTTCTCAGGGTGCTGGGTGCTCAGTACTCTGTGTGTTGGGTGCTCAGTACTCAGGGTGCTGGGTGCTCAGTGCTCAGGGTGCTGGGTGCTCAGTACTCAGGGTGCTGGGTGCTCAGTGCTCGCGTTGCTCGGTGCTCAGTACTCAAGGTGCTGGGTGCTCAGTGCTCAGGGTGCAGGGTGCTCAGTCCTAGGGGTGCTCCGTGCTCAGTGATCAGGGTGCTGGGTGCTCAGTACTCAGGGTGCTCGGTGCTCAGTACTCAGGGTTTTCAGTGCTCAGGGTGCTGGGTGCTCAGTACTCAGGGTGCTCAGTGCTCAGTACTCGGGGTGCTGGGTGCTCAGTACTCAGGGTGCTCAGTGCCCAGTACTCGGGGTGCTGGGTGCTCAGTGCTCAGTGTGCTCAGTGCTCAGTGCTCGGGGTCCTGGGTGCTCAGTGCTCGGGGCGCTGGGTGCTCAGTGCTCGGGGTGCTGGGTGCTCAGTACTCAGGGTGCTGTGTGCTCAGTGCTCAGTACTCAGCGTGCTGGGTGCTCAGTGCTCAGAGTGTTGGGTGCTCAGTACACAGGGTGCTGGGTGCTCAGTGCTCAGGGTGCTCATTGCTCAGGGTGCTGGGTGCTCAGGGTGCTGGGTGCTCAGTGCTCGGGGTGCTGGGTGCTCAGTGCTCAGTGCTCAGTGCTCAGGGTGCTGGGTGCTCAGTGCTCAGTGCTCAGGGTGCTGGGTGTTCAGTACTCAGGGTGCTCGGTGCTTAGTGCTCAGGGTGCTGGGTGCTCAGTGCTCGGGGTGCTGGGTGCTCAGTGCTCAGGGTGATCAATGCTCAGTACTCAGGGTGCTGGGTGCTCAGTGCTCAGGGTGCTGGGTGCTCAGTCCTCAGGGTGCTCAGTACTCAGGGTGCTCGGTGCTCAGTGCTCAGTACTCAGGGTGCTCAGTACTCAGGGTGCTGGGTGCTCAGTACTCTGTGCTGGGTGCTCAGTACTCAGGGTGCTGGGTGCTCAGTGCTCAGTTTGCTGGGTGCTCAGTGCTCAGGGTGCTGGGTGCTCAGTGCTCGGGGTGCTGGGTGCTCAGTGCTCGGTGTGCTGGGTGCTCAGTGCTCAGTGCTCAGGGTGCTGGTTGCTCAGTACTCAGGGTTCTCAGTGCTCAGTACTCAGGGTGATGGGTGCTCAGTGCTCAGGGTGCTGGGTGCTCAGTATTCAGGGTGCTCAGTGCTCAGTACTCGGGGTGCTTGGTGCTCAGTACTCAGGGTGCTCAGTGCTAAGTACTCAGGGTGCTGGGTGCTCAGTGCTCGGGGTGCTCGGTGCTCAGTACTCAAGTTGCTGGGTGCTCAGGGCTCAGGGTGCTGGGTGCTCAGTCGTCGGGGTGCACCGTGCTCAGTGATCAGGGTGCTGGGTGCTCAGTACTCAGGGTGCTCGGTGCTCAGTACTCCGGGTTCTCAGTGCTCAGTACTCAGGGTGATGGGTGCTCAGTGCTCAGGGTGCTGGGTGCTCAGTATTCAGGGTGCTCACTGCTCAGTACTCGGGGTGCTTGGTGCTCAGTACTCAGGGTGCTCAGTGCTCAGTACTCGGTGTGCTGGGTTCTCAGTGCTCAGGGTGCTCAGTGCTCAGTACTCAGTGCTCAGGGTGCTCAGTGCTCAGTGCTCAGGGTGCTGGGTGTTCAGTACTCAGGGTGCTGTGTGTTCAGTACTCCGTGTGCTGGGTGCTCAGTGCTCAGGGTGCTCAGTGCTCAGTACTCAGTGCTCAGGGTACTCAGTGCTCAGTGCTCAGGGTGCTGGGTGTTCAGTACTCAGGGTGCTGGGTGATCAGTACTCAGGGTGCTGGGTGCTCAGTACACAGGGTGCTGGGTGCTCAGTACTCTGTGTGTTGGGTGCTCAGTGCTCAGGGTGCTGGGTGCTCAGTGCTCAGGGTGCTGCGTGCTCAGTACTCAGGGTGCTGGGTGCTCAGTGCTCGAGGTGCTCGGTGCTCAGTACTCAAGGTGCTGGGTGCTCAGTGCTCAGGGTGCTGGGTGCTCAGTCCTCGTGGTGCTCCGTGCTCAGGGTGCTGGGTGCTCAGTGCTCGGTGTGCTCGGTGCTCAGTACTCAGGGTGCTGAGTGCTCAGTACTCAGGGTGATGGGTGCTCAGTACTCAGGGTGCTGGGTGCTCAGTACTCAGGGTGCTGGGGGCTCAGTACTCAGGGTGCTGGGTGCTCAGTACTCAGGTTGCTCGGTTCTCAGTACTCAGGGTGCTGGGTGCTCATTCTCGGCGTGCTGGGTGCTCAGTGCTCGGGGTGCTGGGTGCTCAGTACTCAGGGTGCTGGGGGCTCAGTACTCGGGGTGATCTGTTCTCAGTACTCAGGGTGCTGGGTGCTCAGTGCTCGGGATGCTGGGTGCTCAGTACTCGGGGAGCTCAGTGCTCAGTACTCAGGGTGCTGGGTTCTATGTACTCAGGGTGCGGGGTGCTTAGTGCTCGGGGTGCTCGGTGCTCAGTACTCGGGGTGCTGGGTGCTCAGTACTCGGGGTGCTGGGTGCTCAGTGCTCAGGGTGCTGGCTGCTCAGTACTCAGGGTGCTCGGTGCTCAGTACTCTGGGTGCTCAGTGCTCAGTACTCAGCGTGCTGGGTGCTCAGTGCTCAGGGTCCTCGGTGCTCAGTACTCAGGGTGTTCGGTGCTCCGTACTCAGGGTGCTCAGTGCTCAGTACTCAGGGTGCTGGTTGCTCAGTGCTCGGGGTGCTCTGTGCGCAGTACTCAGGGTGCTGGGTGCTCAGTACTCAGGGTGCTGGGTGCTCAGTACTCAGGGTGCTGTGTGCTCAGTGCTCAGGGTGCTGGGTGCTCAGTACTCAGGGTGCTGGGTGCACAGTGCTCAGGGTGCTGGGTGCTCAGTACTCAGGGTGCTGGGTGCTCAGTACTCAGGGTGATCGGTGCTTAGTACTCAGGGTGCTGGGTGCTCAGTGCTCAGGGTGCTGGGTACTCAGTACTCAGTGTGCTGGGTGCTCAGTACTCAGGGTGCTGGGTGCTCAGTGCTCAGGGTGCTGGGTGCTCAGTGCTCAGGGTGCTGGGTGCTCATTACTCAGGTTGCTGGGTGCTCCGTGCTCAGGTTGATCGGTGCTCAGTACACAGGGTGCTCAGTACTCAGGGTGCTGGGTGCTCAGTGCTCAGGGTGCTGGGTGCTCAGTACTCAGGGTCCTGGGTGCTCAGTGCTCGGGGTGCTGGGTGCTCAGTGCTCAGGGTGATCGGTGCTCAGTACACAGGGCACTGGGTGCTCAGTCCTCGGGGTGCTGGGTGCTCAGTGCTCGGGGTGCTGGGTGCTCAGTGCTCAGGCTGCTGGGTGCTCAGTGCTCAGTGCTCAGGGTGCTGGGTGCTCAGTACTCAGGGTGCTGGGTGCTCAGTACTCAGGGTGCTGGGTGCTCAGTACTCAGGTTGCTGGGTGCTCAGTACTCTGTGTGTTGGGTGCTCAGTACTCAGGGTGCTGGGTGCTCAGTGCTCAGGGTGCTGGGTGCTCAGTACTCAGGGTGCTGGGTGCTCAGTGCTCGCGGTGCTCGGTGCTCAGTACTCAAGGTGCTGGGTGCTCAGTGCTCAGGGTGCAGGGTGCTCAGTCCTAGGGGTGCTCCGTGCTCAGTGATCAGGGTGCTGGGTGCTCAGTACTCAGGGTGCTGGGTGCTCAGTACTCAGGGTGCTCAGTGCTCAGTACTCGGGGTGCTGGGTGCTCAGTACTCAGGGTGCTCAGTGCTCAGTACTCGGGGTGCTGGGTGCTCAGTGCTCAGTGTGCTCAGTGCTCAGTGCTCGGGGTCCTGGGTGCTCAGTGCTCGGGGCGCTGGGTGCTCAGTGCTCGGGGTGCTGGGTGCTCAGTACTCAGGGTGCTGTGTGCTCAGTGCTCAGTACTCAGCGTGCTGGGTGCTCAGTGCTCAGAGTGTTGGGTGCTCAGTACTCAGGGTGCTGGGTGCTCAGTGCTCAGGGTGCTCATTGCTCAGGGTGCTGGGTGCTCAGGGTGCTGGGTGCTCAGTGCTCGGGGTGCTGGGTGCTCAGTGCTCAGTGCTCAGTGCTCAGGGTGCTGGGTGCTCAGTGCTCATTGCTCAGGGTGCTGGGTGTTCAGTACTCAGGGTGCTCGGTGCTTAGTGCTCAGGGTGCTGGGTGCTCAGTGCTCGGGGTGCTGGGTGCTCAGTGCTCAGGGTGATCAATGCTCAGTACTCAGGGTGCTGGGTGCTCAGTGCTCAGGGTGCTGGGTGCTCAGTCCTCAGGGTGCTCAGTACTCAGGGTGCTCGGTGCTCAGTGCTCAGTACTCAGGGTGCTCAGTACTCAGGGTGCTGGGTGCTCAGTGCTCAGGGTGCTGGGTGCTCAGTACTCAGGGTGCTGGGTGCTCAGTACTCGGGGTGCTGGGTGCTCAGTACTCAGGGTGCTGGGTGCTCAGTGCTCGGGGTGCTTGGTGCTCAGTGCTCAGGGTGATCGGTGCTCAGTGCTCAGGGTGCTGGGTGCTCAGTCCTCAGGGTGCTCAGTGCTCGGGGTGCTCGGTGCTCAGTACTCAGCGTGCTGAGTGCCCAGTACTCAGGGTTCTTGGTGCTCAGTACTCAGGGTGCTGGGTGCTCAGTACTCAGGGTGCTGGGTGCTCAGTGCTCAGGGTGCTGGGTGCTCAGTGCTCAGGGTGCTGGGTGCTCAGTACTCCGGGTGCTGGGTTCTCAGGGCTGTGGTGCTGGGTGCTCAGTGCTCAGTGCTCAGGGTGCTGGGTGCTCAGTGCTCTGTGCTCAGGGTGCTGGTTGCTCAGTACTCAGGGTGCTGGGTGCTCAGTACTCAGGTTACTGGGTGCTCAGTGCTCAGGGTGCTCTGTGGTCAGTACTCACTGTGCTGGGTGCTCAGTGCTCGGGGTGCTGCGTGCTCAGTACTCAGGGTACTGGGTGCTCAGTGCTCACGGTGCTGGGTACTCAGTGCTCAGGGTGCTGGGTGCTCAGTACTCAGGGTGCTGGGTGCTCAGTGCTCGGGGTGCTCGGTGCTCAGTACTCAGTGCTCAGGGTGCTGGGTGTTCAGTACTCAGTGTACTGGGTGTTCAGTACTCGGTGTGCTGGGTGCTCAGTGCTCAGGGTGCTCAGTGCTCAGTACTCAGTGCTCAGGGTGCTCAGTGCTCAGTGCTCAGGGTGCTGGGTGTTCATTATTCAGGGTGCTGGGTGTTCAGTACTCGGTGTGCTGGGTGCTCAGTGCTCAGGGTGCTCAGTGCTCAGTACTCAGTGCTCAGGGTGCTCAGTGCTCAGTGCTCAGGGTGCTGGGTCTTCAGTACTCAGGGTGCTGGGTGTTCAGTACTCGATGTGCTGTGTGCTCAGTGCTCAGGGTGCTCAGTGCTCAGTACTCAGTGCTCAGGGTACTCAGTGCTCAGTGCTCAGGGTGCTGGGTGCTCAGTGCTCAGGGTGCTGGGTGCTCAGTGCTCAGGGTGCTGGGTGCTCAGTGCTCAGTGCTCAGGGTGCTGGTTGCTCAGTACTCAGGGTGCTGGGTGCTCAGTACTCAGGTTACTGGGTGCTCAGTGCTCAGGGTGCTCTGTGGTCAGTACTCAGGGTGCTGGATGCTCAGTGCTCGGGGTGCTGCGTGCTCAGTACTCAGGGTGCTGGGTGCTCAGTGCACACGGTGCTGGGTAATCAGTGCTCAGGGTGCTGGGTGCTCAGTACTCAGGGTGCTGGGTGCTCAGTGCTCGGCGTGCTCGGTGCTCAGTACTCAAGGTGCTGGGTGCTCAGTACTCAGGGTGCTGGGTGCTCAGTGCTCAGGGTGCTCGGTGCTCAGTACTCGGGGTGCTGGTTGCTCAGTACTCGGGGTGCTGGGTGCTCAGTGCTCAGTTTGCTGGGTGTTCAGTACTCAGGGTGCTGGGTGCTCAGTACTCAGTGTGCTGGGTGCTCAGTGCTCAGGGTGCTCAGTGCTCAGTACTCAGTGCTCAGGGTGCTGGGTGTTCAGTACTCAGGGTGCTGGGTGTTCAGTACTCTGTGTGCTGGGTGCTCAGTGCTCAGGGTGCTCAGTGCTCAGTACTCAGTGCTCAGGGTGCTCAGTGCTCAGGGTGCTGGGTGTTCAGTATTCAGGGTGCTGGGTGTTCAGTACTCGGTGTGCTGGGTGCTCAGTGCTCAGGGTACTCAGTGCTCAGTACTCAGTGCTCAGGGTGATCAGTGCTCAGTGCTCAGGGTGCTGGGTGTTCAGTACTCAGGGTGCTGGGTGTTCAGTACTCGGTGTGCTGTGTGCTCAGTGCTAAGGGTACTCAGTGCTCAGTACTCAGTGCTCAGGGTACTCAGTGCTCAGTGCTCAGGGTGCTGGGTGTTCAGTACTCAGGGTGCTGGGTGCTCAGTACTCAGGGTGATGGGAGCTCAGTGCTCAGGGTGCTGCGTGCTCAGTACTTAGGGTGCTGGGTGCTCAGTGCTCGAGGTGCTCGGTGCTCAGTACTCAAGGTGCTGGGTGCTCAGTGCTCAGGGTGCTGGGTGCTCAGTCCTCGGGGTGCTCCGTGCTCAGGGTGCTGGGTGCTCAGTGCTCGGGGTGCTCGGTGCTCAGTACTCAGGGTGCTGAGTTCTCAGTACTCAGGGTGATGGGTGCTCAGTACTCAGGGTGCTGGGTGCTCAGTGCTCCGGGTGCTCGGTGCTCAGTACTCAGGGTGCTGGGTGCTCAGTACTCAGGGTGCTGGGTGCTCAGTACTCAGGGTGCTGGGTGCTCAGTGCTCAGGGTGCTGGGTACTCAGTACTCAGGGTGCTGGGTGCTCAGTACTCAGGGTGCTGGGTGCTCAGTGCTCAGGGTGCTGGGTGCTCAGTGCTCAGGGTGCTGGGTGCTCAGTACTCAGGGTGCTGGGTGCTCAGTGCTCAGGGTGCTGGGTGCTCAGTACTCAGGGTGCTCAGTACTCAGGGTGCTGGGTGCTCAGTGCTCAGGGTGCTTGGTGCTCAGTACTCAGGGTGCTGGGTGCTCAGTGCTCGGGGTGTTGGGTGCTCAATGCTCAGGGTGATCGGTGCTCCGTATTCAGGGCGCTGGGTGCTCAGTCCTCGGGGTGCTGGGTGCTCAGTGCTCGGGGTGCTGGGTGCTCAGTTCTCAGTGCTCAGGCTGCTGGGTGCTCAGTGCTCAGTGCTCAGGGTGCTGGGTGCTCAGTACTCAGTGTGCTGGGTGCTCAGTGCTCAGGGTGCTCAGTGCTCAGTACTCAGTGCTCAGGGTGCTGGGTGTTCAGTACTCAGGGTGCTGGGTGTTCAGTACTCTGTGTGCTGGGTGCTCAGTGCTCAGGGTGCTCAGTGCTCAGTACTCAGTGCTCAGGGTGCTCAGTGCTCAGGGTGCTGGGTGTTCAGTATTCAGGGTGCTGGGTGTTCAGTACTCGGTGTGCTGGGTGCTCAGTGCTCAGGGTACTCAGTGCTCAGTACTCAGTGCTCAGGGTGATCAGTGCTCAGTGCTCAGGGTGCTGGGTGTTCAGTACTCAGGGTGCTGGGTGTTCAGTACTCGGTGTGCTGTGTGCTCAGTGCTAAGGGTACTCAGTGCTCAGTACTCAGTGCTCAGGGTACTCAGTGCTCAGTGCTCAGGGTGCTGGGTGTTCAGTACTCAGGGTGCTGGGTGCTCAGTACTCAGGGTGATGGGAGCTCAGTGCTCAGGGTGCTGCGTGCTCAGTACTTAGGGTGCTGGGTGCTCAGTGCTCGAGGTGCTCGGTGCTCAGTACTCAAGGTGCTGGGTGCTCAGTGCTCAGGGTGCTGGGTGCTCAGTCCTCGGGGTGCTACGTGCTCAGGGTGCTGGGTGCTCAGTGCTCGGGGTGCTCGGTGCTCAGTACTCAGGGTGCTGAGTTCTCAGTACTCAGGGTGATGGGTGCTCAGTACTCAGGGTGCTGGGTGCTCAGTGCTCCGGGTGCTCGGTGCTCAGTACTCAGGGTGCTGGGTGCTCAGTACTCAGGGTGCTGGGTGCTCAGTACTCAGGGTGCTGGGTGCTCAGTGCTCAGGGTGCTGGGTACTCAGTACTCAGGGTGCTGGGTGCTCAGTACTCAGGGTGCTGGGTGCTCAGTGCTCAGGGTGCTGGGTGCTCAGTGCTCAGGGTGCTGGGTGCTCAGTACTCAGGGTGCTGGGTGCTCAGTGCTCAGGGTGCTGGGTGCTCAGTACTCAGGGTGCTCAGTACTCAGGGTGCTGGGTGCTCAGTGCTCAGGGTGCTTGGTGCTCAGTACTCAGGGTGCTGGGTGCTCAGTGCTCGGGGTGTTGGGTGCTCAATGCTCAGGGTGATCGGTGCTCCGTATTCAGGGCGCTGGGTGCTCAGTCCTCGGGGTGCTGGGTGCTCAGTGCTCGGGGTGCTGGGTGCTCAGTTCTCAGTGCTCAGGCTGCTGGGTGCTCAGTGCTCAGTGCTCAGGGTGCTGGGTGCTCAGTACTCAGGGTGCTGGGTGCTCAGTACTCAGGGTGCTGGGTGCTCAGTTCTCAGGGTGCTCGGTGCTCAGTACTCTGTGTGTTTTGTGCTCAGTACTCAGGGTGCTGGGTGCTCAGTGCTCAGGGTGCTGGGTGCTCAGTACTCAGGGTGCTGGGTGCTCAGTGCTCGCGGTGCTCGGTGCTCAGTCCTCAAGGTGCTGGCTGCTCAGTGCTCAGGGTGCAGGGTGCTCAGTCCTCGGGGTGCTCAGTACTCAGGGTGCTGGCTGCTCAGTACTCAGGGTGCTCGGTGCTCAGTACTCAGGGTTTTCAGTGCTCAGGGTGCTGGGTGCTCAGTACTCAGGGTGCTCAGTCCTCAGTACTCGGGGTGCTGGGTGCTCAGTACTCAGGGTGCTCAGTGCTCAGTACTCGGGGTGCTGGGTGCTCAGTGCTCAGTGTGCTCAGTGCTCAGTGCTCGGGGTGCTGGGTGCTCAGTGCTCGGGGCGCTGGGTGCTCAGTGCTCGGGGTGCTGGGTGCTCAGTACTCAGGGTACTGTGTGCTCAGTGCTCAGTACTCAGTGTGATGGATGCTCAGTGCTCAGAGTGTTGGGTGCTCAGTACTCAGGGTGCTGGGTGCTCAGTGCTCAGGTAGCTCATTGCTCAGGGTGCTGGGTGCTCAGGGTACTGGGTGCTCAGTGATAGGGGTGCTGGGTGCTCAGTGCTCAGTGCTCAGGGTGCTGGGTGCTCAGTGCTCAGTGCTCAGGGTGCTGGGTGTTCAGTACTCAGGGTGCTCGGTGTTTAGTGCTCAGGGTGCTGGGTGCTCAGTACTCAGGGTGCTGGGTGCTCAGTGCTCGGGGTGCTGGGTGCTCAGTGCTCAGGGTGATCAATGCTCAGTAATCAGTGTGCTGGGTGCTCAGTGCTCAGGGTGCTGGGTGCTCAGTCCTCAGGGTGCTCAGTACTCAGGGTGCTCGGTGCTCAGTGCTCAGTACTCAGGGTCCTCAGTACTCAGGGTGCTGGGTGCTCAGTGCTCAGGGTGCTGGGTGCTCAGTACTCAGGGTGCTGGGTGCTCAGTACTCGGGGTGCTGGGTGCTCAGTACTCAGGGTGCTGGGTGCTCAGTGCTCGGGGTGCTGGGTGCTCAGTGCTCAGGGTGATCGGTGCTCAGTGCTCAGGGTTCTGGGTGCTCAGTCCTCAGGGTGCTCAGTGCTCAGGGTGCTTGGTGCTCAGTGCTCGGGGTGCTCGGTGCTCAGTACTCAGGGTGCTGAGTGCCCATTACTCAGGGTTCTGTGTGCTCAGTACTCAGGGTGCTGGGTGCTCAGTACTCAGGGTGCTGGGTGCTCAGTGCTCAGGTTGCTGGGTGCTCAGTGCTCAGGGTGCTGGGTGCTCAGTGCTCGGGGTGCTGGGTTCTAAGGGCTGTGGTGCTGGGTGCTCAGTGCTCAGTGCTCAGGGTGCTGGGTGCTCAGTGCTCAGGGTTCTCGTTGCTCAGTACTCAGGGTGCTGTGTGCTCAGTACTCAGGTTACTGGATGCTCAGTGCTCAGGGTGCTCTGTGGTCAGTACTCAGGGTGCTGGGTGCTCAGTGCTCGGGCTGCTGCGTGCTCAGTACTCAGGGTGCTGGGTGCTCAGTACTCAGGGTGCTAAGTGCTCAGTACTCGGGGTGCTGGGTGCTCAGTTCTCAGGGTGCTCAGTACTCAGGGTGCTGGGTGCTCAGTGCTCAGGTTGCAGGGTGCTCAGTCCTCGGGGTGCTCCATGCTCAGTGCTCAGGGTGCTGGGTGCTCAGTACTCAGGGTGCTGGGTGCTCAGTGCTCAGGGTGCTGGGTGCTCAGTACTCAGGGTGCTGGGTGCTCAGTGCTCGCGGTGCTCGGTGCTCAGTCCTCAAGGTGCTGGGTGCTCAGTGCTCAGGGTGCAGGCGGCTCAGTCCTCGGGGGGCTGGGTGCTCAGTGCTCGCGGTGCTCGGTGCTCAGTCCTCAAGGTGCTGGGTGCTCAGTGCTCAGGGTGCTGGGTGCTCAGTGCTCAGGGTGCTGGGTGCTCAGTACTCAGGGTGCTCAGTGCTCAGTACTCGTGGTGCTGGGTGCTCAGTGCTCAGTGTGCTCAGTGCTCAGTACTCAGGGTGTTGGGGGCTCAGTACTCAGGGTGCTGGGTGCTCAGTACTCAGGGTGCTCGGTTCTCAGTACTCAGGGTGCTGGGTGCTCAGTACTCAGGGTGCTGGTTGCTCAGTGCTCGGGGTGCTGGGTGCTCAGTACTCAGGGTGCTGGGGGCTCAGTACTCAGGGGGCTGGGTGCTCAGTACTCAGCGTACTTTGTGCTCAGTGCTCAGTGTGCTGGGTGCTCAGTGCTGAGGATGCTGGGTG
This sequence comes from Microtus oregoni, assembly GCF_018167655.1. Taxonomy (NCBI): domain Eukaryota; kingdom Metazoa; phylum Chordata; class Mammalia; order Rodentia; family Cricetidae; genus Microtus; species Microtus oregoni. The sequence goes on along the minus strand of NW_024544028.1, from coordinate 3,100,969 downwards.
CTCAGTGCTCAGGGTGCTGGGTGCTCAGTGCTGAGGGTGCTGGCTGCTCAGTGCTCAGGGTGCTGGGTGCTCAGTACTCAGGGTGCTCGGTGCTCAGTACTCAGGGTGCTCAGTGCTCAGTACTCAGGGTGCTGGGTGCTCAGTACTCAGCGTACTTTGTGCTCAGTGCTCAGTGTGCTGGGTGCTCAGTACTCAGGGTGCTGGGTGCTCAGTACTCAGGGTGCTGGGTGCTCAGTACTCAGGGTGCTGGGTGCTCAGTGCTCGGGGTGCTCGGTGATCAGTACTCAGGTTGCTGGGTGCTCAGTGCTCAGGATGCTGGGTACTCAGTACTCAGGGTGCTGGGTGCTCAGTGCTCAGGGTGCTGGGTGCTCAGTGCTCAGGGTGCTGGGTGCTCAGTGCTCAGGGTGCTGGGTGCTCAGTGCTCGGGGTGCTGGGTCCTCAGTGCTCGGGGTGCTGGGTGCTCAGTGCTCGGGGTGCTGGGTGCTCAGTGCTCGGGGTGCTGGGTGCTCAGTGCTCGGGGTGCTGGGTGCTCAGTGCTCGGGGTGCTGGGTGCTCAGTGCTCGGTGTGCTGGGTGCTCAGTGCTCAGGTTGCTGGGTGCTCAGTACTCAGGGTGCTGGGTGCTCAGTGCTCAGGGTGCTGGGTGCTCAGTCCTCAGGGTGCTGGGTGCTCAGTACTCAGGGTGTTCGGTGCTCAGTACTCAGGGTGCTCAGTGCTCAGTACTCAGGGTGCTGGTTGCTCAGTGCTCGGGGTGCTCGGTGCTCAGTACTCAGGGTGCTGGGTGCTCAGTACTCAGGGTGCTGGGTGCTCAGTACTCAGGGTGCTGGGTGCTCACTACTCAGGGTGCTGGGTGCTCAGTACTCAGGGTGCTGGGTGCACAGTACTCAGGGTGCTGGGTGCTCAGTACTCAGGGTGCTGGGTGCTCAGTACTCAGGGTGATCGGTGCTCAGTACTCAGGGTGCTGGGTGCTCAGTGCTCAGGGTGCTGGGTACTCAGTACTCAGGGTGCTGGGTGCTCAGTACTCAGGTTTCTGGGTGCTCAGTGCTCAGGGTGCTGGGTGCTCAGTGCTCAGGGTGCTGGGTGCTCAGTACTCAGGGTGCTGGGTGCTCAGTGCTCAGGGTGATCGGTGCTCAGTACTCAGGGCGCTGGGTGCTCAGTACTCGGGGTGCTGGGTGCTCAGTGCTTGGGGTGCTGGGTGCTCAGTGCTCAGTGCTCAGGGTGCTGGGTGCTCAGTGCTCAGTGCTCAGGGTGCTGGGTGCTCAGTACACAGGGTGCTGGGTGCTCAGTACTCAGGGTGCTGGGTGCTCAGTTCTCAGGGTGCTGGGTGCTCAGTACTCTGGGGGTTGGGTGCTCAGAACTCAGGGTGCTGGGTGCTCAGTGCTCTGGGTGCTGGGTGCTCAGTGCTCAGGGTGCTGTGTGCTCAGTGCTCAGGGTGCTGGGTGCTCAGTACTCAGGGTGCTGGGTGCTCAGTGCTCGCGGTGCTCGGTGCTCAGTACTCAAGGTGCTGGGTGCTCAGTGCTCAGGGTGCAGGGTGCTCAGTCCTGGGGGTGCTCCGTGCTCAGTGCTCACGGTGCTGGGTGCTCAGTACTCAGGGTGCTCGGTGCTCAGTACTCATTGTTTTCAGTGCTCAGGGTGCTGGGTGCTCAGTACTCAGGGTGCTGGGTGCTCAGTACTCAGGGTGCTGGGTGCTCAGTACTCAGGGTGCTGGGTGCTCAGTGCTCAGGGTGCTGGGTGCTCAGTCCTCAGGGTGCTGGGTGCTCAGTACTCAGGGTGTTCGGTGCTCAGTACAAAGGGTGCTCAGTGCTCAGTACTCAGGGTGCTGGTTGCTCAGTGCTCGGCGTGCTGGGTGCTCAGTACTCAGGGTGCTGGGTGCTCAGTACTCAGGGTGCTGGCTGCACAGTGCTCAGGGTGCTGGGTGCTCAGTACTCAGGGTGCTGGGTGCTCAGTACTCAGGGTGCTGGGTGCTCAGTACTCAGGGTGATCGGTGCTCAGTACTCAGGGTGCTGGGTGCTCAGTGCTCAGGGTGCTGGGTACTCAGTACTCAGGGTTCTGGGTGCTCAGTACTCAGGTTTATGGGTGCTCAGTGCTCAGGGTGCTGGGTGCTCATTGCTCAGGGTGCTGGGTGCTCAGTACTCAGGGTGCTGGGTACTCAGTGCTCAGGGTGATCGGTGCTCAGTACTCAGGGTGCTCAGTACTCAGGGTGCTGGGTGCTCAGGGTGCTGGGTGCTCAGTACTCAGGGTGCTGGGTGCTCAGTGCTCGGGGTGCTGGGTGCTCAGTGCTCAGGGTGATCGGTGCTCAGTACTCAGGGCGCTGGGTGCTCAGTCCTCGGAGTGCTGGGTGCTCAGTGCTCGGGGTGCTGGGTGCTCAGTGCTCAGTGCTCAGGGCGCTGGGTGCTCAGTCCTCGGGGTGCTGGGTGCTCAGGACTCAGGGTGCTCGGTGCTCAGTACTCGGGGTGCTGGTTGCTCAGTGCTCAGTGTGCTCAGTGCTCAGTGCTCGGGGTGCTGGGTGCTCAGTGCTCGGGGCGCTGGGTGCTCAGTGCTCGGGGTGCTGGGTGCTCAGTACTCAGCGTGCTGGGTGCTCAGTGCTCACAGTGTTGGGTGCTCAGTACTCAGGGTGCTGGGTGCTCAGTGCTCAGTGCTCAGGGTGCTCAGTGCTCAGGGTGCTGGGTGCTCAGTGCTCGGGGTGCTCGGTGCTCAGTACTCAGGGTGCTGAGTGCCCATTACTCAGGGTTCTGTGTGCTCAGTACTCAGGGTGCTGGGTGCTCAGTACTCAGGGTGCTGGGTGCTCAGTGCTCAGGTTGCTGGGTGCTCAGTGCTCAGGGTGCTGGGTGCTCAGTGCTCGGGGTGCTGGGTTCTAAGGGCTGTGGTGCTGGGTGCTCAGTGCTCAGTGCTCAGGGTGCTGGGTGCTCAGTGCTCAGGGTTCTCGTTGCTCAGTACTCAGGGTGCTGTGTGCTCAGTACTCAGGTTACTGGATGCTCAGTGCTCAGGGTGCTCTGTGGTCAGTACTCAGGGTGCTGGGTGCTCAGTGCTCGGGCTGCTGCGTGCTCAGTACTCAGGGTGCTGGGTGCTCAGTACTCAGGGTGCTAAGTGCTCAGTACTCGGGGTGCTGGGTGCTCAGTTCTCAGGGTGCTCAGTACTCAGGGTGCTGGGTGCTCAGTGCTCAGGTTGCAGGGTGCTCAGTCCTCGGGGTGCTCCATGCTCAGTGCTCAGGGTGCTGGGTGCTCAGTACTCAGGGTGCTGGGTGCTCAGTGCTCAGGGTGCTGGGTGCTCAGTACTCAGGGTGCTGGGTGCTCAGTGCTCGCGGTGCTCGGTGCTCAGTCCTCAAGGTGCTGGGTGCTCAGTGCTCAGGGTGCAGGCGGCTCAGTCCTCGGGGGGCTGGGTGCTCAGTGCTCGCGGTGCTCGGTGCTCAGTCCTCAAGGTGCTGGGTGCTCAGTGCTCAGGGTGCTGGGTGCTCAGTGCTCAGGGTGCTGGGTGCTCAGTACTCAGGGTGCTCAGTGCTCAGTACTCGTGGTGCTGGGTGCTCAGTGCTCAGTGTGCTCAGTGCTCAGTACTCAGGGTGTTGGGGGCTCAGTACTCAGGGTGCTGGGTGCTCAGTACTCAGGGTGCTCGGTTCTCAGTACTCAGGGTGCTGGGTGCTCAGTACTCAGGGTGCTGGTTGCTCAGTGCTCGGGGTGCTGGGTGCTCAGTACTCAGGGTGCTGGGGGCTCAGTACTCAGGGGGCTGGGTGCTCAGTACTCAGCGTACTTTGTGCTCAGTGCTCAGTGTGCTGGGTGCTCAGTGCTGAGGATGCTGGGTGCTCAGTGCTCAGGGTGCTGGGTGCTCAGTGCTGAGGGTGCTGGCTGCTCAGTGCTCAGGGTGCTGGGTGCTCAGTACTCAGGGTGCTCGGTGCTCAGTACTCAGGGTGCTCAGTGCTCAGTACTCAGGGTGCTGGGTGCTCAGTACTCAGCGTACTTTGTGCTCAGTGCTCAGTGTGCTGGGTGCTCAGTACTCAGGGTGCTGGGTGCTCAGTACTCAGGGTGCTGGGTGCTCAGTACTCAGGGTGCTGGGTGCTCAGTGCTCGGGGTGCTCGGTGATCAGTACTCAGGTTGCTGGGTGCTCAGTGCTCAGGATGCTGGGTACTCAGTACTCAGGGTGCTGGGTGCTCAGTGCTCAGGGTGCTGGGTGCTCAGTGCTCAGGGTGCTGGGTGCTCAGTGCTCAGGGTGCTGGGTGCTCAGTGCTCGGGGTGCTGGGTCCTCAGTGCTCGGGGTGCTGGGTGCTCAGTGCTCGGGGTGCTGGGTGCTCAGTGCTCGGGGTGCTGGGTGCTCAGTGCTCGGGGTGCTGGGTGCTCAGTGCTCGGGGTGCTGGGTGCTCAGTGCTCGGTGTGCTGGGTGCTCAGTGCTCAGGTTGCTGGGTGCTCAGTACTCAGGGTGCTGGGTGCTCAGTGCTCAGGGTGCTGGGTGCTCAGTCCTCAGGGTGCTGGGTGCTCAGTACTCAGGGTGTTCGGTGCTCAGTACTCAGGGTGCTCAGTGCTCAGTACTCAGGGTGCTGGTTGCTCAGTGCTCGGGGTGCTCGGTGCTCAGTACTCAGGGTGCTGGGTGCTCAGTACTCAGGGTGCTGGGTGCTCAGTACTCAGGGTGCTGGGTGCTCACTACTCAGGGTGCTGGGTGCTCAGTACTCAGGGTGCTGGGTGCACAGTACTCAGGGTGCTGGGTGCTCAGTACTCAGGGTGCTGGGTGCTCAGTACTCAGGGTGATCGGTGCTCAGTACTCAGGGTGCTGGGTGCTCAGTGCTCAGGGTGCTGGGTACTCAGTACTCAGGGTGCTGGGTGCTCAGTACTCAGGTTTCTGGGTGCTCAGTGCTCAGGGTGCTGGGTGCTCAGTGCTCAGGGTGCTGGGTGCTCAGTACTCAGGGTGCTGGGTGCTCAGTGCTCAGGGTGATCGGTGCTCAGTACTCAGGGCGCTGGGTGCTCAGTACTCGGGGTGCTGGGTGCTCAGTGCTTGGGGTGCTGGGTGCTCAGTGCTCAGTGCTCAGGGTGCTGGGTGCTCAGTGCTCAGTGCTCAGGGTGCTGGGTGCTCAGTACACAGGGTGCTGGGTGCTCAGTACTCAGGGTGCTGGGTGCTCAGTTCTCAGGGTGCTGGGTGCTCAGTACTCTGGGGGTTGGGTGCTCAGAACTCAGGGTGCTGGGTGCTCAGTGCTCTGGGTGCTGGGTGCTCAGTGCTCAGGGTGCTGTGTGCTCAGTGCTCAGGGTGCTGGGTGCTCAGTACTCAGGGTGCTGGGTGCTCAGTGCTCGCGGTGCTCGGTGCTCAGTACTCAAGGTGCTGGGTGCTCAGTGCTCAGGGTGCAGGGTGCTCAGTCCTGGGGGTGCTCCGTGCTCAGTGCTCACGGTGCTGGGTGCTCAGTACTCAGGGTGCTCGGTGCTCAGTACTCATTGTTTTCAGTGCTCAGGGTGCTGGGTGCTCAGTACTCAGGGTGCTGGGTGCTCAGTACTCAGGGTGCTGGGTGCTCAGTACTCAGGGTGCTGGGTGCTCAGTGCTCAGGGTGCTGGGTGCTCAGTCCTCAGGGTGCTGGGTGCTCAGTACTCAGGGTGTTCGGTGCTCAGTACAAAGGGTGCTCAGTGCTCAGTACTCAGGGTGCTGGTTGCTCAGTGCTCGGCGTGCTGGGTGCTCAGTACTCAGGGTGCTGGGTGCTCAGTACTCAGGGTGCTGGCTGCACAGTGCTCAGGGTGCTGGGTGCTCAGTACTCAGGGTGCTGGGTGCTCAGTACTCAGGGTGCTGGGTGCTCAGTACTCAGGGTGATCGGTGCTCAGTACTCAGGGTGCTGGGTGCTCAGTGCTCAGGGTGCTGGGTACTCAGTACTCAGGGTTCTGGGTGCTCAGTACTCAGGTTTATGGGTGCTCAGTGCTCAGGGTGCTGGGTGCTCATTGCTCAGGGTGCTGGGTGCTCAGTACTCAGGGTGCTGGGTACTCAGTGCTCAGGGTGATCGGTGCTCAGTACTCAGGGTGCTCAGTACTCAGGGTGCTGGGTGCTCAGGGTGCTGGGTGCTCAGTACTCAGGGTGCTGGGTGCTCAGTGCTCGGGGTGCTGGGTGCTCAGTGCTCAGGGTGATCGGTGCTCAGTACTCAGGGCGCTGGGTGCTCAGTCCTCGGAGTGCTGGGTGCTCAGTGCTCGGGGTGCTGGGTGCTCAGTGCTCAGTGCTCAGGGCGCTGGGTGCTCAGTCCTCGGGGTGCTGGGTGCTCAGGACTCAGGGTGCTCGGTGCTCAGTACTCGGGGTGCTGGTTGCTCAGTGCTCAGTGTGCTCAGTGCTCAGTGCTCGGGGTGCTGGGTGCTCAGTGCTCGGGGCGCTGGGTGCTCAGTGCTCGGGGTGCTGGGTGCTCAGTACTCAGCGTGCTGGGTGCTCAGTGCTCACAGTGTTGGGTGCTCAGTACTCAGGGTGCTGGGTGCTCAGTGCTCAGTGCTCAGGGTGCTCAGTGCTCAGGGTGCTGGGTGCTCAGGGTGCTGGGTGCTCAGTGCTCGGGGTGCTGGGTGCTCAGTGCTCAGTGCTCAGGGTGCTGGGTGCTCAGTGCTCAGTGCTCAGGCTGCTGGGTGTTCAGTACTCAGGGTGCTCGGTGCTCAGTGCTCAGGGTGATCAGTGCTCAGTACTCAGGGTGCTGGGTGCTCAGTGCTCATGGTGCTGGATGCTCAGTCCTCAGGGTGGTCAGTACTCAGGGTGCTCGGTGCTCAGTGCTCAGTACTCAGGGTGGTCAGGACTCAGGGTGCTGGTTGCTCAGTGCTCGGGGTGCTGGGTGCTCAGTACTCAGGGTGCTGGGTGCTCAGTACTCAGTGTGCTGGGTGCTCAGTACTCAGGGTGCTGGGTGCTCAGTGCTGGGGTGCTGGGTGCTCAGTGCTCAGGGTGATCGGTGCTCAGTGCTCAGGGTGCTTGGTGCTCAGTCCTCAGGGTGCTCAGTGCTCAGGGTGCTGGGTGCTCAGTGCTCGGGGTGCTCGGTGCTCAGTACTCAGGGTGCTGAGTGCCCAGTACTCAGGTTGCTGGGTGCTCAGTACTCAGGGTGCTGGGTGCTCAGTACTCAGGGTGCTGGGTGCTCAGTGCTCAGGGTGCTGGGTGCTCAGTGCTCAGGGTGCTGGGTGCTCAGTGCTCGGGGTGCTGGGTTCTCAGGGCTGTGGTGCTGGGTGCTCAGTGCTCAGTGCTCAGGGTGCTGGGTGCTCAGTGCTCAGTGCTCAGGGTGCTGGTTGCTCAGTACTCAGGGTGCTGGGTGCTCAGTACTCAGGTTACTGGGTGCTCACTGCTCGGGGTGCTGCGTGCTCACTACTCAGGGTGCTGGGTACTCAGTGCTCAGGGTGCTGGGTGCTCAGTACTCAGGGTGCCGGGTGCTCAGTGCTCGGGGTGCTGGGTGCTCAGTACTCAGGGTGCTGGGTGCTCAGTGCTCGGGGTGCTGGGTGCTCAGTGCTCAGGGTGATCGGTGCTCAGTGCTCAGGGTGCTGGGTGCTCAGTCCTCAGGGTGCTCAGTGCTCAGGGTGCTGGGTGCTCAGTGCTCGGGGTGCTCGTTGCTCAGTACTCAGGGTGCTGAGTGCTCAGTACTCAGGGTGCTGGGTGCTCAGTACTCAGGGTGCTGGGTGCTCAGTACTCAGGGTGCTGGGTGCTCAGTGCTCAGGGTGCTGGGTGCTCAGTGCTCAGGGTGCTGGGTGCTCAGTGCTCGGGGTGCTGGGTGCTCAGTGCTCGGGGTGCTGGGTGCTCAGTGCTCAGGGCGCTGGGTGCTCAGTGCTCGCTGTGCTGGGTGCTCAGTACTCGGGGTGCTGTGTGCTCAGTGCTCAGTGTGCTCAGTGCTCAGTACTCAGTGCTCAGGGTGCTCAGTGCTCAGTGCTCAGGGTGCTGGGTTTTCAGTACTCAGGGTGCTGGGTGCTCAGTGCTCGGGGCGCTGGGTGCTCAGTGCTCGGGGCGCTGGGTGCTCAGTGCTTAGGGTGCTGGGTGCTCAGTACTCAGTGTGCTGGGTGCTCAGTACTCGGGGTGCTGGGTGCTCAGTACTCGGGTGCTGGGTGCTCAGTGCTCAGGGTGCTGGGTGCTCAGTGCTCGGTGTGCTGGGTGCTCAGTGCTCAGTAGTCAGGGTGCTGGGTGCTCAGTGCTCGGGGTGCTCGGTGCTCAGTACGTTGGGTGCTGGGTGCTCAGTACTCAGTGTGCTGGGTGCTCAGTACTCGGGGTGCTGGGTGCTCAGTACTCGGGTGCTGGGTGCTCAGTGCTCGGTGTGCTGGGTGCTCAGTGCTCAGTAGTCAGGGTGCTGGGTGCTCAGTGCTCGGGGTGCTGGGTGCTCAGTGCTTAGGGTGCTGCGTGCTCAGTACTCAGTGTGCTGGGTGCTCAGTACTCGGGGTGCTGGGTGCTCAGTACTCGGGTGCTGGGTGCTCAGTGCTCAGGGTGCTGGGTGCTCAGTGCTCGGTGTGCTGGGTGCTCAGTGCTCAGTAGTCAGGGTGCTGGGTGCTCAGTGCTCGGGGTGCTCGGTGCTCAGTACGTTGGGTGCTCACTACTCAGGGTGCTGGGTGCTCAGTGCTCAGGGTGCTGGGTGCTCAGTGCTCAGGGTGCTGGGTGCTCAGTGCTCAGGGTGCTGGGTGCTCAGTACTCAGGTTGCTGGGTGCTCAGTGCTTGGGTAGCTGGGTGCTCAGTGCTCGTGGTGCTGGGTGATCAGTGCTCAGGGTGCTGGGTGCTCAGTGCTCAGTGCTCAGGGTGCTGGTTGCTCAGTTCTCAGCGTGCTGGGTGCTCAGTACTCAGGGTGCTAGGTGCTCAGTGCTCAGGGTGCTTGGTGCTCAGTACTCAGGGTGCTGGGTGATCAGTGCTCGGGGTGCTGGGTGGTCAGTGCTCAGGGTGCTGGGTGCTCAGTGCTCAGGGTGCTGGGTGCTCAGAACTCAGGGTGCTGGGTGCTCAGTGCTCGGGGTGCTCGGTGCTCAGTACTCAGGGTGCTGGTTGCTCAGTGCTCAGGGTGCTGGGTGCTCAGTGATCAGGGTGCTGGGTGCTCAGTACTCAGGGTGCTCGGTGCTCAGTACTCAGGGTTCTCAGTGCTCAGTACTCAGGGTGCTGGGTGCACAGTACTCAGGGTGCTGGGTGCTCAGTACTCAGGGTGCTGGGTGCTCAGTACTCAGGGTGATCGGTGCTCAGTACTCAGGGTGCTGGGTGCTCAGTGCTCAGGGTGCTGGGTACTCAGTACTCAGGGTGCTGGGTGCTCAGTACTCAGGTTTCTGGGTGCTCAGTGCTCAGGGTGCTGGGTGCTCATTGCTCAGGGTGCTGGGTGCTCAGTACTCAGGGTGCTGGGTGCTCAGTGCTCAGGGTGATCGGTGCTCAGTACTCAGGGCGCTGGGTGCTCAGTACTCGGGGTGCTGGGTGCTCAGTGCTTGGGGTGCTGGGTGCTCAGTGCTCAGTGCTCAGGGTGCTGGGTGCTCAGTGCTCAGTGCTCAGGGTGCTGGGTGCTCAGTACACAGGGTGCTGGGTGCTCAGTACTCAGGGTGCTGGGTGCTCAGTTCTCAGGGTGCTGGGTGCTCAGTACTCTGGGGGTTGGGTGCTCAGAACTCAGGGTGCTGGGTGCTCAGTGCTCTGGGTGCTGGGTGCTCAGTGCTCAGGGTGCTGTGTGCTCAGTGCTCAGGGTGCTGGGTGCTCAGTACTCAGGGTGCTGGGTGCTCAGTGCTCGCGGTGCTCGGTGCTCAGTACTCAAGGTGCTGGGTGCTCAGTGCTCAGGGTGCAGGGTGCTCAGTCCTCGGGGTGCTCCGTGCTCAGTGCTCACGGTGCTGGGTGCTCAGTACTCAGGGTGCTCGGTGCTCAGTACTCATTGTTTTCAGTGCTCAGGGTGCTGGGTGCTCAGTACTCAGGGTGCTGGGTGCTCAGTACTCAGGGTGCTGGGTGCTCAGTACTCAGGGTGCTGGGTGCTCAGTGCTCAGGGTGCTGGGTGCTCAGTCCTCAGGGTGCTGGGTGCTCAGTACTCAGGGTGTTCGGTGCTCAGTACAAAGGGTGCTCAGTGCTCAGTACTCAGGGTGCTGGTTGCTCAGTGCTCGGCGTGCTGGGTGCTCAGTACTCAGGGTGCTGGGTGCTCAGTACTCAGGGTGCTGGCTGCACAGTGCTCAGGGTGGTGGGTGCTCAGTACTCAGGGTGCTGGGTGCTCAGTACTCAGGGTGCTGGGTGCTCAGTACTCAGGGTGATCGGTGCTCAGTACTCAGGGTGCTGGGTGCTCAGTGCTCAGGGTGCTGGGTACTCAGTACTCAGGGTTCTGGGTGCTCAGTACTCAGGTTTATGGGTGCTCAGTGCTCAGGGTGCTGGGTGCTCATTGCTCAGGGTGCTGGGTGCTCAGTACTCAGGGTGCTGGGTACTCAGTGCTCAGGGTGATCGGTGCTCAGTACTCAGGGTGCTCAGTACTCAGGGTGCTGGGTGCTCAGGGTGCTGGGTGCTCAGTACTCAGGGTGCTGGGTGCTCAGTGCTCGGGGTGCTGGGTGCTCAGTGCTCAGGGTGATCGGTGCTCAGTACTCAGGGCGCTGGGTGCTCAGTCCTCGGAGTGCTGGGTGCTCAGTGCTCGGGGTGCTGGGTGCTCAGTGCTCAGTGCTCAGGGCGCTGGGTGCTCAGTCCTCGGGGTGCTGGGTGCTCAGGACTCAGGGTGCTCGGTGCTCAGTACTCGGGGTGCTGGTTGCTCAGTGCTCAGTGTGCTCAGTGCTCAGTGCTCGGGGTGCTGGGTGCTCAGTGCTCGGGGCGCTGGGTGCTCAGTGCTCGGGGTGCTGGGTGCTCAGTACTCAGCGTGCTGGGTGCTCAGTGCTCACAGTGTTGGGTGCTCAGTACTCAGGGTGCTGGGTGCTCAGTGCTCAGTGCTCAGGGTGCTCAGTGCTCAGGGTGCTGGGTGCTCAGGGCGCTGGGTGCTCAGTGCTCGGGGTGCTGGGTGCTCAGTGCTCAGTGCTCAGGGTGCTGGGTGCTCAGTGCTCAGTGCTCAGGCTGCTGGGTGTTCAGTACTCAGGGTGCTCGGTGCTCAGTGCTCAGGGTGATCAGTGCTCAGTACTCAGGGTGCTGGGTGCTCAGTGCTCATGGTGCTGGATGCTCAGTCCTCAGGGTGGTCAGTACTCAGGGTGCTCGGTGCTCAGTGCTCAGTACTCAGGGTGGTCAGGACTCAGGGTGCTGGTTGCTCAGTGCTCGGGGTGCTGGGTGCTCAGTACTCAGGGTGCTGGGTGCTCAGTACTCAGTGTGCTGGGTGCTCAGTACTCAGGGTGCTGGGTGCTCAGTGCTGGGGTGCTGGGTGCTCAGTGCTCAGGGTGATCGGTGCTCAGTGCTCAGGGTGCTTGGTGCTCAGTCCTCAGGGTGCTCAGTGCTCAGGGTGCTGGGTGCTCAGTGCTCGGGGTGCTCGGTGCTCAGTACTCAGGGTGCTGAGTGCCCAGTACTCAGGTTGCTGGGTGCTCAGTACTCAGGGTGCTGGGTGCTCAGTACTCAGGGTGCTGGGTGCTCAGTGCTCAGGGTGCTGGGTGCTCAGTGCTCAGGGTGCTGGGTGCTCAGTGCTCGGGGTGCTGGGTTCTCAGGGCTGTGGTGCTGGGTGCTCAGTGCTCAGTGCTCAGGGTGCTGGGTGCTCAGTGCTCAGTGCTCAGGGTGCTGGTTGCTCAGTACTCAGGGTGCTGGGTGCTCAGTACTCAGGTTACTGGGTGCTCACTGCTCGGGGTGCTGCGTGCTCACTACTCAGGGTGCTGGGTACTCAGTGCTCAGGGTGCTGGGTGCTCAGTACTCAGGGTGCCGGGTGCTCAGTGCTCGGGGTGCTGGGTGCTCAGTACTCAGGGTGCTGGGTGCTCAGTGCTCGGGGTGCTGGGTGCTCAGTGCTCAGGGTGATCGGTGCTCAGTGCTCAGGGTGCTGGGTGCTCAGTCCTCAGGGTGCTCAGTGCTCAGGGTGCTGGGTGCTCAGTGCTCGGGGTGCTCGTTGCTCAGTACTCAGGGTGCTGAGTGCTCAGTACTCAGGGTGCTGGGTGCTCAGTACTCAGGGTGCTGGGTGCTCAGTACTCAGGGTGCTGGGTGCTCAGTGCTCAGGGTGCTGGGTGCTCAGTGCTCAGGGTGCTGGGTGCTCAGTGCTCGGGGTGCTGGGTGCTCAGTGCTCGGGGTGCTGGGTGCTCAGTGCTCAGGGCGCTGGGTGCTCAGTGCTCGCTGTGCTGGGTGCTCAGTACTCGGGGTGCTGTGTGCTCAGTGCTCAGTGTGCTCAGTGCTCAGTACTCAGTGCTCAGGGTGCTCAGTGCTCAGTGCTCAGGGTGCTGGGTTTTCAGTACTCAGGGTGCTGGGTGCTCAGTGCTCGGGGCGCTGGGTGCTCAGTGCTCGGGGCGCTGGGTGCTCAGTGCTTAGGGTGCTGGGTGCTCAGTACTCAGTGTGCTGGGTGCTCAGTACTCGGGGTGCTGGGTGCTCAGTACTCGGGTGCTGGGTGCTCAGTGCTCAGGGTGCTGGGTGCTCAGTGCTCGGTGTGCTGGGTGCTCAGTGCTCAGTAGTCAGGGTGCTGGGTGCTCAGTGCTCGGGGTGCTCGGTGCTCAGTACGTTGGGTGCTCACTACTCAGGGTGCTGGGTGCTCAGTGCTCAGGGTGCTGGGTGCTCAGTGCTCAGGGTGCTGGGTGCTCAGTGCTCAGGGTGCTGGGTGCTCAGTACTCAGGTTGCTGGGTGCTCAGTGCTTGGGTAGCTGGGTGCTCAGTGCTCGTGGTGCTGGGTGATCAGTGCTCAGGGTGCTGGGTGCTCAGTGCTCAGTGCTCAGGGTGCTGGTTGCTCAGTTCTCAGCGTGCTGGGTGCTCAGTACTCAGGGTGCTAGGTGCTCAGTGCTCAGGGTGCTTGGTGCTCAGTACTCAGGGTGCTGGGTGATCAGTGCTCGGGGTGCTGGGTGGTCAGTGCTCAGGGTGCTGGGTGCTCAGTGCTCAGGGTGCTGGGTGCTCAGTACTCAGGGTGCTGGGTGCTCAGTGCTCGGGGTGCTCGGTGCTCAGTACTCAGGGTGCTGGTTGCTCAGTGCTCAGGGTGCTGGGTGCTCAGTGATCAGGGTGCTGGGTGCTCAGTACTCAGGGTGCTCGGTGCTCAGTACTCAGGGTTCTCAGTGCTCAGTACTCAGGGTGCTGGGTACTCAGTGCTCAGGGTGCTTGGTGCTCAGTACTCAGGGTGCTCAGTGCTCAGTACTGGGGGTGCTTGGTGCTCAGTACTCAGGGTGCTCAGTGCTCAGTACTCGGGGTGCTGGGTGCTCAGTGCTCAGGGTGCTCAGTGCTCAGTGCTCAGGGTGCTGGGTGCTCAGTGCTCGGGGCGCTGGGTGCTCAGTGCTCGGTGTGCTGGGTGCTCAGTACTCGGGGTTCTGGGTGCTCAGTGCTCAGGGTACTCAGTGCTCAGTGATCAGGGTGCTGGGTGTTCAGTACTCAGGGTGCTGGGTGCTCAGTACTCAGGGTGCTGGGTGCTCAGTGCTCAGGGTGCTGGGTGCTCAGTGCTCGGGGCGCTGGGTGCTCAGTGCTCGGGGTGCTCAGAGCTCAGTACTCAGGGTGCTGGGTGCTCAGTGCTCGGGGTGATCGGTGCTCAGTACTCAGGATGCTGGGTGCTCAGTGCTCGGGGTGCTCGGTGCTCAGTACGTTGGGTGCTCACTACTCAGGGTGCTGGGTGCTCAGTGCTCAGGGTGCTGGGTGCTCAGTGCTCAGGGTTCTGGCTGCTCAGTGCTCAGGGTGCTGGGTGCTCAGTACTCAGGCTGCTGGGTGCTCAGTGCTCGCGGTGCTGGGTGCTCAGTGCTCAGGGTGCTGGGTGCTCAGTGCTCGGGGTGCTGGGTGCTCAGTGCTCGGGGTGATCGGTGCTCAGTACTCAGGGTGCTGGGTGCTCAGTGCTCGGGGTGCTCGGTGCTCAGTACGTTGGGTGCTCACTACTCAGGGTGCTGGGTGCTCAGTGCTCAGGGTGTTGGGTGCTCAGTGCTCAGGGTGCTGGGTGCTCAGTGCTCAGGGTGCTGGGTGCTCAGTACTCAGGGTTCTGGGTGCTCAGTGCTCGGGGCGCTGGGTGCTCAGTCCTCAGGGTGCTCAGTGCTCAGGGTGCTGGGTGCTCAGTGCTCGGGGTGCTCGTTGCTCAGTACTCAGGGTGCTGAGTGCTCAGTACTCAGGGTGCTGGGTGCTCAGTACTCAGGGTGCTGGGTGCTCAGTACTCAGGGTGCTGGGTGCTCAGTGCTCAGGGTGCTGGGTGCTCAGTGCTCAGGGTGCTGGGTGCTCAGTGCTCGGGGTGCTGGGTGCTCAGTGCTCGGGGTGCTGGGTGCTCAGTGCTCAGGGCGCTGGGTGCTCAGTGCTCGCTGTGCTGGGTGCTCAGTACTCGGGGTGCTGTGTGCTCAGTGCTCAGTGTGCTCAGTGCTCAGTACTCAGTGCTCAGGGTGCTCAGTGCTCAGTGCTCAGGGTGCTGGGTTTTCAGTACTCAGGGTGCTGGGTGCTCAGTGCTCGGGGCGCTGGGTGCTCAGTGCTCGGGGCGCTGGGTGCTCAGTGCTTAGGGTGCTGGGTGCTCAGTACTCAGTGTGCTGGGTGCTCAGTACTCGGGGTGCTGGGTGCTCAGTACTCGGGTGCTGGGTGCTCAGTGCTCAGGGTGCTGGGTGCTCAGTGCTCGGTGTGCTGGGTGCTCAGTGCTCAGTAGTCAGGGTGCTGGGTGCTCAGTGCTCGGGGTGCTCGGTGCTCAGTACGTTGGGTGCTCACTTCTCAGGGTGCTGGGTGCTCAGTGCTCAGGGTGCTGGGTGCTCAGTGCTCAGGGTGCTGGGTGCTCAGTGCTCAGGGTGCTGGGTGCTCAGTACTCAGGTTGCTGGGTGCTCAGTGCTTGGGTAGCTGGGTGCTCAGTGCTCGTGGTGCTGGGTGATCAGTGCTCAGGGTGCTGGGTGCTCAGTGCTCAGTGCTCAGGGTGCTGGTTGCTCAGTTCTCAGCGTGCTGGGTGCTCAGTACTCAGGGTGCTAGGTGCTCAGTGCTCAGGGTGCTTGGTGCTCAGTACTCAGGGTGCTGGGTGATCAGTGCTCGGGGTGCTGGGTGGTCAGTGCTCAGGGTGCTGGGTGCTCAGTGCTCAGGGTGCTGGGTGCTCAGTACTCAGGGTGCTGGGTGCTCAGTGCTCGGGGTGCTCGGTGCTCAGTACTCAGGGTGCTGGTTGCTCAGTGCTCAGGGTGCTGGGTGCTCAGTGATCAGGGTGCTGGGTGCTCAGTACTCAGGGTGCTCGGTGCTCAGTACTCAGGGTTCTCAGTGCTCAGTACTCAGGGTGCTGGGTACTCAGTGCTCAGGGTGCTTGGTGCTCAGTACTCAGGGTGCTCAGTGCTCAGTACTGGGGGTGCTTGGTGCTCAGTACTCAGGGTGCTCAGTGCTCAGTACTCGGGGTGCTGGGTGCTCAGTGCTCAGGGTGCTCAGTGCTCAGTGCTCAGGGTGCTGGGTGCTCAGTGCTCGGGGCGCTGGGTGCTCAGTGCTCGGTGTGCTGGGTGCTCAGTACTCGGGGTTCTGGGTGCTCAGTGCTCAGGGTACTCAGTGCTCAGTGATCAGGGTGCTGGGTGTTCAGTACTCAGGGTGCTGGGTGCTCAGTACTCAGGGTGCTGGGTGCTCAGTGCTCAGGGTGCTGGGTGCTCAGTGCTCGGGGCGCTGGGTGCTCAGTGCTCGGGGTGCTCAGAGCTCAGTACTCAGGGTGCTGGGTGCTCAGTGCTCGGGGTGATCGGTGCTCAGTACTCAGGATGCTGGGTGCTCAGTGCTCGGGGTGCTCGGTGCTCAGTACGTTGGGTGCTCACTACTCAGGGTGCTGGGTGCTCAGTGCTCAGGGTGCTGGGTGCTCAGTGCTCAGGGTTCTGGCTGCTCAGTGCTCAGGGTGCTGGGTGCTCAGTACTCAGGCTGCTGGGTGCTCAGTGCTCGCGGTGCTGGGTGCTCAGTGCTCAGGGTGCTGGGTGCTCAGTGCTCGGGGTGCTGGGTGCTCAGTGCTCGGGGTGATCGGTGCTCAGTACTCAGGGTGCTGGGTGCTCAGTGCTCGGGGTGCTCGGTGCTCAGTACGTTGGGTGCTCACTACTCAGGGTGCTGGGTGCTCAGTGCTCAGGGTGTTGGGTGCTCAGTGCTCAGGGTGCTGGGTGCTCAGTGCTCAGGGTGCTGGGTGCTCAGTACTCAGGGTTCTGGGTGCTCAGTGCTCGGGGCGCTGGGTGCTCAGTGCTCAGGGTGCTGGGTGCTCAGTACTCGGGGTGCTGGGTGCTCAGTACTCAGGGTGCTGGGTGCTCAGTACTCAGGGTGCTGGGTGCTCAGTGCTCGGGGTGCTGGGTGCTCAATACTCAGGGTGCTGGGTGCTCAGTACTCGGGGTGCTGGGTGCTCAGTACTCAGGGTGCTGGGTGCTCAGGACTCAGGGTGCTGGGTGCTCAGTACTCAGGTGCTGGGTGCTCAGGGCTCAGGTTGCTGGGTGCGCATTTCTCGGGGTGCTGGGTGCTCAGTGCTCAGTACTCAGGGTGCTGGATGCATAGTACTCAGGGTGCTGGGTGCTCAGTGCTCGGGGTGCTGGGTGCTCAGTGCTCAGTACTCAGGGTGCTGGGTGCTCAGTGCTCAGGGTGCTGGGTGCTCAGTGCTCAGGGTGCTGGGTACTCAGTGCTCAGGGTGCTGGGTACTCAGTACTCAGGGTGCTGGGTGCTCAGTGCTCGGGGTGCTGGGTGCTCAGTGCTCGGGGTGCTGGGTGCTCAGTGCTCGGGGTGCTGGGTGCTCAGTGCTCAGTACTCAGGGTGCTGGGTGCTCAGTGCTCAGGGTGTTGGGTGCTCAGTGCTCAGGGTGCTGGGTGCTCAGTGCTCAGGGTGCTGGGTGCTCAGTACTCAGGGTTCTGGGTGCTCAGTGCTCGGGGCGCTGGGTGCTCAGTCCTCAGGGTGCTCAGTGCTCAGGGTGCTGGGTGCTCAGTGCTCGGGGTGCTCGTTGCTCAGTACTCAGGGTGCTGAGTGCTCAGTACTCAGGGTGCTGGGTGCTCAGTACTCAGGGTGCTGGGTGCTCAGTACTCAGGGTGCTGGGTGCTCAGTGCTCAGGGTGCTGGGTGCTCAGTGCTCAGGGTGCTGGGTGCTCAGTGCTCGGGGTGCTGGGTGCTCAGTGCTCGGGGTGCTGGGTGCTCAGTGCTCAGGGCGCTGGGTGCTCAGTGCTCGCTGTGCTGGGTGCTCAGTACTCGGGGTGCTGTGTGCTCAGTGCTCAGTGTGCTCAGTGCTCAGTACTCAGTGCTCAGGGTGCTCAGTGCTCAGTGCTCAGGGTGCTGGGTTTTCAGTACTCAGGGTGCTGGGTGCTCAGTGCTCGGGGCGCTGGGTGCTCAGTGCTCGGGGCGCTGGGTGCTCAGTGCTTAGGGTGCTGGGTGCTCAGTACTCAGTGTGCTGGGTGCTCAGTACTCGGGGTGCTGGGTGCTCAGTACTCGGGTGCTGGGTGCTCAGTGCTCAGGGTGCTGGGTGCTCAGTGCTCGGTGTGCTGGGTGCTCAGTGCTCAGTAGTCAGGGTGCTGGGTGCTCAGTGCTCGGGGTGCTCGGTGCTCAGTACGTTGGGTGCTCACTTCTCAGGGTGCTGGGTGCTCAGTGCTCAGGGTGCTGGGTGCTCAGTGCTCAGGGTGCTGGGTGCTCAGTGCTCAGGGTGCTGGGTGCTCAGTACTCAGGTTGCTGGGTGCTCAGTGCTTGGGTAGCTGGGTGCTCAGTGCTCGTGGTGCTGGGTGATCAGTGCTCAGGGTGCTGGGTGCTCAGTGCTCAGTGCTCAGGGTGCTGGTTGCTCAGTTCTCAGCGTGCTGGGTGCTCAGTACTCAGGGTGCTAGGTGCTCAGTGCTCAGGGTGCTTGGTGCTCAGTACTCAGGGTGCTGGGTGATCAGTGCTCGGGGTGCTGGGTGGTCAGTGCTCAGGGTGCTGGGTGCTCAGTGCTCAGGGTGCTGGGTGCTCAGTACTCAGGGTGCTGGGTGCTCAGTGCTCGGGGTGCTCGGTGCTCAGTACTCAGGGTGCTGGTTGCTCAGTGCTCAGGGTGCTGGGTGCTCAGTGATCAGGGTGCTGGGTGCTCAGTACTCAGGGTGCTCGGTGCTCAGTACTCAGGGTTCTCAGTGCTCAGTACTCAGGGTGCTGGGTACTCAGTGCTCAGGGTGCTTGGTGCTCAGTACTCAGGGTGCTCAGTGCTCAGTACTGGGGGTGCTTGGTGCTCAGTACTCAGGGTGCTCAGTGCTCAGTACTCGGGGTGCTGGGTGCTCAGTGCTCAGGGTGCTCAGTGCTCAGTGCTCAGGGTGCTGGGTGCTCAGTGCTCGGGGCGCTGGGTGCTCAGTGCTCGGTGTGCTGGGTGCTCAGTACTCGGGGTTCTGGGTGCTCAGTGCTCAGGGTACTCAGTGCTCAGTGATCAGGGTGCTGGGTGTTCAGTACTCAGGGTGCTGGGTGCTCAGTACTCAGGGTGCTGGGTGCTCAGTGCTCAGGGTGCTGGGTGCTCAGTGCTCGGGGCGCTGGGTGCTCAGTGCTCGGGGTGCTCAGAGCTCAGTACTCAGGGTGCTGGGTGCTCAGTGCTCGGGGTGATCGGTGCTCAGTACTCAGGATGCTGGGTGCTCAGTGCTCGGGGTGCTCGGTGCTCAGTACGTTGGGTGCTCACTACTCAGGGTGCTGGGTGCTCAGTGCTCAGGGTGCTGGGTGCTCAGTGCTCAGGGTTCTGGCTGCTCAGTGCTCAGGGTGCTGGGTGCTCAGTACTCAGGCTGCTGGGTGCTCAGTGCTCGCGGTGCTGGGTGCTCAGTGCTCAGGGTGCTGGGTGCTCAGTGCTCGGGGTGCTGGGTGCTCAGTGCTCGGGGTGATCGGTGCTCAGTACTCAGGGTGCTGGGTGCTCAGTGCTCGGGGTGCTCGGTGCTCAGTACGTTGGGTGCTCACTACTCAGGGTGCTGGGTGCTCAGTGCTCAGGGTGTTGGGTGCTCAGTGCTCAGGGTGCTGGGTGCTCAGTGCTCAGGGTGCTGGGTGCTCAGTACTCAGGGTTCTGGGTGCTCAGTGCTCGGGGCGCTGGGTGCTCAGTGCTCAGGGTGCTGGGTGCTCAGTACTCGGGGTGCTGGGTGCTCAGTACTCAGGGTGCTGGGTGCTCAGTACTCAGGGTGCTGGGTGCTCAGTGCTCGGGGTGCTGGGTGCTCAATACTCAGGGTGCTGGGTGCTCAGTACTCGGGGTGCTGGGTGCTCAGTACTCAGGGTGCTGGGTGCTCAGGACTCAGGGTGCTGGGTGCTCAGTACTCAGGTGCTGGGTGCTCAGGGCTCAGGTTGCTGGGTGCGCATTTCTCGGGGTGCTGGGTGCTCAGTGCTCAGTACTCAGGGTGCTGGATGCATAGTACTCAGGGTGCTGGGTGCTCAGTGCTCGGGGTGCTGGGTGCTCAGTGCTCAGTACTCAGGGTGCTGGGTGCTCAGTGCTCAGGGTGCTGGGTGCTCAGTGCTCAGGGTGCTGGGTACTCAGTGCTCAGGGTGCTGGGTACTCAGTACTCAGGGTGCTGGGTGCTCAGTGCTCGGGGTGCTGGGTGCTCAGTGCTCGGGGTGCTGGGTGCTCAGTGCTCGGGGTGCTGGGTGCTCAGTGCTCAGGGTGCTGGGTGCTCAGTGCTCAGGGTGCTGGGTGCTCAGTGCTCGGGGCGCTGGGTGCTCAGTGCTCAGGGTGCTGGGTGCTCAGTACTCGGGGTGCTGTGTGCTCAGTACTCAGGGTGCTGGGTGCTCAGTACTCAGGGTGCTGGGTGCTCAGTGCTCGGGGTGCTGGGTGCTCAGTACTCAGGGTGCTGCGTTCTCAGTTCTCGGGGTGCTGGGTGCTCAGTACTCAGGGTGCTGGGTGCTCAGTACTCAGGGTGCTGGGTGCTCAGTACTCGGGTGCTGGGTGCTCAGGGCTCAGGGTGCTGGGTGCTCATTTCTCGGGGTGCTGGGTGCTCAGTACTCGGGTGCTGGGTGCTCAGTACTCAGGGTGCTGGGTACTCAGTACTCAGGGTGCTGGGTGCTAAGTACTCGAGTGCTGGGTGCTCAGTGCTCAGGGTGCTGGGAGCTCAGTGCTCGGTGTGCTGGGTGCTCAGTGCTCAGTACTCAGGGTGCTGTTTGCTCAGTGCTCGGGGTGCTTGGTGCTCAGTGCTCAGTACTCAGGGTGGTGGGTGCTCAGTGCTCAGGGTTCTGTGTGCTCAGTGCTCAGGGTGCTGGGTGCTCAGTGCACAGGGTACTGGGTACTCAGTTCTCAGGGTGCTGGGTGCTCAGTACTCAGGGTTCTGGGTGCTCAGTACTCAGGGTGCTGGGTGCTCAGTGCTCGAGGTGCTCAGTACTCAGGGTGCTGTGTGTTCAGTGCTCAGGGTGCTGGGTGCTCAGTACTCAGGGTGCTCGGTGCTTAGTACTCAGGGTGCTGGGTGCTCAGTGCTCGGGGTGCTGGGTGCTCAGTGCTCAGTACTCAGGGTGCTGGGTGCTCAGTGCTCGGGGTTCTGGGTGCTCAGTGCTCAGTACTCAGGGTGCTGGGTGCTCAGTGCTCAGTTTGCTGGGTGCTCAGTGCTCGGGGTGCTGGGTGCTCAGTACTCAGTGTGCTTTGTGCTCAGTACTCCGGGTGCTGGGTGCTCAGTTCTCGGGGTGCTCGGTGCTCAGTAATCAGTGCTCAGGGTGCTCAGTGCTCTCTGCTCAGGGTGCTGGGTGTTCAGTACTCAGGGTGCTGGGTGCTCAGTACTCAGGGTGCTGGGTGCTCAGTGCTCAGGGTCCTGGGTGCTCAGTACTCGGGGTGCTCGGTGCTCTGTGCTCAGGGTGCTGGGTGCTCAGTACTCATGGTGCTGGGTGCTCAGTACTCAGTGTGCTGGGTGCTCAGTGCTCAGGGTGCTGGGTACTCAGTGCTCAGAGTGCTCGGTGCTCAGTACTCGGGGTGCTGGGTGCTCATTCTCGGGGTGCAGGGTGCTCAGTGCTCGGGGTGCTGCGTGCTCAGTACTCAGGGTGCTGGGTGCTCAGTGCTCAGGGTGCTGGGTGCTCAGTACTCAGGGTGCTGGGTGCTCAGGGTGCTGGATGCTCAGTACTCAGGGTGCTGGGTGCTCAGTGCTCAGGGTGCTGGGTGCTCAGTACTCAGGGTGCTGGGAGCTCAGTGCTCAGGGTGATCTTTGCTCAGTACTCAGGGTGCTCAGTACTCAGGGTGCTGGGTGCTCAGTGCTCGGGGTGCTGGGTGCTCAGTACTCAGGGTGCTGGGTGCTCAGTGCTCGGTGTTCTGGGTGCTCAGTGCTCAGGGTGATCGGTGCTCAGTACTCAGGGTGCTGGGTGCTCAGTGCTCAGGGTGCTGGGTGCTCAGTCCTCAAGGTGCTCAGTGCTCAGTGTGCTGGGCGCTCAGTGCTCGGGGTGCTCGGTACTCAGTACTCATGGTGCTGAGTGCTCAGTACTCAGGGTGCTGGGTGCTCAGTACTCAGGGTGCTGGGTGCTCAGTGCTCAGGGTGCTGGGTGATCAGTGCTCAGTGTGCTGGGTGCTCAGTGCTCAGGGTGCTGGGTGCTCAGTGCTCGGGGTACTGGGTGCTCAGTACTCAGGGTGCTGGGTGCTCAGTGCTCGGGGCGCTGGGTGCTCAGTGCTTGGGGTGCTCGGAGCTCAGTACTCAGGGTGCTGGGTGCTCAGTGCTCGGGGTGATCGGTGCTCAGTAGTCAGGGTGCTGGGTGCTCAGTGCTCGAGGTGCTCAGTACTCAGGGTGCTGTGTGTTCAGTGCTCAGGGTGCTGGGTGCTCAGTACTCAGGGTGCTCGGTGCTTAGTACTCAGGGTGCTGGGTGCTCAGTGCTCGGGGTGCTGGGTGCTCAGTGCTCAGTACGCAGGGTGCTGGGTGCTCAGTGCTCGGGGTGCTGGGTGCTCAGTGCTCAGTACTCAGGGTGCTGGGTGCTCAGTGCTCAGTTTGCTGGGTGCTCAGTGCTCGGGGTGCTGGGTGCTCAGTACTCAGTGTGCTTTGTGCTCAGTACTCCGGGTGCTGGGTGCTCAGTTCTCGGGGTGCTCGGTGCTCAGTACTCAGTGCTCAGGGTGCTCAGTGCTCAGTGCTCAGGGTGCTGGGTGCTCAGTGCTCGGGGTGATCGGTGCTCACTACTCAGGGTGCTGGGTGCTCAGTGCTCAGGGTGCTGGGTGCTCAGTACTCAGGGTGCTGGGTGCTCAGTACTCGGGTGCTGGGTGCTCAGGGCTCAGGGTGCTGGGTGCTCATTTCTCGGGGTGCTGGGTGCTCAGTACTCGGGTGCTGGGTGCTCAGTACTCAGGGTGCTGGGTACTCAGTACTCAGGGTGCTGGGTGCTAAGTACTCGAGTGCTGGGTGCTCAGTGCTCAGGGTGCTGGGAGCTCAGTGCTCGGTGTGCTGGGTGCTCAGTGCTCAGTACTCAGGGTGCTGTTTGCTCAGTGCTCGGGGTGCTTGGTGCTCAGTGCTCAGTACTCAGGGTGGTGGGTGCTCAGTGCTCAGGGTTCTGTGTGCTCAGTGCTCAGGGTGCTGGGTGCTCAGTGCACAGGGTACTGGGTACTCAGTTCTCAGGGTGCTGGGTGCTCAGTACTCAGGGTTCTGGGTGCTCAGTACTCAGGGTGCTGGGTGCTCAGTGCTCGGGTTTGCTGGGTGCTCAGTGCTCGCGGTGCTGGGTGCTCAGTGCTCGGGGTGCTCGGTGCTCAGTACTCAGGGTGCTGGGTGCTCAGTGCTCGAGGTGCTCAGTACTCAGGGTGCTGTGTGTTCAGTGCTCAGGGTGCTGGGTGCTCAGTACTCAGGGTGCTCGGTGCTTAGTACTCAGGGTGCTGGGTGCTCAGTGCTCGGGGTGCTGGGTGCTCAGTGCTCAGTACTCAGGGTGCTGGGTGCTCAGTGCTCGGGGTTCTGGGTGCTCAGTGCTCGCGGTGCTGGGTGCTCAGTGCTCGGGTTGCTCGGTGCTCAGTACTCAGGGTGCTGGGTGCTCAGTGCTCGAGGTGCTCAGTACTCAGGGTGCTGTGTGTTCAGTGCTCAGGGTGCTGGGTGCTCAGTACTCAGGGTGCTCGGTGCTTAGTACTCAGGGTGCTGGGTGCTCAGTGCTCGGGGTGCTGGGTGCTCAGTGCTCAGTACTCAGGGTGCTGGGTGCTCAGTGCTCGGGGTTCTGGGTGCTCAGTGCTCAGTACTCAGGGTGCTGGGTGCTCAGTGCTCAGTTTGCTGGGTGCTCAGTGCTCGGGGTGCTGGGTGCTCAGTACTCAGTGTGCTTTGTGCTCAGTACTCCGGGTGCTGGGTGCTCAGTTCTCGGGGTGCTCGGTGCTCAGTAATCAGTGCTCAGGGTGCTCAGTGCTCTCTGCTCAGGGTGCTGGGTGTTCAGTACTCAGGGTGCTGGGTGCTCAGTACTCAGGGTGCTGGGTGCTCAGTGCTCAGGGTCCTGGGTGCTCAGTACTCGGGGTGCTCGGTGCTCTGTGCTCAGGGTGCTGGGTGCTCAGTACTCATGGTGCTGGGTGCTCAGTACTCAGTGTGCTGGGTGCTCAGTGCTCAGGGTGCTGGGTACTCAGTGCTCAGAGTGCTCGGTGCTCAGTACTCGGGGTGCTGGGTGCTCATTCTCGGGGTGCAGGGTGCTCAGTGCTCGGGGTGCTGCGTGCTCAGTACTCAGGGTGCTGGGTGCTCAGTGCTCAGGGTGCTGGGTGCTCAGTACTCAGGGTGCTGGGTGCTCAGGGTGCTGGATGCTCAGTACTCAGGGTGCTGGGTGCTCAGTGCTCAGGGTGCTGGGTGTTCAGTACTCAGGGTGCTGGGAGCTCAGTGCTCAGGGTGATCTTTGCTCAGTACTCAGGGTGCTCAGTACTCAGGGTGCTGGGTGCTCAGTGCTCGGGGTGCTGGGTGCTCAGTACTCAGGGTGCTGGGTGCTCAGTGCTCGGTGTTCTGGGTGCTCAGTGCTCAGGGTGATCGGTGCTCAGTACTCAGGGTGCTGGGTGCTCAGTGCTCAGGGTGCTGGGTGCTCATTCCTCAAGGTGCTCAGTGCTCAGTGTGCTGGGCGCTCAGTGCTCGGGGTGCTCGGTACTCAGTTCTCATGGTGCTGAGTGCTCAGTACTCAGGGTGCTGGGTGCTCAGTACTCAGGGTGCTGGGTGCTCAGTGCTCAGGGTGCTGGGTGATCAGTGCTCAGTGTGCTGGGTGCTCAGTGCTCAGGGTGCTGGGTGCTCAGTGCTCGGGGTACTGGGTGCTCAGTACTCAGGGTGCTGGGTGCTCAGTGCTCAGGGTGCTGGGTGCTCAGTGCTCGGGGCGCTGGGTGCTCAGTGCTTGGGGTGCTCGGAGCTCAGTACTCAGGGTGCTGGGTGCTCAGTGCTCGGGGTGATCGGTGCTCAGTAGTCAGGGTGCTGGGTGCTCAGTGCTCGAGGTGCTCAGTACTCAGGGTGCTGTGTGTTCAGTGCTCAGGGTGCTGGGTGCTCAGTACTCAGGGTGCTCGGTGCTTAGTACTCAGGGTGCTGGGTGCTCAGTGCTCGGGGTGCTGGGTGCTCAGTGCTCAGTACGCAGGGTGCTGGGTGCTCAGTGCTCGGGGTGCTGGGTGCTCAGTGCTCAGTACTCAGGGTGCTGGGTGCTCAGTGCTCAGTTTGCTGGGTGCTCAGTGCTCGGGGTGCTGGGTGCTCAGTACTCAGTGTGCTTTGTGCTCAGTACTCCGGGTGCTGGGTGCTCAGTTCTCGGGGTGCTCGGTGCTCAGTACTCAGTGCTCAGGGTGCTCAGTGCTCAGTGCTCAGGGTGCTGGGTGCTCAGTGCTCGGGGTGATCGGTGCTCACTACTCAGGGTGCTGGGTGCTCAGTGCTCAGGGTGCTGGGTGCTCAGTACTCAGGGTGCTGGGTGCTCAGTACTCGGGTGCTGGGTGCTCAGGGCTCAGGGTGCTGGGTGCTCATTTCTCGGGGTGCTGGGTGCTCAGTACTCGGGTGCTGGGTGCTCAGTACTCAGGGTGCTGGGTACTCAGTACTCAGGGTGCTGGGTGCTAAGTACTCGAGTGCTGGGTGCTCAGTGCTCAGGGTGCTGGGAGCTCAGTGCTCGGTGTGCTGGGTGCTCAGTGCTCAGTACTCAGGGTGCTGTTTGCTCAGTGCTCGGGGTGCTTGGTGCTCAGTGCTCAGTACTCAGGGTGGTGGGTGCTCAGTGCTCAGGGTTCTGTGTGCTCAGTGCTCAGGGTGCTGGGTGCTCAGTGCACAGGGTACTGGGTACTCAGTTCTCAGGGTGCTGGGTGCTCAGTACTCAGGGTTCTGGGTGCTCAGTACTCAGGGTGCTGGGTGCTCAGTGCTCGGGTTTGCTGGGTGCTCAGTGCTCGCGGTGCTGGGTGCTCAGTGCTCGGGGTGCTCGGTGCTCAGAACTCAGGGTGCTGGGTGCTCAGTGCTCGAGGTGCTCAGTACTCAGGGTGCTGTGTGTTCAGTGCTCAGGGTGCTGGGTGCTCAGTACTCAGGGTGCTCGGTGCTTAGTACTCAGGGTGCTGGGTGCTCAGTGCTCGGGGTGCTGGGTGCTCAGTGCTCAGTACTCAGGGTGCTGGGTGCTCAGTGCTCGGGGTTCTGGGTGCTCAGTGCTCAGTACTCAGGGTGCTGGGTGCTCAGTGCTCAGTTTGCTGGGTGCTCAGTGCTCGGGGTGCTGGGTGCTCAGTACTCAGTGTGCTTTGTGCTCAGTACTCCGGGTGCTGGGTGCTCAGTTCTCGGGGTGCTCGGTGCTCAGTAATCAGTGCTCAGGGTGCTCAGTGCTCTCGGCTCAGGGTGCTTGGTGTTCAGTACTCAGGGTGCTGGGTGCTCAGTACTCAGGGTGCTGGGTGCTCAGTGCTCAGGGTCCTGGTGCTCAGTACTCGGGGTGCTCGGTGCTCTGTGCTCAGGGTGCTGGGTGCTCAGTACTCATGGTGCTGGGTGCTCAGTACTCAGTGTGCTGGGTGCTCAGTGCTCAGGGTGCTGGGTACTCAGTGCTCAGAGTGCTCGGTGCTCAGTACTCGGGGTGCTGGGTGCTCATTCTCGGGGTGCAGGGTGCTCAGTGCTCGGGGTGCTGCGTGCTCAGTACTCAGGGTGCTGGGTGCTCAGTGCTCAGGGTGCTGGGTGCTCAGTACTCATGGTGCTGGGTGCTCAGTGCTCAGGGTGCTGGGTGCTCAGTACTCAGGGTGCTGGGAGCTCAGTGCTCAGGGTGATCTTTGCTCAGTACTCAGGGTGCTCAGTACTCAGGGTGCTGGGTGCTCAGTGCTCGGGGTGCTGGGTGCTCAGTACTCAGGGTGCTGGGTGCTCAGTGCTCGGTGTTCTGGGTGCTCAGTGCTCAGGGTGATCGGTGCTCAGTACTCAGGGTGCTGGGTGCTCAGTGCTCAGGGTGCTGGGTGCTCAGTCCTCAAGGTGCTCAGTGCTCAGTGTGCTGGGCGCTCAGTGCTCGGGGTGCTCGGTACTCAGTACTCATGGTGCTGAGTGCTCAGTACTCAGGGTGCTGGGTGCTCAGTACTCAGGGTGCTGGGTGCTCAGTGCTCAGGGTGCTGGGTGATCAGTGCTCAGTGTGCTGGGTGCTCAGTGCTCAGGGTGCTGGGTGCTCAGTGCTCGGGGTGCTGGGTGCTCAGTACTCAGGGTGCTGGGTGCTCAGTGCTCAGGGTCCTGGGTGCTCAGTGCTCGGGGCGCTGGGTGCTCAGTGCTTGGGGTGCTCGGAGCTTAGTACTCAGGGTGCTGGGTGCTCAGTGCTCGGGGTGATCGGTGCTCAGTAGTCAGGGTGCTGGGTGCTCAGTGCTCGAGGTGCTCAGTACTCAGGGTGCTGTGTGTTCAGTGCTCAGGGTGCTGGGTGCTCAGTACTCAGGGTGCTCGGTGCTTAGTACTCAGGGTGCTGGGTGCTCAGTGCTCGGGGTGCTGGGTGCTCAGTGCTCAGTACGCAGGGTGCTGGGTGCTCAGTGCTCGGGGTGCTGGGTGCTCAGTGCTCAGTACTCAGGGTGCTGGGTGCTCAGTGCTCAGTTTGCTGGGTGCTCAGTGCTCGGGGTGCTGGATGCTCAGTACTCAGTGTGCTTTGTGCTCAGTACTCCGGGTGCTGGGTGCTCAGTTCTCGGGGTGCTCGGTGCTCAGTACTCAGTGCTCAGGGTGCTCAGTGCTCAGTGCTCAGGGTGCTGGGTGCTCAGTGCTCGGGGTGATCGGTGCTCAGTAGTCAGGGTGCTGGGTGCTCAGTGCTCGGGGTGCTCGGTGCTCAGTACGTTGGGTGCTCACTACTCAGGGTGCTGGGTGCTCAGTGCTCAGGGTGCTGGGTGCTCAGTGCTCAGGGTGCTGGCTGCTCAGTGCTCAGGGTGCTGGGTGCTCAGTGCTCGGGGCGCTGGGTGCTCAGTGCTCAGGGTGCTGGGTGCTCAGTACTCGGGGTGCTGGGTGCTCAGTACTCAGGGTGCTGGGTGCTCAGTACTCTGGGTTCTGGGTGCTCAGTACTCAGGGTGCTGGGTGCTCAGTGCTCGGGGTTGCTGGGTGCTCAGTGCTCGAGGTGCTGAGTGCTCAGTGCTCAGGGTGCTCGGTGCTCAGTACTCAGGGTGCTGGGTGCTCAGTGCTCGAGGTGCTCAGTACTCAGGGTGCTGTGTGTTCAGTGCTCAGGGTGCTGGGTGCTCAGTACTCAGGGTGCTCGGTGCTTAGTACTCAGGGTGCTGGGTGCTCAGTGCTCGGGGTGCTGGGTGCTCAGTGCTCAGAACTCAGGGTGCTGGGTGCTCAGTGCTCGGGGTGCTGGTTGCTCAGTGCTCAGTACTCAGGGTGCTGGGTGCTCAGTGCTCAGTTTGCTGGGTGCTCAGTGCTCGGGGTGCTGGGTGCTCAGTACTCAGTGTGCTTTGTGCTCAGTACTCCGGGTGCTGGGTGCTCAGTTCTCGGGGTGCTCGGTGCTCAGTACTCAGTGCTCAGGGTGCTCAGTGCTCAGTGCTCAGGGTGCTGGTTGTTCAGTACTCAGGTTGCTGGGTTCTCAGTACTCAGGGTGCTGGGTGCTCAGTGCTCAGGGTCCTGGGTGCTCAGTACTAAGTGTGCTGGGTGCTCAGTGTGCTGGGTACTCAGTGCTCAGAGTGCTCGGTGCTCAGTACTCGGGGTGCTGGGTGCTCAGTGCTCAGGGTGCTGGGTGCTCAGTCCTCAAGGTGCTCAGTGCTCAGTGTGCTGGGCGCTCAGTGCTCGGGGTGCTCGGTACTCAGTACTCATGGTGCTGAGTGCTCAGTACTCAGGGTGCTGGGTGCTCAGTACTCAGGGTGCTGGGTGCTCAGTGCTCAGGGTGCTGGGTGATCAGTGCTCAGTGTGCTGGGTGCTCAGTGCTCAGGGTGCTGGGTGCTCAGTGCTCGGGGTACTGGGTGCTCAGTACTCAGGGTGCTGGGTGCTCAGTGCTCAGGGTGCTGGGTGCTCAGTGCTCGGGGCGCTGGGTGCTCAGTGCTTGGGGTGCTCGGAGCTCAGTACTCAGGGTGCTGGGTGCTCAGTGCTCGGGGTGATCGGTGCTCAGTAGTCAGGGTGCTGGGTGCTCAGTGCTCGAGGTGCTCAGTACTCAGGGTGCTGTGTGTTCAGTGCTCAGGGTGCTGGGTGCTCAGTACTCAGGGTGCTCGGTGCTTAGTACTCAGGGTGCTGGGTGCTCAGTGCTCGGGGTGCTGGGTGCTCAGTGCTCAGTACGCAGGGTGCTGGGTGCTCAGTGCTCGGGGTGCTGGGTGCTCAGTGCTCAGTACTCAGGGTGCTGGGTGCTCAGTGCTCAGTTTGCTGGGTGCTCAGTGCTCGGGGTGCTGGGTGCTCAGTACTCAGTGTGCTTTGTGCTCAGTACTCCGGGTGCTGGGTGCTCAGTTCTCGGGGTGCTCGGTGCTCAGTACTCAGTGCTCAGGGTGCTCAGTGCTCAGTGCTCAGGGTGCTGGGTGCTCAGTGCTCGGGGTGATCGGTGCTCAGTAGTCAGGGTGCTGGGTGCTCAGTGCTCGGGGTGCTCGGTGCTCAGTACGTTGGGTGCTCACTACTCAGGGTGCTGGGTGCTCAGTGCTCAGGGTGCTGGGTGCTCAGTACTCAGGGTGCTGGGTGCTCAGTACTCGGGTGCTGGGTGCTCAGGGCTCAGGGTGCTGGGTGCTCATTTCTCGGGGTGCTGGGTGCTCAGTACTCGGGTGCTGGGTGCTTAGTACTCAGGGTGCTGGGTACTCAGTACTCAGGGTGCTGGGTGCTAAGTACTCGAGTGCTGGGTGCTCAGTGCTCAGGGTGCTGGGAGCTCAGTGCTCGGTGTGCTGGGTGCTCAGTGCTCAGTACTCAGGGTGCTGTTTGCTCAGTGCTCGGGGTGCTTGGTGCTCAGTGCTCAGTACTCAGGGTGGTGGGTGCTCAGTGCTCAGGGTTCTGTGTGCTCAGTGCTCAGGGTGCTGGGTGCTCAGTGCACAGGGTACTGGGTACTCAGTTCTCAGGGTGCTGGGTGCTCAGTACTCAGGGTTCTGGGTGCTCAGTACTCAGGGTGCTGGGTGCTCAGTGCTCGGGTTTGCTGGGTGCTCAGTGCTCGCGGTGCTGGGTGCTCAGTGCTCGGGGTGCTCGGTGCTCAGTACTCAGGGTGCTGGGTGCTCAGTGCTCGAGGTGCTCAGTACTCAGGGTGCTGTGTGTTCAGTGCTCAGGGTGCTGGGTGCTCAGTACTCAGGGTGCTCGGTGCTTAGTACTCAGGGTGCTGGGTGCTCAGTGCTCGGGGTGCTGGGTGCTCAGTGCTCAGTACTCAGGGTGCTGGGTGCTCAGTGCTCGGGGTTCTGGGTGCTCAGTGCTCAGTACTCAGGGTGCTGGGTGCTCAGTGCTCAGTTTGCTGGGTGCTCAGTGCTCGGGGTGCTGGGTGCTCAGTACTCAGTGTGCTTTGTGCTCAGTATTCCGGGTGCTGGGTGCTCAGTTCTCGGGGTGCTCGGTGCTCAGTAATCAGTGCTCAGGGTGCTCAGTGCTCTCTGCTCAGGGTGCTGGGTGTTCAGTACTCAGGGTGCTGGGTGCTCAGTACTCAGGGTGCTGGGTGCTCAGTGCTCAGGGTCCTGGGTGCTCAGTACTCGGGGTGCTCGGTGCTCTGTGCTCAGGGTGCTGGGTGCTCAGTACTCATGGTGCTGGGTGCTCAGTACTCAGTGTGCTGGGTGCTCAGTGCTCAGGGTGCTGGGTACTCAGTGCTCAGAGTGCTCGGTGCTCAGTACTCGGGGTGCTGGGTGCTCATTCTCGGGGTGCAGGGTGCTCAGTGCTCGGGGTGCTGCGTGCTCAGTACTCAGGGTGCTGGGTGCTCAGTGCTCAGGGTGCTGGGTGCTCAGTACTCAGGGTGCTGGGTGCTCAGGGTGCTGGGTGCTCAGTACTCAGGGTGCTGGGTGCTCAGTGCTCAGGGTGCTGGGTGCTCAGTACTCAGGGTGCTGGGAGCTCAGTGCTCAGGGTGATCTTTGCTCAGTACTCAGGGTGCTCAGTACTCAGGGTGCTGGGTGCTCAGTGCTCGGGGTGCTGGGTGCTCAGTACTCAGGGTGCTGGGTGCTCAGTGCTCGGTGTTCTGGGTGCTCAGTGCTCAGGGTGATCGGTGCTCAGTACTCAGGGTGCTGGGTGCTCAGTGCTCAGGGTGCTGGGTGCTCAGTCCTCAAGGTGCTCAGTGCTCAGTGTGCTGGGCGCTCAGTGCTCGGGGTGCTCGGTACTCAGTACTCATGGTGCTGAGTGCTCAGTACTCAGGGTGCTGGGTGCTCAGTACTCAGGGTGCTGGGTGCTCAGTGCTCAGGGTGCTGGGTGATCAGTGCTCAGTGTGCTGGGTGCTCAGTGCTCAGGGTGCTGGGTGCTCAGTGCTCGGGGTGCTGGGTGCTCAGTACTCAGGGTGCTGGGTGCTCAGTGCTCAGGGTGCTGGGTGCTCAGTGCTCGGGGCGCTGGGTGCTCAGTGCTTGGGGTGCTCGGAGCTCAGTACTCAGGGTGCTGGGTGCTCAGTGCTCGGGGTGATCGGTGCTCAGTAGTCAGGGTGCTGGGTGCTCAGTGCTCGAGGTGCTCAGTACTCAGGGTGCTGTGTGTTCAGTGCTCAGGGTGCTGGGTGCTCAGTACTCAGGGTGCTCGGTGCTTAGTACTCAGGGTGCTGGGTGCTCAGTGCTCGGGGTGCTGGGTGCTCAGTGCTCAGTACGCAGGGTGCTGGGTGCTCAGTGCTCGGGGTGCTGGGTGCTCAGTGCTCAGTACTCAGGGTGCTGGGTGCTCAGTGCTCAGTTTGCTGGGTGCTCAGTGCTCGGGGTGCTGGATGCTCAGTACTCAGTGTGCTTTGTGCTCAGTACTCCGGGTGCTGGGTGCTCAGTTCTCGGGGTGCTCGGTGCTCAGTACTCAGTGCTCAGGGTGCTCAGTGCTCAGTGCTCAGGGTGCTGGGTGCTCAGTGCTCGGGGTGATCGGTGCTCAGTAGTCAGGGTGCTGGGTGCTCAGTGCTCGGGGTGCTCGGTGCTCAGTACGTTGGGTGCTCACTACTCAGGGTGCTGGGTGCTCAGTGCTCAGGGTGCTGGGTGCTCAGTGCTCAGGGTGCTGGCTGCTCAGTGCTCAGGGTGCTGGGTGCTCAGTGCTCGGGGCGCTGGGTGCTCAGTGCTCAGGGTGCTGGGTGCTCAGTACTCGCGGTGCTGGGTGCTCAGTACTCAGGGTGCTGGGTGCTCAGTACTCTGGGTTCTGGGTGCTCAGTACTCAGGGTGCTGGGTGCTCAGTGCTCGGGGTTGCTGGGTGCTCAGTGCTCGCGGTGCTGAGTGCTCAGTGCTCGGGGTGCTCGGTGCTCAGTACTCAGGGTGCTGGGTGCTCAGTGCTCGAGGTGCTCAGTACTCAGGGTGCTGTGTGTTCAGTGCTCAGGGTGCTGGGTGCTCAGTACTCAGGGTGCTCGGTGCTTAGTACTCAGGGTGCTGGGTGCTCAGTGCTCGGGGTGCTGGGTGCTCAGTGCTCAGTACTCAGGGTGCTGGGTGCTCAGTGCTCGGGGTGCTGGTTGCTCAGTGCTTAGTACTCAGGGTGCTGGGTGCTCAGTGCTCAGTTTGCTGGGTGCTCAGTGCTCGGGGTGCTGGGTGCTCAGTACTCAGTGTGCTTTGTGCTCAGTACTCCGGGTGCTGGGTGCTCAGTTCTCGGGGTGCTCGGTGCTCAGTACTCAGTGCTCAGGGTGCTCAGTGCTCAGTGCTCAGGGTGCTGGTTGTTCAGTACTCAGGTTGCTGGGTTCTCAGTACTCAGGGTGCTGGGTGCTCAGTGCTCAGGGTCCTGGGTGCTCAGTACTAAGTGTGCTGGGTGCTCAGTGTGCTGGGTACTCAGTGCTCAGAGTGCTCGGTGCTCAGTACTCGGGGTGCTGGGTGCTCATTCTCGGGGTGCTGGGTGCTCAGTGCTCGGGGTGCTGGGTGCTCAGTACTCAGGGTGCTGGGTGCTCAGTGCTCAGGGTGCTGGGTGCTCAGTACTCAGGGTGCTGGGTGCTCAGGGTGCTGAGTGCTCAGTACTCAGGGTGCTGGGTGCTCAGTGCTCAGGGTGCTGGGTGCTCAGTACTCAGGGAGCTCAGTACTCAGGGTGCTGGGTGCTCAGTGCTCGGGGTGCTGGGTGCTCAGTACTCAGGGTTCTGGGTGCTCAGTGCTCGGGGTGCTCGTTGCTCAGTACGTTGGGTGCTCAGTGCTCAGGGTGCTGGCTGCTCAGTGCTCAGGGTGCTGGGTGCTCACTGCTCAGGGTGCTTGATGCTCAGTACTCAGGGTGCTGGGTGCTCAGTGCTCGGGGTGCTGGGTGCTCAGTGCTCAGGGTGTTCGGTGCTCAGTACTCAGGGTGCTGGGAGCTCAGGGCTCGGGGTGCTGGGTGCTCAGTATTCAGGGTGCTGGGTGCTCAGTGCTCAGGGTGCTGGGTACTCAGTGCTCAGGGTGCTGGGTGCTCAGTATTCAGGGTGCTGGGTGCTCAGTGCTCAGGGTGCTGGGTACTCAGTGCTCAAGGTGCTGGGTGCTCAGTACTCAGGGTGCTGGGTGCTCAGTGCTCGGCGTGCTGGGTGCTCAGTGCTCGGGGTGCTCGGTGCTCAGTACTCAGGGTGCTGGGTGCTCAGTTCTCGAGGTGCTCAGTACTCAGGGTGCTGTGTGTTCAGTGCTCAGGGTGCTGGGTGCTCAGTACTCAGGATGCTCGGTGCTTAGTACTCAGCGTGCTGGGATCTCAGTACTCCGTGTGCTGGGTGCTCAGTGCTCGGTGTGCTCGGTGCTCAGTACTCAGTGCTCAGGGTGCTCAGTGCTCAGTGCTCAGTGTGCTGGGTGTTCAGTACTCAGGGTGCTTGGTGCTCAGTACTCGGGGTACTATGTGCTCAGTACTCAGGGTGCTGGGTGCTCAGTACTCAGGGTGCTGGGTGCTCAGTACTCGGGTGCTGGGTGCTCAGTGCTCAGGGTGCTGGGTGCTCAGTGCTCGGGGTGCTGGGTGCTCAGTACTCAGGGTGCTGCGTGCTCAGTACTCAGGGTGCTGGGTGCTCTGTGCTCGGGGTGCTGGGTGCTCAGTGCTCGCGGTGCTGGGTGCTCAGTGCTCGAGGTGCTCGGTGCTCAGTACTCAGGGTGCTGGGTGCTCAGTCCTCTAGGTGCTCAGTACTCAGGGTGCTGTGTGTTCAGTGCTCAGGGTGCTGGGTGCTCAGTACTCAGGGTGCTCGGTGCTTAGTACTCAGGGTGCTAGGTGCTCAGAACTCAGGGTGCTGGGTGCTCAGTGCTCAGGGTGCTAGGTGCTCAGTGCTCAGGGTGCTGGGTGCTCAGTGCTCAGGGTGCTGGGTGCTCAGTGCTCAGGGTGCTGGGTGCTCGGTGCTCTGGGTGCTGGGTGCTTAGTGCTCGGGGTGCCCGGTGCTCAGTACTCGGGGTGCTCAGTGCTCAGTACTCAGGGTGCTGGGTGCTCAGTGCTCAGGGTGCTGGGTGCTCAGTACTCAGGGTGCTGGGTGCTCGGTGCTCAGTACGCTGGGTGCTCAGTACTCAGGGTGCTGGGTGCTCAGTACTCAGGGTGCTCGGTGCTCAGTGCTCAGTGTGTTGGGTGCTCGGTGCTCGGGGTGCTGAGTTCTTAGTGCTCTGGTTGCTATGTGCTCAGTACTCAGGGTGCTGGGTGCTCAGTGCTCAGTACTCAGGGTGCTGGGTGCTCAGTGCTCAGGGTGCAGGGTGCTTGGTGCTCGGGGTGCTGGGTGCTTAGTGCTCGGGTTGCTGGGTGCTCAGTACTCAGGGTGCTGGGTGCTCAGTGCTCGGGGTGCTGGGTGCTCAGTGCTCAGTACTCAGGGTGCTCTGTGCTCAGTGCTCAGGGTGCTGTGTGCTCAGTGCTCAGGGTGCTGGGTCCTCAGTGCTCAGGGTGCTGGGTGCTCAGTACTCAGGGTGCTGGGTGCTCAGTACTCAGGGTGCTGGGTGCTCTGTGCTCGTTGTGCTGGGTGCTCAGTGCTCGCGGTGCTGGGTGCTCAGTGCTCAGGGTGCTCGGTGCTCAGTACTCAGGGTGCTGGGTGCTCAGTGCTCGAGGTGCTCAGTACTCAGGGTGCTGTGTGTTCAGTGCTCAGTGTGCTGGGTGCTCAGTACTCAGGGTGCTCGGTGCTTAGTACTCAGACTGCTGGGTGCTCAGTACTCCGGGTGCTGGGTGCTCAGTACTCGGGGTGCTCGGTGCTCTGTGCTCAGGGTGCTGGGTGCTCAGTACTCATGGTGCTGGGTGCTCAGTACTCAGTGTGCTGGGTGCTCAGTGCTCAGGGTGCTGGGTACTCAGTGCTCAGAGTGCTCGGTGCTCAGTACTCGGGGTGCTGGGTGCTCATTCTCGGGGTGCAGGGTGCTCAGTGCTCGGGGTGCTGCGTGATCAGTACTCAGGGTGCTGGGTGCTCAGTGCTCAGGGTGCTGGGTGCTCAGTACTCAGGGTGCTGGGTGCTCAGGGTGCTGGGTGCTCAGTACTCAGGGTGCTGGGTGCTCAGTGCTCAGGGTGCTGGGTGCTCAGTACTCAGGGTGCTGGGAGCTCAGTGCTCAGGGTGATCTTTGCTCAGTACTCAGGGTGCTCAGTACTCAGGGTGCTGGGTGCTCAGTGCTCGGGGTGCTGGGTGCTCAGTACTCAGGGTGCTGGGTGCTCAGTGCTCGGTGTTCTGGGTGCTCAGTGCTCAGGGTGATCGGTGCTCAGTACTCAGGGTGCTGGGTGCTCAGTGCTCAGGGTGCTGGGTGCTCAGTCCTCAAGGTGCTCAGTGCTCAGTGTGCTGGGCGCTCAGTGCTCGGGGTGCTCGGTACTCAGTACTCATGGTGCTGAGTGCTCAGTACTCAGGGTGCTGGGTGCTCAGTACTCAGGGTGCTGGGTGCTCAGTGCTCAGGGTGCTGGGTGATCAGTGCTCAGTGTGCTGGGTGCTCAGTGCTCAGGGTGCTGGGTGCTCAGTGCTCGGGGTGCTGGGTGCTCAGTACTCAGGGTGCTGGGTGCTGAGTGCTCAGGGTGCTGGGTGCTCAGTGCTCGGGGCGCTGGGTGCTCAGTGCTTGGGGTGCTCGGAGCTCAGTACTCAGGGTGCTGGGTGCTCAGTGCTCGGGGTGATCGGTGCTCAGTAGTCAGGGTGCTGGGTGCTCAGTGCTCGAGGTGCTCAGTACTCAGGGTGCTGTGTGTTCAGTGCTCAGGGTGCTGGGTGCTCAGTACTCAGGGTGCTCGGTGCTTAGTACTCAGGGTGCTGGGTGCTCAGTGCTCGGGGTGCTGGGTGCTCAGTGCTCAGTACGCAGGGTGCTGGGTGCTCAGTGCTCGGGGTGCTGGGTGCTCAGTGCTCAGTACACAGGGTGCTGGGTGCTCAGTGCTCAGTTTGCTGGGTGCTCAGTGCTCGGGGTGCTGGGTGCTCAGTACTCAGTGTGCTTTGTGCTCAGTACTCCGGGTGCTGGGTGCTCAGTTCTCGGGGTGCTCGGTGCTCAGTACTCAGTGCTCAGGGTGCTCAGTGCTCAGTGCTCAGGGTGCTGGGTGCTCAGTGCTCGGGGTGATCGGTGCTCAGTAGTCAGGGTGCTGGGTGCTCAGTGCTCGGGGTGCTCGGTGCTCAGTACGTTGGGTGCTCACTACTCAGGGTGCTGGGTGCTCAGTGCTCAGGGTGCTGGGTGCTCAGTGCTCAGGGTGCTGGCTGCTCAGTGCTCAGGGTGCTGGGTGCTCAGTGCTCGGGGCGCTGGGTGCTCAGTGCTCAGGGTGCTGGGTGCTCAGTACTCGGGGTGCTGGGTGCTCAGTACTCAGGGTGCTGGGTGCTCAGTACTCTGGGTTCTGGGTGCTCAGTACTCAGGGTGCTGGGTGCTCAGTGCTCGGGGTTGCTGGGTGCTCAGTGCTCGCGGTGCTGAGTGCTCAGTGCTCGGGGTGCTCGGTGCTCAGTACTCAGGGTGCTGGGTGCTCAGTGCTCGAGGTGCTCAGTACTCAGGGTGCTGTGTGTTCAGTGCTCAGGGTGCTGGGTGCTCAGTACTCAGGGTGCTCGGTGCTTAGTACTCAGGGTGCTGGGTGCTCAGTGCTCGGGGTGCTGGGTGCTCAGTGCTCAGTACTCAGGGTGCTGGGTTCTCAGTGCTCGGGGTGCTGGTTGCTCAGTGCTCAGTACTCAGGGTGCTGGGTGCTCAGTGCTCAGTTTGCTGGGTGCTCAGTGCTCGGGGTGCTGGGTGCTCAGTACTCAGTGTGCTTTGTGCTCAGTACTCCGGGTGCTGGGTGCTCAGTTCTCGGGGTGCTCGGTGCTCAGTACTCAGTGCTCAGGGTGCTCAGTGCTCAGTGCTCAGGGTGCTGGTTGTTCAGTACTCAGGTTGCTGGGTTCTCAGTACTCAGGGTGCTGGGTGCTCAGTGCTCAGGGTCCTGGGTGCTCAGTACTAAGTGTGCTGGGTGCTCAGTGTGCTGGGTACTCAGTGCTCAGAGTGCTCGGTGCTCAGTACTCGGGGTGCTGGGTGCTCATTCTCGGGGTGCTGGGTGCTCAGTGCTCGGGGTGCTGGGTGCTCAGTACTCAGGGTGCTGGGTGCTCAGTGCTCAGGGTGCTGGGTGCTCAGTACTCAGGGTGCTGGGTGCTCAGGGTGCTGGGTGCTCAGTACTCAGGGTGCTGGGTGCTCAGTGCTCAGGGTGCTGGGTGCTCAGTACTCAGGGTTCTGGGTGCTCAGTGCTCGGGGTGCTCGTTGCTCAGTACGTTGGGTGCTCAGTGCTCAGGGTGCTGGCTGCTCAGTGCTCAGGGTGCTGGGTGCTCACTGCTCAGGGTGCTTGATGCTCAGTACTCAGGGTGCTGGGTGCTCAGTGCTCGGGGTGCTGGGTGCTCAGTGCTCAGGGTGTTCGGTGCTCAGTACTCAGGGTGCTGGGAGCTCAGGGCTCGGGGTGCTGGGTGCTCAGTATTCAGGGTGCTGGGTGCTCAGTGCTCAGGGTGCTGGGTACTCAGTGCTCAGGGTGCTGGGTGCTCAGTATTCAGGGTGCTGGGTGCTCAGTGCTCAGGGTGCTGGGTACTCAGTGCTCAAGGTGCTGGGTGCTCAGTACTCAGGGTGCTGGGTGCTCAGTACTCAGGGTGCTGGGTGCTCAATGCTCGGGGTGCTGGGTGCTCAGTGCTCGGCGTGCTGGGTGCTCAGTGCTCGGGGTGCTCGGTGCTCAGTACTCAGGGTGCTGGGTGCTCAGTTCTCGCGGTGCTCAGTACTCAGGGTGCTGTGTGTTCAGTGCTCAGGGTGCTGGGTGCTCAGTACTCAGGATGCTCGGTGCTTAGTACTCAGCGTGCTGGGATCTCAGTACTCCGTGTGCTGGGTGCTCAGTGCTCGGTGTGCTCGGTGCTCAGTACTCAGTGCTCAGGGTGCTCAGTGCTCAGTGCTCAGGGTGCTGGGTGTTCAGTACTCAGGGTGCTTGGTGCTCAGTACTCGGGGTACTGGGTGCTCAGTACTCAGTGTGCTGGGTGCTCAGTACTCAGGGTGCTGGGTGCTCAGTACTCGGGTGCTGGGTGCTCAGTGCTCAGGGTGCTGGGTGCTCAGTGCTCGGGGTGCTGGGTGCTCAGTACTCAGGGTGCTGCGTGCTCTGTACTCAGGGTGCTGGGTGCTCTGTGCTCGGGGTGCTGGGTGCTCAGTGCTCGCGGTGCTGGGTGCTCAGTGCTCGAGGTGCTCGGTGCTCAGTACTCAGGGTGCTGGGTGCTCAGTCCTCTAGGTGCTCAGTACTCAGGGTGCTGTGTGTTCAGTGCTCAGGGTGCTGGGTGCTCAGTACTCAGGGTGCTCGGTGCTTAGTACTCAGGGTGCTGGGTGCTCAGAACTCAGGGTGCTGGGTGCTCAGTGTTCAGGGTGCTAGGTGCTCAGTGCTCAGGGTGCTGGGTGCTCAGTGCTCAGGGTGCTGGGTGCTCAGTGCTCAGGGTGCTGGGTGCTCGGTGCTCTGGGTGCTGGGTGCTTAGTGCTCGGGGTGCCCGGTGCTCAGTACTCGGGGTGCTCAGTGCTCAGTACTCAGGGTGCTGAGTGCTCAGTGCTCAGGGTGCTGGGTGCTCAGTACTCAGGGTGCTGGGTGCTCGGTGCTCAGTACGCTGGGTGCTCAGTACTCAGGGTGCTGGGTGCTCAGTACTCAGGGTGCTCGGTGCTCAGTGCTCAGTGTGTTGGGTGCTCGGTGCTCGGGGTGCTGAGTTCTTAGTGCTCTGGATGCTATGTGCTCAGTACTCAGGGTGCTGGGTGCTCAGTGCTCAGTACTCAGGGTGCTGGGTGCTCAGTGCTCAGGGTGCAGGGTGCTTGGTGCTCGGGGTGCTGGGTGCTTAGTGCTCGGGTTGCTGGGTGCTCAGTACTCAGGGTGCTGGGTGCTCAGTGCTCGGGGTGCTGGGTGCTCAGTGCTCAGTACTCAGGGTGCTCTGTGCTCAGTGCTCAGGGTGCTGTGTGCTCAGTGCTCAGGGTGCTGGGTCCTCAGTGCTCAGGGTGCTGGGTGCTCAGTACTCAGGGTGCTGGGTGCTCAGTACTCAGGGTGCTGGGTGCTCTGTGCTCGTTGTGCTGGGTGCTCAGTGCTCGCGGTGCTGGGTGCTCAGTGCTCAGGGTGCTCGGTGCTCAGTACTCAGGGTGCTGGGTGCTCAGTGCTCGAGGTGCTCAGTACTCAGGGTGCTGTGTGTTCAGTGCTCAGTGTGCTGGGTGCTCAGTACTCAGGGTGCTCGGTGCTTAGTACTCAGACTGCTGGGTGCTCAGTACTCCGGGTGCTGGGTGCTCAGTGCTCGGGGTGCTTGGTGCTCAGTGCACAAGGTGCTGGGTGCTCAGTACTCAGGGTGCTCATTGCTCAGGGTGCTGGGTGCTCAGTACTCAGGGTGCTGGGTGCTCAGTGCTCAGGGGGCTCGGTGCTCAGTACGTTGGGTGCTCAGTACTCAGGGTGCTCGGTGCTCAGTACTCGGGGTGCTGGGTGCTCATTAATCAGGGTGATGGGTGCTCAGTACTCAGGGTGCTCAGTGCTTGGGGTGCAGGGTGCTCAGTACTCAGGGTGCTCTGTGCTTGTGGTGCTGGGTGCTCAGTACTCAGGGTGCTGGGTGCTCAGTGCTCAGGGTGTTGGGTGCTAAGTACTCAGGGTGCTGGGTGCTCAGTACTCAGGGTGCTGGGTGCTCAGTGCTCGGGGTGCTGGGTGCTCAGTGCTCGGGGTGCTGGGTGCTCAGTGCTCGGGGTGCTGGGTGCTCAGTGCTCGGGGTTCTGGGTGCTCAGTGCTCGGGGTGCTGGGTGCTCAGTGCTCGGGGTGCTGGGTGCTCAGTGCTCGGGGTGCTTGGTGCTCAGTGCTCAGGGTGCTGGGTTCTCAGTGCTCGGGGTGCTTGGTGCTCAGTGCTCGGGGTGCTGGGTGCTCAGTGCTCAAGGTGCTGGGTTCTCGGTGCTCGGGGTGCTGGGTGCTTAGTGCTCGGGGTGCCCGGTGCTCAGTACTCGGGGTTCTGGGTGCTCAGTGCTCAGGGTACTCGGTGCTCAGTACGTTGGGTGCTCAGTACTCAGGGAGCTGGGTGCTCAGTGCTCAGGGTGCTGGGTGCTCAGTGCTCAGGGTGCTGGGTGCTCAGTGCTCAGGGTGCTGGGTGCTCAGTGCTCAGGGTGCTGGGTGCTCAGTGCTCAGGGTGCTGGGTGCTCGGTGCTCTGGGTGCTGGGTGCTTAGTGCTCGGGGTGCCCGGTGCTCAGTACTCGGCGTGCTCAGTGCTCAGTACTCAGGGTGGTGGGTGCTCAGTGCTCAGGGTGCTGGGTGCTCAGTACTCAGGGTGCTGGGTGCTCGGTGCTCAGTACGCTGGGTGCTCAGTACTCAGGGTGCTGGGTGCTCAGTACTCAGGATGCTCGGTGCTCAGTACTCAGGGTGCTGGGTGCTCAGTGCTCGGGGTGCTGGGTGCTCAGTACTCAGGGTGCTGGGTGCTCAGTGCTCGGGGTGCTCGGTGCTCAGTACGCTGGGTGCTCAGTACTCAGGGTGCTGGGTGCTCAGTACTCAGGGTGCTGGGTGCTTAGTACTCAGGGTGCTGTGTGCTCAGTGCTCGGGGTGCTGGGTGCTCAGTGCTCAGTACTCAGGGTGCTGGGTGCTCAGTGCTCAGGTTGCTGGGTGCTCAGCGCTCAGTACGCTGGGTGCTCAGTACTCAGGGTGCTGGGTGCTCAGTACTCAGGGTGCTCGGTGCTCAGTACTCAGGGTGCTGGGTGCTCAGTGCTCGGGGTGCTGGGTGCTCAGTACTCAGGGTGCTGGGTGCTCAGTGCTCGGGGTGCTCGGTGCTCAGTACGCTGGGTGCTCAGTATTCAGGGTGCTGGGTGCTCAGTACTCAGGGTGCTGGGTGCTCAGTGCTCAGGGTGCTGGGTGCTCAGTGCTCGGGGTGCTCAGTGCTAAGTACTCAGGGTGCTGGGTGCTCAGTACTCAGGGTGCTGGGTGCTCAGTACTCAGAGTGCTGGGTGCTCAGTGCTCGTAGTGCTGGGTACTCTGTGCTCAGGGTGCTCAGTGCTCAGTACTCAGGGTGCTGGGTGCTCATTACTCAGGGTGCTGGGTGCTCAGTGCTCGGGGTGCTGGGTGCTCAGTACTCAGGGTGCTGGGTGCTCAGTCCTCAGGGTGCTCGGTGCTCAGTACTCATGGTGCTGGGTGCTCATTCTCAGGGTGCTGGGTGCTCAGTACTCAGGGTGCTGGGTGCTCAGTTCTCAGGGTGCTGCATGCTCAGTGCTCAGGGTGATGGGTGCTCAGTACTCAGTGCTCAGGATGCTCCGTGCTCAGTGCTCGGGCCGCTGGGTGCTCAGTGCTCAGGGTGCTGGGTGCTCAGTACTCAGGGTGCTGGGTTCTCAGTACTCAGGGTGCTGGGTGCACAGTGCTAGGGGTGCTGGGTGCTCAGTGCTCGGGGTCTGGGTGCTCAGTACTCAGGGTGCTGGGTGCTCAGTACTCAGGGTGCTGGGTGCTCAGTGCTCAGGGTGCTGGGTGCTCAGTGCTCTGGGTGCTGGGTGCTCAGTGCTCAGGGTGCTGGGTGCTCAGTGCTCAGGGTGCTGGGTGCTCAGTGCTCGGGGTGCTGGGTGCTGAGTGCTCAGGGTGCTGGGTGCTCAGTGCTCGGGGTGCTCGGTGCTCAGTACACAGGGTGTTAGGTGCTCAGTGCTCGGGGTGCTGGGTGCTCAGTGCTCAGTACTCAGGGTGCTGGGTGCTCAGTGCTCGGGGTGCTGGGTGCTCAGTACTCAGGGTGCTGGGTGCTCAGTGCTCAGGGTGCTGGGTGCTCAGTGCTCAGGGTGCTGGGTGCTCAGTGATAGGGGTGCTGGGTGCTCAGTACTCAGGGTGCTCAGTGCTCGGGGAGCTTGGTGCTCAGTACTCAGGGTGCTGGGTGCTCAGTACTCAGTGCTCGGGGTCCTGGGTGCTCCGTGCTCGGGGTGCTGGGTGCTCAGTGCTCTGGGTGCTTAGTGCTCAGTACTCAGGGTGCTGGGTGCTCAGTACTCAGGGTGCTCAGTGCTCGGGGTGCTGGGTGCTCAGTACTCAGGGTGCTGGGTGCTCAGTACTCAGGGTGCTCAGTGCTCGGGGTGCTGGGTGCTCAGTGCTCAGGGTGATCGGTGCTCAGTACTCAGGATGCTGGGTGCTCAGTACTCAGGGTGCTGGGTGCTCAGTACTCAGGGTGCTGGTTGCTCAGTCCTCAGGGTGCTCAGTGCTCAGGGTGCTGGGTGATCAGTGCTCGGGGTGCTCAGTGCTCAGTACTCAGGGTGCTGAGTGCCCAGTACTCAGGGTGCTGGGTGCTCAGTACTCAGGGTGCTCATTGCTCAGGGTGCTGCGTGCTCAGTACTCAGGGTGCTGGGTGCTCAGTGCTCAGGGTGCTCGGTGCTCAGTACGTTGGGTGCTCAGTACTCAGGGTGCTCGGTGCTCAGTACTCAGGGTGCTGGGTGCTCATTAATCAGGGTGCTGGGTGCTCAGTACTCAGGGTGCTCAGTGCTTGGGGTGCAGGGTGCTCAGTACTCAGGGTGCTCTGTGCTTGGGGTGCTGGGCGCTCAGTACTCAGGGTGCTGGGTGCTCAGTGCTCAGGGTGTTGGGTGCTCAGTACTCAGGGTGCTGGGTGCTCAGTACTCAGGGTGCTGGGTGCTCAGTGCTCGGGGTGCTGGGTGCTCAGTGCTCGGGGTGCTGGGTGCTCAGTGCTCGGGGTGCTCGGTGCTCAGTGCTCGGGGTGCTGGGTGCTCAGTGCTCAGTACTCAGGGTGCTGGGTGCTCAGTGCTCAGGTTGCTGGGTGCTCGGTGCTCAGTACGCTGGGTGCTCAGTACTCAGGGTGCTGGATGCTCAGTACTCAGGGTGCTCGGTGCTCAGTACTCAGGGTGCTGGGTGCTCAGTGCTCGGGGTGCTGGGTGCTCAGTACTCAGGGTGCTGGGTGCTCAGTGCTCGGGGTGCTCGGTGCTCAGTACGCTGGGTGCTCAGTATTCAGGGTGCTGGGTGCTCAGTACTCAGGGTGCTGGGTGCTCAGTGCTCAGGGTGCTGGGTGCTCAGTGCTCGGGGTGCTGGGTGCTCAGTACTCAGAGTGCTGGGTGCTCTGTGCTCAGGGTGATCAGTGCTCAGTACTCAGGGTGCTGGGTGCTCATTACTCAGGGTGCTGGGTGCTCAGTTCTCGGGGTGCTGGGTGCTCAGTACTCAGGGTGCTGGGTGCTCAGTGCTCAGGGTGCTCGGTGCTCAGTACTCATGTTGCTGGGTGCTCATTCTCAGGGTGCTGGGTGCTCAGTACTCAGGTTGCTCAGTACTCTGGGTGCTCGGTGCTCAGTACTCATGGTGCTGGCTGCTCAGTACTCAGGGTGCTCGGTGCTCAGTTCTCAGGGTGCTCGGTGCTCAGTGTTTGGTGTGCTGGGTGCTCAGTACTCAGGGTGCTGGGTGCTCAGTGCTCATGGTGCTCGGTGCTCAGTGCTCTGGGTGCTGGGTGCTCAGTACTCAGTGCTCAGGATGCTGGGTGCTCAGTGCTCAGGGTGCTGGGTGCTCAGTGCTCAGGGAGCTCAGTGCTCAGTGCTCAGTACTTAGGGTGCTGGGTGCTCAGTACTCAGGGTGCCCGGTGCTCAGTGCTCGGGGTGCTCGGTGCTCAGTACTCAGGGTGCTGGGTGCTCAGTACTCACGGTGCTGGGTGCTCAGTGCTCGGGGTGCTGGGTGCTCAGTGCTCGGGGTGCTGGGTGCTCAGTGCTCGGGGTGCTGGGTGCTCAGTACTCAGGGTGCTCAGCGCTCAGTACTCAGGGTGCTGGGTGCTCAGCGCTCGGGGTGCTCGTTGCTCAGTACGTTGGGTGCTCAGTGCTCAGGGTGCTGGGTGCTCAGTGCTCAGGGTGCTTGATGCTCAGTACTCAGGGTGCTGGGTGCTCAGTGCTCAGGGTGCTGGGTGCTCAGTGCTCAGGGTGCTGGGTGCTCAGTGCTCAGGGTGCTGGGTGCTCAGTACTCAGGGTGCTGGGTGCTCAGTACTCGGGGTGCTGGGTGCTCAGTGCTCAGCGTGCTGGGTGCTCAGTACTCAGGGTGCTCGGTGCTCAGTGCTTGGGGTGCTGGGTGCTCAGTACTCAGGGTGCTGGGTGCTCAGTTCTCAGGGTGCTGCGTGCTCAGTGCTCAGGGTGATGGGTGCTCAGTACTCAGTGCTCAGGATGCTGGGTGCTCAGTGCTCGGGCCGCTGGGTGCTCAGTGCTCAGGGTGCTGGGTGCTCAGTACTCAGGGTGCTGGGTTCTCAGTACTCAGGGTGCTGGGTGCACAGTGCTAGGGGTGCTGGGTGCTCAGTCCTCAGGGTGCTCAGTACTCAGGGTGCTCGGTGCTCAGTGCTCAATACTCAGGGTGCTCAGTACTCAGGGTGCTGGTTGCTCAGTGCTCGGGGTGCTGGGTGCTCAGTACTCAGGGTGCTGGGTGCTCAGTGCTCGGTGTGTTGGGTGCTCAGTGCTCAGGGTGATCGGTGCTCAGTGCTCAGGGTGCTGGGTACTCAGTCCCCCGGGTGCTCAGTGCTCAGGGTGCTGGGTGCTCAGTGCTCTGGGTGCTGGGTGCTCAGTGCTCAGGGTGCTGGGTGCTCAGTGCTCAGGGTGCTGGGTGCTCAGTGCTCAGGGTGCTGGATGCTGAGTGCTCAGGGTGCTGGGTGCTCAGTGCTCGGGGTGCTCGGTGCTCAGTACACAGGGTGCTAGGTGCTCAGTGCTCGGGGTGCTGGGTGCTCAGTGCTCAGTACTCAGGGTGCTGGGTGCTCAGTGCTCGGGGTGCTGGGTGATCAGTACTCAGGGTGCTGTGTGCTCAGTGCTCAGGGTGCTGGGTGCTCAGTGCTCAGGGTGCTGGGTGCTCAGTGATCGGGGTGCTGGGTGCTCAGTACTCAGGGTGCTCAGTGCTCGGGGAGCTCGGTGCTCAGTACTCAGTGTGCTGGGTGCTCAGTACTCAGTGCTCGGGGTCCTGGGTGCTCCGTGCTCGGGGTGCTGGGTGCTCAGTGCTCTGGGTGCTTAGTGCTCAGTACTCAGGGTGCTGGGTGCTCAGTACTCAGGGTGCTCAGTGCTCGGGGTGCTGGGTGCTCAGTACTCAGGGTGCTGGGTGCTCAGTACTCAGGGTGCTCAGTGCTCGTTGTGCTGGGTGCTCAGTGCTCAGGGTGATCGGTGCTCAGTACTCAGGATGCTGGGTGCTCAGTACTCAGGGTGCTGGGTGCTCAGTACTCAGGGTGCTCAGTGCTCAGGGTGCTGGGTGATCAGTGCT
The DNA here is from genome assembly GCF_018167655.1 of Microtus oregoni. Lineage (NCBI taxonomy): Eukaryota > Metazoa > Chordata > Mammalia > Rodentia > Cricetidae > Microtus > Microtus oregoni. The sequence continues at coordinate 3,056,280 of NW_024544028.1, read as the reverse complement.
CGGGGTGCTCGGTGCTCAGTACTCAGGGTGCTGAGTGCCCAGTACTCAGGGTGCTGGGTGCTCAGTACTCAGGGTGCTCATTGCTCAGGGTGCTGGGTGCTCAGTACTCAGGGTGCTGGGTGCTCAGTGCTCAGGGTGCTCGGTGCTCAGTACGTTGGGTGCTCAGTACTCAGGGTGCTCGGTGCTCAGTACTCGGGGTGCTGGGTGCTCATTAATCAGGGTGCTGGGTGCTCAGTACTCAGGGTGCTCAGTGCTTGGGGTGCAGGGTGCTCAGTACTCAGGGTGCTCTGTGCTTGGGGTGCTGGGTGCTCAGTGCTCAGGGTGTTGGGTGCTCAGTACTCAGTGTGCTGGGTGCTCAGTACTCAGGGTGCTGGGTGCTCAGTGCTCGGGGTGCTGGGTGCTCAGTGCTCGGGGTGCTGGGTGCTCAGTGCTCGGGGTGCTGGGTGCTCAGTGCTCAGGGTGCTGGGTGCACAGTGCTCGGGGTGCTGGGTGCTCAGTGTTCGGGGTGCTTGGTGCTCAGTGCTCGGGGTGCTGGGTTCTCAGTGCTCAGTGTGCTGGGTGCTCGGTGCTCGGGGTGCTGGGTGCTTAGTGCTCGGGGTGCCCGGTGCTCAGTACTCGGGGTTCTGGGTGCTCTGTGCTCAGGGTACTCGGTGCTCAGTACGTTGGGTGCTCAGTACTCAGGGTGTTGGGTGCTCAGTGCTCAGGGTGCTAGGTGCTCAGTGCTCAGGGTGCTGGGTGCTCAGTGCTCAGGGTGCTGGGTGCTCAGTGCTCAGGGTGCTGGGTGCTCGGTGCTCTGGGTGCTGGGTGCTTAGTGCTCGGGGTGCCCGGTGCTCAGTACTCGGTTTGCTCAGTGCTCAGTACTCAGGGTGCTGGGTGCTCAGTGCTCAGGGTGCTGGGTGCTCAGTACTCAGGGTGCTGGGTGCTCGGTGCTCAGTACGCAGTGTGCTCAGTACTCAGGGTGCTGGGTGCTCAGTACTCAGGGTGCTCGGTGCTCAGTGCTCAGGGTGCTAGGTGCTCGGTGCTCGGGGTGCTGGGTGCTTAGTGCTCGGGTTGCTGGGTGCTCAGTACTCAGGGTGCTGGGTGCTAAGTGCTCAGTACTCAGGGTGCTGGGTGCTCAGTGCTCAGGGTTCTGGGTGCTCAGTGCTCAGGGTGCTGGGTGCTCGGAGCTCGGGGTGCTGGGTGCTTAGTGCTCGGGTTGCTGGGTGCTCAGTACTCAGGGTGCTGGGTGCTCAGTACTCAGGGTGCTGGGTGCTCAGTGCTCAGGGTGCTGGGTGCTCGGTGCTCGGGGTGCAGGGTGCTTAGTGCTCGGGTTGCTGGGTGCTCAGTACTCAGGGTGCTGGGTGCTCAGTGCTCAGGGTGCTGGGTGCTCAGTGCTCACTACTCAGGGTGCTGTGTGCTCAGTGCTCAGGGTGCTGTGTGTTCAGTTCTCAGGGTGCTGGGTGCTCAGTACTCAGGGTGCTGGGTGCTCAGTACGCAGGGTGCTGGGTTCTCAGTGCTCAGGGTGCTGGGTGCTCGGTGCTCGGGGTGCTGGGTGTTTAGTGCTCGGGTTGCTGGGTGCTCAGTACTCAGGGTGCTGGGTGCTCAGTGCTCGGGGTGCTGGGTGCTCAGTGCTCAGTACTCAGGGTGCTGGGTGCTCAGTGCTCAGGGTGCTGTGTGCTCAGTGCTCAGGGTGCTGGGTACTCAGTGCTCAGGGTGCTGGGTGCTCAGTACTCAGGGTGCTGGGTGCTCAGTACTCAGGGTGCTGGGTGCTCTTTGCTCGGGGTGCTGGGTGCTCAGTGCTCGCGGTGCTGGGTGCTCAGTGCTCAGGGTGCTCGGTGCTCAGTACTCAGGGTGCTGGGTGCTCAGTGCTCGAGGTGCTCAGTACTCAGGGTGCTGTGTGTTCAGTGCTCAGTGTGCTGGGTGCTCAGTACTCAGGGTGCTCGGTGCTTAGTACTCAGGGTGCTGGGTGCTCAGTACTCCGGGTGCTGGGAGCTCAGTGCTCAGGGTTCTCGGTGCTCAGTGCTCAAGGTGCTGGGTGCTCAGTACTCAGCGTGCTCATTGCTCAGGGTGCTGGGTGCTCAGTACTCAGGGTGCTGGGTGCTCAGTGCTCAGGGTGCTCGGTGCTCAGTACGTTGGGTGCTCAGTACTCAGGGTGCTTGGTGCTCAGTACTCGGGGTGCTGGGTGGTCATTAATCAGGGTGATGGGTGCTCAGTAATCAGGGTGCTCAGTGCTTGGGGTTCAGGGTGCTCAGTACTCAGGGTGTTCTGTGCTTGGGGTGCTGGGTGCTCAGTACTCAGGGTGCTGGGTACTCAGTGCTCAGGGTGTTGGGTGCTCAGTACTCAGGGTGCTGGGTGCTCAGTACTCAGGGTGCTGGGTGCTCAGTGCTCGGGGTGTTGGGTGCTCAGTGCTCGGGGTGCTGGGTGCTCAGTACTCAGGGTGCTGGGTGCTCAGTACTCAGGGTGCTCAGTGCTCGGGGTGCTGGGTGCTCAGTGCTCAGGGTGCTGGGTGCTCAGTACTCAGGGTGCTGGGTGCTCAGTACTCAGGGTGCTCAGTGCTCGGGGTGCTGGGTGCTCAGTGCTCAGGGTGCTGGGTGCTCGGTGCTCGGGGTGCTGGGTGCTTAGTGCTCGTGGTGCCCGGTGCTCAGTACTCGGGGTTCTGGGTGCTCAGTGCTCAGGGTACTCGGTGCTCAGTACGTTGGGTGCTCAGTACTCAGGGTGCTGGGTGCTCAGTGCTCAGGGTGCTGGGTGCTCAGTGCTCAGGGTGCTGGGTGCTCAGTGCTCAGGGTGCTGGGTGCTCAGTGCTCAGGGTGCTGGGTGCTCGGTGCTCTGGGTGCTGGGTGCTTAGTGCTCGGGGTGCTCGGTGCTCAGTACTCGGGGTGCTCAGTGCTCAGTACTCAGGGTGGTGGGTGCTCAGTGCTCAGGGTGCTGGGTGCTCAGTACTCAGGGTGCTGGGTGCTCGGTTCTCAGTACGCTGGGTTCTCAGTACTCAGGGTGCTGGGTGCTCAGTACTCAGGGTGCTCGGTGCTCAGTACTCAGGGTGCTGGGTGCTCAGTGCTCGGGGTTCTGGGTGCTCAGTACTCAGGGTGCTGGGTGCTCAGTGCTCGGGGTGCTCGGTGCTCAGTACGCTGGGTGCTCAGTACTCAGGGTGCTGGGTGCTCAGTACTCAGGGTGCTCGGTGCTTAGTAGTCAGGGTGCTGCGTGCTCAGTGCTCCGGGTGCTGGGTGCTCAGTGCTCAGTACTCAGGGTGCTGGGTGCTCAGTGCTCAGGTTGCTGGGTGCTCAGTGCTCAGGGTGCTTCGTGCTCGGTGCTCGGTGCTCGGGGTGCTGGGTGCTTAGTGCTCGGGGTGCTGGGTGCTCAGTACTCAGGGTGCTGGGTGGTCAGTACTCACGGTGCTGGGTGGTCAGTACTCGGGGTGCTGGGTGCTCACTACTCAGGGTGCTGGGTGCTCAGTACTCAGGGTGCTGGGTGCTCAGTGCTCGGGGTGCTCGGTGCTCAGTACTCAGGGTGCTCATTACTCAGGGTGCTCAGTACTCAGGGTGCTGGGTGCTCAGTACTCAGGGTGCTCAGTACTCAGGGTGCTGGGTGCTCAGTGCTCGGGGTGCTGGGTGCTCAGTACCCAGGGTGCTCAGTACTCAGGGTGCTGGGTGCTCAGTGCTCGGGGTGCTGGGTGCTCAGTGCTCAGGGTGATCGGTGCTCAGTACTCAGGATGCTGGGTGCTCAGTACTCAGGGTGCTGGGTGCTCAGTACACAGGGTGCTGGTTGCTCAGTCCTCAGGGTGCTCAGTGCTCAGGGTGCTGGGTGCTCAGTGCTCGGGGTGCTCGGTGCTCAGTACTCAGGGTGCTGGGTGCTCAGTACTCAGGGTGCTGGGTGCTCAGTACTCAGGGTGCTGGGTGCTCAGTGCTCGTAGTGCTGGGTGCTCAGTGCTCAGTACTCAGGGTGCTGGGTGCACATTACTCAGCGTGCTGGGTGCTCAGTGCTCGGGGTGCTGGGTGCTCAGTACTCAGGGTGCTGGGTGCTCAGTGCTCGGGGTGCTGGGTGCTCAGTGCTCAGTACTCAGGGTGCTGGGTGCTCAGTACTCAGGGTGCTGGGTGCTCAGTGCTCGGGGTGCTGGGTGCTCAGTGCTCGGGGTGCTGGGTGCTCAGTACTCAGGGTGCTGGGTGCTCAGTGCTCAGGGTGTTGGGTGCTCAGTACTCAGGGTGCTGGGTGCTCAGTACTCAGGGTGCTGGGTGCTCAGTGCTCGGGGTGCTGGGTGCTCAGTGCTCGGGGTGCTGGGTGCTCAGTGCTCGGGGTGCTGGGTGCTCAGTGCTCAGGGTGCTGGGTGCTCAGTGCTCGGGGTGCTGGGTGCTCAGTGCTCGGGGTGCTTGGTGCTCAGTGCTCGGGGTGCTGGGTTCTCAGTGCTCAGTGTGCTGGGTGCTCGGTGCTCGGGGTGCTGGGTGCTTAGTGCTCGGGGTGCCCGGTGCTCAGTACTCGGGGTTCTGGGTGCTCAGTGCTCAGGGTACTCGGTGCTCAGTACGTTGGGTGCTCAGTACTCAGGGTGCTGGGTGCTCAGTGCTCAGGGTGCTAGGTGCTCAGTGCTCAGGGTGCTGGGTGCTCAGTGCTCAGGGTGCTGGGTGCTCAGTGCTCAGGGTGCTGGGTGCTCGGTGCTCTGGGTGCTGGGTGCTTGGTGCTCGGGGTGCCCGGTGCTCAGTACTCGGGGTGCTCAGTGCTCAGTACTCAGGGTGCTGGGTGCTCAGTGCTCAGGGTGCTGGGTGCTCAGTACTCAGGGTGCTGGGTGCTCGGTGCTCAGTACGCAGTGTGCTCAGTACTCAGGGTGCTGGGTGCTCAGTACTCAGGGTGCTCGGTGCTCAGTGCTCAGGGTGCTAGGTGCTCGGTGCTCGGGGTGCTGGGTGCTTAGTGCTCGGGTTGCTGGGTGCACAGTACTCAGGGTGCTGGGTGCTAAGTGCTCAGTACTCAGGGTGCTGGGTGCTCAGTGCTCAGGGTTCTGGGTGCTCAGTGCTCAGGTTGCTGGGTGCTCAGTACTCAGGGTGCTGGGTGCTTAGTGCTCGGGTTGCTGGGTGCTCAGTACTCTGGGTGCTGGGTGCTCAGTACTCAGGGTGCTGGGTGCTCAGTGCTCAGGGTGCTGGGTGCTCGGTGCTCGGGGTGCAGGGTGCTTAGTGCTCGGGTTGCTGGGTGCTCAGTACTCAGGGTGCTGGGTGCTCAGTGCTCGGGGTGCTGGGTGCTCAGTGCTCAGTACTCAGGGTGCTGTGTGCTCAGTGCTCAGGGTGCTGTGTGTTCAGTTCTCAGGGTGCTGGGTGCTCAGTACTCAGGGTGCTGGGTGCTCAGTACTCAGGGTGCTGGGTGCTCAGTGCTCAGGGTGCTGGGTGCTCGGTGCTCGGGGTGCTGGGTGTTTAGTGCTCGGGTTGCTGGGTGCTCAGTACTCAAGGTGCTGGGTGCTCAGTGCTCGGGGTGCTGGGTGCTCAGTGCTCAGTACTCAGGGTGCTGGGTGCTCAGTGCTCAGGGTGCTGTGTGCTCAGTGCTCAGGGTGCTGGGTACTCAGTGCTCAGGGTGCTGGGTGCTCAGTACTCAGGGTGCTGGGTGCTCAGTACTCAGGGTGCTGGGTGCTCTGTGCTCGGGGTGCTGGGTGCTCAGTGCTCGCGGTGCTGGGTGCTCAGTGCTCAGGGTGCTCGGTGCTCAGTACTCAGGGTGCTGGGTGCTCAGTGCTCGAGGTGCTCAGTACTCAGGGTGCTGTGTGTTCAGTGCTCAGTGTGCTGGGTGCTCAGTACTCAGGGTGCTCGGTGCTTATTACTCAGGGTGCTGGGTGCTCAGTACTCCGGGTGCTGGGTGCTCAGTGCTCGGGGTTCTCGGTGCTCAGTGCTCAAGGTGCTGGGTGCTCAGTATTCAGCGTGCTCATTGCTCAGGGTGCTGGGTGCTCAGTACTCAGGGTGCTGGGTGCTCAGTGCTCAGGGTGCTCGGTGCTCAGTACGTTGGGTGCTCAGTACTCAGGGTGCTTGGTGCTCAGTACTCGGGGTGCTGGGTGCTCATTAATCAGGGTGATGGGTGCTCAGTAATCAGGGTGCTCAGTGCTTGGGGTTCAGGGTGCTCAGTACTCAGGGTGTTCTGTGCTTGGGGTGCTGGGTGCTCAGTACTCAGGGTGCTGGGTGCTCAGTGCTCAGGGTTTTGGGTGCTCAGTACTCAGGGTGCTGGGTGCTCAGTACTCAGGGTGCTGGGTGCTCAGTGCTCGGGGTGTTGGGTGCTCAGTGCTCGGGGTGCTGGGTGCTCAGTGCTCGGGGTGCTGGGTGCTCAGTGCTCGGGGTTCTGGGTGCTCAGTGCCCAGGGTGCTGGGTGATCAGTGCTCGGGGTGCTGGGTGCTCAGTGCTCAGGGTGCTGGGTGCTCGGTGCTCGGGGTGCTGGGTGCTTAGTGCTCGTGGTGCCCGGTGCTCAGTACTCGGGGTTCTGGGTGCTCAGTGCTCAGGGTACTCGGTGCTCAGTACGTTGGGTGCTCAGTACTCAGGGTGCTGGGTGCTCAGTGCTCAGGGTGCTGGGTGCTCAGTGCTCAGGGTGCTGGGTGCTCAGTGCTCAGGGTGCTGGGTGCTCAGTGCTCAGGGTGCTGGGTGCTCAGTGCTCAGGGTGCTGGGTGCTCGGTGCTCTGGGTGCTGAGTGCTTAGTGCTCGGGGTGCTCGGTGCTCAGTACTCGGGGTGCTCAGTGCTCAGTACTCAGGGTGGTGGCTGCTCAGTGCTCAGGGTGCTGGGTGCTCAGTACTCAGGGTGCTGGGTGCTCGGTTCTCAGTACGCTGGGTTCTCAGTACTCAGGGTGCTGGGTGCTCAGTACTCAGGGTGCTCGGTGCTCAGTACTCAGGGTGCTGGGTGCTCAGTGCTCGGGGTGCTGGGTGCTCAGTACTCAGGGTGCTGGGTGCTCATTGCTCGGGGTGCTCGGTGCTCAGTACGCTGGGTGCTCAGTACTCAGGGTGCTGGGTGCTCAGTACTCAGGGTGCTGGGTGCTTAGTACTCAGGGTGCTGGGTGCTCAGTGCTCCGGGTGCTGGGTGCTCAGTGCTCAGTACTCAGGGTGCTGGGTGCTCAGTGCTCAGGTTGCTGGGTGCTCAGTGCTCAGGGTGATTCGTGCTCGGTGCTCGGTGCTCGGGGTGCTGGGTGCTTAGTGCTCGGGGTGCTGGGTGCTCAGTACTCAGGGTGTGGGTGGTCAGTACTCACGGTGCTGGGTGCTCAGTACTCGGGGTGCTGGGTGCTCACTACTCAGGGTGCTGGGTGCTCAGTACTCAGGGTGCTGGGTGCTCAGTGCTCGGGGTGCTCGGTGCTCAGTACTCAAGGTGCTCATTACTCAGGGTGCTCAGTATTCAGGGTGCTGGGTGCTCAGTACTCAGGGTGCTCAGTACTCAGGGTGCTGGGTGCTCAGTGCTCAGGGTGCTGGGTGCTCAGTACCCAGGGTGCTCAGTACTCAGGGTGCTGGGTGCTCAGTGCTCGGGGTGCTGGGTGCTCAGTGCTCAGGGTGATCGGTGCTCAGTACTCAGGATGCTGGGTGCTCAGTACTCAGGGTGCTGGGTGCTCAGTACACAGGGTGCTGGTTGCTCAGTCCTCAGGGTGCTCAGTGCTCAGGGTGCTGGGTGCTCAGTGTTCGGGGTGCTCGGTGCTCAGTACTCAGGGTGCTGGGTGCTCAGTACTCAGGGTGCTGGTTGCTCAGTACTCAGGGTGCTGGGTGCTCAGTGCTCGTAGTGCTGGGTGCTCAGTGCTCAGTACTCAGGGTGCTGGGTGCTCATTACTCAGGGTGCTGGGTGCTCAGTGCTCGGGGTGCTGGGTGCTCAGTACTCAGGGTGCTGGGTGCTCAGTGCTCAGGGTGCTCGGTGCTCAGTACTCATGGTGCTGGGTGCTCATTCTCAGGGTGCTGGGTGCTCAGTACTCAGGTTGCTCAGTACACTGGGTGCTCGGTGCTCAGTACTCATGGTGCTGGCTGCTCAGTACTAAGGGTGCTCGGTGCTCAGTTCTCAGGGTGCTCGGTGCTCAGTGTTTGGGGTGCTGGGTGCTCAGTACTCAGGGTGCTGAGTGCTCAGTGCTCAGGGTGCTCGGTGCTCAGTGCTCTGGGTGCTGGGTGCTCAGTACTCAGTGCTCAGGATGCTGGGTGCTCAGTGCTCAGGGTGCTGGGTGCTCAGTGCTCAGGGAGCTCAGTGCTCAGTACTTAGGGTGCTGGGTGCTCAGTACTCAGGGTGCTGGGTGCTCAGTGCTCGGGGTGCTCGGTGCTCAGTACTCAGGGTGCTGGGTGCTCAGTACTCACGGTGCTGGGTGCTCAGTGCTCGGGGTGCTGGGTGCTCAGTGCTCGGGGTGCTGCGTGCTCAGTGCTCAGGGTGCTGGGTGCTCAGTGCTCAGGGTGATCGGTGCTCAGTACTCAGGATGCTGGGTGCTCAGTACTCAGGGTGCTGGGTGCTCAGTACACAGGGTGCTGGTTGCTCAGTCCTCAGGGTGCTCAGTGCTCAGGGTGCTGGGTGCTCAGTGCTCGGGGTGCTCGGTGCTCAGTACTCAGGGTGCTGGGTGCTCAGTACTCAGGGTGCTGGGTGCTCAGTACTCAGGGTGCTGGGTGCTCAGTGCTCGTAGTGCTGGGTGCTCAGTGCTCAGTACTCAGGGTGCTGGGTGCACATTACTCAGCGTGCTGGGTGCTCAGTGCTCGGGGTGCTGGGTGCTCAGTACTCAGGGTGCTGGGTGCTCAGTGCTCGGGGTGCTGGGTGCTCAGTGCTCAGTACTCAGGGTGCTGGGTGCTCAGTACTCAGGGTGCTGGGTGCTCAGTGCTCGGGGTGCTGGGTGCTCAGTGCTCGGGGTGCTGGGTGCTCAGTACTCAGGGTGCTGGGTGCTCAGTGCTCAGGGTGTTGGGTGCTCAGTACTCAGGGTGCTGGGTGCTCAGTACTCAGGGTGCTGGGTGCTCAGTGCTCGGGGTGCTGGGTGCTCAGTGCTCGGGGTGCTGGGTGCTCAGTGCTCGGGGTGCTGGGTGCTCAGTGCTCAGGGTGCTGGGTGCTCAGTGCTCGGGGTGCTGGGTGCTCAGTGCTCGGGGTGCTTGGTGCTCAGTGCTCGGGGTGCTGGGTTCTCAGTGCTCAGTGTGCTGGGTGCTCGGTGCTCGGGGTGCTGGGTGCTTAGTGCTCGGGGTGCCCGGTGCTCAGTACTCGGGGTTCTGGGTGCTCAGTGCTCAGGGTACTCGGTGCTCAGTACGTTGGGTGCTCAGTACTCAGGGTGCTGGGTGCTCAGTGCTCAGGGTGCTAGGTGCTCAGTGCTCAGGGTGCTGGGTGCTCAGTGCTCAGGGTGCTGGGTGCTCAGTGCTCAGGGTGCTGGGTGCTCGGTGCTCTGGGTGCTGGGTGCTTAGTGCTCGGGGTGCCCGGTGCTCAGTACTCGGGGTGCTCAGTGCTCAGTACTCAGGGTGCTGGGTGCTCAGTGCTCAGGGTGCTGGGTGCTCAGTACTCAGGGTGCTGGGTGCTCGGTGCTCAGTACGCAGTGTGCTCAGTACTCAGGGTGCTGGGTGCTCAGTACTCAGGGTGCTCGGTGCTCAGTGCTCAGGGTGCTAGGTGCTCGGTGCTCGGGGTGCTGGGTGCTTAGTGCTCGGGTTGCTGGGTGCACAGTACTCAGGGTGCTGGGTGCTAAGTGCTCAGTACTCAGGGTGCTGGGTGCTCAGTGCTCAGGGTTCTGGGTGCTCAGTGCTCAGGTTGCTGGGTGCTCAGTACTCAGGGTGCTGGGTGCTTAGTGCTCGGGTTGCTGGGTGCTCAGTACTCAGGGTGCTGGGTGCTCAGTACTCAGGGTGCTGGGTGCTCAGTGCTCAGGGTGCTGGGTGCTCGGTGCTCGGGGTGCAGGGTGCTTAGTGCTCGGTTTGCTGGGTGCTCCGTACTCAGGGTGCTGGGTGCTCAGTGCTCGGGGTGCTGGGTGCTCAGTGCTCAGTACTCAGGGTGCTGTGTGCTCAGTGCTCAGGGTGCTGTGTGTTCAGTTCTCAGGGTGCTGGGTGCTCAGTACTCAGGGTGCTGGGTGCTCAGTACTCAGGGTGCTGGGTGCTCAGTGCTCAGGGTGCTGGGTGCTCGGTGCTCGGGGTGCTGGGTGTTTAGTGCTCGGGTTGCTGGGTGCTCAGTACTCAGGGTGCTGGGTGCTCAGTGCTCGGGGTGCTGGGTGCTCAGTGCTCAGTACTCAGCGTGCTGGGTGCTCAGTGCTCAGGGTGCTGTGTGCTCAGTGCTCAGGGTGCTGGGTACTCAGTGCTCAGGGTGCTGGGTGCTCAGTACTCAGGGTGCTGGGTGCTCAGTACTCAGGGTGCTGGGTGCTCTGTGCTCGGGGTGCTGGGTGCTCAGTGCTCGCGGTGCTGGGTGCTCAGTGCTCAGGGTGCTCGGTGCTCAGTACTCAGGGTGCTGGGTGCTCAGTGCTCGAGGTGCTCAGTACTCAGGGTGCTGTGTGTTCAGTGCTCAGTGTGCTGGGTGCTCAGTACTCAGGGTGCTCGGTGCTTAGTACTCAGGGTGCTGGGTGCTCAGTACTCCGGGTGCTGGGTGCTCAGTGCTCGGGGTTCTCGGTGCTCAGTGCTCAAGGTGCTGGGTGCTCAGTATTCAGCGTGCTCATTGCTCAGGGTGCTGGGTGCTCAGTACTCGGGGTGCTGGGTGCTCATTAATCAGGGTGATGGGTGCTCAGTAATCAGGGTGCTCAGTGCTTGGGGTTCAGGGTGCTCAGTACTCAGGGTGTTCTGTGCTTGGGGTGCTGGGTGCTCAGTACTCAGGGTGCTGGGTGCTCAGTGCTCAGGGTGTTGGGTGCTCAGTACTCAGGGTGCTGGGTGCTCAGTACTCAGGGTGCTGGGTGCTCAGTGCTCGGGGTGTTGGGTGCTCAGTGCTCGGGGTGCTGGGTGCTCAGTGCTCGGGGTGCTGGGTGCTCAGTGCTCGGGGTTCTGGGTGCTCAGTGCCCAGGGTGCTGGGTGATCAGTGCTCGGGGTGCTGGGTGCTCAGTGCTCAGGGTGCTGGGTGCTCGGTGCTCGGGGTGCTGGGTGCTTAGTGCTCGTGGTGCCCGGTGCTCAGTACTCGGGGTTCTGGGTGCTCAGTGCTCAGGGTACTCGGTGCTCAGTACGTTGGGTGCTCAGTACTCAGGGTGCTGGGTGCTCAGTGCTCAGGGTGCTGGGTGCTCAGTGCTCAGGGTGCTGGGTGCTCAGTGCTCAGGGTGCTGGGTGCTCAGTGCTCAGGGTGCTGGGTGCTCAGTGCTCAGGGTGCTGGGTGCTCGGTGCTCTGGGTGCTGAGTGCTTAGTGCTCGGGGTGCTCGGTGCTCAGTACTCGGGGTGCTCAGTGCTCAGTACTCAGGGTGGTGGGTGCTCAGTGCTCAGGGTGCTGGGTGCTCAGTACTCAGGATGCTGGGTGCTCGGTTCTCAGTACGCTGGGTTCTCAGTACTCAGGGTGCTGGGTGCTCAGTACTCAGGGTGCTCGGTGCTCAGTACTCAGGGTGCTGGGTGCTCAGTGCTCGGGGTGCTGGGTGCTCAGTACTCAGGGTGCTGGGTGCTCATTGCTCGGGGTGCTCGGTGCTCAGTACGCTGGGTGCTCAGTACTCAGGGTGCTGGGTGCTCAGTACTCAGGGTGCTGGGTGCTTAGTACTCAGGGTGCTGGGTGCTCAGTGCTCCGGGTGCTGGGTGCTCAGTGCTCAGTACTCAGGGTGCTGGGTGCTCAGTGCTCAGGTTGCTGGGTGCTCAGTGCTCAGGGTGATTCGTGCTCGGTGCTCGGTGCTCGGGGTGCTGGGTGCTTAGTGCTCGGGGTGCTGGGTGCTCAGTACTCAGGGTGCTGGGTGGTCAGTACTCACGGTGCTGGGTGCTCAGTACTCGGGGTGCTGGGTGCTCACTACTCAGGGTGCTGGGTGCTCAGTACTCAGGGTGCTGGGTGCTCAGTGCTCGGGGTGCTCGGTGCTCAGTACTCAGGGTGCTCATTACTCAGGGTGCTCAGTATTCAGGGTCCTGGGTGCTCAGTACTCAGGGTGCTCAGTACTCAGGGTGCTGGGTGCTCAGTGCTCAGGGTGCTGGGTGCTCAGTACACAGGGTGCTCAGTACTCAGGGTGCTGGGTGCTCAGTGCTCGGGGTGCTGGGTGCTCAGTGCTCAGGGTGATCGGTGCTCAGTACTCAGGATGCTGGGTGCTCAGTACTCAGGGTGCTGGGTGCTCAGTACACAGGGTGCTGGTTGCTCAGTCCTCAGGGTGCTCAGTGCTCAGGGTGCTGGGTGCTCAGTGCTCGGGGTGCTCGGTGCTCAGTACTCAGGGTGCTGGGTGCTCAGTACTCAGGGTGCTGGGTGCTCAGTACTCAGGGTGCTGGGTGCTCAGTGCTCGTAGTGCTGGGTGCTCAGTGCTCAGTACTCAGGGTGCTGGGTGCTCATTACTCAGGGTGCTGGGTGCTCAGTGCTCGGGGTGCTGGGTGCTCAGTACTCAGGGTGCTGGGTGCTCAGTGCTCAGGGTGCTCGGTGCTCAGTACTCATAGTGCTGGGTGCTCATTCTCAGGGTGCTGGGTGCTCAGTACTCAGGTTGCTCAGTACACTGGGTGCTCGGTGCTCAGTACTCATGGTGCTGGCTGCTCAGTACTAAGGGTGCTCGGTGCTCAGTTCTCAGGGTGCTCGATGCTCAGTGTTTGGGGTGCTGGGTGCTCAGTACTCAGGGTGCTGAGTGCTCAGTGCTCAGGGTGCTCGGTGCTCAGTGCTCTGGGTGCTGGGTGCTCAGTACTCAGTGCTCAGGATGCTGGGTGCTCAGTGCTCAGGGTGCTGGGTGCTCAGTGCTCAGGGAGCTCAGTGCTCAGTACTTAGGGTGCTGGGTGCTCAGTACTCAGGGTGCTGGGTGCTCAGTGCTCGGGGTGCCCGGTGCTCAGTGCTCGGGGTGCTCGGTGCTCAGTACTCAGGGTGCTGGGTGCTCAGTACTCACGGTGCTGGGTGCTCAGTGCTCGGGGTGCTGGGTGCTCAGTGCTCGGGGTGCTGCGTGCTCAGTGCTCAGGGTGCTGGGTGCTCAGTATTCAGGGTGCTGGGTGCTCAGTGCTTGGGGTGCTGGGTACTCAGTACTCAGGGTGCTGGGTGCTCAGTACTCAGGGTGCTCGGTGCTCAGTGCTTGGGGTGCTGGGTGCTCAGTACTCAGGGTGCTTGGTGCTCAGTGCTCAGGGTGCTGCGTGCTCAGTGCTCAGGGTGCTGGGTGCTCAGTACTCTGTGCTCAGGATGCTGGGTGCTCAGTGCTCGGGCTGCTGGGTGCTCAGTGCTCAGGGTGCTGGGTGCTCAGTACTCAGGGTGCTGGGTGCTCAGTTCTCAGGGTGCTGGGTGCTCAGTGCTCTGGGTGCTGGGTGCTCAGTGCTCGGGGTTCTCGGTGCTCAGTGCTCAAGGTGCTGGGTGCTCAGTACTCAGGGTGCTCATTGCTCAGGGTGCTGGGTGCTCAGTACTCAGGGTGCTGGGTGCTCAGTGCTCAGGGTGATGGGTGCTCAGTACTCAGGGTGCTCAGTGCTTGGGGTACAGGGTGCTCAGTACTCAGGGTGCTCTGTGCTTGCTGTGCTGGGTGCTCAGTACTCAGGGTGCTGGGTGCTCAGTACTCAGGGTGCTGGGTGCTCAGTGCTCGGGGTGCTGGGTGCTCAGTGCTCGGGGTCCTGGGTGCTCAGTGCTCGGGGTGCTGGGTGCTCAGTGCTCGGGGTTCTGGGTGCTCAGTGCCCGGGGTGCTGGGTGCTCAGTGCTCGGGGTGCTGGGTGCTCAGTCCTCGGGGTGCTTGGTGCTCAGTGCTCGGGGTGCTGGGTGCTCAGTGCTCAGGTTGCTGGGTGCTCGGTGCTCGGGGTGCTGGGTGCTTAGTGCTCGGGGTGCCCGGTGCTCAGTACTCCGGGTTCTGGGTGCTCAGTGCTCAGGGTACTCGGTGCTCAGTACGTTGGGTGCTCAGTACTCAGGGTGCTGGGTGCTCAGTGCTCAGGGTGCTGGGTGCTCAGTGCTCAGGGTGCTGGGTGCTCAGTGCTCAGGGTGCTGGGTGCTCAGTGCTCAGGGTGCTGGGTGCTCGGTGCTCTGGGTGCTGGGTCCTTAGTGCTCGGGGTGCCCGGTGCTCAGTACTCGGGGTGCTCAGTGCTCAGTACTCAGGGTGGTGGGTGCTCAGTGCTCAGGGTGCTGGGTGCTCAGTACTCAGGGTGCTGGGTGCTCGGTTCTCAGTACGCTGGGTGCTCAGTACTCAGGGTGCTGGGTGCTCAGTACTCAGGGTGCTCGGTGCTCAGTACTCAGGGTGCTGGGTGCTCAGTGCTCGGGGTGCTGGGTGCTCAGTACTCAGGGTGCTGGGTGCTCAGTGCTCGGGGTGCTCGGTGCTCAGTACGCTCTGTGCTCAGTACTCAGGGTGCTGGGTGCACAGTACTCAGGGTGCTGGGTGCTTAGTACTCAGGGTGCTGGGTGCTCAGTGCTCGGGGTGCTGGGTGCTCATTAATCAGGGTGATGGGTGCTCAGTAATCAGGGTGCTCAGTGCTTGGGGTTCAGGGTGCTCAGTACTCAGGGTGTTCTGTGCTTGGGGTGCTGGGTGCTCAGTACTCAGGGTGCTGGGTGCTCAGTGCTCAGGGTGTTGGGTGCTCAGTACTCAGGGTGCTGGGTGCTCAGTACTCAGGGTGCTGGGTGCTCAGTGCTCGGGGTGTTGGGTGCTCAGTGCTCGGGGTGCTGGGTGCTCAGTGCTCGGGGTGCTGGGTGCTCAGTGCTCGGGGTTCTGGGTGCTCAGTGCCCAGGGTGCTGGGTGATCAGTGCTCGGGGTGCTGGGTGCTCAGTGCTCAGGGTGCTGGGTGCTCGGTGCTCGGGGTGCTGGGTGCTTAGTGCTCGTGGTGCCCGGTGCTCAGTACTCGGGGTTCTGGGTGCTCAGTGCTCAGGGTACTCTGTGCTCAGTACGTTGGGTGCTCAGTACTCAGGGTGCTGGGTGCTCAGTGCTCAGGGTGCTGGGTGCTCAGTGCTCAGGGTGCTGGGTGCTCAGTGCTCAGGGTGCTGGGTGCTCAGTGCTCAGGGTGCTGGGTGCTCAGTGCTCAGGGTGCTGGGTGCTCGGTGCTCTGGGTGCTGAGTGCTTAGTGCTCGGGGTGCTCGGTGCTCAGTACTCGGGGTGCTCAGTGCTCAGTACTCAGGGTGGTGGGTGCTCAGTGCTCAGGGTGCTGGGTGCTCAGTACTCAGGGTGCTGGGTGCTCGGTTCTCAGTACGCTGGGTTCTCAGTACTCAGGGTGCTGGGTGCTCAGTACTCAGGGTGCTCGGTGCTCAGTACTCAGGGTGCTGGGTGCTCAGTGCTCGGGGTGCTGGGTGCTCAGTACTCAGGGTGCTGGGTGCTCATTGCTCGGGGTGCTCGGTGCTCAGTACGCTGGGTGCTCAGTACTCAGGGTGCTGGGTGCTCAGTACTCAGGGTGCTGGGTGCTTAGTACTCAGGGTGCTGGGTGCTCAGTGCTCCGGGTGCTGGGTGCTCAGTGCTCAGTACTCAGGGTGCTGGGTGCTCAGTGCTCAGGTTGCTGGGTGCTCAGTGCTCAGGGTGATTCGTGCTCGGTGCTCGGTGCTCGGGGTGCTGGGTGCTTAGTGCTCGGGGTGCTGGGTGCTCAGTACTCAGGGTGCTGGGTGGTCAGTACTCACGGTGCTGGGTGCTCAGTACTCGGGGTGCTGGGTGCTCACTACTCAGGGTGCTGGGTGCTCAGTACTCAGGGTGCTGGGTGCTCAGTGCTCGGGGTGCTCGGTGCTCAGTACTCAGGGTGCTCATTACTCAGGGTGCTCAGTATTCAGGGTGCTGGGTGCTCAGTACTCAGGGTGCTCAGTACTCAGGGTGCTGGGTGCTCAGTGCTCAGGGTGCTGGGTGCTCAGTACACAGGGTGCTCAGTACTCAGGGTGCTGGGTGCTCAGTGCTCGGGGTGCTGGGTGCTCAGTGCTCAGGGTGATCGGTGCTCAGTACTCAGGATGCTGGGTGCTCAGTACTCAGGGTGCTGGGTGCTCAGTACACAGGGTGCTGGTTGCTCAGTCCTCAGGGTGCTCAGTGCTCAGGGTGCTGGGTGCTCAGTGCTCGGGGTGCTCGGTGCTCAGTACTCAGGGTGCTGGGTGCTCAGTACTCAGGGTGCTGGGTGCTCAGTACTCAGGGTGCTGGGTGCTCAGTGCTCGTAGTGCTGGGTGCTCAGTGCTCAGTACTCAGGGTGCTGGGTGCTCATTACTCAGGGTGCTGGGTGCTCAGTGCTCGGGGTGCTGGGTGCTCAGTACTCAGGGTGCTGGGTGCTCAGTGCTCAGGGTGCTCGGTGCTCAGTACTCATGGTGCTGGGTGCTCATTCTCAGGGTGCTGGGTGCTCAGTACTCAGGTTGCTCAGTACACTGGGTGCTCGGTGCTCAGTACCCATGGTGCTGGCTGCTCAGTACTAAGGGTGCTCGGTGCTCAGTTCTCAGGGTGCTCGGTGCTCAGTGTTTGGGGTGCTGGGTGCTCAGTACTCAGGGTGCTGAGTGCTCAGTGCTCAGGGTGCTCGGTGCTCAGTGCTCTGGGTGCTGGGTGCTCAGTACTCAGTGCTCAGGATGCTGGGTGCTCAGTGCTCAGGGTGCTGGGTGCTCAGTGCTCAGGGAGCTCAGTGCTCAGTACTTAGGGTGCTGGGTGCTCAGTACTCAGGGTGCTGGGTGCTCAGTGCTCGGGGTGCCCGGTGCTCAGTGCTCGGGGTGCTCGGTGCTCAGTACTCAGGGTGCTGGGTGCTCAGTACTCACGGTGCTGGGTGCTCAGTGCTCGGGGTGCTGGGTGCTCAGTGCTCGGGGTGCTGCGTGCTCAGTGCTCAGGGTGCTGGGTGCTCAGTATTCAGGGTGCTGGGTGCTCAGTGCTTGGGGTGCTGGGTACTCAGTACTCAGGGTGCTGGGTGCTCAGTACTCAGGGTGCTCGGTGCTCAGTGCTTGGGGTGCTGGGTGCTCAGTACTCAGGGTGCTTGGTGCTCAGTGCTCAGGGTGCTGCGTGCTCAGTGCTCAGGGTGCTGGGTGCTCAGTACTCTGTGCTCAGGATGCTGGGTGCTCAGTGCTCGGGCTGCTGGGTGCTCAGTGCTCAGGGTGCTGGGTGCTCAGTACTCAGGGTGCTGGGTGCTCAGTTCTCAGGGTGCTGGGTGCTCAGTGCTCTGGGTGCTGGGTGCTCAGTGCTCGGGGTTCTCGGTGCTCAGTGCTCAAGGTGCTGGGTGCTCAGTACTCAGGGTGCTCATTGCTCAGGGTGCTGGGTGCTCAGTACTCAGGGTGCTGGGTGCTCAGTGCTCAGGGTGATGGGTGCTCAGTACTCAGGGTGCTCAGTGCTTGGGGTACAGGGTGCTCAGTACTCAGGGTGCTCTGTGCTTGCTGTGCTGGGTGCTCAGTACTCAGGGTGCTGGGTGCTCAGTACTCAGGGTGCTGGGTGCTCAGTGCTCGGGGTGCTGGGTGCTCAGTGCTCGGGGTGCTGGGTGCTCAGTGCTCGGGGTGCTGGGTGCTCAGTGCTCGGGGTTCTGGGTGCTCAGTGCCCGGGGTGCTGGGTGCTCAGTGCTCGGGGTGCTGGGTGCTCAGTCCTCGGGGTGCTTGGTGCTCAGTGCTCGGGGTGCTGGGTTCTCAGTGCTCAGGGTGCTGGGTGCTCAGTGCTCGGGGTGCTGGGTGCTTAGTGCTCGGGGTGCCCGGTGCTCAGTACTCCGGGTTCTGGGTGCTCAGTGCTCAGGGTACTCGGTGCTCAGTACGTTGGGTGCTCAGTACTCAGGGTACTGGGTGCTCAGTGCTCAGGGTGCTGGGTGCTCAGTGCTCAGGGTGCTGGGTGCTCAGTGCTCAGGGTGCTGGGTGCTCAGTGCTCAGGGTGCTGGGTGCTCAGTGCTCAGGGTGCTGGGTGCTCGGTGCTCTGGGTGCTGGGTCCTTAGTGCTCGGGGTGCCCGGTGCTCAGTACTCGGGGTGCTCAGTGCTCAGTACTCAGGGTGGTGGGTGCTCAGTGCTCAGGGTGCTGGGTGCTCAGTACTCAGGGTGCTGGGTGCTCGGTTCTCAGTACGCTGGGTGCTCAGTACTCAGGGTGCTGGGTGCTCAGTACTCAGGGTGCTCGGTGCTCAGTACTCAGGGTGCTGGGTGCTCAGTGCTCGGGGTGCTGGGTGCTCAGTACTCAGGGTGCTGGGTGCTCAGTGCTCGGGGTGCTCGGTGCTCAGTACGCTCTGTGCTCAGTACTCAGGGTGCTGGGTGCACAGTACTCAGGGTGCTGGGTGCTTAGTACTCAGGGTGCTGGGTGCTCAGTGCTCGGGGTGCTGGGTGCTCAGTGCTCAGTACTCAGGGTGCTGGGTGCTCAGTGCTCAGGTTGCTGGGTGCTCAGTGCTCAGGGTGCTTCGTGCTCGGTGCTCGGTGCTCGGGGTGCTGGGTGCTTAGTGCTCGGGGTGCTGGGTGCTCAGTACTCAGGGTGCTGGGTGGTCAGTACTCACGGTGCTGGGTGCTCAGTACTCGGGGTGCTGGGTGCTCACTACTCAGGGTGCTGGGTGCTCAGTACTCAGGGTGCTGGGTGCTCAGTGCTCGGGGTGCTCGGTGCTCAGTACTCAGGGTGCTCATTACTCAGGGTGCTCAGTACTCAGGGTGCTGGGTGCTCAGTACTCAGGGTGCTCAGTACTCAGGGTGCTGGGTGCTCAGTGCTCGGGGTGCTGGGTGCTCAGTACTCAGGGTGCTCAGTACTCTGGGTGCTGGGTGCTCAGTGCTCAGGATGCTGGGTGCTCAGTACTCAGGGTGCTGGGTGCTCAGTACTCAGGGTGCTGGTTGCTCAGTCCTCAGGGTGCTCAGTGCTCAGGGTGCTGGGTGCTCAGTGCTCAGGGTGCTCGGTGCTCAGTACTCAGGGTGCTGGGTGCTCAGTACTCAGGGTGCTGGGTGCTCAGTACTCAGGGTGCTGGGTGCTCAGTGCTCGTAGTGCTGGGTGCTCAGTGCTCAGGGTGCTCAGTGCTCAGTACTCAGGGTGCTGGGTGCTCATTACTCAGGGTGCTGGGTGATCAGTGCTCGGGGTGCTGGGTGCTCAGTACTCAGGGTGCTGGGTGCTCAGTGCTCAGGGTGCTCGGTGCTCAGTACTCATGGTGCTGGGTGCTCATTCTCAG
Organism: Microtus oregoni; assembly: GCF_018167655.1. Lineage (NCBI taxonomy): Eukaryota > Metazoa > Chordata > Mammalia > Rodentia > Cricetidae > Microtus > Microtus oregoni. Next base: position 3,037,318 of record NW_024544028.1, on the reverse strand, counting down.
GGTGCTGGGTGCTCAGTACTCAGGTTGCTCAGTACTCTGGGTGCTCGGTGCTCAGTACTCATGGTGCTGGCTGCTCAGTGCTAAGGGTGCTCGGTGCTCAGTTCTCAGGGTGCTCGGTGCTCAGTGTTTGGGGTGCTGGGTGCTCAGTACTCAGGGTGCTGAGTGCTCAGTGCTCAGGGTGCTCGGTGCTCAGTGCTCTGGGTGCTGGGTGCTCAGTACTCAGTGCTCAGGATGCTGGGTGCTCAGTGCTCAGGGTGCTTGGTGCTCAGTGCTCAGGGAGCTCAGTGCTCAGTACTTAGGGTGCTGGGTGCTCAGTACTCAGGGTGCTGGGTGCTCAGTGCTCGGGGTGCCCTGTGCTCAGTGCTCGGTGTGCTCGGTGCTCAGTACTCAGGGTGCTGGGTGCTCAGTACTCACGGTGCTGGGTGCTCAGTGCTCGGGGTGCTGGGTGCTCAGTGCTCGGGGTGCTGGGTGCTCAGAACTCAGGGTGCTGTGTGCTCAGTGCTCAGGGTGCTGGGTGCTCAGTACTCAGGGTGCTGGGTCCTCAGTGCTCGGGGTGCCCTGTGCTCAGTGCTCGGTGTGCTCGGTGCTCAGTACTCAGGGTGCTCAGCGCTCAGTACTCAGGGTGCTGGGTGATCAGTGCTCGGGGTGCTCGTTGCTCAGTACGTTGGGTGCTCAGTGCTCAGGGTGCTGGCTGCTCAGTGCTCAGGGTGCTGGGTGCTCAGTGCTCAGGGTGCTTGATGCTCAGTACTCAGGGTGCTGGGTGCTCAGTGCTCAGGGTGCTGGGTGGTCAGTGCTCGGGGTGCTGGGTGCTCAGTGCTCAGGGTGCTGGGTGCTCAGTACTCAGGGTGCTGGGTGCTCAGTACTCGCGGTGCTGGGTGCTCAGTGCTCAGCGTGCTGGGTGCTCAGTACTCAGGGTGCTCGGTGCTCAGTGCTTGGGGTGCCGGGTGCTCAGTACTCAGGGTGCTGGGTGCTCAGTGCTCAGGGTGCTGCGTGCTCAGTGCTCAGGGTGCTGGGTGTTCAGTACTCAGTGCTCAGGATGCTGGGTGCACAGTGCTCGGGCTGCTTGGTGCTCAGTGCTCAGGGTGCTGGGTGCTCAGTACTCAGGGTGCTGGGTGCTCAGTGCTCAGGGTGCTGGGTGCTCAGTGCTCTGGGTGCTGGGTGCTCAGTGCTCAGGGTGCTGGGTGCTCAGTGCTCAGGGTGCTGGGTGCTCAGTGCTCGGGGTGCTCGGTGCTCAGTACACAGGGTGCTGGGTGCTCAGTGCTCGGGGTGCTGGGTGCTCAGTGCTCAGTACTCAGGGTGCTGGGTGCTCAGTGCTCGGGGTGCTGGGTGCTCAGTACTCAGCGTGCTGGGTGCTCAGTACTCAGGGTGCTCAGTGCTCGGGGAGCTCGGTGCTCAGTACTCAGGGTGCTGGGTGCTCAGTACTCAGTGATCGGGGTCCTGGGTGCTCCGTGCTCGGGGTGCTGGGTGCTCAGTGCTCTGGGTGCTTAGTGTTCAGTACTCAGGGTACTGGGTGCTCAGTACTCAGGGTGCTCAGTGCTCGGGGTGCTGGGTGCTCAGTACTCAGGGTGCTGGGTGCTCAGTACTCAGGGTGCTCAGTGCTCAGGGTGCTGGGTGATCACTGCTCGGGGTGCTCGGCGCTCAGTACTCAGGGTGCTGAGTGCTCAGTACTCAGGGTGCTGGGTGCTCAGTACTCAGGGTGCTGGGTGATCAGTGCTCAGGGTGCTGGGTGCTCAGTGCTCAGGGTGCTCAGTGCTCAGTACTCAGGGTGCTCAGTGCTCAGTACTCAGGGTGCTGGGTGCTCAGTGCTCAGGGTGCTGGGTGCTCAGTACTCAGGGTGCTGGGTGCTCGGTGCTCAGTACGCTGGGTGCTCAGTACTCAGGGTGCTGGGTGCTCAGTACTCACGGTGCTGTGTGCTCAGTGCTCGGGGTGCTGGGTGCTCAGTACTCAGGGTGCTGGGTGCTCAGTGCTCGGGGTGCTGGGTGCTCAGTACTCAGGGTGCTGGGTGCTCAGTGCTCGTAGTGCTGGGTGCTCAGTGCTCAGTACTCAGGGTGCTGGGTGCTCATTACTCAGGGTGCTGGGTGCTCAGTGCTCGGGGTGCTGGGTGCTCAGTACTCAGGGTGCTGGGTGCTCAGTGCTCAGGGTGCTCGGTGCTCAGTACTCATGGTGCTGGGTGCTCATTCTCAGGGTGCTGGGTGCTCAGTACTCAGGTTGCTCAGTACACTGGGTGCTCGGTGCTCAGTACTCATGGTGCTGGCTGCTCAGTACTAAGGGTGCTCGGTGCTCAGTTCTCAGGGTGCTCGGTGCTCAGTGTTTGGGGTGCTGGGTGCTCAGTACTCAGGGTGCTGAGTGCTCAGTGCTCAGGGTGCTCGGTGCTCAGTGCTCTGGGTGCTGGGTGCTCAGTACTCAGTGCTCAGGATGCTGGGTGCTCAGTGCTCAGGGTGCTGGGTGCTCAGTGCTCAGGGAGCTCAGTGCTCAGTACTTAGGGTGCTGGGTGCTCAGTACTCAGGGTGCTGGGTGCTCAGTGCTCGGGGTGCCCGGTGCTCAGTGCTCGGGGTGCTCGGTGCTCAGTACTCAGGGTGCTGGGTGCTCAGTACTCACGGTGCTGGGTGCTCAGTGCTCGGGGTGCTGGGTGCTCAGTGCTCGGGGTGCTGCGTGCTCAGTGCTCAGGGTGCTGGGTGCTCAGTATTCAGGGTGCTGGGTGCTCAGTGCTTGGGGTGCTGGGTACTCAGTACTCAGGGTGCTGGGTGCTCAGTACTCAGGGTGCTCGGTGCTCAGTGCTTGGGGTGCTGGGTGCTCAGTACTCAGGGTGCTTGGTGCTCAGTGCTCAGGGTGCTGCGTGCTCAGTGCTCAGGGTGCTGGGTGCTCAGTACTCTGTGCTCAGGATGCTGGGTGCTCAGTGCTCGGGCTGCTGGGTGCTCAGTGCTCAGGGTGCTGGGTGCTCAGTACTCAGGGTGCTGGGTGCTCAGTTCTCAGGGTGCTGGGTGCTCAGTGCTCTGGGTGCTGGGTGCTCAGTGCTCGGGGTTCTCGGTGCTCAGTGCTCAAGGTACTGGGTGCTCAGTACTCAGGGTGCTCATTGCTCAGGGTGCTGGGTGCTCAGTACTCAGGGTGCTGGGTGCTCAGTGCTCAGGGTGATGGGTGCTCAGTACTCAGGGTGCTCAGTGCTTGGGGTACAGGGTGCTCAGTACTCAGGGTGCTCTGTGCTTGCTGTGCTGGGTGCTCAGTACTCAGGGTGCTGGGTGCTCAGTACTCAGGGTGCTGGGTGCTCAGTGCTCGGGGTGCTGGGTGCTCAGTGCTCGGGGTGCTGGGTGCTCAGTGCTCGGGGTGCTGGGTGCTCAGTGCTCGGGGTGCTGCGTGCTCAGTGCTCAGGGTGCTGGGTGCTCAGTACTCAGTGCTCAGGATGCTGGGTGCACAGTCCCCGGGCTGCTTGGTGCTCAGTGCTCAGGGTGCTGGGTGCTCAGTACTCAGGGTGCTGGGTGCTCAGTGCTCAGGGTGCTGGGTGCTCAGTGCTCTGGGTGCTGGGTGCTCAGTGCTCAGGGTGCTGGGTGCTCAGTGCTCAGTGTGCTGGGTGCTCAGTGCTCGGGGTGCTGGGTGCTGAGTGCTCAGGGTGCTGGGTGCTCAGTGCTCGGGGTGCTCGGTGCTCAGTACACAGGGTGCTGGGTGCTCAGTGCTCGGGGTGCTGGGTGCTCAGTGCTCAATACTCAGGGTGCTGGGTGCTCAGTGCTCGGGGTGCTGGGTGCTCAGTACTCAGCGTGCTGGGTGCTCAGTACTCAGGGTGCTCAGTGCTCGGGGAGCTCGGTGCTCAGTACTCAGGGTGCTGGGTGCTCAGTACTCAGTGATCGGGGTCCTGGGTGCTCCGTGCTCGGGGTGCTGGGTGCTCAGTGCTCTGGGGGCTTAGTGTTCAGTACTCAGGGTACTGGGTGCTCAGTACTCAGGGTGCTCAGTGCTCGGGGTGCTGGGTGCTCAGTACTCAGGGTGCTGGGTGCTCAGTACTCAGGGTGCTCAGTGCTCAGGGTGCTGGGTGATCACTGCTCGGGGTGCTCGGTGCTCAGTACTCAGGGTGCTGAGTGCTCAGTACTCAGGGTGCTGGGTGCTCAGTACTCAGGGTGCTGGGTGATCAGTGCTCGGGGTGCTGGGTGCTCAGTGCTCAGGGTGCTCAGTGCTCAGTACTCAGGGTGCTCAGTGCTCAGTACTCAGGGTGCTGGGTGCTCAGTGCTCAGGGTGCTGGGTGCTCAGTACTCAGGGTGCTGGGTGCTCGGTGCTCAGTACGCTGGGTGCTCAGTACTCAGGGTGCTGGGTGCTCAGTACTCACGGTGCTGTGTGCTCAGTGCTCGGGGTGCTGGGTGCTCAGTACTCAGGGTGCTGGGTGCTCAGTGCTCGGGGTGCTCGGTGCTCAGTACGCTGGGTGCTCAGTACTCAGGGTGCTGGGTGCTCAGTACTCAGGGTGCTGGGTGCTTAGTACTCAGGCTGCTGGGTGCTCAGTGCTCAGGGTGCTGGGTGTTCAGTGCTCAGTACTCAGGGTGCTGGGTGCTCAGTACTCAGGGTGCTGGGTGCTTGGTGCTCGGGGTGCTGGGTGCTTAGTGCTCGGGTTGCTGGGTGCTCAGTACTCAGGGTGCTGGTTGGTCAGTACTCACGATGCTGGGTGCTCAGTACTCGGGGTGCTGGGTGCTCACTACTCAGTGTGCTGGGTGCTCAGTACTCAGGGTGCTCGGTGCTCATTGCTTGGCGTGCTGGGTGCTCAGTACTCAGGGTGCTGGGTGCTCAGTGCTCAGGGTGCTGCGTTCTCAGTGCTCAGGGTGCTGGGTGATCAGTACTCAGTGCTCAGGATGCTGGGTGCTCATTGCTCGGGCTGCTGGGTGCTCAGTGCTCAGGGTGCTGGGTGCTCAGTACTCAGGGTGCTGGGTGCTCAGTGCTCAGGGTGCTCGGTGCTCAGTACGTTGGGTGCTCAGTACTCAGGGTGCTCGGTGCTCAGTACTCGGGGTGCTGGGTGCTCATTAATCAGGGTGCTGGGTGCTCAGTACTCAGGGTGCTCATTGCTCAGGGTGCTGGGTGCTCAGTACTCAGGGTGCTGGGTGCTCAGTGCTCAGGGTGCTCGGTGCTCAGTACGTTGGGTGCTCAGTACTCAGGGTGCTCGGTGCTCAGTACTCGGGGTGCTGGGTGCTCATTAATCAGGGTGCTGGGTGCTCAGTACTCAGGGTGCTCAGTGCTTGGGGTGCAGGGTGCTCAGTACTCAGGGTGCTCTGTGCTTGGGGTGCTGGGCGCTCAGTACTCAGGGTGCTGGGTGCTCAGTGCTCAGGGTGTTGGGTGCTCAGTACTCAGGGTGCTGGGTGCTCAGTACTCAGGGTGCTGGGTGCTCAGTGCTCGGGGTGCTGGGTGCTCAGTGCTCGGGGTGCTGGGTGCTCAGTGCTCGGGGTGCTCGGTGCTCAGTGCTCGGGGTGCTGGGTGCTCAGTGCTCAGTACTCAGGGTGCTGGGTGCTCAGTGCTCAGGTTGCTGATTGCTCGGTGCTCAGTACGCTGGGTGCTCAGTACTCAGGGTGCTGGATGCTCAGTACTCAGGGTGCTCGGTGCTCAGTACTCAGGGTGCTGGGTGCTCAGTGCTCGGGGTGCTGGGTGCTCAGTACTCAGGGTGCTGGGTGCTCAGTGCTCGGGGTGCTCGGTGCTCAGTACGCTGGGTGCTCAGTATTCAGGGTGCTGGGTGCTCAGTACTCAGGGTGTTGGGTGCTCAGTGCTCAGGGTGCTGGGTGCTCAGTGCTCGGGGTGCTCAGTGCTAAGTACTCAGGGTGCGGGGTGCTCAGTACTCAGGGTGCTGGGTGCTCAGTACTCAGAGTGCTGGGTGCTCAGTGCTCGTAGTGCTGGGTGCTCAGTGCTCAGGGTGCTCAGTGCTCAGTACTTAGGGTGCTGGGTGCTCATTACTCAGGGTGCTGGGTGCTCAGTGCTCGGGGTGCTGGGTGCTCAGTACTCAGGGTGCTGGGTGCTCAGTGCTCAGGGTGCTCGGTGCTCAGTACTCATGTTGCTGGGTGTTCATTCTCAGGGTGCTGGGTGCTCAGTACTCAGGTTGCTCAGTACTCTGGGTGCTCGGTGCTCAGTACTCATGGTGCTGGCTGCTCAGTACTCAGGGTGCTCGGTGCTCAGTTCTCAGGGTGCTCGGTGCTCAGTGTTTGGTGTGCTGGGTGCTCAGTACTCAGGGTGCTGGGTGCTCAGTGCTCATGGTGCTCGGTGCTCAGTGCTCTGGGTGCTGGGTGCTCAGTACTCAGTGCTCAGGATGCTGGGTGCTCAGTGCTCAGGGTGCTGGGTGCTCAGTGCTCAGGGAGCTCAGTGCTCAGTGCTCAGTACTTAGGGTGCTGGGTGCTCAGTACTCAGGGTGTTGGGTGCTCAGTGCTCGGGGTGCCCGGTGCTCAGTGCTCGGGGTGCTCGGTGCTCAGTACTCAGGGTGCTGGGTGCTCAGTACTCACGGTGCTGGGTGCTCAGTGCTCGGGGTGCTGGGTGCTCAGTGCTCGGGGTGCTGGGTGCTCAGTGCTCGGGGTGCTGGGTGCTCAGTACTCAGGGTGCTCAGCGCTCAGTACTCAGGGTGCTGGGTGCTCAGTGCTCGGGGTGCTCGGTGCTCAGTACACAGGGTGCTAGGTGCTCAGTGCTCGGGGTGCTGGGTGCTCAGTGCTCAGTACTCAGGGTGCTGGGTGCTCAGTGCTCGGGGTGCTGGGTGCTCAGTACTCAGGGTGCTGGGTGCTCAGTGCTCAGGGTGCTGGGTGCTCAGTGCTCAGGGTGCTGGGTGCCTAGTGATCGGGGTGCTGGGTGCTCAGTACTCAGGGTGCTCAGTGCTCGGGGAGCTCGGTGCTCAGTACTCAGGGTGCTGGGTGCTCAGTGCTCGGGGTGCTGGGTGCTCAGTACTCAGGGTGCTGGGTGCTCAGTGCTCGGGGTGCTCGGTGCTCAGTACGCTCTGTGCTCAGTACTCAGGGTGCTGGGTGCTCAGTACTCAGGGTGCTGGGTGCTTAGTACTCAGGGTGCTGGGTGCTCAGTGCTCGGGGTTCTGGGTGCTCAGTGCTCAGTACTCAGGGTGCTGGGTGCTCAGTGCTCAGGTTGCTGGGTGCTCAGTGCTCAGGGTGCTTCGTGCTCGGTGCTCGGTGCTCGGGGTGCTGGGTGCTTAGTGCTCGGGGTGCTGGGTGCTCAGTACTCAGGGTGCTGGGTGGTCAGTACTCACGGTCCTGGGTGCTCAGTACTCGGGGTGCTGGGTGCTCACTACTCAGGGTGCTGGGTGCTCAGTACTCAGGGTGCTGGGTGCTCAGTGCTCGGGGTGCTCGGTGCTCAGTACTCAGGGTGCTCATTACTCAGGGTGCTCAGTACTCAGGGTGCTGGGTGCTCAGTACTCAGGGTACTCAGTACTCAGGGTGCTGGGTGCTCAGTGCTCGGGGTGCTGGGTGCTCAGTACTCAGGGTGCTCAGTACTCTGGGTGCTGGGTGCTCAGTGCTCGGGGTGCTGGGTGCTCAGTGCTCAGGGTGATCGGTGCTCAGTACTCAGGATGCTGGGTGCTCAGTACTCAGGGTGCTGGGTGCTCAGTACTCAGGGTGCTGGTTGCTCAGTCCTCAGGGTGCTCAGTGCTCAGGGTGCTGGGTGCTCAGTGCTCAGGGTGCTCGGTGCTCAGTACTCAGGGTGCTGGGTGCTCAGTATTCAGGGTGCTGGGTGCTCAGTACTCAGGGTGCTGGGTGCTCAGTGCTCGTAGTGCTGGGTGCTCAGTGCTCAGGGTGCTCAGTGCTCAGTACTCAGGGTGCTGGGTGCTCATTACTCAGGGTGCTGGGTGCTCAGTGCTCGGGGTGCTGGGTGCTCAGTACTCAGGGTGCTGGGTGCTCAGTGCTCAGGGTGCTCGGTGCTCAGTACTCATGGTGCTGGGTGCTCATTCTCAGGGTGCTGGGTGCTCAGTACTCAGGTTGCTCAGTACTCTGGGTGCTCGGTGCTCAGTACTCATGGTGCTGGCTGCTCAGTGCTAAGGGTGCTCGGTGCTCAGTTCTCAGGGTGCTCGGTGCTCAGTGTTTGGGGTGCTGGGTGCTCAGTACTCAGGGTGCTGAGTGCTCAGTGCTCAGGGTGCTCGGTGCTCAGTGCTCTGGGTGCTGGGTGCTCAGTACTCAGTGCTCAGGATGCTGGGTGCTCAGTGCTCAGGGTGCTTGGTGCTCAGTGCTCAGGGAGCTCAGTGCTCAGTACTTAGGGTGCTGGGTGCTCAGTACTCAGGGTGCTGGGTGCTCAGTGCTCGGGGTGCCCTGTGCTCAGTGCTCGGTGTGCTCGGTGCTCAGTACTCAGGGTGCTGGGTGCTCAGTACTCACGGTGCTGGGTGCTCAGTGCTCGGGGTGCTGGGTGCTCAGTGCTCGTGGTGCTGGGTGCTCAGTACTCAGGGTGCTGTGTGCTCAGTGCTCAGGGTGCTGGGAGCTCAGTACTCAGGGTGCTGGGTCCTCAGTGCTCGGGGTGCCCTGTGCTCAGTGCTCGGTGTGCTCGGTGCTCAGTACTCAGGGTGCTCAGCGCTCAGTACTCAGGGTGCTGGGTGATCAGTGCTCGGGGTGCTCGTTGCTCAGTACGTTGGGTGCTCAGTGCTCAGGGTGCTGGCTGCTCAGTGCTCAGGGTGCTGGGTGCTCAGTGCTCAGGGTGCTTGATGCTCAGTACTCAGGGTGCTGGGTGCTCAGTGCTCAGGGTGCTGGGTGGTCAGTGCTCGGGGTGCTGGGTGCTCAGTGCTCAGGGTGCTGGGTGCTCAGTACTCAGGGTGCTGGGTGCTCAGTACTCGCGGTGCTGGGTGCTCAGTGCTCAGCGTGCTGGGTGCTCAGTACTCAGGGTGCTCGGTGCTCAGTGCTTGGGGTGCCGGGTGCTCAGTACTCAGGGTGCTGGGTGCTCAGTGCTCAGGGTGCTGCGTGCTCAGTGCTCAGGGTGCTGGGTGCTCAGTACTCAGTGCTCAGGATGCTGGGTGCACAGTCCCCGGGCTGCTTGGTGCTCAGTGCTCAGGGTGCTGGGTGCTCAGTACTCAGGGTGCTGGGTGCTCAGTGCTCAGGGTGCTGGGTGCTCAGTGCTCTGGGTGCTGGGTGCTCAGTGCTCAGGGTGCTGGGTGCTCAGTGCTCAGTGTGCTGGGTGCTCAGTGCTCGGGGTGCTGGGTGCTGAGTGCTCAGGGTGCTGGGTGCTCAGTGCTCGGGGTGCTCGGTGCTCAGTACACAGGGTGCTGGGTGCTCAGTGCTCGGGGTGCTGGGTGCTCAGTGCTCAGTACTCAGGGTGCTGGGTGCTCAGTGCTCGGGGTGCTGGGTGCTCAGTACTCAGCGTGCTGGGTGCTCAGTACTCAGGGTGCTCAGTGCTCGGGGAGCTCGGTGCTCAGTACTCAGGGTGCTGGGTGCTCAGTACTCAGTGATCGGGGTCCTGGGTGCTCCGTGCTCGGGGTGCTGGGTGCTCAGTGCTCTGGGGGCTTAGTGTTCAGTACTCAGGGTACTGGGTGCTCAGTACTCAGGGTGCTCAGTGCTCGGGGTGCTGGGTGCTCAGTACTCAGGGTGCTGGGTGCTCAGTACTCAGGGTGCTCAGTGCTCAGGGTGCTGGGTGATCACTGCTCGGGGTGCTCGGTGCTCAGTACTCAGGGTGCTGAGTGCTCAGTACTCAGGGTGCTGGGTGCTCAGTACTCAGGGTGCTGGGTGATCAGTGCTCGGGGTGCTGGGTGCTCAGTGCTCAGGGTGCTCAGTGCTCAGTACTCAGGGTGCTCAGTGCTCAGTACTCAGGGTGCTGGGTGCTCAGTGCTCAGGGTGCTGGGTGCTCAGTACTCAGGGTGCTGGGTGCTCGGTGCTCAGTACGCTGGGTGCTCAGTACTCAGGGTGCTGGGTGCTCAGTACTCACGGTGCTGTGTGCTCAGTGCTCGGGGTGCTGGGTGCTCAGTACTCAGGGTGCTGGGTGCTCAGTGCTCGGGGTGCTCGGTGCTCAGTACGCTGGGTGCTCAGTACTCAGGGTGCTGGGTGCTCAGTACTCAGGGTGCTGGGTGCTTAGTACTCAGGCTGCTGGGTGCTCAGTGCTCAGGGTGCTGGGTGTTCAGTGCTCAGTACTCAGGGTGCTGGGTGCTCAGTACTCAGGGTGCTGGGTGCTTGGTGCTCGGGGTGCTGGGTGCTTAGTGCTCGGGGTGCTGGGTGCTCAGTACTCAGGGTGCTGGTTGGTCAGTACTCACGATGCTGGGTGCTCAGTACTCGGGGTGCTGGGTGCTCACTACTCAGTGTGCTGGGTGCTCAGTACTCAGGGTGCTCGGTGCTCAGTGCTTGGCGTGCTGGGTGCTCAGTACTCAGGGTGCTGGGTGCTCAGTGCTCAGGGTGCTGCGTTCTCAGTGCTCAGGGTGCTGGGTGATCAGTACTCAGTGCTCAGGATGCTGGGTGCTCATTGCTCGGGCTGCTGGGTGCTCAGTGCTCAGGGTGCTGGGTGCTCAGTACTCAGGGTGCTGGGTGCTCAGTGCTCAGGGTGCTCGGTGCTCAGTACGTTGGGTGCTCAGTACTCAGGGTGCTCGGTGCTCAGTACTCGGGGTGCTGGGTGCTCATTAATCAGGGTGCTGGGTGCTCAGTACTCAGGGTGCTCATTGCTCAGGGTGCTGGGTGCTCAGTACTCAGGGTGCTGGGTGCTCAGTGCTCAGGGTGCTCGGTGCTCAGTACGTTGGGTGCTCAGTACTCAGGGTGCTCGGTGCTCAGTACTCGGGGTGCTGGGTGCTCATTAATCAGGGTGCTGGGTGCTCAGTACTCAGGGTGCTCAGTGCTTGGGGTGCAGGGTGCTCAGTACTCAGGGTGCTCTGTGCTTGGGGTGCTGGGCGCTCAGTACTCAGGGTGCTGGGTGCTCAGTGCTCAGGGTGTTGGGTGCTCAGTACTCAGGGTGCTGGGTGCTCAGTACTCAGGGTGCTGGGTGCTCAGTGCTCGGGGTGCTGGGTGCTCAGTGCTCGGGGTGCTGGGTGCTCAGTGCTCGGGGTGCTCGGTGCTCAGTGCTCGGGGTGCTGGGTGCTCAGTGCTCAGTACTCAGGGTGCTGGGTGCTCAGTGCTCAGGTTGCTGATTGCTCGGTGCTCAGTACGCTGGGTGCTCAGTACTCAGGGTGCTGGATGCTCAGTACTCAGGGTGCTCGGTGCTCAGTACTCAGGGTGCTGGGTGCTCAGTGCTCGGGGTGCTGGGTGCTCAGTACTCAGGGTGCTGGGTGCTCAGTGCTCGGGGTGCTCGGTGCTCAGTACGCTGGGTGCTCAGTATTCAGGGTGCTGGGTGCTCAGTACTCAGGGTGCTGGGTGCTCAGTGCTCAGGGTGCTGGGTGCTCAGTGCTCGGGGTGCTCAGTGCTAAGTACTCAGGGTGCGGGGTGCTCAGTACTCAGGGTGCTGGGTGCTCAGTACTCAGAGTGCTGGGTGCTCAGTGCTCATAGTGCTGGGTGCTCAGTGCTCAGGGTGCTCAGTGCTCAGTACTTAGGGTGCTGGGTGCTCATTACTCAGGGTGCTGGGTGCTCAGTGCTCGGGGTGCTGGGTGCTCAGTACTCAGGGTGCTGGGTGCTCAGTGCTCAGGGTGCTCGGTGCTCAGTACTCATGTTGCTGGGTGTTCATTCTCAGGGTGCTGGGTGCTCAGTACTCAGGTTGCTCAGTACTCTGGGTGCTCGGTGCTCAGTACTCATGGTGCTGGCTGCTCAGTACTCAGGGTGCTCGGTGCTCAGTTCTCAGGGTGCTCGGTGCTCAGTGTTTGGTGTGCTGGGTGCTCAGTACTCAGGGTGCTGGGTGCTCAGTGCTCATGGTGCTCGGTGCTCAGTGCTCTGGGTGATGGGTGCTCAGTACTCAGTGCTCAGGATGCTGGGTGCTCAGTGCTCAGGGTGCTGGGTGCTCAGTGCTCAGGGAGCTCAGTGCTCAGTGCTCAGTACTTAGGGTGCTGGGTGCTCAGTACTCAGGGTGTTGGGTGCTCAGTGCTCGGGGTGCCCGGTGCTCAGTGCTCGGGGTGCTCGGTGCTCAGTACTCAGGGTGCTGGGTGCTCAGTACTCACGGTGCTGGGTGCTCAGTGCTCGGGGTGCTGGGTGCTCAGTGCTCGGGGTGCTGGGTGCTCAGTGCTCGGGGTGCTGGGTGCTCAGTACTCAGGGTGCTCAGCGCTCAGTACTCAGGGTGCTGGGTGCTCAGTGCTCGGGGTGCTCGTTGCTCAGTACGTTGGGTGCTCAGTGCTCAGGGTGCTGGCTGCTCAGTGCTCAGGGTGCTGGGTGCTCAGTGCTCAGGGTGCTTGATGCTCAGTACTCAGGGTGCTGGGTGCTCAGTACTCGGGGTGCTGGGTGATCATTAATCAGGGTGCTGGGTGCTCAGTACTCAGGGTGCTCAGTGCTTGGGGTGCAGGGTGCTCAGTACTCAGGGTGCTCTGTGCTTGGGGTGCTGGGCGCTCAGTACTCAGGGTGCTGGGTGCTCAGTGCTCAGGGTGTTGGGTGCTCAGTACTCAGGGTGCTGGGTGCTCAGTACTCAGGGTGCTGGGTGCTCAGTACTCAGGGTGCTGGGTGCTCGGTGCTCAGTACGCTGGGTGCTCAGTACTCAGGGTGCTGGGTGCTCAGTACTCACGGTGCTGTGTGCTCAGTGCTCGGGGTGCTGGGTGCTCAGTACTCAGGGTGCTGGGTGCTCAGTGCTCGGGGTGCTCGGTGCTCAGTACGCTGGGTGCTCAGTACTCAGGGTGCTGGGTGCTCAGTACTCAGGGTGCTGGGTGCTTAGTACTCAGGCTGCTGGGTGCTCAGTGCTCAGGGTGCTGGGTGCTCAGTGCTCAGTACTCAGGGTGCTGGGTGCTCAGTGCTCAGGGTGCTGGGTGCTTGGTGCTCGGGGTGCTGGGTGCTTAGTGCTCGGGGTGCTGGGTGCTCAGTACTCAGGGTGCTGGTTGGTCAGTACTCACGATGCTGGGTGCTCAGTACTCGGGGTGCTGGGTGCTCACTACTCAGTGTGCTGGGTGCTCAGTACTCAGGGTGCTCGGTGCTCAGTGCTTGGGGTGCTGGGTGCTCAGTACTCAGGGTGCTGGGTGCTCAGTGCTCAGGGTGCTGCGTTCTCAGTGCTCAGGGTGCTGGGTGATCAGTACTCAGTGCTCAGGATGCTGGGTGCTCAGTGCTCGGGCTGCTGGGTGCTCAGTGCTCAGGGTGCTGGGTGCTCAGTACTCAGGGTGCTGGGTGCTCAGTGCTCAGGGTGCTCGGTGCTCAGTACGTTGGGTGCTCAGTACTCAGGGTGCTCGGTGCTCAGTACTCGGGGTGCTGGGTGCTCATTAATCAGGGTGCTGGGTGCTCAGTACTCAGGGTGCTCAGTTCTTGGGGTGCAGGGTGCTCAGTACTCAGGGTGCTCTGTGCTTGGGGTGCTGGGCGCTCAGTACTCAGGGTGCTGGGTGCTCAGTGCTCAGGGTGTTGGGTGCTCAGTACTCAGGGTGCTGGGTGCTCAGTACTCAGGGTGCTGGGTGCTCAGTGCTCGGGGTGCTGGGTGCTCAGTGCTCGGGGTGCTGGGTGCTCAGTGCTCGGGGTGCTCGGTGCTCAGTGCTCGGGGTGCTGGGTGCTCAGTGCTCAGTACTCAGGGTGCTGGGTGCTCAGTGCTCAGGTTGCTGATTGCTCGGTGCTCAGTACGCTGGGTGCTCAGTACTCAGGGTGCTGGATGCTCAGTACTCAGGGTGCTCGGTGCTCAGTACTCAGGGTGCTGGGTGCTCAGTGCTCGGGGTGCTGGGTGCTCAGTACTCAGGGTGCTGGGTGCTCAGTGCTCGGGGTGCTCGGTGCTCAGTACGCTGGGTGCTCAGTATTCAGGGTGCTGGGTGCTCAGTACTCAGGGTGCTGGGTGCTCAGTGCTCAGGGTGCTGGGTGCTCAGTGCTCGGGGTGCTCAGTGCTAAGTACTCAGGGTGCGGGGTGCTCAGTACTCAGGGTGCTGGGTGCTCAGTACTCAGAGTGCTGGGTGCTCAGTGCTCGTAGTGCTGGGTGCTCAGTGCTCAGGGTGCTCAGTGCTCAGTACTTAGGGTGCTGGGTGCTCATTGCTCAGGGTGCTGGGTGCTCAGTGCTCGGGGTGCTGGGTGCTCAGTACTCAGGGTGCTGGGTGCTCAGTGCTCAGGGTGCTCGGTGCTCAGTACTCATGTTGCTGGGTGTTCATTCTCAGGGTGCTGGGTGCTCAGTACTCAGGTTGCTCAGTACTCTGGGTGCTCGGTGCTCAGTACTCATGGTGCTGGCTGCTCAGTACTCAGGGTGCTCGGTGCTCAGTTCTCAGGGTGCTCGGTGCTCAGTGTTTGGTGTGCTGGGTGATCAGTACTCAGGGTGCTGGGTGCTCAGTGCTCATGGTGCTCGGTGCTCAGTGCTCTGGGTGCTGGGTGCTCAGTACTCAGTGCTCAGGATGCTGGGTGCTCAGTGCTCAGGGTGCTGGGTGCTCAGTGCTCAGGGAGCTCAGTGCTCAGTGCTCAGTACTTAGGGTGCTGGGTGCTCAGTACTCAGGGTGTTGGGTGCTCAGTGCTCGGGGTGCCCGGTGCTCAGTGCTCGGGGTGCTCGGTGCTCAGTACTCAGGGTGCTGGGTGCTCAGTACTCACGGTGCTGGGTGCTCAGTGCTCGGGGTGCTGGGTGCTCAGTGCTCGGGGTGCTGGGTGCTCAGTGCTCGGGGTGCTGGGTGCTCAGTACTCAGGGTGCTCAGCGCTCAGTACTCAGGGTGCTGGGTGCTCAGTGCTCGGGGTGCTCGTTGCTCAGTACGTTGGGTGCTCAGTGCTCAGGGTGCTGGCTGCTCAGTGCTCAGGGTGCTGGGTGCTCAGTGCTCAGGGTGCTTGATGCTCAGTACTCAGGGTGCTGGGTGCTCAGTGCTCAGGGTGCTGGGTGCTCAGTGCTCAGGGTGCTGGGTGCTCAGTGCTCAGGGTGCTGGGTGCTCAGTACTCAGGGTGCTGGGTGCTCAGTACTCGGGGTGCTGGGTGCTCAGTGCTCAGGGTGCTGGGTGCTCAGTGCTCAGGGTGCTCGGTGCTCAGTACTCAGGGTGCTGGGTGCTCAGTACTCAGGGTGCTGGGTGCTCAGTACTAAGGGTGCTGGGTGCTCAGTGCTCGTAGTGCTGGGTGCTCAGTGCTAAGGGTGCTCAGTGCTCAGTACTCAGGGTGCTGGGTGCTCATTACTCAGGGTGCTGGGTGCTCAGTGCTCGGGGTGCTGGGTGCTCAGTACTCAGGGTGCTGGGTGCTCAGTGCTCAGGGTGCTCGGTGCTCAGTACTCATGGTGCTGGGTGCTCATTCTCAGGGTGCTGGGTGCTCAGTACTCAGGTTGCTCAGTACTCTGGGTGCTCGGTGCTCAGTACTCATGGTGCTGGCTGCTCAGTGCTAAGGGTGCTCGGTGCTCAGTTCTCAGGGTGCTCGGTGCTCAGTGTTTGGGGTGCTGGGTGCTCAGTACTCAGGGTGCTGAGTGCTCAGTGCTCAGGGTGCTCGGTGCTCAGTGCTCTGGGTGCTGGGTGCTCAGTACTCAGTGCTCAGGATGCTGGGTGCTCAGTGCTCAGGGTGCTTGGTGCTCAGTGCTCAGGGAGCTCAGTGCTCAGTACTTAGGGTGCTGGGTGCTCAGTACTCAGGGTGCTCGGTGCTCAGTGCTCGGGGTGCCCTGTGCTCAGTGCTCGGTGTGCTCGGTGCTCAGTACTCAGTGTGCTGGGTGCTCAGTACTCACGGTGCTGGGTGCTCAGTGCTCGGGGTGCTGGGTGCTCAGTGCTCGGGGTGCATGGTGCTCAGTAATCAGGGTGCTGTGTGCTCAGTGCTCAGGGTGCTGGGAGCTCAGTACTCAGGGTGCTGGGTCCTCAGTGCTCGGGGTGCCCTGTGCTCAGTGCTCGGTGTGCTCGGTGCTCAGTACTCAGGGTGCTCAGCGCTCAGTACTCAGGGTGCTGGGTGATCAGTGCTCGGGGTGCTCGTTGCTCAGTACGTTGGGTGCTCAGTGCTCAGGGTGCTGGCTGCTCAGTGCTCAGGGTGCTGGGTGCTCAGTGCTCAGGGTGCTTGATGCTCAGTACTCAGGGTGCTGGGTGCTCAGTGCTCAGGGTGCTGGGTGGTCAGTGCTCGGTATGCTGGGTGCTCAGTGCTCAGGTTGCTGGGTGCTCAGTACTCAGGGTGCTGGGTGCTCAGTACTCGCGGTGCTGGGTGCTCAGTGCTCAGCGTGCTGGGTGCTCAGTACTCAGGGTGCTCGGTGCTCAGTGCTTGGGGTGCCGGGTGCTCAGTACTCAGGGTGCTGGGTGCTCAGTGCTCAGGGTGCTGCGTGCTCAGTGCTCAGGGTGCTGGGTGCTCAGTACTCAGTGCTCAGGATGCTGGGTGCACAGTGCTCGGGCTGCTTGGTGCTCAGTGCTCAGGGTGCTGGGTGCTCAGTACTCAGGGTGCTGGGTGCTCAGTGCTCAGGGTGCTGGGTGCTCAGTGCTCTGGGTGCTGGGTGCTCAGTGCTCAGGGTGCTGGGTGCTCAGTGCTCAGTGTGCTGGGTGCTCAGTGCTCGGGGTGCTGGGTGCTGAGTGCTCAGGGTGCTGGGTGCTCAGTGCTCGGGGTGCTCGGTGCTCAGTACACAGGGTGCTGGGTGCTCAGTGCTCGGGGTGCTGGGTGCTCAGTGCTCAGTACTCAGGGTGCTGGGTGCTCAGTGCTCGGGGTGCTGGGTGCTCAGTACTCAGCGTGCTGGGTGCTCAGTACTCAGGGTGCTCAGTGCTCGGGGAGCTCGGTGCTCAGTACTCAGGGTGCTGGGTGCTCAGTACTCAGTGATCGGGGTCCTGGGTGCTCCGTGCTCGGGGTGCTGGGTGCTCAGTGCTCTGGGTGCTTAGTGTTCAGTACTCAGGGTACTGGGTGCTCAGTACTCAGGGTGCTCAGTGCTCGGGGTGCTGGGTGCTCAGTACTCAGGGTGCTGGGTGCTCAGTACTCAGGGTGCTCAGTGCTCAGGGTGCTGGGTGATCACTGCTCGGGGTGCTCGGTGCTCAGTACTCAGGGTGCTGAGTGCTCAGTACTCAGGGTGCTGGGTGCTCAGTACTCAGGGTGCTGGGTGATCAGTGCTCGGGGTGCTGGGTGCTCAGTGCTCAGGGTGCTCAGTGCTCAGTACTCAGGGTGCTCAGTGCTCAGTACTCAGGGTGCTGGGTGCTCAGTGCTCAGGGTGCTGGGTGCTCAGTACTCAGGGTGCTGGGTGCTCGGTGCTCAGTACGCTGGGTGCTCAGTACTCAGGGTGCTGGGTGCTCAGTACTCACGGTGCTGTGTGCTCAGTGCTCGGGGTGCTGGGTGCTCAGTACTCAGGGTGCTGGGTGCTCAGTGCTCGGGGTGCTCGGTGCTCAGTACGCTGGGTGCTCAGTACTCAGGGTGCTGGGTGCTCAGTACTCAGGGTGCTGGGTGCTTAGTACTCAGGCTGCTGGGTGCTCAGTGCTCAGGGTGCTGGGTGCTCAGTGCTCAGTACTCAGGGTGCTGGGTGCTCAGTGCTCAGGGTGCTGGGTGCTTGGTGCTCGGGGTGCTGGGTGCTTAGTGCTCGGGGTGCTGGGTGCTCAGTACTCAGGGTGCTGGTTGGTCAGTACTCACGATGCTGGGTGCTCAGTACTCGGGGTGCTGGGTGCTCACTACTCAGTGTGCTGGGTGCTCAGTACTCAGGGTGCTCGGTGCTCAGTGCTTGGGGTGCTGGGTGCTCAGTACTCAGGGTGCTGGGTGCTCAGTGCTCAGGGTGCTGCGTTCTCAGTGCTCAGGGTGCTGGGTGATCAGTACTCAGTGCTCAGGATGCTGGGTGCTCAGTGCTCGGGCTGCTGGGTGCTCAGTGCTCAGGGTGCTGGGTGCTCAGTACTCAGGGTGCTGGGTGCTCAGTGCTCAGGGTGCTCGGTGCTCAGTACGTTGGGTGCTCAGTACTCAGGGTGCTCGGTGCTCAGTACTCGGGGTGCTGGGTGCTCATTAATCAGGGTGCTGGGTGCTCAGTACTCAGGGTGCTCATTGCTCAGGGTGCTGGGTGCTCAGTACTCAGGGTGCTGGGTGCTCAGTGCTCAGGGTGCTCGGTGCTCAGTACGTTGGGTGCTCAGTACTCAGGGTGCTCGGTGCTCAGTACTCGGGGTGCTGGGTGCTCATTAATCAGGGTGCTGGGTGCTCAGTACTCAGGGTGCTCAGTGCTTGGGGTGCAGGGTGCTCAGTACTCAGGGTGCTCTGTGCTTGGGGTGCTGGGCGCTCAGTACTCAGGGTGCTGGGTGCTCAGTGCTCAGGGTGTTGGGTGCTCAGTACTCAGGGTGCTGGGTGCTCAGTACTCAGGGTGCTGGGTGCTCAGTGCTCGGGGTGCTGGGTGCTCAGTGCTCGGGGTGCTGGGTGCTCAGTGCTCGGGGTGCTCGGTGCTCAGTGCTCGGGGTGCTGGGTGCTCAGTGCTCAGTACTCAGGGTGCTGGGTGCTCAGTGCTCAGGGTGCTCGGTGCTCAGTACGTTGGGTGCTCAGTACTCAGGGTGCTGGGTGCTCAGTGCTCATGGTGCTCGGTGCTCAGTGCTCTGGGTGCTGGGTGCTCAGTACTCAGTGCTCAGGATGCTGGGTGCTCAGTGCTCAGGGTGCTGGGTGCTCAGTGCTCAGGGAGCTCAGTGCTCAGTGCTCAGTACTTAGGGTGCTGGGTGCTCAGTACTCAGGGTGTTGGGTGCTCAGTGCTCGGGGTGCCCGGTGCTCAGTGCTCGGGGTGCTCGGTGCTCAGTACTCAGGGTGCTGGGTGCTCAGTACTCACGGTGCTGGGTGCTCAGTGCTCGGGGTGCTGGGTGCTCAGTGCTCGGGGTGCTGGGTGCTCAGTGCTCGGGGTGCTGGGTGCTCAGTACTCAGGGTGCTCAGCGCTCAGTACTCAGGGTGCTGGGTGCTCAGTGCTCGGGGTGCTCGTTGCTCAGTACGTTGGGTGCTCAGTGCTCAGGGTGCTGGCTGCTCAGTGCTCAGGGTGCTGGGTGCTCAGTGCTCAGGGTGCTTGATGCTCAGTACTCAGGGTGCTGGGTGCTCAGTGCTCAGGGTGCTGGGTGCTCAGTGCTCAGGGTGCTGGGTGCTCAGTGCTCAGGGTGCTGGGTGCTCAGTACTCAGGGTGCTGGGTGCTCAGTACTCGGGGTGCTGGGTGCTCAGTGCTCAGCGTGCTGGGTGCTCAGTACTCAGGGTGCTCGGTGCTCAGTGCTTGGGGTGCTGGGTGCTCAGTACTCAGGGTGCTGGGTGCTCAGTTCTCAGGGTGCTGCGTGCTCAGTGCTCAGGGTGATGGGTGCTCAGTACTCAGTGCTCAGGATGCTGGGTGCTCAGTGCTCGGGCCGCTGGGTGCTCAGTGCTCAGGGTGCTGGGTGCTCAGTACTCAGGGTGCTGGGTTCTCAGTACTCAGGGTGCTGGGTGCACAGTGCTAGGGGTGCTGGGTGCTCAGTGCTCGGGGTCTGGGTGCTCAGTACTCAGGGTGCTGGGTGCTCAGTACTCAGGGTGCTGGGTGCTCAGTGCTCAGGGTGCTGGGTGCTCAGTGCTCTGGGTGCTGGGTGCTCAGTGCTCAGGGTGCTGGGTGCTCAGTGCTCAGGGTGCTGGGTGCTCAGTGCTCGGGGTGCTGGGTGCTGAGTGCTCAGGGTGCTGGGTGCTCAGTGCTCGGGGTGCTCGGTGCTCAGTACACAGGGTGCTAGGTACTCAGTGCTCGGGGTGCTGGGTGCTCAGTGCTCAGTACTCAGGGTGCTGGGTGCTCAGTGCTCGGGGTGCTGGGTGCTCAGTACTCAGGGTGCTGGGTGCTCAGTGCTCAGGGTGCTGGGTGCTCAGTGCTCAGGGTGCTGGGTGCTCAGTGATCGGGGTGCTGGGTGCTCAGTACTCAGGGTGCTCAGTGCTCGGGGAGCTCGGTGCTCAGTACTCAGGGTGCTGGGTGCTCAGTACTCAGTGCTCGGGGTCCTGGGTGCTCCGTGCTCGGGGTGCTGGGTGCTCAGTGCTCTGGGTGCTTAGTGCTCAGTACTCAGGGTGCTGGGTGCTCAGTACTCAGGGTGCTCAGTGCTCGGGGTGCTTAGTGCTCAGTACTCAGGATGCTGGGTGCTCAGTACTCAGGGTGCTGGGTGCTCAGTACTCAGGGTGCTGGTTGCTCAGTCCTCAGGGTGCTCAGTGCTCAGGGTGCTGGGTGATCAGTGCTCGGGGTGCTCGGTGCTCAGTACTCAGGGTGCTGAGTGCCCAGTACTCAGGGTGCTGGGTGCTCAGTACTCAGGGTGCTCATTGCTCAGGGTGCTGGGTGCTCAGTACTCAGGGTGCTGGGTGCTCAGTGCTCAGGGTGCTCGGTGCTCAGTACGTTGGGTGCTCAGTACTCAGGGTGCTCGGTGCTCAGTACTCGGGGTGCTGGGTGCTCATTAATCAGGGTGCTGGGTGCTCAGTACTCAGGGTGCTCAGTGCTTGGGGTGCAGGGTGCTCAGTACTCAGGGTGCTCTGTGCTTGGGGTGCTGGGTGCTCAGTACTCAGGGTGCTGGGTGCTCAGTACTCAGTGCTCAGGATGCTGGGTGGTCAGTGCTCAGGGTGCTGGGTGCTCAGTGCTCAGGGTGCTGGGTGCTCGGTGCTCGGGGTGCTGGGTGCTTAGTGCTCGTGGTGCCCGGTGCTCAGTACTCGTGGTTCTGGGTGCTCAGTGCTCAGGGTACTCGGTGCTCAGTACGTTGGGTGCTCAGTACTCAGGGTGCTGGGTGCTCAGTGCTCAGGGTGCTGGGTGCTCAGTGCTCAGGGTGCTGGGTGCTCAGTGCTCAGGGTGCTGGGTGCTCAGTGCTCAGGGTGCTGGGTGCTCAGTGCTCAGGGTGCTGGGTGCTCGGTGCTCTGGGTGCTGGGTGCTTAGTGCTCGGGGTGCTCGGTGCTCAGTACTCGGGGTACTCAGTGCTCAGTACTCAGGGTGGTGGGTGCTCAGTGCTCAGGGTGCTGGGTGCTCAGTACTCAGGGTGCTGGGTGCTCGGGTCTCAGTACGCTGGGTTCTCAGTACTCAGGGTGCTGGGTGCTCAGTACTCAGGGTGCTCGGTGCTCAGTACTCAGGGTGCTGGGTGCTCAGTGCTCGGGGTGCTGGGTGCTCAGTACTCAGGGTGCTGGGTGCTCAGTGCTCGGGGTGCTCGGTGCTCAGTACGCTGGGTGCTCAGTACTCAGGGTGCTGGGTGCTCAGTACTCAGGGTGCTGGGTGCTTAGTACTCAGGGTGCTGGGTGCTCAGTGCTCCGGGTGCTGGGTGCTCAGTGCTCAGTACTCAGGGTGCTGGGTGCTCAGTGCTCAGGTTGCTGGGTGCTCAGTGCTCAGGGTGCTTCGTGCTCGGTGCTCGGTGCTCGGGGTGCTGGGTGCTTAGTGCTCGGGGTGCTGGGTGCTCAGTACTCAGGGTGCTGGGTGGTCAGTACTCACGGTGCTGGGTGCTCAGTACTCGGGGTGCTGGGTGCTCACTACTCAGGGTGCTGGGTGCTCAGTACTCAGGGTGCTGGGTGCTCAGTGCTCGGGGTGCACGGTGCTCAGTACTCAGGGTGCTCATTACTCAGGGTGCTCAGTACTCAGGGTGCTGGGTGCTCAGTACTCAGGGTGCTCAGTACTCAGGGTGCTGGGTGCTCAGTGCTCGGGGTGCTGGGTGCTCAGTACCCAGGGTGCTCAGTACTCAGGGTGCTGGGTGCTCAGTGCTCGGGGTGCTGGGTGCTCAGTACTCAGGGTGCTGGGTGCTCAGTGCTCGTAGTGCTGGGTGCTCAGTGCTCAGTACTCAGGGTGCTGGGTGCTCATTACTCAGGGTGCTGGGTGCTCAGTGCTCGGGGTGCTGGGTGCTCAGTACTCAGGGTGCTGTGTGCTCAGTGCTCAGGGTGCTCGGTGCTCAGTACTCATGGTGCTGGGTGCTCATTCTCAGGGTGCTGGGTGCTCAGTACTCAGGTTGCTCAGTACACTGGGTGCTCGGTGCTCAGTACTCATGGTGCTGGCTGCTCAGTACTAAGGGTGCTCGGTGCTCAGTTCTCAGGGTGCTCGGTGCTCAGTGTTTGGGGTGCTGGGTGCTCAGTACTCAGGGTGCTGAGTGCTCAGTGCTCAGGGTGCTCGGTGCTCAGTGCTCTGGGTGCTGGGTGCTCAGTACTCAGTGCTCAGGATGCTGGGTGCTCAGTGCTCAGGGTGCTGGGTGCTCAGTGCTCAGGGAGCTCAGTGCTCAGTACTTAGGGTGCTGGGTGCTCAGTACTCAGGGTGCTGGGTGCTCAGTGCTCGGGGTGCCCGGTGCTCAGTGCTCGGGGTGCTGGGTGCTCAGTGCTCGGGGTGCCCGGTGCTCAGTGCTCGGGGTGCTGGGTGCTCAGTGCTCGGGGTGCTGGGTGCTCAGTGCTCAGGGTGCTGGGTGCTCAGTATTCAGGGTGCTGGGTGCTCAGTGCTTGGTGTGCTGGGTGCTCAGTACTCAGGGTGCTGGGTGCTCAGTACTCAGGGTGCTCGGTGCTCAGTGCTTGGGGTGCTGGGTGCTCAGTACTCAGGGTGCTGGGTGCTCAGTGCTCAGGGTGCTGCGTGCTCAGTGCTCAGGGTGCTGGGTGCTCAGTACTCAGTGCTCAGGATGCTGGGTGCTCAGTGCTCGGGCTGCTGGGTGCTCAGTGCTCAGGGTGCTGGGTGCTCAGTACTCAGGGTGCTGGGTGCTCAGTTCTCAGGGTGCTGGGTGCTCAGTGCTCTGGGTGCTGGGTGCTCAGTGCTCGGGGTTCTCGGTGCTCAGTGCTCAAGGTGCTGGGTGCTCAGTACTCAGGGTGCTCATTGCTCAGGGTGCTGGGTGCTCAGAACTCAGGGTGCTGGGTGCTCAGTGCTCAGGGTGATGGGTGCTCAGTACTCAGGGTGCTCAGTGCTTGGGGTGCAGGGTGCTCAGTACTCAGGGTGCTCTGTGCTTGCTGTGCTGGGTGCTCAGTACTCAGGGTGCTGGGTGCTCAGTACTCAGGGTGCTGGGTGCTCAGTGCTCGGTGTGCTGGGTGCTCAGTGCTCGGGGTGCTGGGTGCTCAGTGCCCGGGGTGCTGGGTGCTCAGTGCTCGGGGTTCTGGGTGCTCAGTGCCCAGGGTGCTGGGTGCTCAGTGCTCGGGGTGCTGGGTGCTCAGTGCTCGGGGTGCTTGGTGCTCAGTGCTCGGGGTGCTGGGTGCTCAGTGCTCAGGGTGCTGGGTGCTCGGTGCTCGGGGTGCTGGGTGCTTAGTGCTCGGGGTGCCCGGTGCTCAGTACTCCGGGTTCTGGGTGCTCAGTGCTCAGGGTACTCGGTGCTCAGTACGTTGGGTGCTCAGTACTCAGGGTGCTGGGTGCTCAGTGCTCAGGGTGCTGGGTGCTCAGTGCTCATGGTGCTGGGTGCTCAGTGCTCAGGGTGGTGGGTGCTCAGTGCTCAGGGTGCTGGGTGCTCAGTGCTCAGGGTGCTGGGTGCTCGGTGCTCTGGGTGCTGGGTGCTTAGTGCTCGGGGTGCCCGGTGCTCAGTACTCGGGGTGCTCAGTGCTCAGTACTCAGGGTGGTGGGTGCTCAGTGCTCAGGGTGCTGGGTGCTCAGTACTCAGGGTGCTGGGTGCTCGGTTCTCAGTACGCTGGGTGCTCAGTACTCAGGGTGCTGGGTGCTCAGTACTCAGGGTGCTCGGTGCTCAGTACTCAGGGTGCTGGGTGCTCAGTGCTCGGGGTGCTGGGTGCTCAGTACTCAGGGTGCTGGGTGCTCAGTGCTCGGGGTGCTCGGTGCTCAGTACGCTCTGTGCTCAGTACTCAGGGTGCTGGGTGCTCAGTACTCAGGGTGCTGGGTGCTTAGTACTCAGGGTGCTGGGTGCTCAGTGCTCGGGGTGCTGGGTGCTCAGTGCTCAGTACTCAGGGTGCTGGGTGCTCAGTGCTCAGGTTGCTGGGTGCTCAGTGCTCAGGGTGCTTCGTGCTCGGTGCTCGGTGCTCGGGGTGCTGGGTGCTTAGTGCTCGGGGTGCTGGGTGCTCAGTACTCAGGGTGCTGGGTGGTCAGTACTCAGGGTGCTGGGTGCTCAGTACTCGGGGTGCTGGGTGCTCACTACTCAGGGTGTTGGGTGCTCAGTACTCAGGGTGCTGGGTGCTCAGTGCTCGGGGTGCTCGGTGCTCAGTACTCAGGGTGCTCATTACTCAGGGTGCTCAGTACTCAGGGTGCTGGGTGCTCAGTACTCAGGGTGCTCAGTACTCAGGGTGCTGGGTGCTCAGTGCTCGGGGTGCTGGGTGCTCAGTACTCAGGGTGCTCAGTACTCTGGGTGCTGGGTGCTCAGTGCTCGGGGTGCTGGGTGCTCAGTGCTCAGGTTGATCGGTGCTCAGTACTCAGGATGCTGGGTGCTCAGTACTCAGGGTGCTGGGTGCTCAGTACTCAGGGTGCTGGTTGCTCAGTCCTCAGGGTGCTCAGTGCTCAGGGTGCTGGGTGCTCAGTGCTCAGGGTGCTCGGTGCTCAGTACTCAGGGTGCTGGGTGCTCAGTACTCAGGGTGCTGGGTGCTCAGTACTCAGGGTGCTGGGTGCTCAGTGCTCGTAGTGCTGGGTGCTCCGTGCTCAGGGTGCTCAGTGCTCAGTACTCAGGGTGCTGGGTGCTCATTACTCAGGGTGCTGGGTGCTCAGTGCTCGGGGTGCTGGGTGCTCAGTACTCAGGGTGCTGGGTGGTCAGTGCTCAGGGTGCTCGGTGCTCAGTACTCATGGTGCTGGGTGCTCATTCTCAGGGTGCTGGGTGCTCAGTACTCAGGTTGCTCAGTACTCTGGGTGCTCGGTGCTCAGTACTCATGGTGCTGGCTGCTCAGTGCTAAGGGTGCTCGGTGCTCAGTTCTCAGGGTGCTCGGTGCTCAGTGTTTGGGGTGCTGGGTGCTCAGTACTCAGGGTGCTGAGTGCTCAGTGCTCAGGGTGCTCGGTGCTCAGTGCTCTGGGTGCTGGGTGCTCAGTACTCAGTGCTCAGGATGCTGGGTGCTCAGTGCTCAGGGTGCTTGGTGCTCAGTGCTCAGGGAGCTCAGTGCTCAGTACTTAGGGTGCTGGGTGCTCAGTACTCAGGGTGCTGGGTGCTCAGTGCTCGGGGTGCCCTGTGCTCAGTGCTCGGTGTTCTCGGTGCTCAGTACTCAGGGTGCTGGGTGCTCAGTACTCACGGTGCTGGGTGCTCAGTGCTCGGGGTGCTGGGTGCTCAGTGCTCGGGGTGCTGGGTGCTCAGTACTCAGGGTGCTGGGTGCTCAGTGCTCAGGGTGCTGGGTGCTCAGTACTCAGGGTGCTGGGTGCTCAGTGCTCGGGGTGCCCTGTGCTCAGTGCTCGGTGTGCTCGGTGCTCAGTACTCAGGGTGCTCAGCGCTCAGTACTCAGGGTGCTGGGTGATCAGTGCTCGGGGTGCTCGTTGCTCAGTACGTTGGGTGCTCAGTGCTCAGGGTGCTGGCTGCTCAGTGCTCAGGGTGCTGGGTGCTCAGTGCTCAGGGTGCTTGATGCTCAGTACTCAGGGTGCTGGGTGCTCAGTGCTCAGGGTGCTGGGTGGTCAGTGCTCGGGGTGCTGGGTGCTCAGTGCTCAGGGTGCTGGGTGCTCAGTGATCGGGGTGCTGGGTGCTCAGTACTCAGGGTGCTCAGTGCTCGGGGAGCTCGGTGCTCAGTACTCAGGGTGCTGGGTGCTCAGTACTCAGTGCTCGGGGTCCTGGGTGCTCCGTGCTCGGGGTGCTGGGTGTTCAGTGCTCTGGGTGCTTAGTGCTCAGTACTCAGGGTGCTGGGTGCTCAGTACTCAGGGTGCTCAGTGCTCGGGGTGCTTAGTGCTCAGTACTCAGGATGCTGGGTGCTCAGTACTCAGGGTGCTGGGTGCTCAGTACACAGGGTGCTGGTTGCTCAGTCCTCAGGGTGCTCAGTGCTCAGGGTGCTGGGTGATCAGTGCTCGGGGTGCTCGGTGCTCAGTACTCAGGGTGCTGAGTGCCCAGTACTCAGGGTGCTGGGTGCTCAGTACTCAGGGTGCTCATTGCTCAGGGTGCTGGGTGCTCAGTACTCAGGGTGCTGGGTGCTCAGTGCTCAGGGTGCTCGGTGCTCAGTACGTTGGGTGCTCAGTACTCAGGGTGCTCGGTGCTCAGTACTCGGGGTGCTGGGTGCTCATTAATCAGGGTGCTGGGTGCTCAGTACTCAGGGTGCTCAGTGCTTGGGGTGCAGGGTGCTCAGTACTCAGGGTGCTCTGTGCTTGGGGTGCTGGGTGCTCAGTACTCAGGGTGCTGGGTGCTCAGTACTCAGTGCTCAGGATGCTGGGTGGTCAGTGCTCAGGGTGCTGGGTGCTCAGTGCTCAGGGTGCTGGGTGCTCGGTGCTCGGGGTGCTGGGTGCTTAGTGCTCGTGGTGCCCGGTGCTCAGTACTCGTGGTTCTGGGTGCTCAGTGCTCAGGGTACTAGGTGCTCAGTACGTTGGGTGCTCAGTACTCAGGGTGCTGGGTGCTCAGTGCTCAGGGTGCTGGGTGCTCAGTGCTCAGGGTGCTGGGTGCTCAGTGCTCAGGGTGCTGGGTGCTCAGTGCTCAGGGTGCTGGGTGCTCAGTGCTCAGGGTGCTGGGTGCTCGGTGCTCTGGGTGCTGGGTGCTTAGTGCTCGGGGTGCTCGGTGCTCAGTACTCGGGGTGCTCAGTGCTCAGTACTCAGGGTGGTGGGTGCTCAGTGCTCAGGGTGCTGGGTGCTCAGTACTCAGGGTGCTGGGTGCTCGGGTCTCAGTACGCTGGGTTCTCAGTACTCAGGGTGCTGGGTGCTCAGTACTCAGGGTGCTCGGTGCTCAGTACTCAGGGTGCTGGGTGCTCAGTGCTCGGGGTGCTGGGTGCTCAGTACTCAGGGTGCTGGGTGCTCAGTGCTCGGGGTGCTCGGTGCTCAGTACGCTGGGTGCTCAGTACTCAGGGTGCTGGGTGCTCAGTACTCAGGGTGCTGGGTGCTTAGTACTCAGGGTGCTGGGTGCTCAGTGCTCCGGGTGCTGGGTGCTCAGTGCTCAGTACTCAGGGTGCTGGGTGCTCAGTGCTCAGGTTGCTGGGTGCTCAGTGCTCAGGGTGCTTCGTGCTCGGTGCTCGGTGCTCGGGGTGCTGGGTGCTTAGTGCTCGGGGTGCTGGGTGCTCAGTACTCAGGGTGCTGGGTGGTCAGTACTCACGGTGCTGGGTGCTCAGTACTCGGGGTGCTGGGTGCTCACTACTCAGGGTGCTGGGTGCTCAGTACTCAGGGTGCTGGGTGCTTAGTGCTCGGGGTGCTCGGTGCTCAGTACTCAGGGTGCTCATTACTCAGGGTGCTCAGTACTCAGGGTGCTGGGTGCTCAGTACTCAGGGTGCTCAGTACTCAGGGTGCTGGGTGCTCAGTGCTCGGGGTGCTGGGTGCTCAGTACCCAGGGTGCTCAGTACTCAGGGTGCTGGGTGCTCAGTGCTCGGGGTGCTGGGTGCTCAGTACTCAGGGTGCTGGGTGCTCAGTGCTCGTAGTGCTGGGTGCTCAGTGCTCAGTACTCAGGGTGCTGGGTGCTCATTACTCAGGGTGCTGGGTGCTCAGTGCTCGGGGTGCTGCGTGCTCAGTACTCAGGGTGCTGTGTGCTCAGTGCTCAGGGTGCTCGGTGCTCAGTACTCATGGTGCTGGGTGCTCATTCTCAGGGTGCTGGGTGCTCAGTACTCAGGTTGCTCAGTACACTGGGTGCTCGGTGCTCAGTACTCATGGTGCTGGCTGCTCAGTACTAAGGGTGCTCGGTGCTCAGTTCTCAGGGTGCTCGGTGCTCAGTGTTTGGGGTGCTGGGTGCTCAGTACTCAGGGTGCTGAGTGCTCAGTGCTCAGGGTGCTCGGTGCTCAGTGCTCTGGGTGCTGGGTGCTCAGTACTCAGTGCTCAGGATGCTGGGTGCTCAGTGCTCAGGGTGCTGGGTGCTCAGTGCTCAGGGAGCTCAGTGCTCAGTACTTAGGGTGCTGGGTGCTCAGTACTCAGGGTGCTGGGTGCTCAGTGCTCGGGGTGCCCGGTGCTCAGTGCTCGGGGTGCTGGGTGCTCAGTGCTCGGGGTGCCCGGTGCTCAGTGCTCGGGGTGCTGGGTGCTCAGTGCTCGGGGTGCTGGGTGCTCAGTGCTCAGGGTGCTGGGTGCTCAGTATTCAGGGTGCTGGGTGCTCAGTGCTTGGTGTGCTGGGTGCTCAGTACTCAGGGTGCTGGGTGCTCAGTACTCAGGGTGCTCGGTGCTCAGTGCTTGGGGTGCTGGGTGCTCAGTACTCAGGGTGCTGGGTGCTCAGTGCTCAGGGTGCTGCGTGCTCAGTGCTCAGGGTGCTGGGTGCTCAGTACTCAGTGCTCAGGATGCTGGGTGCTCAGTGCTCGGGCTGCTGGGTGCTCAGTGCTCAGGGTGCTGGGTGCTCAGTACTCAGGGTGCTGGGTGCTCAGTTCTCAGGGTGCTGGGTGCTCAGTGCTCTGGGTGCTGGGTGCTCAGTGCTCGGGGTTCTCGGTGCTCAGTGCTCAAGGTGCTGGGTGCTCAGTACTCAGGGTGCTCATTGCTCAGGGTGCTGGGTGCTCAGAACTCAGGGTGCTGGGTGCTCAGTGCTCAGGGTGATGGGTGCTCAGTACTCAGGGTGCTCAGTGCTTGGGGTGCAGGGTGCTCAGTACTCAGGGTGCTCTGTGCTTGCTGTGCTGGGTGCTCAGTACTCAGGGTGCTGGGTGCTCAGTACTCAGGGTGCTGGGTGCTCAGTGCTCGGTGTGCTGGGTGCTCAGTGCTCGGGGTGCTGGGTGCTCAGTGCCCGGGGTGCTGGGTGCTCAGTGCTCGGGGTTCTGGGTGCTCAGTGCCCAGGGTGCTGGGTGCTCAGTGCTCGGGGTGCTGGGTGCTCAGTGCTCGGGGTGCTTGGTGCTCAGTGCTCGGGGTGCTGGGTGCTCAGTGCTCAGGGTGCTGGGTGCTCGGTGCTCGGGGTGCTGGGTGCTTAGTGCTCGGGGTGCCCGGTGCTCAGTACTCCGGGTTCTGGGTGCTCAGTGCTCAGGGTACTCGGTGCTCAGTACGTTGGGTGCTCAGTACTCAGGGTGCTGGGTGCTCAGTGCTCAGGGTGCTGGGTGCTCAGTGCTCATGGTGCTGGGTGCTCAGTGCTCAGGGTGGTGGGTGCTCAGTGCTCAGGGTGCTGGGTGCTCAGTGCTCAGGGTGCTGGGTGCTCGGTGCTCTGGGTGCTGGGTGCTTAGTGCTCGGGGTGCCCGGTGCTCAGTACTCGGGGTGCTCAGTGCTCAGTACTCAGGGTGGTGGGTGCTCAGTGCTCAGGGTGCTGGGTGCTCAGTACTCAGGGTGCTGGGTGCTCGGTTCTCAGTACGCTGGGTGCTCAGTACTCAGGGTGCTGGGTGCTCAGTACTCAGGGT
This sequence comes from Microtus oregoni, assembly GCF_018167655.1. Lineage (NCBI taxonomy): Eukaryota > Metazoa > Chordata > Mammalia > Rodentia > Cricetidae > Microtus > Microtus oregoni. Next base: position 3,008,237 of record NW_024544028.1, on the reverse strand, counting down.
GCTCGGTGCTCAGTACTCAGGGTGCTGGGTGCTCAGTGCTCGGGGTGCTGGGTGCTCAGTACTCAGGGTGCTGGGTGCTCAGTGCTCGGGGTGCTCGGTGCTCAGTACGCTCTGTGCTCAGTACTCAGGGTGCTGGGTGCTCAGTACTCAGGGTGCTGGGTGCTTAGTACTCAGGGTGCTGGGTGCTCAGTGCTCGGGGTGCTGGGTGCTCAGTGCTCAGTACTCAGGGTGCTGGGTGCTCAGTGCTCAGGTTGCTGGGTGCTCAGTGCTCAGGGTGCTTCGTGCTCGGTGCTCGGTGCTCGGGGTGCTGGGTGCTTAGTGCTCGGGGTGCTGGGTGCTCAGTACTCAGGGTGCTGGGTGGTCAGTACTCAGGGTGCTGGGTGCTCAGTACTCGGGGTGCTGGGTGCTCACTACTCAGGGTGTTGGGTGCTCAGTACTCAGGGTGCTGGGTGCTCAGTGCTCGGGGTGCTCGGTGCTCAGTACTCAGGGTGCTCATTACTCAGGGTGCTCAGTACTCAGGGTGCTGGGTGCTCAGTACTCAGGGTGCTCAGTACTCAGGGTGCTGGGTGCTCAGTGCTCGGGGTGCTGGGTGCTCAGTACTCAGGGTGCTCAGTACTCTGGGTGCTGGGTGCTCAGTGCTCGGGGTGCTGGGTGCTCAGTGCTCAGGTTGATCGGTGCTCAGTACTCAGGATGCTGGGTGCTCAGTACTCAGGGTGCTGGGTGCTCAGTACTCAGGGTGCTGGTTGCTCAGTCCTCAGGGTGCTCAGTGCTCAGGGTGCTGGGTGCTCAGTGCTCAGGGTGCTCGGTGCTCAGTACTCAGGGTGCTGGGTGCTCAGTACTCAGGGTGCTGGGTGCTCAGTACTCAGGGTGCTGGGTGCTCAGTGCTCGTAGTGCTGGGTGCTCCGTGCTCAGGGTGCTCAGTGCTCAGTACTCAGGGTGCTGGGTGCTCATTACTCAGGGTGCTGGGTGCTCAGTGCTCGGGGTGCTGGGTGCTCAGTACTCAGGGTGCTGGGTGGTCAGTGCTCAGGGTGCTCGGTGCTCAGTACTCATGGTGCTGGGTGCTCATTCTCAGGGTGCTGGGTGCTCAGTACTCAGGTTGCTCAGTACTCTGGGTGCTCGGTGCTCAGTACTCATGGTGCTGGCTGCTCAGTGCTAAGGGTGCTCGGTGCTCAGTTCTCAGGGTGCTCGGTGCTCAGTGTTTGGGGTGCTGGGTGCTCAGTACTCAGGGTGCTGAGTGCTCAGTGCTCAGGGTGCTCGGTGCTCAGTGCTCTGGGTGCTGGGTGCTCAGTACTCAGTGCTCAGGATGCTGGGTGCTCAGTGCTCAGGGTGCTTGGTGCTCAGTGCTCAGGGAGCTCAGTGCTCAGTACTTAGGGTGCTGGGTGCTCAGTACTCAGGGTGCTGGGTGCTCAGTGCTCGGGGTGCCCTGTGCTCAGTGCTCGGTGTTCTCGGTGCTCAGTACTCAGGGTGCTGGGTGCTCAGTACTCACGGTGCTGGGTGCTCAGTGCTCGGGGTGCTGGGTGCTCAGTGCTCGGGGTGCTGGGTGCTCAGTACTCAGGGTGCTGGGTGCTCAGTGCTCAGGGTGCTGGGTGCTCAGTACTCAGGGTGCTGGGTGCTCAGTGCTCGGGGTGCCCTGTGCTCAGTGCTCGGTGTGCTCGGTGCTCAGTACTCAGGGTGCTCAGCGCTCAGTACTCAAGGTGCTGGGTGATCAGTGCTCGGGGTGCTCGTTGCTCAGTACGTTGGGTGCTCAGTGCTCAGGGTGCTGGCTGCTCAGTGCTCAGGGTGCTGGGTGCTCAGTGCTCAGGGTGCTTGATGCTCAGTACTCAGGGTGCTGGGTGCTCAGTGCTCAGGGTGCTGGGTGGTCAGTGCTCGGGGTGCTGGGTGCTCAGTGCTCAGGGTGCTGGGTGCTCAGTACTCAGGGTGCTCGGTGCTCAGTGCTTGGGGTGCCGGGTGCTCAGTACTCAGGGTGCTGGGTGCTCAGTGTTCAGGGTGCTGCGTGCTCAGTGCTCAGGGTGCTGGGTGCTCAGTACTCAGTGCTCAGGATGCTGGGTGCACAGTGCTCGGGCTGCTGGGTGCTCAGTGCTCAGGGTGCTGTGTGCTCAGTACTCAGGGTGCTGGGTGCTCAGTGCTCAGGGTGCTGGGTGCTCAGTGCTCTGGGTGCTGGGTGCTCAGTGCTCAGGGTGCTGGGTGCTCAGTGCTCAGTGTGCTGGGTGCTCAGTGCTCGGGGTGCTGGGTGCTGAGTGCTCAGGGTGCTGGGTGCTCAGTGCTCGGGGTGCTCGGTGCTCAGTACACAGGGTGCTGGGTTCTCAGTGCTCGGGGTGCTGGGTGCTCAGTACTCAGCGTGCTGGGTGCTCAGTACTCAGGGTGCTCAGTGCTCGGGGAGCTCGGTGCTCAGTACTCAGGGTGCTGGGTGCTCAGTACTCAGTGATCGGGGTCCTGGGTGCTCCGTGCTCGGGGTGCTGGGTGCTCAGTGCTCTGGGTGCTTAGTGCTCAGTACTCAGGGTACTGGGTGCTCAGTACTCAGGGTGCTCAGTGCTCGGGGTGCTGGGTGCTCAGTACTCAGGGTGCTGGGTGCTCAGTACTCAGGGTGCTCAGTGCTCAGGGTGCTGGGTGATCACTGCTCGGGGTGCTCGGTGCTCAGTACTCAGGGTGCTGAGTGCTCAGTACTCAGGGTGCTGGGTGCTCAGTACTCAGGGTGCTGGGTGATCAGTGCTCGGGGTGCTGGGTGCTCAGTGCTCAGGGTGCTCAGTGCTCAGTACTCAGGGTGCTCAGTGCTCAGTACTCAGGGTGCTGTGTGCTCAGTGCTCAGGGTGCTGGGTGCTCAGTACTCAGGGTGCTGGGTGCTCGGTGCTCAGTACGCTGGGTGCTCAGTACTCAGGGTGCTGGGTGCTCAGTACTCACGGTGTTGTGTGCTCAGTGCTCGGGGTGCTGGGTGCTCAGTACTCAGGGTGCTGGGTGCTCAGTGCTCGAGGTGCTCGGTGCTCAGTACGCTGGGTGCTCAGTACTCAGGGTGCTGGGTGCTCAGTACTCAGGGTGCTGGGTGCTTAGTACTCAGGCTGCTGGGTGCTCAGTGCTCAGGGTGCTGGGTGCTCAGTGCTCAGTACTCAGGGTGCTGGGTGCTCAGTGCTCAGGGTGCTGGGTGCTTGGTGCTCGGGGTGCTGGGTGCTTAGTGCTCGGGGTGCTGGGTGCTCAGTACTCAGGGTGCTGGGTGGTCAGTACTCACGATGCTGGGTGCTCAGTACTCGGGGTGCTGGGTGCTCACTACTCAGTGTGCTGGGTGCTCAGTACTCAGGGTGCTCGGTGCTCAGTGCTTGGGGTGCTGGGTGCTCAGTACTCAGGGTGCTGGGTGCTCAGTGCTCAGGGTGCTGCGTTCTCAGTGCTCAGGGTGCTGGGTGATCAGTACTCAGTGCTCAGGATGCTGGGTGCTCAGTGCTCGGGCTGCTGGGTGCTCAGTGCTCAGGGTGCTGGGTGCTCAGTACTCAGGGTGCTGGGTTCTCCGTACTCAGGGTGCTGGGTGCACAGTGCTAGGGGTGCTGGGTGCTCAGTGCTCGGGGTCTGGGTGCTCAGTACTCAGGGTGCTGGGTGCTCAGTGCTCGGGGTGCTGGGTGCTGAGTGCTCAGGGTGCTGGGTGCTCAGTGCTCGGGGTGCTCGGGGTGCTCGGTGCTCAGTACACAGGGTGCTGGGTGCTCAGTGCTCGGGGTGCTGGGTGCTCAGTGCTCAGTACTCAGGGTGCTGGGTGCTCAGTGCTCGGGGTGCTGGGTGCTCAGTACTCAGCGTGCTGGGTGCTCAGTACTCAGGGTGCTGGGTGCTCAGTGCTCAGGGTGCTGGGTGCTCAGTGCTCAGGGTGCTGGGTGCTCAGTGATCCGGGTGCTGGGTGCTCAGTACTCAGGGTGCTCAGTGCTCGGGGAGCTCGGTGCTCAGTACTCAGGGTGCTGGGTGCTCAGTACTCAGTGCTCGGGGTCCTGGGTGCTCCGTGCTCGGGGTGCTGGGTGCTCAGTGCTCTGGGTGCTTAGTGCTCAGTACTCAGGGTGCCTGGTGCTCAGTACTCAGGGTGCTCAGTGCTCGGGGTGCTGGGTGCTCAGTGCTCAGGGTGATAGGTGCTCAGTACTCAGAATGCTGTGTACTCAGTACTCAGGGTGCTGGGTGCTCAGTGCTCGGGGTGCTTGGTGCTCAGTACTCAGGGTGCTGAGTGCTCAGTACTCAGGGTGCTGGGTGCTCAGTACTCAGGGTGCTGGGTGCTCAGTGCTCGGGGTGCTGGGTGCTCAGTGCTCAGGGTGCTCAGTGCTCAGTTCTCAGGGTGCTCAGTGCTCAGTACTCAGGGTGCTGAGTGCTCAGTGCTCAGGGTGCTGGGTGCTCAGTACTCAGGGTGCTGGGTGCTCGGTGCTCAGTACGCTGGGTGCTCAGTACTCAGGGTGCTGGGTGATCAGTACTCAGGGTGCTCGGTGCTCAGTACTCAGTGTGCTGGGTGCTCAGTGCTCGGGGTGCTGGGTGCTCAGTACTCAGGGTGCTGGGTGCTCAGTGCTCGGGGTGCTCGGTGCTCAGTACGCTGGGTGCTCAGTACTCAGGGTGCTGGGTGCTCAGTACTCAGGGTGCTGGGTGCTTAGTACTCAGGGTGCTGTGTGCTTAGTACTCAGGGTGCTGGGTGCTCAGTGCTCAGGGTGCTGGGTGCTCAGTGCTCAGTGCTCAGGGTGCTGGGTGCTCAGTGCTCAGGGTGCTGGGTGCTCAGTACTCAGGGTGCTGTGTGCTCAGTGCTCAGGGTGCTCGGTGCTCAGTACTCATGGTGCTGGGTGCTCATTCTCAGGGTGCTGGGTGTTCAGTACTCAGGTTGCTCAGTACACTGGGTGCTCGGTGCTCAGTACTCATGGTGCTGGCTGCTCAGTACTAAGGGTGCTCGGTGCTCAGTTCTCAGGGTGCTCGGTGCTCAGTGTTTGGGGTGCTGGGTGCTCAGTACTCAGGGTGCTGAGTGCTCAGTGCTCAGGGTGCTCGGTGCTCAGTGCTCTGGGTGCTGGGTGCTCAGTACTCAGTGCTCAGGATGCTGGGTGCTCAGTGCTCAGGGTGCTGGGTGCTCAGTGCTCAGGGAGCTCAGTGCTCAGTACTTAGGGTGCTGGGTGCTCAGTACTCAGGGTGCTGGGTGCTCAGTGCTCGGGGTGCCCGGTGCTCAGTGCTCGGGGTGCTGGGTGCTCAGTGCTCGGGGTGCCCGGTGCTCAGTGCTCGGGGTGCTGGGTGCTCAGTGCTCGGGGTGCTGGGTGCTCAGTGCTCAGGGTGCTGGGTGCTCAGTATTCAGGGTGCTGGGTGCTCAGTGCTTGGTGTGCTGGGTGCTCAGTACTCAGGGTGCTGGGTGCTCAGTACTCAGGGTGCTCGGTGCTCAGTGCTTGGGGTGCTGGGTGCTCAGTACTCAGGGTGCTGGGTGCTCAGTGCTCAGGGTGCTGCGTGCTCAGTGCTCAGGGTGCTGGGTGCTCAGTACTCAGTGCTCAGGATGCTGGGTGCTCAGTGCTCGGGCTGCTGGGTGCTCAGTGCTCAGGGTGCTGGGTGCTCAGTACTCAGGGTGCTGGGTGCTCAGTTCTCAGGGTGCTGGGTGCTCAGTGCTCTGGGTGCTGGGTGCTCAGTGCTCGGGGTTCTCGGTGCTCAGTGCTCAAGGTGCTGGGTGCTCAGTACTCAGGGTGCTCATTGCTCAGGGTGCTGGGTGCTCAGAACTCAGGGTGCTGGGTGCTCAGTGCTCAGGGTGATGGGTGCTCAGTACTCAGGGTGCTCAGTGCTTGGGGTGCAGGGTGCTCAGTACTCAGGGTGCTCTGTGCTTGCTGTGCTGGGTGCTCAGTACTCAGGGTGCTGGGTGCTCAGTACTCAGGGTGCTGGGTGCTCAGTGCTCGGGGTGCTGGGTGCTCAGTGCTCGGGGTGCTGGGTGCTCAGTGCCCGGGGTGCTGGGTGCTCAGTGCTCGGGGTTCTGGGTGCTCAGTGCCCAGGGTGCTGGGTGCTCAGTGCTCGGGGTGCTGGGTGCTCAGTGCTCGGGGTGCTTGGTGCTCAGTGCTCGGGGTGCTGGGTGCTCAGTGCTCAGGGTGCTGGGTGCTCGGTGCTCGGGGTGCTGGGTGCTTAGTGCTCGGGGTGCCCGGTGCTCAGTACTCCGGGTCCTGGGTGCTCAGTGCTCAGGGTACTCGGTGCTCAGTACGTTGGGTGCTCAGTACTCAGGGTGCTGGGTGCTCAGTGCTCAGGGTGCTGGGTGCTCAGTGCTCATGGTGCTGGGTGCTCAGTGCTCAGGGTGGTGGGTGCTCAGTGCTCAGGGTGCTGGGTGCTCAGTGCTCAGGGTGCTGGGTGCTCGGTGCTCTGGGTGCTGGGTGCTTAGTGCTCGGGGTGCCCGGTGCTCAGTACTCGGGGTGCTCAGTGCTCAGTACTCAGGGTGGTGGGTGCTCAGTGCTCAGGGTGCTGGGTGCTCAGTACTCAGGGTGCTGGGTGCTCGGTTCTCAGTACGCTGGGTGCTCAGTACTCAGGGTGCTGGGTGCTCAGTACTCAGGGTGCTCGGTGCTCAGTACTCAGGGTGCTGGGTGCTCAGTGCTCGGGGTGCTGGGTGCTCAGTACTCAGGGTGCTGGGTGCTCAGTGCTCGGGGTGCTCGGTGCTCAGTACGCTCTGTGCTCAGTACTCAGGGTGCTGGGTGCTCAGTACTCAGGGTGCTGGGTGCTTAGTACTCAGGGTGCTGGGTGCTCAGTGCTCGGGGTGCTGGGTGCTCAGTGCTCAGTACTCAGGGTGCTGGGTGCTCAGTGCTCAGGTTGCTGGGTGCTCAGTGCTCAGGGTGCTTCGTGCTCGGTGCTCGGTGCTCGGGGTGCTGGGTGCTTAGTGCTCGGGGTGCTGGGTGCTCAGTACTCAGGGTGCTGGGTGGTCAGTACTCACGGTGCTGGGTGCTCAGTACTCGGGGTGCTGGGTGCTCACTACTCAGGGTGCTGGGTGCTCAGTACTCAGGGTGCTGGGTGCTCAGTGCTCGGGGTGCTCGGTGCTCAGTACTCAGGGTGCTCATTACTCAGGGTGCTCAGTACTCAGGGTGCTGGGTGCTCAGTACTCAGGGTGCTCAGTACTCAGGGTGCTGGGTGCTCAGTGCTCGGGGTGCTGGGTGCTCAGTACTCAGGGTGCTCAGTACTCTGGGTGCTGGGTGCTCAGTGCTCGGGGTGCTGGGTGCTCAGTGCTCAGGGTGATCGGTGCTCAGTACTCAGGATGCTGGGTGCTCAGTACTCAGGGTGCTGGGTGCTCAGTACTCAGGGTGCTGGTTGCTCAGTCCTCAGGGTGCTCAGTGCTCAGGGTGCTGGGTGCTCAGTGCTCAGGGTGCTCGGTGCTCAGTACTCAGGGTGCTGGGTGCTCAGTACTCAGGGTGCTGGGTGCTCAGTACTCAGGGTGCTGGGTGCTCAGTGCTCGTAGTGCTGGGTGCTCCGTGCTCAGGGTGCTCAGTGCTCAGTACTCAGGGTGCTGGGTGCTCATTACTCAGGGTGCTGGGTGCTCAGTGCTCGGGGTGCTGGGTGCTCAGTACTCAGGGTGCTCGGTGGTCAGTGCTCAGGGTGCTCGGTGCTCAGTATTCATGGTGCTGGGTGCTCATTCTCAGGGTGCTGGGTGCTCAGTACTCAGGTTGCTCAGTACTCTGGGTGCTCGGTGCTCAGTACTCATGGTGCTGGCTGCTCAGTGCTAAGGGTGCTCGGTGCTCAGTTCTCAGGGTGCTCGGTGCTCAGTGTTTGGGGTGCTGGGTGCTCAGTACTCAGGGTGCTGAGTGCTCAGTGCTCAGGGTGCTCGGTGCTCAGTGCTCTGGGTGCTGGGTGCTCAGTACTCAGTGCTCAGGATGCTGGGTGCTCAGTGCTCAGGGTGCTTGGTGCTCAGTGCTCAGGGAGCTCAGTGCTCAGTACTTAGGGTGCTGGGTGCTCAGTACTCAGGGTGCTGGGTGCTCAGTGCTCGGGGTGCCCTGTGCTCAGTGCTCGGTGTTCTCGGTGCTCAGTACTCAGGGTGCTGGGTGCTCAGTACTCACGGTGCTGGGTGCTCAGTGCTCGGGGTGCTGGGTGCTCAGTGCTCGGGGTGCTGGGTGCTCAGTACTCAGGGTGCTGGGTGCTCAGTGCTCAGGGTGCTGGGTGCTCAGTACTCAGGGTGCTGGGTGCTCAGTGCTCGGGGTGCCCTGTGCTCAGTGCTCGGTGTGCTCGGTGCTCAGTACTCAGGGTGCTCAGCGCTCAGTACTCAGGGTGCTGGGTGATCAGTGCTCGGGGTGCTCGTTGCTCAGTACGTTGGGTGCTCAGTGCTCAGGGTGCTGGCTGCTCAGTGCTCAGGGTGCTGGGTGCTCAGTGCTCAGGGTGCTTGATGCTCAGTACTCAGGGTGCTGGGTGCTCAGTGCTCAGGGTGCTGGGTGGTCAGTGCTCGGGGTGCTGGGTGCTCAGTGCTCAGGGTGCTGGGTGCTCAGTACTCAGGGTGCTGGGTGCTCAGTACTCGCGGTGCTGGGTGCTCAGTGCTCAGCGTGCTGGGTGCTCAGTACTCAGGGTGCTCGGTGCTCAGTGCTTGGGGTGCCGGTTGCTCAGTACTCAGGGTGCTGGGTGCTCAGTGTTCAGGGTGCTGCGTGCTCAGTGCTCAGGGTGCTGGGTGCTCAGTACTCAGTGCTCAGGATGCTGGGTGCACAGTGCTCGGGCTGCTGGGTGCTCAGTGCTCAGGGTGCTGTGTGCTCAGTACTCAGGGTGCTGGGTGCTCAGTGCTCAGGGTGCTGGGTGCTCAGTGCTCTGGGTGCTGGGTGCTCAGTGCTCAGGGTGCTGGGTGCTCAGTGCTCAGTGTGCTGGGTGCTCAGTGCTCGGGGTGCTGGGTGCTGAGTGCTCAGGGTGCTGGGTGCTCAGTGCTCGGGGTGCTCGGTGCTCAGTACACAGGGTGCTGGGTTCTCAGTGCTCGGGGTGCTGGGTGCTCAGTACTCAGCGTGCTGGGTGCTCAGTACTCAGGGTGCTCAGTGCTCGGGGAGCTCGGTGCTCAGTACTCAGGGTGCTGGGTGCTCAGTACTCAGTGATCGGGGTCCTGGGTGCTCCGTGCTCGGGGTGCTGGGTGCTCAGTGCTCTGGGTGCTTAGTGCTCAGTACTCAGGGTACTGGGTGCTCAGTACTCAGGGTGCTCAGTGCTCGGGGTGCTGGGTGCTCAGTACTCAGGGTGCTGGGTGCTCAGTACTCAGGGTGCTCAGTGCTCAGGGTGCTGGGTGATCACTGCTCGGGGTGCTCGGTGCTCAGTACTCAGGGTGCTGAGTGCTCAGTACTCAGGGTGCTGGGTGCTCAGTACTCAGGGTGCTGGGTGATCAGTGCTCGGGGTGCTGGGTGCTCAGTGCTCAGGGTGCTCAGTGCTCAGTACTCAGGGTGCTCAGTGCTCAGTACTCAGGGTGCTGTGTGCTCAGTGCTCAGGGTGCTGGGTGCTCAGTACTCAGGGTGCTGGGTGCTCGGTGCTCAGTACGCTGGGTGCTCAGTACTCAGGGTGCTGGGTGCTCAGTACTCACGGTGCTGTGTGCTCAGTGCTCGGGGTGCTGGGTGCTCAGTACTCAGGGTGCTGGGTGCTCAGTGCTCGAGGTGCTCGGTGCTCAGTACGCTGGGTGCTCAGTACTCAGGGTGCTGGGTGCTCAGTACTCAGGGTGCTGGGTGCTTAGTGCTCAGGCTGCTGGGTGCTCAGTGCTCAGGGTGCTGGGTGCTCAGTGCTCAGTACTCAGGGTGCTGGGTGCTCAGTGCTCAGGGTGCTGGGTGCTTGGTGCTCGGGGTGCTGGGTGCTTAGTGCTCGGGGTGCTGGGTGCTCAGTACTCAGGGTGCTGGGTGGTCAGTACTCACGATGCTGGGTGCTCAGTACTCGGGGTGCTGGGTGCTCACTACTCAGTGTGCTGGGTGCTCAGTACTCAGGGTGCTCGGTGCTCAGTGCTTGGGGTGCTGGGTGCTCAGTACTCAGGGTGCTGGGTGCTCAGTGCTCAGGGTGCTGCGTTCTCAGTGCTCAGGGTGCTGGGTGATCAGTACTCAGTGCTCAGGATGCTGGGTGCTCAGTGCTCGGGCTGCTGGGTGCTCAGTGCTCAGGGTGCTGGGTGCTCAGTACTCAGGGTGCTGGGTTCTCCGTACTCAGGGTGCTGGGTGCACAGTGCTAGGGGTGCTGGGTGCTCAGTGCTCGGGGTCTGGGTGCTCAGTACTCAGGGTGCTGGGTGCTCAGTGCTCGGGGTGCTGGGTGCTGAGTGCTCAGGGTGCTTTGTGCTCAGTGCTCGGGGTGCTCGGGGTGCTCGGTGCTCAGTACACAGGGTGCTGGGTGCTCAGTGCTCGGGGTGCTGGGTGCTCAGTGCTCAGTACTCAGGGTGCTGGGTGCTCAGTGCTCGGGGTGCTGGGTGCTCAGTACTCAGCGTGCTGGGTGCTCAGTACTCAGGGTGCTGGGTGCTCAGTGCTCAGGGTGCTGGGTGCTCAGTGCTCAGGGTGCTGGGTGCTCAGTGATCGGGGTGCTGGGTGCTCAGTACTCAGGGTGCTCAGTGCTCGGGGAGCTCGGTGCTCAGTACTCAGGGTGCTGGGTGCTCAGTGCTCTGGGTGCTTAGTGCTCAGTACTCAGGGTGCCTGGTGCTCAGTACTCAGGGTGCTCAGTGCTCGGGGTGCTGGGTGCTCAGTGCTCAGGGTGATAGGTGCTCAGTACTCAGAATGCTGTGTACTCAGTACTCAGGGTGCTGGGTGCTCAGTGCTCGGGGTGCTTGGTGCTCAGTACTCAGGGTGCTGAGTGCTCAGTACTCAGGGTGCTGGGTGCTCAGTACTCAGGGTGCTGGGTGCTCTGTGCTCGGGGTGCTGGGTGCGCAGTGCTCAGGGTGCTCAGTGCTCAGTTCTCAGGGTGCTCAGTGCTCAGTACTCAGGGTGCTGAGTGCTCAGTGCTCAGGGTGCTGGGTGCTCAGTACTCAGGGTGCTGGGTGCTCGGTGCTCAGTACGCTGGGTGCTCAGTACTCAGGGTGCTGGGTGATCAGTACTCAGGGTGCTCGGTGCTCAGTACTCAGTGTGCTGGGTGCTCAGTGCTCGGGGTGCTGGGTGCTCAGTACTCAGGGTGCTGGGTGCTCAGTGCTCGGGGTGCTCGGTGCTCAGTACGCTGGGTGCTCAGTACTCAGGGTGCTGGGTGCTCAGTACTCAGGGTGCTGGGTGCTTAGTACTCAGGGTGCTGTGTGCTTAGTACTCAGGGTGCTGGGTGCTCAGTGCTCAGGGTGCTGGGTGCTCAGTGCTCAGTGCTCAGGGTGCTGGGTGCTCAGTGCTCAGGTTGCTGGGTGCTCGGCGCTCGGGGTGCTGGGTGCTTAGTGCTCGGGGTGCTGGGTGCTCAGTACTCAGGGTGCTGGGTGGTCAGTACTCACGGTGCTGGGTGCTCAGTACTCGGGGTGCTGGGTTCTCACTACTCAGGGTGCTGGGTGCTCAGTACTCAGGGTGCTGGGTGCTCAGTGCTCGGGGTGCTCGGTGCTCAGTACTCAGGGTGTTGGGTGCTCAGTGCTCAGGGTGCTGGGTGCTCAGTACTCAGTGTGCTGGGTGCTCAGTGCTCAGGGTGCTGGGTGCTCAGTACTCAGGGTGCTCAGTACTCAGGGTGCTGGGTGCTCAGTACTCAGGGTGCTCAGGACTCAGGGTGCTGGGTGCTCAGTGCTCGGGGTGCTGGGTGCTCAGTGTTCAGGGTGATCGGTGCTCAGTACTCAGGATGCTGGGTGCTCAGTACTCAGGGTGCTGGATGCTCAGTACTCAGGGTGCTGGATGCTCAGTCCTCAGCGTGCTCAGTGCTCAGAGTGCTGGGTGCTCAGTGCTCGGGGTGCTGGGTGCTCAGTGCTCAGTGCTCAGGGTGCTCAGTGCTCAGGGTGCTGGGTGCTCAGGGTGCTGGGTGCTCAGTGCTCGGGGTGCTGGGTGCTCAGTGCTCAGGGTGCTGGGTGCTCAGTGCTCAGTGCTCAGGGTGCTGGGTGCTCAGTGCTCAGTGCTCAGGGTGCTGGGTGTTCAGTACTCAGGGTGCTGGGTGCTCAGTACTCAGGGTGCTGGGTGCTCAGTGCTCAGGGTGCTGGGTGCTCAGTGCTCACGATGCTGGGTGCTCAGTACTCAGGGTGCTGGGTGCTCAGTTCTCAGGGTGCTGGGTGCACAGTGTTCGGGGTGCTCGGTGCTCAGTGCTCGGGGTGCTGGGTGCTCAGTACTCAGGGTGCTGGGTGCTCAGTACTCAGGGTGCTGGTTGCTCAGTCCTCAGCGTGCTCAGTGCTCAGGGTGCTGGGTGCTCAGTGCTCGGGGTGCTCGGTGCTCAGTACTCAGGGTGCTGAGTTCTCAGTACTCAGGGTGCTGGGTGCTCAGTGCTCAGGGTGCTGGGTGCTCAGTGCTCAGGTTGCTCAGTGCTCAGTACTCAGTGTGCTGGGTGCTCATTACTAAGGGTGCTTGGTGCTCAGTGCTCGGGGTGCAGGGTGCTCAGTACTCAGGGTGCTGGGTGCTCGGTGCTCAGGGTGCTGGGTGCTCAGTGCTCGGGGTGCTGGGTGCTCAGTACTCAGGGTGCTGGGTGCTCAGTACTCAGGGTGCTGGGTGCTCAGTGCTCGGGGGGCTGGGTGCTCAGTGCTCAGGGTGCTGGGTGCTCATTACTTAGGTGCTGGGTGCTCAGTGCTCGGGGTGCTCGGTGCTCAGTACTCAAGGTGCTGGGTGCTCAGTGCTCACGGTGCTGGGTGCTCAGTCCTCGGGGTGCTCCGTGCTCAGTGCTCAGGGTGCTGGGTGCTCATTGCTCAGGGTGCTCGTTGCTCAGTACTCATGGTGCTGGGTGCTCATTCTCGGGGTGCTGTGTGCTCAGTACTCAGGTTGCTCAGTACTCTGGGTGCTCGGTGCTCAGTACTCATGGTGCTGGGTGCTCAGTACTCAGGGTGCTCGGTGCTCAGTACTCAGGGTGCTGGGTGCTCAGTGTTCAGGGTGCTTGGTGCTCAGTGCTCAGCATGCTGGGTGCTCAGTACTCAGTGCTCAGGATGCTGGGTGCTCAGTGCTCAGGGTGCTCAGTGCTCGGGGTGCAGGGTGCTCAGTACTCAGGGTGCTGGGTGCTCAGTACTCAGGGTGCTCAGTACTCAGGGTGCTGGGTGCTCAGTGCTCGGGGTGCTGGGTGCTCAGTACTCAGGGTGCTGGGTGCTCAGTGCTCAGAGTGCTGGGTGCTCAGTGCTCGGGGTGCTGGGTGCTCATTCTCGGGGTGCTGGGTGCTCAGTACTCAGGGTGGTGGGTGCTCAGTGCTCGGGGTGCTCGGTGCTCAGTACACAGGGTGCTGGGTGCTCAGTGCTCAGGGTGCTGGGTGCTCAGTGCTCGGGGTGCTGGGTGCTCAGTACTCAGGGTGCTGGGTGCTCAGTGCTCAGTACTCAGCGTGCTCTGTGCTCAGTGCTCAGAGTGTTGGATGCTCAGTACTCAGGGTGCTGGGTGCTCAGTGCTCAGGGTGCTCAGTGCTCAGGGTGCTGGGTGCTCAGGGTGCTGGGTGCTCAATGCTCGGGGTGCTGGGTGCTCAGTGCTCAGGGTGCTGGGTGCTCAGTGCTCAGTGCTCTGGGTGCTGGGTGCTCAGTGCTCAGTGCTCAGGGTGCTGGGTGTTCAGTACTCAGGGTGCTGGGTTCTCAGTACTCAGGGTGCTGGGTGCTCAGTGCTCAGGGTGCTGGGTGCTCAGTGCTCACGATGCTGGGTGCTCAGTACTCAGGGTGCTGGGTGCTCAGTTCTCAGGGTGCTGGGTGCACAGTGTTCGGGGTGCTCGGTGCTCAGTGCTCAGGGTGCTGGGTGCTCAGTACTCAGGGTGCTGGGTGCTCAGTGCTCGGGGTGCTGGGTGCTCAGTGCTCGGGGTGCTGCGTGCTCAGTACTCAGGGTGCTCGGTGCTCAGTGCTCGGGGTGCTGGGTGCTCAGTGCTCGGGGTGCTGGGTGCTCAGTACTCGGGGTGCTGGGTGCTCAGTGCTCAGGGTGCTGGTTCTCAGTGCTCGGGGGTACTGGGTACTCAGTGCTCAGTACACAGGGTGCTGAGTGCTCAGTGCTCGGGGTGCTGGGGGCTCAGTGCTCAGTACTCAGGGTGCTGGGTGCTCAGTGCTCGGGGTGCTGGGTGCTCAGAGCTCGGGGTGCTCGGTGCTCAGTACTCAGGCTTCTCAGTGCTCAGTGCTCAGGGTGCTGGGTGCTCAGTGCCCAGGGTGCTGGGTGCTCAGTGCTCAGGGTGCTGCGTTCTCAGTGCTCAGGGTGCTGGGTGCTCAGTACTCAGTGCTCAGGATGCTGGGTGCTCAGTGCTCAGGGTGCTGGGTGCTCAGTACTCAGGGTGCTGGGTTCTCCGTACTCAGGGTGCTGGGTGCACAGTGCTAGGGGTGCTGGGTGCTCAGTGCTCGGGGTCTGGGTGCTCAGTACTCAGGGTGCTGGGTGCTCAGTGCTCGGGGTGCTGGGTGCTGAGTGCTCAGGGTGCTGGGTGCTCAGTGCTCGGGGTGCTCGGTGCTCAGTACACAGGGTGCTGGGTGCTCAGTGCTCGGGGTGCTGGGTGCTCAGTGCTCAGTACTCAGGGTGCTGGGTGCTCAGTGCTCGGGGTGCTGGGTGCTCAGTACTCAGCGTGCTGGGTGCTCAGTACTCAGGGTGCTGGGTGCTCAGTGCTCAGGGTGCTGGGTGCCCAGTGCTCAGGGTGCTGGGTGCTCAGTGATCGGGGTGCTGGGTGCTCAGTACTCAGGGTGCTCAGTGCTCGGGGAGCTCGGTGCTCAGTACTCAGGGTGCTGGGTGCTCAGTACTCAGTGCTCGGGGTCCTGGGTGCTCCGTGCTCGGGGTGCTGGGTGCTCAGTGCTCTGGGTGCTTAGTGCTCAGTACTCAGGGTGCTGGGTGCTCAGTACTCAGGGTGCTCAGTGCTCGGGGTGCTGGGTGCTCAGTGCTCAGGTTGATAGGTGCTCAGTACTCAGGATGCTGTGTACTCAGTACTCAGGGTGCTGGGTGCTCAGTGCTCGGGATCCTGGGTGCTCAGTGCTCAGGGTGCTCAGTGCTCAGTTCTCAGGGTGCTCAGTGCTCAGTACTCAGGGTGCTGAGTGCTCAGTGCTCAGGGTGCTGGGTGCTCAGTACTCAGGGTGCTGGGTGCTCGGTGCTCAGTACGCTGGGTGCTCAGTACTCAGGGTGCTGGGTGCTCAGTACTCAGGGTGCTCGGTGCTCAGTACTCAGGGTGCTGGGTGCTCAGTGCTCGGGGTGCTGGGTGCTCAGTGCTCAGGGTGCTGGGTGCTCAGTGCTCGGGGTGCTCGGTGCTCAGTACGCTGGGTGCTCAGTACTCAGGGTGCTGGGTGCTCAGTACTCAGGGTGCTGGGTGCTTAGTACTCAGGGTGCTGGGTGCTCAGTGCTCAGGTTGCTGGGTGCTCAGTGCTCAGTGTTCAGGGTGCTGGGTGCTCAGTGCTCAGGGTGCTGGGTGCTCGGCGCTCGGGGTGCTGGGTGCTTAGTGCTCGGGGTGCTGGGTGCTCAGTACTCAGGGTGCTGGGTGGTCAGTACTCACGGTGCTGGGTGCTCAGTACTCGGGGTGCTGGGTGCTCACTACTCAGGGTGCTGGGTGCTCAGTACTCAGGGTGCTGGGTGCTCAGTGCTCGGGGTGCTCGGTGCTCAGTACTCAGGGTGCTGGGTGCTCAGTGCTCAGGGTGCTGGGTGCTCAGTACTCAGTGTGCTGGGTGCTCAGTGCTCAGGGTGCTGGGTGCTCAGTACTCAGGGTGCTCAGTACTCAGGGTGCTGGGTGCTCAGTACTCAGGGTGCTCAGGACTCAGGGTGCTGGGTGCTCAGTGCTCGGGGTGCTGGGTGCTCAGTACTCAGGGTGCTCAGTACTCAGGGTGCTGGGTGCTCAGTGCTCGGGGTGCTGGGTGCTCAGTGCTCAGGGTGATCGGTGCTCAGTACTCAGGATGCTGGGTGCTCAGTACTCAGGGTACTGGGTGCTCAGTGCTCAGGGTGCTGGGTGCTCAGTGCTCGGGGTGCTGGGTGCTCAGTACTCGGGGTGCTGGGTGCTCAGTGCTCAGGGTGCTGGTTCTCAGTGCTCGGGGGTACTGGGTACTCAGTGCTCAGTACACAGGGTGCTGAGTGCTCAGTGCTCGGGGTGCTGGGTGCTCAGTGCTCAGTACTCAGGGTGCTGGGTGCTCAGTGCTCGGGGTGCTGGGTGCTCAGAGCTCGGGGTGCTCGGTGCTCAGTGATCGGGGTGCTGGGTGCTCAGTACTCAGGGTGCTGGGTGCTCAGTGCCCAGGGTGCTGGGTTCTCAGTGCTCAGGGTGCTGCGTTCTCAGTGCTCAGGGTGCTGGGTGCTCAGTACTCAGTGCTCAGGATGCTGGGTGCTCAGTGCTCAGGGTGCTGGGTGCTCAGTACTCAGGGTGCTGGGTTCTCCGTACTCAGGGTGCTGGGTGCACAGTGCTAGGGGTGCTGGGTGCTCAGTGCTCGGGGTCTGGGTGCTCAGTACTCAGGGTGCTGGGTGCTCAGTGCTCGGGGTGCTGGGTGCTGAGTGCTCAGGGTGCTGGGTGCTCAGTGCTCGGGGTGCTCGGTGCTCAGTACACAGGGTGCTGGGTGCTCAGTGCTCGGGGTGCTGGGTGCTCAGTGCTCAGTACTCAGGGTGCTGGGTGCTCAGTGCTCGGGGTGCTGGGTGCTCAGTACTCAGCGTGCTGGATGCTCAGTACTCAGGGTGCTGGGTGCTCAGTGCTCAGGGTGCTGGGTGCCCAGTGCTCAGGGTGCTGGGTGCTCAGTGATCGGGGTGCTGGGTGCTCAGTACTCAGGGTGCTCAGTGCTCGGGGAGCTCGGTGCTCAGTACTCAGGGTGCTGGGTGCTCAGTACTCAGTGCTCGGGGTCCTGGGTGCTCCGTGCTCGGGGTGCTGGGTGCTCAGTGCTCTGGGTGCTTAGTGCTCAGTACTCAGTGTGCTGGGTGCTCAGTACTCAGGGTGCTCAGTGCTCGGGGTGCTGGGTGCTCAGTGCTCAGGGTGATAGGTGCTCAGTACTCAGGATGCTGTGTACTCAGTACTCAGGGTGCTGGGTGCTCAGTGCTCGGGGTGCTCGGTGCTCAGTACTCAGGGTGCTGAGTGCTCAGTACTCAGGGTGCTGGGTGCTCAGTACTCAGGGTGCTGGGTGCTCAGTGCTCGGGGTGCTGGGTGCTCAGTGCTCAGGGTGCTCAGTGCTCAGTTCTCAGGGTGCTCAGTGCTCAGTACTCAGGGTGCTGAGTGCTCAGTGCTCAGGGTGCTGGGTGCTCAGTACTCAGGGTGCTGGGTGCTCGGTGCTCAGTACGCTGGGTGCTCAGTACTCAGGGTTCTGGGTGCTCAGTACTCAGGGTGCTCGGTGCTCAGTACTCAGGGTGCTGGGTGCTCAGTGCTCGGGGTGCTGGGTGCTCAGTACTCAGGGTGCTGGGTGCTCAGTGCTCGGGGTGCTCGGTGCTCAGTACTCAAGGTGCTGGGTGCTCAGTGCTCACGGTACTGGGTGCTCAGTCCTCGGGGTGCTCCGTGCTCAGTGCTCAGGGTGCTGGGTGCTCAGTGATCAGGCTGCTCGGTGCTCAGTACTCATGGTGCTGGGTGCTCATTCTCGGGGTGCTGGGTGCTCAGTACTCAGGTTGCTCAGTACTCTGGGTGCTCGGTGCTCAGTACTCATGGTGCTGGGTGCTCAGTACTCAGGGTGCTCGGTGCTCAGTTCTCAGGGTGCTCGGTGCTCAGTGTTTGGGGTGCTGGGTGCTCAGTACTCAGGGTGCTGGGTGCTCAGTGTTCAGGGTGCTGGGTGCTCAGTGCTCAGCGTGCTGGGTGCTCAGTACTCAGTGCTCAGGATGCTGGGTGCTCAGTGCTCAGGGTGCTCAGTGCTCGGGGTGCAGGGTGCTCAGTACTCAGGGTGCTGGGTGCTCAGTACTCAGGGTGCTCAGTACTCAGGGTGCTGGGTGCTCAGTGCTCAGGGTGCTGGGTGCTCAGTACTCAGGGTGCTGGGTGCTCAGTGCTCAGGGTGCTTGGTGCTCAGTTCTCGGGGTGCTGGGTGCTCATTCTCGGGGTGCTGGGTGCTCAGTACTCAGGGTGCTGGGTGCTCAGTGCTCGGGGTGCTCGGTGCTCAGTACACAGGGTGCTGGGTGCTCAGTGCACGGGGTGCTGGGTGCTCCGTACTCAGGGTGCTGGGTGCTCAGTTCTCAGTACTCAGCGTGCTCTGTGCTCAGTGCTCAGAGTGTTTGATGCTCAGTACTCAGGGTGCTGGGTGCTCAGTGCTCAGTGCTCAGGGTGCTCAGTGCTCAGGGTGCTGGGTGCTCAGCGTGCTGGGTGCTCAGTGCTCGGGGTGCTGGGTGCTCAGTGCTCAGGGTGCTGGGTGCTCAGTGCTCAGTGCTCAGGGTGCTGGGTGCTCAGTGCTCAGTGCTCAGGGTGCTGGGTGTTCAGTACTCAGGGTGCTGGGTGCTCAGTACTCAGGGTGCTGGGTGCTCAGTGCTCAGGGTGCTGGGTGCTCAGTGCTCACGATGCTGGGTGCTCAGTACTCAGGGTGCTGGGTGCTCAGTTCTCAGGGTGCTGGGTGCACAGTGTTCGGGGTGCTCGGTGCTCAGTGCTCGGGGTGCTGGGTGCTCAGTACTCAGGGTGCTGGGTGCTCAGTACTCAGGGTGCTGGTTGCTCAGTCCTCAGCGTGCTCAGTGCTCAGGGTGCTGGGTGCTCAGTGCTCGGGGTGCATGGTGCTCAGTACTCAGGGTGCTGAGTGCTCAGTACTCAGGGTGCTGGGTGCTCAGCGCTCAGGGTGCTGGGTGCTCAGTGCTCAGGGTGCACAGTGCTCAGTACTCAGGGTGCTGGGTGCTCATTACTCAGGGTGCTTGGTGCTCAGTGCTCGGGGTGCAGGGTGCTCAGTACTCAGGGTGCTGGGTGCTCAGTGCTCAGGGTGCTGGGTGCTCAGTGCTCGGGGTGCTGGGTGCTCAGTACTCAGGGTGCTGGGTGCTCAGTACTCAGGGTGCTGGGTGCTCAGTGCTCGGGGGGCTGGGTGCTCAGTGCTCAGGGTGCTGGGTGCTCATTACTTAGGGTGCTGGGTGCTCAGTGCTCGGGGTGCTCGGTGCTCAGTACTCAAGGTGCTGGGTGCTCAGTGCTCACGGTGCTGGGTGCTCAGTCCTCGGGGTGCTCCGTGCTCAGTGCTCAGGGTGCTGGGTGCTCAGTGCTCAGGGTGCTCGGTGCTCAGTACTCATGGTGCTGGGTGCTCATTCTCGGGGTGCTGGGTGCTCAGTACTCAGGTTGCTCAGTACTCTGGGTGCTCGGTGCTCAGTACTCATGGTGCTGGGTGCTCAGTACTCAGGGTGCTCGGTGCTCAGTTCTCAGGGTGCTCGGTGCTCAGTGTTTGGGGTGCTGGGTGCTCAGTACTCAGGGTGCTGGGTGCTCAGTGTTCAGGGTGCTTGGTGCTCAGTGCTCAGCGTGCTGGGTGCTCAGTACTCAGTGCTCAGGATGCTGGGTGCTCAGTGCTCAGGGTGCTCAGTGCTCGGGGTGCAGGGTGCTCAGTACTCAGGGTGCTGGGTGCTCAGTACTCAGGGTGCTCAGTACTCAGGGTGCTGGGTGCTCAGTGCTCGGGGTGCTGGATGCTCTGTACTCAGGGTGCTGGGTGCTCAGTGCTCAGGGTGCTGGGTGCTCAGTGCTCGGGGTGCTGGGTGCTCATTCTCGGGGTGCTGGGTGCTCAGTACTCAGGGTGGTGGGTGCTCAGTGCTCGGGGTGCTCGGTGCTCAGTACACAGGGTGCTGGGTGCTCAGTGCTCGGGGTGCTGGGTGCTCAGTACTCACGGTGCTGGGTGCTCAGTGCTCAGTACTCAGTGTGCTCTGTGCTCAGTGCTCAGAGTGTTGGATGCTCAGTACTCAGGGTGCTGGGTGCTCAGTGCTCAGGGTGCTGGGTGCTCAGTGCTCAGTGCTCAGGGTGCTGGGTGCTCAGTGCTCAGTGCTCAGGGTGCTGGGTGTTCAGTACTCAGGGTGCTGGGTTCTCAGTACTCAGGGTGCTGGGTGCTCAGTGCTCAGGGTGCTGGGTGCTCAGTGCTCACGATGCTGGGTGCTCAGTACTCAGGGTGCTGGGTGTTCAGTTCTCAGGGTGCTGGGTGCACAGTGTTCGCGGTGCTCGGTGCTCAGTGCTCAGGGTGCTGGGTGCTCAGTACTCAGGGTGCTGGGTGCTCAGTGCTCGGGGTGCTGGGTGCTCTGTGCTCGGGGTGCTGGGTGCTCAGTACTCAGGGTGCTCGGTGCTCAGTGATCGGGGTGCTGGGTGCTCAGTGCTCGGGGTGCTGGGTGCTCAGTACTCGGGGTTCTGGGTGCTCAGTGCTCAGGGTGCTGGTTCTCAGTGCTCGGGGGTACTGGGTACTCAGTGCTCAGTACACAGGGTGCTGAGTGCTCAGTGCTCGGGGTGCTGGGTGCTCAGTGCTCAGTACTCAGGGTGCTGGGTGCTCAGTGCTCGGGGTGCTGGGTGCTCAGTGCTCGGGGTGCTCGGTGCTCAGTACTCAGGGTTCTCAGTGCTCAGTGCTCGGGGTGCTCGGTGCTCAGTACTCAAGGTGCTGGGTGCTCAGTGCTCACGGTACTGGGTGCTCAGTCCTCGGGGTGCTGGGTGCTCAGTACTCAGGGTGCTCAGTGCTCAGTACTCGGGGTACTGGGTGCTCAGTACTCAGGGTGCTCAGTGCTCAGTACTCGGGGTTCTGGGTGCTCAGTGCTCAGGGTGCTCAGTGCTCAGTGCTCGGGGTGCTGGATGCTCAGTGCTCGGTGTGCTGTGTGCTCAGTGCTCAGAGTGCTGGGTGCTCAGTACTCAGGTTGCTGGGTGCTCAGTGCTCAGGGTGCGGGGTGCTCAGTACTCAGGGTGCTGGGTGCTCAGTACTCAGGGTGCTGGGTGCTCAGTGCTCGGGGTGCTCGGTGCTCAGTACACAGGGTGCTGGGTGCTCAGTGCTCAGGGTGCTGGGTGCTCAGTACTCAGGGTGCTGGGTGCTCAGTGCTCAGTACTCAGCGTGCTCTGTGCTCAGTGCTCAGAGTGTTTGATGCTCAGTACTCAGGGTGCTGGGTGCTCAGTGCTCAGTGCTCAGGGTGCTCAGTGCTCAGGGTGCTGGGTGCTTAGGGTGCTGGGTGCTGGGTGCTCAGTACTCAGGGTGCTGGGTGCTCAGTGCTCAGGGTGCTCAGTGCTCAGGGTGCTGGGTGCTTAGGGTGCTGGGTGCTGGGTGCTCAGTACTCAGGGTGCTGTGTGCTCAGTACTCAGGGTGCTGGGTGCTCAGTGCTCGGGGTGCTCGGTGCTCAGTACACAGGGTGCTGGGTGCTCAGTGCTCAGGGTGCTGGGTGCTCAGTACTCAGGGTGCTGGGTGCTCAGTGCTCAGTGCTCAGGGTGCTCAGTGCTCAGGGTGCTGGGTGCTTAGGGTGCTGGGTGCTCAGTACTCAGGGTGCTGGGTGCTCAGTACTCAGGGTGCTCAGTGCTCAGGGTGCTGGGTGATCACTGCTCGGGGTGCTCGGTGCTCAGTACTCAGGGTGCTGAGTGCTCAGTACTCAGGGTGCTGGGTGCTCAGTACTCAGGGTGCTGGGTGATCAGTGCTCGGGGTGCTGGGTGCTCAGTGCTCAGGGTGCTCAGTGCTCAGTACTCAGGGTGCTCAGTGCTCAGTACTCAGGGTGCTGGGTGCTCAGTGCTCAGGGTGCTGGGTGCTCAGTACTCAGGGTGCTGGGTGCTCGGTGCTCAGTACGCTGGGTGCTCAGTACTCAGGGTGCTGGGTGCTCAGTACTCAGGGTGCTGTGTGCTCAGTGCTCGGGGTGCTGGGTGCTCAGTACTCAGGGTGCTGGGTGCTCAGTGCTCGGGGTGCTCGGTGCTCAGTACGCTGGGTGCTCAGTACTCAGGGTGCTGGGTGCTCAGTACTCAGGGTGCTGGGTGCTTAGTACTCAGGCTGCTGGGTGCTCAGTGCTCAGGGTGCTGGGTGCTCAGTGCTCAGTACTCAGGGTGCTGGGTGCTCAGTGCTCAGGGTGCTGGGTGCTTGGTGCTCGGGGTGCTGGGTGCTTAGTGCTCGGTGTGCTGGGTGCTCAGTACTCAGGGTGCTGGGTGGTCAGTACTCACGATGCTGGGTGCTCAGTACTCGGGGTGCTGGGTGCTCACTACTCAGTGTGCTGGGTGCTCAGTACTCAGGGTGCTCGGTGCTCAGTGCTTGGGGTGCTGGGTGCTCAGTACTCAGGGTGCTGGGTGCTCAGTGCTCAGGGTGCTGCGTGCTCAGTGCTCAGGGTGCTGGGTGCTCAGTACTCAGTGCTCAGGATGCTGGGTGCTCAGTGCTCGGGCTGCTGGGTGCTCAGTGCTCAGGGTGCTGGGTGCTCAGTACTCAGGGTGCTGGGTTCTCCGTACTCAGGGTGCTGGGTGCACAGTGCTAGGGGTGCTGGGTGCTCAGTGCTCGGGGTCTGGGTGCTCAGTACTCAGGGTGCTGGGTGCTCAGTGCTCGGGGTGCTGGGTGCTGAGTGCTCAGGGTGCTGGGTGCTCAGTGCTCGGGGTGCTCGGTGCTCAGTACACAGGGTGCTGGGTGCTCAGTGCTCGGGGTGCTGGGTGCTCAGTGCTCAGTACTCAGGTTGCTGGGTGCTCAGTGCTCGGGGTGGTGGGTGCTCAGTACTCATCGTGCTGGGTGCTCAGTACTCAGGGTGCTGGGTGCTCAGTGCTCAGGGTGCTGGGTGCTCAGTGCTCAGGGTGCTGGGTGCTCAGTGATCGGGGTGCTGGGTGCTCAGTACTCAGGGTGCTCAGTGCTCGGGGAGCTCGGTGCTCAGTACTCAGGGTGCTGGGTGCTCAGTACTCAGGGCTCGGGGTCCTGGGTGCTCCGTGCTCGGGGTGCTGGGTGCTCAGTGCTCTGGGTGCTTAGTGCTCAGTACTCAGGGTGCTGGGTGCTCAGTACTCAGGGTGCTGGGTGCTCAGTGCTCGGGGTGCTGGGTGCTCAGTGCTCAGGGTGATAGGTGCTCAGTACTCAGGATGCTGTGTACTCAGTACTCAGGGTGCTGGGTGCTCAGTGCTCGGGGTGCTCGGTGCTCAGTACTCAGGGTGCTGAGTGCTCAGTACTCAGGGTGCTGGGTGCTCAGTACTCAGGGTGCTGGGTGCTCAGTGCTCGGGGTGCTGGGTGCTCAGTGCTCAGGGTGCTCAGTGCTCAGTTCTCAGGGTGCTCAGTGCTCAGTACTCAGGGTACTGAGTGCTCAGTGCTCAGGGTGCTGGGTGCTCAGTACTCAGGGTGCTGGGTGCTCGGTGCTCAGTACGCTGGGTGCTCAGTACTCAGGGTGCTGGGTGCTCAGTACTCAGGGTGCTCGGTGCTCAGTACTCAGCGTGCTGGGTGCTCAGTGCTCGGGGTGCTGGGTGCTCAGTACTCAGGGTGCTGGGTGCTCAGTGCTCGGGGTGCTCGGTGCTCAGTACGCTGGGTGCTCAGTACTCAGGGTGCTGGGTGCTTAGTACTCAGGGTGCTGGGTGCTCAGTGCTCAGGGTGCTGGGTGCTCAGTGCTCAGTGCTCAGGGTGCTTGGTGCTCAGTGCTCAGGGTGCTGGGTGCTCAGTACTCAGGGTGCTGGGTGGTCAGTACTCACGGTGCTGGGTGCTCAGTACTCGGGGTGCTGGGTGCTCACTACTCAGGGTGCTGGGTGCTCACTACTCAGGGTGCTGGGTGCTCAGTACTCAGGGTGCTGGGTGCTCAATGCTCGGGGTGCTCGGTGCTCAGTACTCAGGGTGCTGGGTGCTCAGTGCTCAGGGTGCTGGGTGCTCAGTACACAGTGTGCTGGGTGCTCAGTGCTCAGGGTGCTGGGTGCTCAGTACTCAGGGTGCTCAGTACTCAGGGTGCTGGGTGCTCAGTACTCAGGGTGCTCAGGACTCAGGGTGCTGGGTGCTCAGTGCTCGGGGTGCTGGCTGCTCAGTACTCAGGGTGCTCAGTACTCAGGGTGCTGGGTGCTCAGTGCTCGGGGTGCTGGGTGCTCAGTGCTCAGGGTGATCGGTGCTCAGTACTCAGGGTGCTGGGTGCTCAGTGCTCAGGGTGCTCAGTGCTCAGTACTCAGGGTGCTGGGTGCTCATTACTCAGGGTGCTTGGTGCTCAGTGCTCGGGGTGCTGGGTGCTCAGTACTCAGGGTACTGGGTGCTCAGTGCTCAGGGTGCTGGGTGCTCAGTGCTCGGGGTGCTGGGTGCTCAGTATTCAGGGTGCTGGGTGCTCAGTACTCAGGGTGCTGGGTGCTCAGTGCTCGGGGGGCTGGGTGCTCAGTGCTCAGGGTGCTGGGTGCTCATTACTTAGGGTGCTGGGTGCTCAGTGCTCGGGGTGCTCGGTGCTCAGTACTCAAGGTGCTGGGTGCTCAGTGCTCACGGTGCTGGGTGCTCAGTCCTCGGGGTGCTCCGTGCTCAGTGCTCAGGGTGCTGTGTGCTCAGTGATCAGGGTGCTCGGTGCTCAGTACTCATGGTGCTGGGTGCTCATTCTCGGGGTGCTGGGTGCTCAGTACTCAGGTTGCTCAGTACTCTGGGTGCTCGATGCTCAGTACTCATGGTGCTGGGTGCTCAGTACTCAGGGTGCTCGGTGCTCAGTTCTCAGGGTGCTCGGTGCTCAGTGTTTGGGGTGCTGGGTGCTCAGTACTCAGGGTGCTCGGTGCTCAGTGTTCAGGGTGCTGGGTGCTCAGTGCTCAGCGTGCTGGGTGCTCAGTACTCAGTGCTCAGGATGCTGGGTGCTCAGTGCTCAGGGTGCTCAGTGCTCGGGGTGCAGGGTGCTCAGTACTCAGGGTGCTGGGTGCTCAGTACTCAGGGTGCTCAGTGCTCGGGGTGCTGGGTGCTCAGTGCTCAGGGTGATAGGTGCTCAGTACTCAGGATGCTGTGTACTCAGTACTCAGGGTGCTGGGTGCTCAGTGCTCGGGGTGCTCGGTGCTCAGTACTCAGGGTGCTGAGTGCTCAGTACTCAGGGTGCTGGGTGCTCAGTACTCAGGGTGCTGGGTGCTCAGTGCTCGGGGTGCTGGGTGCTCAGTGCTCAGGGTGCTCAGTGCTCAGTTCTCAGGGTGCTCAGTGCTCAGTACTCAGGGTGCTGAGTGCTCAGTGCTCAGGGTGCTGGGTGCTCAGTACTCAGGGTGCTGGGTGCTCGGTGCTCAGTACGCTGGGTGCTCAGTACTCAGGGTGCTGGGTGCTCAGTACTCAGGGTGCTCGGTGCTCAGTACTCAGCGTGCTGGGTGCTCAGTGCTCAGGGTGCTGGGTGCTCAGTACTCAGGGTGCTGGGTGCTCAGTGCTCGGGGTGCTCGGTGCTCAGTACGCTGGGTGCTCAGTACTCAGGGTGCTGGGTGCTTAGTACTCAGGGTGCTGGGTGCTCAGTGCTCAGGGTGTTGTGTGCTCAGTGCTCAGTGCTCAGGGTGCTGGGTGCTCAGTGCTCAGGTTGCTGGGTGCTCAGTACTCAGGGTGCTGGGTGGTCAGTACTCACGGTGCTGGTTGCTCAGTACTCGGGGTGCTGGGTGCTCACTACTCAGGGTGCTGGGTGCTCAGTACTCAGGGTGCTGGGTGCTCAGTGCTCGGGGTGCTCGTTGCTCAGTACTCAGGGTGCTGGGTGCTCAGTGCTCAGTGTGCTGGGTGCTCAGTTCTCAGGGTGCTGGGTGCTCAGTACTCAGGGTGCTCAGTACTCAGGGTGCTGGGTGCTCAGTACTCAGGGTGCTCATGACTCAGGGTGCTGGGTGCTCAGTGCTCGGGGTGCTGGCTGCTCAGTACTCAGGGTGCTCAGTGCTCAGTACTCAGGGTACTGAGTGCTCAGTGCTCAGGGTGCTGGGTGCTCAGTACTCAGGGTGCTGGGTGCTCGGTGCTCAGTACGCTGGGTGCTCAGTACTCAGGGTGCTGGGTGCTCAGTACTCAGGGTGCTCGGTGCTCAGTACTCAGCGTGCTGGGTGCTCAGTGCTCGGGGTGCTGGGTGCTCAGTACTCAGGGTGCTGGGTGCTCAGTGCTCGGGGTGCTCGGTGCTCAGTACGCTGGGTGCTCAGTACTCAGGGTGCTGGGTGCTTAGTACTCAGGGTGCTGGGTGCTCAGTGCTCAGGGTGCTGGGTGCTCAGTGCTCAGTGCTCAGGGTGCTTGGTGCTCAGTGCTCAGGGTGCTGGGTGCTCAGTACTCAGGGTGCTGGGTGGTCAGTACTCACGGTGCTGGGTGCTCAGTACTCGGGGTGCTGGGTGCTCACTACTCAGGGTGCTGGGTGCTCACTACTCAGTGTGCTGGGTGCTCAGTACTCAGGGTGCTGGGTGCTCAATGCTCGGGGTGCTCGGTGCTCAGTACTCAGGGTGCTGGGTGTTCAGTGCTCAGGGTGCTGGGTGCTCAGTACACAGTGTGCTGGGTGCTCAGTGCTCAGGGTGCTGGGTGCTCAGTACTCAGGGTGCTCAGTACTCAGGGTGCTGGGTGCTCAGTACTCAGGGTGCTCAGGACTCAGGGTGCTGGGTGCTCAGTGCTCGGGGTGCTGGCTGCTCAGTACTCAGGGTGCTCAGTACTCAGGGTGCTGGGTGCTCAGTGCTCGGGGTGCTGGGTGCTCAGTGCTCAGGGTGATCGGTGCTCAGTACTCAGGGTGCTGGGTGCTCAGTGCTCAGGGTGCTCAGTGCTCAGTACTCAGGGTGCTGGGTGCTCATTACTCAGGGTGCTTGGTGCTCAGTGCTCGGGGTGCTGGGTGCTCAGTACTCAGGGTACTGGGTGCTCAGTGCTCAGGGTGCTGGGTGCTCAGTGCTCGGGGTGCTGGGTGCTCAGTATTCAGGGTGCTGGGTGCTCAGTACTCAGGGTGCTGGGTGCTCAGTGCTCGGGGGGCTGGGTGCTCAGTGCTCAGGGTGCTGGGTGCTCATTACTTAGGGTGCTGGGTGCTCAGTACTCGGGGTGCTCGGTGCTCAGTACTCAAGGTGCTGGGTGCTCAGTGCTCACGGTGCTGGGTGCTCAGTCCTCGGGGTGCTCCGTGCTCAGTGCTCAGGGTGCTGTGTGCTCAGTGATCAGGGTGCTCGGTGCTCAGTACTCATGGTGCTGGGTGCTCATTCTCGGGGTGCTGGGTGCTCAGTACTCAGGTTGCTCAGTACTCTGGGTGCTCGATGCTCAGTACTCATGGTGCTGGGTGCTCAGTACTCAGGGTGCTCGGTGCTCAGTTCTCAGGGTGCTCGGTGCTCAGTGTTTGGGGTGCTGGGTGCTCAGTACTCAGGGTGCTCGGTGCTCAGTGTTCAGGGTGCTGGGTGCTCAGTGCTCAGCGTGCTGGGTGCTCAGTACTCAGTGCTCAGGATGCTGGGTGCTCAGTGCTCAGGGTGCTCAGTGCTCGGGGTGCAGGGTGCTCAGTACTCAGGGTGCTGGGTGCTCAGTACTCAGGGTGCTCAGTGCTCGGGGTGCTGGGTGCTCAGTGCTCAGGGTGATAGGTGCTCAGTACTCAGGATGCTGTGTACTCAGTACTCAGGGTGCTGGGTGCTCAGTGCTCGGGGTGCTCGGTGCTCAGTACTCAGGGTGCTGAGTGCTCAGTACTCAGGGTGCTGGGTGCTCAGTACTCAGGGTGCTGGGTGCTCAGTGCTCGGGGTGCTGGGTGCTCAGTGCTCAGGGTGCTCAGTGCTCAGTTCTCAGGGTGCTCAGTGCTCAGTACTCAGGGTGCTGAGTGCTCAGTGCTCAGGGTGCTGGGTGCTCAGTACTCAGGGTGCTGGGTGCTCGGTGCTCAGTACGCTGGGTGCTCAGTACTCAGGGTGCTGGGTGCTCAGTACTCAGGGTGCTCGGTGCTCAGTACTCAGCGTGCTGGGTGCTCAGTGCTCAGGGTGCTGGGTGCTCAGTACTCAGGGTGCTGGGTGCTCAGTGCTCGGGGTGCTCGGTGCTCAGTACGCTGGGTGCTCAGTACTCAGGGTGCTGGGTGCTTAGTACTCAGGGTGCTGGGTGCTCAGTGCTCAGGGTGCTGGGTGCTCAGTGCTCAGGGTGCTGGGTGCTCAGTGCTCAGGTTGCTGGGTGCTCAGTACTCAGGGTGCTGGGTGGTCAGTACTCACGGTGCTGGGTGCTCAGTACTCGGGGTGCTGGGTGCTCACTACTCAGGGTGCTGGGTGCTCAGTACTCAGGGTGCTGGGTGCTCAGTGCTCGGGGTGCTCGTTGCTCAGTACTCAGTGTGCTGGGTGCTCAGTTCTCAGGGTGCTGGGTGCTCAGTACTCAGGGTGCTCAGTACTCAGGGTGCTGGGTGCTCAGTACTCAGGTTGCTCATGACTCAGGGTGCTGGGTGCTCAGTGCTCGGGGTGCTGGCTGCTCAGTACTCAGGGTGCTCAGTACTCAGGGTGCTGGGTGCTCAGTGCTCGGGGTGCTGGGTGCTCAGTGCTCAGGGTGATCGGTGCTCAGTACTCAGGGTGCTGGGTGCTCAGTGCTCAGGGTGCTCAGTGCTCAGTACTCAGGGTGCTGGGTGCTCATTACTCAGGGTGCTTGGTGCTCAGTGCTCCGGGTGCTGGGTGCTCAGTACTCAGGGTACTGGGTGCTCAGTGCTCAGGGTGCTGGGTGCTCAGTGCTCGGGGTGCTGGGTGCTCAGTATTCAGGGTGCTGGGTGCTCAGTACTCAGGGTGCTGGGTGCTCAGTGCTCGGGGGGCTGGGTGCTCAGTGCTCAGTGTGCTGGGTGCTCATTACTTAGGGTGCTGGGTGCTCAGTGCTCGGGGTGCTCGGTGCTCAGTACTCAAGGTGCTGGGTGCTCAGTGCTCACGGTGCTGGGTGCTCAGTCCTCGGGGTGCTCCGTGCTCAGTGCTCAGGGTGCTGGGTGCTCAGTGATCAGGGTGCTCGGTGCTCAGTACTCATGGTGCTGGGTGCTCATTCTCGGGGTGCTGGGTGCTCAGTACTCAGGTTGCTCAGTACTCTGGGTGCTCGATGCTCAGTACTCATGGTGCTGGGTGCTCAGTACTCAGGGTGCTCGGTGCTCAGTTCTCAGGGTGCTCGGTGCTCAGTGTTTGGGGTGCTGGGTGCTCAGTACTCAGGGTGCTCGGTGCTCAGTGTTCAGGGTGCTGGGTGCTCAGTGCTCAGCGTGCTGGGTGCTCAGTACTCAGTGCTCAGGATGCTGGGTGCTCAGTGCTCAGGGTGCTCAGTGCTCGGGGTGCAGGGTGCTCAGTACTCAGGGTGCTGGGTGCTCAGTTCTCAGTACTCAGCGTGCTCTGTGCTCAGTGCTCAGAGTGTTTGATGCTCAGTACTCAGGGTGCTGGGTGCTCAGTGCTCAGGGTGCTGGGTGCTCAGTACTCAGGGTGCTGGGTGCTCAGTGCTCAGGGTGCTTGGTGCTTAGTTCGCGGGATGCTGGGTGCTCATTCTCGGTGTGCTGGGTGCTCAGTACTCAGGGTGCTGGGTGCTCAGTGCTCGGGGTGCTCGGTGCTCAATACACAGGGTGCTGGGTGCTCAGTGCTCGGGGTGCTGGGTGCTCAGTACTCAGGGTGCTGGGTGCTCAGTTCTCAGTACTCAGCGTGCTCTGTGCTCAGTGCTCAGAGTGTTTGATGCTCAGTACTCAGGGTGCTGGGTGCTTAGTGCTCAGTGCTCAGTGCTCAGGGTGCTCAGTGCTCAGGGTGCTGGGTGCTCAGGGTGCTGGGTGCTCAGTGCTCGGGGTGCTGGGTGCTCAGTGCTCAGGGTGCTGGGTGCTCAGTGCTCAGTGCTCAGGGTGCTGGGTGCTCAGTGCTCAGTGCTCAGGGTGCTGGGTGTTCAGTACTCAGGGTGCTGGGTGCTCAGTACTCAGGGTGCTGGGTGCTCAGTGCTCAGGGTGCTGGGTTCTCAGTGCTCACGATGCTGGGTGCTCAGTACTCAGGGTGCTGGGTGCTCAGTTCTCAGGGTGCTGGGTGCACAGTGTTCGGGGTGCTCGGTGCACAGTGCTCGGGGTGCTGGGTGCTCAGTACTCAGTGCTCAGTACTCAGGGTGCTGGGTGCTCAGTGCTCGGGGTGCTGGGTGCTCAGTACTCAGGGTGCTGGGTGCTCAGTGCTCAGGGTGCTGGGTGCTCAGTGCTCGGGGTGCTGGGTGCTCATTCTCGGGGTGCTGGGTGCTCAGTACTCAGGGTGGTGGGTGCTCAGTGCTCGGGGTGCTCGGTGCTCAGTACACAGGGTGCTGGGTGCTCAGTGCTCGGGGTGCTGGGTGCTCAGTACTCAGTGTGCTGGGTGCTCAGTGCTCAGTACTCAGCGTGCTCTGTGCTCAGTGCTCAGAGTGTTGGATGCTCAGTACTCAGGGTGGTGGGTGCTCAGTGCTCAGGGTGCTCAGTGCTCAGAGTGCTGGGTGCTCAGGGTGCTGGGTGCTCAATGCTCGGGGTGCTGGGTGCTCAGTGCTCAGGGTGCTGGGTGCTCAGTGCTCAGTGCTCAGGGTGCTGGGTGCTCAGTGCTCAGTGCTCAGGGTCCTGGGTGTTCAGTACTCAGGGTGCTGGGTTCTCAGTACTCAGGGTGCTGGGTGCTCAGTGCTCAGGGTGCTGGGTGCTCAGTGCTCACGATTCTGTGTGCTCAGTACTCAGGGTGCTGGGTGCTCAGTTCTCAGGGTGCTGGGTGCACAGTGTTCGGGGTGCTCGGTGCTCAGTGCTCAGGGTACTGGGTGCTCAGTACTCAGGGTGCTGGGTGCTCAGTGCTCGGGGTGCTGGGAGCTCAGTGCTCGGGGTGCTGGGTGCTCAGTACTCAGGGTGCTCGGTGCTCAGTGCTCGGGGTGCTGGGTGCTCAGTGCTCGGGTTGCTGGGTGCTCAGTACTCGGGGTGCTGGGTGCTCAGTGCTCAGGATGCTGGTTCTCAGTGCTCGGGGGTACTGGGTACTCAGTGCTCAGTACACAGGGTGCTGAGTGCTCAGTGCTCGGGGTGCTGGGTGCTCAGTGCTCAGTACTCAGGGTGCTGGGTGCTCAGTGCTCGGGGTGCTGGGTGCTCAGAGCTCGGGGTGCTCGGTGCTCAGTACTCAGGGTTCTCAGTGCTCAGTGCTCAGGGTGCTGGGTGCTCAGTGCCCAGGGTGCTGGGTGCTCAGTGCTCAGGGTGCTGCGTGCTCAGTGCTCAGGGTGCTGGGTGCTCAGTACTCAGTGCTCAGGATGCTGGGTGCTCAGTGCTCGGGCTGCTGGGTGCTCAGTGCTCAGGGTGCTGGGTGATCAGTACTAAGGGTGCTGGGTTCTCCGTACTCAGGGTGCTGGGTGCACAGTGCTAGGGGTGCTGGGTGCTCAGTGCTCGGGGTCTGGGTGCTCAGTACTCAGGGTGCTGGGTGCTCAGTGCTCGGGGTGCTGGGTGCTGAGTGCTCAGGGTGCTGGGTGCTCAGTGCTCGGGGTGCTCGGTGCTCAGTACACAGGGTGCTGGGTGCTCAGTGCTCGGGGTGCTGGGTGCTCAGTGCTCAGTACTCAGGGTGCTGGGTGCTCATTGCTCGGGGTGCTGGGTGCTCAGTACTCAGCGTGCTGGGTGCTCAGTACTCAGGGTGGTGGGTGCTCAGTGCTCAGGGTGCTGGGTGCTCAGTGCTCAGGGTGCTGGGTGCTCAGTGATCGGGGTGCTGGGTGCTCAGTACTCAGGGTGCTCAGTGCTCGGGGAGCTCGGTGCTCAGTACTCAGGGTGCTGGGTGCTCAGTACTCAGTGCTCGGGGTCCTGGGTGCTCCGTGCTCGGGGTGCTGGGTGCTCAGTGCTCTGGGTGCTTAGTGCTCAGTACTCAGGGTGCTGGGTGCTCAGTACTCAGGGTGCTCAGTGCTCGGGGTGCTGGGTGCTCAGTGCTCAGGGTGATAGGTGCTCAGTACTCAGGATGCTGTGTACTCAGTACTCAGGGTGCTGGGTGCTCAGTGCTCGGGGTGCTCGGTGCTCAGTACTCAGGGTGCTGAGTGCTCAGTACTCAGGGTGCTGGGTGCTCAGTACTCAGGGTGCTGGGTGCTCAGTGCTCGGGGTGCTGGGTGCTCAGTGCTCAGGGTGCTCAGTGCTCAGTTCTCAGGGTGCTCAGTGCTCAGTACTCAGGGTGCTGAGTGCTCAGTGCTCAGGGTGCTGGGTGCTCAGTACTCAGGGTGCTGGGTGCTCGGTGCTCAGTATGCTGGGTGCTCAGTACTCAGGGTGCTGGGTGCTCAGTACTCAGGGTGCTCGGTGCTCAGTACTCAGGGTGCTGGGTGCTCAGTGCTCGGGGTGCTGGGTGCTCAGTACTCAGGGTGCTGGGTGCTCAGTACTCAGGGTGCTGGGTGCTTAGTACTCAGGGTGCTGGGTGCTCAGTGCTCAGGGTGCTGGGTGCTCAGTGCTCAGTGCTCAGGGTGCTGGGTGCTCAGTGCTCAGGGTGCTGGGTGCTCGGCGCTCGGGGTGCTGGGTGCTTAGTGCTCGGGGTGCTGGGTGCTCAGTACTCAGGGTGCTGGGTGGTCAGTACTCACGGTGCTGGGTGCTCAGTACTCGGCGTGCTGGGTGCTCACTACTCAGGGTGCTGGGTGCTCAGTACTCAGGGTGCTGGGTGCTCAGTGCTCGGGGTGCTCGGTGCTCAGTACTCAGGGTGCTGGGTGCTCAGTGCTCAGGGTGCTGGGTGCTCAGTACTCAGTGTGCTGGGTGCTCAGTGCACAGGGTGCTGGGTGCTCAGTACTCAGGGTGCTCAGTACTCAGGGTGCTAGGTGCTCAGTACTCAGGGTGCTCAGGCCTCAGGGTGCTGGGTGCTCAGTGCTCGGGGTGCTGGGTGCTCAGTACTCAGGGTGCTCAGTACTCAGGGTGCTGGGTGCTCAGTGCTCGGGGTGCTGGGTGCTCAGTGCTCAGGGTGATCGGTGCTCAGTACTCAGGATGCTGGGTCCTCAGTACTCAGTGTGCTGGATACTCAGTACTCAGGGTGCTGGTTGCTCAGTCCTCAGCGTGCTCAGTGCTCAGGGTGCTGGGTGCTCAGTGCTCGGGGTGCTGGGTGCTCAGTGCTCAGGGTGCTGGGTGCTCAGTGCTCAGGGTGCTCAGTGCTCAGTACTCAGGGTGCTGGGTGCTCATTACTCAGGGTGCTTGGTGCTCAGTGCTCGGGGTGCTGGGTGCTCAGTACTCAGGGTTCTGGGTGCTCAGTGCTCAGGGTGCTGGGTGCTCAGTGCTCGGGGTGCTGGGTGCTCAGTATTCAGGGTGCTGGGTGCTCAGTACTCAGGGTGCTGGGTGCTCAGTGCTCGGGGGGCTGGGTGCTCAGTGCTCAGGGTGCTGGGTGCTCATTATTTAGGGTGCTGGGTGCTCAGTGCTCGGGGTGCTCGGTGCTCAGTACTCAAGGTGCTGGGTGCTCAGTGCTCACGGTGCTGGGTGCTCAGTCCTCGGGGTGCTTCGTGCTCAGTGCTCAGGGTGCTGGGTGCTCAGTGATCAGGGTGCTCGGTGCTCAGTACTCATGGTGCTGGGTGCTCATTCTCGGGGTGCTGGGTGCTCAGTACTCAGGTTGCTCAGTACTCTGGGTGCTCGGTGCTCAGTACTCATGGTGCTGGGTGCTCAGTACTCAGGGTGCTCGGTGCTCAGTTCTCAGGGTGCTCAGTGCTCAGTGTTTGGGGTGCTGGGTGCTCAGTACTCAGGGTGCTGGGTGCTCAGTGTTCAGGGTGCTGGGTGCTCAGTGCTCAGCGTGCTGGGTGCTCAGTACTCAGTGCTCAGGATGCTGGGTGCTCAGTGCTCAGGGTGCTCAGTGCTCGGGGTGCAGGGTGCTCAGTACTCAGGGTGCTGGGTGCTCAGTACTCAGGGTGCTCAGTACTCAGGGTGCTGGGTGCTCAGTGCTCAGGGTGCTGGGTGCTCAGTACTCAGGGTGCTGGGTGCTCAGTGCTCAGGGTGCTTGGTGCTCAGTTCTCGGGGTGCTGGGTGCTCATTCTCGGGGTGCTGGGTGCTCAGTACTCAGGGTGCTGGGTGCTCAGTGCTCAGGGTGCTGGGTGCTCAGTGCTCGGGGTGCTGGGTGCTCATTCTCGGGGTGCTGGGTGCTCAGTACTCAGGGTGGTGGGTGCTCAGTGCTCGGGGTGCTCGGTGCTCAGTACACAGGGTGCTGGGTGCTCAGTGCTCGGGGTGCTGGGTGCTCAGTACTCAGTGTGCTGGGTGCTCAGTGCTCAGTACTCAGCGTGCTCTGTGCTCAGTGCTCAGAGTGTTGGATGCTCAGTACTCAGGGTGGTGGGTGCTCAGTGCTCAGGGTGCTCAGTGCTCAGAGTGCTGGGTGCTCAGGGTGCTGGGTGCTCAATGCTCGGGGTGCTGGGTGCTCAGTGCTCAGGGTGCTGGGTGCTCAGTGCTCAGTGCTCAGGGTGCTGGGTGCTCAGTGCTCAGTGCTCAGGGTCCTGGGTGTTCAGTACTCAGGGTGCTGGGTTCTCAGTACTCAGGGTGCTGGGTGCTCAGTGCTCAGGGTGCTGGGTGCTCAGTGCTCACGATTCTGTGTGCTCAGTACTCAGGGTGCTGGGTGCTCAGTTCTCAGGGTGCTGGGTGCACAGTGTTCGGGGTGCTCGGTGCTCAGTGCTCAGGGTACTGGGTGCTCAGTACTCAGGGTGCTGGGTGCTCAGTGCTCGGGGTGCTGGGTGCTCAGTGCTCGGGGTGCTGGGTGCTCAGTACTCAGGGTGCTCGGTGCTCAGTGCTCGGGGTGCTGGGTGCTCAGTGCTCGGGTTGCTGGGTGCTCAGTACTCGGGGTGCTGGGTGCTCAGTGCTCAGGATGCTGGTTCTCAGTGCTCGGGGGTACTGGGTACTCAGTGCTCAGTACACAGGGTGCTGAGTGCTCAGTGCTCGGGGTGCTGGGTGCTCAGTGCTCAGTACTCAGGGTGCTGGGTGCTCAGTGCTCGGGGTGCTGGGTGCTCAGAGCTCGGGGTGCTCGGTGCTCAGTACTCAGGGTTCTCAGTGCTCAGTGCTCAGGGTGCTGGGTGCTCAGTGCCCAGGGTGCTGGGTGCTCAGTGCTCAGGGTGCTGCGTGCTCAGTGCTCAGGGTGCTGGGTGCTCAGTACTCAGTGCTCAGGATGCTGGGTGCTCAGTGCTCGGGCTGCTGGGTGCTCAGTGCTCAGGGTGCTGGGTGATCAGTACTAAGGGTGCTGGGTTCTCCGTACTCAGGGTGCTGGGTGCACAGTGCTAGGGGTGCTGGGTGCTCAGTGCTCGGGGTCTGGGTGCTCAGTACTCAGGGTGCTGGGTGCTCAGTGCTCGGGGTGCTGGGTGCTGAGTGCTCAGGGTCCTGGGTGCTCAGTGCTCGGGGTGCTCGGTGCTCAGTACACAGGGTGCTGGGTGCTCAGTGCTCGGGGTGCTGGGTGCTCAGTGCTCAGTACTCAGGGTGCTGGGTGCTCATTGCTCGGGGTGCTGGGTGCTCAGTACTCAGCGTGCTGGGTGCTCAGTACTCAGGGTGGTGGGTGCTCAGTGCTCAGGGTGCTGGGTGCTCAGTGCTCAGGGTGCTGGGTGCTCAGTGATCGGGGTGCTGGGTGCTCAGTACTCAGGGTGCTCAGTGCTCGGGGAGCTCGGTGCTCAGTACTCAGGGTGCTGGGTGCTCAGTACTCAGTGCTCGGGGTCCTGGGTGCTCCGTGCTCGGGGTGCTGGGTGCTCAGTGCTCTGGGTGCTTAGTGCTCAGTACTCAGGGTGCTGGGTGCTCAGTACTCAGGGTGCTCAGTGCTCGGGGTGCTGGGTGCTCAGTGCTCAGGGTGATAGGTGCTCAGTACTCAGGATGCTGTGTACTCAGTACTCAGGGTGCTGGGTGCTCAGTGCTCGGGGTGCTCGGTGCTCAGTACTCAGGGTGCTGAGTGCTCAGTACTCAGGGTGCTGGGTGCTCAGTACTCAGGGTGCTGGGTGCTCAGTGCTCGGGGTGCTGGGTGCTCAGTGCTCAGGGTGCTCAGTGCTCAGTTCTCAGGGTGCTCAGTGCTCAGTACTCAGGGTGCTGAGTGCTCAGTGCTCAGGGTGCTGGGTGCTCAGTACTCAGGGTGCTGGGTGCTCGGTGCTCAGTATGCTGGGTGCTCAGTACTCAGGGTGCTGGGTGCTCAGTACTCAGGGTGCTCGGTGCTCAGTACTCAGGGTGCTGGGTGCTCAGTGCTCGGGGTGCTGGGTGCTCAGTACTCAGGGTGCTGGGTGCTCAGTACTCAGGGTGCTGGGTGCTTAGTACTCAGGGTGCTGGGTGCTCAGTGCTCAGGGTGCTGGGTGCTCAGTGCTCAGTGCTCAGGGTGCTGGGTGCTCAGTGCTCAGGGTGCTGGGTGCTCGGCGCTCGGGGTGCTGGGTGCTTAGTGCTCGGGGTGCTGGGTGCTCAGTACTCAGGGTGCTGGGTGGTCAGTACTCACGGTGCTGGGTGCTCAGTACTCGGCGTGCTGGGTGCTCACTACTCAGGGTGCTGGGTGCTCAGTACTCAGGGTGCTGGGTGCTCAGTGCTCGGGGTGCTCGGTGCTCAGTACTCAGGGTGCTGGGTGCTCAGTGCTCAGGGTGCTGGGTGCTCAGTACTCAGTGTGCTGGGTGCTCAGTGCACAGGGTGCTGGGTGCTCAGTACTCAGGGTGCTCAGTACTCAGGGTGCTAGGTGCTCAGTACTCAGGGTGCTCAGGCCTCAGGGTGCTGGGTGCTCAGTGCTCGGGGTGCTGGGTGCTCAGTACTCAGGGTGCTCAGTACTCAGGGTGCTGGGTGCTCAGTGCTCGGGGTGCTGGGTGCTCAGTGCTCAGGGTGATCGGTGCTCAGTACTCAGGATGCTGGGTCCTCAGTACTCAGTGTGCTGGATACTCAGTACTCAGGGTGCTGGTTGCTCAGTCCTCAGCGTGCTCAGTGCTCAGGGTGCTGGGTGCTCAGTGCTCGGGGTGCTGGGTGCTCAGTGCTCAGGGTGCTGGGTGCTCAGTGCTCAGGGTGCTCAGTGCTCAGTACTCAGGGTGCTGGGTGCTCATTACTCAGGGTGCTTGGTGCTCAGTGCTCGGGGTGCTGGGTGCTCAGTACTCAGGGTTCTGGGTGCTCAGTGCTCAGGGTGCTGGGTGCTCAGTGCTCGGGGTGCTGGGTGCTCAGTATTCAGGGTGCTGGGTGCTCAGTACTCAGGGTGCTGGGTGCTCAGTGCTCGGGGGGCTGGGTGCTCAGTGCTCAGGGTGCTGGGTGCTCATTATTTAGGGTGCTGGGTGCTCAGTGCTCGGGGTGCTCGGTGCTCAGTACTCAAGGTGCTGGGTGCTCAGTGCTCACGGTGCTGGGTGCTCAGTCCTCGGGGTGCTTCGTGCTCAGTGCTCAGGGTGCTGGGTGCTCAGTGATCAGGGTGCTCGGTGCTCAGTACTCATGGTGCTGGGTGCTCATTCTCGGGGTGCTGGGTGCTCAGTACTCAGGTTGCTCAGTACTCTGGGTACTCGGTGCTCAGTACTCATGGTGCTGGGTGCTCAGTACTCAGGGTGCTCGGTGCTCAGTTCTCAGGGTGCTCGGTGCTCAGTGTTTGGGGTGCTGGGTGCTCAGTACTCAGGGTGCTGGGTGCTCAGTGTTCAGGGTGCTGGGTGCTCAGTGCTCAGCGTGCTGGGTGCTCAGTACTCAGTGCTCAGGATGCTGGGTGCTCAGTGCTCAGGGTGCTCAGTGCTCGGGGTGCAGGGTGCTCAGTACTCAGGGTGCTGGGTGCTCAGTACTCAGGGTGCTCAGTACTCAGGGTGCTGGGTGCTCAGTGCTCAGGGTGCTGGGTGCTCAGTACTCAGGGTGCTGGGTGCTCAGTGCTCAGGGTGCTTGGTGCTCAGTTCTCGGGGTGCTGGGTGCTCATTCTCGGGGTGCTGGGTGCTCAGTACTCAGGGTGCTGGGTGCTCAGTGCTCGAGGTGCTCGGTGCTCAGTACACAGGGTGCTGGGTGCTCAGTGCTCGGGGTGGTGGGTGCTCAGTACTCAGGGTGCTGGGTGCTAAGTTCTCAGTACTCAGCGTGCTCTGTGCTCAGTGCTCAGAGTGTTTGATGCTCAGTACTCAGGGTGCTGGGTGCTCAGTGCTCAGTGCTCAGGGTGCTCAGTGCTCAGGGTGCTGGGTGCTCAGGGTGCTGGGTGCTCAGTGCTCGGGGTGCTGGGTGCTCAGTGCTCAGGGTGCTGGGTGCTCAGTGCTCAGTGCTCAGGGTGCTGGGTGCTCAGTGCTCAGTGCTCAGGGTGCTGGGTGTTCAGTACTCAGGGTGCTGGGTGCTCAGTACTCAGGGTGCTGGGTGCTCAGTGCTCAGGGTGCTGGGTGCTCAGTGCTCACGATGCTGGGTGCTTAGTACTCAGGGTGCTGGGTGCTCAGTTCTAAGAGTGCTGGGTGCACAGTGTTCGGGGTGCTCGGTGCTCAGTGCTCGGGGTGCTGGGTGCTCAGTACTCAGGGTGCTGGGTGCTCAGTACTCAGGGTGCTGGTTGCTCAGTCCTCAGCGTGCTCAGTGATCAGGGTGCTGGGTGCTCAGTGCTCGGGGTGCTCGGTGCTCAGTACTCAGGGTGCTGAGTGCTCAGTACTCAGGGTGCTGGGTGCTCAGTGCTCAGGGTGCTGGGTGCTCAGTGCTCAGGGTGCTCAGTGCTCAGTACTCAGTGTGCTGGGTGCTCATTACTCAGGGTGCTTGGTGCTCAGTGCTCGGGGTGCAGGGTGCTCAGTACTCAGGGTGCTGGGTGCTCAGTGCTCAGGGTGCTGGGTGCTCAGTGCTCGGGGTGCTGGGTGCTCAGTACTCAGGGTTCTGGGTGCTCAGTACTCAGGGTGCTGGGTGCTCAGTGCTCGGGGGGCTGGGTGCTCAGTGCTCAGGGTGCTGGGTGCTCATTACTTAGGGTGCTGGGTGCTCAGTGCTCGG
This sequence comes from Microtus oregoni, assembly GCF_018167655.1. Taxonomy (NCBI): domain Eukaryota; kingdom Metazoa; phylum Chordata; class Mammalia; order Rodentia; family Cricetidae; genus Microtus; species Microtus oregoni. The sequence continues at coordinate 2,969,853 of NW_024544028.1, read as the reverse complement.
GGTGCTCGGTGCTCAGTACTCAAGGTGCTGGGTGCTCAGTGCTCACGGTGCTGGGTGCTCATTCCTCGGGGTGCTCCGTGCTCAGTGCTCAGGGTGCTGGGTGCTCAGTGCTCAGGGTGCTCGGTGCTCAGTACTCATGGTGCTGGGTGCTCATTCTCGGGGTGCTGGGTGCTCAGTACTCAGGTTGCTCAGTACTCTGGGTGCTCGGTGCTCAGTACTCATGGTGCTGGGTGCTCAGTACTCAGGGTGCTCGGTGCTCAGTTCTCAGGGTGCTCGGTGCTCAGTGTTTGGGGTGCTGGGTGCTCAGTACTCAGGGTGCTGGGTGCTCAGTGTTCAGGGTGCTTGGTGCTCAGTGCTCAGCGTGCTGGGTGCTCAGTACTCAGTGCTCAGGATGCTGGGTGCTCAGTGCTCAGGGTGCTCAGTGCTCGGGGTGCAGGGTGCTCAGTACTCAGGGTGCTGGGTGCTCAGTACTCAGGGTGCTCAGTACTCAGGGTGCTGGGTGCTCAGTGCTCGGTGTGCTGGGTGCTCAGTACTCAGGGTGCTGGGTGCTCAGTGCTCAGGGTGCTGGGTGCTCAGTGCTCGGGGTGCTGGGTGCTCATTCTCGGGGTGCTGGGTGCTCAGTACTCAGGGTGGTGGGTGCTCAGTGCTCGGGGTGCTCGGTGCTCAGTACACAGGGTGCTGGGTGCTCAGTGCTCAGGGTGCTGGGTGATCAGTACTCAGGGTGCTGGGTGCTCAGTGCTCAGTACTCAGCGTGCTGTGTGCTCAGTGCTCAGAGTGTTGGATGCTCAGTACTCAGGGTGCTGGGTGCTCAGTGCTCAGGGTGCTCAGTGCTCAGGGTGCTGGGTGCACAGGGTGCTGGGTGCTCAATGCTCGGGGTGCTGGGTGCTCAGTGCTCAGGGTGCTGGGTGCTCAGTGCTCAGTGCTCAGGGTGCTGGGTGCTCAGTGCTCAGTGCTCAGGGTGCTGGGTGTTCAGTACTCAGGGTGCTGGGTTCTCAGTACTCAGGGTGCTGGGTGCTCAGTGCTCAGGGTGCTGGGTGCTCAGTGCTCACGATGCTGGGTGCTCAGTACTCAGGGTGCTGGGTGCTCAGTTCTCAGGGTGCTGGGTGCACAGTGTTCGGGGTGCTCGGTGCTCAGTGGTCAGGGTGCTGGGTGCTCAGTACTCAGGGTGCTGGGTGCTCAGTGCTCGGGGTGCTGGGTGCTCAGTGCTCGGGGTACTGGGTGCTCAGTACTCCGGATGCTCGGTGCTCAGTGATCGGGGTGCTGGGTGCTCAGTGCTCGGGGTGCTGGGTGCTCAGTACTCGGGGTGCTGGGTGCTCAGTGCTCAGGGTGCTGGTTCTCAGTGCTCGGGGGTACTGGGTACTCAGTGCTCAGTACACAGGGTGCTGAGTGCTCAGTGCTCGGGGTGCTGGGTGCTCAGTGCTCAGTACTCAGGGTGCTGGGTGCTCAGTGCTCGGGGTGCTGGGTGCTCAGTGCTCGGGTGCTCGGTGCTCAGTACTCAGCGTTCTCAGTGCTCAGTGCTCAAGGTGCTGGGTGCTCAGTACTCAGGGTGCTCAGTGCTCAGTACTCGGGGTACTGGGTGCTCAGTACTCAGGGTGCTCAGTGCTCAGTACTCGGGGTTCTGGGTGCTCAGTGCTCAGGGTGCTCAGTGCTCAGTGCTCGGGGTCCTGGGTGCTCAGTGCTCGGGGTGCTGTGTGCTCAGTGCTCAGAGTGCTGGGTGCTCAGTACTCAGGTTGCTGGGTGCTCAGTGCTCAGGGTGCTGGGTGCTCAGTACTCAGGGTGCTGGGTGCTCAGTACTCAGGGTGCTGGGTGCTCAGTGCTCGGGGTGCTCGGTGCTGAGTACTCAAGGTGCTGGGTGCTCAGTGCTCAGGGTGCTGGGTGCTCAGTGCTCAGGGTGCTGGGTGCTCAGTACTCAGGGTGCTGGGTGCTCAGTGCTCAGTACTCAGCGTGCTCTGTGCTCAGTGCTCAGAGTGTTTGATGCTCAGTACTCAGGGTGCTGGGTGCTCAGTGCTCAGTGCTCAGGGTGCTCAGTGCTCAGGGTGCTGGGTGCTCAGGGTGCTGGGTGCTCAGTGCTCGGGGTGCTGGGTGCTCAGTGCTCAGGGTGCTGGGTGCTCAGTGCTCAGTGCTCAGGGTGCTGGTTGCTCAGTGCTCAGTGCTCAGGGTGCTGGGTGTTCAGTACTCAGGGTGCTGGGTGCTCAGTACTCAGGGTGCTGGGTGCTCAGTGCTCAGGGTGCTGGGTGCTCAGTGCTCACGATGCTGGGTGCTCATTCCTCGGGGTGCTCCGTGCTCAGTGCTCAGGGTGCTGGGTGCTCAGTGCTCAGGGTGCTCGGTGCTCAGTACTCATGGTGCTGGGTGCTCATTCTCGGGGTGCTGGGTGCTCAGTACTCAGGTTGCTCAGTACTCTGGGTGCTCGGTGCTCAGTACTCATGGTGCTGGGTGCTCAGTACTCAGGGTGCTCGGTGCTCAGTTCTCAGGGTGCTCGGTGCTCAGTGTTTGGGGTGCTGGGTGCTCAGTACTCAGGGTGCTGGGTGCTCAGTGTTCAGGGTGCTTGGTGCTCAGTGCTCAGCGTGCTGGGTGCTCAGTACTCAGTGCTCAGGATGCTGGGTGCTCAGTGCTCAGGGTGCTCAGTGCTCGGGGTGCAGGGTGCTCAGTACTCAGGGTGCTGGGTGCTCAGTACTCAGGGTGCTCAGTACTCAGGGTGCTGGGTGCTCAGTGCTCGGTGTGCTGGGTGCTCAGTACTCAGGGTGCTGGGTGCTCAGTGCTCAGGGTGCTGGGTGCTCAGTGCTCGGGGTGCTGGGTGCTCATTCTCGGGGTGCTGGGTGCTCAGTACTCAGGGTGGTGGGTGCTCAGTGCTCGGGGTGCTCGGTGCTCAGTACACAGGGTGCTGGGTGCTCAGTGCTCAGGGTGCTGGGTGATCAGTACTCAGGGTGCTGGGTGCTCAGTGCTCAGTACTCAGCGTGCTGTGTGCTCAGTGCTCAGAGTGTTGGATGCTCAGTACTCAGGGTGCTGGGTGCTCAGTGCTCAGGGTGCTCAGTGCTCAGGGTGCTGGGTGCACAGGGTGCTGGGTGCTCAATGCTCGGGGTGCTGGGTGCTCAGTGCTCAGGGTGCTGGGTGCTCAGTGCTCAGTGCTCAGGGTGCTGGGTGCTCAGTGCTCAGTGCTCAGGGTGCTGGGTGTTCAGTACTCAGGGTGCTGGGTTCTCAGTACTCAGGGTGCTGGGTGCTCAGTGCTCAGGGTGCTGGGTGCTCAGTGCTCACGATGCTGGGTGCTCAGTACTCAGGGTGCTGGGTGCTCAGTTCTCAGGGTGCTGGGTGCACAGTGTTCGGGGTGCTCGGTGCTCAGTGGTCAGGGTGCTGGGTGCTCAGTACTCAGGGTGCTGGGTGCTCAGTGCTCGGGGTGCTGGGTGCTCAGTGCTCGGGGTACTGGGTGCTCAGTACTCCGGATGCTCGGTGCTCAGTGATCGGGGTGCTGGGTGCTCAGTGCTCGGGGTGCTGGGTGCTCAGTACTCGGGGTGCTGGGTGCTCAGTGCTCAGGGTGCTGGTTCTCAGTGCTCGGGGGTACTGGGTACTCAGTGCTCAGTACACAGGGTGCTGAGTGCTCAGTGCTCGGGGTGCTGGGTGCTCAGTGCTCAGTACTCAGGGTGCTGGGTGCTCAGTGCTCGGGGTGCTGGGTGCTCAGTGCTCGGGTGCTCGGTGCTCAGTACTCAGCGTTCTCAGTGCTCAGTGCTCAAGGTGCTGGGTGCTCAGTACTCAGGGTGCTCAGTGCTCAGTACTCGGGGTACTGGGTGCTCAGTACTCAGGGTGCTCAGTGCTCAGTACTCGGGGTTCTGGGTGCTCAGTGCTCAGGGTGCTCAGTGCTCAGTGCTCGGGGTCCTGGGTGCTCAGTGCTCGGGGTGCTGTGTGCTCAGTGCTCAGAGTGCTGGGTGCTCAGTACTCAGGTTGCTGGGTGCTCAGTGCTCAGGGTGCTGGGTGCTCAGTACTCAGGGTGCTGGGTGCTCAGTACTCAGGGTGCTGGGTGCTCAGTGCTCGGGGTGCTCGGTGCTGAGTACTCAAGGTGCTGGGTGCTCAGTGCTCAGGGTGCTGGGTGCTCAGTGCTCAGGGTGCTGGGTGCTCAGTACTCAGGGTGCTGGGTGCTCAGTGCTCAGTACTCAGCGTGCTCTGTGCTCAGTGCTCAGAGTGTTTGATGCTCAGTACTCAGGGTGCTGGGTGCTCAGTGCTCAGTGCTCAGGGTGCTCAGTGCTCAGGGTGCTGGGTGCTCAGGGTGCTGGGTGCTCAGTGCTCGGGGTGCTGGGTGCTCAGTGCTCAGGGTGCTGGGTGCTCAGTGCTCAGTGCTCAGGGTGCTGGTTGCTCAGTGCTCAGTGCTCAGGGTGCTGGGTGTTCAGTACTCAGGGTGCTGGGTGCTCAGTACTCAGGGTGCAGGGTGCTCAGTGCTCAGGGTGCTGGGTGCTCAGTGCTCACGATGCTGGGTGCTCAGTACTCAGGGTGCTGGGTGCTCAGTTCTCAGGGTGCTGGGTGCACAGTGTTCGGGGTGCTCGGTGCTCAGTGCTCGGGGTGCTGGGTGCTCAGTACTCAGGGTGCTGGGTGCTCAGTACTCAGGGTGCTGGTTGCTCAGTCCTCAGCATGCTCAGTGCTCAGGGTGCTGGGTGCTCAGTGCTCGGGGTGCTCGGTGCTCAGTACTCAGGGTGCTGAGTGCTCAGTACTCAGGGTGCTGTGTGCTCAGTGCTCAGGGTGCTGGGTTCTCAGTGCTCAGGGTGCTCAGTGCTCAGTACTCAGGGTGCTGGGTGCTCATTACTCAGGGTGCTTGGTGCTCAGTGCTCGGGGTGCAGGGTGCTCAGTACTCAGGGTGCTGGGTGCTCAGTGCTCACGGTGCTGGGTGCTCAGTGCTCGGGGTGCTGGGTGCTCAGGACTCAGGGTGCTGGGTGCTCAGTACTCAGGGTGCTGGGTGCTCAGTGCTCGGGGGGCTGGGTGCTCAGTGCTCAGTGTGCTGGGTGCTCATTACTTAGGGTGCTGGGTGCTCAGTGCTCGGGGTGCTCGGTGCTCAGTACTCAAGGTGCTGGGTGCTCAGTACTCAGGGTGCTGGGTGCTCAGTACTCAGGGTGCTGGGTGCTCAGTGTTCAGGGTGCTGGGTGCTCAGTGCTCAGCGTGCTGGGTGCTCAGTACTCAGTGCTCAGGATGCTGGGTGCTCAGTGCTCAGGGTGCTCAGTGCTCGGGGTGCAGGGTGCTCAGTACTCAGGGTGCTGGGTGCTCAGTACTCAGGGTGCTGGGTGCTCAGTACTCAGGGTGCTGGGTGCTCAGTGTTCAGGGTGCTGGGTGCTCAGTGCTCAGCGTGCTGGGTGCTCAGTACTCAGTGCTCAGGATGCTGGGTGCTCAGTGCTCAGGGTGCTCAGTGCTCGGGGTGCAGGGTGCTCAGTACTCAGGGTGCTGGGTGCTCAGTACTCAGGGTGCTCAGTACTCAGGGTGCTGGGTGCTCAGTGCTCAGGGTGCTGGGTGCTCAGTACTCAGGGTGCTGGGTGCTCAGTGCTCAGGGTGCTTGGTGCTCAGTTCTCGGGGTGCTGGGTGCTCATTCTCGGGGTGCTGGGTGCTCAGTACTCAGGGTGCTGGGTGCTCAGTGCTCGAGGTGCTCGGTGCTCAGTACACAGTGTGCTGGGTGCTCAGTGCTCGGGGTGGTGGGTGCTCAGTACTCAGGGTGCTGGGTGCTCAGTTCTCAGTACTCAGCGTGCTCTGTGCTCAGTGCTCAGAGTGTTTGATGCTCAGTACTCAGGGTGCTGGGTGCTCAGTGCTCAGTGCTCAGGGTGCTCAGTGCTCAGGATGCTGGGTGCTCAGGGTGCTGGGTGCTCAGTGCTCGGGGTGCTGGGTGCTCAGTGCTCAGGGTGCTGGGTGCTCAGTGCTCAGTGCTCAGGGTGCTGGGTGCTCAGTGCTCAGTGCTCAGGGTGCTGGGTGTTCAGTACTCAGGGTGCTGGGTGCTCAGTACTCAGGGTGCTGGGTGCTCAGTGCTCAGGGTGCTGGGTGCTCAGTGCTCACGATGCTGGGTGCTTAGTACTCAGGGTGCTGGGTGCTCAGTTCTCAGAGTGCTGGGTGCACAGTGTTCGGGGTGCTCGGTGCTCAGTGCTCGGGGTGCTGGGTGCTCAGTACTCAGGGTGCTGGGTGCTCAGTACTCAGGGTGCTGGTTGCTCAGTCCTCAGCGTGCTCAGTGATCAGGGTGCTGGGTGCTCAGTGCTCGGGGTGCTCGGTGCTCAGTACTCAGGGTGCTGAGTGCTCAGTACTCAGGGTGCTGGGTGCTCAGTGCTCAGGGTGCTGGGTGCTCAGTGCTCAGGGTGCTCATTGCTCAGTACTCAGTGTGCTGGGTGCTCATTACTCAGGGTGCTTGGTGCTCAGTGCTCGGGGTGCAGGGTGCTCAGTACTCAGGGTGCTGGGTGCTCAGTGCTCAGGGTGCTGGGTGCTCAGTGCTCGGGGTGCTGGGTGCTCAGTACTCAGGGTGCTGGGTGCTCAGTACTCAGGGTGCTGGGTGCTCAGTGCTCGGGGGGCTGGGTGCTCAGTGCTCAGGGTGCTGGGTGCTCATTACTTAGGGTGCTGGGTGCTCAGTGCTCGGGGTGCTCGGTGCTCAGTACTCAAGGTGCTGGGTGCTCAGTGCTCACGGTGCTGGGTGCTCATTCCTCGGGGTGCTCCGTGCTCAGTGCTCAGGGTGCTGGGTGCTCAGTGCTCAGGGTGCTCGGTGCTCAGTACTCATGGTGCTGGGTGCTCATTCTCGGGGTGCTGGGTGCTCAGTACTCAGGTTGCTCAGTACTCTGGGTGCTTGGTGCTCAGTACTCATGGTGCTGGGTGCTCAGTACTCAGGGTGCTCGGTGCTCAGTTCTCAGGGTGCTCGGTGTTCAGTGTTTGGGGTGCTGGGTGCTCAGTACTCAGGGTGCTGGGTGCTCAGTGTTCAGGGTGCTTGGTGCTCAGTGCTCAGCGTGCTGGGTGCTCAGTACTCAGTGCTCAGGATGCTGGGTGCTCAGTGCTCAGGGTGCTCAGTGCTCGGGGTGCAGGGTGCTCAGTACTCAGGGTGCTGGGTGCTCAGTACTCAGGGTGCTCAGTACTCAGGGTGCTGGGTGCTCAGTGCTCGGTGTGCTGGGTGCTCAGTACTCAGGGTGCTGGGTGCTCAGTGCTCAGGGTGCTGGGTGCTCAGTGCTCGGGGTGCTGGGTGCTCATTCTCGGGGTGCTGGGTGCTCAGTACTCAGGGTGGTGGGTGCTCAGTGCTCGGGGTGCTCGGTGCTCAGTACACAGGGTGCTGGGTGCTCAGTGCTCAGGGTGCTGGGTGATCAGTACTCAGGGTGCTGTGTGCTCAGTGCTCAGTACTCAGCGTGCTGTGTGCTCAGTGCTCAGAGTGTTGGATGCTCAGTACTCAGGGTGCTGGGTGCTCAGTGCTCAGGGTGCTCAGTGCTCAGGGTGCTGGGTGCACAGGGTGCTGGGTGCTCAATGCTCGGGGTGCTGGGTGCTCAGTGCTCAGGGTGCTGGGTGCTCAGTGCTCAGTGCTCAGGGTGCTGGGTGCTCAGTGCTCAGTGCTCAGGGTGCTGGGTGTTCAGTACTCAGGGTGCTGGGTTCTCAGTACTCAGGGTGCTGGGTGCTCAGTGCTCAGTGTGCTGGGTGCTCAGTGCTCACGATGCTGGGTGCTCAGTACTCAGGGTGCTGGGTGCTCAGTTCTCAGGGTGCTGGGTGCACAGTGTTCGGGGTGCTCGGTGCTCAGTGGTCAGGGTGCTGGGTGCTCAGTACTCAGGGTGCTGGGTGCTCAGTGCTCGGGGTGCTGGGTGCTCAGTGCTCGGGGTACTGGGTGCTCAGTACTCCGGGTGCTCGGTGCTCAGTGATCGGGGTGCTGGGTGCTCAGTGCTCGGGGTGCTGGGTGCTCAGTACTCGGGGTGCTGGGTGCTCAGTGCTCAGGGTGCTGGTTCTCAGTGCTCGGGGGTACTGGGTACTCAGTGCTCAGTACACAGGGTGCTGAGTGCTCAGTGCTCGGGGTGCTGGGTGCTCAGTGCTCAGTACTCAGGGTGCTGGGTGCTCAGTGCTCGGGGTGCTGGGTGCTCAGTGCTCGGGTGCTCGGTGCTCAGTACTCAGGGTTCTCAGTGCTCAGTGCTCAATTTGCTGGGTGCTCAGTACTCAGGGTGCTCAGTGCTCAGTACTCGGGGTACTGGGTGCTCAGTACTCAGGGTGCTCAGTGCTCAGTACTCGGGGTTCTGGGTGCTCAGTGCTCAGGGTGCTCAGTGCTCAGTGCTCGGGGTCCTGGGTGCTCAGTGCTCGGGGTGCTGTGTGCTCAGTGCTCAGAGTGCTGGGTGCTCAGTACTCAGGTTGCTGGGTGCTCAGTGCTCAGGGTGCTGGGTGCTCAGTACTCAGGGTGCTGGGTGCTCAGTACTCAGGGTGCTGGGTGCTCAGTGCTCGGGGTGCTCGGTGCTGAGTACTCAAGGTGCTGGGTGCTCAGTGCTCAGGGTGCTGGGTGCTCAGTGCTCAGGGTGCTGGGTGCTCAGTACTCAGGGTGCTGGGTGCTCAGTGCTCAGTACTCAGCGTGCTCTGTGCTCAGTGCTCAGAGTGTTTGATGCTCAGTACTCAGGGTGCTGGGTGCTCAGTGCTCAGTGCTCAGGGTGCTCAGTGCTCAGGGTGCTGGGTGCTCAGGGTGCTGGGTGCTCAGTGCTCGGGGTGCTGGGTGCTCAGTGCTCAGGGTGCTGGGTGCTCAGTGCTCAGTGCTCAGGGTGCTGGTTGCTCAGTGCTCAGTGCTGAGGGTGCTGGGTGTTCAGTACTCAGGGTGCTGGGTGCTCAGTACTCAGGGTGCTGGGTGCTCAGTGCTCAGGGTGCTGGGTGCTCAGTGCTCACGATGCTGGGTGCTCAGTACTCAGGGTGCTGGGTGCTCAGTTCTCAGGGTGCTGGGTGCACAGTGTTCGGGGTGCTCGGTGCTCAGTGCTCGGGGTGCTGGGTGCTCAGTACTCAGGGTGCTGGGTGCTCAGTACTCAGGGTGCTGGTTGCTCAGTCCTCAGCATGCTCAGTGCTCAGGGTGCTGGGTGCTCAGTGCTCGGGGTGCTCGGTGCTCAGTACTCAGGGTGCTGAGTGCTCAGTACTCAGGGTGCTGTGTGCTCAGTGCTCAGGGTGCTGGGTTCTCAGTGCTCAGGGTGCTCAGTGCTCAGTACTCAGGGTGCTGGGTGCTCATTACTCAGGGTGCTTGGTGCTCAGTGCTCGGGGTGCAGGGTGCTCAGTACTCAGGGTGCTGGGTGCTCAGTGCTCACGGTGCTGGGTGCTCAGTGCTCGGGGTGCTGGGTGCTCAGTACTGAGGGTGCTGGGTGCTCAGTACTCAGGGTGCTGGGTGCTCAGTGCTCGGGGGGCTGGGTGCTCAGTGCTCAGGGTGCTGGGTGCTCATTACTTAGGGTGCTGGGTGCTCAGTGCTCGGGGTGCTCGGTGCTCAGTACTCAAGGTGCTGGGTGCTCAGTGCTCACGGTGCTGGGTGCTCAGTCCTCGGGGTGCTCCGTGCTCAGTGCTCAGGGTGCTGGGTGCTCAGTGCTCAGGGTGCTCGGTGCTCAGTACTCATGGTGCTGGGTGCTCATTCTCGGGGTGCTGGGTGCTCAGTACTCAGGTTGATCAGTACTCTGGGTGCTCGGTGCTCAGTACTCATGGTGCTGGGTGCTCAGTACTCAGGGTGCTCGGTGCTCAGTTCTCAGGGTGCTCGGTGCTCAGTGTTTGGGGTGCTGGGTGCTCAGTACTCAGGGTGCTGGGTGCTCAGTGTTCAGGGTGCTTGGTGCTCAGTGCTCAGCGTTCTGGGTGCTCAGTACTCAGTGCTCAGGATGCTGGGTGCTCAGTGCTCAGGGTGCTCAGTGCTCGGGGTGCAGGGTGCTCAGTACTCAGGGTGCTGGGTGCTCAGTACTCAGGGTGCTCAGTACTCAGGGTGCTGGGTGCTCAGTGCTCGGGGTGCTGGGTGCTCAGTACTCAGGGTGCTGGGTGCTCAGTGCTCAGGGTGCTGGGTGCTCAGTGCTCGGGGTGCTGGGTGCTCATTCTCGGGGTGCTGGGTGCTCAGTACTCAGGGTGCTGTGTGCTCAGTGCTCGGGGTGCTCGGTGCTCAGTACACAGGGTGCTGGGTACTCAGTGCTCGGGGTGCTGGGTGCTCAGTACTCAGGGTGCTGGGTGCTCAGTGCTCAGTACTCAGCGTGCTCTGTGCTCAGTGCTCAGAGTGTTGGATGCTCAGTACTCAGGGTGCTGGGTGCTCAGTGCTCAGGGTGCTCAGTGCTCAGGGTGCTGTTTGCTCAGGGTGCTGGGTGCTCAGTGCTCGGGGTGCTGGGTGCTCAGTGCTCGGGGTGCTGGGTGCTCAGTACTCAGGGTGCTCGGTGCTCAGTGCTCGGGGTGCTGGGTGCTCAGTGCTCGGGGTGCTGGGTGCTCAGTACTCGGGGTGCTGGGTGCTCAGTGCTCAGGGTGCTGGTTCTCAGTGCTCGGGGGTACTGGGTACTCAGTGCTCAGTACACAGGGTGCTGAGTGCTCAGTGCTCGGGGTGCTGGGTGCTCAGTGCTCAGTACTCAGGGTGCTGGGTGCTCAGTGCTCGGGGTGCCTGGTGCTCAGAGCTCGGGGTGCTCGGTGCTCAGTACTCAGGGTTCTCAGTGCTCAGTTCTCAGGGTGCTGGGTGCTCAGTACTCAGGGTGCTCAGTGCTCAGTACTCGGGGTACTGGGTGCTCAGTACTCAGGGTGCTCAGTGCTCAGTACTCGGGGTTCTGGGTGCTCAGTGCTCAGGGTGCTCAGTGCTCAGTGCTCGGTGTGCTGGGTGCTCAGTGCTCGGGGTGCTGGGTGCTCAGTGCTCAGAGTGCTGGGTGCTCAGTACTCAGGTTGCTGGGTGCTCAGTGCTCAGGGTGCTGGGTGCTCAGTACTCAGGGTGCTGGGTGCTCAGTACTCAGGGTGCTGGGTGCTCAGTGCTCGGGGTGCTGGGTGCACAGTGTTCGGGGTGCTCGGTGCTCAGTGCTCAGGGTGCTGGGTGCTCAGTGCTCGGGGTGCTGGGTGCTCAGTGTTCAGGGTGCTGGGTGCTCAGTGATCAGCGTGCTGGGTGCTCAGTACTCAGTGCTCAGGATGCTGGGTGCTCAGTGCTCAGGGTGCTCAGTACTCAGCGTGCTGGGTGCTCAGTGCTCAGGGTGCTGGGTGCTCAGTACTCAGGGTGCTGGGTGCTCAGTACTCAGGGTGCTAAGAGCTCAGGGTGCTCAGTGCTCAGGATGCTGGGTGCTCAGTGCTCAGTGCACAGGGTGCTGGGTGCTCAGTGTTCCGGGTGCTGGATGCTCAGTGCTCAGCGTGCTGGGTGCTCAGTACTCAGTGCTCAGGATGCTGGGTGCTCAGTGCTCAGGGTGCTCAGTGCTCGGGGTGCAGGGTGCTCAGTACTCAGGGTGCTGGGTGCTCAGTACTCAGGGTACTCAGTACTCAGGGTGCTGGGTGCTCAGTGCTCGGGGTGCTGGGTGCTCAGTACTCAGGGTGCTGAGTGCTCAGTGCTCAGGGTGCTGGGTGCTCAGTGCTCGGGGTGCTGGGTGCTCATTCTCGGGGTGCTGGGTGCTCAGTACTCAGGGTGCTGGGTGCTCAGTGCTCGGGGTCCTCGGTGCTCAGTACACAGGGTGCTGGGTGCTCAGTGCTCGGGGTGCTGGGTGCTCAGTACTCAGGGTGCTGGGTGCTCAGTGCTCAGTACTCAGCGTGCTCTGTGCTCAGTGCTCAGAGTGTTTGATGCTCAGTACTCAGGGTGCTGGGTGCTCAGTGCTCAGTGCTCAGGATGCTCAGTGCTCAGGGTGCTGGGTGCTCAGGGTGCTGGGTGCTCAGTGCTCGGGGTGCTGGGTGCTCAGTGCTCAGGTTGCTGGGTGCTCAGTGCTCAGTGCTCAGGTTGCTGGGTGCTCAGTGCTCAGGGTGCTGGGTGTTCAGTATTCAGGGTGCTGGGTGCTCAGTACTCAGGGTGCTGGGTGCTCAGTGCTCAGGGTGCTGGGTGCTCAGTGCTCACGATGCTGGGTACTCAGTACTCAGGGTGCTGGGTGCTCACTTCTCAGGGTGCTGGGTGCACAGTGTTCGGGGTGCTCGGTGCTCAGTGCTCGGGGTGCTGGGTGCTCAGTACTCAGGGTGCTGGGTGCTCAGTACTCAGGGTGCTGGTTGCTCAGTCCTCAGCGTGCTCAGTGCTCAGTGTGCTGGGTGCTCAGTGCTCACGATGCTGGGTGCTCAGTACTCAGGGTGCTGGGTGCTCAGTTCTCAGGGTGCTGGGTGCACAGTGTTCGTGGTGCTCGGTGCTCAGTGGTCAGGGTGCTGGGTGCTCAGTACTCAGGGTGCTGGGTGCTCAGTGCTCGGGGTGCTGGGTGCTCAGTGCTCGGGGTACTGGGTGCTCAGTACTCCGGGTGCTCGGTGCTCAGTGATCGGGGTGCTGGGTGCTCAGTGCTCGGGGTGCTGGGTGCTCAGTACTCGGGGTGCTGGGTGCTCAGTGCTCAGGGTGCTGGTTCTCAGTGCTCGGGGGTACTGGGTACTCAGTGCTCAGTACACAGGGTGCTGAGTGCTCAGTGCTCGGGGTGCTGGGTGCTCAGTGCTCAGTACTCAGGGTGCTGGGTGCTCAGTGCTCGGGGTGCTGGGTGCTCAGTGCTCGGGTGCTCGGTGCTCAGTACTCAGGGTTCTCAGTGCTCAGTGCTCAAGGTGCTGGGTGCTCAGTACTCAGGGTGCTCAGTGCTCAGTACTCGGGGTACTGGGTGCTCAGTACTCAGGGTGCTCAGTGCTCAGTACTCGGGGTTCTGGGTGCTCAGTGCTCAGGGTGCTCAGTGCTCAGTGCTCGGGGTGCTGGGTGCTCAGTGCTCGGGGTGCTGGGTGCTCAGTGCTCAGAGTGCTGGGTGCTCAGTACTCAGGTTGCTGGGTGCTCAGTGCTCAGGGTGCTGGGTGCTCAGTACTCAGGGTGCTGGGTGCTCAGTACTCAGGGTGCTGGGTGCTCAGTGCTCGGGGTGCTCGGTGCTGAGTACTCAAGGTGCTGGGTGCTCAGTGCTCAGGGTGCTGGGTGCTCAGTGCTCAGGGTGCTGGGTGCTCAGTACTCAGGGTGCTGGGTGCTCAGTGCTCAGTACTCAGCGTGCTCTGTGCTCAGTGCTCAGAGTGTTTGATGCTCAGTACTCAGGGTGCTGGGTGCTCAGTGCTCAGTGCTCAGGGTGCTCAGTGCTCAGGGTGCTGGGTGCTCAGGGTGCTGGGTGCTCAGTGCTCGGGGTGCTGGGTGCTCAGTGCTCAGGGTGCTGGGTGCTCAGTGCTCAGTGCTCAGGGTGCTGGTTGCTCAGTGCTCAGTGCTGAGGGTGCTGGGTGTTCAGTACTCAGGGTGCTGGGTGCTCAGTACTCAGGGTGCTGGGTGCTCAGTGCTCAGGGTGCTGGGTGCTCAGTGCTCACGATGCTGGGTGCTCAGTACTCAGGGTGCTGGGTGCTCAGTTCTCAGGGTGCTGGGTGCACAGTGTTCGGGGTGCTCGGTGCTCAGTGCTCGGGGTGCTGGGTGCTCAGTACTCAGGGTGCTGGGTGCTCAGTACTCAGGGTGCTGGTTGCTCAGTCCTCAGCATGCTCAGTGCTCAGGGTGCTGGGTGCTCAGTGCTCGGGGTGCTCGGTGCTCAGTACTCAGGGTGCTGAGTGCTCAGTACTCAGGGTGCTGTGTGCTCAGTGCTCAGGGTGCTGGGTTCTCAGTGCTCAGGGTGCTCAGTGCTCAGTACTCAGGGTGCTGGGTGCTCATTACTCAGGGTGCTTGGTGCTCAGTGCTCGGGGTGCAGGGTGCTCAGTACTCAGGGTGCTGGGTGCTCAGTGCTCACGGTGCTGGGTGCTCAGTGCTCGGGTCCTGGGTGCTCAGTACTGAGGGTGCTGGGTGCTCAGTACTCAGGGTGCTGGGTGCTCAGTGCTCGGGGGGCTGGGTGCTCAGTGCTCAGGGTGCTGGGTGCTCATTACTTAGGGTGCTGGGTGCTCAGTGCTCGGGGTGCTCGGTGCTCAGTACTCAAGGTGCTGGGTGCTCAGTGCTCACGGTGCTGGGTGCTCAGTCCTCGGGGTGCTCCGTGCTCAGTGCTCAGGGTGCTGGGTGCTCAGTGCTCAGGGTGCTCGGTGCTCAGTACTCATGGTGCTGGGTGCTCATTCTCGGGGTGCTGGGTGCTCAGTACTCAGGTTGCTCAGTACTCTGGGTGCTCGGTGCTCAGTACTCATGGTGCTGGGTGCTCAGTACTCAGGGTGCTCGGTGCTCAGTTCTCAGGGTGCTCGGTGTTCAGTGTTTGGGGTGCTGGGTGCTCAGTACTCAGGGTGCTGGGTGCTCAGTGTTCAGGGTGCTTGGTGCTCAGTGCTCAGCGTTCTGGGTGCTCAGTACTCAGTGCTCAGGATGCTGGGTGCTCAGTGCTCAGGGTGCTCAGTGCTCGGGGTGCAGGGTGCTCAGTACTCAGGGTGCTGGGTGCTCAGTACTCAGGGTGCTCAGTACTCAGGGTGCTGGGTGCTCAGTGCTCGGGGTGCTGGGTGCTCAGTACTCAGGGTGCTGGGTGCTCAGTGCTCAGGGTGCTGGGTGCTCAGTGCTCGGGGTGCTGGGTGCTCATTCTCGGGGTGCTGGGTGCTCAGTACTCAGGGTGCTGGGTGCTCAGTGCTCGGGGTGCTCGGTGCTCAGTACACAGGGTGCTGGGTACTCAGTGCTCGGGGTGCTGGGTGCTCAGTACTCAGGGTGCTGGGTGCTCAGTGCTCAGTACTCAGCGTGCTCTGTGCTCAGTGCTCAGAGTGTTGGATGCTCAGTACTCAGGGTGCTGGGTGCTCAGTGCTCAGGGTGCTCAGTGCTCAGGGTGCTGTTTGCTCAGGGTGCTGGGTGCTCAGTGCTCGGGGTGCTGGGTGCTCAGTGCTCGGGGTGCTGGGTGCTCAGTACTCAGGGTGCTCGGTGCTCAGTGCTCGGGGTGCTGGGTGCTCAGTGCTCGGGGTGCTGGGTGCTCAGTACTCGGGGTGCTGGGTGCTCAGTGCTCAGGGTGCTGGTTCTCAGTGCTCGGGGGTACTGGGTACTCAGTGCTCAGTACACAGGGTGCTGAGTGCTCAGTGCTCGGGGTGCTGGGTGCTCAGTGCTCAGTACTCAGGGTGCTGGGTGCTCAGTGCTCGGGGTGCCTGGTGCTCAGAGCTCGGGGTGCTCGGTGCTCAGTACTCAGGGTTCTCAGTGCTCAGTTCTCAGGGTGCTGGGTGCTCAGTACTCAGGGTGCTCAGTGCTCAGTACTCGGGGTACTGGGTGCTCAGTACTCAGGGTGCTCAGTGCTCAGTACTCGGGGTTCTGGGTGCTCAGTGCTCAGGGTGCTCAGTGCTCAGTGCTCGGCGTGCTGGGTGCTCAGTGCTCGGGGTGCTGGGTGCTCAGTGCTCAGAGTGCTGGGTGCTCAGTACTCAGGTTGCTGGGTGCTCAGTGCTCAGGGTGCTGGGTGCTCAGTACTCAGGGTGCTGGGTGCTCAGTACTCGGGGTGCTGGGTGCTCAGTGCTCGGGGTCCTGGGTGCACAGTGTTCGGGGTGCTCGGTGCTCAGTGCTCAGGGTGCTGGGTGCTCAGTGCTCGGGGTGCTGGGTGCTCAGTGTTCAGGGTGCTGGGTGCTCAGTGATCAGCGTGCTGGGTGCTCAGTACTCAGTGCTCAGGATGCTGGGTGCTCAGTGCTCAGGGTGCTCAGTACTCAGCGTGCTGGGTGCTCAGTGCTCAGTGTGCTGGGTGCTCAGTACTCAGGGTGCTGGGTGCTCAGTACTCAGGGTGCTAAGAGCTCAGGGTGCTCAGTGCTCAGGATGCTGGGTGCTCAGTGCTCAGTGCACAGGGTGCTGGGTGCTCAGTGTTCCGGGTGCTGGATGCTCAGTGCTCAGCGTGCTGGGTGCTCAGTACTCAGTGCTCAGGATGCTGGGTGCTCAGTGCTCAGGGTGCTCAGTGCTCGGGGTGCAGGGTGCTCAGTACTCAGGGTGCTGGGTGCTCAGTACTCAGGGTACTCAGTACTCAGGGTGCTGGGTGCTCAGTGCTCGGGGTGCTGGGTGCTCAGTACTCAGGGTGCTGAGTGCTCAGTGCTCAGGGTGCTGGGTGCTCAGTGCTCGGGGTGCTGGGTGCTCATTCTCGGGGTGCTGGGTGCTCAGTACTCAGGGTGCTGGGTGCTCAGTGCTCGGGGTCCTCGGTGCTCAGTACACAGGGTGCTGGGTGCTCAGTGCTCGGGGTGCTGGGTGCTCAGTACTCAGGGTGCTGGGTGCTCAGTGCTCAGTACTCAGCATGCTCTGTGCTCAGTGCTCAGAGTGTTTGATGCTCAGTACTCAGGGTGCTGGGTGCTCAGTGCTCAGTGCTCAGGATGCTCAGTGCTCAGGGTGCTGGGTGCTCAGGGTGCTGGGTGCTCAGTGCTCGGGGTGCTGGGTGCTCAGTGCTCAGGTTGCTGGGTGCTCAGTGCTCAGTGCTCAGGTTGCTGGGTGCTCAGTGCTCAGGGTGCTGGGTGTTCAGTATTCAGGGTGCTGGGTGCTCAGTACTCAGGGTGCTGGGTGCTCAGTGCTCAGGGTGCTGGGTGCTCAGTGCTCACGATGCTGGGTACTCAGTACTCAGGGTGCTGGGTGCTCACTTCTCAGGGTGCTGGGTGCACAGTGTTCGGGGTGCTCGGTGCTCAGTGCTCGGGGTGCTGGGTGCTCAGTACTCAGGGTGCTGGGTGCTCAGTACTCAGGGTGCTGGTTGCTCAGTCCTCAGCGTGCTCAGTGCTCAGGGTGCTGGGTGCTCAGTGCTCGGGGTGCTCGGTGCTCAGTACTCAGGGTACTGAGTGCTCAGTACTCAGGTTGCTGGGTGCTCAGTGCTCAGGGTGCTGGGTGCTCAGTGCTCAGGGTGCTCAGTGCTCAGTACTCAGGGTGCTGGGTGCTCATTACTCAGGGTGCTTGGTGCTCAGTGCTCGGGGTGCTGGGTGCTCAGTACTCAGGGTGCTGTGTGCTCAGTGCTCAGGGTGCTGGGTGCTCAGTGCTCGGGGTGCTGGGTGCTCAGTACTCAGGGTGCTGGGTGCTCAGTACTCAGGGTGCTGGGTTCTCAGTGCTCGGGGGGCTGGGTGCTCAGTGCTCGGGGTGCTGGGTGCTCATTACTTAGGGTGCTGGGTGCTCAGTGCTCGGGGTGCTCGGTGCTCAGTACTCAAGGTGCTGGGTGCTCAGTGCTCACGGTGCTGGGTGCTCAGTGCTCAGGGTGCTCGGTGCTCAGTACTCATGGTGCTGGGTGCTCATTCTCGGGGTGCTGGGTGCTCAGTACTCAGGTTGCTCAGTACTCTGTTTGCTCGGTGCTCAGTTCTCAGGGTGCTCGGTGCTCAGTGTTTGGGGTGCTGGGTGCTCAGTACTCAGGGTGCTGGGTGCTCAGTGTTCAGGGTGCTTGGTGCTCAGTGCTCAGCGTGCTGGGTGCTCAGTACTCAGTGCTCAGGATGCTGGGTGCTCAGTGCTCAGGGTGCTCAGTGCTCGGGGTGCAGGGTGCTCAGTACTCAGGGAGCTGGGTGCTCAGTACTCAGGGTGCTCAGTACTCAGGGTGCTGGGTGCTCAGTGCTCGGGGTGCTGGGTGCTCATTCTCGGGGTGCTGGGTGCTCAGTACTCAGGGTGATGGGTGCTCAGTGCTCGGGGTGCTCGGTGCTCAGTACACAGAGTGCTGGGTGCTCCGTGCTCGGGGTGCTGGGTGCTCAGTACTCAGGGTGCTGGGTGCTCAGTGCTCAGTACTCAGCGTGCTCTGTGCTCAGTGCTCAGAGTGTTTTATGCTCAGTACTCAGGGTGCTGGGTGCTCAGTGCTCAGTGCTCAGGGTGCTCAGTGCTCAGGGTGCTGGGTGCTCAGGGTTCTTTGTGCTCAGTGCTCGGGTTGCTGGGTGCTCAGTGCTCAGGGTGCTGGTTGCTCAGTGCTCAGTGCTCAGGGTGCTGGGTGCTCAGTGCTGAGTGCTCAGGGTGAAGGGTGTTCAGTACTCAGGGTGATGGGTGCTCAGTACTCAGGGTGCTGGGTGCTCAGTGCTCAGGGTGCTGGGTGCTCAGTGCTCACGATGCTGGGTGCTCAGTACTCAGGGTGCTGGGTGCTCAGTTCTCAGGGTGCTGGGTGCACAGTGTTCGGGGTGCTCGGTGCTCTGTGCTCAGGGTGCTGGGTGCTCAGTACTCAGGGTGCTGGGTGCTCAGTGCTGGGGGTGCTGGGTGCTCAGTGCTCGGGGTGCTGGGTGCTCAGTTCTCAGGGTGCTGGGTGCTCAGTGATCGGGGTGCTGGTTCTCAGTGCTCGGGGGTACTGGGTACTCAGTGCTCAGTACACAGGGTGCTGAGTGCTCGGTGCTCGGGGTGCTGGGTGCTCAGTGCTCAGTACTCAGGGTGCTGGGTGCTCAGTGCTCGGGGTGCTGGGTGCTCAGAGCTCGGGGTGCTCGGTGCTCAGTACTCAGGGTTCTCAGTGCTCAGTGCTCAGGGTGCTGGGTGCTCAGTACTCAGGGTGCTCATTGCTCAGTACTCGGGGTACTGGGTGCTCAGTACTCAGGGTGCTCAGTGCTCAGTACTCGGGGTTCTGGCTGCTCAGTGCTCAGTGTGCTCAGTGCTCAGTGCTCGGGGTGCTGGGTGCTCAGTGCTCGGGGTGCTGGTTGCTCAGTGCTCAGAGTGCTGGGTGCTCAGTACTCAGGTTGCTGGGTGCTCAGTGCTCAGGGTGCTGGGTGCTCAGTACTCAGGGTGCTGGGTGCTCAGTACTCAGGGTGCTGGGTGCTCAGTGCTCAGGGTGCTCGGTGCTCAGTACTCATGGTGCTGGGTACTCAGTGCTCAGGGTGCTCATTCTCGGGGTGCTGGGTGCTCAGTACTCAGGGTGCTGGGTGCTCAGTGCTCGGGGTTCTGGGTGATCAGTGCTCGGGGTGCTCGGTGCTCAGTTCTCTGGGTGCTCAGTGCTCAGTACTCAGGGTGCTGGGTGCTCAGTACTCAGGCTGCTGGGTGCTCAGTACTCAGGGAGCTCAGTGCTCGGGGTGCAGGGTGCTCAGTACTCAGGGTGCTGGGTGCTCAGTACTCAGGGTGCTCAGCACTCAGGGTGCTGGGTGCTCAGTGCTCGGGGTGCTGGGTGCTCAGTACTCAGGGTGCTGGGTGCTCAGTGCTCAGGGTGCTGGGTGCTCAGTGCTCGGGATGCTGGGTGCTCATTCTCGGGGTGCTGGGTGCTCAGTACTCAAGGTGCTGGGTGCTCAGTGCTCGGGGTGCTCGGTGCTAAGTACACAGGGTGCTGGGTGCTCAGTGCTCGGGGTGCTGGGTGCTCAGTACTCAGGGTGCTGGGTGCTCAGTTCTCAGTACTCAGTGTGCTCTGTGCTCAGTGCTCAGAGTGTTGGGTGCTCAGTACTCAGGGTGCTCTCTGCTCAGTGCTCAGTGCTCAGGGTGCTCAGTGCTCAGGCTGCTGGGTGCTCAGGGTGCTGGGTGCTCAGTGCTCGGGGTGCTGGGTGCTCAGTGCTCAGGGTGCTGGGTGCTCAGTGCTCAGTGCTCAGGGTGCTGGTTGCTCAGTGCTCAGTGCTCAGGGTGCAGGGTGTTCAGTACTCAGGGTGCTGGGTGCTCAGTACTCAGGGTGCTGGGTGCTCAGTGCTCAGGGTGCTGGGTGCTCAGTGCTCAGGATGCTGGGTGCTCAGTACTCAGGGTGCTGGGTGCTCACTTCTCAGGGTGCTGGGTGCACAGTGTTCGGGGTGCTCGGTGCTCAGTGCTCGGGGTGCTGGGTGCTCAGTACTCAGGGTGCTGGGTGCTCAGTGCTCTGGGTGCTGGGTGCTCAGTGCTCGGGGTGCTGGGTGCTCAGTACTCAGGGTGCTGGGTGCTCAGTGCTCGGGGTGCTGGGTGCTCAGTGCTCAGGGTGCTGGGTCTCAGTGCTCAGGTGTACTGGGTACTCAGTGCTCAGTACACACGGTGCTGAGTGCTCAGTGCTCGGGGTGCTGGGTGCTCAGTGCTCAGTACTCAGGGTGCTGGGTGCTCAGTGCTCGGGGTGCTGGGTGCTCAGTGCTCGGGGTGCTCGGTGCTCAGTACTCAGGGTTCTCAGTGCTCAGGGTGCTGGGTGCTCAGTACTCAGGGTGCTCAGTGCTCAGTACTCGGGGTGCTGGGTGCTCAGTACTCAGGTTGCTCTGTGCTCAGTACTCGGGGTGCTGGGGGCTCAGTGCTCAGGGTGCTCAGTGGTCAGTGCTCGGAGTGCTGGGTGCTCAGTGCTCGGGGTGCTGGGTGCTCAGTGCTCGGGGTGCTCGGTGCTCAGTACTCAGGGTACTGAGTGCTCAGTACTCAGGTTGCTGGGTGCTCAGTGCTCAGGGTGCTGGGTGCTCAGTGCTCAGGGTGCTCAGTGCTCAGTACTCAGGGTGCTGGGTGCTCATTACTCAGGGTGCTTGGTGCTCAGTGCTCGGGGTGCTGGGTGCTCAGTACTCAGGGTGCTGTGTGCTCAGTGCTCAGGGTGCTGGGTGCTCAGTGCTCGGGGTGCTGGGTGCTCAGTACTCAGGGTGCTGGGTGCTCAGTACTCAGGGTGCTGGGTTCTCAGTGCTCGGGGGGCTGGGTGCTCAGTGCTCGGGGTGCTGGGTGCTCATTACTTAGGGTGCTGGGTGCTCAGTGCTCGGGGTGCTCGGTGCTCAGTACTCAAGGTGCTGGGTGCTCAGTGCTCACGGTGCTGGGTGCTCAGTGCTCAGGGTGCTCGGTGCTCAGTACTCATGGTGCTGGGTGCTCATTCTCGGGGTGCTGGGTGCTCAGTACTCAGGTTGCTCAGTACTCTGTTTGCTCGGTGCTCAGTTCTCAGGGTGCTCGGTGCTCAGTGTTTGGGGTGCTGGGTGCTCAGTACTCAGGGTGCTGGGTGCTCAGTGTTCAGGGTGCTTGGTGCTCAGTGCTCAGCGTGCTGGATGCTCAGTACTCAGTGCTCAGGATGCTGGGTGCTCAGTGCTCAGGGTGCTCAGTGCTCGGGGTGCAGGGTGCTCAGTACTCAGGGAGCTGGGTGCTCAGTACTCAGGGTGCTCAGTACTCAGGGTGCTGGGTGCTCAGTGCTCGGGGTGCTGGGTGCTCATTCTCGGGGTGCTGGGTGCTCAGTACTCAGGGTGATGGGTGCTCAGTGCTCGGGGTGCTCGGTGCTCAGTACACAGAGTGCTGGGTGCTCCGTGCTCGGGGTGCTGGGTGCTCAGTACTCAGGGTGCTGGGTGCTCAGTGCTCAGTACTCAGCGTGCTCTGTGCTCAGTGCTCAGAGTGTTTTATGCTCAGTACTCAGGGTGCTGGGTGCTCAGTGCTCAGTGCTCAGGGTGCTCAGTGCTCAGGGTGCTGGGTGCTCAGGGTTCTTTGTGCTCAGTGCTCGGGTTGCTGGGTGCTCAGTGCTCAGGGTGCTGGTTGCTCAGTGCTCAGTGCTCAGGGTGCTGGGTGCTCAGTGCTGAGTGCTCAGGGTGAAGGGTGTTCAGTACTCAGGGTGATGGGTGCTCAGTACTCAGGGTGCTGGGTGCTCAGTGCTCAGGGTGCTGGGTGCTCAGTGCTCACGATGCTGGGTGCTCAGTACTCAGGGTGCTGGGTGCTCAGTTCTCAGGGTGCTGGGTGCACAGTGTTCGGGGTGCTCGGTGCTCTGTGCTCAGGGTGCTGGGTGCTCAGTACTCAGGGTGCTGGGTGCTCAGTGCTGGGGGTGCTGGGTGCTCAGTGCTCGGGGTGCTGGGTGCTCAGTTCTCAGGGTGCTGGGTGCTCAGTGATCGGGGTGCTGGGTGCTCAGTCCTCAGGGTGCTGGGTGCTCAGTACTCGGGGTGCTGGGTGCTCAGTGCTCAGGGTGCTGGTTCTCAGTGCTCGGGGGTACTGGGTACTCAGTGCTCAGTACACAGGGTGCTGAGTGCTCGGTGCTCGGGGTGCTGGGTGCTCAGTGCTCAGTACTCAGGGTGCTGGGTGCTCAGTGCTCGGGGTGCTGGGTGCTCAGAGCTCGGGGTGCTCGGTGCTCAGTACTCAGGGTTCTCAGTGCTCAGTGCTCAGGGTGCTGGGTGCTCAGTACTCAGGGTGCTCATTGCTCAGTACTCGGGGTACTGGGTGCTCAGTACTCAGGGTGCTCAGTGCTCAGTACTCGGGGTTCTGGCTGCTCAGTGCTCAGGGTGCTCAGTGCTCAGTGCTCGGGGTGCTGGGTGCTCAGTGCTCGGGGTGCTGGTTGCTCAGTGCTCAGAGTGCTGGGTGCTCAGTACTCAGGTTGCTGGGTGCTCAGTGCTCAGGGTGCTGGGTGCTCAGTACTCAGGGTGCTGGGTGCTCAGTACTCAGGGTGCTGGGTGCTCAGTGCTCAGGGTGCTCGGTGCTCAGTACTCATGGTGCTGGGTACTCAGTGCTCAGGGTGCTCATTCTCGGGGTGCTGGGTGCTCAGTACTCAGGGTGCTGGGTGCTCAGTGCTCGGGGTTCTGGGTGATCAGTGCTCGGGGTGCTCGGTGCTCAGTTCTCTGGGTGCTCAGTGCTCAGTACTCAGGGTGCTGGGTGCTCAGTACTCAGGCTGCTGGGTGCTCAGTACTCAGGGAGCTCAGTGCTCGGGGTGCAGGGTGCTCAGTACTCAGGGTGCTGGGTGCTCAGTACTCAGGGTGCTCAGCACTCAGGGTGCTGGGTGCTCAGTGCTCGGGGTGCTGGGTGCTCAGTACTCAGGGTGCTGGGTGCTCAGTGCTCAGGGTGCTGGGTGCTCAGTGCTCGGGATGCTGGGTGCTCATTCTCGGGGTGCTGGGTGCTCAGTACTCAAGGTGCTGGGTGCTCAGTGCTCGGGGTCCTCGGTGCTAAGTACACAGGGTGCTGGGTGCTCAGTGCTCGGGGTGCTGGGTGCTCAGTACTCAGGGTGCTGGGTGCTCAGTTCTCAGTACTCAGTGTGCTCTGTGCTCAGTGCTCAGAGTGTTGGGTGCTCAGTACTCAGGGTGCTCTCTGCTCAGTGCTCAGTGCTCAGGGTGCTCAGTGCTCAGGCTGCTGGGTGCTCAGGGTGCTGGGTGCTCAGTGCTCGGGGTGCTGGGTGCTCAGCGCTCAGGGTGCTGGGTGCTCAGTGCTCAGTGCTCAGGGTGCTGGTTGCTCAGTGCTCAGTGCTCAGGGTGCAGGGTGTTCAGTACTCAGGGTGCTGGGTGCTCAGTACTCAGGGTGCTGGGTGCTCAGTGCTCAGGGTGCTGGGTGCTCAGTGCTCAGGATGCTGGGTGCTCAGTACTCAGGGTGCTGGGTGCTCACTTCTCAGGGTGCTGGGTGCACAGTGTTCGGGGTGCTCGGTGCTCAGTGCTCGGGGTGCTGGGTGCTCAGTACTCAGGGTGCTGGGTGCTCAGTGCTCTGGGTGCTGGGTGCTCAGTGCTCGGGGTGCTGGGTGCTCAGTACTCAGGGTGCTGGGTGCTCAGTGCTCGGGGTGCTGGGTGCTCAGTGCTCAGGGTGCTGGGTCTCAGTGCTCAGGTGTACTGGGTACTCAGTGCTCAGTACACACGGTGCTGAGTGCTCAGTGCTCGGGGTGCTGGGTGCTCAGTGCTCAGTACTCAGGGTGCTGGGTGCTCAGTGCTCGGGGTGCTGGGTGCTCAGTGCTCGGGGTGCTCGGTGCTCAGTACTCAGGGTTCTCAGTGCTCAGGGTGCTGGGTGCTCAGTACTCAGGGTGCTCAGTGCTCAGTACTCGGGGTGCTGGGTGCTCAGTACTCAGGTTGCTCTGTGCTCAGTACTCGGGGTGCTGGGTGCTCAGTGCTCAGGGTGCTCAGTGGTCAGTGCTCGGAGTGCTGGGTGCTCAGTGCTCGGGGTGCTGGGTGCTCAGTGCTCAGAGTGCTGGGTGCTCAGTACTCAGTTTTCTGGTGCTCAGTGCTCAGGGTGCTGGGTGCTCAGTACTCAGGGTGCTGGGTGCTCAGTACTCATGGTGCTGGGTACTCAGTTCTCAGGGTGCTCATTCTCGGGGTGCTGGGTGCTCAGTACTCAGGGTGCTGGGTGCTCAGTGCTCGGGGTGCTGGGTGCTCAGTTCTCGGGGTGCTCGGTGCTCAGTACTCGGGGTGCTGGGTGAGCAGTGCTCAGGGTGCTGGGTGCTCAGTGCTCGGGGTGCTGGGTGCTCAGTGCTCAGGGTGCTGGGTGCTCAGTGCTCGGGGTGCTCGGTGCTCAGTACTCAGGGTGCTGGGTGCTCAGTACTCAGGGTGCTGGGTGCTCAGTGCTCAGGGTGCTGGGTGCTCAGTACTCAGGGTGCTGGGTGCTCAGTACTCAGGGTGCTAAGAGCTCAGGGTGCTCAGTGCTCGGGGTGCTGGATGCTCAGTGCTCAGTGCACAGGGTGCTGGGTGCTCAGTCCTCGGGGTGCTGGGTGCTCAGTACTCAGGGTGCTGGGTGCTCAGTACTCAGGGTGCTGGGTACTCAGTGCTCAGGGTGCTGGGTGCTCAGTGCTCTGGGTGCTGGGTGCTCAGTGCTCAGGGTGCTGGGTGCTCAGTGCTCAGGTTGCTGGGTGCTCAGTGTTCGGGGTGCTGGGTGCTGAGTGCTCAGGGTGCTGGGTGCTCAGTGCTCGGGGTGCTCGGTGCTCAGTACACAGGGTGCTGGGTGCTCAGTGCTCGGGGTGCTGGGTGCTCAGTGCTCAGTACTCAGGGTGCTGGGTGCTCAGTGCTCGGGGTGCTGGGTGCTCAGTACTCAGCGTGCTGGGTGCTCAGTACTCAGGGTGCTGGGTGCTCCGTGCTCGGGGTGCTGGGTGCTCAGTGCTCTGGCTGCTTAGTACTCAGTACTCAGGGTGCTGGGTGCTCAGTACTCAGGGTGCTCAGTGCTCGGGGTGCTGGGTGCTCAGTGCTCAGGGTGATCGGTGCTCAGTACTCAGGATGCTGGGTGCTCAGTACTCAGGGTGCTGGTTGCTCAGTCCTCAGGGTGCTCAGTGCTTAGGGTGCTGTGTGCTCCGTGCTCGGGGTGCTCGGTGCTCAGTATTCAGGTTGCTGAGTGCTCAGTACTCAGGGTGCTGGGTGCTCAGTACTCAGGGTGCTGGGTGCTCAGTGCTCGGGGTGCTGGGTGCTCAGTGCTCAGGGTGCTCAGTGCTCAGTACTCAGGGTGCTCAGTGCTCAGTACTCAGGGTGCTGGGTGCTCAGTGCTCAGGGTGCTGGGTGCTCAGTGCTCGGGGGTACTGGGTACTCAGTGCTCAGTACACAGGGTGCTGAGTGCTCAGTGCTCAGGGTGCTGGGTGCTCAGTGCTCAGTACTCAGGGTGCTGGGTGCTCAGTGCTCGGGGTGCTGGGTGCTCAGTGCTCGGTGTGCTCGGTGCTCAGTACTCAGGGTTCTCAGTGCTCAGTGCTCAGGGTGCTGGGTGCTCAGTACTCAGGGTGCTCAGTGCTCAGTACTCGGGGTGCTGGGTGCTCAGTACTCAGGGTGCTCAGTGCTCAGTACTCGGGGTGCTGGGTGCTCAGTGCTCAGGGTGCTCAGTGCTCAGTGCTCGGGGTGCTGGGTGCTCAGTGCTCAGGGTGCTGGGTGCTCATTGCTCAGAGTGCTGGGTGCTCAGTACTCAGGTTGCTGGGTGCTCAGTGCTCAGGGTGCTGGGTGCTCAGTACTCAGGGTGCTGGGTGCTCAGTACTCATGGTGCTGGGTACTCAGTGCTCAGGGTGCTCATTCTTGGGGTGCTGGGTGCTCAGTACTCAGGGTGCTGGGTGCTCAGTGCTCGGGGTGCTGGGTGCTCATTGCTCAGGGTGATCGGTGCTCAGTACTCAGGATGCTGGGTGCTCAGTACTCAGGGTGCTGGGTGCTCAGTACTCAGGGTGCTGGGTGCTCAGTGATCAGTACTCAGCGTGCTCTGTGCTCAGTGCTCAGAGTGTTTGATGCTCAGTACTCAGGGTGCTGGGTGCTCAGTGCTCAGTGCTCAGGATGCTCAGTGCTCAGGGTGCTGGGTGCTCAGGGTGCTGGGTACTCAGTGTTCGGTGTGCTGGGTGCTCAGTGCTCAGGGTGCTGGGTGCTCAGTGCTCAGTGCTCAGGGTGCTGGGTGCTCAGTGCTCAGTGCTCAGGGTGCTGGGTGTTCAGTATTCAGGGTGCTGGGTGCTCAGTACTCAGGGTGCTGGGTGCTCAGTGCTCAGGGTGCTGGGAGCTCAGTGCTCACGATGCTGGGTACTCAGTACTCAGGGTGCTGGGTGCTCACTTCTCAGGGTGCTGGGTGCACAGTGTTCGGGGTGCTCGGTGCTCAGTGCTCGGGGTGCTGGGTGCTCAGTACTCAGGGTGCTGGGTGCTCAGTACTCAGGGTGCTGGTTGCTCAGTCCTCAGCGTGCTCAGTGCTCAGGGTGCTGGGTGCTCAGTGCTCGGGGTGCTCGGTGCTCAGTACTCAGGGTACTGAGTGCTCAGTACTCAGGGTGGTGTGTGCTCAGTGCTCAGGGTGCTGGGTGCTCAGTGCTCAGGGTGCTCAGTGTTCAGTACTCAGGGTGCTGGGTGCTCATTACTCAGGGTGCTTGGTGCTCAGTGCTCGGGGTGCTGGGTGCTCAGTACTCAGGGTGCTGGGTGCTCAGTGCTCAGGGTGCTGGGTGCTCAGTGCTCGGGGTGCTGGGTGCTCAGTACTCAGGGTGCTGGTTGCTCAGTGCTCAGTGCTCAGGGTGCTGGGTGCTCAGTGCTGAGTGCTCAGGGTGAAGGGTGTTCAGTACTCAGGGTGATGGGTGCTCAGTACTCAGGGTGCTGGGTGCTCAGTGCTCAGGGTGCTGGGTGCTCAGTGCTCACGATGCTGGGTGCTCAGTACTCAGGGTGCTGGGTGCTCAGTTCTCAGGGTGCTGGGTGCACAGTGTTCGGGGTGCTCGGTGCTCTGTGCTCAGGGTGCTGGGTGCTCAGTACTCAGGGTGCTGGGTGCTCAGTGCTGGGGGTGCTGGGTGCTCAGTGCTCGGGGTGCTGGGTGCTCAGTTCTCAGGGTGCTGGGTGCTCAGTGATCGGGGTGCTGGGTGCTCAGTCCTCAGGGTGCTGGGTGCTCAGTACTCGGGGTGCTGGGTGCTCAGTGCTCAGGGTGCTGGTTCTCAGTGCTCGGGGGTACTGGGTACTCAGTGCTCAGTACACAGGGTGCTGAGTGCTCGGTGCTCGGGGTGCTGGGTGCTCAGTGCTCAGTACTCAGGGTGCTGGGTGCTCAGTGCTCGGGGTGCTGGGTGCTCAGAGCTCGGGGTGCTCGGTGCTCAGTACTCAGGGTTCTCAGTGCTCAGTGCTCAGGGTGCTGGGTGCTCAGTACTCAGGGTGCTCATTGCTCAGTACTCGGGGTACTGGGTGCTCAGTACTCAGGGTGCTCAGTGCTCAGTACTCGGGGTTCTGGCTGCTCAGTGCTCAGGGTGCTCAGTGCTCAGTGCTCGGGGTGCTGGGTGCTCAGTGCTCGGGGTGCTGGTTGCTCAGTGCTCAGAGTGCTGGGTGCTCAGTACTCAGGTTGCTGGGTGCTCAGTGCTCAGGGTGCTGGGTGCTCAGTACTCAGGGTGCTGGGTGCTCAGTACTCAGGGTGCTGGGTGCTCAGTGCTCAGGGTGCTCGGTGCTCAGTACTCATGGTGCTGGGTACTCAGTGCTCAGGGTGCTCATTCTCGGGGTGCTGGGTGCTCAGTACTCAGGGTGCTGGGTGCTCAGTGCTCGGGGTTCTGGGTGATCAGTGCTCGGGGTGCTCGGTGCTCAGTTCTCTGGGTGCTCAGTGCTCAGTACTCAGGGTGCTGGGTGCTCAGTACTCAGGCTGCTGGGTGCTCAGTACTCAGGGAGCTCAGTGCTCGGGGTGCAGGGTGCTCAGTACTCAGGGTGCTGGGTGCTCAGTACTCAGGGTGCTCAGCACTCAGGGTGCTGGGTGCTCAGTGCTCGGGGTGCTGGGTGCTCAGTACTCAGGGTGCTGGGTGCTCAGTGCTCAGGGTGCTGGGTGCTCAGTGCTCGGGATGCTGGGTGCTCATTCTCGGGGTGCTGGGTGCTCAGTACTCAAGGTGCTGGGTGCTCAGTGCTCGGGGTGCTCGGTGCTAAGTACACAGGGTGCTGGGTGCTCAGTGCTCGGGGTGCTGGGTGCTCAGTACTCAGGGTGCTGGGTGCTCAGTTCTCAGTACTCAGTGTGCTCTGTGCTCAGTGCTCAGAGTGTTGGGTGCTCAGTACTCAGGGTGCTCTCTGCTCAGTGCTCAGTGCTCAGGGTGCTCAGTGCTCAGGCTGCTGGGTGCTCAGGGTGCTGGGTGCTCAGTGCTCGGGGTGCTGGGTGCTCAGTGCTCAGGGTGCTGGGTGCTCAGTGCTCAGTGCTCAGGGTGCTGGTTGCTCAGTGCTCAGTGCTCAGGGTGCAGGGTGTTCAGTACTCAGGGTGCTGGGTGCTCAGTACTCAGGGTGCTGGGTGCTCAGTGCTCAGGGTGCTGGGTGCTCAGTGCTCAGGATGCTGGGTGCTCAGTACTCAGGGTGCTGGGTGCTCACTTCTCAGGGTGCTGGGTGCACAGTGTTCGGGGTGCTCGGTGCTCAGTGCTCGGGGTGCTGGGTGCTCAGTACTCAGGGTGCTGGGTGCTCAGTGCTCTGGGTGCTGGGTGCTCAGTGCTCGGGGTGCTGGGTGCTCAGTACTCAGGGTGCTGGGTGCTCAGTGCTCGGGGTGCTGGGTGCTCAGTGCTCAGGGTGCTGGGTCTCAGTGCTCAGGTGTACTGGGTACTCAGTGCTCAGTACACACGGTGCTGAGTGCTCAGTGCTCGGGGTGCTGGGTGCTCAGTGCTCAGTACTCAGGGTGCTGGGTGCTCAGTGCTCGGGGTGCTGGGTGCTCAGTGCTCGGGGTGCTCGGTGCTCAGTACTCAGGGTTCTCAGTGCTCAGGGTGCTGGGTGCTCAGTACTCAGGGTGCTCAGTGCTCAGTACTCGGGGTGCTGGGTGCTCAGTACTCAGGTTGCTCTGTGCTCAGTACTCGGGGTGCTGGGTGCTCAGTGCTCAGGGTGCTCAGTGGTCAGTGCTCGGAGTGCTGGGTGCTCAGTGCTCGGGGTGCTGGGTGCTCAGTGCTCAGAGTGCTGGGTGCTCAGTACTCAGTTTTCTGGTGCTCAGTGCTCAGGGTGCTGGGTGCTCAGTACTCAGGGTGCTGGGTGCTCAGTACTCATGGTGCTGGGTACTCAGTTCTCAGGGTGCTCATTCTCGGGGTGCTGGGTGCTCAGTACTCAGGGTGCTGGGTGCTCAGTGCTCGGGGTGCTGGGTGCTCAGTTCTCGGGGTGCTCGGTGCTCAGTACTCGGGGTGCTGGGTGAGCAGTGCTCAGGGTGCTGGGTGCTCAGTGCTCGGGGTGCTGGGTGCTCAGTGCTCAGGGTGCTGGGTGCTCAGTGCTCGGGGTGCTCGGTGCTCAGTACTCAGGGTGCTGGGTGCTCAGTACTCAGGGTGCTGGGTGCTCAGTGCTCAGGGTGCTGGGTGCTCAGTACTCAGGGTGCTGGGTGCTCAGTACTCAGGGTGCTAAGAGCTCAGGGTGCTCAGTGCTCGGGGTGCTGGATGCTCAGTGCTCAGTGCACAGGGTGCTGGGTGCTCAGTCCTCGGGGTGCTGGGTGCTCAGTACTCAGGGTGCTGGGTGCTCAGTACTCAGGGTGCTGGGTACTCAGTGCTCAGGGTGCTGGGTGCTCAGTGCTCTGGGTGCTGGGTGCTCAGTGCTCAGGGTGCTGGGTGCTCAGTGCTCAGGTTGCTGGGTGCTCAGTGTTCGGGGTGCTGGGTGCTGAGTGCTCGGGGTGCTGGGTGCTCAGTGCTCGGGGTGCTCGGTGCTCAGTACACAGGGTGCTGGGTGCTCAGTGCTCGGGGTGCTGGGTGCTCAGTGCTCAGTACTCAGGGTGCTGGGTGCTCAGTGCTCGGGGTGCTGGGTGCTCAGTACTCAGCGTGCTGGGTGCTCAGTACTCAGGGTGCTGGGTGCTCCGTGCTCGGGGTGCTGGGTGCTCAGTGCTCTGGCTGCTTAGTACTCAGTACTCAGGGTGCTGGGTGCTCAGTACTCAGGGTGCTCAGTGCTCGGGGTGCTGGGTGCTCAGTGCTCAGGGTGATCGGTGCTCAGTACTCAGGATGCTGGGTGCTCAGTACTCAGGGTGCTGGTTGCTCAGTCCTCAGGGTGCTCAGTGCTTAGGGTGCTGTGTGCTCCGTGCTCGGGGTGCTCGGTGCTCAGTATTCAGGTTGCTGAGTGCTCAGTACTCAGGGTGCTGGGTGCTCAGTACTCAGGGTGCTGGGTGCTCAGTGCTCGGGGTGCTGGGTGCTCAGTGCTCAGGGTGCTCAGTGCTCAGTACTCAGGGTGCTCAGTGCTCAGTACTCAGGGTGCTGGGTGCTCAGTGCTCAGGGTGCTGGGTGCTCAGTGCTCGGGGGTACTGGGTACTCAGTGCTCAGTACACAGGGTGCTGAGTGCTCAGTGCTCAGGGTGCTGGGTGCTCAGTGCTCAGTACTCAGGGTGCTGGGTGCTCAGTGCTCGGGGTGCTGGGTGCTCAGTGCTCGGTGTGCTCGGTGCTCAGTACTCAGGGTTCTCAGTGCTCAGTGCTCAGGGTGCTGGGTGCTCAGTACTCAGGGTGCTCAGTGCTCAGTACTCGGGGTGCTGGGTGCTCAGTACTCAGGGTGCTCAGTGCTCAGTACTCGGGGTGCTGGGTGCTCAGTGCTCAGGGTGCTCAGTGCTCAGTGCTCGGGGTGCTGGGTGCTCAGTGCTCAGGGTGCTGGGTGCTCATTGCTCAGAGTGCTGGGTGCTCAGTACTCAGGTTGCTGGGTGCTCAGTGCTCAGGGTGCTGGGTGCTCAGTACTCAGGGTGCTGGGTGCTCAGTACTCATGGTGCTGGGTACTCAGTGCTCAGGGTGCTCATTCTTGGGGTGCTGGGTGCTCAGTACTCAGGGTGCTGGGTGCTCAGTGCTCGGGGTGCTGGGTGCTCATTGCTCAGGGTGATCGGTGCTCAGTACTCAGGATGCTGGGTGCTCAGTACTCAGGGTGCTGGGTGCTCAGTACTCAGGGTGCTGGGTGCTCAGTGCTCAGTACTCAGCGTGATCTGTGCTCAGTGCTCAGAGTGTTTGATGCTCAGTACTCAGGGTGCTGGGTGCTCAGTGCTCAGTGCTCAGGATGCTCAGTGCTCAGGGTGCTGGGTGCTCAGGGTGCTGGGTACTCAGTGTTCGGTGTGCTGGGTGCTCAGTGCTCAGGGTGCTGGGTGCTCAGTGCTCAGTGCTCAGGGTGCGGGGTGCTCAGTGCTCAGTGCTCAGGGTGCTGGGTGTTCAGTATTCAGGGTGCTGGGTGCTCAGTACTCAGGGTGCTGGGTGCTCAGTGCTCAGGGTGCTGGGAGCTCAGTGCTCACGATGCTGGGTACTCAGTACTCAGGGTGCTGGGTGCTCACTTCTCAGGGTGCTGGGTGCACAGTGTTCGGGGTGCTCGGTGCTCAGTGCTCGGGGTGCTGGGTGCTCAGTACTCAGGGTGCTGGGTGCTCAGTACTCAGGGTGCTGGTTGCTCAGTCCTCAGCGTGCTCAGTGCTCAGGGTGCTGGGTGCTCAGTGCTCGGGGTGCTCGGTGCTCAGTACTCAGGGTACTGAGTGCTCAGTACTCAGGGTGGTGTGTGCTCAGTGCTCAGGGTGCTGGGTGCTCAGTGCTCAGGGTGCTCAGTGTTCAGTACTCAGGGTGCTGGGTGCTCATTACTCAGGGTGCTTGGTGCTCAGTGCTCGGGGTGCTGGGTGCTCAGTACTCAGGGTGCTGGGTGCTCAGTGCTCAGGGTGCTGGGTGCTCAGTGCTCGGGGTGCTGGGTGCTCAGTACTCAGGGTGCTGGGTGCTCAGTACTCAGGGTGCTGGGTGCTCAGTGCTCGGGGGGCTGGGTGCTCAGTGCTCAGGGTGCTGGGTGCTCATTACTTAGGGTGCTGGGTGCTCAGTTCTCGGGGTGCTCGGTGCTCAGTACTCAAGGTGCTGGGTGCTCAGTGCTCACGGTGCTGGGTGCTCAGTCCTCGGGGTGCTCCGTGCTCAGTACTCATGGTGCTGGGTGCTCATTCTCGGGGTGCTGGGTGCTCAGTACTCAGGTTGCTCAGTACTCTGGGTGCTCGGTGCTCAGTTCTCAGGGTGCTCGGTGCTCAGTGTTTGGGGTGCTGGGTGCTCAGTACTCAGGGTGCTGGGTGCTCAGTGTTCAGGGTGCTTGGTGCTCAGTGCTCAGCGTGCTGGGTGCTCAGTACTCAGTGCTCAGGATGCTGGGTGCTCAGTGCTCAGGGTGCTCAGTGCTCGGGGTGCAGGGTGCTCAGTACTCAGGATGCTGGGTGCTCAGTACTCAGGGTGCTCAGTACTCAGGGTGCTGGGTTCTCAGTGCTCGGGGTGCTGGGTGCTCAGTACTCAGGGTGCTGGGTGCTCAGTGCTCAGGGTGCTGGGTGCTCAGTGCTCGGGGTGCTGGGTGCTCATTCTCGGGGTGCTGGGTGCTCAGTACTCAGGGTGCTGGGTGCTCAGTGCTCGGGGTGCTCGGTGCTCAGTACACAGGGTGCTGGGTGCTCCGTGCTCGGGGTGCTGGGTGCTCAGTACTCAGGGTGCTGGGTGCTCAGTGCTCAGTACTCAGCGTGCTCTGTGCTCAGTGCTCAGAGTGTTGGATGCTCAGTACTCAGGGTGCTGGGTGCTCAGTGCTCAGTGCTCAGGGTGCTCAGTGCTCAGGGTGCTGGGTGCTCAGGGTTCTTTGTGCTCAGTGCTCGGGGTGCTGGGTGCTCAGTGCTCAGGGTGCTGGGTGCTCAGTGCTCAGTGCTAAGGGTGCTGGGTGCTCAGTGCTGAGTGCTCAGGGTGAAGGGTGTTCAGTACTCAGTGTGATGGGTGCTCAGTACTCAGGGTGCTGGGTGCTCAGTGCTCAGGGTGCTGGGTGCTCAGTGCTCACGATGCTGGGTGCTCAGTACTCAGGGTGCTGGGTGCTCAGTTCTCAGGGTGCTGGGTGCACAGTGTTCGGGGTGCTCGGTGCTCAGTGCTCAGGGTGCTGGGTGCTCAGTACTCAGGGTGCTGGGTGCTCAGTGCTCGGGGTGCTGGGTGCTCAGTGCTCGGCGTGCTGGGTGCTCAGTACTCAGGGTGCTGGGTGCTCAGTGCTCGGAGTGCTGGGTGCTCAGTGCTCGGGGTGCTGGGTGCTCAGTACTCGGGGTGCTGGGTGCTCAGTGCTCAGGGTGCTGGTTCTCAGTGCTCGGGGGTACTGGGTGCTCAGTGCTCAGTACTCAGGGTGCTGGGTGCTCAGTGCTCGGGGTGCTGGGTGCTCAGTGCTCAGTACTCAGGGTGCTGGGTGCTCAGTGCTCGGGGTGCTGGGTGCTCAGAGCTCGGGGTGCTCGGTGCTCAGTACTCAGGGTTCTCAGTGCTCAGTGCTCAGGGTGCTGGGTGCTCAGTACTCAGGGTGCTCAGTGCTCAGTACTCGGGGTACTGGGTGCTCAGTACTCAGGGTGCTCAGTGCTCAGTACTCGGGGTTCTGGGTGCTCAGTGCTCAGGGTGCTCAGTGCTCAGTGCTCGGGGTGCTGGGTGCTCAGTGCTCGGGGTGCTGGGTGCTCAGTGCTCAGAGTGCTGGGTGCTCAGTACTCAGGTTGCTGGGTGCTCAGTGCTCAGGGTGCTGGGTGCTCAGTACTCAGGGTGCTGGGTGCTCAGTACTCAGGGTGCTGGGTGCTCAGTGCTCAGGGTGCTCGGTGCTCAGTACTCATGGTGCTGGGTACTCAGTGCTCAGGGTGCTCATTCTCGGGGTGCTGGGTGCTCAGTACTCAGGGTGCTGGGTGCTCAGTGCTCGGGGTGCTGGGTGATCAGTGCTCGGGGTGCTCGGTGCTCAGTACTCAGGGTGCTGGGTGCTCAGTACTCAGGGTGCTCAGTGCTCGGGGAGCTCGGGGCTCAGTACTCAGGGTGCTTGGTACTCAGTGCTCGGGGTGCTCGGTGCTCAGTATTCAGGGTGCTGGGTGCTCAGTGCTCAGGGTGCTGGGTGCTCAGTACTCAGGGTGCTGGGTGCTCAGTACTCAGGGTTCTAAGAGCTCATGGTGCTCAGTGCTCGGGGTGCTGGATGCTCAGTGCTCAGTGCACAGGGTGCTGGGTGCTCAGACCTCGGGGTGCAGGGTGCTCAGTTCTCAGGGTGTTCATTGCTCAGTACTCAGGGTGCTGGGTGCTCAGTACTCAGGCTGCTGGGTGCTCAGTACTCAGGGAGCTCAGTGCTCGGGGTGCAGGGTGCTCAGTACTCAGGGTGCTGGGTGCTCAGTACTCAGGGTGCTCAGTACTCAGGGTGCTGGGTGCTCAGTGCTCGGGGTGCTGGGTGCTCATTCTCGGGGTGCTGGGTGCTCAGTACTCAGGGTGATGGGTGCTCAGTGCTCGGGGTGCTCGGTGCTCAGTACACAGAGTGCTGGGTGCTCCGTGCTCGGGGTGCTGGGTGCTCAGTACTCAGGGTGAAGGGTGCTCAGTGCTCAGTACTCAGCGTGCTCTGTGCTCAGTGCTCAGAGTGTTTTATGCTCAGTACTCAGGGTGCTGGGTGCTCAGTGCTCAGTGCTCAGGGTGCTCAGTGCTCAGGGTGCTGGGTGCTCAGGGTTCTTTGTGCTCAGTGCTCGGGTTGCTGGGTGCTCAGTGCTCAGGGTGCTGGTTGCTCAGTGCTCAGTGCTCAGGGTGCTATGTGCTCAGTGCTGAGTGCTCAGGGTGAAGGGTGTTCAGTACTCAGGGTGATGGGTGCTCAGTACTCAGGGTGCTGGGTGCTCAGTGCTCAGGGTGCTGGGTGCTCAGTGCTCACGATGCTGGGTGCTCAGTACTCAGGGTGCTGGGTGCTCAGTTCTCAGGGTGCTGGGTGCACAGTGTTCGGGGTGCTCGGTGCTCTGTGCTCAGGGTGCTGGGTGCTCAGTACTCAGGGTGCTGGGTGCTCAGTGCTGGGGGTGCTGGGTGCTCAGTGCTCGGGGTGCTGGGTGCTCAGTTCTCAGGGTGCTGGGTGCTCAGTGATCGGGGTGCTGGGTGCTCAGTCCTCAGGGTGCTGGGTGCTCAGTACTCGGGGTGCTGGGTGCTCAGTGCTCAGGGTGCTGGTTCTCAGTGCTCGGGGGTACTGGGTACTCAGTGCTCAGTACACAGGGTGCTGAGTGCTCGGTGCTCGGGGTGCTGGGTGCTCAGTGCTCAGTACTCAGGGTGCTGGGTGCTCAGTGCTCGGGGTGCTGGGTGCTCAGAGCTCGGGGTGCTCGGTGCTCAGTACTCAGGGTTCTCAGTGCTCAGTGCTCAGGGTGCTGGGTGCTCAGTACTCAGGGTGCTCATTGCTCAGTACTCGGGGTACTGGGTGCTCAGTACTCAGGTTGCTCAGTGCTCAGTACTCGGGGTTCTGGCTGCTCAGTGCTCAGGGTGCTCAGTGCTCAGTGCTCGGGGTGCTGGGTGCTCAGTGCTCGGGGTGCTGGTTGCTCAGTGCTCAGAGTGCTGGGTGCTCAGTACTCAGGTTGCTGGGTGCTCAGTGCTCAGGGTGCTGGGTGCTCAGTACTCAGGGTGCTGGGTGCTCAGTACTCAGGGTGCTGGGTGCTCAGTGCTCAGGGTGCTCGGTGCTCAGTACTCATGGTGCTGGGTACTCAGTGCTCAGGGTGCTCATTCTCGGGGTGCTGGGTGCTCAGTACTCAGGGTGCTGGGTGCTCAGTGCTCGGGGTTCTGGGTGATCAGTGCTCGGGGTGCTCGGTGCTCAGTTCTCTGGGTGCTCAGTGCTCAGTACTCAGGGTGCTGGGTGCTCAGTACTCAGGCTGCTGGGTGCTCAGTACTCAGGGAGCTCAGTGCTCGGGGTGCAGGGTGCTCAGTACTCAGGGTGCTGGGTGCTCAGTACTCAGGGTGCTCAGCACTCAGGGTGCTGGGTGCTCAGTGCTCGGGGTGCTGGGTGCTCAGTACTCAGGGTGCTGGGTGCTCAGTGCTCAGGGTGCTGGGTGCTCAGTGCTCGGGATGCTGGGTGCTCATTCTCGGGGTGCTGGGTGCTCAGTACTCAAGGTGCTGGGTGCTCAGTGCTCGGGGTGCTCGGTGCTAAGTACACAGGGTGCTGGGTGCTCAGTGCTCGGGGTGCTGGGTGCTCAGTACTCAGGGTGCTGGGTGCTCAGTTCTCAGTACTCAGTGTGCTCTGTGCTCAGTGCTCAGAGTGTTGGGTGCTCAGTACTCAGGGTGCTCTCTGCTCAGTGCTCAGTGCTCAGGGTGCTCAGTGCTCAGGCTGCTGTGTGCTCAGGGTGCTGGGTGCTCAGTGCTCGGGGTGCTGGGTGCTCAGTGCTCAGGGTGCTGGGTGCTCAGTGCTCAGTGCTCAGGGTGCTGGTTGCTCAGTGCTCAGTGCTCAGGGTGCAGGGTGTTCAGTACTCAGGGTGCTGGGTGCTCAGTACTCAGGGTGCTGGGTGCTCAGTGCTCAGGGTGCTGGGTGCTCAGTGCTCACGATGCTGGGTGCTCAGTACTCAGGGTGCTGGGTGCTCACTTCTCAGGGTGCTGGGTGCACAGTGTTCGGGGTGCTCGGTGCTCAGTGCTCGGGGTGCTGGGTGCTCAGTACTCAGGGTGCTGGGTGCTCAGTGCTCTGGGTGCTGGGTGCTCAGTGCTCGGGGTGCTGGGTGCTCAGTACTCAGGGTGCTGGGTGCTCAGTGCTCGGGGTGCTGGGTGCTCAGTGCTCAGGGTGCTGGGTCTCAGTGCTCAGGTGTACTGGGTACTCAGTGCTCAGTACACACGGTGCTGAGTGCTCAGTGCTCGGGGTGCTGGGTGCTCAGTGCTCAGTACTCAGGGTGCTGGGTGCTCAGTGATCGGGGTGCTGGGTGCTCAGTGCTCGGGGTGCTCGGTGCTCAGTACTCAGGGTTCTCAGTGCTCAGGGTGCTGGGTGCTCAGTACTCAGGGTGCTCAGTGCTCAGTACTCGGGGTGCTGGGTGCTCAGTACTCAGGTTGCTCTGTGCTCAGTACTCGGGGTGCTGGGTGCTCAGTGCTCAGGGTGCTCAGTGGTCAGTGCTCAGAGTGCTGGGTGCTCAGTGCTCGGGGTGCTGGGTGCTCAGTGCTCAGAGTGCTGGGTGCTCAGTACTCAGTTTTCTGGTGCTCAGTGCTCAGGGTGCTGGGTGCTCAGTACTCAGGGTGCTGGGTGCTCAGTACTCATGGTGCTGGGTACTCAGTTCTCAGGGTGCTCATTCTCGGGGTGCTGGGTGCTCAGTACTCAGGGTGCTGGGTGCTCAGTGCTCGGGGTGCTGGGTGCTCAGTTCTCGGGGTGCTCGGTGCTCAGTACTCGGGGTGCTGGGTGAGCAGTGCTCAGGGTGCTGGGTGCTCAGTGCTCGGGGTGCTGGGTGCTCAGTGCTCAGGGTGCTGGGTGCTCAGTGCTCGGGGTGCTCGGTGCTCAGTACTCAGGGTGCTGGGTGCTCAGTACTCAGGGTGCTGGGTGCTCAGTGCTCAGGGTGCTGGGTGCTCAGTACTCAGGGTGCTGGTGCTCAGTACTCAGGGTGCTAAGAGCTCAGGGTGCTCAGTGCTCGGGGTGCTGGATGCTCAGTGCTCAGTGCACAGGGTGCTGGGTGCTCAGTCCTCGGGGTGCTGGGTGCTCAGTACTCAGGGTGCTGGGTGCTCAGTACTCAGGGTGCTGGGTACTCAGTGCTCAGGGTGCTGGGTGCTCAGTGCTCTGGGTGCTGGGTGCTCAGTGCTCAGGGTGCTGGGTGCTCAGTGCTCAGGTTGCTGGGTGCTCAGTGTTCGGGGTGCTGGGTGCTGAGTGCTCAGGGTGCTGGGTGCTCAGTGCTCGGGGTGCTCGGTGCTCAGTACACAGGGTGCTGGGTGCTCAGTGCTCGGGGTGCTGGGTGCTCAGTGCTCAGTACTCAGGGTGCTGGGTGCTCAGTGCTCGGGGTGCTGGGTGCTCAGTACTCAGCGTGCTGGGTGCTCAGTACTCAGGGTGCTGGGTGCTCCGTGCTCGGGGTGCTGGGTGCTCAGTGCTCTGGCTGCTTAGTACTCAGTACTCAGGGTGCTGGGTGCTCAGTACTCAGGGTGCTCAGTGCTCGGGGTGCTGGGTGCTCAGTGCTCAGGGTGATCGGTGCTCAGTACTCAGGATGCTGGGTGCTCAGTACTCAGGGTGCTGGTTGCTCAGTCCTCAGGGTGCTCAGTGCTTAGGGTGCTGTGTGCTCCGTGCTCGGGGTGCTCGGTGCTCAGTATTCAGGTTGCTGAGTGCTCAGTACTCAGGGTGCTGGGTGCTCAGTACTCAGGGTGCTGGGTGCTCAGTGCTCGGGGTGCTGGGTGCTCAGTGCTCAGGGTGCTCAGTGCTCAGTACTCAGGGTGCTCAGTGCTCAGTACTCAGGGTGCTGGGTGCTCAGTGCTCAGGGTGCTGGGTGCTCAGTGCTCGGGGGTACTGGGTACTCAGTGCTCAGTACACAGGGTGCTGAGTGCTCAGTGCTCAGGGTGCTGGGTGCTCAGTGCTCAGTACTCAGGGTGCTGGGTGCTCAGTGCTCGGGGTGCTGGGTGCTCAGTGCTCGGTGTGCTCGGTGCTCAGTACTCAGGGTTCTCAGTGCTCAGTGCTCAGGGTGCTGGGTGCTCAGTACTCAGGGTGCTCAGTGCTCAGTACTCGGGGTGCTGGGTGCTCAGTACTCAGGGTGCTCAGTGCTCAGTACTCGGGGTGCTGGGTGCTCAGTGCTCAGGGTGCTCAGTGCTCAGTGCTCGGGGCGCTGGGTGCTCAGTGCTCAGGGTGCTGGGTGCTCATTGCTCAGAGTGCTGGGTGCTCAGTACTCAGGTTGCTGGGTGCTCAGTGCTCAGGGTGCTGGGTGCTCAGTACTCAGGGTGCTGGGTGCTCAGTACTCATGGTGCTGGGTACTCAGTGCTCAGGGTGCTCATTCTTGGGGTGCTGGGTGCTCAGTACTCAGGGTGCTGGGTGCTCAGTGCTCGGGGTGCTGGGTGCTCATTGCTCAGGGTGATCGGTGCTCAGTACTCAGGATGCTGGGTGCTCAGTACTCAGGGTGCTGGGTGCTCAGTACTCAGGGTGCTGGGTGCTCAGTGCTCAGTACTCAGCGTGCTCTGTGCTCAGTGCTCAGAGTGTTTGATGCTCAGTACTCAGGGTGCTGGGTGCTCAGTGCTCAGTGCTCAGGATGCTCAGTGCTCAGGGTGCTGGGTGCTCAGGGTGCTGGGTACTCAGTGTTCGGGGTGCTGGGTGCTCAGTGCTCAGGGTGCTGGGTGCTCAGTGCTCAGTGCTCAGGGTGCTGGGTGCTCAGTGCTCAGTGCTCAGGGTGCTGGGTGTTCAGTATTCCGGGTGCTGGGTGCTCAGTACTCAGGGTGCTGGGTGCTCAGTGCTCAGGGTGCTGGGTGCTCAGTGCTCACGATGCTGGGTACTCAGTACTCAGGGTGCTGGGTGCTCACTTCTCAGGGTGCTGGGTGCACAGTGTTCGGGGTGCTCGGTGCTCAGTGCTCGGGGTGCTGGGTGCTCAGTACTCAGGGTGCTGGGTGCTCAGTACTCAGGGTGCTGGTTGCTCAGTCCTCAGCGTGCTCAGTGCTCAGGGTGCTGGGTGCTCAGTGCTCGGGGTGCTCGGTGCTCAGTACTCAGGGTACTGAGTGCTCAGTACTCAGGGTGGTGGGTGCTCAGTGCTCAGGGTGCTGGGTGCTCAGTGCTCAGGGTGCTCAGTGTTCAGTACTCAGGGTGCTGGGTGCTCATTACTCAGGGTGCTTGGTGCTCAGTGCTCGGGGTGCTGGGTGCTCAGTACTCAGGGTGCTGGGTGCTCAGTGCTCAGGGTGCTGGGTGCTCAGTGCTCGGGGTGCTGGGTGCTCAGTACTCAGGGTGCTGGGTGCTCAGTACTCAGGGTGCTGGGTGCTCAGTGCTCGGGGGGCTGGGTGCTCAGTGCTCAGGGTGCTGGGTGCTCATTACTTAGGGTGCTGGGTGCTCAGTTCTCGGGGTGCTCGGTGCTCAGTACTCAAGGTGCTGGGTGCTCAGTGCTCACGGTGCTGGGTGCTCAGTCCTCGGGGTGCTCCGTGCTCAGTACTCATGGTGCTGGGTGCTCATTCTCGGGGTGCTGGGTGCTCAGTACTCAGGTTGCTCAGTACTCTGGGTGCTCGGTGCTCAGTTCTCAGGGTGCTCGGTGCTCAGTGTTTGGGGTGCTGGGTGCTCAGTACTCAGGGTGCTGGGTGCTCAGTGTTCAGGGTGCTTGGTGCTCAGTGCTCAGCGTGCTGGGTGCTCAGTATTCAGTGCTCAGGATGCTGGGTGCTCAGTGCTCAGGGTGCTCAGTGCTCGGGGTGCAGGGTGCTCAGTACTCAGGATGCTGGGTGCTCAGTACTCAGGGTGCTCAGTACTCAGGGTGCTGGGTGCTCAGTGCTCGGGGTGCTGGGTGCTCAGTACTCAGGGTGCTGGGTGCTCAGTGCTCAGGGTGCTGGGTGCTCAGTGCTCGGGGTGCTGGGTGCTCATTCTCGGGGTGCTGGGTGCTCAGTACTCAGGGTGCTGGGTGCTCAGTGCTCGGGGTGCTCGGTGCTCAGTACACAGGGTGCTGGGTGCTCCGTGCTCGGGGTGCTGGGTGCTCAGTACTCAGGGTGCTGGGTGCTCAGTGCTCAGTACTCAGCGTGCTCTGTGCTCAGTGCTCAGAGTGTTGGATGCTCAGTACTCAGGGTGCTGGGTGCTCAGTGCTCAGTGCTCAGGGTGCTCAGTGCTCAGGGTGCTGGGTGCTCAGGGTTCTTTGTGCTCAGTGCTCGGGGTGCTGGGTGCTCAGTGCTCAGGGTGCTGGGTGCTCAGTGCTCAGTGCTAAGGGTGCTGGGTGCTCAGTGCTGAGTGCTCAGGGTGAAGGGTGTTCAGTACTCAGTGTGATGGGTGCTCAGTACTCAGGGTGCTGGGTGCTCAGTGCTCAGGGTGCTGGGTGCTCAGTGCTCACGATGCTGGGTGCTCAGTACTCAGGGTGCTGGGTGCTCAGTTCTCAGGGTGCTGGGTGCACAGTGTTCGGGGTGCTCGGTGCTCAGTGCTCAGGGTGCTGGGTGCTCAGTACTCAGGGTGCTGGGTGCTCAGTGCTCGGGGTGCTGGGTGCTCAGTGCTCGGCGTGCTGGGTGCTCAGTACTCAGGGTGCTGGGTGCTCAGTGCTCGGGGTGCTGGGTGCTCAGTGCTCGGGGTGCTGGGTGCTCAGTACTCGGGGTGCTGGGTGCTCAGTGCTCAGGGTGCTGGTTCTCAGTGCTCGGGGGTACTGGGTGCTCAGTGCTCAGTACTCAGGGTGCTGGGTGCTCAGTGCTCGGGGTGCTGGGTGCTCAGTGCTCAGTACTCAGGGTGCTGGGTGCTCAGTGCTCGGGGTGCTGGGTGCTCAGAGCTCGGGGTGCTCGGTGCTCAGTACTCAGGGTTCTCAGTGCTCAGTGCTCAGGGTGCTGGGTGCTCAGTACTCAGGGTGCTCAGTGCTCAGTACTCGGGGTACTGGGTGCTCAGTACTCAGGGTGCTCAGTGCTCAGTACTCGGGGTTCTGGGTGCTCAGTGCTCAGGGTGCTCAGTGCTCAGTGCTCGGGGTGCTGGGTGCTCAGTGCTCGGGGTGCTGGGTGCTCAGTGCTCAGAGTGCTGGGTGCTCAGTACTCAGGTTGCTGGGTGCTCAGTGCTCAGGGTGCTGGGTGCTCAGTACTCAGGGTGCTGGGTGCTCAGTACTCAGGGTGCTGGGTGCTCAGTGCTCAGGGTGCTCGGTGCTCAGTACTCATGGTGCTGGGTACTCAGTGCTCAGGGTGCTCATTCTCGGGGTGCTGGGTGCTCAGTACTCAGGGTGCTGGGTGCTCAGTGCTCGGGGTGCTGGGTGATCAGTGCTCGGGGTGCTCGGTGCTCAGTACTCAGGGTGCTGGGTGCTCAGTACTCAGGGTGCTCAGTGCTCGGGGAGCTCGGGGCTCAGTACTCAGGGTGCTTGGTACTCAGTGCTCGGGGTGCTCGGTGCTCAGTATTCAGGGTGCTGGGTGCTCAGTGCTCAGGGTGCTGGGTGCTCAGTACTCAGGGTGCTGGGTGCTCAGTACTCAGGGTTCTAAGAGCTCATGGTGCTCAGTGCTCGGGGTGCTGGATGCTCAGTGCTCAGTGCACAGGGTGCTGGGTGCTCAGACCTCGGGGTGCAGGGTGCTCAGTTCTCTGGGTGTTCAGTGCTCAGTACTCAGGGTGCTGGGTGCTCAGTACTCAGGCTGCTGGGTGCTCAGTACTCAGGGAGCTCAGTGCTCGGGGTGCAGGGTGCTCAGTACTCAGGGTGCTGGGTGCTCAGTACTCAGGGTGCTCAGTACTCAGGGTGCTGGGTGCTCAGT
The DNA here is from genome assembly GCF_018167655.1 of Microtus oregoni. Classification (NCBI taxonomy): domain Eukaryota; kingdom Metazoa; phylum Chordata; class Mammalia; order Rodentia; family Cricetidae; genus Microtus; species Microtus oregoni. The sequence goes on along the minus strand of NW_024544028.1, from coordinate 2,928,017 downwards.
GCTCGGGGTGCTGGGTGCTCAGTACTCAGGGTGCTGGGTGCTCAGTGCTCAGGGTGCTGGGTGCTCAGTGCTCGGGATTCTGGGTGCTCATTCTCGGGGTGCTGGGTGCTCAGTACTCAGGGTGCTGGGTGCTCAGTGCTCGGGGTGCTCGGTGCTCAGTACACAGGGTGCTGCGTGGTCAGTGCTCGGGGTGCTGGGTGCTCAGTACTCAGGGTGCTGGGTGCTCAGTCCTCAGTACTCAGTGTGCTCTGTGCTCAGTGCTCAGAGTGTTGGGTGCTCAGTACTCAGGGTGCTCTCTGCTCAGTGCTCAGTGCTCAGGGTGCTCAGTGCTCAGGCTGCTGGGTGCTCAGGGTGCTGGGTGCTCAGTGCTCGGGGTGCTGGGTGCTCAGTGCTCAGGGTGCTGGGTGCACAGTGCTCAGTGCTCAGGGTGCTGGTTGCTCAGTGCTCAGTGCTCAGGGTGCAGGGTGTTCAGTACTCAGGGTGCTGGGTGCTCAGTACTCAGGGTGCTGGGTGCTCAGTGCTCAGGGTGCTGGGTGCTCAGTGCTCAGGATGCTGGGTGCTCAGTACTCAGGGTGCTGGGTGCTCACTTCTCAGGGTGCTGGGTGCACAGTGTTCGGGGTGCTCGGTGCTCAGTGCACGGGGTGCTGGGTGCTCAGTACTCAGGGTGCTGGGTGCTCAGTGCTCTGGGTGCTGGGTGCTCAGTGCTCGGGGTGCTGGGTGCTCAGTACTCAGGGTGCTGGGTGCTCAGTGCTCTGGGTGCTGGGTGCTCATTGCTCGGGGTGCTGGGTGCTCAGTACTCAGGGTGCTGGGTGCTCAGTGCTCGGGGTGCTGGGTGCTCAGTGCTCAGGGTGCTGGGTCTCAGTGCTCGGGGGTACTGGGTACTCAGTGCTCAGTACACACGGTGCTGAGTGCTCAGTGCTCGGGGTGCTGGGTGCTCAGTGCTCAGTACTCAGGATGCTGGGTGCTCAGTGCTCGGGGTGCTGGGTGCTCAGTGCTCGGGGTGCTCGGTGCTCAGTACTCAGGGTTCTCAGTGCTCAGTGCTCAGGGTGCTGGGTGCTCAGTACTCAGGGTGCTCAGTGCTCAGTACTCGGGGTGCTGGGTGCTCAGTACTCAGGTTGCTCAGTACTCAGTACTCGGGGTGCTGGGTGCTCAGTGCTCAGGGTGCTCAGTGGTCAGTGCTCGGGGTGCTGGGTGCTCAGTGCTCGGGGTGCTGGGTGCTCAGTGCTCAGAGTGCTGGGTACTCAGTACTCATTTTTCTGGTGCTCAGTGCTCAGGGTGCTGGGTGCTCAGTACTCAGGGTGCTGGGTGCTCAGTACTCATGGTGCTGGGTACTCAGTTCTCAGGGTGCTCATTCTCGGGGTGCTGGGTGCTCAGTACTCAGGGTGCTGGGTGCTCAGTGCTCGGGGTGCTGGGTGCTCAGTTCTCGGGGTGCTCGGTGCTCAGTACTCGGGGTGCTGGGTGAGCAGTGCTCAGGGTGCTGGGTGCTCAGTGCTCGGGGTGCTGGTTGCTCAGTGCTCAGGGTGCTGGGTGCTCAGTGCTCAGGTTGCTGGGTGCTCAGTGTTCGGTCTGCCGGGTGCTGAGTGCTCAGGGTGCTCAGTGCTCGGGGTGCTGGATGCTCAGTGCTCAGTGCACAGGGTGCTGGGTGCTCAGTCCTCGGGGTGCTGGGTGCTCAGTACTCAGGGTGCTGGGTGCTCAGTACTCAGGGTGCTGGGTACTCAGTGCTCAGGGTGCTGGGTGCTCAGTGCTCTGGGTGCTGGGTGCTCAGTGCTCAGGGTGCTGGGTGCTCAGTGCTCAGGTTGCTGGGTGCTCAGTGTTCGGTCTGCCGGGTGCTGAGTGCTCAGGGTGCTGGGTGCTCAGTGCTCGGGGTGCTTTGTGCTCAGTGCTCAGTACTCAGGGTGCTGGGTGCTCAGTGCTCGGGGTGCTGGGTGCTCAGTACTCAGCGTGCTGGGTGCTCAGTACTCAGGGTGCTGGGTGCTCAGTGCTCAGGGTGCTGGGTGCTCAGTGCTCAGGGTGCTGGGTGCTCAGTTATCGGGGTGCTGGGTGCTCAGTACTCAGGGTGCTCAGTGCTCGGGGAGCTCGGTGCTCAGTACTCAGGGTGCTGGGTGCTCAGTACTCAGTGCTCGGGGTCCTGGGTGCTCCATGCTCCGGGTGCTGGGTGCTCAGTGCTCTGGTTGCTTAGTACTCAGTACTCAGGGTGCTGAGTGCTCAGTACTCAGGGTGCTCAGTGCTCGGGGTGCTGGGTGCTCAGTGCTCAGGGTGATCGGTGCTCAGTACTCAGGATGCTGGGATCTCAGTACTCAGGGTGCTGGGTGCTCAGTACTCAGGGTGCTGGTTGCTCAGTCCTCAGGGTGCTCAGTGCTCAGGGTGCTGTGTGCTCAGTGCTCGGGGTGCTCGGTGCTCAGTATTCAGGGTGCTGAGTGCTCAGTACTCAGGGTGCTGGGTGCTCAGTACTCAGGGTGCTGTGTGCTCAGTGCTCAGGGTGCTCAGTGCTCAGTACTCAGGGTGCTCAGTGCTCAGTACTCAGGGTGCTGGGTGCTCAGTGCTCAGGGTGCTGGGTGCTCAGTGATCGGGGGTACTGGGTACTCAGTGCTCAGTAGACAGGGTGCTGAGTGCTCAGTGCTCGGGGTGCTGGGTGCTCAGTGCTCAGTACTCAGGGTGCTGGGTGCTCAGTGCTCGGGGTGCTGGTTGCTCAGTGCTCGGGGTGCTCGGTTCTCAGTACTCAGGGTTCTCAGTGCTCAGTGCTCAGGGTGCTGGGTGCTCAGTACTCAGGGTGCTCAGTGCTCAGTACTCGGGGTGCTGGGTTCTCAGTACTCAGGGTGCTCAGTGCTCAGTACTCGGGGTGCTGGGTGCTCAGTGCTCAGGGTGCTCAGTGCTCAGTGCTCGGGGTGCTGGGTGCTCAGTGCTCGGGGTGCTGGGTGCTCAGTGCTCAGGGTGCTGGGTGCTCAGTACTCAGGGTGCTGGGTGCTCAGTACTCATGGTGCTGGGTACTCAGTGCTCAGGGTGCTCATTCTCGGGGTGCTCGGTGCTCAGTACTCGGGGTGCTGGGTGCTCAGTGCTCGGGGTGCTGGGTGCTCAGTGCTCGGGGTGCTCGGTGCTCAGTACTCAGGGTGCTGGGTGCTCAGTACTCAGGGTGCTGGGTACTCAGTTCTCAGGGTGCTCATTCTCGGGGTGCTGGGTGCTCAGTACTCAGGGTGCTGGGTGCTCAGTGCTCGGGGTGCTGGGTGCTCAGTTCTCGGGGTGCTCGGTGCTCAGTACTCGGGGTGCTGGGTGAGCAGTGCTCAGGGTGCTGGGTGCTCAGTGCTCGGGGTGCTGGTTGCTCAGTGCTCAGGGTGCTGGGTGCTCAGTGCTCGGGGTGCTCGGTGCTCAGTACTCAGGGTGCTGGGTGCTCAGTACTCAGGGTGCTGGGTGCTCAGTGCTCAGGGTGCTGGGTGCTCAGTACTCAGGGTGCTGGGTGCTCAGTACTCAGGGTGCTAAGAGCTCAGGGTGCTCAGTGCTCGGGGTGCTGGATGCTCAGTGCTCAGTGCACAGGGTGCTGGGTGCTCAGTCCTCGGGGTGCTGGGTGCTCAGTACTCAGGGTGCTGGGTGCTCAGTACTCAGGGTGCTGGGTACTCAGTGCTCAGGGTGCTGGGTGCTCAGTGCTCTGGGTGCTGGGTGCTCAGTGCTCAGGGTGCTGGGTGCTCAGTGCTCAGGTTGCTGGGTGCTCAGTGTTCGGTCTGCTGGGTGCTGAGTGCTCAGGGTGCTGGGTGCTCAGTGCTCGGGGTGCTTTGTGCTCAGTGCTCAGTACTCAGGGTGCTGGGTGCTCAGTGCTCGGGGTGCTGGGTGCTCAGTACTCAGCGTGCTGGGTGCTCAGTACTCAGGGTGCTGGGTGCTCAGTGCTCAGGGTGCTGGGTGCTCAGTGCTCAGGGTGCTGGGTGCTCAGTTATCGGGGTGCTGGGTGCTCAGTACTCAGGGTGCTCAGTGCTCGGGGAGCTCGGTGCTCAGTACTCAGGGTGCTGGGTGCTCAGTACTCAGTGCTCGGGGTCCTGGGTGCTCCATGCTCGGGGTGCTGGGTGCTCAGTGCTCTGGTTGCTTAGTACTCAGTACTCAGGGTGCTGGGTGCTCAGTACTCAGGGTGCTCAGTGCTCGGGGTGCTGGGTGCTCAGTGCTCAGGGTGATCGGTGCTCAGTACTCAGGATGCTGGGTTCTCAGTACTCAGGGTGCTGGGTGCTCAGTACTCAGGGTGCTGGTTGCTCAGTCCTCAGGGTGCTCAGTGCTCAGGGTGCTGTGTGCTCAGTGCTCGGGGTGCTCGGTGCTCAGTATTCAGGGTGCTGAGTGCTCAGTACTCAGGGTGCTGGGTGCTCAGTACTCAGGGTGCTGTGTGCTCAGTGCTCAGGGTGCTCAGTGCTCAGTACTCAGGGTGCTCAGTGCTCAGTACTCAGGGTGCTGGGTGCTCAGTGCTCAGGGTGCTGGGTGCTCAGTGATCGGGGGTACTGGGTACTCAGTGCTCAGTAGACAGGGTGCTGAGTGCTCAGTGCTCGGGGTGCTGGGTGCTCAGTGCTCAGTACTCAGGGTGCTGGGTGCTCAGTGCTCGGGGTGCTGGTTGCTCAGTGCTCGGGGTGCTCGGTTCTCAGTACTCAGGGTTCTCAGTGCTCAGTGCTCAGGGTGCTGGGTGCTCAGTACTCAGGGTGCTCAGTGCTCAGTACTCGGGGTGCTGGGTTCTCAGTACTCAGGGTGCTCAGTGCTCAGTACTCGGGGTGCTGGGTGCTCAGTGCTCAGGGTGCTCAGTGCTCAGTGCTCGGGGTGCTGGGTGCTCAGTGCTCGGGGTGCTGGGTGCTCAGTGCTCAGGGTGCTGGGTGCTCAGTACTCAGGGTGCTGGGTGCTCAGTACTCATGGTGCTGGGTACTCAGTGCTCAGGGTGCTCATTCTCGGGGTGCTCGGTGCTCAGTACTCGGGGTGCTGGGTGCTCAGTGCTCGGGGTGCTGGGTGCTCAGTGCTCGGGGTGCTCGGTGCTCAGTACTCAGGGTGCTGGGTGCTCAGTACTCAGGGTGCTCAGTGTTCGGGGAGCTCGGTGCTCAGTACTCAGGTTGCTGGGTGCTCAGTACTCAGGTTGCTGGGTGCTCAGTGCTCAGGGTGCTGGGTGCTCAGTACTCAGGGTGCTGGGTGCTCAGTGCTCGGGGTGCTGGGTGCTCAGTGCTCGGGGTGCACGGTGCTCAGTACTCATGGTGCTGGGTGCTCAGTACTCAGGGTGCTCAGTGTTCGGGGAGCTCGGTGCTCAGTACTCAGGGTGCTGGGTGTTCAGTGCTGGGTGCTCAGTGCTCGGGGTGATGGGTGCTCAGTGCTCGGGGTGCTCGGTGCTCAGTACTCAGGGTGCTGGGTGCTCAGTACTCAGGGTGCTCAGTGTTCGGGGTGCTGGGTGCTCAGTACTCAGGGTTCTCAGTGCTCAGTGCTCAGGGTGCTGGGTGCTCAGTACTCATGGTGCTCAGTGCTCAGTACTCGGGGTGCTGGGTGCTCAGTACTCAGGGTGCTCAGTGCTCAGTACTCGGGGTGCTGGGTGCTCAGTGCTCAGGGTGCTCAGTGCTCAGTGCTCGGGTTGCTGGGTGCTCAGTTCTCGGGGTGCTCGGTGCTCAGTACTCGGGGTGCTGGGTGCTCAGTGCTCAGGGTGCTGGGTGCTCAGTGCTCGGGGTGCTGGGTGCTCAGTGCTCAGGGTGCTGGGTGCTCAGTGCCCGGGTGCTCAGTGCTCAGTACTCAGAGTGCTGGGTGCTCAGTACTCAGGGTGCTGGGTGCTCAGTACTCAGGGTGCTGGGTGCTCAGTACTCAGGGTGCTGGGTGCTCAGTACTCAGGGTGCTGGGTGCTCAGTACTCAGGGTGCTGGGTGCTCAGTGCTCAGGGTGCTGGGTGCTCAGTGCTCAGGGTGCTGGGTGCTCAGTGCTCAGTGCTCAGGGTGCTGGTTGCTCAGTGCTCAGTGCTCAGGGTGCAGGGTGTTCAGTACTCAGGGTGCTGGGTGCTCAGTACTCAGGGTGCTGGGTGCTCAGTGCTCAGGGTGCTGGGTGCTCAGTGCTCAGGATGCTGGGTGCTAAGTACTCAGGGTGCTGGGTGCTCACTTCTCAGGGTGCTGGGTGCACAGTGTTCGGGGTGCTCGGTGCTCAGTGCTCGGGGTGCTGGGTGCTCAGTACTCAGGGTGCTGGGTGCTCAGTGCTCTGGGTGCTGGGTGCTCAGTGCTCGGGGTGCTGGGTGCTCAGTACTCAGGGTGCTGGGTGCTCAGTGCTCTGGGTGCTGGGTGCTCATTGCTCGGGGTGCTGGGTGCTCAGTACTCAGGGTGCTGGGTGCTCAGTGCTCGGGGTGCTGGGTGCTCAGTGCTCAGGGTGCTGGGTCTCAGTGCTCGGGGGTACTGGGTACTCAGTGCTCAGTACACACGGTGCTGAGTGCTCAGTGCTCGGGGTGCTGGGTGCTCAGTGCTCAGTACTCAGGGTGCTGGGTGCTCAGTGCTCGGGGTGCTGGGTGCTCAGTGCTCGGGGTGCTCGGTGCTCAGTACTCAGGGTTCTCAGTGCTCAGTGCTCAGGGTGCTGGGTGCTCAGTACTCAGGGTGCTCAGTGCTCAGTACTCGGGGTGCTGGGTGCTCAGTACTCAGGTTGCTCAGTGCTCAGTACTCGGGGTGCTGGGTGCTCAGTGCTCAGGGTGCTCAGTGGTCAGTGCTCGGGGTGCTGGGTGCTCAGTGCTCGGGGTGCTGGGTGCTCAGTGCTCAGAGTGCTGGGTACTCAGTACTCATTTTTCTGGTGCTCAGTGCTCAGGGTGCTGGGTGCTCAGTACTCAGGGTGCTGGGTGCTCAGTGCTCAGGGTGCTGGGTGCTCAGTACTCAGGGTGCTGGGTGCTCAGTACTCAGGGTGCTAAGAGCTCAGGGTGCTCAGTGCTCGGGGTGCTGGATGCTCAGTGCTCAGTGCACAGGGTGCTGGGTGCTCAGTCCTCGGGGTGCTGGGTGCTCAGTACTCAGGGTGCTGGGTGCTCAGTACTCAGGGTGCTGGGTACTCAGTGCTCAGGGTGCTGGGTGCTCAGTGCTCTGGGTGCTGGGTGCTCAGTGCTCAGGGTGCTGGGTGCTCAGTGCTCAGGTTGCTGGGTGCTCAGTGTTCGGTCTGCTGGGTGCTGAGTGCTCAGGGTGCTGGGTGCTCAGTGCTCGGGGTGCTTTGTGCTCAGTGCTCAGTACTCAGGGTGCTGGGTGCTCAGTGCTCGGGGTGCTGGGTGCTCAGTACTCAGCGTGCTGGGTGCTCAGTACTCAGGGTGCTGGGTGCTCAGTGCTCAGGGTGCTGGGTGCTCAGTGCTCAGGGTGCTGGGTGCTCAGTTATCGGGGTGCTGGGTGCTCAGTACTCAGGGTGCTCAGTGCTCGGGGAGCTCGGTGCTCAGTACTCAGGGTGCTGGGTGCTCAGTACTCAGTGCTCGGGGTCCTGGGTGCTCCATGCTCGGGGTGCTGGGTGCTCAGTGCTCTGGTTGCTTAGTACTCAGTACTCAGGGTGCTGGGTGCTCAGTACTCAGGGTGCTCAGTGCTCGGGGTGCTGGGTGCTCAGTGCTCAGGGTGATCGGTGCTCAGTACTCAGGATGCTGGGTTCTCAGTACTCAGGGTGCTGGGTGCTCAGTACTCAGGGTGCTGGTTGCTCAGTCCTCAGGGTGCTCAGTGCTCAGGGTGCTGTGTGCTCAGTGCTCGGGGTGCTCGGTGCTCAGTATTCAGGGTGCTGAGTGCTCAGTACTCAGGGTGCTGGGTGCTCAGTACTCAGGGTGCTGTGTGCTCAGTGCTCAGGGTGCTCAGTGCTCAGTACTCAGGGTGCTCAGTGCTCAGTACTCAGGGTGCTGGGTGCTCAGTGCTCAGGGTGCTGGGTGCTCAGTGATCGGGGGTACTGGGTACTCAGTGCTCAGTAGACAGGGTGCTGAGTGCTCAGTGCTCGGGGTGCTGGGTGCTCAGTGCTCAGTACTCAGGGTGCTGGGTGCTCAGTGCTCGGGGTGCTGGTTGCTCAGTGCTCGGGGTGCTCGGTTCTCAGTACTCAGGGTTCTCAGTGCTCAGTGCTCAGGGTGCTGGGTGCTCAGTACTCAGGGTGCTCAGTGCTCAGTACTCGGGGTGCTGGGTTCTCAGTACTCAGGGTGCTCAGTGCTCAGTACTCGGGGTGCTGGGTGCTCAGTGCTCAGGGTGCTCAGTGCTCAGTGCTCGGGGTGCTGGGTGCTCAGTGCTCGGGGTGCTGGGTGCTCAGTGCTCAGGGTGCTGGGTGCTCAGTACTCAGGGTGCTGGGTGCTCAGTACTCATGGTGCTGGGTACTCAGTGCTCAGGGTGCTCATTCTCGGGGTGCTCGGTGCTCAGTACTCGGGGTGCTGGGTGCTCAGTGCTCGGGGTGCTGGGTGCTCAGTGCTCGGGGTGCTCGGTGCTCAGTACTCAGGGTGCTGGGTGCTCAGTACTCAGGGTGCTCAGTGTTCGGGGAGCTCGGTGCTCAGTACTCAGGTTGCTGGGTGCTCAGTACTCAGGTTGCTGGGTGCTCAGTGCTCAGGGTGCTGGGTGCTCAGTACTCAGGGTGCTGGGTGCTCAGTGCTCGGGGTGCTGGGTGCTCAGTGCTCGGGGTGCACGGTGCTCAGTACTCATGGTGCTGGGTGCTCAGTACTCAGGGTGCTCAGTGTTCGGGGAGCTCGGTGCTCAGTACTCAGGGTGCTGGGTGTTCAGTGCTGGGTGCTCAGTGCTCGGGGTGATGGGTGCTCAGTGCTCGGGGTGCTCGGTGCTCAGTACTCAGGGTGCTGGGTGCTCAGTACTCAGGGTGCTCAGTGTTCGGGGTGCTGGGTGCTCAGTACTCAGGGTTCTCAGTGCTCAGTGCTCAGGGTGCTGGGTGCTCAGTACTCATGGTGCTCAGTGCTCAGTACTCGGGGTGCTGGGTGCTCAGTACTCAGGGTGCTCAGTGCTCAGTACTCGGGGTGCTGGGTGCTCAGTGCTCAGGGTGCTCAGTGCTCAGTGCTCGGGTTGCTGGGTGCTCAGTTCTCGGGGTGCTCGGTGCTCAGTACTCGGGGTGCTGGGTGCTCAGTGCTCAGGGTGCTGGGTGCTCAGTGCTCGGGGTGCTGGGTGCTCAGTGCTCAGGGTGCTGGGTGCTCAGTGCCCGGGTGCTCAGTGCTCAGTACTCAGAGTGCTGGGTGCTCAGTACTCAGGGTGCTGGGTGCTCAGTACTCAGGGTGCTGGGTGCTCAGTACTCAGGGTGCTGGGTGCTCAGTACTCAGGGTGCTGGGTGCTCAGTACTCAGGGTGCTGGGTGCTCAGTGCTCAGGGTGCTGGGTGCTCAGTGCTCAGGGTGCTGGGTGCTCAGTGCTCAGTGCTCAGGGTGCTGGTTGCTCAGTGCTCAGTGCTCAGGGTGCAGGGTGTTCAGTACTCAGGGTGCTGGGTGCTCAGTACTCAGGGTGCTGGGTGCTCAGTGCTCAGGGTGCTGGGTGCTCAGTGCTCAGGATGCTGGGTGCTAAGTACTCAGGGTGCTGGGTGCTCACTTCTCAGGGTGCTGGGTGCACAGTGTTCGGGGTGCTCGGTGCTCAGTGCTCGGGGTGCTGGGTGCTCAGTACTCAGGGTGCTGGGTGCTCAGTGCTCTGGGTGCTGGGTGCTCAGTGCTCGGGGTGCTGGGTGCTCAGTACTCAGGGTGCTGGGTGCTCAGTGCTCTGGGTGCTGGGTGCTCATTGCTCGGGGTGCTGGGTGCTCAGTACTCAGGGTGCTGGGTGCTCAGTGCTCGGGGTGCTGGGTGCTCAGTGCTCAGGGTGCTGGGTCTCAGTGCTCGGGGGTACTGGGTACTCAGTGCTCAGTACACACGGTGCTGAGTGCTCAGTGCTCGGGGTGCTGGGTGCTCAGTGCTCAGTACTCAGGGTGCTGGGTGCTCAGTGCTCGGGGTGCTGGGTGCTCAGTGCTCGGGGTGCTCGGTGCTCAGTACTCAGGGTTCTCAGTGCTCAGTGCTCAGGGTGCTGGGTGCTCAGTACTCAGGGTGCTCAGTGCTCAGTACTCGGGGTGCTGGGTGCTCAGTACTCAGGTTGCTCAGTGCTCAGTACTCGGGGTGCTGGGTGCTCAGTGCTCAGGGTGCTCAGTGGTCAGTGCTCGGGGTGCTGGGTGCTCAGTGCTCGGGGTGCTGGGTGCTCAGTGCTCAGAGTGCTGGGTACTCAGTACTCATTTTTCTGGTGCTCAGTGCTCAGGGTGCTGGGTGCTCAGTACTCAGGGTGCTGGGTGCTCAGTACTCATGGTGCTGGGTACTCAGTTCTCAGGGTGCTCATTCTCGGGGTGCTGGGTGCTCAGTACTCAGGGTGCTGGGTGCTCAGTGCTCGGGGTGCTGGGTGCTCAGTTCTCGGGGTGCTCGGTGCTCAGTACTCGGGGTGCTGGGTGAGCAGTGCTCAGGGTGCTGGGTGCTCAGTGCTCGGGGTGCTGGGTGCTCAGTGCTCAGCGTGCTGGGTGCTCAGTGCTCGGGGTGCTCGGTGCTCAGTACTCAGGGTGCTGGGTGCTCAGTACTCAGGGTGCTGGGTGCTCAGTGCTCAGGGTGCTGGGTGCTCAGTACTCAGGGTGCTGGGTGCTCAGTACTCAGGGTGCTAAGAGCTCAGGGTGCTCAGTGCTCGGGGTGCTGGATGCTCAGTGCTCAGTGCACAGGGTGCTGGGTGCTCAGTCCTCGGGGTGCTGGGTGCTCAGTACTCAGGGTGCTGGGTGCTCAGTACTCAGGGTGCTGGGTACTCAGTGCTCAGGGTGCTGGGTGCTCAGTGCTCTGGGTGCTGGGTGCTCAGTGCTCAGGGTGCTGGGTGCTCAGTGCTCAGGTTGCTGGGTGCTCAGTGTTCGGGGTGCTGGGTGCTGAGTGCTCAGGGTGCTGGGTGCTCAGTGCTCGGGGTGCTCGGTGCTCAGTACACAGGGTGCTGGGTGCTCAGTGCTCGGGGTGCTGGGTGCTCAGTGCTCAGTACTCAGGGTGCTGGGTGCTCAGTGCTCGGGGTGCTGGGTGCTCAGTACTCAGCGTGCTGGGTGCTCAGTACTCAGGGTGCTGGGTGCTCAGTGCTCAGGGTGCTGGGTGCTCAGTGCTCAGGGTGCTGGGTGCTCAGTTATCGGGGTGCTGGGTGCTCAGTACTCAGGGTGCTCAGTGCTCGGGGAGCTCGGTGCTCAGTACTCAGGGTGCTGGGTGCTCAGTACTCAGTGCTCGGGGTCCTGGGTGCTCCATGCTCGGGGTGCTGGGTGCTCAGTGCTCTGGCTGCTTAGTACTCAGTACTCAGGGTGCTGGGTGCTCAGTAATCAGGGTGCTCAGTGCTCGGGGTGCTGGGTGCTCAGTGCTCAGGGTGATCGGTGCTCAGTACTCAGGATGCTGGGTGCTCAGTACTCAGGGTGCTGGGTGCTCAGTACTCAGGGTGCTGGTTGCTCAGTCCTCAGGGTGCTCAGTGCTCAGGGTGCTGTGTGCTCAGTGCTCGGGGTGCTCGGTGCTCAGTATTCAGGGTGCTGAGTGCTCAGTACTCAGGGTGCTGGGTGCTCAGTACTCAGGGTGCTGTGTGCTCAGTGCTCAGGGTGCTCAGTGCTCAGTACTCAGGGTGCTCAGTGCTCAGTACTCAGGGTGCTGGGTGCTCAGTGCTCAGGGTGCTGGGTGCTCAGTGCTCGGGGGTACTGGGTACTCAGTGCTCAGTAGACAGGGTGCTGAGTGCTCAGTGCTCGGGGTGCTGGGTGCTCAGTGCTCAGTACTCAGGGTGCTGGGTGCTCAGTGCTCGGGGTGCTGGGTGCTCAGTGCTCGGGGTGCTCGGTTCTCAGTACTCAGGGTTCTCAGTGCTCAGTGCTCAGGGTGCTGGGTGCTCAGTACTCAGGGTGCTCAGTGCTCAGTACTCGGGGTGCTGGGTTCTCAGTACTCAGGGTGCTCAGTGCTCAGTACTCGGGGTGCTGGGTGCTCAGTGCTCGGGGTGCTGGGTGCTCAGTGCTCAGGGTGCTGGGTGCTCAGTACTCAGGGTGCTGGGTGCTCAGTACTCATGGTGCTGGGTACTCAGTGCTCAGGGTGCTCATTCTCGGGGTGCTCGGTGCTCAGTACTCGGGGTGCTGGGTGCTCAGTGCTCGGGGTGCTGGGTGCTCAGTGCTCGGGGTGCTCGGTGCTCAGTACTCAGGGTGCTGGGTGCTCAGTACTCAGGGTGCTCAGTGTTCGGGGAGCTCGGTGCTCAGTACTCAGGTTGCTGGGTGCTCAGTACTCAGGTTGCTGGGTGCTCAGTGCTCAGGGTGCTGGGTGCTCAGTACTCAGGGTGCTGGGTGCTCAGTGCTCGGGGTGCTGGGTGCTCAGTGCTCGGGGTGCACGGTGCTCAGTACTCATGGTGCTGGGTGCTCAGTACTCAGGGTGCTCAGTGTTCGGGGAGCTCGGTGCTCAGTACTCAGGGTGCTGGGTGTTCAGTGCTGGGTGCTCAGTGCTCGGGGTGCTGGGTGCTCAGTGCTCGGGGTGCTCGGTGCTCAGTACTCAGGGTGCTGGGTGCTCAGTACTCAGGGTGCTCAGTGTTCGGGGTGCTGGGTGCTCAGTACTCACTGTTCTCAGTGCTCAGTGCTCAGGGTGCTGGGTGCTCAGTACTCATGGTGCTCAGTGCTCAGTACTCGGGGTGCTGGGTGCTCAGTACTCAGGGTGCTCAGTGCTCAGTACTCGGGGTGCTGGGTGCTCAGTGCTCAGGGTGCTCAGTGCTCAGTGCTCGGGTTGCTGGGTGCTCAGTTCTCGGGGTGCTCGGTGCTCAGTACTCGGGGTGCTGGGTGCTCAGTGCTCAGGGTGCTGGGTGCTCAGTGCTCGGAGTGCTGGGTGCTCAGTGCTCAGGGTGCTGGGTGCTCAGTGCCCGGGTGCTCAGTGCTCAGTACTCAGAGTGCTGGGTGCTCAGTACTCAGGGTGCTGGGTGCTCAGTACTCAGGGTGCTGGGTGCTCAGTACTCAGGGTGCTAATAGCTCAGGGTGCTCAGTGCTCGGGGTGCAGGATGCTCAGTGCTCAGTGCACAGTGTGCTGTGTGCTCAGTCCTCGGGGGGCTGGGTGCTCAGTACTCAGGGTGCTGTGTGCTCAGTACTCAGGGTGCTGGGTGCTCAGTGCTCACGGTGCTGGGTGCTCAGTGCTCGGGGTGCTGGGTGCTGAGTGCTCAGGGTGCTGGGTGCTCAGTGCTCGGGGTGCTCGGTGCTCAGTACACAGGGTGCTGGGTGCTCAGTGCTCGGGGTGCTGGGTGCTCAGTGCTCAGTACTCAGGGTGCTGGGTGCTCAGTGCTCGGGGTGCTGGGTGCTCAGTACTCAGCGTGCTGGATGCTCAGTACTCAGGGTGCTGGGTGATCAGTGCTCAGGGTGCTGGGTGCTCAGTGCTCAGGGTGCTGGGTGCTCAGTGATCGGGGTGCTGGGTGCTCAGTACTCAGGGTGCTCAGTGCTCGGGGAGCTCGGTGCTCAGTACTCAGGGTGCTGGGTGCTAAGTACTCAGTGCTCGGAGTCCTGGGTGCTCCGTGCTCGGGGTGCTGGGTGCTCAGTGCTCAGTAGACAGGGTGCTGGGTGCTCAGTGCTCGGGGTGCTGGGTGCTCAGTGCTCAGTACTCAGGGTGCTGGGTGCTCAGTGCTCGGGGTGCTGGGTGCTCAGTGCTCAGTACTCAGGGTGCTGGGTGCTCAGTGCTCGGGGTGCTGGGTGCTCAGTGCTCGGGGTGCTCGGTGCTCAGTACTCAGGGTTCTCAGTGCTCAGTGCTCAGGGTGCTGGGTGCTCAGTACTCAGGGTGCTCAGTGCTCAGTACTCGGGGTGCTGGGTGCTCAGTGCTCAGGGTGCTCAGTGGTCAGTGCTCGGGGTGCTGGGTGCTCAGTGCTCGGGGTGCTGGGTGCTCAGTGCTCAGAGTGCTGGGTACTCAGTACTCATTTTTCTGGTGCTCAGTGCTCAGGGTGCTGGGTGCTCAGTACTCAGGGTGCTGGGTGCTCAGTACTCATGGTGCTGGGTACTCAGTTCTCAGGGTGCTCATTCTCGGGGTGCTGGGTGCTCAGTACTCAGGGTGCTGGGTGCTCAGTGCTCGGGGTGCTGGGTGCTCAGTTCTCGGGGTGCTCGGTGCTCAGTACTCGGGGTGCTGGGTGAGCAGTGCTCAGGGTGCTGGGTGCTCAGTGCTCGGGGTGCTGGGTGCTCAGTGCTCAGGGTGCTGGGTGCTCAGTGCTCGGGGTGCTCGGTGCTCAGTACTCAGGGTGCTGGGTGCTCAGTACTCAGGGTGCTGGGTGCTCAGTGCTCAGGGTGCTGGGTGCTCAGTACTCAGGGTGCTGGGTGCTCAGTACTCAGGGTGCTAAGAGCTCAGGGTGCTCAGTGCTCGGGGTGCTGGATGCTCAGTGCTCAGTGCACAGGGTGCTGGGTGCTCAGTCCTCGGGGTGCTGGGTGCTCAGTACTCAGGGTGCTGGGTGCTCAGTACTCAGGGTGCTGGGTACTCAGTGCTCAGGGTGCTGGGTGCTCAGTGCTCTGGGTGCTGGGTGCTCCCTGCTCAGGGTGCTGGGTGCTCAGTGCTCAGGTTGCTGGGTGCTCAGTGTTCGGGGTGCTGGGTGCTGAGTGCTCAGGGTGCTGGGTGCTCAGTGCTCGGGGTGCTCGGTGCTCAGTACACAGGGTGCTGGGTGCTCAGTGCTCGGGGTGCTGGGTGCTCAGTGCTCAGTACTCAGGGTGCTGGGTGCTCAGTGCTCGGGGTGCTGGGTGCTCAGTACTCAGCGTGCTGGGTGCTCAGTACTCAGGGTGCTGGGTGCTCAGTGCTCAGGGTGCTGGGTGCTCAGTGCTCAGGGTGCTGGGTGCTCAGTTATCGGGGTGCTGGGTGCTCAGTACTCAGGGTGCTCAGTGCTCGGGGAGCTCGGTGCTCAGTACTCAGGGTGCTGGGTGCTCAGTACTCAGTGCTCGGGGTCCTGGGTGCTCCATGCTCGGGGTGCTGGGTGCTCAGTGCTCTGGCTGCTTAGTACTCAGTACTCAGGGTGCTGGGTGCTCAGTACTCAGGGTGCTCAGTGCTCGGGGTGCTGGGTGCTCAGTGCTCAGGGTGATCGGTGCTCAGTACTCAGGATGCTGGGTGCTCAGTACTCAGGGTGCTGGGTGCTCAGTACTCAGGGTGCTGGTTGCTCAGTCCTCAGGGTGCTCAGTGCTCAGGGTGCTGTGTGCTCAGTGCTCGGGGTGCTCGGTGCTCAGTATTCAGGGTGCTGAGTGCTCAGTACTCAGGGTGCTGGGTGCTCAGTACTCAGGGTGCTGTGTGCTCAGTGCTCAGGGTGCTCAGTGCTCAGTACTCAGGGTGCTCAGTGCTCAGTACTCAGGGTGCTGGGTGCTCAGTGCTCAGGGTGCTGGGTGCTCAGTGCTCGGGGGTACTGGGTACTCAGTGCTCAGTAGACAGGGTGCTGAGTGCTCAGTGCTCGGGGTGCTGGGTGCTCAGTGCTCAGTACTCAGGGTGCTGGGTGCTCAGTGCTCGGGGTTCTGGGTGCTCAGTGCTCGGGGTGCTCGGTTCTCAGTACTCAGGGTTCTCAGTGCTCAGTGCTCAGGGTGCTGGGTGCTCAGTACTCAGGGTGCTCAGTGCTCAGTACTCGGGGTGCTGGGTTCTCAGTACTCAGGGTGCTCAGTGCTCAGTACTCGGGGTGCTGGGTGCTCAGTGCTCAGGGTGCTCAGTGCTCAGTGCTCGGGGTGCTGGGTGCTCAGTGCTCGGGGTGCTGGGTGCTCAGTGCTCAGAGTGCTGGGTGCTCAGTACTCAGGTTGCTGGGTGCTCAGTGCTCAGGGTGCTGGGTGCTCAGTACTCAGGGTGCTGGGTGCTCAGTACTCATGGTGCTGGGTACTCAGTGCTCAGGGTGCTCATTCTCGGGGTGCTCGGTGCTCAGTACTCGGGGTGCTGGGTGCTCAGTGCTCGGGGTGCTGGGTGCTCAGTGCTCGGGGTGCTCGGTGCTCAGTACTCAGGGTGCTGGGTGCTCAGTACTCAGGGTGCTCAGTGTTCGGGGAGCTCGGTGCTCAGTACTCAGGTTGCTGGGTGCTCAGTACTCAGGTTGCTGGGTGCTCAGTGCTCAGGGTGCTGGGTGCTCAGTACTCAGGGTGCTGGGTGCTCAGTGCTCGGGGTGCTGGGTGCTCAGTGCTCGGGGTGCACGGTGCTCAGTACTCATGGTGCTAGGTGCTCAGTACTCAGGGTGCTCAGTGTTCGGGGAGCTCGGTGCTCAGTACTCAGGGTGCTGGGTGTTCAGTGCTGGGTGCTCAGTGCTCGGGGTGCTGGGTGCTCAGTGCTCGGGGTGCTCGGTGCTCAGTACTCAGGGTGCTGGGTGCTCAGTACTCAGGGTGCTCAGTGTTCGGGGTGCTGGGTGCTCAGTACTCAGGGTTCTCAGTGCTCAGTGCTCAGGGTGCTGGGTGCTCAGTACTCATGGTGCTCAGTGCTCAGTACTCGGGGTGCTGGGTGCTCAGTACTCAGGGTGCTCAGTGCTCAGTACTCGGGGTGCTGGGTGCTCAGTGCTCAGGGTGCTCAGTGCTCAGTGCTCGGGTTGCTGGGTGCTCAGTTCTCGGGGTGCTCGGTGCTCAGTACTCGGGGTGCTGGGTGCTCAGTGCTCAGGGTGCTGGGTGCTCAGTGCTCGGGGTGCTGGTTGCTCAGTGCTCAGGGTCCTGGGTGCTCAGTGCCCGCGTGCTCAGTGCTCAGTACTCAGAGTGCTGGGTGCTCAGTACTCAGGGTGCTGGGTGCTCAGTACTCAGGGTGCTGGGTGCTCAGTACTCAGGGTGCTAAGAGCTCAGGGTGCTCAGTGCTCGGGGTGCAGGATGCTCAGTGCTCAGTGCACAGGGTGCTGTGTGCTCAGTCCTCGGGGGGCTGGGTGCTCAGTACTCAGGGTGCTGTGTGCTCAGTACTCAGGGTGCTGGGTGCTCAGTGCTCAGGGTGCTGGGTGCTCAGTGCTCTGGGTGCTGGGTGCTCAGTGCTCAGGGTGCTGGGTGCTCAGTGCTCACGGTGCTGGGTGCTCAGTGCTCGGGGTGCTGGGTGCTGAGTGCTCAGGGTGCTGGGTGCTCAGTGCTCGGGGTGCTCGGTGCTCAGTACACAGGGTGCTGGGTGCTCAGTGCTCGGGGTGCTGGGTGCTCAGTGCTCAGTACTCAGGGTGCTGGGTGCTCAGTGCTCGGGGTGCTGGGTGCTCAGTACTCAGCGTGCTGGGTGCTCAGTACTCAGGGTGCTGGGTGCTCAGTGCTCAGGGTGCTGGGTGCTCAGTGCTCAGGGTGCTGGGTGCTCAGTGATCGGGGTGCTGGGTGCTCAGTACTCAGGGTGCTCAGTGCTCGGGGAGCTCGGTGCTCAGTACTCAGGGTGCTGGGTGCTAAGTACTCAGTGCTCGGAGTCCTGGGTGCTCCGTGCTCGGGGTGCTGTGTGCTCAGTGCTCTGGGTGCTTAGTGCTCAGTACTCAGGGTCCTGGGTGCTCAGTACTCAGGGTGCTCAGTGCTCGGGGTGCTGGGTGCTCAGTGCTCAGGGTGATCGGTGCTCAGTACTCAGGATGCTGGGTGCTCAGTACTCAGGGTGCTGGGTGCTCAGTACTCAGGGTGCTGGTTGCTCAGTCCTCAGGGTGCTCAGTGCTCAGGGTGCTGTGTGCTCAGTGCTCGGGGTGCTCGGTGCTCAGTATTCAGGGTGCTGAGTGCTCAGTACTCAGGGTGCTGGGTGCTCAGTACTCAGGGTGCTGTGTGCTCAGTGCTCAGGGTGCTCAGTGCTCAGTACTCAGGGTGCTCAGTGCTCAGTACTCAGGGTGCTGGGTGCTCAGTGTCAGGGTGCTGGGTGCTCAGTGCTCGGGGGTACTGGGTACTCAGTGCTCAGTAGACAGGGTGCTGAGTGCTCAGTGCTCGGGGTGCTGGGTGCTCAGTGCTCAGTACTCAGGGTGCTGGGTGCTCAGTGCTCGGGGTTCTGGGTGCTCAGTGCTCGGGGTGCTCGGTTCTCAGTACTCAGGGTTCTCAGTGCTCAGTGCTCAGGGTGCTGGGTGCTCAGTACTCAGGGTGCTCAGTGCTCAGTACTCGGGGTGCTGGGTTCTCAGTACTCAGGGTGCTCAGTGCTCAGTACTCGGGGTGCTGGGTGCTCAGTGCTCAGGGTGCTCAGTGCTCAGTGCTCGGGGTGCTGGGTGCTCAGTGCTCGGGGTGCTGGGTGCTCAGTGCTCAGAGTGCTGGGTGCTCAGTACTCAGGTTGCTGGGTGCTCAGTGCTCAGGGTGCTGGGTGCTCAGTACTCAGGGTGCTGGGTGCTCAGTACTCATGGTGCTGGGTACTCAGTGCTCAGGGTGCTCATTCTCGGGGTGCTCGGTGCTCAGTACTCGGGGTGCTGGGTGCTCAGTGCTCGGGGTGCTGGGTGCTCAGTGCTCGGGGTGCTCGGTGCTCAGTACTCAGGGTGCTGGGTGCTCAGTACTCAGGGTGCTCAGTGTTCGGGGAGCTCGGTGCTCAGTACTCAGGTTGCTGGGTGCTCAGTACTCAGGTTGCTGGGTGCTCAGTGCTCAGGGTGCTGGGTGCTCAGTACTCAGGGTTCTCAGTGCTCAGTGCTCAGGGTGCTGGGTGCTCAGTACTCATGGTGCTCAGTGCTCAGTACTCGGGGTGCTGGGTGCTCAGTACTCAGGGTGCTCAGTGCTCAGTACTCGGGGTGCTGGGTGCTCAGTGCTCAGGGTGCTCAGTGCTCAGTGCTCGGGTTGCTGGGTGCTCAGTTCTCGGGGTGCTCGGTGCTCAGTACTCGGGGTGCTGGGTGCTCAGTGCTCAGGGTGCTGGGTGCTCAGTGCTCGGGGTGCTGGTTGCTCAGTGCTCAGGGTCCTGGGTGCTCAGTGCCCGCGTGCTCAGTGCTCAGTACTCAGAGTGCTGGGTGCTCAGTACTCAGGGTGCTGGGTGCTCAGTACTCAGGGTGCTGGGTGCTCAGTACTCAGGGTGCTAAGAGCTCAGGGTGCTCAGTGCTCGGGGTGCAGGATGCTCAGTGCTCAGTGCACAGGGTGCTGTGTGCTCAGTCCTCGGGGGGCTGGGTGCTCAGTACTCAGGGTGCTGTGTGCTCAGTACTCAGGGTGCTGGGTGCTCAGTGCTCAGGGTGCTGGGTGCTCAGTGCTCTGGGTGCTGGGTGCTCAGTGCTCAGGGTGCTGGGTGCTCAGTGCTCACGGTGCTGGGTGCTCAGTGCTCGGGGTGCTGGGTGCTGAGTGCTCAGGGTGCTGGGTGCTCAGTGCTCGGGGTGCTCGGTGCTCAGTACACAGGGTGCTGGGTGCTCAGTGCTCGGGGTGCTGGGTGCTCAGTGCTCAGTACTCAGGGTGCTGGGTGCTCAGTGCTCGGGGTGCTGGGTGCTCAGTACTCAGCGTGCTGGGTGCTCAGTACTCAGGGTGCTGGGTGCTCAGTGCTCAGGGTGCTGGGTGCTCAGTGCTCAGGGTGCTGGGTGCTCAGTGATCGGGGTGCTGGGTGCTCAGTACTCAGGGTGCTCAGTGCTCGGGGAGCTCGGTGCTCAGTACTCAGGGTGCTGGGTGCTAAGTACTCAGTGCTCAGAGTCCTGGGTGCTCCGTGCTCGGGGTGCTGTGTGCTCAGTGCTCTGGGTGCTTAGTGCTCAGTACTCAGGGTCCTGGGTGCTCAGTACTCAGGGTGCTCAGTGCTCGGGGTGCTGGGTGCTCAGTGCTCAGGGTGATCGGTGCTCAGTACTCAGGATGCTGGGTGCTCAGTACTCAGGGTGCTGGGTGCTCAGTACTCAGGGTGCTGGTTGCTCAGTCCTCAGGGTGCTCAGTGCTCAGGGTGCTGTGTGCTCAGTGCTCGGGGTGCTCGGTGCTCAGTATTCAGGGTGCTGAGTGCTCAGTACTCAGGGTGCTGGGTGCTCAGTACTCAGGGTGCTGTGTGCTCAGTGCTCAGGGTGCTCAGTGCTCAGTACTCAGGGTGCTCAGTGCTCAGTACTCAGGGTGCTGGGTGCTCAGTGTCAGGGTGCTGGGTGCTCAGTGCTCGGGGGTACTGGGTACTCAGTGCTCAGTAGACAGGGTGCTGAGTGCTCAGTGCTCGGGGTGCTGGGTGCTCAGTGCTCAGTACTCAGGGTGCTGGGTGCTCAGTGCTCGGGGTTCTGGGTGCTCAGTGCTCGGGGTGCTCGGTTCTCAGTACTCAGGGTTCTCAGTGCTCAGTGCTCAGGGTGCTGGGTGCTCAGTACTCAGGGTGCTCAGTGCTCAGTACTCGGGGTGCTGGGTTCTCAGTACTCAGGGTGCTCAGTGCTCAGTACTCGGGGTGCTGGGTGCTCAGTGCTCAGGGTGCTCAGTGCTCAGTGCTCGGGGTGCTGGGTGCTCAGTGCTCGGGGTGCTGGGTGCTCAGTGCTCAGAGTGCTGGGTGCTCAGTACTCAGGTTGCTGGGTGCTCAGTGCTCAGGGTGCTGGGTGCTCAGTACTCAGGGTGCTGGGTGCTCAGTACTCATGGTGCTGGGTACTCAGTGCTCAGGGTGCTCATTCTCGGGGTGCTCGGTGCTCAGTACTCGGGGTGCTGGGTGCTCAGTGCTCGGGGTGCTGGGTGCTCAGTGCTCGGGGTGCTCGGTGCTCAGTACTCAGGGTGCTGGGTGCTCAGTACTCAGGGTGCTCAGTGTTCGGGGAGCTCGGTGCTCAGTACTCAGGTTGCTGGGTGCTCAGTACTCAGGTTGCTGGGTGCTCAGTGCTCAGGGTGCTGGGTGCTCAGTACTCAGGGTGCTGGGTGCTCAGTGCTCGGGGTGCTGGGTGCTCAGTGCTCGGGGTGCACGGTGCTCAGTACTCATGGTGCTGGGTGCTCAGTACTCAGGGTGCTCAGTGTTCGGGGAGCTCGGTGCTCAGTACTCAGGGTGCTGGGTGTTCAGTGCTGGGTGCTCAGTGCTCGGGGTGCTGGGTGCGCAGTGCTCGGGGTGCTCGGTGCTCAGTACTCAGGGTGCTGGGTGCTCAGTACTCAGGGTGCTCAGTGTTCGGGGTGCTAGGTGCTCAGTACTCAGGGTTCTCAGTGCTCAGTGCTCAGGGTGCTGGGTGCTCAGTACTCATGGTGCTCAGTGCTCAGTACTCGGGGTGCTGGGTGCTCAGTACTCAGGGTGCTCAGTGCTCAGTACTCGGTGTGCTGGGTGCTCAGTGCTCAGGGTGCTCAGTGCTCAGTGCTCGGGTTGCTGGGTGCTCAGTTCTCGGGGTGCTCGGTGCTCAGTACTCGGGGTGCTGGGTGCTCAGTGCTCAGGGTGCTGGGTGCTCAGTGCTCGGGGTGCTGGGTGCTCAGTGCTCAGGGTGCTGGGTGCTCAGTGCCCGCGTGCTCAGTGCTCAGTACTCAGAGTGCTGGGTGCTCAGTACTCAGGGTGCTGGGTGCTCAGTACTCAGGGTGCTGGGTGCTCAGTACTCAGGGTGCTAAGAGCTCAGGGTGCTCAGTGCTCGGGGTGCAGGATGCTCAGTGCTCAGTGCACAGGGTGCTGTGTGCTCAGTCCTCGGGGGGCTGGGTGCTCAGTACTCAGGGTGCTGTGTGCTCAGTACTCAGGGTGCTGGGTGCTCAGTGCTCAGGGTGCTGGGTGCTCAGTGCTCTGGGTGCTGGGTGCTCAGTGCTCAGGGTGCTGGGTGCTCAGTGCTCACGGTGCTGGGTGCTCAGTGCTCGGGGTGCTGGGTGCTGAGTGCGCAGGGTGCTGGGTGCTCAGTGCTCGGGGTGCTCGGTGCTCAGTACACAGGGTGCTGGGTGCTCAGTGCTCGGGGTGCTGGGTGCTCAGTGCTCAGTACTCAGGGTGCTGGGTGCTCAGTGCTCGGGGTGCTGGGTGCTCAGTACTCAGCGTGCTGGGTGCTCAGTACTCAGGGTGCTGGGTGCTCAGTGCTCAGGGTGCTGGGTGCTCAGTGCTCAGGGTGCTGGGTGCTCAGTGATCGGGGTGCTGGGTGCTCAGTACTCAGGGTGCTCAGTGCTCGGGGAGCTCGGTGCTCAGTACTCAGGGTGCTGGGTGCTAAGTACTCAGTGCTCGGAGTCCTGGGTGCTCCGTGCTCGGGGTGCTGTGTGCTCAGTGCTCTGGGTGCTTAGTGCTCAGTACTCAGGGTCCTGGGTGCTCAGTACTCAGGGTGCTCAGTGCTCAGGGTGCTGGGTGCTCAGTGCTCAGGGTGATCGGTGCTCAGTACTCAGGATGCTGGGTGCTCAGTACTCAGGGTGCTGGGTGCTGAGTCCTCAGGGTGCTCAGTGCTCAGGGTGCTGGGTGCTCAGTGCTCGGGGTGCTCGGTGCTCAGTACTCAGGGTGCTGGGTGCTCAGTGCTCGGGGTGCTGGGTGCTCAGTGCTCAGGGTGCTCAGTGCTCAGTACTCAGGGTGCTCAGTGCTCAGTACTCAGGGTGCAGGGTGCTCAGTGCTCAGGGTGCTGGGTGCTCAGTGCTCGGGGGTACTGGGTACTCAGTGCTCAGTACACAGGGTGCTGAGTGCTCAGTGCTCGGGGTGCTGGGTGCTCAGTGCTCAGTACTCAGGGTGCTGGGTGCTCACTGCTCGGGGTGCTGGGTGCTCAGTGCTCGGGGTGCTCGGTGCTCAGTACTCAGGGTTCTCAGTGCTCAGTGCTCAGGGTGCTGGGTGCTCAGTACTCAGGGTGCTCAGTGCTCCGTACTCGGGGTGCTGGGTGCTCAGTACTCAGGGTGCTCAGTGCTCAGTACTCGGGTTGCTGGGTGCTCAGTGCTCAGGGTGCTCAGTGCTCAGTGCTCGGGGTGCTGGGTGCTCAGTGCTCGGGGTGCTGGGTGCTCAGTGCTCAGAGTGCTGGGTGCTCAGTACTCAGGTTGCTGGGTGCTCAGTGCTCAGGGTGCTGGGTGCTCAGTACTCAGGGTGCTCAGTGTTCGGGGAGCTCGGTGCTCAGTACTCAGGGTGCTGGGTGTTCAGTGCTGGGTGCTCAGTGCTCGGGGTGCTGGGTGCTCAGTGCTCGGGGTGCTCGGTGCTCAGTACTCAGGGTGCTGGGTGCTCAGTACTCAGGGTGCTCAGTGTTCGGGGTGCTAGGTGCTCAGTACTCAGGGTTCTCAGTGCTCAGTGCTCAGGGTGCTGGGTGCTCAGTACTCAGGGTGCTCAGTGTTCGGGGTGCTAGGTGCTCAGTACTCAGGGTTCTCAGTGCTCAGTGCTCAGGGTGCTGGGTGCTCAGTACTCATGGTGCTCAGTGCTCAGTACTCGGGGTGCTGGGTGCTCAGTACTCAGGGTGCTCAGTGCTCAGTACTCGGTGTGCTGGGTGCTCAGTGCTCAGGGTGCTCAGTGCTCAGTGCTCGGGTTGCTGGGTGCTCAGTTCTCGGGGTGCTCGGTGCTCAGTTCTCGGGGTGCTCGGTGCTCAGTACTCGGGGTGCTGGGTGAGCAGTGCTCAGGGTGCTGGGTGCTCAGTACTCAGGGTGCTGGGTGCTCAGTGCTCAGGGTGATCGGTGCTCAGTACTCAGGATGCTGGGTGCTCAGTACTCAGGGTGCTGGGTGCTGAGTCCTCAGGGTGCTCAGTGCTCGGGGTGCTGGGTGCTCAGTGCTCAGGGTGCTCAGTGCTCAGTACTCAGGGTGCTCAGTGCTCAGTACTCAGGGTGCAGGGTGCTCAGTGCTCAGGGTGCTGGGTGCTCAGTGCTCGGGGGTACTGGGTACTCAGTGCTCAGTACACAGGGTGCTGAGTGCTCAGTGCTCGGGGTGCTGGGTGCTCAGTGCTCAGTACTCAGGGTGCTGGGTGCTCACTGCTCGGGGTGCTGGGTGCTCAGTGCTCGGGGTGCTCGGTGCTCAGTACTCAGGGTTCTCAGTGCTCAGTGCTCAGGGTGCTGGGTGCTCAGTACTCAGGGTGCTCAGTGCTCCGTACTCGGGGTGCTGGGTGCTCAGTACTCAGGGTGCTCAGTGCTCAGTACTCGGGTTGCTGGGTGCTCAGTGCTCAGGGTGCTCAGTGCTCAGTGCTCGGGGTGCTGGGTGCTCAGTGCTCGGGGTGCTGGGTGCTCAGTGCTCAGAGTGCTGGGTGCTCAGTACTCAGGTTGCTGGGTGCTCAGTGCTCAGGGTGCTGGGTGCTCAGTACTCAGGGTGCTCAGTGTTCGGGGAGCTCGGTGCTCAGTACTCAGGGTGCTGGGTGTTCAGTGCTGGGTGCTCAGTGCTCGGGGTGCTGGGTGCTCAGTGCTCGGGGTGCTCGGTGCTCAGTACTCAGGGTGCTGGGTGCTCAGTACTCAGGGTGCTCAGTGTTCGGGGTACTAGGTGCTCAGTACTCAGGGTTCTCAGTGCTCAGTGCTCAGGGTGCTGGGTGCTCAGTACTCATGGTGCTCAGTGCTCAGTACTCGGGGTGCTGGGTGCTCAGTACTCAGGGTGCTCAGTGCTCAGTACTCGGTGTGCTGGGTGCTCAGTGCTCAGGGTGCTCAGTGCTCAGTGCTCGGGTTGCTGGGTGCTCAGTTCTCGGGGTGCTCGGTGCTCAGTACTCGGGGTGCTGGGTGCTCAGTGCTCAGGGTGCTGGGTGCTCAGTGCTCGGGGTGCTGGGTGCTCAGTGCTCAGGGTGCTGGGTGCTCAGTGCCCGCGTGCTCAGTGCTCAGTACTCAGAGTGCTGGGTGCTCAGTACTCAGGGTGCTGGGTGCTCAGTACTCAGGGTGCTGGGTGCTCAGTACTCAGGGTGCTAAGAGCTCAGGGTGCTCAGTGCTCGGGGTGCAGGATGCTCAGTGCTCAGTGCACAGGGTGCTGTGTGCTCAGTCCTCGGGGGGCTGGGTGCTCAGTACTCAGGGTGCTGTGTGCTCAGTACTCAGGGTGCTGGGTGCTCAGTGCTCAGGGTGCTGGGTGCTCAGTGCTCTGGGTGCTGGGTGCTCAGTGCTCAGGGTGCTGGGTGCTCAGTGCTCACGGTGCTGGGTGCTCAGTGCTCGGGGTGCTGGGTGCTGAGTGCTCAGGGTGCTGGGTGCTCAGTGCTCGGTGTGCTCGGTGCTCAGTACACAGGGTGCTGGGTGCTCAGTGCTCGGGGTGCTGTGTGCTCAGTGCTCAGTACTCAGGGTGCTGGGTGCTCAGTGCTCGGGGTGCTGGGTGCTCAGTACTCAGCGTGCTGGGTGCTCAGTACTCAGGGTGCTGGGTGCTCAGTGCTCAGGGTGCTGGGTGCTCAGTGCTCAGGGTGCTGGGTGCTCAGTGATCGGGGTGCTGGGTGCTCAGTACTCAGGGTGCTCAGTGCTCGGGGAGCTCGGTGCTCAGTACTCAGGGTGCTGGGTGCTAAGTACTCAGTGCTCGGAGTCCTGGGTGCTCCGTGCTCGGGGTGCTGTGTGCTCAGTGCTCTGGGTGCTTAGTGCTCAGTACTCAGGGTCCTGGGTGCTCAGTACTCAGGGTGCTCAGTGCTCAGGGTGCTGGGTGCTCAGTGCTCAGGGTGATCGGTGCTCAGTACTCAGGATGCTGGGTGCTCAGTACTCAGGGTGCTGGGTGCTGAGTCCTCAGGGTGCTCAGTGCTCAGGGTGCTGGGTGCTCAGTGCTCGGGGTGCTCGGTGCTCAGTACTCAGGGTGCTGGGTGCTCAGTGCTCGGGGTGCTGGGTGCTCAGTGCTCAGGGTGCTCAGTGCTCAGTACTCAGGGTGCTCAGTGCTCAGTACTCAGGGTGCAGGGTGCTCAGTGCTCAGGGTGCTGGGTGCTCAGTGCTCGGGGGTACTGGGTACTCAGTGCTCAGTACACAGGGTGCTGAGTGCTCAGTGCTCGGGGTGCTGGGTGCTCAGTGCTCAGTACTCAGGGTGCTGGGTGCTCACTGCTCGGGGTGCTGGGTGCTCAGTGCTCGGGGTGCTCGGTGCTCAGTACTCAGGGTTCTCAGTGCTCAGTGCTCAGGGTGCTGGGTGCTCAGTACTCAGGGTGCTCAGTGCTCCGTACTCGGGGTGCTGGGTGCTCAGTACTCAGGGTGCTCAGTGCTCAGTACTCGGGTTGCTGGGTGCTCAGTGCTCAGGGTGCTCAGTGCTCAGTGCTCGGGGTGCTGGGTGCTCAGTGCTCGGGGTGCTGGGTGCTCAGTGCTCAGAGTGCTGGGTGCTCAGTACTCAGGTTGCTGGGTGCTCAGTGCTCAGGGTGCTGGGTGATCAGTACTCAGGGTGCTGGGTGCTCAGAACTCATGGTGCTGGGTGCTCTGTGCTCAGGGTGCTGGGTGCTCAGTGCTCGGGGTGCTCGGTGCTCAGTACTCAGGGTGCTGGGAGCTCAGTACTCAGGGTGCTCAGTGTTCGGGGAGCTCGGTGCTCAGTACTCAGGGTGCTGGGTGTTCAGTGCTCGGGGTGCTCGTTGCTCAGTACTCAGGGTTCTCAGTGCTCAGTGCTCAGGGTGCTGGGTGCTCAGTACTCATGGTGCTCAGTGCTCAGTACTCGGGGTGCTGGGTGCTCAGTACTCAGAGTGCTCAGTGCTCAGTACTCGGGGTTCTGGGTGCTCAGTGCTCAGGGTGCTCAGTGCTCAGTGCTCGGGTTGCTGGGTGCTCAGTTCTCAGGGTGCTCGATGCTCAGTACTCGGGATGCTGGGTGCTCAGTGCTCAGGGTCCTGGGTGCTCAGTGCTCGGGGTGCTGGGTGCTCAGTGCTCAGGGTGCTGGGTGCTCAGTGCCCGGGTGCTCAGTGCTCAGTACTCAGAGTGCTGGGTGCTCAGTACTCAGGGTGCTGGGTGCTCAGTGCTCAGGGTGCTGGGTGCTCAGTACTCAGGGTGCTGGGTACTCAGTACTCAGGTTGCTAAGAGCTCAGGGTGCTCAGTGCTCGGGGTGCTCAGTGCTCAGTACTCGGGGTGCTGGGTGCTCAGTGCTCAGGGTGCTCAGTGCTCAGTGCTCGGGGTGCTAGGTGCTCAGTGCTCGGGGTGCTGGGTGCTCAGTGCTCAGAGTGCTGGGTGCTCAGTACTCAGGTTGCTGGGTGCTCAGTGCTCAGGGTGCTGGGTGCTCAGTACTCAGGGTGCTGGGTGCTCAGAACTCATGGTGCTGGGTGCTCAGTGCTCAGGGTGCTGGGTGCTCAGTGCTCGGGGTGCTCGGTGCTCAGTACTCAGGATGCTGAGTGCTCAGTACTCAGGGTGCTGGGTGCTCAGTACTCAGGGTGCTGGGTGCTCAGTGCTCGGGGTGCTGGGTGCTCAGTGCTCAGGGTGCTCAGCGCTCAGTACTCAGGGTGCTCAGTGCTCAGTACTCAGGGTGCTGGGTGCTCAGTGATCAGGGTGCTGGGTGCTCAGTGCTCGGGGGTACTGGGTACTCAGTGCTCAGTACACAGGGTGCTGAGTGCTCAGTGCTCGGGGTGCTGGGTGCTCAGTGCTCAGTACTCAGGGTGCTGGGTTCTCAGTGCTCGGGGTGCTGGGTGCTCAGTGCTCAGGGTGCTCGGTGCTCAGTACTCAGGGTTCTCAGTGCTCAGTGCTCAGGGTGCTGGGTGCTCAGTACTCAGGGTGCTGGGTGCTCAGTACTCAGGGTGCTGGGTGCTCAGTACTCAGGTTGCTGGGTGCTCAGTGCTCAGGGTGCTGGGTGCTCAGTACTCAGGGTGCTGGGTGCTCAGTACTCATGGTGCTGGGTACTCAGTGCTCAGGGTGCTCATTCTCGGGGTGCTGGGTGCTCAGTACTCAGGGTGCTGGGTGCTCAGTGCTCAGGGTGCTGGGTGCTCAGTACTCAGGGTGCTGGGTGCTCATTACTCAGGGTGCGAAGAGCTCAGGGTGCTCAGTGCTCGGGGTGCTGGATGCTCAGTGCTCAGTGCACAGGGTGCTGGGTGCTCAGTCCTCGGGGTGCTGGGTGCTCAGTACTCAGGGTGCTGGGTACTCAGTGCTCAGGGTGCTCATTCTCGGGGTGCTGGGTGCTCAGTACTCAGGGTGCTGGGTGCTCAGTGCTCGGGGTGCTGGGTGCTCAGTGCTCGGGGTGCTCGGTGCTCAGTACTCAGGGTGCTGGGTGCTCAGTACTCAGGGTGCTCAGTGTTCGGGGAGCTCGGTGCTCAGTACTCAGGGTGCTGGGTGTTCAGTGCTCGGGGTGCTCGGTGCTCAGTACTCAGGGTTCTCAGTGGTCAGTGCTCAGGGTGCTGGGTGCTCAGTACTCATGGTGCTCAGTGCTCAGTACTCGGGGTGCAGGGTGCTCAGTACTCAGAGTGCTCAGTGCTCAGTACTCGGGGTGCTGGGTGCTCAGTGCTCAGGGTGCTCAGTGCTCAGTGCTCGGGGTGCTGGGTGCTCAGTTCTCAGGGTGCTCGGTGCTCAGTACTCGGGGTGCTGGGTGCTCAGTGCTCAGGGTGCTGGGTGCTCAGTGCTCGGGGTGCTGGGTGCTCAGTGCTCAGGGTGCTGGGTGCTCAGTGCCCGGGTGCTCAGTGCTCAGTACTCAGAGTGCTGGGTGCTCAGTACTCAGGGTGCTGGGTGCTCAGTGCTCAGGGTGCTGGGTGCTCAGTACTCAGGGTGCTGGGTGCTCAGTACTCAGGGTGCTAAGAGCTCAGGGTGCTCAGTGCTCGGGGTGCTGGATGCTCAGTGCTCAGTGCACAGGGTGCTGGGTGCTCAGTCCTCGGGGTGCTGGGTGCTCAGTACTCAGGGTGCTGGGTGCTCAGTACTCAGGGTGCTGGGTGCTCAGTGCTCAGGATGCTGGGTGCTCAGTGCTCTGGGTGCTGGGTGCTCAGTGCTCAGGGTGCTGGGTGCTCAGTGCTCACGGTGCTGGGTGCTCAGTGCTCGGGGTGCTGGGTGCTGAGTGCTCAGGGTGCTGGGTGCTCAGTGCTCGGGGTGCTCGGTGCTCAGTACACAGGGTGCTGGGTGCTCAGTGCTCGGGGTGCTGGGTGCTCAGTGCTCAGTACTCAGGGTGCTGGGTGCTCAGTGCTCGGGGTGCTGGGTGCTCAGTACTCAGCGTGCTGGGTGCTCAGTACTCAGGGTGCTGGGTGCTCAGTGCTCAGGGTGCTGGGTGCTCAGTGCTCAGGGTGCTGGGTGCTCAGTTATCGGGGTGCTGGGTGCTCAGTACTCAGGGTGCTCAGTGCTCGGGGATCTCGGTGCTCAGTACTCAGGGTGCTGGGTGCTCAGTACTCAGTGCTCGGGGTCCTGGGTGCTCCGTGCTCGGGGTGCTGGGTGCTCAGTGCTCTGGCTGCTTAGTACTCAGTACTCAGGGTGCTGGGTGCTCAGTACTCAGGGTGCTCAGTGCTCGGGGTGCTGGGTGCTCAGTGCTCAGGGTGCTCGGTGCTCAGTGCTCAGTACTCAGGGTGCTGGGTGCTCAGTGCTCAGGGTGCTCAGTTCTCAGTACTCAGTGCTCAGGGTGCTCAGTGCTCAGTTCTCAGGGTGCTGGGTGCTCAGTACTCAGGGTGCTGGGTGCTCAGTACCCAGGGTGCTGGTTGCTCAGTCCTCAGGGTGCTCAGTGCTCAGGGTGCTGTGTGCTCAGTGCTCGGGGTGCTAGGTGCTCAGTATTCAGGGTGCTGAGTGCTCAGTACTCAGGGTGCTGGGTGCTCAGTACTCAGGGTGCTGGGTGCTCAGTGCTCGGGGTGCTGGGTGCTCAGTGCTCAGGGTGCTCAGTGCTCAGTACTCAGGGTGCTCAGTGCTCAGTACTCAGGGTGCTGGGTGCTCAGTGCTCAGGGTGCTGGGTGCTCAGTGCTCGGGGGTACTGGGTACTCAGTGCTCAGTACACACGGTGCTGAGTGCTCAGTGCTCGGGGTGCTGGGTGCTCAGTGCTCAGTACTCAGGGTGCTGGGTGCTCAGTGCTCGGGGTGCTGGGTGCTCAGTGCTCGGGGTGCTCGGTGCTCAGTACTCAGGGTTCTCAGTGCTCAGTGCTCAGGGTGCTGGTTGCTCAGTACTCAGGGTGCTCAGTGCTCAGTACTCGGGGTGCTGGGTGCTCAGTACTCAGGGTGCTCAGTGCTCAGTACTCGGGGTGCTGGGTGCTCAGTGCTCAGGGTACTCAGTGCTCAGTGCTGGGGGTGCTGGGTGCTCAGTGCTCGAGGTGCTGGGTGCTCAGTGCTCAGAGTACTGGGTGCTCAGTACTCAGGTTGCTGGGTGCTCAGTGCTCAGTGTGCTGGGTGCTCAGTACTCAGGGTGCTGGGTGCTCAGTACTCATGGTGCTGGGTACTCAGTGCTCAGGGTGCTCTTTCTCGGGGTGCTGGGTGCTCAGTACTCAGGGTGCTGGGTGCTCAGTGCTCGGGGTGCTGGGTGCTCAGTGCTCGGGGTGCTCGGTGCTCAGTACTCAGGATGCTGGGTGCTCAGTACTCAGGGTGCTCAGTGTTCGGGGAG
This sequence comes from Microtus oregoni, assembly GCF_018167655.1. Classification (NCBI taxonomy): domain Eukaryota; kingdom Metazoa; phylum Chordata; class Mammalia; order Rodentia; family Cricetidae; genus Microtus; species Microtus oregoni. Next base: position 2,898,098 of record NW_024544028.1, on the reverse strand, counting down.
CTCGGTGCTCAGTACTCAGGGTGCTGGGTGTTCAGTGCTCGGGGTGCTTGGTGCTCAGTACTCAGGGTTCTCAGTGCTCAGTGCTCAGGGTGCTGGGTGCTCAGTACTCATGGTGCTCAGTGCTCAGTACTCGGGGTGCTGGGTGCTCAGTACTCAGGGTGCTCAGTGCTCAGTACTCGGGGTGCTGGGTGCTCAGTGCTCAGGGTGCTCAGTGCTCAGTGCTCGGGGTGCTGGGTGCTCAGTTCTCAGGGAGCTCGGTGCTCAGTACTCGGGGTGCTGGGTGCTCAGTGCTCAGGGTGCTGGGTGCTCAGTGCTCGGGGTGCTGGGTGCTCAGTGCTCAGGGTGCTGGGTGCTCAGTGCCCGGGTGCTCAGTGCTCAGTACTCAGAGTGCTGGGTGCTCAGTACTCAGGGTGCTCGGTGCTCAGTGCTCAGGGTGCTGGGTGCTCAGTACTCAGGGTGCTGGGTGCTCAGTGCCCGGGTGCTCAGTGCTCAGTACTCAGAGTGCTGGGTGCTCAGTGCTCTGGGTGCTGGGTGCTCAGTGCTCAGGGTGCTGGGTGCTCAGTGCTCACTGTGCTGGGTGCTCAGTGCTCGGGGTGCTGGGTGCTGAGTGCTCAGGGTGCTGGGTGCTCAGTGCTCAGGGTGCTCGGTGCTCAGTACACAGGGTGCTGGGTGCTCAGTGCTCGGGGTGCTGGGTGCTCAGTGCTCAGTACTCAGGGTGCTGGGTGCTCAGTGCTCGGGGTGCTGGGTGCTCAGTACTCAGCGTGCTGGGTGCTCAGTACTCAGGGTGCTGGGTGCTCAGTGCTCAGGGTGCTGGGTGCTCAGTGCTCAGGGTGCTGGGTGCTCAGTGATCGGGGTGCTGGGTGCTCAGTACTCAGGGTGCTCAGTGCTCGGGGAGCTCGGTGCTCAGTACTCAGGGTGCTGGGTGCTAAGTACTCAGTGCTGGGAGTCCTGGGTGCTCCGTGCTCGGGGTGCTGGGTGCTCAGTGCTCTGGGTGCTTAGTGCTCAGTACTCAGGGTGCTGGGTGCTCAGTACTCAGGGTGCTCAGTGCTCGGGGTGCTGGGTGCTCAGTGCTCAGGGTGATCGGTGCTCAGTACTCAGGATGCTGGGTGCTCAGTACTCAGGGTGCTGGGTGCTGAGTCCTCAGGGTGCTCAGTGCTCAGGGTGCTGGGTGCTCAGTGGTCGGGGTGCTCGGTGCTCAGTACTCAGGGTGCTGAGTGATCAGTACTCAGGGTGCTGGGTGCTCAGTACTCAGGGTGCTGGGTGCTCAGTGCTCGGGGTGCTGGGTGCTCAGTGCTCAGGGTGCTCAGTGCTCAGTACTCAGGGTGCTCAGTGCTCAGTACTCAGGGTGCTGGGTGCTCAGTGCTCAGGGTGCTGGGTGCTCAGTGCTCGGGGGTACTGGGTACTCAGTGCTCAGTACACAGGGTGCTGAGTGCTCAGTGCTCGGGGTGCTGGGTGCTCAGTGCTCAGTGCTCAGGGTGCTGGGTGCTCAGTGCTCGGGGTGCTGGGTGCTCAGTGCTCGGGGTGCTCGGTGCTCAGTACTCAGGGTTCTCAGTGCTCAGTGCTCAGGGTGCTGGGTGCTCAGTACTCAGGGTGCTCAGTGCTCAGTCCTCGGGGTGCTGGGTGCTCAGTACTCAGGGTGCTGGGTGCTCAGTACTCAGGGTGCTGGGTGCTCAGTGCTCAGGATGCTGGGTGCTCAGTGCTCTGGGTGCTGGGTGCTCAGTGCTCAGGGTGCTGGGTGCTCAGTGCTCACGGTGCTGGGTGCTCAGTGCTCGGGGTGCTGGGTGCTGAGTGCTCAGGGTGCTGGGTGCTCAGTGCTCGGGGTGCTCGGTGCTCAATACACAGGGTGCTGGGTGCTCAGTGCTCGGGGTGCTGGGTGCTCAGTGCTCAGTACTCAGGGTGCTGGGTGCTCAGTGTTCGGGGTGCTGGGTGCTCAGTACTCAGCGTGCTGGGTGCTCAGTACTCAGGGTGCTGGGTGCTCAGTGCTCAGGGTGCTGGGTGCTCAGTGCTCAGGGTGCTGGGTGCTCAGTTATCGGGGTGCTGGGTGCTCAGTACTCAGGGTGCTCAGTGCTCGGGGATCTCGGTGCTCAGTACTCAGGGTGCTGGGTGCTCAGTACTCAGTGCTCGGGGTCCTGGGTGCTCCGTGCTCGGGGTGCTGGGTGCTCAGTGCTCTGGCTGCTTAGTACTCAGTACTCAGGGTGCTGGGTGCTCAGTACTCAGGGTGCTCAGTCCTCGGGGTGCTGGGTGCTCAGTGCTCAGGGTGCTCGGTGCTCAGTGCTCAGTACTCAGGGTGCTGGGTGCTCAGTGCTCAGGGTGCTCAGTTCTCAGTACTCAGTGCTCAGTGTGCTCAGTGCTCAGTTCTCAGGGTGCTGGGTGCTCAGTACTCAGGGTGCTGGGTGCTCAGTACTCAGGGTGCTGGTTGCTCAGTCCTCAGGGTGCTCAGTGCTCAGGGTGCTGTGTGCTCAGTGCTCGGGGTGCTCGGTGCTCAGTATTCAGGGTGCTGAGTGCTCAGTACTCAGGGTGCTGGGTGCTCAGTACTCAGGGTGCTCAGTGCTCAGTACTCAGGGTGCTGGGTGCTCAGTGCTCAGGGTGCTGGGTGCTCAGTGCTCGGGGGTACTGGGTACTCAGTGCTCAGTACACACGGTGCTGAGTGCTCAGTGCTCGGGGTGCTGGGTGCTCAGTGCTCAGTACTCAGGGTGCTGGGTGCTCAGTGCTCGGGGTGCTGGGTGCTCAGTGCTCGGGGTGCTCGGTGCTCAGTACTCAGGGTTCTCAGTGCTCAGTGCTCAGGGTGCTGGTTGCTCAGTACTCAGGGTGCTCAGTGCTCAGTACTCGGGGTGCTGGGTGCTCAGTACTCAGGGTGCTCAGTGCTCAGTACTCGGGGTGCTGGGTGCTCAGTGCTCAGGGTACTCAGTGCTCAGTGCTGGGGGTGCTGGGTGCTCAGTGCTCGAGGTGCTGGGTGCTCATTGCTCAGAGTACTGGGTGCTCAGTACTCAGGTTGCTGGGTGCTCAGTGCTCAGGGTGCTGGGTGCTCAGTACTCAGGGTGCTGGGTGCTCAGTACTCATGGTGCTGGGTACTCAGTGCTCAGGGTGCTCTTTCTCGGGGTGCTGGGTGCTCAGTACTCAGGGTGCTGGGTGCTCAGTGCTCGGGGTGCTGGGTGCTCAGTGCTCGGGGTGCTCGGTGCTCAGTACTCAGGGTGCTGGGTGCTCAGTACTCAGGGTGCTCAGTGTTCGGGGAGCTCGGTGCTCAGTACTCAGGGTGCTGGGTGTTCAGTGCTCGGGGTGCTTGGTGCTCAGTACTCAGGGTTCTCAGTGCTCAGTGCTCAGGGTGCTGGGTGCTCAGTACTCAGGGTGCTCAGTGCTCAGTACTCGGGGTGCTGGGTGCTCAGTGCTCAGGGTGCTCAGTGCTCAGTGCTCGGGGTGCTGGGTGCTCAGTTCTCAGGGAGCTCGGTGCTCAGTACTCGGGGTGCTGGGTGCTCAGTGCTCAGGGTGCTGGGTGCTCAGTGCTCGGGGTGCTGGGTGCTCAGTGCTCAGGGTGCTGGGTGCTCAGTGCCCGGGTGCTCAGTGCTCAGTACTCAGAGTGCTGGGTGCTCAGTACTCAGGGTGCTGGGTGCTCAGTGCTCAGGGTGCTGGGTGCTCAGTACTCAGGGTGCTGGGTGCTCAGTGCCCGGGTGCTCAGTGCTCAGTACTCAGAGTGCTGGGTGCTCAGTGCTCTGGGTGCTGGGTGCTCAGTGCTCAGGGTGCTGGGTGCTCAGTGCTCACGGTGCTGGGTGCTCAGTGCTCGGGGTGCTGGGTGCTGAGTGCTCAGTGTGCTGGGTGCTCAGTGCTCAGGGTGCTCGGTGCTCAGTACACAGGGTGCTGGGTGCTCAGTGCTCGGGGTGCTGGGTGCTCAGTGCTCAGTACTCAGGGTGCTGGGTGCTCAGTGCTCGGGGTGCTGGGTGCTCAGTACTCAGCGTGCTGGGTGCTCAGTACTCAGGGTGCTGGGTGCTCAGTGCTCAGGGTGCTGGGTGCTCAGTGCTCAGGGTGCTGGGTGCTCAGTGATCGGGGTGCTGGGTGCTCAGTACTCAGGGTGTTCAGTGCTCGGGGAGCTCGGTGCTCAGTACTCAGGGTGCTGGGTGCTAAGTACTCAGTGCTCGGAGTCCTGGGTGCTCCGTGCTCGGGGTGCTGGGTGCTCAGTGCTCTGGGTGCTTAGTGCTAGGTACTCAGGGTGCTGGGTGCTCAGTACTCAGGGTGCTCAGTGCTCGGGGTGCTGGGTGCTCAGTGCTCAGGGTGATCGGTGCTCAGTACTCAGGATGCTGGGTGCTCAGTACTCAGGGTGCTGGGTGCTGAGTCCTCAGGGTGCTCAGTGCTCAGGGTGCTGGGTGCTCAGTGCTCGGGGTGCTCGGTGCTCAGTACTCAGGGTGCTGAGTGATCAGTACTCAGGGTGCTGGGTGCTCAGTACTCAGGGTGCTGGGTGCTCAGTGCTCGGGGTGCTGGGTGCTCAGTGCTCAGGGTGCTCAGTGCTCAGTACTCAGGGTGCTCAGTGCTCAGTACTCAGGGTGCTGGGTGCTCAGTGCTCAGGGTGCTGGGTGCTCAGTGCTCGGGGGTACTGGGTACTCAGTGCTCAGTACACAGGGTGCTGAGTGCTCAGTGCTCGGGGTGCTGGGTGCTCAGTGCTCAGTGCTCAGGGTGCTGGGTGCTCAGTGCTCGGGGTGCTGGGTGCTCAGTGCTCGGGGTGCTCGGTGCTCAGTACTCAGGGTTCTCAGTGCTCAGGGTGCTGTGTGCTCAGTACTCAGGGTGCTCAGTGCTCCGTACTCGGGGTGCTGGGTGCTCAGTACTCAGGGTGCTCAGTGCTCAGTACTCGGGGTGCTGGGTGCTCAGTGCTCAGGGTGCTCAGTGCTCAGTGCTCGGGGTGCTGGGTGCTCAGTGCTCGGGGTGCTGGGTGCTCAGTGCTCAGAGTGCTGGGTGCTCAGTACTCAGGTTGCTGGGTGCTCAGTGCTCAGGGTGCTGGGTGCTCAGTACTCAGGGTGCTGGGTGCTCAGAACTCATGGTGCTGGGTGCTCAGTGCTCAGGGTGCTGGGTGCTCAGTGCTCGGGGTGCTCGGTGCTCAGTACTCAGGATGCTGAGTGCTCAGTACCCAGGGTGCTGGGTGCTCAGTACTCAGGGTGCTGGGTGCTCAGTGCTCGGGGTGCTGGGTGCTCAGTGCTCAGGGTGCTCAGCTCTCAGTACTCAGGGTGCTCAGTGCTCAGTACTCAGGGTGCTGGGTGCTCAGTGCTCAGGGTGCTGGGTGCTCAGTGCTCGGGGGTACTGGGTACTCAGTGCTCAGTACACAGGGTGCTGAGTGCGCAGTGCTCGGGGTGCTGGGTGCTCAGTGCTCAGTACTCAGGGTGCTGGGTGCTCAGTGCTCGGGGTGCTGGGTGCTCAGTGCTCGGGGTGCTCGGTGCTCAGTACTCAGGGTTCTCAGTGCTCAGTGCTCAGGGTGCTGGGTGCTCAGTACTCAGGGTGCTCAGTGCTCCGTACTCGGGGTGCTGGGTGCTCAGTGCTCAGGGTGCTCAGTGCTCAGTGCTCGGGGTGCTGGGTGCTCAGTGCTCAGGGTGCTGGGTGCTCAGTGCTCAGAGTGCTGGGTGCTCAGTACTCAGGTTGCTGGGTGCTCAGTGCTCAGGGTGCTGGGTGCTCAGTACTCAGGGTGCTGGGTGCTCAGTACTCATGGTGCTGGGTACTCAGTGCTCAGGGTGCTCATTCTCGGGGTGCTGGGTGCTCAGTACTCAGGGTGCTGGGTGCTCAGTGCTCGGGGTGCTGGGTGCTCAGTGCTCGGGGTGCTCGGTGCTCAGTACTCAGGGTGCTGGGTGCTCAGTACTCAGGGTGCTCAGTGTTCGGGGAGCTCGGTGCTCAGTACTCAGGGTGCTGGGTGTTCAGTGCTCGGGGTGCTCGGTGCTCAGTACTCAGGGTTCTCAGTGCTCAGTGCTCAGGGTGCTGGGTGCTCAGTACTCATGGTGCTCAGTGCTCAGTACTCGGGGTGCTGGGTGCTCAGTACTCAGGGTGCTCAGTGCTCAGTACTCGGGGTGCTGGGTGCTCAGTGCTCAGGGTGCTCAGTGCTCAGTGCTCGGGGTGCTGGGTGCTCAGTTCTCAGGGTGCTCGGTGCTCAGTACTCGGGGTGCTGGGTGCTCAGTGCTCAGGGTGCTGGGTGCTCAGTGCTCGGGGTGCTGGGTGCTCAGTGCTCAGGGTGCTGGGTGCTCAGTGCCCGGGTGCTCAGTGCTCAGTACTCAGAGTGCTGGGTGCTCAGTACTCAGGGTGCTTGGTTCTCAGTGCTCAGGGTGCTGGGTGCTCAGTACTCAGGGTGCTGGGTGCTCAGTACTCAGGGTGCTAAGAGCTCAGGGTGCTCAGTGCTCGGGGTGCTGGATGCTCAGTGCTCAGTGCACAGGGTGCTGGGTGCTCAGTCCTCGGGGTGCTGGGTGCTCAGTACTCAGGGTGCTGGGTGCTCAGTACTCAGGGTGCTGGGTGCTCAGTGCTCAGGGTGCTGGGTGCTCAGTGCTCTGGGTGCTGGGTGCTCAGTGCTCAGGGTGCTGGGTGCTCAGTGCTCACGGTGCTGGGTACTCAGTGCTCGGGGTGCTGGGTGCTGAGTGCTCAGGGTGCTGGGTGCTCAGTGCTCGGGGTGCTCGGTGCTCAGTACACAGGGTGCTGGGTGCTCAGTGCTCGGGGTGCTTGGTGCTCAGTGCTCAGTACTCAGGGTGCTGGGTGCTCAGTGCTCGGGGTGCTGGGTGCTCAGTACTCAGCGTGCTGGGTGCTCAGTACTCAGGGTGCTCAGTGCTCTGGGTGCTTAGTGCTCAGTACTCATGGTGCTGGGTGCTCAGTACTCAGGGTGCTCAGTGCTCGGGGTGCTGGGTGCTCAGTGCTCAGGGTGATCGGTGCTCAGTACTCAGGATGCTGGGTGCTCAGTACTCAGGGTGCTGGGTGCTGAGTCCTCAGGGTGCTCAGTGGTCAGGGTGCTGGGTGCTCAGTGCTCGGGGTGCTCAGTGCTCAGTACTCAGGGTGCTGAGTGATCAGTACTCAGGGTGCTGGGTGCTCAGTGCTCGGGGTGCCTCGTGCTCAGTGCTCAGGGTGCTCAGTGCTCAGTACTCAGGGTGCTCAGTGCTCAGTACTCAGGGTGCTGGGTGCTCAGTGCTCAGGGTGCTGGGTGCTCAGTGCTCGGGGGTACTGGGTACTCAGTGCTCAGTACACAGGGTGCTGAGTGCTCAGTGCTCGGGGTGCTGGGTGCTCAGTGCTCAGTACTCAGGGTGCTGGGTGCTCAGTGCTCGGGGTGCTGGGTGCTCAGTGCTCGGGGTGCTCGGTGCTCAGTACTAAGGGTTCTCAGTGCTCAGTGCTCAGGGTGCTGGGTGCTCAGTACTCAGGGTGCTCAGTGCTCCGTACTCGGGGTGCTGGGTGCTCAGTACTCAGGGTGCTCAGTGCTCAGTACTCGGGGTGCTGGGTGCTCAGTGCTCAGGGTGCTCAGTGCTCAGTGCTCGGGGTGCTGGGTGCTCAGTGCTCGGGGTGCTGGGTGCTCAGTGCTCAGAGTGCTGGGTGCTCAGTACTCAGGTTGCTGGGTGCTCAGTGCTCAGTGTGCTGGGTGCTCAGTACTCAGGGTGCTGGGTGCTCAGAACTCATGGTGCTGGGTGCTCAGTGCTCAGGGTGCTGGGTGCTCAGTGCTCGGTGTGCTCGGTGCTCAGTACTCAGGATGCTGAGTGCTCAGTACTCAGGGTGCTGGGTGCTCAGTGCTCGGGGTGCTGGGTGCTCAGTGCTCAGGGTGCTCAGCGCTCAGTACTCAGGGTGCTCAGTGCTCAGTACTCAGGGTGCTGGGTGCTCAGTGCTCAGGGTGCTGGGTGCTCAGTGCTCGGGGGTACTGGGTACACAGTGCTCAGTACACAGGGTGCTGAGTGCTCAGTGCTCGGGGTGCTGGGTGCTCAGTGCTCAGTACTCAGGGTGCTGGGTGCTCAGTGCTCGGGGTGCTGGGTGCTCAGTGCTCGGGGTGCTGGGTGCTCAGTGCTCAGGGTGCTCAGTGCTCAGTACTCGGGGTGCTGGGTGCTCAGTGCTCAGGGTGCTCAGTGCTCAGTGCTCGGGGTGCTGGGTGCTCAGTGCTCGGGGTGCTGGGTGCTCAGTTCTCGGGGTGCTCGGTGCTCAGTACTCGGGGTGCTGGGTGAGCAGTGCTCAGGGTGCTGGGTGCTCAGTACTCAGGGTGCTGGGTGCTCAGTGCTCAGGGTGCTGTGTGCTCAGTACTCAGAGTGCTGGGTGCTCAGTACTCAGGGTGCTAAGAGCTCAGGGTGCTCAGTGCTCGGGGTGCTGGATGCTCAGTGCTCAGTGCACAGGGTGCTGGGTGCTCAGTCCTCGGGGTGCTGGGTGCTCAGTACTCAGGGTGCTGGGTGCTCAGTACTCAGGGTGCTGGGTACTCAGTGCTCAGGGTGCTGGGTGCTCAGTGCTCTGGGTGCTGGGTGCTCAGTGCTCAGGGTGCTGGGTGCTCAGTGCTCAGGTTGCTGGGTGCTCAGTGTTCGGGGTGCTGGGTGCTGAGTGCTCAGGGTGCTGGGTGCTCAGTGCTCGGGGTGCTCGGTGCTCAGTACACAGGGTGCTGGGTGCTCAGTGCTCGGGGTGCTGGGTGCTCAGTGCTCAGTACTCAGGGTGCTGGGTGCTCAGTGCTCGGGGTGCTGGGTGCTCAGTACTCAGCGTGCTGGGTGCTCAGTACTCAGGGTGCTGGGTGCTCAGTGCTCAGGGTGCTGGGTGCTCAGTGCTCAGGGTGCTGGGTGCTCAGTTATCGGGGTGCTGGGTGCTCAGTACTCAGGGTGCTCAGTGCTCGGGGAGCTCGGTGCTCAGTACTCAGGGTGCTGGGTGCTCAGTACTCAGTGCTCGGGGTCCTGGGTGCTCCATGCTCGGGGTGCTGGGTGCTCAGTGCTCTGGCTGCTTAGTACTCAGTACTCAGGGTGCTGGGTGCTCAGTACTCAGGGTGCTCAGTGCTCGGGGTGCTGGGTGCTCAGTGCTCAGGGTGATCGGTGCTCAGTACTCAGGATGCTGGGTGCTCAGTACTCAGGGTGCTGGGTGCTCAGTACTCAGGGTGCTGGTTGCTCAGTCCTCAGGGTGCTCAGTGCTCAGGGTGCTGTGTGCTCAGTGCTCGGGGTGCTCGGTGCTCAGTATTCAGGGTGCTGAGTGCTCAGTACTCAGGGTGCTGGGTGCTCAGTACTCAGGGTGCTGTGTGCTCAGTGCTCAGGGTGCTCAGTGCTCAGTACTCAGGGTGCTCAGTGCTCAGTACTCAGGGTGCTGGGTGCTCAGTGCTCAGGGTGCTGGGGGCTCAGTGCTCGGGGGTACTGGGTACTCAGTGCTCAGTAGACAGGGTGCTGAGTGCTCAGTGCTCGGGGTGCTGGGTGCTCAGTGCTCAGTACTCAGGGTGCTGGGTGCTCAGTGCTCGGGGTGCTGGGTGCTCAGTGCTCGGGGTGCTCGGTGCTCAGTACTCAGGGTTCTCAGTGCTCAGTGCTCAGGGTGCTGGGTGCTCAGTACTCAGGGTGCTCAGTGCTCAGTACTCGGGGTGCTGGGTTCTCAGTACTCAGGGTGCTCAGTGCTCAGTACTCGGGGTGCTGGGTGCTCAGTGCTCAGGGTGCTCAGTGCTCAGTGCTCGGGGTGCTGGGTTCTCAGTGCTCGGGGTGCTGGGTGCTCAGTGCTCAGAGTGCTGGGTGCTCAGTACTCAGGTTGCTGGGTGCTCAGTGCTCAGGGTGCTGGGTGCTCAGTACTCAGGGTGCTGGGTGCTCAGTACTCATGGTGCTAGGTACTCAGTGCTCAGGGTACTCATTCTCGGGGTGCTCGGTGCTCAGTACTCGGGGTCCTTGGTGCTCAGTGCTCGGGGTGCTGGGTGCTCAGTGCTCGGGGTGCTCGGTGCTCAGTACTCAGGGTGCTGGGTGCTCAGTACTCAGGGTGCTCAGTGTTCGGGGAGCTCGGTGCTCAGTACTCAGGTTGCTGGGTGCTCAGTACTCAGGTTGCTGGGTGCTCAGTGCTCAGGGTGCTGGGTGCTCAGTACTCAGGGTGCTGGGTGCTCAGTGCTCGGGGTGCTGGGTGCTCAGTGCTCGGGGTGCACGGTGCTCAGTACTCATGGTGCTGGGTGCTCAGTACTCAGGGTGCTCAGTGTTCGGGGAGCTCGGTGCTCAGTACTCAGGGTGCTGGGTGTTCAGTGCTGGGTGCTCAGTGCTCGGGGTGCTGGGTGCCCAGTGCTCGGGGTGCTCGGTGCTCAGTACTCAGGGTGCTGGGTGCTCAGTACTCAGGGTGCTCAGTGTTCGGGGTGCTGGGTGCTCAGTACTCAGGGTTCTCAGTGCTCAGTGCTCAGGGTGCTGGGTGCTCAGTACTCATGGTGCTCAGTGCTCAGTACTCGGGGTGCTGGGTGCTCAGTACTCAGGGTGCTCAGTGCTCAGTACTCGGGGTGCTGGGTGCTCAGTGCTCACTGTGCTCAGTGCTCAGTGCTCGGGTTGCTGGGTGCTCAGTTCTCGGGGTGCTCGGTGCTCAGTACTCGGGGTGCTGGGTGCTCAGTGCTCAGGGTGCTGGGTGCTCAGTGCTCGGGGTGCTGGGTGCTCAGTGCTCAGGGTGCTGGGTGCTCAGTGCCCGGGTGCTCAGTGCTCAGTACTCAGAGTGCTGGGTGCTCAGTACTCAGGGTGCAGGATGCTCAGTGCTCAGTGCACAGGGTGCTGTGTGCTCAGTCCTCGGGGGACTGGGTGCTCAGTACTCAGGGTGCTGTGTGCTCAGTACTCAGGGTGCTGGGTGCTCAGTGCTCAGGGTGCTGGGTGCTCAGTGCTCTGGGTGCTGGGTGCTCAGTGCTCAGGGTGCTGGGTGCTCAGTGCTCACGGTGCTGGGTGCTCAGTGCTCGGGGTGCTGTGTGCTGAGTGCTCAGGGTGCTGGGTGCTCAGTGCTCGGGGTGCTGGGTGCTCAGTACACAGGGTGCTGGGTGCTCAGTGCTCGGGGTGCTGGGTGCTCAGTGCTCAGTACTCAGGGTGCTGGGTGCTCAGTGCTCGGGGTGCTGGGTGCTCAGTACTCAGCGTGCTGGGTGCTCAGTACTCAGGGTGCTGGGTGCTCAGTGCTCAGGGTGCTGGGTGCTCAGTGCTCAGGGTGCTGGGTGCTCAGTGATCGGGGTGCTGGGTGCTCAGTACTCAGGGTGCTCAGTGCTCGGGGAGCTCGGTGCTCAGTACTCAGGGTGCTGGGTGCTAAGTACTCAGTGCTCGGAGTCCTGGGTGCTCCGTGCTCGGGGTGCTGGGTGCTCAGTGCTCTGGGTGCTTAGTGCTCAGTACTCAGGGTCCTGGGTGCTCAGTACTCAGGGTGCTCAGTGCTCGGGGTGCTGGGTGCTCAGTGCTCAGGGTGATCGGTGCTCAGTACTCAGGATGCTGGGTGCTCAGTACTCAGGGTGCTGGGTGCTGAGTCCTCAGGGTGCTCAGTGCTCAGGGTGCTGGGTGCTCAGTGCTCGGGGTGCTCGGTGCTCAGTACTCAGGGTGCTGGGTGCTCAGTGCTCGGGGTGCTGGGTGCTCAGTGCTCAGGGTGCTCAGTGCTCAGTACTCAGGGTGCTCAGTGCTCAGTACTCAGGGTGCAGGTTGCTCAGTGTTCAGGGTGCTGGGTGCTCAGTGCTCGGGGGTACTGGGTACTCAGTGCTCAGTACACAGGGTGCTGAGTGCTCAGTGCTCGGGGTGCTGGGTGCTCAGTGCTCAGTACTCAGGGTGCTGGGTGCTCAGTGCTCGGGGTGCTGGGTGCTCAGTGCTCGGGGTGCTCGGTGCTCAGTACTCAGGGTACTCAGTGCTCAGTGCTCAGGGTGCTGAGTGCTCAGTACTCAGGGTGCTCAGTGCTCCGTACTCGGGGTGCTGGGTGCTCAGTACTCAGGGTGCTCAGTGCTCAGTACTCGGGTTGCTGGGTGCTCAGTGCTCAGGGTGCTCAGTGCTCAGTGCTCGGGGTGCTGGGTGCTCAGTGCTCGGGGTGCTGGGTGCTCAGTGCTCAGAGTGCTGGGTGCTCAGTACTCAGGTTGCTGGGTGCTCAGTGCTCAGGGTGCTGGGTGATCAGTACTCAGGGTGCTGGGTGCTCAGAACTCATGGTGCTGGGTGCTCAGTGCTCAGGGTGCTGGTTGCTCAGTGCTCGGGTTGCTCGGTGCTCAGTACTCAGGGTGCTGGGTGCTCAGTACTCAGGGTGCTCAGTGTTCGGGGAGCTCGGTGCTCAGTACTCAGGGTGCTGGGTGTTCAGTGCTCGGGGTGCTCGTTGCTCAGTACTCAGGGTTCTCAGTGCTCAGTGCTCAGGGTGCTGGGTGCTCAGTACTCATGGTGCTCAGTGCTCAGTACTCGGGGTGCTGGGTGCTCAGTACTCAGAGTGCTCAGTGCTCAGTACTCGGGGTTCTGGGTGCTCAGTGCTCAGGGTGCTCAGTGCTCAGTGCTCGGGGTGCTGGGTGCTCAGTTCTCAGGGTGCTCGATGCTCAGTACTCGGGATGCTGGGTGCTCAGTGCTCAGGGTCCTGGGTGCTCAGTGCTCGGGGTGCTGGGTGCTCAGTGCTCAGGGTGCTGGGTGCTCAGTGCCCGGGTGCTCAGTGCTCAGTACTCAGAGTGCTGGGTGCTCAGTACTCAGGGTGCTGGGTGCTCAGTGCTCAGGGTGCTGGGTGCTCAGTACTCAGGGTGCTGGGTGCTCAGTACTCAGGGTGCTAAGAGCTCAGGGTGCTCAGTGCTTGGGGTGCTCAGTGCTCAGTACTCGGGGTGCTGGGTGCTCAGTGCTCAGGGTGCTCAGTGCTCAGTGCTCGGGGTGCTAGGTGCTCAGTGCTCGGGGTGCTGGGTGCTCAGTGCTCAGAGTGCTGGGTGCTCAGTACTCAGGTTGCTGGGTGCTCAGTGCTCAGGGTGCTGGGTGCTCAGTACTCAGGGTGCTGGGTGCTCAGAACTCATGGTGCTGGGTGCTCAGTGCTCAGGGTGCTGGGTGCTCAGTGCTCGGGGTGCTCGGTGCTCAGTACTCAGGGTGCTGGGTGCTCAGTGCTCGGGGTGCTGGGTGCTCAGTGCTCAGGGTGCTCAGCGCTCAGTACTCAGGGTGCTCAGTGCTCAGTACTCAGGGTGCTGGGTGCTCAGTGATCAGGGTGCTGGGTGCTCAGTGCTCAGGGTGCTCAGTGCTCAGTACTCAGGGTGCTCAGTGCTCAGTACTCAGGGTGCTGGGTGCTCAGTGCTCAGGGTGCTGGGTGCTCAGTGCTCGGGGGTACTGGGTATTCAGTGCTCAGTACACAGGGTGCTGAGTGCTCAGTGCTCGGGGTGCTGGGTGCTCAGTGCTCAGTGCTCAGGGTGCTGGGTGCTCAGTGCTCGGTGTGCTGGGTGCTCAGTGCTCGGGGTGCTCGGTGCTCAGTACTCAGGGTTCTCAGTGCTCACTGCTCAGGGTGTTGGGTGCTCAGTACTCAGGGTGCTCAGTGCTCCGTACTCGGGGTGCTGGGTGCTCAGTACTCAGGGTGCTCAGTGCTCAGTACTCGGGGTGCTGGGTGCTCAGTGCTCAGGGTGCTCAGTGCTCAGTGCTCGGGGTGCTGGGTGCTCAGTGCTCGGGGTGCTGGGTGCTCAGTGCTCAGAGTGCTGGGTGCTCAGTACTCAGGTTGCTGGGTGCTCAGTGCTCAGGGTGCTGGGTGCTCAGTACTCAGGGTGCTGGGTGCTCAGAACTCATGGTGCTGGGTGCTCAGTGCTCAGGGTGCTGGGTGCTCAGTGCTCGGGGTGCTCGGTGCTCAGTACTCAGGATGCTGAGTGCTCAGTACCCAGGGTGCTGGGTGCTCAGTACTCAGGGTGCTGGGTGCTCAGTGCTCGGGGTGCTGGGTGCTCAGTGCTCAGGGTGCTCAGCTCTCAGTACTCAGGGTGCTCAGTGCTCAGTACTCAGGGTGCTGGGTGCTCAGTGCTCAGGGTGCTGGGTGCTCAGTGCTCGGGGGTACTGGGTACTCAGTGCTCAGTACACAGGGTGCTGAGTGCGCAGTGCTCGGGGTGCTGGGTGCTCAGTGCTCAGTACTCAGGGTGCTGGGTGCTCAGTGCTCGGGGTGCTGGGTGCTCAGTGCTCGGGGTGCTCGGTGCTCAGTACTCAGGGTTCTCAGTGCTCAGTGCTCAGGGTGCTGGGTGCTCATTACTCAGGGTGCTCAGTGCTCAGTACTCGGGGTGCTCTGTGCTCAGTGCTCAGGGTGCTCAGTGCTCAGTGCTCGGGGTGCTGGGTGCTCAGTGCTCAGGGTGCTGGGTGCTCAGTGCTCAGAGTGCTGGGTGCTCAGTACTCAGGTTGCTGGGTGCTCAGTGCTCAGGGTGCTGGGTGCTCAGTACTCAGGGTGCTGGGTGCTCAGTACTCATGGTGCTGGGTACTCAGTGCTCAGGGTGCTCATTCTCGGGGTGCTGGGTGCTCAGTACTCAGGGTGCTGGGTGCTCAGTGCTCGGGGTGCTGGGTGCTCAGTGCTCGGGGTGCTCGTTGCTCAGTACTCAGGGTGCTGGGTGCTCAGTACTCAGGGTGCTCAGTGTTCGGGGAGCTCGGTGCTCAGTACTCAGGGTGCTGGGTGTTCAGTGCTCGGGGTGCTCGGTGCTCAGTACTCAGGGTTCTCAGTGCTCAGTGCTCAGGGTGCTGGGTGCTCAGTACTCATGGTGCTCAGTGCTCAGTACTCGGGGTGCTGGGTGCTCAGTACTCAGGGTGCTCAGTGCTCAGTACTCGGGGTGCTGGGTGCTCAGTGCTCAGGGTGCTCAGTGCTCAGTGCTCGGGGTGCTGGGTGCTCAGTTCTCAGGGTGCTCGGTGCTCAGTACTCGGGGTGCTGGGTGCTCAGTGCTCAGGGTGCTGGGTGCTCAGTGCTCGGGGTGCTGGGTGCTCAGTGCTCAGGGTGCTGGGTGCTCAGTGCCCGGGTGCTCAGTGCTCAGTACTCAGAGTGCTGGGTGCTCAGTACTCAGGGTGCTGGGTGCTCAGTGCTCAGGGTGCTGGGTGCTCAGTACTCAGGGTGCTGGGTGCTCAGTACTCAGGGTGCTAAGAGCTCAGGGTGCTCAGTGCTCGGGGTGCTGGATGCTCAGTGCTCAGTGCACAGGGTGCTGGGTGCTCAGTCCTCGGGGTGCTGGGTGCTCAGTACTCAGGGTGCTGGGTGCTCAGTACTCAGGGTGCAGGGTGCTCAGTGCTCAGGGTGCTGGGTGCTCAGTGCTCTGGGTGCTGGGTGCTCAGTGCTCAGGGTGCTGAGTGCTCAGTGCTCACGGTGCTGGGTACTCAGTGCTCGGGGTGCTGGGTGCTGAGTGCTCAGGGTGCTGGGTGCTCAGTGCTCGGGGTGCTCGGTGCTCAGTACACAGGGTGCTGGGTGCTCAGTGCTCGGGGTGCTGGGTGCTCAGTGCTCAGTACTCAGGGTGCTGGGTGCTCAGTGCTCGGGGTGCTGGGTGCTCAGTACTCAGGGTGCTGGGTGCTCAGTGCTCAGGGTGCTGGGTGCTCAGTACTCAGGGTGCTCAGTGCTCTGGGTGCTTAGTGCTCAGTACACATGGTGCTGGGTGCTCAGTACTCAGGGTGCTCAGTGCTCGGGGTGCTGGGTGCTCAGTGCTCAGGGTGATCGGTGCTCAGTACTCAGGATGCTGGGTGCTCAGTACTCAGGGTGCTCGGTGCTGAGTCCTCAGGGTGCTCAGTGGTCAGGGTGCTGGGTGCTCAGTGCTCGGGGTGCTCAGTGCTCAGTACTCAGGGTGCTGAGTGATCAGTACTCAGGGTGCTGGCTGCTCAGTACTAAGGGTACTGGGTGCTCAGTGCTCGGGGTGCTGGGTTCTCAGTGCTCAGGGTGCTCAGTGCTCAGTACTCAGGGTGCTCAGTGCTCAGTACTCAGGGTGCTGGGTGCTCAGTGCTCAGGGTGCTGGGTGCTCAGTGCTCGGGGGTACTGGGTACTCAGTGCTCAGTACACAGGGTGCTGAGTGCTCAGTGCTCGGGGTGCTGGGTGCTCAGTGCTCAGTACTCAGGGTGCTGGGTGCTCAGTGCTCGTGGTGCTGGGTGCTCAGTGCTCGGGGTGCTCGGTGCTCAGTACTCAGGGTTCTCAGTGCTCAGGGTGCTGGGTGCTCAGTACTCAGGGTGCTCAGTGCTCCGTACTCGGGGTGCTGGGTGCTCAGTGCTCAGGGTGCTCAGTGCTCAGTGCTCGGGGTGCTGGGTGCTCAGTGCTCGGGGTGCTGGGTGCTCAGTGCTCAGAGTGCTGGGTGCTCAGTACTCAGGTTGCTGGGTGCTCAGTGCTCAGTGTGCTGGGTGCTCAGTACTCAGGGTGCTGGGTGCTCCGAACTCATGGTGCTGGGTGCTCAGTGCTCAGGGTGCTGGGTGCTCAGTGCTCGGTGTGCTCGGTGCTCAGTACTCAGGATGCTGAGTGCTCAGTACTCAGGGTGCTGGGTGCTCAGTACTCAGGGTGCTGGGTGCTCAGTGCTCGGGGTGCTGGGTGCTCAGTTCTCGGGGTGCTCGGTGCTCAGTACTCGGGGTGCTGGGTGCTCAGTGCTCAGGGTGCTGGGTGCTCAGTGCTCGGGGGTACTGGGTACACAGTGCTCAGTACACAGGGTGCTGAGTGCTCAGTGCTCGGGGTGCTGGGTGCTCAGTGCTCAGTACTCAGGGTGCTGGGTGCTCAGTGCTCGGGGTGCTGGGTGCTCAGTGCTCGGGGTGCTCGGTGCTCAGTACTCAGGGTTCTCAGTGCTCAGTGCTCAGGGTGCTGGTTGCTCAGTACTCAGGGTGCTCAGTGCTCAGTACTCGGGGTGCTGGGTGCTCAGTACTCAGGGTGCTCAGTGCTCAGTACTCGGGGTGCTGGGTGCTCAGTGCTCAGGGTGCTCAGTGCTCAGTGCTCGGGGTGCTGGGTGCTCAGTGCTCGGGGTGCTGGGTGCTCAGTTCTCGGGGTGCTCGGTGCTCAGTACTCGTTGTGCTGGGTGAGCAGTGCTCAGGGTGCTGGGTGCTCAGTGCTCGGGGTGCTGGGTGCTCAGTGCTCAGGGTGCTGGGTGCTCAGTGCTCGGGGTGCTCGGTGCACAGTACTCAGGGTGCTGGGTGCTCAGTACTCAGGGTGCTGGGTGCTCAGTGCTCAGGGTGCTGGGTGCTCAGTACTCAGGGTGCTGGGTGCTCAGTACTCAGGGTGCTAAGAGCTCAGGGTGCTCAGTGCTCGGGGTGCTGGATGCTCAGTGCTCAGTGCTCAGGGTGCTGGGTGCTCAGTGCTCTGGGTGCTGGGTGCTCAGTGCTCAGGGTGCTGGGTGCTCAGTGCTCAGGTTGCTGGGTGCTCAGTGTTCGGGGTGCTGGGTGCTGAGTGCTCAGGGTGCTGGGTGCTCAGTGCTCGGGGTGCTCGGTGCTCAGTACACAGGGTGCTGGGTGCTCAGTGCTCGGGGTGCTGGGTGCTCAGTGCTCAGTACTCAGGGTGCTGGGTGCTCAGTGCTCGGGGTGCTGGGTGCTCAGTACTCAGCGTGCTGGGTGCTCAGTACTCAGGGTGCTGGGTGCTCAGTGCTCAGAGTGCTGGGTGCTCAGTGCTCAGGGTGCTGGGTGCTCAGTTATCGGGGTGCTGGGTGCTCAGTACTCAGGGTGCTCAGTGCTCGGGGAGCTCGGTGCTCAGTACTCACTGTGCTGGGTGCTCAGTACTCAGTGCTCGGGGTCCTGGGTGCTCCATGCTCGGGGTGCTGGGTGCTCAGTGCTCTGGCTGCTTAGTACTCAGTACTCAGGGTGCTGGGTGCTCAGTACTCAGGGTGCTCAGTGCTCGGGGTGCTGGGTGCTCAGTGCTCAGGGTGATCGGTGCTCAGTACTCAGGATGCTGGGTGCTCAGTACTCAGGGTGCTGGGTGCTCAGTACTCAGGGTGCTGGTTGCTCAGTCCTCAGGGTGCTCAGTGCTCAGGGTGCTGTGTGCTCAGTGCTCGGGGTGCTCGGTGCTCAGTATTCAGGGTGCTGAGTGCTCAGTACTCAGGGTGCTGGGTGCTCAGTACTCAGGGTGCTGTGTGCTCAGTGCTCAGGGTGCTCAGTGCTCAGTACTCAGGGTGCTCAGTGCTCAGTACTCAGGGTGCTGGGTGCTCAGTGCTCAGGGTGCTGGGTGCTCAGTGCTCGGCGGTACTGGGTACTCAGTGCTCAGTAGACAGGGTGCTGAGTGCTCAGTGCTCGGGGTGCTGGGGGCTCAGTTCTCAGTACTCAGGGTGCTGGGTGCTCAGTGCTCGGGGTGCTGGGTGCTCAGTGCTCGGGGTGCTCGGTGCTCAGTACTCAGGGTTCTCAGTGCTCAGTGCTCAGGGTGCTGGGTGCTCAGTACTCAGGGTGCTCAGTGCTCAGTACTCGGGGTGCTGGGTTCTCAGTACTCAGGGTGCTCAGTGCTCAGTACTCGGGGTGCTGGGTGCTCAGTGCTCAGGGTGCTCAGTGCTCAGTGCTCGGGGTGCTGGGTGCTCAGTGCTCGGGGTGCTGGGTGCTCAGTGCTCAGAGTGCTGGGTGCTCAGTACTCAGGTTGCTGGGTGCTCAGTGCTCAGGGTGCTGGGTGCTCAGTACTCAGGGTGCTGGGTGCTCAGTACTCATGGTGCTGGGTACTCAGTGCTCAGGGTGCTCATTCTCGGGGTGCTCGGTGCTCAGTACTCGGGGTGCTGGGTGCTCAGTGCTCGGGGTGCTGGGTGCTCAGTGCTCGGGGTGCTCGGTGCTCAGTACTCAGGGTGCTGGGTGCTCAGTACTCAGGGTGCTCAGTGTTCGGGGAGCTCGGTGCTCAGTACTCAGGTTGCTGGGTGCTCAGTACTCAGGTTGCTGGGTGCTCAGTGCTCAGGGTGCTGGGTGCTCAGTACTCAGGGTGCTGGGTGCTCAGTGCTCGGGGTGCTGGGTGCTCAGTGCTCGGGGTGCACGGTGCTCAGTACTCATGGTGCTGGGTGCTCAGTACTCAGGGTGCTCAGTGTTCGGGGAGCTCGGTGCTCAGTACTCAGGGTGCTGGGTGTTCAGTGCTGGGTGCTCAGTGCTCGGGGTGCTGGGTGCTCAGTGCTCGGGGTGCTCGGTGCTCAGTACTCAGGGTGCTGGGTGCTCAGTACTCAGGGTGCTCAGTGCTCGGGGTGCTGGGTGCTCAGTGCTCAGTACTCAGGGTGCTGGGTGCTCAGTGCTCGGGGTGCTGGGTGCTCAGTACTCAGCGTGCTGGGTGCTCAGTGCTCAGGGTGCTGGGTGCTCAGTGCTCAGGGTGCTGGGTGCTCAGTTATCGGGGTGCTGGGTGCTCAGTACTCAAAGTGCTCAGTGCTCGGGGAGCTCGGTGCTCAGTACTCAGGGTGCTGGGTGCTCAGTACTCAGTGCTCGGGGTCCTGGGTGCTCCATGCTCGGGGTGCTGGGTGCTCAGTGCTCTGGCTGCTTAGTACTCAGTACTCAGGGTGCTGGGTGCTCAGTACTCAGGGTGCTCAGTGCTCGGGGTGCTGGGTGCTCAGTGCTCAGGGTGATCGGTGCTCAGTACTCAGGATGCTGGGTGCTCAGTACTCAGGGTGCTGGGTGCTCAGTACTCAGGGTGCTGGTTGCTCAGTCCTCAGGGTGCTCAGTGCTCAGGGTGCTGTGTGCTCAGTGCTCGGGGTGCTCGGTGCTCAGTATTCAGGGTGCTGAGTGCTCAGTACTCAGGGTGCTGGGTGCTCAGTACTCAGGGTGCTGTGTGCTCAGTGCTCAGGGTGCTCAGTGCTCAGTACTCAGGGTGCTCAGTGCTCAGTACTCAGGGTCCTGGGTGCTCAGTGCTCAGGGTGCTGGGTGCTCAGTGCTCGGGGGTACTGGGTACTCAGTGCTCAGTAGACAGGGTGCTGAGTGCTCAGTGCTCGGGGTGCTGGGTGCTCAGTGCTCAGGGTGCTGGGTGCTCAGTGCTCGGGGGTACTGGGTACTCAGTGCTCAGTAGACAGGGTGCTGAGTGCTCAGTGCTCGGGGTGCTGGGTGCTCAGTGCTCAGTACTCAGGGTGCTGGGTGCTCAGTGCTCGGGGTGCTGGGTGCTCAGTGCTCGGGGTGCTGGGTGCTCAGTACTCAGGGTGCTCAGTGCTCAGTACTCGGGGTGCTGGGTTCCCAGTACTCAGGGTGCTCAGTGCTCAGTACTCGGGGTGCTGGGTGCTCAGTGCTCAGGGTGCTCAGTGCTCAGTGCTCGGGGTGCTGGGTGCTCAGTGCTCGGGGTGCTGGGTGCTCAGTGCTCAGAGTGCTGGGTGCTCAGTACTCAGGTTGCTGGGTGCTCAGTGCTCAGGGTGCTGGGTGCTCAGTACTCAGGGTGCTGGGTGCTCAGTACTCATGGTGCTGGGTACTCAGTGCTCAGGGTGCTCATTCTCGGGGTGCTCGGTGCTCAGTACTCGGGGTGCTGGGTGCTCAGTGCTCGGGGTGCTGGGTGCTCAGTGCTCGGGGTGCTCGGTGCTCAGTACTCAGGGTGCTGGGTGCTCAGTACTCAGGGTGCTCAGTGTTCGGGGAGCTCGGTGCTCAGTACTCAGGTTGCTGGGTGCTCAGTACTCAGGTTGCTGGGTGCTCAGTGCTCAGGGTGCTGGGTGCTCAGTACTCAGGGTGCTGGGTGCTCAGTGCTCGGGGTGCTGGGTGCTCAGTGCTCGGGGTGCACGGTGCTCAGTACTCATGGTGCTGGGTGCTCAGTACTCAGGGTGCTCAGTGTTCGGGGAGCTCGGTGCTCAGTACTCAGGGTGCTGGGTGTTCAGTGCTGGGTGCTCAGTGCTCGGGGTGCTGGGTGCTCAGTGCTCGGGGTGCTCGGTGCTCAGTACTCAGGGTGCTGGGTGCTCAGTACTCAGGGTGCTCAGTGTTCGGGGTGCTGGGTGCTCAGTACTCAGGGTTCTCAGTGCTCAGTGCTCAGGGTGCTGGGTGCTCAGTACTCATGGTGCTCAGTGCTCAGTACTCGGGGTGCTGGGTGCTCAGTACTCAGGGTGCTCAGTGCTCAGTACTCGGGGTGCTGGGTGCTCAGTGCTCAGGGTGCTCAGTGCTCAGTGCTCGGGTTGCTGGGTGCTCAGTTCTCGGGGTGCTCGGTGCTCAGTACTCGGGGTGCTGGGTGCTCAGTGCTCAGGGTGCTGGGTGCTCAGTGCTCGGGGTGCTGGGTGCTCAGTGCTCAGGGTGCTGGGTGCTCAGTGCCCGGGTGCTCAGTGCTCAGTACTCAGAGTGCTGGGTGCTCAGTACTCAGGGTGCTGGGTGCTCAGTACTCAGGGTGCTGGGTGCTCAGTACTCAGGGTGCTAAGAGCTCAGGGTGCTCAGTGCTCGGGGTGCAGGATGCTCAGTGCTCAGTGCACAGGGTGCTGTGTGCTCAGTCCTCGGGGGGCTGGGTGCTCAGTACTCAGGGTGCTGTGTGCTCAGTACTCAGGGTGCTGGGTGCTCAGTGCTCAGGGTGCTGGGTGCTCAGTGCTCTGGGTGCTGGGTGCTCAGTGCTCAGGGTGCTGGGTGCTCAGTGCTCACGGTGCTGGGTGCTCAGTGCTCGGGGTGCTGGGTGCTGAGTGCTCAGGGTGCTGGGTGCTCAGTGCTCGGGGTGCTCGGTGCTCAGTACACAGGGTGCTGGGTGCTCAGTGCTCGGGGTGCTGGGTGCTCAGTGCTCAGTACTCAGGGTGCTGGGTGCTCAGTGCTCAGGGTGCTGGGTGCTCAGTACTCAGCGTGCTGGGTGCTCAGTACTCAGGGTGCTGGGTGCTCAGTGCTCAGGGTGCTGGGTGCTCAGTGCTCAGGGTGCTGGGTGCTCAGTGATCGGGGTGCTGGGTGCTCAGTACTCAGGGTGCTCAGTGCTCGGGGAGCTCGGTGCTCAGTACTCAGGGTGCTGGGTGCTAAGTACTCAGTGCTCGGAGTCCTGGGTGCTCCGTGCTCGGGGTGCTGGGTGCTCAGTGCTCTGGGTGCTTAGTGCTCAGTACTCAGGGTCCTGGGTGCTCAGTACTCAGGGTGCTCAGTGCTCGGGGTGCTGGGTGCTCAGTGCTCAGGGTGATCGGTGCTCAGTACTCAGGATGCTGGGTGCTCAGTACTCAGGGTGCTGGGTGCTGAGTCCTCAGGGTGCTCAGTGCTCAGGGTGCTGGGTGCTCAGTGCTCGGGGTGCTCGGTGCTCAGTACTCAGGGTGCTGGGTGCTCATTGCTCGGGGTGCTGGGTGCTCAGTGCTCAGGGTGCTCAGTGCTCAGTACTCAGGGTGCTCAGTGCTCAGTACTCAGGGTGCAGGGTGCTCAGTGCTCAGGGTGCTGGGTGCTCAGTGCTCGGGGGTACTGGGTACTCAGTGCTTAGTACACAGGGTGCTGAGTGCTCAGCGCTCGGGGTGCTGGGTGCTCAGTGCTCAGTACTCAGGGTGCTGGGTGCTCAGTGCTCGGGGTGCTGGGTGCTCAGTGCTCGGGGTGCTCAGTGCTCAGTACTCAGGGTTCTCAGTGCTCAGTGCTCAGGGTGCTGGGTGCTCAGTACTCAGGGTGCTCAGTGCTCCGTACTCGGGGTGCTGGGTGCTCAGTACTCAGGGTGCTCAGTGCTCAGTACTCGGGTTGCTGGGTGCTCAGTGCTCAGGGTGCTCAGTGCTCAGTGCTCGGGGTGCTGGGTGCTCAGTGCTCGGGGTGCTGGGTGCTCAGTGCTCAGAGTGCTGGGTGCTCAGTACTCAGGTTGCTGGGTGCTCAGTGCTCAGGGTGCTGGGTGATCAGTACTCAGGGTGCTGGGTGCTCAGAACTCATGGTGCTGGGTGCTCAGTGCTCAGGGTGCTGGGTGCTCAGTGCTCGGGGTGCTCGGTGCTCAGTACTCAGGTTGCTGGGTGCTCAGTACTCAGGGTGCTCAGTGTTCGGGGAGCTCGGTGCTCAGTACTCAGGGTGCTGGGTGTTCAGTGCTCGGGGTGCTCGTTGCTCAGTACTCAGGGTTCTCAGTGCTCAGTGCTCAGGGTGCTGGGTGCTCAGTACTCATGGTGCTCAGTGCTCAGTACTCGGGGTGCTGGGTGCTCAGTACTCAGAGTGCTCAGTGCTCAGTACTCGGGGTTCTGGGTGCTCAGTGCTCAGGGTGCTCAGTGCTCAGTGCTCGGGGTGCTGGGTGCTCAGTTCTCAGG
The DNA here is from genome assembly GCF_018167655.1 of Microtus oregoni. Classification (NCBI taxonomy): domain Eukaryota; kingdom Metazoa; phylum Chordata; class Mammalia; order Rodentia; family Cricetidae; genus Microtus; species Microtus oregoni. The sequence goes on along the minus strand of NW_024544028.1, from coordinate 2,875,222 downwards.
GTGCTCGATGCTCAGTACTCGGGATGCTGGGTGCTCAGTGCTCAGGGTCCTGGGTGCTCAGTGCTCGGGGTGCTGGGTGCTCAGTGCTCAGGGTGCTGGGTGCTCAGTGCCCGGGTGCTCAGTGCTCAGTACTCAGAGTGCTGGGTGCTCAGTACTCAGGGTGCTGGGTGCTCAGTGCTCAGGGTGCTGGGTGCTCAGTACTCAGGGTGCTGGGTGCTCAGTACTCAGGGTGCTAAGAGCTCAGGGTGCTCAGGGCTTGGGGTGCTCAGTGCTCAGTACTCGGGGTGCTGGGTGCTCAGTGCTCAGGGTGCTCAGTGCTCAGTGCTCGGGGTGCTAGGTGCTCAGTGCTCGGGGTGCTGGGTGCTCAGTGCTCAGAGTGCTGGGTGCTCAGTACTCAGGTTGCTGGGTGCTCAGTGCTCAGGGTGCTGGGTGCTCAGTACTCAGGGTGCTGGGTGCTCAGAACTAATGGTGCTGGGTGCTCAGTGCTCAGGGTGCTGGGTGCTAAGTGCTCGGGGTGCTCGGTGCTCAGTACTCAGGATGCTGAGTGCTCAGTACTCAGGGTGCTGGGTGCTCAGTACTCAGGGTGCTGGGTGCTCAGTGCTCGGGGTGCTGGGTGCTCAGTGCTCAGGGTGCTCAGCGCTCAGTACTCAGGGTGCTCAGTGCTCAGTACTCAGGGTGCTGGGTGCTCAGTGATCAGGGTGCTGGGTGCTCAGTGCTCGGGGGTACTGGGTACTCAGTGCTCAGTACACAGGGTGCTGAGTGCTCAGTGCTCGGGGTGCTGGGTGCTCAGTGCTCAGTACTCAGGGTGCTGGGTGCTCAGTGCTCGGGGTGCTGGGTGCTCAGTGCTCAGGGTGCTCGGTGCTCAGTACTCAGGGTTCTCAGTGCTCAGTGCTCAGGGTGCTGGGTGCTCAGTACTCAGGGTGCTGGGTGCTCAGTACTCAGGGTGCTGGGTGCTCAGTACTCAGGTTGCTGGGTGCTCAGTGCTCAGGGTGCTGGGTGCTCAGTACTCAGGGTGCTGGGTGCTCAGTACTCATGGTGCTGGGTACTCAGTGCTCAGGGTGCTCATTCTCGGGGTGCTGGGTGCTCAGTACTCAGGGAGCTGGGTGCTCAGTGCTCAGGGTGCTGGGTGCTCAGTACTCAGGGAGCTGGGTGCTCAGTACTCAGGGTGCTAAGAGCTCAGGGTGCTCAGTGCTCGGGGTGCTGGATGCTCAGTGCTCAGTGCACAGGGTGCTGGGTGCTCAGTCCTCGGGGTCCTGGGTGCTCAGTACTCAGGGTGCTGGGTGCTCAGTGCTCGGGGTGCTCGGTGCTCAGTACTCAGGGTGCTGGGTGCTCAGTACTCAGGGTGCTCAGTGTTCGGGGAGCTCGGTGCTCAGTACTCAGGGTGCTGGGTGTTCAGTGCTCGGGGTGCTCGGTGCTCAGTACTCAGGGTTCTCAGTGCTCAGTGCTCAGGGTGCTGGGTGCTCAGTACTCATGGTGCTCAGTGCTCAGTACTCGGGGTGCAGGGTGCTCAGTACTCAGAGTGCTCAGTGCTCAGTACTCGGGGTGCTGGGTGCTCAGTGCTCAGGGTGCTCAGTGCTCAGTGCTCGGGGTGCTGGGTGCTCAGTTCTCAGGGTGCTCGGTGCTCAGTACTCGGGGTGCTGGGTGCTCAGTGCTCAGGGTGCTGGGTGCTCAGTGCTCGGGGTGCTGGGTGCTCAGTACTCAGGGTGCTAAGAGCTCAGGGTGCTCAGTGCTTGGGGTGCTCAGTGCTCAGTACTCGGGGTGCTGGGTGCTCAGTGCTCAGGGTGCTCAGTGCTCAGTGCTCGGGGTGCTAGGTGCTCAGTGCTCGGGGTGCTGGGTGCTCAGTGCTCAGAGTGCTGGGTGCTCAGTACTCAGGTTGCTGGGTGCTCAGTGCTCAGGGTGCTGGGTGCTCAGTACTCAGGGTGCTGGGTGCTCAGAACTCATGGTGCTGGGTGCTCAGTGCTCAGGGTGCTGGGTGCTCAGTGCTCGGGGTGCTCGGTGCTCAGTACTCAGGATGCTGAGTGCTCAGTACTCAGGGTGCTGGGTGCTCAGTACTCAGGGTGCTGGGTGCTCAGTGCTCGGGGTGCTGGGTGCTCAGTGCTCAGGGTGCTCAGCGCTCAGTACTCAGGGTGCTCAGTGCTCAGTACTCAGGGTGCTGGGTGCTCAGTGATCAGGGTGCTGGGTGCTCAGTGCTCGGGGGTACTGGGTACTCAGTGCTCAGTACACAGGGTGCTGAGTGCTCAGTGCTCGGGGTGCTGGGTGCTCAGTGCTCAGTACTCAGGGTGCTGGGTGCTCAGTGCTCGGGGTGCTGGGTGCTCAGTGCTCAGGGTGCTCGGTGCTCAGTACTCAGGGTTCTCAGTGCTCAGTGCTCAGGGTGCTGGGTGCTCAGTACTCAGGGTGCTGGGTGCTCAGTACTCAGGGTGCTGGGTGCTCAGTACTCAGGTTGCTGGGTGCTCAGTGCTCAGGGTGCTGGGTGCTCAGTACTCAGGGTGCTGGGTGCTCAGTACTCATGGTGCTGGGTACTCAGTGCTCAGGGTGCTCATTCTCGGGGTGCTGGGTGCTCAGTACTCAGGGTGCTGGGTGCTCAGTACTCAGGGTGCTGGGTGCTCAGTGCTCAGGGTGCTGGGTGCTCAGTACTCAGGGTGCTGGGTGCTCAGTACTCAGGGTGCTAAGAGCTCAGGGTGCTCAGTGCTCGGGGTGCTGGATGCTCAGTGCTCAGTGCACAGGGTGCTGGGTGCTCAGTCCTCGGGGTGCTGGGTGCTCAGTACTCAGGGTGCTGGGTGCTCAGTGCTCGGGGTGCTCGGTGCTCAGTACTCAGGGTGCTGGGTGCTCAGTACTCAGGGTGCTCAGTGTTCGGGGAGCTCGGTGCTCAGTACTCAGGGTGCTGGGTGTTCAGTGCTCGGGGTGCTCGGTGCTCAGTACTCAGGGTTCTCAGTGCTCAGTGCTCAGGGTGCTGGGTGCTCAGTACTCATGGTGCTCAGTGCTCAGTACTCGGGGTGCAGGGTGCTCAGTACTCAGAGTGCTCAGTGCTCAGTACTCGGGGTGCTGGGTGCTCAGTGCTCAGGGTGCTCAGTGCTCAGTGCTCGGGGTGCTGGGTGCTCAGTTCTCAGGGTGCTCGGTGCTCAGTACTCGGGGTGCTGGGTGCTCAGTGCTCAGGGTGCTGGGTGCTCAGTGCTCGGGGTGCTGGGTGCTCAGTGCTCAGGGTGCTGGGTGCTCAGTGCCCGGGTGCTCAGTGCTCAGTACTCAGAGTGCTGGGTGCTCAGTACTCAGGGTGCTGGGTGCTCAGTGCTCAGGGTGCTGGGTGCTCAATACTCAGGGTGCTGGGTGCTCAGTACTCAGGGTGCTAAGAGCTCAGGGTGCTCAGTGCTCGGGGTGCTGGATGCTCAGTGCTCAGTGCACAGGGTGCTGGGTGCTCAGTCCTCGGGGTGCTGGGTGCTCAGTACTCAGGGTGCTGGGTGCTCAGTACTCAGGGTGCTGGGTGCTCAGTGCTCAGGATGCTGGGTGCTCAGTGCTCTGGGTGCTGGGTGCTCAGTGCTCAGGGTGCTGGGTGCTCAGTGCTCACGGTGCTGGGTGCTCAGTGCTCGGGGTGCTGGGTGCTGAGTGCTCAGGGTGCTGGGTGCTCAGTGCTCGGGGTGCTCGGTGCTCAGTACACAGGGTGCTGGGTGCTCAGTGCTCGGGGTGCTGGGTGCTCAGTGCTCAGTACTCAGGGTGCTGGGTGCTCAGTGCTCGGGGTGCTGGGTGCTCAGTACTCAGCGTGCTGGGTGCTCAGTACTCAGGGTGCTGGGTGCTCAGTGCTCAGGGTGCTGGGTGCTCAGTGCTCAGGGTGCTGGGTGCTCAGTTATCGGGGTGCTGGGTGCTCAGTACTCAGGGTGCTCAGTGCTCGGGGAGCTCGGTGCTCAGTACTCAGGGTGCTGGGTGCTCAGTACTCAGTGCTCGGGGTCCTGGGTGCTCCGTGCTCGGGGTGCTGGGTGCTCAGTGCTCTGGCTGCTTAGTACTCAGTACTCAGGGTGCTGCGTGCTCAGTACTCAGGGTGCTCAGTGCTCGGGGTGCTGGGTGCTCAGTGCTCAGGGTGATCGGTGCTCAGTACTCAGGATGCTGGGTGCTCAGTACTCAGGGTGCTGGGTGCTCAGTACTCAGGGTGCTGGTTGCTCAGTCCTCAGGGTGCTCAGTGCTCAGGGTGCTGTGTGCTCAGTGCTCGGGGTGCTCGGTGCTCAGTATTCAGGGTGCTGAGTGCTCAGTACTCAGGGTGCTGGGTGCTCAGTACTCAGGGTGCTGGGTGCTCAGTGCTCGGGGTGCTGGGTGCTCAGTGCTCAGGGTGCTCAGTGCTCAGTACTCAGGGTGCTCAGTGCTCAGTACTCAGGGTGCTGGGTGCTCAGTGCTCAGGGTGCTGGGTGCTCAGTGCTCGGGGGTACTGGGTACTCAGTGCTCAGTACACACGGTGCTGAGTGCTCAGTGCTCGGGGTGCTGGGTGCTCAGTGCTCAGTACTCAGGCTGCTGGGTGCTCAGTGCTCGGGGTGCTGGGTGCTCAGTGCTCGGGGTGCTCGGTGCTCAGTACTCAGGGTTCTCAGTGCTCAGTGCTCAGGGTGCTGGTTGCTCAGTACTCAGGGTGCTCAGTGCTCAGTACTCGGGGTGCTGGGTGCTCAGTACTCAGGGTGCTCAGTGCTCAGTACTCGGGGTGCTGGGTGCTCAGTGCTCAGGGTACTCAGTGCTCAGTGCTGGGGGTGCTGGGTGCTCAGTGCTTGAGGTGCTGGGTGCTCAGTGCTCAGAGTGCTGGGTGCTCAGTACTCAGGTTGCTGGGTGCTCAGTGCTCAGGGTGCTGGGTGCTCAGTACTCAGGGTGCTGGGTGCTCAGTACTCATGGTGCTGGGTACTCAGTGCTCAGGGTGCTCTTTCTCGGGGTGCTGGGTGCTCAGTACTCAGGGTGCTGGGTGCTCAGTGCTCAGGGTGCTGGGTGCTCAGTGCTCGGGGTGCTCGGTGCTCAGTACTCAGGGTGCTGGGTGCTCAGTACTCAGGGTGCTCAGTGTTCGGGGAGCTCGGTGCTCAGTACTCAGGGTGCTGCGTGTTCAGTGCTCGGGGTGCTTGGTGCTCAGTACTCAGGGTTCTCAGTGCTCAGTGCTCAGGGTGCTGGGTGCTCAGTACTCATGGTGCTCAGTGCTCAGTACTCGGGGTGCTGGGTGCTCAGTACTCAGGGTGCTCAGTGCTCAGTACTCGGGGTGCTGGGTGCTCAGTGCTCAGGGTGCTCAGTGCTCAGTGCTCGGGGTACTGGGTGCTCAGTTCTCGGGGTGCTCGGTGCTCAGTACTCGGGGTGCTGGGTGCTCAGTGCTCAGGGTGCTGGGTGCTCAGTGCTCGGGGTGCTGGGTGCTCAGTGCTCAGGGTGCTGGGTGCTCAGTGCCCGGGTGCTCAGTGCTCAGTACTCAGAGTGCTGGGTGCTCAGTGCTCAGGGTGCTGGGTGCTCAGTGCTCAGGGTGCTGGGTGCTCAGTACTCAGGGTGCTGGGTGCTCAGTGCCCGGGTGCTCAGTGCTCAGTACTCAGAGTGCTGGGTGCTCAGTGCTCTGGGTGCTGGGTGCTCAGTGCTCAGGGTGCTGGGTGCTCAGTGCTCACGGTGCTGGGTGCTCAGTGCTCGGGTTGCTGGGTGCTGAGTGCTCAGGGTGCTGGGTGCTCAGTGCTCGGGGTGCTCGGTGCTCAGTACACAGGGTGCTGGGTGCGCAGTGCTCGGGGTGCTGGGTGCTCAGTGCTCAGTACTCAGGGTGCTGGGTGCTCAGTGCTCGGGGTGCTGGGTGCTCAGTACTCAGCGTGCTGGGTGCTCAGTACTCAGGGTGCTGGGTGCTCAGTGCTCAGGGTGCTGGGTGCTCAGTGCTCAGGGTGATGGGTGCTCAGTGATCGGGGTGCTGGGTGCTCAGTACTCAGGGTGCTCAGTGCTCGGGGAGCTCGGTGCTCAGTACTCAGGGTGCTGGGTGCTAAGTACTCAGTGCTCGGAGTCCTGGGTGCTCCGTGCTCGGGGTGCTGAGTGCTCAGTGCTCTGGGTGCTTAGTGCTCAGTACTCAGGGTGCTGGGTGCTCAGTACTCAGGGTGCTCAGTGCTCGGGGTGCTGGGTGCTCAGTGCTCAGGGTGATCGGTGCTCAGTACTCAGGATGCTGGGTGCTCAGTACTCAGGGTGCTGGGTGCTGAGTCCTCAGGGTGCTCAGTGCTCAGGGTGCTGGGTGCTCAGTGCTCGGGGTGCTCGGTGCTCAGTACTCAGGGTGCTGAGTGATCAGTACTCAGGGTGCTGGGTGCTCAGTACTCAGGGTGCTGGGTGCTCAGTGCTCGGGGTGCTGGGTGCTCAGTGCTCAGGGTGCTCAGTGCTCAGTACTCAGGGTGCTCAGTGCTCAGTACTCAGGGTGCTGGGTGCTCAGTGCTCAGGGTGCTGGGTGCTCAGTGCTCGGGGTTACTGGGTACTCAGTGCTCAGTACACAGGGTGCTGAGTGCTCAGTGCTCGGGGTGCTGGGTGCTCAGTGCTCAGTACTCAGGGTGCTGGGTGCTCAGTGCTCGGGGTGCTGGGTGCTCAGTGCTCGGGGTGCTCGGTGCTCAGTACTCAGGGTTCTCAGTGCTCAGTGCTCAGGGTGCTGGGTGCTCAGTACTCAGGGTGCTCAGTGCTCCGTACTCGGGGTGCTGGGTGCTCAGTACTCAGGGTGCTCAGTGCTCAGTACTCGGGGTGCTGGGTGCTCAGTGCTCAGGGTGCTCAGTGCTCAGTGCTCGGGGTGCTGGGTGCTCAGTGCTCGGGGTGCTGGGTGCTCAGTGCTCAGAGTGCTGGGTGCTCAGTACTCAGGTTGCTGGGTGCTCAGTGCTCAGGGTGCTGGGTGCTCAGTACTCAGGGTGCTGGGTGCTCAGAACTCATGGTTCTGGGTGCTCAGTGCTCAGGGTGCTGGGTGCTCAGTGCTCGGGGTGCTCGGTGCTCAGTACTCAGGATGCTGAGTGCTCAGTAACCAGGGTGCTGGGTGCTCAGTACTCAGGGTGCTGGGGGCTCAGTGCTCGGGGTGCTGGGTGCTCAGTGCTCAGGGTGCTCAGCTCTCAGTACTCAGGGTGCTCAGTGCTCAGTACTCAGGGTGCTGGGTGCTCAGTGCTCAGGGTGCTGGGTGCTCAGTGCTCGGGGGTACTGGGTACTCAGTGCTCAGTACACAGGGTGCTGAGTGCTCAGTGCTCGGGGTGCTGGGTGCTCAGTGCTCAGTACTCAGGGTGCTGGGTGCTCAGTGCTCGGGGTGCTGGGTGCTCAGTGCTCGGGGTGCTCGGTGCTCAGTACTCAGGGTTCTCAGTGCTCAGTGCTCAGGGTGCTGGGTGCTCAGTACTCAGGGTGCTCAGTGCTCAGTGCTCGGGGTGCTGGGTGCTCAGTGCTCAGGGTGCTGGGTGCTCAGTGCTCAGAGTGCTGGGTGCTCAGTACTCAGGTTGCTGGGTGCTCAGTGCTCAGGGTGCTGGGTGCTCAGTACTCAGAGTGCTGGGTGCTCAGTGCTCTGGGTGCTGGGTGCTCAGTGCTCAGGGTGCTCAGTGCTCAGTGCTCGGGGTGCTGGGTGCTCAGTGCTCAGGGTGCTGGGTGCTCAGTGCTCAGAGTGCTGGGTGCTCAGTACTCAGGTTGCTGGGTGCTCAGTGCTCAGGGTGCTGGGTGCTCAGTACTCAGAGTGCTGGGTGCTCAGTGCTCTGGGTGCTGGGTGCTCATTGCTCAGGGTGCTGGGTGCTCAGTGCTCACGGTGCTGGGTGCTCAGTGCTCGGGGTGCTGGGTGCTGAGTGCTCAGGGTGCTGGGTGCTCAGTGCTCGGGGTGCTCGGTGCTCAGTACACAGGGTGCTGGGTGCTCAGTGCTCGGGGTGCTGGGTGCTCAGTGCTCAGTACTCAGGGTGCTGGGTGCTCAGTGCTCGGGGTGCTGGGTGCTCAGTACTCAGCGTGCTGGGTGCTCAGTACTCAGGGTGCTGGGTGCTCAGTGCTCAGGGTGCTGGGTGCTCAGTGCTCAGGGTGCTGGGTGCTCAGTGATCGGGGTGCTGGGTGCTCAGTACTCAGGGTGCTCAGTGCTCGGGGAGCTCGGTGCTCAGTACTCAGGGTGCTGGGTGCTAAGTACTCAGTGCTCGGAGTCCTGGGTGCTCCGTGCTCGGGGTGCTGGGTGCTCAGTGCTCTGGGTGCTTAGTGCTCAGTACTCAGGGTGCTGGGTGCTCAGTACTCAGGGTGCTCAGTGCTCGGGGTGCTGGGTGCTCAGTGCTCAGGGTGATCGGTGCTCAGTACTCAGGATGCTGGGTGCTCAGTACTCAGGGTGCTGGGTGCTGAGTCCTCAGGGTGCTCAGTGCTCAGGGTGCTGGGTGCTCAGTGCTCGGGGTGCTCGGTGCTCAGTACTCAGGGTGCTGAGTGATCAGTACTCAGGGTGCTGGGTGCTCAGTACTCAGGGTGCTGGGTGCTCAGTGCTCGGGATGCTGGGTGCTCAGTGCTCAGGGTGCTCAGTGCTCAGTACTCAGGGTGCTCAGTGCTCAGTGCTCAGGGTGCTGGGTGCTCAGTGCTCAGGGTGCTGGGTGCTCAGTGCTCGGGGTTACTGGGTACTCAGTGCTCAGTACACAGGGTGCTGAGTGCTCAGTGCTCGGGGTGCTGGGTGCTCAGTGCTCAGTACTCAGGGTGCTGGGTGCTCAGTGCTCGGGGTGCTGGGTGCTCAGTGCTCGGGGTGCTCGGTGCTCAGTACTCAGGGTTCTCAGTGCTCAGTGCTCAGGGTGCTGGGTGCTCAGTACTCAGGGTGCTCAGTGCTCCGTACTCGGGGTGCTGGGTGCTCAGTACTCAGGGTGCTCAGTGCTCAGTACTCGGGGTGCTGGGTGCTCAGTGCTCAGGGTGCTCAGTGCTCAGTGCTCGGGGTGCTGGGTGCTCAGTGCTCGGGGTGCTGGGTGCTCAGTGCTCAGAGTGCTGGGTGCTCAGTACTCAGGTTGCTGGGTGCTCAGTGCTCAGGGTGCTGGGTGCTCAGTACTCAGGGTGCTGGCTGCTCAGAACTCATGGTGCTGGGTGCTCAGTGCTCAGGGTGCTGGGTGTTCAGTGCTCGGGGTGCTCGGTGCTCAGTACTCAGGATGCTGAGTGCTCAGTACCCAGGGTGCTGGGTGCTCAGTACTCAGGGTGCTGGGTGCTCAGTGCTCAGGGTGCTCAGCTCTCAGTACTCAGGGTGCTCAGTGCTCAGTACTCAGGGTGCTGGGTGCTCAGTGCTCAGGGTGCTGGGTGCTCAGTGCTCGGGGGTACTGGGTACTCAGTGCTCAGTACACAGGGTGCTGAGTGCTCAGTGCTCGGGGTGGTGGGTGCTCAGTGCTCAGTACTCAGGGTGCTGGGTGCTCAGTGCTCGGGGTGCTGGGTGCTCAGTGCTCGGGGTGCTCGGTGCTCAGTACTCAGGGTTCTCAGTGCTCAGTGCTCAGGGTGCTGGGTGCTCAGTACTCAGGGTGCTCAGTGCTCAGTACTCGGGGTGCTGGGTGCTCAGTGCTCAGGGTGCTCAGTGCTCAGTGCTCGGGGTGCTGGGTGCTCAGTGCTCAGGGTGCTGGGTGCTCAGTGCTCAGAGTGCTGGGTGCTCAGTACTCAGGTTGCTGGGTGCTCAGTGCTCAGGGTGCTGGGTGCTCAGTACTCAGGGTGCTGGGTGCTCAGTACTCATGGTGCTGGGTACTCAGTGCTCAGGGTGCTCATTCTCGGGGTGCTGGGTGCTCAGTACTCAGGGTGCTGGGTGCTCAGTGCTCGGGGTGCTGGGTGCTCAGTGCTCGGGGTGCTCGGTGCTCAGTACTCAGGGTGCTGGGTGCTCAGTACTCAGGGTGCTCAGTGTTCGGGGAGCTCGGTGCTCAGTACTCAGGGTCCTGGGTGTTCAGTGCTCGGGGTGCTCGGTGCTCAGTACTCAGGGTTCTCAGTGCTCAGTGCTCAGGGTGCTGGGTGCTCAGTACTCATGGTGCTCAGTGCTCAGTACTCGGGGTGCTGGGTGCTCAGTACTCAGGGTGCTCAGTGCTCAGTACTCGGGGTGCTGGGTGCTCAGTGCTCAGGGTGCTCAGTGCTCAGTGCTCGGGGTGCTGGGTGCTCAGTTCTCAGGGTGCTCGGTGCTCAGTACTCGGGGTGCTGGGTGCTCAGTGCTCAGGGTGCTGGGTGCTCAGTGCTCGGGGTGCTGGGTGCTCAGTGCTCAGGGTGCTGGGTGCTCAGTGCCCGGGTGCTCAGTGCTCAGTACTCAGAGTGCTGGGTGCTCAGTACTCAGGGTGCTGGGTGCTCAGTGCTCAGGGTGCTGGGTGCTCAGTACTCAGGGTGCTGGGTGCTCAGTACTCAGGGTGCTAAGAGCTCAGGGTGCTCAGTGCTCGGGGTGCTGGATGCTCAGTGCTCAGTGCACAGGGTGCTGGGTGCTCAGTCCTCGGGGTGCTGGGTGCTCAGTACTCAGGGTGCTGGGTGCTCAGTACTCAGGGTGCTGGGTGCTCAGTGCTCAGGGTGCTGGGTGCTCAGTGCTCTGGGTGCTGGGTGCTCAGTGCTCAGGGTGCTGGGTGCTCAGTGCTCATGGTGCTGGGTACTCAGTGCTCGGGGTGCTGGGTGCTGAGTGCTCAGGGTGCTGGGTGCTCAGTGCTCGGGGTGCTCGGTGCTCAGTACACAGGGTGCTGGGTGCTCAGTGCTCGGGGTGCTTGGTGCTCAGTGCTCAGTACTCAGGGTGCTGGGTGCTCAGTGCTCGGGGTGCTGGGTGCTCAGTGCTCAGTACTCAGGGTGCTGGGTGCTCAGTGCTCAGGGTGCTGGGTGCTCAGTACTCAGGGTGCTCAGTGCTCTGGGTGCTTAGTGCTCAGTACTCATGGTGCTGGGTGCTCAGTACTCAGGGTGCTCAGTGCTCGGGGTGCTGGGTGCTCAGTGCTCAGGGTGATCGGTGCTCAGTACTCAGGATGCTGGGTGCTCAGTACTCAGGGTGCTGGGTGCTGAGTCCTCAGGGTGCTCAGTGGTCAGGGTGCTGGGTGCTCAGTGCTCGGGGGTACTGGGTACTCAGTGCTCAGTACACAGGGTGCTGAGTGCTCAGTGCTCGGGGTGCTGGGTGCTCAGTGCTCAGTACTCAGGGTGCTGGGTGCTCAGTGCTCGGGGTGCTGGGTGCTCAGTGCTCGGGGTGCTCGGTGCTCAGTGATTGGGTTTCTGGGTGCTCAGTACTCAGGGTGCTCAGTGCTCGGGGAGCTCGGTGCTCAGTACTCAGGGTGCTGGGTGCTCAGTACTCAGTGCTCGGGGTCCTGGATGCTCCGTGCTCGGGGTGCTGGGTGCTCAGTGCTCTGGGTGCTTAGTGCTCAGTACTCAGGGTGCTGGGTGCTCAGTACTCAGGGTGCTCAGTGCTCGCGGTGCTGGGTGCTCAGTGCTCAGGGTGATCGGTGCTCAGTACTCAGGATTCTGGGTGCTCAGTACTCAGGGTGCTGAGTGCTCAGTACTCAGGGTGCTGGTTGCTCAGTCCTCAGGGTGCTCAGTGCTCAGGGTGCTGGGTGCTCAGTCCTCAGGGTGCTCAGTGCTCGGGGTGCTGGGTGCTCAGTGCTCGGGGTGCTGGGTGCTCAGTGCTCAGAGTGCTGGGTGCTCAGTACTCAGGTTGCTGGGTGCTCAGTGCTCAGGGTGCTGGGTGCTCAGTACTCAGGGTGCTGGGTGCTCAGAACTCATGGTGCTGGGTGCTCAGTGCTCAGGGTGCTGGGTGCTCAGTGCTCGGGGTGCTCGGTGCTCAGTACTCAGGATGCTGAGTGCTCAGTACCCAGGGTGCTGGGTGCTCAGTACTCAGGGTGCTGGGTGCTCTGTGCTCAGGGTGCTCAGCTCTCAGTACTCAGGGTGCTCAGTGCTCAGTACTCAGGGTGCTGGGTGCTCAGTGCTCAGGGTGCTGGGTGCTCAGTGCTCGGGGGTACTGGGTACTCAGTGCTCAGTACACAGGGTGCTGAGTGCTCAGTGCTCGGGGTGCTGGGTGCTCAGTGCTCAGTACTCAGGGTGCTGGGTGCTCAGTGCTCGGGGTGCTGGGTGCTCAGTGCTCGGGGTGCTCGGTGCTCAGTACTCAGGGTTCTCAGTGCTCAGTGCTCAGGGTGCTGGGTGCTCAGTACTCAGGGTGCTCAGTGCTCAGTACTCGGGGTGCTGGGTGCTCAGTGCTCAGGGTGCTCAGTGCTCAGTGCTCGGGGTGCTGGGTGCTCAGTGCTCAGGGTGCTGGGTGCTCAGTGCTCAGAGTGCTGGGTGCTCAGTACTCAGGTTGCTGGGTGCTCAGTGCTCAGGGTGCTGGGTGCTCAGTACTCAGGGTGCTGGGTGCTCAGTACTCATGGTGCTGGGTACTCAGTGCTCAGGGTGCTCATTCTCGGGGTGCTGGGTGCCCAGTACTCAGGGTGCTGGGTGCTCAGTGCTCGGGGTGCTGGGTGCTCAGTGCTCGGGGTGCTCGGTGCTCAGTACTCAGGGTGCTGGGTGCTCAGTACTCAGGGTGCTCAGTGTTCGGGGAGCTCGGTGCTCAGTACTCAGGGTCCTGGGTGTTCAGTGCTCGGGGTGCTCGGTGCTCAGTACTCAGGGTTCTCAGTGCTCAGTGCTCAGGGTGCTGGGTGCTCAGTACTCAGGGTGCTCAGTGCTCAGTACTCGGGGTGCTGGGTGCTCAGTGCTCAGGGTGCTCAGTGCTCAGTGCTCGGGGTGCTGGGTGCTCAGTTCTCAGGGTGCTCGGTGCTCAGTACTCGGGGTGCTGGGTGCTCAGTGCTCAGGGTGCTGGGTGCTCAGTGCTCGGGGTGCTGGGTGCTCAGTGCTCAGGGTGCTGGGTGCTCAGTGCCCGGGTGCTCAGTGCTCAGTACTCAGAGTGCTGGGTGCTCAGTACTCAGGGTGCTGGGTGCTCAGTGCTCAGGGTGCTGGGTGCTCAGTACTCAGGGTGCTGGGTGCTCAGTACTCAGGGTGCTAAGAGCTCAGGGTGCTCAGTGCTCGGGGTGCTGGATGCTCAGTGCTCAGTGCACAGGGTGCTGGGTGCTCAGTCCTCGGGGTGCTGGGTGCTCAGTACTCAGGGTGCTGGGTGCTCAGTACTCAGGGTGCTGGGTGCTCAGTGCTCAGGGTGCTGGGTGCTCAGTGCTCTGGGTGCTGGGTGCTCAGTGCTCAGGGTGCTGGGTGCTCAGTGCTCACGGTGCTGGGTACTCAGTGCTCGGGGTGCTGGGTGCTGAGTGCTCAGGGTGCTGGGTGCTCAGTGCTCGGGGTGCTCGGTGCTCAGTACGCAGGGTGCTGGGTGCTCAGTGCTCGGGGTGCTGGGTGCTCAGTGCTCAGTACTCAGGGTGCTGGGTGCTCAGTGCTCGGGGTGCTGGGTGCTCAGTACTCAGCGTGCTGGGTGCTCAGTACTCAGGGTGCTGGGTGCTCAGTGCTCAGGGTGCTGGGTGCTCAGTACTCAGGGTGCTCAGTGCTCTGGGTGCTTAGTGCTCAGTACTCATGGTGCTGGGTGCTCAGTACTCAGGGTGCTCAGTGCTCGGGGTGCTGGGTGCTCAGTGCTCAGGGTGATCGGTGCTCAGTACTCAGGATGCTGGGTGCTCAGTACTCAGGGTGCTGGGTGCTGAGTCCTCAGGGTGCTCAGTGGTCAGGGTGCTGGGTGCTCAGTGCTCGGGGTGCTCAGTGCTCAGTACTCAGGGTGCTGAGTGATCAGTACTCAGGGTGCTGGCTGCTCAGTACTCAGGGTGCTGGGTGCTCAGTGCTCGGGGTGCTGGGTGCTCAGTGCTCAGGGTGCTCAGTGCTCAGTACTCAGGGTGCTCAGTGCTCAGTACTCAGGGTGCTGGGTGCTCAGTGCTCAGGGTGCTGGGTGCTCAGTGCTCGGGGGTACTGGGTACTCAGTGCTCAGTACACAGGGTGCTGAGTGCTCAGTGCTCGGGGTGCTGGGTGCTCAGTGCTCAGTACTCAGGGTGCTGGGTGCTCAGTGCTCGGGGTGCTGGGTGCTCAGTGCTCGGGGTGCTCGGTGCTCAGTACTCAGGGTTCTCAGTGCTCAGTGCTCAGGGTGCTGGGTGCTCAGTACTCAGGGTGCTCAGTGCTCCGTACTCGGGGTGCTGGGTGCTCAGTACTCAGGGTGCTCAGTGCTCAGTACTCGGGGTGCTGGGTGCTCAGTGCTCAGGGTGCTCAGTGCTCAGTGCTCGGGGTGCTGGGTGCTCAGTGCTCGGGGTGCTGGGTGCTCAGTGCTCAGAGTGCTGGGTGCTCAGTACTCAGGTTGCTGGGTGCTCAGTGCTCAGTGTGCTGGGTGCTCAGTACTCAGGGTGCTGGGTGCTCAGAACTCATGGTGCTGGGTGCTCAGTGCTCAGGGTGCTGGGTGCTCAGTGCTCGGTGTGCTCGGTGCTCAGTACTCAGGATGCTGAGTGCTCAGTACTCAGGGTGCTGGGTGCTCAGTACTCAGGGTGCTGGGTGCTCAGTGCTCGGGGTGCTGGGTGCTCAGTGCTCAGGGTGCTCAGCGCTCAGTACTCAGGGTGCTCAGTGCTCAGTACTCAGGGTGCTGGGTGCTCAGTGCTCAGGGTGCTGGGTGCTCAGTGCTCGGGGGTACTGGGTACACAGTGCTCAGTACACAGGGTGCTGAGTGCTCAGTGCTCGGGGTGCTGGGTGCTCAGTGCTCAGTACTCAGGGTGCTGGGTGCTCAGTGCTCGGGGTGCTGGGTGCTCAGTGCTCGGGGTGCTCGGTGCTCAGTACTCAGGGTTCTCAGTGCTCAGTGCTCAGGGTGCTGGTTGCTCAGTACTCAGGGTGCTCAGTGCTCAGTACTCGGGGTGCTGGGTGCTCAGTACTCAGGGTGCTCAGTGCTCAGTACTCGGGGTGCTGGGTGCTCAGTGCTCAGGGTGCTCAGTGCTCAGTGCTCGGGGTGCTGGGTGCTCAGTGCTCGGGGTGCTGGGTGCTCAGTGCTCAGAGTGCTGGGTGCTCAGTACTCAGGTTGCTGGGTGCTCAGTGCTCAGGTTGCTGGGTGCTCAGTACTCAGGGTGCTGTGTGCTCAGTATTCATGGTGCTGGGTACTCAGTGCTCAGGGTGCTCATTCTCGGGGTGCTGGGTGCTCAGTACTCAGGGTGCTGGGTGCTCAGTACTCAGTGTGCTAAGAGCTCAGGGTGCTCAGTGCTCGGGGTGCTGGATGCTCAGTGCTCAGTGCACAGGGTGCTGGGTGCTCAGTCCTCGGGGTGCTGGGTGCTCAGTACTCAGGGTGCTGGGTGCTCAGTACTCAGGGTGCTGGGTGCTCAGTGCTCAGGGTGCTGGGTGCTCAGTGCTCTGGGTGCTGGGTGCTCAGTGCTCAGGGTGCTGGGTGCTCAGTCCCTAGGGTGCTGGGTGCTCAGTGCTAGGGGTGCTGGGTGCTGAGTGCTCGGGGTGCTGGGTGCTCAGTGCTCGGGGTGCTCGGTGCTCAGTACACAGGGTGCTGGGTGCTCAGTGCTCGGGGTGCTGGGTGCTCAGTGCTCAGTACTCAGGGTGCTGGGTGCTCAGTGCTCGGGGTGCTGGGTGCTCAGTACTCAGCGTGCTGGGTGCTCAGTACTCAGGGTGCTGGGTGCTCAGTGCTCAGGGTGCTGGGTGCTCAGTGCTCAGGGTGCTGGGTGCTCAGTGATTGGGGTTCTGGGTGCTCAGTACTCAGGGTGCTCAGTGCTCGGGGAGCTCGGTGCTCAGTACTCAGGGTGCTGGGTGCTCAGTACTCAGTGCTCGGGGTCCTGGATGCTCCGTGCTCGGGGTGCTGGGTGCTCAGTGCTCTGGGTGCTTAGTGCTCAGTACTCAGGGTGCTGGGTGCTCAGTACTCAGGGTGCTCAGTGCTCGCCGTGCTGGGTGCTCAGTGCTCAGGGTGATCGGTGCTCAGTACTCAGGATGCTGGGTGCTCAGTACTCAGGGTGCTGAGTGCTCAGTACTCAGGGTGCTGGTTGCTCAGTCCTCAGGGTGCTCAGTGCTCAGGGTGCTGGGTGCTCAGTCCTCAGTGTGCTCAGTGCTCAGGGTGCTGGGTGCTCAGTGCTCGGGTTGCTCGGTGCTCAGTACTCAGGGTGCTGAGTGCTCAGTACTCAGGGTGCTGGGTGCTCAGTACTCAGGGTGCTGGGTGCTCAGTACTCAGGGTGCTGGGTGCTCAGTGCTCAGGGTGCTGGGTGCTCAGTGCTCGGGGGTACTGGGTACTCAGTGCTCAGTACACAGGGTGCTGAGTGCTCAGTGCTCGGGGTGCTGGGTGCTCAGTGCTCAGTACTCAGGGTGCTGGGTGCTCAGTGCTCGGGGGTACTGGGTACTCAGTGCTCAGTACACAGGGTGCTGAGTGCTCAGTGCTCGGGGTGCTGGGTGCTCAGTGCTCAGTACTCAGGGTGCTGGGTGCTCAGTGCTCGGGTTGCTGGGTGCTCAGTGCTCGGGGTGCTCGGTGCTCAGTACTCAGGGTTCTCAGTGCTCAGTGCTCAGGGTGCTGGGTGCTCAGTACTCAGGGTGCTCAGTGCTCAGTACTCAGGGTGCTGGGTGCTCAGTGCTCAGGGTGCTCAGTGCTCAGAGCTCGGGGTGCTGGGTGCTCAGTGCTCAGGGTGCTGGGTGCTCAGTGCTCAGAGTGCTGGGTGCTCAGTACTCAGGTTGCTGGGTGCTCAGTGCTCAGGGTGCTGGGTGCTCAGTACTCAGGGTGCTGGGTGCTCAGTACTCATGGTGCTGGGTACTCAGTGCTCAGGGTGCTCATTCTCGGGGTGCTGGGTGCTCAGTACACAGGGTGCTGGGTGCTCAGTGCTCGGGGTGCTGGGTGCTCAGTGCTCGGGGTGCTCGGTGCTCAGTACTCAGGGTGCTGGGTGCTCAGTACTCAGGGTGCTCAGTGTTCGGGGAGCTCGGTGCTCAGTACTCAGGGTGCTGGGTGTTCAGTGCTCGGGGTGCTCGGTGCTCAGTACTCAGGGTTCTCAGTGCTCAGTGCTCAGGGTGCTGGGTGCTCAGTACTCATGGTGCTCAGTGCTCAGTACTCGGGGTGCTGGGAGCTCAGTACTCAGGGTGCTCAGTGCTCAGTACTCGGGGTGCTGGGTGCTCAGTGCTCAGGGTGCTCAGTGCTCAGTGCTCGGGGTGCTGGGTGCTCAGTTCTCAGGGTGCTCGGTGCTCAGTACTCGGGGTGCTGGGTGCTCAGTGCTCAGGGTGCTGGGTGCTCAGTGCTCAGGGTGCTGGGTGCTCAGTGTTCAGGGTGCTGGGTGCTCAGTGCCCGGGTGCTCAGTGCTCAGTACTCAGAGTGCTGGGTGCTCAGTACTCAGGGTGCTGGGTGCTCAGTGCTCAGGGTGCTGGGTGCTCAGTACTCAGGGTGCTGGGTGCTCAGTACTCAGGGTGCTAAGAGCTCAGGGTGCTCAGTGCTCGGGGTGCTGGATGCTCAGTGCTCAGTGCACAGGTTGCTGGGTGCTCAGTCCTCGGGGTGCTGGGTGCTCAGTACTCAGGGTGCTGGGTGCTCAGTACTCAGGGTGCTGGGTGCTCAGTGCTCAGGGTGCTGGGTGCTCAGTGCTCTGGGTGCTGGGTGCTCAGTGCTCAGGGTGCTGGGTGCTCAGTGCTCACGGTGCTGGGTACTCAGTGCTCGGGGTGCTTGGTGCTGAGTGCTCAGGGTGCTGGGTGCTCAGTGCTCGGGGTGCTCGGTGCTCAGTACCCAGGGTGCTGGGTGCTCAGTGCTCGGGGTGCTGGGTGCTCAGTGCTCAGTACTCAGGGTGCTGGGTGCTCAGTGCTCGGGGTGCTGGGTGCTTAGTACTCAGCGTGCTGGGTGCTCAGTACTCAGGGTGCTGGGTGCTCAGTGCTCAGGGTGCTGGGTGCTCAGTGCTGAGGGTGCTGGGTGCTCAGTGATCGGGGTGCTGGGTGCTCAGTACTCAGGGTGCTCAGTGCTCTGGGTGCTTAGTGCTCAGTACTCATGGTGCTGGGTGCTCAGTACTCAGGGTGCTCAGTGCTCGGGGTGCTGGGTGCTCAGTGCTCAGGGTGATCGGTGCTCAGTACTCAGGATGCTGGGTGCTCAGTACTCAGGGTGCTGGGTGCTGAGTCCTCAGGGTGCTCAGTGGTCAGGGTGCTGGGTGCTCAGTGCTCGGGGTGCTCAGTGCTCAGTACTCAGGGTGCTGAGTGATCAGTACTCAGGGTGCTGGCTGCTCAGTACTCAGGGTGCTGGGTGCTCAGTGCTCGGGGTGCTGGGTGCTCAGTGCTCAGGGTGCTCAGTGCTCAGTACTCAGGGTGCTCAGTGCTCAGTACTCAGGGTGCTGGGTGCTCAGTGCTCAGGGTGCTGGGTGCTCAGTGCTCGGGGGTACTGGGTACTCAGTGCTCAGTACACAGGGTGCTGAGTGCTCAGTGCTCGGGGTGCTGGGTGCTCAGTGCTCAGTACTCAGGGTGCTGGGTGCTCAGTGCTCGGGGTGCTGGGTGCTCAGTGCTCGGGGTGCTCCGTGCTCAGTACTCAGGGTTCTCAGTGCTCAGTGCTCAGGGTGCTGGGTGCTCAGTACTCAGGGTGCTCAGTGCTCCGTACTCGGGGTGCTGGGTGCTCAGTACTCAGGGTGCTCAGTGCTCAGTACTCGGGGTGCTGGGTGCTCAGTGCTCAGGGTGCTCAGTGCTCAGTGCTCGGGGTGCTGGGTGCTCAGTGCTCGGGGTGCTGGGTGCTCAGTGCTCAGAGTGCTGGGTGCTCAGTACTCAGGTTGCTGGGTGCTCAGTGCTCAGTGTGCTGTGTGCTCAGTACTCAGGGTGCTGGGTGCTCAGAACTCATGGTGCTGGGTGCTCAGTGATCAGGGTGCTGGGTGCTCAGTGCTCGGTGTGCTCGGTGCTCAGTACTCAGGATGCTGAGTGCTCAGTACTCAGGGTGCTGGGTGCTCAGTACTCAGGGTGCTGGGTGCTCAGTGCTCGGGGTGCTGGGTGCTCAGTGCTCAGGGTGCTCAGCGCTCAGTACTCAGGGTGCTCAGTGCTCAGTACTCAGGGTGCTGGGTGCTCAGTGCTCAGGGTGCTGGGTGCTCAGTGCTCGGGGGTACTGGGTACTCAGTGCTCAGTACACAGGGTGCTGAGTGCTCAGTGCTCGGGGTGCTGGGTGCTCAGTGCTCAGTACTCAGGGTGCTGGGTGCTCAGTGCTCGGGGTGCTGGGTGCTCAGTGCTCGGGGTGCTCGGTGCTCAGTACTCAGGGTTCTCAGTGCTCAGTGCTCAGGGTGCTGGTTGCTCAGTACTCAGGGTGCTCAGTGCTCAGTACTCGGGGTGCTGGGTGCTCAGTACTCAGGGTGCTCAGTGCTCAGTACTCGGGGTGCTGGGTGCTCAGTGCTCAGGGTGCTCAGTGCTCAGTGCTCGGGGTGCTGGGTGCTCAGTGCTCGGGGTGCTGGGTGCTTAGTGCTCAGAGTGCTGGGTGCTCAGTACTCAGGTTGCTGGGTGCTCAGTGCTCAGGGTGCTGGGTGCTCAGTACTCAGGGTGCTGTGTGCTCAGTATTCATGGTGCTGGGTACTCAGTGCTCAGGGTGCTCATTCTCGGGGTGCTGGGTGCTCAGTACTCAGGGTGCTGGGTGCTCAGTACTCAGTGTGCTAAGAGCTCAGCGTGCTCAGTGCTCGGGGTGCTGGATGCTCAGTGCTCAGTGCACAGGGTGCTGGGTGCTCAGTCCTCGGGGTGCTGGGTGCTCAGTACTCAGGGTGCTGGGTGCTCAGTACTCAGGGTGCTGGGTGCTAAGTGCTCAGGGTGCTGGGTGCTCAGTGCTCTGGGTGCTGGGTGCTCAGTGCTCAGGGTGCTGGGTGCTCAGTGCCTAGGGTGCTGGGTGCTCAGTGCTAGGGGTGCTGGGTGCTGAGTGCTCGGGGTGCTGGGTGCTCAGTGCTCGGGGTGCTCGGTGCTCAGTACACAGGGTGCTGGGTGCTCAGTGCTCGGGGTGCTGGGTGCTCAGTGCTCAGTACTCAGGGTGCTGGGTGCTCAGTGCTCGGGGTGCTGGGTGCTCAGTACTCAGCGTGCTGGGTGCTCAGTACTCAGGGTGCTGGGTGCTCAGTGCTCAGGGTGCTGGGTGCTCAGTGCTCAGGGTGCTGGGTGCTCAGTGATTGGGGTTCTGGGTGCTCAGTACTCAGGGTGCTCAGTGCTCGGGGAGCTCGGTGCTCAGTACTCAGGGTGCTGGGTGCTCAGTACTCAGTGCTCGGGGTCCTGGATGCTCCGTGCTCGGGGTGCTGGGTGCTCAGTGCTCTGGGTGCTTAGTGCTCAGTACTCAGGGTGCTGGGTGCTCAGTACTCAGGGTGCTCAGTGCTCCGTACTCGGGGTGCTGGGTGCTCAGTACTCAGGGTGCTCAGTGCTCAGTACTCGGGGTGCTGGGTGCTCAGTGCTCAGGGTGCTCAGTGCTCAGTGCTCGGGGTGCTGGGTGCTCAGTGCTCGGGGTGCTGGGTGCTCAGTGCTCAGAGTGCTGGGTGCTCAGTACTCAGGTTGCTGGGTGCTCAGTGCTCAGTGTGCTGGGTGCTCAGTACTCAGGGTGCTGGGTGCTCAGAACTCATGGTGCTGGGTGCTCAGTGATCAGGGTGCTGGGTGCTCAGTGCTCGGTGTGCTCGGTGCTCAGTACTCAGGATGCTGAGTGCTCAGTACTCAGGGTGCTGGGTGCTCAGTACTCAGGGTGCTGGGTGCTCAGTGCTCGGGGTGCTGGGTGCTCAGTGCTCAGGGTGCTCAGCGCTCAGTACTCAGGGTGCTCAGTGCTCAGTACTCAGGGTGCTGGGTGCTCAGTGCTCAGGGTGCTGGGTGCTCAGTGCTCGGGGGTACTGGGTACTCAGTGCTCAGTACACAGGGTGCTGAGTGCTCAGTGCTCGGGGTGCTGGGTGCTCAGTGCTCAGTACTCAGGGTGCTGGGTGCTCAGTGCTCGGGGTGCTGGGTGCTCAGTGCTCGGGGTGCTCGGTGCTCAGTACTCAGGGTTCTCAGTGCTCAGTGCTCAGGGTGCTGGTTGCTCAGTACTCAGGGTGCTCAGTGCTCAGTACTCGGGGTGCTGGGTGCTCAGTACTCAGGGTGCTCAGTGCTCAGTACTCGGGGTGCTGGGTGCTCAGTGCTCAGGGTGCTCAGTGCTCAGTGCTCGGGGTGCTGGGTGCTCAGTGCTCGGGGTGCTGGGTGCTCAGTGCTCAGAGTGCTGGGTGCTCAGTACTCAGGTTGCTGGGTGCTCAGTGCTCAGGGTGCTGGGTGCTCAGTACTCAGGGTGCTGTGTGCTCAGTATTCATGGTGCTGGGTGCTCAGTACTCAGGGTGCTGGGTGCTCAGTACTCAGTGTGCTAAGAGCTCAGGGTGCTCAGTGCTCGGGGTGCTGGATGCTCAGTGCTCAGTGCACAGGGTGCTGGGTGCTCAGTCCTCGGGGTGCTGGGTGCTCAGTACTCAGGGTGCTGGGTGCTCAGTACTCAGGGTGCTGGGTCCTCAGTGCTCAGGGTGCTGGGTGCTCAGTGCTCTGGGTGCTGGGTGCTCAGTGCTCAGGGTGCTGGGTGCTCAGTGCCTAGGGTGCTGGGTGCTCAGTGCTAGGGGTGCTGGGTGCTGAGTGCTCGGGGTGCTGGGTGCTCAGTGCTCGGGGTGCTCGGTGCTCAGTACACAGGGTGCTGGGTGCTCAGTGCTCGGGGTGCTGGGTGCTCAGTGCTCAGTACTCAGGGTGCTGGGTGCTCAGTGCTCGGGGTGCTGGGTGCTCAGTACTCAGCGTGCTGGGTGCTCAGTACTCAGGGTGCTGGGTGCTCAGTGCTCAGGGTGCTGGGTGCTCAGTGCTCAGGGTGCTGGGTGCTCAGTGATTGGGGTTCTGGGTGCTCAGTACTCAGGGTGCTCAGTGCTCGGGGAGCTCGGTGCTAAGTACTCAGGGTGCTGGGTGCTCAGTACTCAGTGCTCGGGGTCCTGGATGCTCCGTGCTCGGGGTGCTGGGTGCTCAGTGCTCTGGGTGCTTAGTGCTCAGTACTCAGGGTGCTGGGTGCTCAGTACTCAGGGTGCTCAGTGCTCGGGGTGCTGGGTGCTCAGTGCTCAGGGTGATCGGTGCTCAGTACTCAGGATGCTGGGTGCTCAGTACTCAGGGTGCTGAGTGCTCAGTACTCAGGGTGCTGGTTGCTCAGTCCTCAGGGTGCTCAGTGCTCAGGGTGCTGGGTGCTCAGTCCTGAGGGTGCTCAGTGCTCAGGGTGCTGGGTGCTCAGTGCTCGGGTTGCTCGGTGCTCAGTACTCAGGGTGCTGAGTGCTCAGTACTCAGGGTGCTGGGTGCTCAGTACTCAGGGTGCTGGGTGCTCAGTACTCAGGGTGCTGGGTGCTCAGTGCTCAGGGTGCTGGGTGCTCAGAGCTCGGGGGAACTGGGTACTCAGTGCTCAGTACACAGGGTGCTGAGTGCTCAGTGCTCGGGGTGCTGGGTGCTCAGTGCTCAGTACTCAGGGTGCTGGGTGCTCAGTGCTCGGGGTGCTGGGTGCTCAGTGCTCGGGGTGCTCGGTGCTCAGTACTCAGGGTTCTCAGTGCTCAGTGCTCAGGGTGCTGGGTGCTCAGTACTCAGGGTGCTCAGTGCTCCGTACTCGGGGTGCTGGGTGCTCAGTACTCAGGGTGCTCAGTGCTCAGTACTCGGGGTGCTGGGTGCTCAGTGCTCAGGGTGTTCAGTGCTCAGTGCTCGGGGTGCTCGGTGCTCAGTGCTCGGGGTGCTGGGTGCTCAGTGCTCAGAGTGCTGGGTGCTCAGTACTCAGGTTGCTGGGTGCTCAGTGCTCAGGGTGCTGGGTGCTCAGTACTCAGGGTGCTGGGTGCTCAGAACTCATGGTGCTGGGTGCTCAGTGCTCAGGGTGCTGGGTGCTCAGTGCTCGGTGTGCTCGGTGCTCAGTACTCAGGATGCTGAGTGCTCAGTACTCAGGGTGCTGGGTGCTCAGTACTCAGGGTGCTGGGTGCTCAGTGCTCGCGGTGCTGGGTGCTCAGTGCTCAGGGTGCTCAGCGCTCAGTATTCAGGGTGCTCAGTGCTCAGTACTCAGGGTGCTGGGTGCTCAGTGCTCAGGGTGCTGGGTGCTCAGTGCTCGGAGGTACTGGGTACTCAGTGCTCAGTACACAGGGTGCTGAGTGCTCAGTGCTCGGGGTGCTGGGTGCTCAGTGCTCAGTACTCAGGGTGCTGGGTGCTCAGTGCTCGGGGTGCTGGGTGCTCAGTGCTCGGGGTGCTCGGTGCTCAGTACTCAGGGTTCTCAGTGCTCTGTGCTCAGGGTGCTGGTTGCTCAGTACTCAGGGTGCTCAGTGCTCAGTACTCGGGGTGCTGGGTGCTCAGTACTCAGGGTGCTCAGTGCTCAGTACTCAGGGTGCTGGGTGCTCAGTGCTCAGGGTGCTCAGGCTCAGTGCTCGGGGTGCTGGGTGCTCAGTGCTCGGGGTGCTGGGTGCTCAGTGCTCAGAGTGATGGGTGCTCAGTACTCAGGTTGCTGGGTGCTCAGTGCTCAGGGTGCTGGGTGCTCAGTACTCAGGGTGCTGGGTGCTCAGTATTCATGGTGCTGGGTACTCAGTGCTCAGGGTGCTCATTCTCGGGGTGCTGGGTGCTCAGTACTCAGGGTGCTGGGTGCTCAGTACTCAGTGTGCTAAGAGCTCAGGGTGCTCAGTGCTCGGGGTGCTGGATGCTCAGTGCTCAGTGCACAGGGTGCTGGGTGCTCAGTCCTCGGGGTGCTGGGTGCTCAGTACTCAGGGTGCTGGGTGCTCAGTACTCAGGGTGCTGGGTGCTCAGTGCTCAGGGTGCTGGGTGCTCAGTGCTCTGGGTGCTGGGTGCTCAGTGCTCAGGGTGCTGGGTGCTCAGTGCCTAGGGTGCTGGGTGCTCAGTGCTAGGGGTGCTGGGTGCTGAGTGCTCGGGGTGCTGGGTGCTCAGTGCTCGGGGTGCTCGGTGCTCAGTACACAGGGTGCTGGGTGCTCAGTGCTCGGGGTGCTGGGTGCTCAGTGCTCAGTACTCAGGGTGCTGGGTGCTCAGTGCTCGGGGTGCTGGGTGCTCAGTACTCAGCGTGCTGGGTGCTCAGTACTCAGGGTGCTGGGTGCTCAGTGCTCAGGGTGCTGGGTGCTCAGTGCTCAGGGTGCTGGGTGCTCAGTGATCGGGGTTCTGGGTGCACAGTACTCAGGGTGCTCAGTGCTCGGGGAGCTCGGTGCTCAGTACTCAGGGTGCTGGGTGCTCAGTACTCAGTGCTCGGGGTCCTGGATGCTCCGTGCTCGGGGTGCTGGGTGCTCAGTGCTCTGGGTGCTTAGTGCTCAGTACTCAGGGTGCTGGGTGCTCAGTACGCAGGGTGCTCAGTGCTCGGGGTGCTGGGTGCTCAGTGCTCAGGGTGATCGGTGCTCAGTACTCAGGATGCTGGGTGCTCAGTACTCAGGGTGCTGGGTGCTCAGTACTCAGGGTGCTGGTTGCTCAGTCCTCAGGGTGCTCAGTGCTCAGGGTGCTGGGTGCTCAGTCCTCAGGGTGCTCAGTGCTCAGGGTGCTGGGTGCTCAGTGCTCGGGTTGCTCGGTGCTCAGTACTCAGGGTGCTGAGTGCTCAGTACTCAGGGTGCTGGGTGCTCAGTACTCAGGGTGCTGGGTGCTCAGTGCTCGGGGTGCTGGGTGCTCAGTGCTCATGGTGCTCAGTGCTCAGTACTCAGGGTGCTGAGTGCTCAGTACTCAGGGTGCTGGGTGCTCAGTACTCAGGGTGCTGGGTGCTCAGTGCTCAGGGTGCTGGGTGCTCAGTACTCAGGGTGCTGGGTGCTCGGTGCTCAGTACGCTGGGTGCTCAGTACTCAGGGTGCTGGGTGCTCAGTACTCAGGGTGCTCGGTGCTCAGTACTCAGGGTGCTTTGTGCTCAGTGCTCGGGGTGCTGGGTGTTCAGTACTCAGGGTGCTGGGTGCTGAGTGCTCGGGGTGCTCGGTGCTCAGTACCCTGGGTGCTCAGTACTCAGGGTGCTGGGTGCTCAGTACTCAGGGTGCTGGGTGCTTAGTACTCAGGGTGCTGGGTGCTCAGTGCTCAGGGTGCTGGGTGCTCAGTTCTCAGTACTCAGGGTGCTGGGTGCTCAGTGCTCACGGTGCTGGGTGCTCACTGCTCAGGGTGCTGGGTGCTCGGTGCTCGGGGTGCTGGGTGCTTAGTGCTCGGGGTGCTGGGTGCTCAGTACTCAGGGTGCTGGGTGGTCAGTACTCACGGTGCTGGGTGCTCAGTACTCGGGGTGCAGGGTGCTCACTACTCCGGGTGCTGGGTGCTCAGTACTCAGGGTGCTGGGTGCTCAGTGCTCGGGGTGCTCGGTGCTCAGTACTCAGGGTACTGGGTGCTCAGTGCTCAGGGTGCTGGGTGCTCAGTACTCAGTGTGCTGGGTGCTCAGTGCTCAGGGTGCTGGGTGCTCAGTACTTATGGTGCTCAGTACTCAGGGTGCTGGGTGCTCAGTACTCAGGGTGCCCAGTGCTCAGGGTGCTGGGTGCTCAGTGCTCGGGGTGCTCGGTGCTCAGTACTCAGGATGCTGAGTGCTCAGTACTCAGGGTGCTGGGTGCTCAGTACTCAGGGTGCTGGGTGCTCAGTGCTCGGGGTGCTGGGTGCTCAGTGCTCAGGGTGCTCAGTGCTCAGTACTCAGGGTGCTCAGTGCTCAGTACTCAGGGTGCTGGGTGCTCAGTGCTCAG
Organism: Microtus oregoni; assembly: GCF_018167655.1. NCBI lineage: Eukaryota > Metazoa > Chordata > Mammalia > Rodentia > Cricetidae > Microtus > Microtus oregoni. The sequence continues at coordinate 2,849,838 of NW_024544028.1, read as the reverse complement.
GGTGCTGGGTGCTCAGTGCTCGGGGGTACTGGGTACTCAGTGCTCAGTACACAGGGTGCTGGGTGCTCAGTGCTCGGGGTGCTGGGTGCTCAGTGCTCAGTACTCAGGGTGCTGGGTGCTCAGTGCTCGGGGTGCTGGGTGCTCAGTGCTCGGGGTGCTCGGTGCTCTGTACTCAGGGTTCTCAGTACTGAGTGCTCAGGGTGCTGGGTGCTCAGTACTCAGGGTGCTCAGTGCTCAGTACTCGGGGTGCTGGGTGCTCAGTACTCAGGGTGCTCAGTGCTCAGTACTCGGGGTGCTGGGTGCTCAGTGCTCAGGGTGCTCAGTGCTCAGTGCTCGGGGTGCTGGGTGCTCAGTGCTCGGGGTGCTGGGTGCTCAGTGCTCAGAGTGCTGGGTGCTCAGTACTCAGGTTGCTGGGTGCTCAGTGCTCAGGGTGCTGGGTGCTCAGTACTCAGGGTGCTGGGTGCTCAATACTCATGGTGCTGGGTACTCAGTGCTCAGGGTGCTCATTCTCGGGGTGCTGGGTGCTCAGTACTCAGGGTGCTGGGTGCTCAGTGCTCGGGGTGCTGGGTGCTCAGTGCTCGGGGTGCTCGGTGCTCAGTACTCAGGGTGCTGGGTGCTCAGTGCTCAGGGTGCTCAGTGCTCGGGGAGCTCGGTGCTCAGTACTCAGTGTGCTGGGTGTTCAGTGCTCGGGGTGCTCGGTGCTCAGTACTCAGGGTTCTCAGTGCTCAGTGCTCAGGGTGCTGGGTGCTCAGTACTCATGGTGCTCAGTGCTCAGTACACGGGGTGCTGGTTGCTCAGTACTCAGTGTGCTCAGTGCTCAGTACTCGGGGTGCTGGGTGCTCAGTGCTCAGGGTGCTCAGTGCTCAGTGCTCGGGGTGCTGGGTGCTCAGTTCTCGGGGTGCTCGGTGCTCAGTACTCGGGTGCTGGGTGCTCAGTGCTCAGGGTGCTGGGTGCGCAGTGCTCGGGGTGCTGGGTGCTCAGTGCTCAGTGTGCTGGGTGCTCAGTGCACGGGGTGCTCGGTGCTCAGTACTCAGGGTGCTTGGTGCTCAGTACTCAGGGTGCTGGGTGCTCAGTGCTCAGGGTGCTGGGTGCTCAGTACTCAGGGTGCTGGGTGCTCAGTACTCAGGGTGCTAAGAGCTCAGGGTGCTCAGTGCTCGGGGTGCTGGATGCTCAGTGCTCAGTGCACAGGGTGCTGGGTGCTCAGTCCTCGGGGTGCTGGGTGCTCAGTACTCAGGGTGCTGGGTGCTCAGTACTCAGGGTGCTGGGTGCTCAGTGCTCAGTGTGCTGGGTGCTCAGTGCTCTGGGTGCTGGGTGCTCAGTGCTCAGGGTGCTGGGTGCTCAGTGCTCAGGGTGCTGGGTGCTCAGTGCTCGGGGTGCCGGGTGCTGAGCGCTCAGGGTGCTGGGTGCTCAGTGCTCGGGGTGCTCGGTTCTCAGTACACAGGGTGCTGGGTGCTCAGTGCTCGGGGTGCTGGGTGCTCAGTGCTCAGTACTCAGGGTGCTGGGTGCTCAGTGCTCAGGGTGCTGGGTGCTCAGTACTCAGCGTGCTGGGTGCTCAGTACTCAGGGTGCTGGGTGCTCAGTGCTCAGGGTGCTGGGTGCTCAGTGCTCAGGGTGCTGGGTGCTCAGTGATCGGGGTTCTGGGTGCTCAGTACTCAGGGTGCTCAGTGCTCGCGGAGCTCGGTGCTCAGTACTCAGGGTGCTGGGTGCTCAGTACTCAGTGCTCGGGGTCCTGGATGCTCCGTGCTCGGGGTGCTGGGTGCTCAGTGCTCTGGGTGCTTAGTGCTCAGTACTCAGGGTGCTGGGTGCTCAGTACTCAGGGTGCTCAGTGCTCGGGATGCTGGGTGCTCAGTGCTCAGGGTGATCGATGCTCAGTACTCAGGATGCTGGGTGCTCAGTACTCAGGGTGCTGGGTGCTCAGTCCTCAGGGTGCTGGTTGCTCAGTCCTCAGGGTGCTCAGTGCTCAGGGTGCTGGGTGCTCAGGGCTCGGGGTGCTCGGTGCTCAGTACTCAGGGTGCTGAGTGCTCAGTACTCAGGGTGCTGGTTGCTCAGTACTCAGGGTGCTTGGTGCTCAGTGCTCGGGGTGCTGGGTGCTCAGTGCTCATGGTGCTCAGTGCTCAGTACTCAGGGTGCTCAGTGCTCAGTACTCAGGGTGCTGGGTGCTCAGTACTCAGGGTGCTGGGTGCTCAGTGCTCAGGGTGCTGGCTGCTCAGTACTCAGGGTGCTGGGTGCTCGGTGCTCAGTACGCTGGGTGCTCAGTACTCAGGGTGCTGGGTGCTCAGTACTCAGGGTGCTCGGTGCTCAGTACTCAGGGTGCTGGGTGCTCAGTGCTCGGGGTGCTGGGTGCTCAGTACTAAGGGTGCTGGGTGCTCAGTGCTCGGGGTGCTCGGTGCTCAGTATGCTGGGTGCTCAGTACTCAGGGTGCTGGGTGCTCAGTACTAAGGGTGCTGGGTGCTTAGTATTAAGGGTGCTGGGTGCTCAGTGCTCAGGGTGCTGGGTGCTCAGTGATCAGTACTCAAGGTGCTGGGTGCTCAGTGCTCAGGGTGCTGGGTGCTCACTGCTCAGGATGCTGGGTGCTCGGTGCTCGGGGTGCTGGGTGCTTAGTGCTCGGGGTGCTGGGTGCTCAGTACTCAGGGTGCTGGGTGGTCAGTACTCACGGTGCTGGGTGCTCAGTAGTCGGGGTGCTGGGTGCTCACTACTCAGGGTGCTGGGTGCTCAGTACTCAGGGTGCTGGGTGCTCAGTGCTCGGGGTGCTCGGTGCTCAGTACTCAGGGTGCTGGGTGCTCAGTGCTCAGGGTGCTGGGTGGTCAGTACTCAGTGTGCTGGGTGCTCAGTGCTCAGGGTGCTGGTTGCTCAGTCCTCAGGGTGCTCAGTGCTCAGGGTGCTGGGTGCTCAGTACTCAGTGTGCTCAGTACTCAGGGTGCTGGGTGCTCAGTACTCAGGGTGCTCAGTACTCAGGGTGCTGGGTGCTCAGTGCTCAGGGTGCTGGGTGCTCAGTACTCACGGTGCTCAGTACTCAGGGTGCTGGGTGCTCAGTGCTCGGGGTGCTGGGTGCTCAGTGCTCAGGGTGATCGGTGCTCAGTACTCAGGATGCTGGGTGCTCAGTACTCAGGGTGCTGGGTGCTCAGTACTCATGGTGCTGGGTACTCAGTGCTCAGGGTGCTCATTCTCGGGGTGCTGGGTGCTCAGTACTCAGGGTGGTGGGTGCTCAGTGCTCGGGGTGCTGGGTGCTCAGTGCTCGGGGTGCTCGGTGCTCAGTACTCAGGGTGCTGGGTGCTCAGTGCTCAGGGTGCTCAGTGCTCGGGGAGCTCGGTGCTCAGTACTCAGGGTGCTGGGTGTTCAGTGCTCGGGGTGCTCGGTGCTCAGTACTCAGGGTTCTCAGTGCTCAGTGCTCAGGGTGCTGGGTGCTCAGTACTCATGGTGCTCAGTGCTCAGTACTCCGGGAGCTGGTTGCTCAGTACTCAGGGTGCTCAGTGCTCAATACTCGGGGTGCTGGGTGCTCAGTGCTCAGGGTGCTCAGTGCTCAGTGCTCAGGGTGCTGGGTGCTCAGTTCTCGGGGTGCTCGGTGCTCAGTACTCGGGGTGCTGGGTGCTCAGTGCTCAGGGTGCTGGGTGCTCAGTGCTCAGGGTGCTGGGTGCTCAGTGCTCAGTGTGCTGGGTGCTCAGTGCTCGGGGTGCTCGGTGCTCAGTACTCAGGGTGCTTGGTGCTCAGTACTCAGGGTGCTGGGTGCTCAGTGCTCAGGGTGCTGGGTGCTAAGTTCTCAGGGTGCTGGGTGCTCAGTACTCAGGGTGCTAAGAGCTCAGGGTGCTCAGTGCTCGGGGTACTGGATGCTCAGTGCTCAGTGCACAGGGTGCTGGGTGCTCAGACCTCGGGGTGCTGGGTGCTCAGTACTCAGGGTGCTGGGTGCTCAGTACTCAGGGTGCTGGGTGCTCAGTTCTCAGTGTGCTGGGTGCTCAGGGCTCTGGGTGCTGGGTGCTCAGTGCTCAGGGCGCTGGGTGCTCAGTGCTCAGGGTGCTGGGTGCTCAGTGCTCGGGGTGCCGGGTGCTGAGCGCTCAGTGTGCTGGGTGCTCAGTTCTCGGGGTGCTCGGTTCTCAGTACACAGGGTGCTGGGTGCTCAGTGCTCGGGGAGCTCGGTGCTCAGTACTCAGGGTGCTGAGTGTTCAGTGCTCGGTGTGCTCGGTGCTCAGTACTCAGGGTTCTCAGTGCTCAGTGCTCAGGGTGCTGGGTGCTCAGTACTCATGGTGCTCAGTGCTCAGTACTCGGGGTGCTGGTTGCTCAGTACTCAGTGTGCTCAGTGCTCAGTACTCGGGGTGCTGGGTGCTCAGTGCTCAGGGTGCTCAGTGCTCAGTGCTCGGGGTGCTGGGTGCTCAGTTCTCGGGGTGCTCGGTGCTCAGTACTCGGGGTGCTGGGTGCTCAGTGCTCAGGGTGCTGGGTGCTCAGTGCTCAGGGTGCTGGGTGCTCAGTGCTCAGTGTGCTGGGTGCTCAGTGCACGGGGTGCTCGGTGCTCAGTACTCAGGGTGCTTGGTGCTCAGTACTCAGGGTGCTGGGTGCTCAGTGCTCGGGGTGCTCCGTGCTCAGTGCTCAGGGTGATCGGTGCTCAGTACTCAGGATGCTGGGTGCTCAGTACTCAGGGTGCTGGGTGCTCAGTACTCATCGTGCTGGGTACTCAGTGCTCAGGGTGCTCATTCTCGGGGTGCTGGGTGCTCAGTACTCAGGGTGCTGGGTGCTCAGTGCTCGGGGTGCTGGGTGCTCAGTGCTCGGGGTGCTCGGTGCTCAGTACTCAGGGTGCTGGGTGCTCAGTGCTCAGGGTGCTCAGTGCTCGGGGAGCTCGGTGCTCAGTACTCAGGGTGCAGGGTGTTCAGTGCTCGGGGTGCTCGGTGCTCAGTACTCAGGGTTCTCAGTGCTCAGTGCTCAGGGTGCTGGGTGCTCAGTACTCATGGTGCTCAGTGCTCAGTACTCGGGGTGCTGGTTGCTCAGTACTCAGGGTGCTCAGTGCTCAGTACTCGGGGTGCTGGGTGCTCAGTGCTCAGGGTGCTCAGTGCTCAGTGCTCGGGGTGCTGGGTGCTCAGTTCTCGGGGTGCTCGGTGCTCAGTACTCGGGGTGCTGGGTGCTCAGTGCTCAGGGTGCTGGGTGCTCAGTGCTCGGGGTGCTGGGTGCTCAGTGCTCAGTGTGCTGGGTGCTCAGTGCTCGGGGTGCTCGGTGCTCAGTACTCAGGGTGCTTGGTGCTCAGTACTCAGGGTGCTGGGTGCTCAGTGCTCAGGGTGCTGGGTGCTAAGTACTCAGGGTGCTGGGTGCTCAGTACTCAGGGTGCTAAGAGCTCAGGGTGCTCAGTGCTCGGGGTGCTGGATGCTCAGGGCTCAGTGCACAGGGTGCTGGGTGCTCAGTCCTCGGGGTGCTGGGTGCTCAGTACTCAGGGTGCTGGGTGCTCAGTACTCAGGGTGCTGGGTGCTCAGTGCTCAGTGTGCTGGGTGCTCAGTGCTCTGGGTGCTGGGTGCTCAGTGCTCAGGGTGCTGGGTGCTCAGTGCTCAGGGTGCTGGGTGCTCAGTGCTCGGGGTGCCGGGTGCTGAGCGCTCAGTGTGCTGGGTGCTCAGTGCTCGGGGTGCTCGGTTCCCAGTACAAAGGGTGCTGGGTGCTCAGTGCTCGGGGAGCTCGGTGCTCAGTACTCAGGGTGCTGGGTGCTCAGTGCTCGGGGTGCTCCGTGCTCAGTGCTCAGGGTGATCGGTGCTCAGTACTCAGGATGCTGGGTGCTCAGTACTCAGGGTGCTGGGTGCTCAGTACTCATCGTGCTGGGTACTCAGTGCTTAGGGTGCTCATTCTCGGGGTGCTGGGTGCTCAGTACTCAGGGTGCTGGGTGCTCAGTGCTCGGGGTGCTGGGTGCTCAGTGCTCGGGGTGCTCGGTGCTCAGTACTCAGGTTGCTGGGTGCTCAGTGCTCAGGGTGCTCAGTGCTCCGTACTCGGGGTGCTGGGTGCTCAGTACTCAGGGTGCTCAGTGCTCAGTACTCGGGGTGCTGGGTGCTCAGTGCTCAGGGTGTTCAGTGCTCAGTGCTCGGGGTGCTCGGTGCTCAGTGCTCGGGGTGCTGGGTGCTCAGTGCTCAGAGTGCTGGGTGCTCAGTACTCAGGTTGCTGGGTGCTCAGTGCTCAGGGTGCTGGGTGCTCAGTACTCAGGGTGCTGGGTGCTCAGAACTCATGGTGCTGGGTGCTCAGTGCTCAGGGTGCTGGGTGCTCAGTGCTCGGTGTGCTCGGTGCTCAGTACTCAGGATGCTGAGTGCTCAGTACTCAGGGTGCTGGGTGCTCAGTACTCAGGGTGCTGGGTGCTCAGTGCTCGCGGTGCTGGGTGCTCAGTGCTCAGGGTGCTCAGCGCTCAGTATTCAGGGTGCTCAGTGCTCAGTACTCAGGGTGCTGGGTGCTCAGTGCTCAGGGTGCTGGGTGCTCAGTGCTCAGTACTCAGGGTGCTGGGTGCTCAGTGCTCGGGGTGCTGGGTGCTCAGTGCTCAGTACTCAGGGTGCTGGGTGCTCAGTGCTCGGGGTGCTGGGTGCTCAGTGCTCAGTACTCAGGGTGCTGGGTGCTCAGTGCTCGGGGTGCTGGGTGCTCAGTGCTCGGGGTGCTCGGTGCTCAGTACTCAGGGTTCTCAGTGCTCTGTGCTCAGGGTGCTGGTTGCTCAGTACTCAGGGTGCTCAGTGCTCAGTACTCGGGGTGCTGGGTGCTCAGTACTCAGGGTGCTCAGTGCTCAGTACTCAGGGTGCTGGGTGCTCAGTGCTCAGGGTGCTCAGGCTCAGTGCTCGGGGTGCTGGGTGCTCAGTGCTCGGGGTGCTGGGTGCTCAGTGCTCAGAGTGATGGGTGCTCAGTACTCAGGTTGCTGGGTGCTCAGTGCTCAGGGTGCTGGGTGCTCAGTACTCAGGGTGCTGGGTGCTCAGTATTCATGGTGCTGGGTACTCAGTGCTCAGGGTGCTCATTCTCGGGGTGCTGGGTGCTCAGTACTCAGGGTGCTGGGTGCTCAGTACTCAGTGTGCTAAGAGCTCAGGGTGCTCAGTGCTCGGGGTGCTGGATGCTCAGTGCTCAGTGCACAGGGTGCTGGGTGCTCAGTCCTCGGGGTGCTGGGTGCTCAGTACTCAGGGTGCTGGGTGCTCAGTACTCAGGGTGCTGGGTGCTCAGTGCTCAGGGTGCTGGGTGCTCAGTGCTCTGGGTGCTGGGTGCTCAGTGCTCAGGGTGCTGGGTGCTCAGTGCCTAGGGTGCTGGGTGCTCAGTGCTAGGGGTGCTGGGTGCTGAGTGCTCGGGGTGCTGGGTGCTCAGTGCTCGGGGTGCTCGGTGCTCAGTACACAGGGTGCTGGGTGCTCAGTGCTCGGGGTGCTGGGTGCTCAGTGCTCAGTACTCAGGGTGCTGGGTGCTCAGTGCTCGGGGTGCTGGGTGCTCAGTACTCAGCGTGCTGGGTGCTCAGTACTCAGGGTGCTGGGTGCTCAGTGCTCAGGGTGCTGGGTGCTCAGTGCTCAGGGTGCTGGGTGCTCAGTGATCGGGGTTCTGGGTGCACAGTACTCAGGGTGCTCAGTGCTCGGGGAGCTCGGTGCTCAGTACTCAGGGTGCTGGGTGCTCAGTACTCAGTGCTCGGGGTCCTGGATGCTCCGTGCTCGGGGTGCTGGGTGCTCAGTGCTCTGGGTGCTTAGTGCTCAGTACTCAGGGTGCTGGGTGCTCAGTACGCAGGGTGCTCAGTGCTCGGGGTGCTGGGTGCTCAGTGCTCAGGGTGATCGGTGCTCAGTACTCAGGATGCTGGGTGCTCAGTACTCAGGGTGCTGGGTGCTCAGTACTCAGGGTGCTGGTTGCTCAGTCCTCAGGGTGCTCAGTGCTCAGGGTGCTGGGTGCTCAGTCCTCAGGGTGCTCAGTGCTCAGGGTGCTGGGTGCTCAGTGCTCGGGTTGCTCGGTGCTCAGTACTCAGGGTGCTGAGTGCTCAGTACTCAGGGTGCTGGGTGCTCAGTACTCAGGGTGCTGGGTGCTCAGTGCTCGGGGTGCTGGGTGCTCAGTGCTCATGGTGCTCAGTGCTCAGTACTCAGGGTGCTGAGTGCTCAGTACTCAGGGTGCTGGGTGCTCAGTACTCAGGGTGCTGGGTGCTCAGTGCTCAGGGTGCTGGGTGCTCAGTACTCAGGGTGCTGGGTGCTCGGTGCTCAGTACGCTGGGTGCTCAGTACTCAGGGTGCTGGGTGCTCAGTACTCAGGGTGCTCGGTGCTCAGTACTCAGGGTGCTTTGTGCTCAGTGCTCGGGGTGCTGGGTGTTCAGTACTCAGGGTGCTGGGTGCTGAGTGCTCGGGGTGCTCGGTGCTCAGTACCCTGGGTGCTCAGTACTCAGGGTGCTGGGTGCTCAGTACTCAGGGTGCTGGGTGCTTAGTACTCAGGGTGCTGGGTGCTCAGTGCTCAGGGTGCTGGGTGCTCAGTTCTCAGTACTCAGGGTGCTGGGTGCTCAGTGCTCACGGTGCTGGGTGCTCACTGCTCAGGGTGCTGGGTGCTCGGTGCTCGGGGTGCTGGGTGCTTAGTGCTCGGGGTGCTGGGTGCTCAGTACTCAGGGTGCTGGGTGGTCAGTACTCACGGTGCTGGGTGCTCAGTACTCGGGGTGCAGGGTGCTCACTACTCCGGGTGCTGGGTGCTCAGTACTCAGGGTGCTGGGTGCTCAGTGCTCGGGGTGCTCGGTGCTCAGTACTCAGGGTACTGGGTGCTCAGTGCTCAGGGTGCTGGGTGCTCAGTACTCAGTGTGCTGGGTGCTCAGTGCTCAGGGTGCTGGGTGCTCAGTACTTATGGTGCTCAGTACTCAGGGTGCTGGGTGCTCAGTACTCAGGGTGCCCAGTGCTCAGGGTGCTGGGTGCTCAGTGCTCGGGGTGCTCGGTGCTCAGTACTCAGGATGCTGAGTGCTCAGTACTCAGGGTGCTGGGTGCTCAGTACTCAGGGTGCTGGGTGCTCAGTGCTCGGGGTGCTGGGTGCTCAGTGCTCAGGGTGCTCAGTGCTCAGTACTCAGGGTGCTCAGTGCTCAGTACTCAGGGTGCTGGGTGCTCAGTGCTCAGGGTGCTGGGTGCTCAGTGCTCGGGGGTACTGGGTACTCAGTGCTCAGTACACAGGGTGCTGGGTGCTCAGTGCTCGGGGTGCTGGGTGCTCAGTGCTCAGTACTCAGGGTGCTGGGTGCTCAGTGCTCGGGGTGCTGGGTGCTCAGTGCTCGGGGTGCTCGGTGCTCTGTACTCAGGGTTCTCAGTACTGAGTGCTCAGGGTGCTGGGTGCTCAGTACTCAGGGTGCTCAGTGCTCAGTACTCGGGGTGCTGGGTGCTCAGTACTCAGGGTGCTCAGTGCTCAGTACTCGGGGTGCTGGGTGCTCAGTGCTCAGGGTGCTCAGTGCTCAGTGCTCGGGGTGCTGGGTGCTCAGTGCTCGGGGTGCTGGGTGCTCAGTGCTCAGAGTGCTGGGTGCTCAGTACTCAGGTTGCTGGGTGCTCAGTGCTCAGGGTGCTGGGTGCTCAGTACTCAGGGTGCTGGGTGCTCAATACTCATGGTGCTGGGTACTCAGTGCTCAGGGTGCTCATTCTCGGGGTGCTGGGTGCTCAGTACTCAGGGTGCTGGGTGCTCAGTGCTCGGGGTGCTGGGTGCTCAGTGCTCGGGGTGCTCGGTGCTCAGTACTCAGGGTGCTGGGTGCTCAGTGCTCAGGGTGCTCAGTGCTCGGGGAGCTCGGTGCTCAGTACTCAGTGTGCTGGGTGTTCAGTGCTCGGGGTGCTCGGTGCTCAGTACTCAGGGTTCTCAGTGCTCAGTGCTCAGGGTGCTGGGTGCTCAGTACTCATGGTGCTCAGTGCTCAGTACACGGGGTGCTGGTTGCTCAGTACTCAGTGTGCTCAGTGCTCAGTACTCGGGGTGCTGGGTGCTCAGTGCTCAGGGTGCTCAGTGCTCAGTGCTCGGGGTGCTGGGTGCTCAGTTCTCGGGGTGCTCGGTGCTCAGTACTCGGGTGCTGGGTGCTCAGTGCTCAGGGTGCTGGGTGCGCAGTGCTCGGGGTGCTGGGTGCTCAGTGCTCAGTGTGCTGGGTGCTCAGTGCACGGGGTGCTCGGTGCTCAGTACTCAGGGTGCTTGGTGCTCAGTACTCAGGGTGCTGGGTGCTCAGTGCTCAGGGTGCTGGGTGCTCAGTACTCAGGGTGCTGGGTGCTCAGTACTCAGGGTGCTAAGAGCTCAGGGTGCTCAGTGCTCGGGGTGCTGGATGCTCAGTGCTCAGTGCACAGGGTGCTGGGTGCTCAGTCCTCGGGGTGCTGGGTGCTCAGTACTCAGGGTGCTGGGTGCTCAGTACTCAGGGTGCTGGGTGCTCAGTGCTCAGTGTGCTGGGTGCTCAGTGCTCTGGGTGCTGGGTGCTCAGTGCTCAGGGTGCTGGGTGCTCAGTGCTCAGGGTGCTGGGTGCTCAGTGCTCGGGGTGCCGGGTGCTGAGCGCTCAGGGTGCTGGGTGCTCAGTGCTCGGGGTGCTCGGTTCTCAGTACACAGGGTGCTGGGTGCTCAGTGCTCGGGGTGCTGGGTGCTCAGTGCTCAGTACTCAGGGTGCTGGGTGCTCAGTGCTCAGGGTGCTGGGTGCTCAGTACTCAGCGTGCTGGGTGCTCAGTACTCAGGGTGCTGGGTGCTCAGTGCTCAGGGTGCTGGGTGCTCAGTGCTCAGGGTGCTGGGTGCTCAGTGATCGGGGTTCTGGGTGCTCAGTACTCAGGGTGCTCAGTGCTCGCGGAGCTCGGTGCTCAGTACTCAGGGTGCTGGGTGCTCAGTACTCAGTGCTCGGGGTCCTGGATGCTCCGTGCTCGGGGTGCTGGGTGCTCAGTGCTCTGGGTGCTTAGTGCTCAGTACTCAGGGTGCTGGGTGCTCAGTACTCAGGGTGCTCAGTGCTCGGGATGCTGGGTGCTCAGTGCTCAGGGTGATCGATGCTCAGTACTCAGGATGCTGGGTGCTCAGTACTCAGGGTGCTGGGTGCTCAGTCCTCAGGGTGCTGGTTGCTCAGTCCTCAGGGTGCTCAGTGCTCAGGGTGCTGGGTGCTCAGGGCTCGGGGTGCTCGGTGCTCAGTACTCAGGGTGCTGAGTGCTCAGTACTCAGGGTGCTGGTTGCTCAGTACTCAGGGTGCTTGGTGCTCAGTGCTCGGGGTGCTGGGTGCTCAGTGCTCATGGTGCTCAGTGCTCAGTACTCAGGGTGCTCAGTGCTCAGTACTCAGGGTGCTGGGTGCTCAGTACTCAGGGTGCTGGGTGCTCAGTGCTCAGGGTGCTGGCTGCTCAGTACTCAGGGTGCTGGGTGCTCGGTGCTCAGTACGCTGGGTGCTCAGTACTCAGGGTGCTGGGTGCTCAGTACTCAGGGTGCTCGGTGCTCAGTACTCAGGGTGCTGGGTGCTCAGTGCTCGGGGTGCTGGGTGCTCAGTACTAAGGGTGCTGGGTGCTCAGTGCTCGGGGTGCTCGGTGCTCAGTATGCTGGGTGCTCAGTACTCAGGGTGCTGGGTGCTCAGTACTAAGGGTGCTGGGTGCTTAGTATTAAGGGTGCTGGGTGCTCAGTGCTCAGGGTGCTGGGTGCTCAGTGATCAGTACTCAAGGTGCTGGGTGCTCAGTGCTCAGGGTGCTGGGTGCTCACTGCTCAGGATGCTGGGTGCTCGGTGCTCGGGGTGCTGGGTGCTTAGTGCTCGGGGTGCTGGGTGCTCAGTACTCAGGGTGCTGGGTGGTCAGTACTCACGGTGCTGGGTGCTCAGTAGTCGGGGTGCTGGGTGCTCACTACTCAGGGTGCTGGGTGCTCAGTACTCAGGGTGCTGGGTGCTCAGTGCTCGGGGTGCTCGGTGCTCAGTACTCAGGGTGCTGGGTGCTCAGTGCTCAGGGTGCTGGGTGGTCAGTACTCAGTGTGCTGGGTGCTCAGTGCTCAGGGTGCTGGTTGCTCAGTCCTCAGGGTGCTCAGTGCTCAGGGTGCTGGGTGCTCAGTACTCAGTGTGCTCAGTACTCAGGGTGCTGGGTGCTCAGTACTCAGGGTGCTCAGTACTCAGGGTGCTGGGTGCTCAGTGCTCAGGGTGCTGGGTGCTCAGTACTCACGGTGCTCAGTACTCAGGGTGCTGGGTGCTCAGTGCTCGGGGTGCTGGGTGCTCAGTGCTCAGGGTGATCGGTGCTCAGTACTCAGGATGCTGGGTGCTCAGTACTCAGGGTGCTGGGTGCTCAGTACTCATGGTGCTGGGTACTCAGTGCTCAGGGTGCTCATTCTCGGGGTGCTGGGTGCTCAGTACTCAGGGTGGTGGGTGCTCAGTGCTCGGGGTGCTGGGTGCTCAGTGCTCGGGGTGCTCGGTGCTCAGTACTCAGGGTGCTGGGTGCTCAGTGCTCAGGGTGCTCAGTGCTCGGGGAGCTCGGTGCTCAGTACTCAGGGTGCTGGGTGTTCAGTGCTCGGGGTGCTCGGTGCTCAGTACTCAGGGTTCTCAGTGCTCAGTGCTCAGGGTGCTGGGTGCTCAGTACTCATGGTGCTCAGTGCTCAGTACTCCGGGAGCTGGTTGCTCAGTACTCAGGGTGCTCAGTGCTCAATACTCGGGGTGCTGGGTGCTCAGTGCTCAGGGTGCTCAGTGCTCAGTGCTCAGGGTGCTGGGTGCTCAGTTCTCGGGGTGCTCGGTGCTCAGTACTCGGGGTGCTGGGTGCTCAGTGCTCAGGGTGCTGGGTGCTCAGTGCTCAGGGTGCTGGGTGCTCAGTGCTCAGTGTGCTGGGTGCTCAGTGCTCGGGGTGCTCGGTGCTCAGTACTCAGGGTGCTTGGTGCTCAGTACTCAGGGTGCTGGGTGCTCAGTGCTCAGGGTGCTGGGTGCTAAGTTCTCAGGGTGCTGGGTGCTCAGTACTCAGGGTGCTAAGAGCTCAGGGTGCTCAGTGCTCGGGGTACTGGATGCTCAGTGCTCAGTGCACAGGGTGCTGGGTGCTCAGACCTCGGGGTGCTGGGTGCTCAGTACTCAGGGTGCTGGGTGCTCAGTACTCAGGGTGCTGGGTGCTCAGTTCTCAGTGTGCTGGGTGCTCAGGGCTCTGGGTGCTGGGTGCTCAGTGCTCAGGGCGCTGGGTGCTCAGTGCTCAGGGTGCTGGGTGCTCAGTGCTCGGGGTGCCGGGTGCTGAGCGCTCAGTGTGCTGGGTGCTCAGTTCTCGGGGTGCTCGGTTCTCAGTACACAGGGTGCTGGGTGCTCAGTGCTCGGGGAGCTCGGTGCTCAGTACTCAGGGTGCTGAGTGTTCAGTGCTCGGTGTGCTCGGTGCTCAGTACTCAGGGTTCTCAGTGCTCAGTGCTCAGGGTGCTGGGTGCTCAGTACTCATGGTGCTCAGTGCTCAGTACTCGGGGTGCTGGTTGCTCAGTACTCAGTGTGCTCAGTGCTCAGTACTCGGGGTGCTGGGTGCTCAGTGCTCAGGGTGCTCAGTGCTCAGTGCTCGGGGTGCTGGGTGCTCAGTTCTCGGGGTGCTCGGTGCTCAGTACTCGGGGTGCTGGGTGCTCAGTGCTCAGGGTGCTGGGTGCTCAGTGCTCAGGGTGCTGGGTGCTCAGTGCTCAGTGTGCTGGGTGCTCAGTGCACGGGGTGCTCGGTGCTCAGTACTCAGGGTGCTTGGTGCTCAGTACTCAGGGTGCTGGGTGCTCAGTGCTCGGGGTGCTCCGTGCTCAGTGCTCAGGGTGATCGGTGCTCAGTACTCAGGATGCTGGGTGCTCAGTACTCAGGGTGCTGGGTGCTCAGTACTCATCGTGCTGGGTACTCAGTGCTCAGGGTGCTCATTCTCGGGGTGCTGGGTGCTCAGTACTCAGGGTGCTGGGTGCTCAGTGCTCGGGGTGCTGGGTGCTCAGTGCTCGGGGTGCTCGGTGCTCAGTACTCAGGGTGCTGGGTGCTCAGTGCTCAGGGTGCTCAGTGCTCGGGGAGCTCGGTGCTCAGTACTCAGGGTGCAGGGTGTTCAGTGCTCGGGGTGCTCGGTGCTCAGTACTCAGGGTTCTCAGTGCTCAGTGCTCAGGGTGCTGGGTGCTCAGTACTCATGGTGCTCAGTGCTCAGTACTCGGGGTGCTGGTTGCTCAGTACTCAGGGTGCTCAGTGCTCAGTACTCGGGGTGCTGGGTGCTCAGTGCTCAGGGTGCTCAGTGCTCAGTGCTCGGGGTGCTGGGTGCTCAGTTCTCGGGGTGCTCGGTGCTCAGTACTCGGGGTGCTGGGTGCTCAGTGCTCAGGGTGCTGGGTGCTCAGTGCTCGGGGTGCTGGGTGCTCAGTGCTCAGTGTGCTGGGTGCTCAGTGCTCGGGGTGCTCGGTGCTCAGTACTCAGGGTGCTTGGTGCTCAGTACTCAGGGTGCTGGGTGCTCAGTGCTCAGGGTGCTGGGTGCTAAGTACTCAGGGTGCTGGGTGCTCAGTACTCAGGGTGCTAAGAGCTCAGGGTGCTCAGTGCTCGGGGTGCTGGATGCTCAGGGCTCAGTGCACAGGGTGCTGGGTGCTCAGTCCTCGGGGTGCTGGGTGCTCAGTACTCAGGGTGCTGGGTGCTCAGTACTCAGGGTGCTGGGTGCTCAGTGCTCAGTGTGCTGGGTGCTCAGTGCTCTGGGTGCTGGGTGCTCAGTGCTCAGGGTGCTGGGTGCTCAGTGCTCAGGGTGCTGGGTGCTCAGTGCTCGGGGTGCCGGGTGCTGAGCGCTCAGTGTGCTGGGTGCTCAGTGCTCGGGGTGCTCGGTTCCCAGTACAAAGGGTGCTGGGTGCTCAGTGCTCGGGGAGCTCGGTGCTCAGTACTCAGGGTGCTGGGTGCTCAGTGCTCGGGGTGCTCCGTGCTCAGTGCTCAGGGTGATCGGTGCTCAGTACTCAGGATGCTGGGTGCTCAGTACTCAGGGTGCTGGGTGCTCAGTACTCATCGTGCTGGGTACTCAGTGCTTAGGGTGCTCATTCTCGGGGTGCTGGGTGCTCAGTACTCAGGGTGCTGGGTGCTCAGTGCTCGGGGTGCTGGGTGCTCAGTGCTCGGGGTGCTCGGTGCTCAGTACTCAGGGTGCTGGGTGCTCAGTGCTCAGGGTGCTCAGTGCTCGGGGAGCTCGGTGCTCAGTACTCAGGGTGCTGGGTGTTCAGTGCTCGGGGTGCTCGGTGCTCAGTACTCAGGGTTCTCAGTGCTCAGTGCTCAGGGTGCTGGGTGCTCAGTACTCATGGTGCTCAGTGCTCAGTACTCGGGGTGCTGGTTGCTCAGTACTCAGGGTGCTCAGTGCTCAGTACTCGGGGTGCTGGGTGCTCAGTGCTCAGGGTGCTCAGTGCTCAGTGCTCGGGGTGCTGGGTGCTCAGTTCTCGGGGTGCTCGGTGCTCAGTACTCGGGGTGCTGGGTGCTCAGTGCTCAGGGTGCTGGGTGCTCAGTGCTCGGGGTGCTGGGTGCTCAGTGCTCAGTGTGCTGGGTGCTCAGTGCTCGGGGTGCTCGGTGCTCAGTACTCAGGGTGCTTGGTGCTCAGTACTCAGGGTGCTGGGTGCTCAGTGCTCAGGGTGCTGGGTGCTAAGTACTCAGGGTGCTGGGTGCTCAGTACTCAGGGTGCTAAGAGCTCAGGGTGCTCAGTGCTCGGGGTGCTGGATGCTCAGTGCTCAGTGCACAGGGTGCTGGGTGCTCAGTCCTCGGGGTGCTGGGTGCTCAGTACTCAGGGTGCTGGGTGCTCAGTACTCAGGGTGCTGGGTGCTCAGTGCTCAGTGTGCTGGGTGCTCAGTGCTCTGGGTGCTGGGTGCTCAGTGCTCAGGGTGCTGGGTGCTCAGTGCTCAGGGTGCTGGGTGCTCAGTGCTCGGGGTGCCGGGTGCTGAGCGCTCAGTGTGCTGGGTGCTCAGTGCTCGGGGTGCTCGGTTCCCAGTACACAGGGTGCTGGGTGCTCAGTGCTCGGGGAGCTCGGTGCTCAGTACTCAGGGTGCTGGGTGTTCAGTGCTCGGGGTGCTCGGTGCTCAGTACTCAGGGTTCTCAGTGCTCAGTGCTCAGGGTGCTGGGTGCTCAGTACTCATGGTGCTCAGTGCTCAGTACTCGGGGTGCTGGTTGCTCAGTACTCAGTGTGCTCAGTGCTCAGTACTCGGGGTGCTGGGTGCTCAGTGCTCAGGGTGCTCAGTGCTCAGTGCTCGGGGTGCTGGGTGCTCAGTTCTCGGGGTGCTCGGTGCTCAGTACTCGGGGTGCTGGGTGCTCAGTGCTCAGGGTGCTGGGTGCTCAGTGCTCGGGGTGCTGGGTGCTCAGTGCTCAGTGTGCTGGGTGCTCAGTGCACGGGGTGCTCGGTGCTCAGTACTCAGGGTGCTTGGTGCTCAGTACTCAGGGTGCTGGGTGCTCAGTGCTCAGGGTGCTGGGTGCTCAGTACTCAGGGTGCTGGGTGCTCAGTACTCAGGGTGCTAAGAGCTCAGGGTGCTCAGTGCTCGGGGTGCTGGATGCTCAGTGCTCAGTGCACAGGGTGCTGGGTGCACAGTCCTCGGGGTGCTGGGTGCTCAGTACTCAGGGTGCTGGGTGCTCAGTACTCAGGGTGCTGGGTGCTCAGTGCTCAGTGTGCTGGGTGCTCAGTGCTCTGGGTGCTGGGTGCTCAGTGCTCAGGGTGCTGGGTGCTCAGTGCTCAGGGTGCTGGGTGCTCAGTGCTCGGGGTGCTGGGTGCTGAGCGCTCAGGGTGCTGGGTGCTCAGTGCTCGGGGTGCTCGGTTCTCAGTACACAGGGTGCTGGGTGCTCAGTGCTCGGGGTGCTGGGTGCTCAGTGCTCAGTACTCAGGGTGCTGGGTGCTCAGTGCTCGGGGTGCTGGTTGCTCAGTACTCAGCGTGCTGGGTGCTCAGTACTCAGGGTGGTGGGTGCTCAGTGCTCAGGGTGCTGGGTGCTCAGTGCTCAGGGTGCTGGGTGCTCAGTGATCGGGGTTCTGGGTGCTCAGTACTCAGGGTGCTCAGTGCTCGCAGAGCTCGGTGCTCAGTACTCAGGGTGCTGGGTGCTCAGTACTCAGTGCTCGGGGTCCTGGATGCTCCGTGCTCGGGGTGCTGGGTGCTCAGTGCTCTGGGTGCTTAGTGCTCAGTACTCAGGGTGCTGGGTGCTCAGTACTCAGGGTGCTCAGTGCTCGGGGTGCTGGGTGCTCAGTGCTCAGGGTGATCGATGCTCAGTACTCAGGATGCTGGGTGCTCAGTACTCAGGGTGCTGGGTGCTCAGTACTCAGGGTGCTGGTTGCTCAGTCCTCAGGGTGCTCAGTGCTCAGGGTGCTGGGTGCTCAGGGCTGGGGGTGATCGATGCTCAGTACTCAGGGTGCTGAGTGCTCAGTACTCAGGGTGCTGGTTGCTCAGTACTCAGGGTGCTGGGTGCTCAGTGCTCGGGGTGCTGGGTGCTCAGTGCTCATGGTGCTCAGTGCTCAGTACTCAGGGTGCTCAGTGTTCAGTACTCAGGGTGCTGGGTGCTCAGTACTCAGGGTGCTGGGTGCTCAGTGCTCAGGGTGCTGGCTGTTCAGTACTCAGGGTGCTGGGTGCTCGGTGCTCAGTACGCTGGGTGCTCAGTACTCAGGGTGCTGGGTGCTCAGTACTCAGGGTGCTCGGTGCTCAGTACTCAGGGTGCTGGGTGCTCAGTGCTCGGGGTGCTGGGTGCTCAGTACTAAGGGTGCTGGGTGCTCAGTGCTCAGGGTGCTCGGTGCTCAGTATGCTGGGTGCTCAGTACTCAGGGTGCTGGGTGCTCAGTACTAAGGGTGCTGGGTGCTTAGTATTAAGGGTGCTGGGTGCTCAGTGCTCAGGGTGCTGGGTGTTCAGTGCTCAGTACTCAAGGTGCTGGGTGCTCAGTGCTCAGGGTGCTGGGTGCTCACTGCTCAGGATGCTGGGTGCTCGGTGCTCGGGGTGCTGGGTGCTTAGTGCTCGGGGTGCTGGGTGCTCAGAACTCAGGGTGCTGGGTGGTCAGTACTCACGGTGCTGGGTGCTCAGTAGTCGGGGTGCTGGGTGCTCACTACTCAGGGTGCTGGGTGCTCAGTACTCAGGGTTCTGGGTGCTCAGTGCTCGGGGTGCTCGGTGCTCAGTACTCAGGGTGCTGGGTGCTCAGTGCTCGGGGTGCTGGGTGCTCAGTGCTCAGGGTGATCGGTGCTCAGTACTCAGGATGCTGGGTGCTCAGTACTCAGGGTGCTGGGTGCTCAGTACTCAGGGTGCTGGTTGCTCATTCCTCAGGGTGCTCAGTGCTCAGGGTGCTGGGTGCTCAGGGCTCGGGTTGCTCGGTGCTCAGTACTCAGGGTGCTGAGTGCTCAGTACTCAGGGTGCTGGTTGCTCAGTACTCAGGGTGCTGGGTGCTCAGTGCTCGGGCTGCTGGGTGCTCAGTGCTCATGGTGCTCAGTGCTCAGTACTCAGGGTGCTCAGTGCTCAGTACTCAGGGTGCTGGGTGCTCAGTGCTCAGGGTGCTGGTTGCTCAGTCCTCAGGGTGCTCAGTGCTCAGGGTGCTGGATGCTCAGTACTCAGTGTGCTCAGTACTCAGGGTGCTGGGTGCTCAGTACTCAGGGTGCTCAGTACTCAGGGTGCTGGGTGCTCAGTGCTCGGGGTGCTGGGTGCTCAGTACTCACGGTGCTCAGTGCTCAGGGTGCTGGGTGGTCAGTACTCAGTGTGCTGGGTGCTCAGTGCTCAGGGTGCTGGTTGCTCAGTCCTCAGGGTGCTCAGTGCTCAGGGTGCTGGGTGCTCAGTACTCAGTGTGCTCAGTACTCAGGGTGCTGGTTGCTCAGTCCTCAGGGTGCTCAGTGCTCAGGGTGCTGGGTGCTCAGTGCTCGGGGTGCTCGGTGCTCAGTACTCAGGGTGCTGAGTGCTCAGTACTCAGGGTGCTGGTTGCTCAGTACTCAGGGTGCTGGGTGCTCAGTGCTCGGGGTGCTGGGTGCTCAGTGCTCATGGTGCTCAGTGCTCAGTACTCAGGGTGCTCAGTGCTCAGTACTCAGGGTGCTGGGTGCTCAGTACTCAGGGTGCTGGGTGGTCAGTACTCACGGTGCTGGGTGCTCAGTAGTCGGGGTGCTGGGTGCTCACTACTCAGGGTGCTGGGTGCTCAGTACTCAGGGTGCTGGGTGCTCAGTGCTCGGGGTGCTCGGTGCTCAGTACTCAGGGTGCTGCGTGCTCAGTGCTCAGGGTGCTGGGTGGTCAGTACTCAGTGTGCTGGGTGCTCAGTGCTCAGGGTGCTGGTTGCTCAGTGCTCAGGGTGCTCAGTGCTCAGGGTGCTGGGTGCTCAGTACTCAGTGTGCTCAGTACTCAGGGTGCTGGGTGCTCAGTACTCAGGGTGCTCAGTACTCAGGGTGCTGGGTGCTCAGTGCTCGGGGTGCTGGGTGCTCAGAACTCACGGTGCTCAGTGCTCAGGGTGCTGGGTGGTCAGTACTCAGTGTGCTGGGTGCTCAGTGCTCAGGGTGCTGGTTGCTCAGTCCTCAGGGTGCTCAGTGCTCAGGGTGCTGGGTGCTCAGTACTCAGTGTGCTCAGTACTCAGGGTGCTGGTTGCTCAGTCCTCAGGGTGCTCAGTGCTCAGGGTGCTGGGTGCTCAGTGCTCGGGGTGCTCGGTGCTCAGTACTCAGGGTGCTGAGTGCTCAGTACTCAGGGTGCTGGTTGCTCAGTACTCAGGGTGCTGGGTGCTCAGTGCTCGGGGTGCTGGGTGCTCAGTGCTCATGGTGCTCAGTGCTCAGTACTCAGGGTGCTCAGTGCTCAGTACTCAGGGTGCTGGGTGCTCAGTACTCAGGGTGCTGGGTGCTCAGTGCTCAGGGTGCTGGCTGCTCAGTACTCAGGGTGCTGGGTGCTCGGTGCTCAGTACGCTGGGTGCTCAGTACTCAGGGTGCTGGGTGCTCAGTACTCAGGGTGCTCGGTGCTCAGTACTCAGGGTGCTGGGTGCTCAGTGCTCGGGGTGCTGGGTGCTCAGTACTAAGGGTGCTGGGTGCTCAGTGCTCGGGGTGCTCGGTGCTCAGTATGCTGGGTGCTCAGTACTCAGGGTGCGGGGTGCTCAGTACTAAGGGTGCTGGGTGCTTAGTATTAAGGGTGCTGGGTGCTCAGTGCTCAGGGTGCTGGGTGCTCAGTGCTCAGTACTCAAGGTGCTGGGTGCTCAGTGCTCAGGGTGCTGGGTGCTCACTGCTCAGGATGCTGGGTGCTCGGTGCTCGGGGTGCTGGGTGCTTAGTGCTCGGGGTGCTGGTTGCTCAGTACTCAGGGTGCTGGGTGGTCAGTACTCACGGTGCTGCGTGCTCAGTAGTCGGGGTGCTGGGTGCTCACTACTCAGGGTGCTGGGTGCTCAGTACTCAGGGTGCTGGGTGCTCAGTGCTCGGGGTGCTCGGTGCTCAGTACTCAGGGTGCTGGGTGCTCAGTGCTCAGGGTGCTGGGTGGTCAGTACTCAGTGTGCTGGGTGCTCAGTGCTCAGGGTGCTGGTTGCTCAGTCCTCAGGGTGCTCAGTGCTCAGGGTGCTGGGTGCTCAGTACTCAGTGTGCTCAGTACTCAGGGTGCTGGGTGCTCAGTACTCAGGGTGCTCAGTACTCAGGGTGCTGGGTGCTCAGTGCTCGGGGTGCTGGGTGCTCAGTACTCACGGTGCTCAGTACTCAGGGTGCTGGGTGCTCAGTGCTCGGGGTGCTGGGTGCTCAGTGCTCAGGGTGATCGGTGCTCAGTACTCAGGATGCTGGGTGCTCAGTACTCAGGGTGCTGGGTGCTCAGTACTCATGGTGCTGGGTACTCAGTGCTCAGGGTGCTCATTCTCGGGGTGCTGGGTGCTCAGTACTCAGGGTGCTGGGTGCTCAGTGCTCGGGGTGCTGGGTGCTCAGTGCTCGGGGTGCTCGGTGCTCAGTACTCAGGGTGCTGGGTGCTCAGTGCTCAGGGTGCTCAGTGCTCGGGGAGCTCGGTGCTCAGTACTCAGGGTGCTGGGTGTTCAGTGCTCGGGGTGCTCGGTGCTCAGTACTCAGGGTTCTCAGTGCTCAGTGCTCAGGGTGCTGGGTGCTCAGTACTCATGGTGCTCAGTGCTCAGTACTCGGGGTGCTGGTTGCTCAGTACTCAGGGTGCTCAGTGCTCAGTACTCGGGGTGCTGGGTGCTCAGTGCTCAGGGTGCTCAGTGCTCAGTGCTCGGGGTGCTGGGTGCTCAGTTCTCGGGGTGCTCGGTGCTCAGTACTCGGGGTGCTGGGTGCTCAGTGCTCAGGGTGCTGGGTGCTCAGTGCTCGGGGTGCTGGGTGCTCAGTGCTCAGTGTGCTGGGTGCTCAGTGCTCGGGGTGCTCGGTGCTCAGTACTCAGGGTGCTTGGTGCTCAGTACTCAGGTTGCTGGGTGCTCAGTGCTCAGGGTGCTGGGTGCTAAGTACTCAGGGTGCTGGGTGCTCAGTACTCAGGGTGCTAAGAGCTCAGGGTGCTCAGTGCTCGGGGTGCTGGATGCTCAGTGCTCAGTGCACAGGGTGCTGGCTACTCAGTCCTCGGGGTGCTGGGTGCTCAGTACTCAGGGTGCTGGGTGCTCAGTACTCAGGGTGCTGGGTGCTCAGTGCTCAGTGTGCTGGGTGCTCAGTGCTCTGGGTGCTGGGTGCTCAGTGCTCAGGGTGCTGGGTGCTCAGTGCTCAGGGTGCTGGGTGCTCAGTGCTCGGGGTGCCGGGTGCTGAGCGCTCAGTGTGCTGGGTGCTCAGTGATCGGGGTGCTCGGTTCTCAGTACACAGGGTGCTGGGTGCTCTGTGCTCGGGGTGCTGGGTGCTCAGTGCTCAGTACTCAGGGTGCTGGGTGCTCAGTGCTCGGGGTGCTGGGTGCTCAGTACTCAGCGTGCTGGATGCTCAGTACTCAGGGTGCTGGGTGCTCAGTGCTCAGGGTGCTGGGTGCTCAGTGCTCAGGGTGCTGGGTGCTCAGTGATCGGGGTTCTGGGTGCTCAGTACTCAGGGTGCTCAGTGCTCGCGGAGCTCGGTGCTCAGTACTCAGGGTGCTGGGTGCTCAGTACTCAGTGCTCGGGGTCCTGGATGCTCCGTGCTCGGGGTGCTGGGTGCTCAGTGCTCTGGGTGCTTAGTGCTCAGTACTCAGGGTGCTGGGTGCTCAGGGCTCGGGGTGCTCGGTGCTCAGTACTCAGGGTGCTGAGTGCTCAGTACTCAGGGTGCTGGTTGCTCAGTACTCAGGGTGCTGGGTGCTCAGTGCTCGGGGTGCTGGGTGCTTAGTGCTCATGGTGCTCAGTGCTCAGTACTCAGGGTGCTCAGTGCTCAGTACTCAGGGTGCTGGGTGCTCAGTACTCAGCGTGCTGGGTGCTCAGTGCTCAGGGTGCTGGCTGCTCAGTACTCAGGGTGCTGGGTGCTCGGTGCTCAGTACGCTGGGTGCTCAGTACTCAGGGTACTGGGTGCTCAGTACTCAGGGTGCTCGGTGCTCAGTACTCAGGGTGCTGGGTGCTCAGTGCTCGGGGTGCTGGGTGCTCAGTACTAAGGGTGCTGGGTGCTCAGTGCTCGGGGTGCTCGGTGCTCAGTATGCTGGGTGCTCAGTACTCAGGGTGCTGGGTGCTCAGTACTCAGGGTGCTGGGTGCTTAGTATTAAGGGTGCTGGGTGCTCAGTGCTCAGGGTGCTGGGTGCTCAGTGCTCAGTACTCAAGGTGCTGGGTGCTCAGTGCTCAGGGTGCTGGGTGCTCACTGCTCAGGGTGCTGGGTGCTCGGTGCTCGGGGTGCTGGGTGCTTCGTGCTCGGGGTGCTGGGTGCTCAGTACTCAGGGTGCTGGGTGGTCAGTACTCACGGTGCTGGGTGCTCAGTAGTCGGGGTGCTGGGTGCTCACTACTCAGGGTGCTGGGTGCTCAGTACTCAGGGTGCTGGGTGCTCAGTGCTCGGGGTGCTCGGTGCTCAGTACTCAGGGTGCTGGGTGCTCAGTGCTCAGGGTGCTGGGTGGTCAGTACTCAGTGTGCTGGGTGCTCAGTGCTCAGGGTGCTGGTTGCTCAGTCCTCAGGGTGCTCAGTGCTCAGGGTGCTGGGTGCTCAGTACTCAGTGTGCTCAGTACTCAGGGTGCTGGGTGCTCAGTACTCAGGGTGCTCAGTACTCAGGGTGCTGGGTGCTCAGTGCTCGGGGTGCTGGGTGCTCAGTACTCACGGTGCTCAGTACTCAGGGTGCTGGGTGCTCAGTGCTCGGGGTGCTGGGTGCTCAGTGCTCAGGGTGATCGGTGCTCAGTACTCAGGATGCTGGGTGCTCAGTACTCAGGGTGCTGGGTGCTCAGTACTCAGGGTGCTGGTTGCTCAGTCCTCAGGGTGCTCAGTGCTCAGGGTGCTGGGTGCTCAGTGCTCGGGGTGCTCGGTGCTCGGTACTCAGGGTGCTGAGTGCTCAGTACTCAGGGTGCTGGGTGCTCAGTACTCAGGGTGCTGGGTGCTCAGTGCTCGGGGTGCTGGGTGCTCAGTGCTCAGGGTGCTCAGTGCTCAGTACTCAGGGTGCTGGGTGCTCATTACTCAGGGTGCTTGGTGCTCAGTGCTCGGGGTGCTGGGGGCTCAGTACTCAGGATGCTGGGTGCTCAGTGCTCAGGGTGCTGGGTGCTCAGTGCTCGGGATGCTGGGTGCTCAGTACTCAGGGTGCTGGGTGCTCAGTACTCAGGGTGCTGGGTGCTCAGTGCTCGGGGCGCTGGGTGCTCAGTGCTCAGGGTGCTGGGTGCTCATTACTTAGGGTGCTGGGTGCTCAGGGCTCGGGGTGCTCGGTGCTCAGTACTCAAGGTGCTGGGTGCTCAGTGCTCAAGGTGCTGGGTGCTCAGTCCTCGGGGTGCTCCGTGCTCAGTGCTCAGGGTGCTGGGTGCTCAGTGCTCAGGGTGCTCGGTGCTCAGTACTCATGGTGCTGGGTGCTCATTCTCGGGGTGCTGGGTGCTCAGTACTCAGGTTGTTCAGTACTCTGGGTGCTCGGTGCTCAGTACTCATGGTGCTGGGTGCTCAGTACTCAGGGTGCTCGGTGCTCAGTTCTCAGGGTGCTCGGTGCTCAGTGTTTGGGGTGCTGGGTGCTCAGTACTCAGGGTGCTGGGTGCTCAGTGCTCGGGGTGCTGGGTGCTCAGTGCTCGGGGTGCTCAGTGCTCAGTACTCAGGGTTCTCAGTGCTCAGTGCTCAGGGTGCTGGGTGCTCAGTACTCAGGGTGCTCAGTGCTCAGTACTCGGGGTGCTGGGTGCTCAGTACTCAGGGTGCTCAGTGCTCAGTACTCGGGGTGCTGGGTGCTCAGTGCTCAGGGTGCTCAGTGCTCAGTGCTCGGGGTGCTGGGTGCTCAGTGCTCGGGGTGCTGGGTGCTCAGTGCTCAGAGTGCTGGGTGCTCAGTACTCAGGTTGCTGGGTGCTCAGTGCTCAGGGTGCTTTGTGCTCAGTACTCAGGGTGCTGGGTGCTCAGTACTCATGGTGCTGGGTACTCAGTGCTCAGGGTGCTCATTCTCGGGGTGCTGGGTGCTCAGTACTCAGGGTGCTGGGTGCTCAGTACTCAAGGTGCTGGGTGCTCAGTGCTCAAGGTGCTGGGTGCTCAGTCCTCGGGGTGCTCCGTGCTCAGTGCTCAGGGTGCTGGGTGCTCAGTGCTCAGGGTGCTCGGGGCTCAGTACTCATGGTGCTGGGTGCTCATTCTCGGGGTGCTGGGTGCTCAGTACTCAGGTTGTTCAGTACTCTGGGTGCTCGGTGCTCAGTACTCATGGTGCTGGGTGCTCAGTACTCAGGGTGCTCGGTGCTCAGTTCTCAGGGTGCTCGGTGCTCAGTGTTTGGGGTGCTGGGTGCTCAGTACTCAGGGTGCTGGGTGCTCAGTGCTCGGGGTGCTGGGTGCTCAGTGCTCGGGGTGCTCAGTGCTCAGTACTCAGGGTTCTCAGTGCTCAGTGCTCAGGGTGCTGGGTGCTCAGTACTCAGGGTGCTCAGTGCTCAGTACTCGGGGTGCTGGGTGCTCAGTACTCAGGGTGCTCAGTGCTCAGTACTCGGGGTGCTGGGTGCTCAGTGCTCAGGGTGCTCAGTGCTCAGTGCTCGGGGTGCTGGGTGCTCAGTGCTCGGGGTGCTGGGTGCTCAGTGCTCAGAGTGCTGGGTGCTCAGTAATCAGGTTGCTGGGTTCTCAGTGCTCAGGGTGCTTTGTGCTCAGTACTCAGGGTGCTGGGTGCTCAGTACTCATGGTGCTGGGTACTCAGTGCTCAGGGTGCTCATTCTCGGGGTGCTGGGTGCTCAGTACTCAGGGTGCTGGGTGCTCAGTGCTCGGGGTGCTGGGTGCTCAGTGCTCGGGGTGCTCGGTGCTCAGTACTCAGGGTGCTGGGTGCTCAGTACTCAGGGTGCTCAGTGCTCGGGGAGCTCGGTGCTCAGTACACAGTGTGCTGGGTGTTCAGTGCTCGGGGTGCTCGGTGCTCAGTACTCAGGGTTCTCAGTGCTCAGTGCTCAGGGTGCTGGATGCTCAGGACTCATGGTGATCAGTGCTCAGTTCTCGGGGTGCTGGGTGCTAAGTACTCAGGGTGCTCAGTGCTCAGAACTCGGGGTGCTGGGTGCTCAGTGCTCAGGGTGCTCATTGCTCAGTGCTTGGGGTGCTGGGTGCTCAGTTCTCGGGGTGCTCGGTGCTCAGTACTCGAGGTGCTGGGTGCTCAGTGCTCAGGGTGCTGGGTGCTCAATGCTCGGGGTGCTGGGTGCTCAGTGCTCAGCGTGCTTGGTGCTCAGTGCTCGGGGTGCTCGGTTCTCAGTACTAAGGGTGCTGGGTGCTCAGTACTCAGGGTGCTGGGTGCTCAGTGCTCAGGGTGCTGGGTGCTCAGTACTCAGGGTGCTGGGTGCTCAGTACTCAGGGTGCTAAGAGCTCAGTTTGCTCAGTGCTCGGGGTCCTGGGTGCTCAGTGCTCGGGGTGCTCGGTGCTCAGTACACAGGGTGCTGGGTGCTCAGTGCTCGGGGTGCTGGGTGCTCAGTGCTCAGTACTCAGGGTGCTGTGTGCTCAGTGCTCGGGGTGCTGGGTGCTCAGTACTCAGCGTGCTGGGTGCTCAGTACTCAGGGTGCTGGGTGCTCAGTGCTCAGGGTGCTGGGTGCTCAGTGCTCAGTGTGCTGGGTGCTCAGTGATCGGGGTGTTGTGTGCTCAGTACTCAGGGTGCTCAGTGCTCGGGGAGCTCGGTGCTCAGTACTCAGGGTGCTGGGTGCTCAGTACTCAGGGTGCTCAGTGCTCGGGGTGCTGGGTGCTCAGTGCTCAGGGTGATCGGTGCTCAGTACTCAGGATGCTGGGTGCTCAGTACTCAGGGTGCTGGGTGCTGAGTACTCAGGGTGCTGGTTGCTCAGTCCTCAGGGTGCTCAGTGCTCAGGGTGCTGGGTGCTCAGTGCTCGGGGTGCTCGGTGCTCAGTACTCAGGGTGCTGAGTGCTCAGTACTCAGGGTGCTGTGTGCTCAGTACTCAGGGTGCTGGGTGCTCAGTGCTCGGGGAGCTGGGTGCTCAGTGCTCAGGGTGCTCAGTGCTCAGTACTCAGGGTGCTCAGTGCTCAGTACTCAGGGTGCAGGGTGATCAGTGCTCAGGGTGCTGGGTGCTCAGTGCTCGGGGTACTGGGTACTCAGTGCTCAGTACACAGGGTGCTGAGTGCTCAGTGCTCGGGGTGCTGGGTGCTCAGTGCTCAGTACACAGGGTGCTGGGTGCTCAGTGCTCGGGGTGAGGGGTGCTCAGTGCTCGGGGTGCTCGGTGCTCAGTACTCAGGGTTCTCAGTGCTCAGTGCTCAGGGTGCTGGGTGCTCATTACTCAGGGTGCTCAGTGCTCAGTACTCGGGGTGCTGGGTGCTCAGTACTCAGGGTGCTCAGTGCTCAGTACTCGGGGTGCTGGGTGCTCAGTGCTCAGGGTGCTCAGTGCTCAGTGCTCGCGGTGCTGGGTGCTCAGTGCTCGGGGTGCTGGGTGCTCAGTACTCAGGTTGCTGGGTGCTCAGTGCTCAGGGTGCTGGGTGCTCAGTACTCAGGGTGCTGGGTGCTCAGTACTCATGGTGCTGGGTACTCAGTGCTCAGGGTGCTCATTCTCGGGGTGCTGGGTGCTCAGTACTCAGGGTGCTGGGTGCTCAGTGCTCGGGGTGCTGGGTGCTCAGTGCTCGGGGTGCTCGGTGCTCAGTACTCAGGGTGCTGGGTGCTCAGTGCTCGGGGTGCTCGGTGCTCAGTACTCAGGGTGCTGGGTGCTCAGTATTCAGGGTGCTCAGTGCTCGGGGAGCTCGGTGCTCAGTACTCAGGGTGCTGGGTGCTCAGTGCTCGGGGTGCTCGGTGCTCAGTACTCAGGGTTCTCAGTGCTCAGTGCTCAGGTTGCTGGGAGCTCAGGACTCATGGTGCTCAGTGCTCAGTACTCGGGGTGCTGGGTGCTCAGTACTCAGGGTGCTCAGTGCTCAGTACTCGGGGTGCTGGGTGCTCAGTGCTCAGGGTGCTCAGTGCTCAGTGCTCGGGGTGCTGGGTGCTCAGTTCTCGGGGTGCTCGGTGCTCAGTACTCGGGGTGCTGGGTGCTCAGTGCTCAGGGTGCTGGGTGCTCAGTGCTCTGGGTGCTGGGTGCTCAGTGCTCAGGGTGCTGGGTGCTCAGTGCTCGGGGTGCTGGGTGCTCAGTGCTCAGGGTGCTGCGTGCTCAGTACTCAGGGTGCTGGGTGCTCAGTACTCAGGGTGCTAAGAGCTCAGGGTGCTCAGTGCTCGGGGTGCTGGATGCTCAGTGCTCAGTGCACAGGGTGCTGGGTGCTCAGTCCTCGGGGTGCTGGGTGCTCAGTACTCAGGGTGCTGGGTGCTCAGTACTCAGGGTGCTGGGTGCTCAGTGCTCAGGGTGCTGGGTGCTCAGTGCTTTGGGTGCTGGGTGCTCAGTGCTCAGGGTGCTGGGTCCTCAGTGCTCAGGGTGCTGGGTGCTCAGTGCTCAGGGTGCTGGGTGCTGAGTGCTCAGGGTGCTGGGTGCTCAGTGCTCGGGGTGCTCGGTGCTCAGTACACAGGGTGCTGGGTGCTCAGTGTTCGGGGTGCTCGGTGCTCAGTACACAGGGTGCTGGGTGCTCAGTGCTCGGGGTGCTGGGTGCTCAGTACTCAGCGTGCTGGGTGCTCAGTACTCAGGGTGCTGGGTGCTCAGTGCTCAGGGTGCTGGGTGCTCAGTGCTCAGGGTGCTGGGTGCTCAGTGATCGGGGTTCTGGGTGCTCAGTACTCAGGGTGCTCAGTGCTCGGGGAGCTCGGTGCTCAGTACTCAGGGTGCTGGGTGCTCAGTACTCAGTGCTCGGGGTCCTGGGTGCTCCGTGCTCGGGGTGCTGGGTGCTCAGTGCTCTGGGTGCTTAGTGCTCAGTACTCAGGCTGCTGGGTGCTCAGTACTCAGGGTGCTCAGTGCTCGGGGTGCTGGGTGCTCAGTGCTCAGGGTGATCGGTGCTCAGTACTCAGGATGCTGGGTGCTCAGTACTCAGGGTGCTGGGTGCTCAGTACTCAGGGTGCTGATTGCTCAGTGCTTGGTGTGCTGGGTGCTCAGTGCTCAGGGTGCTCAGTGCTCAGTACTCAGGGTGCTCAGTACTCAGGGTGCTGGGTGCTCAGTGCTCAGGGTGCTGGGTGCTCAGTACTCAGGGTGCTGGGTGCTCGGTGCTCAGTACGCTGGGTGCTCAGTACTCAGGGTGCTGGGTGCTCAGTACTCAGGGTGCTCGGTGCTCAGTGCTCGGGGTGCTGGGTGCTCAGTACTCAGGGTGCTGGGTGCTCAGTGCTCGGGGTACTCGGTGCTCAGTACGCTGGGTGCTCAGTACTCAGGGTGCTGGGTGCTCAGTACTCAGGGTGCTGGGTGCTTAGTACTCAGGGTGCTGGGTGCTCAGTGCTCAGGGTGCTGGGTGCTCAGTGCTCAGTACTCAGGGTGCTGGCTGCTCAGTGCTCAGGGTGCTGGGTGCTCACTGCTCAGGGTGCTGGGTGCTCGGTGCTCGGGGTGCTGGGTGCTTAGTGCACGGGGTGCTGGGTGCTCAGTACTCAGGGTGCTGGGTGGTCAGTACTCACGGTGCTGGGGGCTCAGTACTCGGGGTGCTGGGTGCTCACTACTCAGGGTGCTGGGTGCTCAGTACTCAGAGTGCTGGATGCTCAGTGCTCGGGGTGCTCGGTGCTCAGTACTCAGGGTGCTGGGTGCTCAGTGCTCAGGGTGCTGGGTGCTCAGTACTCAGTGTGCTGGGTGCTCAGTGCTCAGGGTGCTGGGTGCTCAGTAATCAGGGTGCTCAGTACTCAGGGTGCTGGGTGCTCAGTACTCAGGGTGCTCAGTACTCAGGGTGCTGGGTGCTCAGTGCTCAGGGTGCTGGGTGCTCAGTACTCAGGGTGCTCAGTACTCAGGGTGCTGGGTGCTCAGTGCTCGGGGTGCTGGGTGCTCAGTGCTCAGGGTGATCGGTGCTCAGTACTCAGGATGCTGGGTGCTCAGTACTCAGGGTGCTGTGTGCTCAGTACTCAGGGTGCTGGTTGCTCAGTCCTCAGGGTGCTCAGTGCTCAGGGTGCTGGGTGCTCAGTGCTCGGGGTGCTCGGTGCTCAGTGCTCGGGGTGCTGGGTGCTCAGTGCTCAGTACTCAGCGTGCTCTGTGCTCAGAGTGTTGGATGCTCAGTACTCAGGGTGCTGGGTGCTCAGTGCTCAGTGCTCAGGGTGCTCAGTGCTCAGGGTGCTGGGTGCTCAGTGTGCTGGGTGCTCAGTGCTCAGGGTGCTGGGTGCTCAGTGCTCAGGGTGCTGGGTGCTCAGTGCTCAGTGCTCAGGGTGCTGGGTGCTCAGTGCTCAGTGCTCAGGGTGCTGGGTGTTCAGTACTCAGGGTGCTGGGTGCTCAGTACTCAGGGTGCTGGGTGCTCAGTGCTCAGGGTGCTGGGTGCTCAGTGCTCAGGATGCTGGGTGCTCAGTACTCAGGGTTCTGGGTGCTCAGTTCTCAGGGTGCTGGGTGCACAGTGTTCGGGGTGCTCGGTGCTCAGTGCTCAGGGTGCTGGGTGCTCAGTGCTCGGGGTGCTCGGTGCTCAGCACTCAGGGTGCTGGGTGCTCAGTACTCAGGGTGCTGGGTGCTCAGTGCTCGGGGTGCTCGGTGCTCAGTACGCTGGGTGCTCAGTACTCAGGGTGCTGGGTGCTCAGTACTCAGGGTGCTGGGTGCTTAGTACCCAGGGTGCTGGGTTCTCATTGCTCAGGTTGCTGTGTGCTCAGTGCTCAGTGCTCGGGGTGCTGGGTGCTCAGTGCTCAGGGTGATCGGTGCTCAGTACTCAGGATGCTGGGTGCTCAGTACTCAGGGTGCTGGGTGCTCAGTACTCAGGGTGCTGATTGCTCAGTGCTTGGTGTGCTGGGTGCTCAGTGCTCAGGGTGCTCAGTGCTCAGTACTCAGGGTGCTCAGTACTCAGGGTGCTGGGTGCTCAGTGCTCAGGGTGCTGGGTGCTCAGTACTCAGGGTGCTGGGTGCTCGGTGCTCAGTACGCTGGGTGCTCAGTACTCAGGGTGCTGGGTGCTCAGTACTCAGGGTGCTCGGTGCTCAGTGCTCGGGGTGCTGGGTGCTCAGTACTCAGGGTGCTGGGTGCTCAGTGCTCGGGGTACTCGGTGCTCAGTACGCTGGGTGCTCAGTACTCAGGGTGCTGGGTGCTCAGTACTCAGGGTGCTGGGTGCTTAGTACTCAGGGTGCTGGGTGCTCAGTGCTCAGGGTGCTGGGTGCTCAGTGCTCAGTACTCAGGGTGCTGGCTGCTCAGTGCTCAGGGTGCTGGGTGCTCACTGCTCAGGGTGCTGGGTGCTCGGTGCTCGGGGTGCTGGGTGCTTAGTGCTCGGGGTGCTGGGTGCTCAGTACTCAGGGTGCTGGGTGGTCAGTACTCACGGTGCTGGGGGCTCAGTACTCGGGGTGCTGGGTGCTCACTACTCAGGGTGCTGGGTGCTCAGTACTCAGAGTGCTGGATGCTCAGTGCTCGGGGTGCTCGGTGCTCAGTACTCAGGGTGCTGGGTGCTCAGTGCTCAGGGTGCTGGGTGCTCAGTACTCAGTGTGCTGGGTGCTCAGTGCTCAGGGTGCTGGGTGCTCAGTAATCAGGGTGCTCAGTACTCAGGGTGCTGGGTGCTCAGTACTCAGGGTGCTCAGTACTCAGGGTGCTGGGTGCTCAGTGCTCAGGGTGCTGGGTGCTCAGTACTCAGGGTGCTCAGTACTCAGGGTGCTGGGTGCTCAGTGCTCGGGGTGCTGGGTGCTCAGTGCTCAGGGTGATCGGTGCTCAGTACTCAGGATGCTGGGTGCTCAGTACTCAGGGTGCTGTGTGCTCAGTACTCAGGGTGCTGGTTGCTCAGTCCTCAGGGTGCTCAGTGCTCAGGGTGCTGGGTGCTCAGTGCTCGGGGTGCTCGGTGCTCAGTGCTCGGGGTGCTGGGTGCTCAGTGCTCAGTACTCAGCGTGCTCTGTGCTCAGAGTGTTGGATGCTCAGTACTCAGGGTGCTGGGTGCTCAGCGCTCAGTGCTCAGGGTGCTCAGTGCTCAGGGTGCTGGGTGCTCAGTCCTCAGGGTGCTCAGTGCTCAGGGTGCTGGGTGCTCAGTGCTCAGGGTGCTGGGTGCTCAGTGCTCAGTGCTCAGGGTGCTGGGTGCTCAGTGCTCAGTGCTCAGGGTGCTGGGTGTTCAGTACTCAGGGTGCTGGGTGC
The DNA here is from genome assembly GCF_018167655.1 of Microtus oregoni. Taxonomy (NCBI): domain Eukaryota; kingdom Metazoa; phylum Chordata; class Mammalia; order Rodentia; family Cricetidae; genus Microtus; species Microtus oregoni. The sequence continues at coordinate 2,818,510 of NW_024544028.1, read as the reverse complement.
TCAGTACTCAGGGTGCTGGGTGCTCAGTGCTCAGGGTGCTGGGTGCTCAGTGCTCAGGATGCTGGGTGCTCAGTACTCAGGGTTCTGGGTGCTCAGTTCTCAGGGTGCTGGGTGCACAGTGTTCGGGGTGCTCGGTGCTCAGTGCTCAGGGTGCTGGGTGCTCAGTGCTCAGTACTCAGCGTGCTCTGTGCTCAGAGTGTTGGATGCTCAGTACTCAGGGTGCTGGGTGCTCAGTGCTCGGGGTGCTCGGTGCTCAGTACGCTGGGTGCTCAGTACTCAGGGTGCTGGGTGCTCAGTACTCAGGGTGCTGGGTGCTTAGTACCCAGGGTGCTGGGTTCTCATTGCTCAGGTTGCTGTGTGCTCAGTGCTCAGTACTCAGGGTGCTGGGTGCTCAGTGCTCAGGGTGCTGGGTGCTCACTGCTCAGGGTGCTGGGTGCTCGGTGCTCGGGGTGCTGGGTGCTTAGTGCTCGGGGTGCTGGGTGCTCAGTACTCAGGGTGCTGGGTGGTCAGTACTCACGGTGCTGGGTGCTCAGTACTCGGGGTGCTGGGTGCTCACTACTCAGGGTGCTGGGTGCTCAGTACTCAGAGTGCTGGGTGCTCAGTGCTCGGGGTGCTCGGTGCTCAGTACTCAGGGTGCTGGGTGCTCAGTGCTCAGTGTGCTGGGTGCTCAGTACTCAGTGTGCTGGGTGCTCAGTGCTCAGGGTGCTGGGTGCTCAGTGCTCGGGTGATGGGTACTCAGGGCTCATGGTGCTGGGTGCTCAGTGCTCGGGGTGCTAGGTGCTCAGTGCTCAGTACTCAAGGTGCTGGGGGCTCAGTGCTCGGGGTGCTGCGTGCTCCGTGCTCAGTACTCAGGGTGCTGGGTGCTCAGTGCTCGGGGTGCTGGGTGCTCAGTGCTCAGGGTGCTGGGTGCTCAGTGCTCAGGGTGCTGGGTGCTCAGTGCTCGGGGTGTTGGTTGCTCAGTACTCAGGGTGCTGGGTGCTCAGTACTCAGGGTGCTGGGTGCTCAGTGCTCGGGGTGCTGGGTGCTCAGTGCTCGGGGTGCTGGGTGCTCAGTTCTCGGGGTGCTCGGTGCTCAGTATTCAGGGTGCTGGGTGCTCAGTGCTCGGGGTGCTCAGTACTCAGGGTGCTGTGTTTCAGTGCTCAGGGTGCTGGGTGCTCAGTACTCAGGGTGCTCGGTGCTTAGTACTCAGGATGCTGGGTGCTCAGTGCTCGGGGTGCTCGGTGCTCGGTGCTCAAGGTGCTGGGTGCTCAGTACTCAGGGTGATCATTGCTCAGGGTGCTGGGTGCTCAGTACTCAGGGTGCTGGGTGGTCAGTACTCAGGGTGCTCAGTGCTCAGTAATCAGGGTGCTCCGTGCTCAGGGTGCTGGGTGCTCAGTGCTCGGGGTGCTCGGTGCTCAGTACTCAGGGTGCTGGGTGCTCAGCTCTCTGGGTGCTGGGAGCTCAGTGCTCAGGGTGCTGGGTGCTCGGTGCTCAGTACGCTGGGTGCTCAGTACTCAGTACTCAGGGTGCTAGGTGCTCAGTGCTCAGGGTGCTGGGTGCTCAGTACTCAGGGTGCTGGGTGCTCGGTGCTCAGTACGCTGGGTGCTCAGTACTCAGCGTGCTGGGTGCTCAGTACTCAGGGTGCTGGGTGCTCAGTACTCAGGGTGCTCGGTGCTCAGTACTCAGGGTGCTGGGTGCTCAGTGCTCAGGGTGCTGGGTGCTCAGTACTCAGGGTGCTAGGTGCTCAGTGCTCGGGGTGCTCGGTGCTCAGTACGCTGGGTGCTCAGTACTCAGGGTGCTGGCTGCTCAGTACTCAGGGTGCTCCGTGCTCAGTACTCAGGGTTCTGGGTGCTTAGTACTCAGGGTGCTCGGCGCTCAGTGCTCGGAGTGCTGGGTGCTCAGTGCTCAGGGTGCTGGGTGCTCAGTACTCAGGGTGCTGGGTGCTCAGTGCTCGGGGTGCTGGGTGCTCAGTACTCAGGGTGCTCGGTTCTCAGAACTCAGTGTGCTCAGTGCTCAGTACTCAGGGTGCTGGGTGCTCAGTGCTCGGGGTGCTTGGTGCTCAGTGCTCGGGGTGCTGGGTGCTCAGTGCTCGGGGTGCTGGGTGCTCAGTGCTCAGAGTGCTGGGTGCTCAGTACTCAGGGTGCTCAGTGCTCAGTACTCAGCGTGCTGGGTGCTCAGTGCTCAGGGTGCTGGGTGCTCAGTACTCAGGGTGCAGGGTGCTTAGTACTCAGTGTGCTCGGTCCTCAGTGGTCAGGGTGCTGGGTGCTCAGTACTCAGGGTGCAGGGTGCTCAGTGCTCAGGGTGCTCAGTGCTCAGTACTCAGGGTGCTCGGTGCTCAGTGCTCAGGGTGCTGGGTGCTCAGTGCTCGGGGTGCTGGGTGCTCAGTGCTCGGGGTGCTGGGTGCTCAGTGCTCAGGTGATCGGTGCTCAGTACTCAGGGTGCTCGGTGCTCAGTGCTCAGGGTGCTGGGTAATCAGTCCTCAGGGTGCTCAGTGCTCAGGGTGCTGGGTGCTCAGTGCTCAGGGTGCTGGGTTCTCAGTCCTTAGGGTGCTCAGTGCTCAGGGTGCTGGGTGCTCAGTGCTCGTGGTGCTCGGTGCTCAGTACTCAGGGTGCTCAGTGCTCAGTGCTCTGGGTGCTGGGTGCTCAGTGCTCGGGGTGCTGGGTGCTCAGTGCTCAGGGTGCTGGGTTCTCAGTACTCAGGGTGCTCAGTTCTCAGGGTGCTGGGTGCTCAGTGCTCTGGGTGCTGGGTACTCAGTGCTCAGTAAACAGGGTGCTGGGTGCTCAGTCCTCTGGGTGCTGGGTGCTCAGTTCTCTGGGTGCTCAGTGCTCAGTACTCAGGGTGCTGGGTGCTCAGTACTCAGGGTGCCGGGTGCTCAGTACTCAGGGAGCTCAGTGCTCGGGGTGCAGGGTGCTCAGTACTCAGGGTGCTGGGTGCTCAGTACTCAGGGTGCTCAGTACTCAGGGTGCTGGGTGCTCAGTGCTCGGGGTGCTGGGTGCTCAGTACTCAGGGTGCTGGGTGCTCAGTGCTCAGGGTGCTGGGTGCTCAGTGCTCGGGGTGCAGGGTGCTCATTCTCCGGGTGCTGGGTGCTCAGTACTCAGGGTGCTGGGTGCTCAGTGCTCGGGGTGCTCGGTGCTCAGTACACAGGGTGCTGGGTGCTCAGTGCTCACGGTGCTGGGTGCTCAGTACTCACGGTGCTGGGTGCTCAGTGCTCAGTACTCAGAGTGCTCTGTGCTCAGTGCTCAGAGTGTTGGGTGCTCAGTACTCAGGGTGCTCTGTACTCAGTGCTCAGTGCTCAGGGTGCTCAGTGCTCAGGCTGCTGGGTGCTCAGGGTGCTGGGTGCTCAGTGCTCGGGGTGCTGGGTGCTCAGTGCTCAGGGTGCTGGGTGCTCAGTGCTCAGGGTGCTGGGTGCTCAGTGCTCAGGAGGCTGGGTGCTCAGTGCTCGGGTTGCTCGGTGCTCAGTACTCAGGGTGCTGGGTGGTCAGTCCTCGGGGTGCTGGGTGCTCAGTTCTCTTTGTGCTCAGTGCTCAGTACTCAGGGTGCTGGGTGCTCAGTACTCAGGGTGCTGGGTGCTCAGTACTCAGGGAGCTCAGTGCTCGGGGTGCAGGGTGCTCAGTACTCAGGGTGCTGGGTGCTCAGTACTCAGGGTGCTCAGTACTCAGGGTGTTGGGTGCTCAGTGCTTGGGGTGCTGGGTGCTCAGTACTCAGGGTGCTGGGTGCTCAGTTCTCAGGGTGCTGGGTGCTCAGTGCTCGGCGTGCTGGGTGCTCATTCTCGGGGTGCTGGGTGCTCAGTACTCAGGGTGCTGGGTGCTCAGTGCTCGGGGTGCTCGGTGCTCAGTACACAGGGTGCTGGGTACTCAGTGCTCGGGGTGCTGGGTGCTCAGTACTCAGGGTGCTGGGTGCTCAGTGCTCAGTACTCACCGTGCTGGGTGCTCAGTGCTCAGAGTGTTGGGTGCTCAGTAATCAGGGTGCTGGGTGCTCAGTGCTCAGTGCTCAGGGTGCTCAGTGCTCAGGGTGCTGGGTGCTCAGGGTGCTGGGTGCTCAGTGCTCGGGGTGATGGGTGCTCAGTGCTCAGGGTGCTGGGTGCTCAGTGCTCAGTGCTCAGGGTGCTGGGTGCTCAGTGCTCAGTGCTCAGGGTGCTGGGTGTTCAGTACTCAGGGTGCTGGGTGCTCAGTACTCAGGGTGCTGGGTGCTCAGTGCTCAGGGTGCTGGGTGCTCAGTGCTCAGGGTGCTGGGTGCTCAGTACTCAGGGTGCTGGGTGCTCAGTACTCAGGGTGCTCGGTGCTCAGTGCTCAGGGTGCTGGGTGCTCAGTGCTCGGTATGCTGGGTGTTCAGTACTCAGGGTGCTGGGTGCTCAGTACTCAGGGTGCTGGGTGCTCAGTGCTCAGGGTGCTGGGTGCTCAGTGCTCAGGGTGCTGGGTGCTCAGTACTCAGGGTGCTGGGTGCTCAGTACTCAGGGTGCTCGGTGCTCAGTGCTCAGGGTGCTGGGTGCACAGTGCTAGGGGTGCTGGGTGCTCAGTTCTCGGGGTGCTGGGTGCTCAGTGCTCAGGGTGCTGGGTCTCAGTGCTCGGGGTACTGGGTACTCAGTCCTCAGTACACAGGGTGCTGGGTCCTCAGTGCTCGGGGTGCTGGGTGCTCAGTGCTCAGTACTCAGGGTGCTGGGTGCTCAGTGCTCGGGGTGCTGTGTGCTCAGTACTCAGGGTACTCAGTGCTCAGTACTCGGGGTGCTGGGTGCTCAGTACTCAGGGAGCTGGGTGCTCAGTACTCTGGGTGCTGGGTGCTCAGTACTCGGGTGCTGGGTGCTCAGGGCTCAGGGTGCTGGGTGCTCAGTGCTCGGGGTGCTGGGTGCTCATTGCTCAGTACTCAGGGTGCTGGGTGCTCAGTGCTCGGGGTGCTGGGTGCTCAGTGCTCAGTACTCAGGGTGCTGGGTGATCAGTGCTCAGGGTGCTGGGTGCTCAGTACTCAGTGTGCTGGGTGCTCAGTACTCAGGGTGCTGGGTGCTCAGTACTCAGGGTGCTCGGTGCTCAGTACTCAGGGTGCTGGGTGCTCAGTGCTCAGGGTGCTAGGTCCTCAGTACTCGGGGTGCTGGGTGCTCAGTGCTCAGGGTGCTGGGTGCTCAGTACTCAGGGTGCTGGGTGCTCAGTACTCAGCGTGCTGGGTGCTCAGTACTCAGGATGCTGGGTGCTCAGTACTCTGGGTGCTGGGTGCTCAGTTCTCGGGTGATGGGTGCTCAGGGCTCAGGGTGCAGGGTGCTCAGTGCTCGGGGTGCTAGGTGCTCAGTGCTCAGTACTCAAGGTGCTGGGGGCTCAGTGCTCGGGGTGCTGGGTGCTCAGTGCTCAGTACTCAGGGTGCTGGGTGTTCAGGGCTAGGGGTGCTGGGTGCTCAGTGCTCAGGGTGCTGGGTGCTCAGTGCTCAGGGTGCTGGGTGCTCAGTGCTCGGGGTGTTGGTTGCTCAGTACTCAGGGTGCTGGGTGCTCAGTACTCAGGGTGCTGGGTGCTCAGTGCTGGGGGTGCTGGGTGCTCAGTGCTCGGGGTGCTGGGTGCTCAGTTCTCGGGGTGCTCGGTGCTCAGTACTCAGGGTGCTGGGTGCTCAGTGCTCGGGGTTCTCAGTACTAATGGTGCTGTGTGTTCAGTGCTCAGGGTGCTGGGTGCTCAGTACTCAGGGTGCTCGGTGCTTAGTACTCAGGATGCTGGGTGCTCAGTGCTCAGGGTGCTGGGTGCTCAGTACTCAGGGTGCTAGGTGCTCAGTGCTCGGGGTGCTCGGTGCTCAGTACGCTGGGTGCTCAGTACTCAGGGTGCTGGGTGCTCAGTACTCAGGGTGCTGGGTGCTCAGTACTCAGGGTTCTGGGGGCTTAGTACTCAGGGTGCTCAGTGCTCAGTGCTCGGGGTGCTGGGTGCTCAGTGCTCAGGGTGCTGGGTGCTCAGTACTCAGGGTGCTCGGTGCTCAGTGCTCGGGGTGCTGGGTGCTCAGTACTCAGGGTGCTCGGTGCTCAGTACTCAGGGTGCTCAGTGCTCAGTACTCAGGGTGCTGGGTGCTCAGTGCTCGGGGTGCTGGGTGCTCAGTGCTCGGGGTGCTGGGTGCTCAGTGCTCGGGGTGCTGGGTGCTCAGTGCTCAGAGTGCTGGGTGCTCAGTACTCAGGGTGATCCGTGCTCAGTACTCAGGGTGCTGGGTGCTCAGTACTCAGGATGCTGGGTGCTCAGTACTCTGGGTGCTGGGTGCTCAGTTCTCGGGTGATGGGTGCTCAGGGCTCAGGGTGCAGGGTGCTCAGTGCTCGGGGTGCTAGGTGCTCAGTGCTCAGTACTCAAGGTGCTGGGGGCTCAGTGCTCGGGGTGCTGGGTGCTCAGTGCTCAGTACTCAGGGTGCTGGGTGCTCAGGGCCAGGGGTGCTGGGTGCTCAGTGCTCAGGGTGCTGGGTGCTCAGTGCTCAGGGTGCTGGGTGCTCAGTGCTCGGGGTGTTGGTTGCTCAGTACTCAGGGTGCTGGGTGCTCAGTACTCAGGGTGCTGGGTGCTCAGTGCTGGGGGTGCTGGGTGCTCAGTGCTCGGGGTGCTGGGTGCTCAGTTCTCGGGGTGCTCGGTGCTCAGTACTCAGGGTGCTGGGTGCTCAGTGCTCGGGGTGCTCAGTACTAATGGTGCTGTGTGTTCAGTGCTCAGGGTGCTGGGTGCTCAGTACTCAGGGTGCTCGGTGCTTAGTACTCAGGATGCTGGGTGCTCAGTGCTCAGGGTGCTGGGTGCTCAGTACTCAGGGTGCTAGGTGCTCAGTGCTCGGGGTGCTCGGTGCTCAGTACGCTGGGTGCTCAGTACTCAGGGTGCTGGGTGCTCAGTACTCAGGGTGCTGGGTGCTCAGTACTCAGGGTTCTGGGGGCTTAGTACTCAGGGTGCTCAGTGCTCAGTGCTCGGGGTGCTGGGTGCTCAGTGCTCAGGGTGCTGGGTGCTCAGTACTCAGGGTGCTCGGTGCTCAGTGCTCGGGGTGCTGGGTGCTCAGTACTCAGGGTGCTCGGTGCTCAGTACTCAGGGTGCTCAGTGCTCAGTACTCAGGGTGCTGGGTGCTCAGTGCTCGGGGTGCTGGGTGCTCAGTGCTCGGGGTGCTGGGTGCTCAGTGCTCGGGGTGCTGGGTGCTCAGTGCTCAGAGTGCTGGGTGCTCAGTACTCAGGGTGATCCGTGCTCAGTACTCAGGGTGCTGGGTGCTCAGTGCTCAGGGTGCTCAGTGCTCAGTACTCAGGGTGCTGGGTGCTCAGTGCTCAGGGTGCTCGGTGCTCAGTACTCAGGGTGCTCAGTGCTCAGTACTCAGCGTGCTGGGTGCTCAGTGCTCAGGGTGCTGGGTGCTCAGTACTCAAGGTGCAGGGTGCTTAGTACTCAGTGTGCTCGGTCCTCAGTGCTCAGGGTGCTGGGTGCTCAGTACTCAGGGTGCAGGGTGCTCAGTGCTCAGGGTGCTCAGTGCTCAGTACTCAGGGTGCTCGGTGCTCAGTGCTCAGGGTGCTGGGTGCTCAGTGCTCGGGGTGCTGGGTGCTCAGTGATCAGGTGATCGGTGCTCAGTACTCAGGGTGCTGGGTGCTCAGTGCTCAGGGTGCTGGGTGCTCAGTCCTCAGGGTGCTCAGTGCTCAGGGTGCTGGGAGCTCAGTGCTCAGGGTGCTGGGTGCTCAGTCCTCAGGGTGCTCAGTGCTCAGGGTGCTGGGTGCTCAGTGCTCGGGGTGCTCGGTGCTCAGTACTCAGGGTGCTCAGTGCTCAGTGCTCTGGGTGCTGGGTGCTCAGTGCTCGGGGTGCTGGGTGCTCAGTGCTCAGGGTGCTGGGTTCTCAGTACTCAGGGTGCTCAGTTCTCAGGGTGCTGGGTGCTCAGTGCTCTGGGTGCTGGGTACTCAGTGCTCAGTAAACAGGGTGCTGGGTGCTCAGTGCTCGGGGTGCTGGATGCTCAGTACTCAGGGTGCTGGGTGCTCAGTGCTCAGGGTGCTGGGTGCTCAGTACTCAGTGTGCTGGGTGCTCAGTGCTCAGGGTGCTGGGTGCTCAGTACTCAGGGTGCTGGGTACTCAGTGCTCAGGGTGCTCGGTGCTCAGTACTCGGGGTGCTGGGTGCTCATTCTCAGGGTGCTGGGTGCTCAGTGCTCGCTGTGATGGGTGCTCAGTACTCAGGGTGCTGGTTGCTCAGTGCTCAGGGTGCTGGGTGCTCAGTACTCAGGGTGCTGGTTGCTCAGTGCTCAGGGTGCTGGGTGCTCAGTACTCAGGGTGCTGGGTGCTCAGTGCTCAGGGTGCTGGGTGCTCAGTACTCAGGGTGCTGGGTGCTCAGTGCTCAGGGTGCTGGGTGCTCAGTGCTCAGGGTGCTGGGTGCTCAGTACTCAGGGTGCTGGGTGCTCGGTGCTCAGTACGCTGGGTGCTCAGTACTCAGGGTGCTGGGTGCTCAGTACTCAGGGTGCTGGGTGCTCAGTACTCAGGGTGCTCGGTGCTCAGTACTCAGGGTGCTGGGTGCTCAGTGCTCAGGGTGCTGGGTGCTCAGTACTCAGGGTGCTAGGTGCTCAGTGCTCGGGGTGCTCGGTGCTCAGTACGCTGGGTGCTCAGTACTCAGGGTGCTGGGTGCTCAGTACTCAGGGTGCTGGGTGCTCAGTACTCAGGGTGCTGGGTGCTTAGTACTCAGGGTGCTGGGTGCTCAGTGCTCGGGGTGCTGGGTGCTCAGTGCTTGGGGTGCTCGGTGCTCAGTGCTCGGGGTGCTTGGTGCTCAGTAATCAGGGTGCTTTGTGCTCAGTACTCGTTGTGCTGGGTGCTCAGTGCTCAGGGTGCTGGGTGCTCAGTACTCAGGGTGTTCGGTGCTCAGTGCTCGGGGTGCTGGGTGCTCAGTACTCAGGGTGCTGGGTGCTCAGTACTCAGGGTGCTGGGTGCTCAGTGCTCAGGGTGCTCGGTGCTCAGTACTCACGGTGCTGGGTACTCAGTGCTCACGGTGCTCATTCTCAGGGTGCTGGGTGCTCAGTACTCAGGGTGCTGGGTGCTCAGTGCTCGGGGTGCTGGGTGCTCAGTGCTCGGGGTGCTCGGTGCTCAGTACTCAGGGTGCTGGGTGCTCAGTACTCAGGGTGCTCAGTGCTCGGGGAGCTCAGGGCTCAGTACTCAGGGTGCTGGGTGCTCAGTGCTCGGGGTGCTCGGTGCTCAGTACTCAGGGTCCTGGGTGCTCAGTGCTCAGGGTGCTGGGTGCTCAGTACTCAGGGTTCTGGGTGCTCAGTACTCAGGGTGCTAAGAGCTCAGGGTGCTCAGTGCTCGGGGTGCTGGATGCTCAGTGCTCAGTGCACAGGGTGCTGGGTGCTCAGTCCTCTGGGTGCTGGGTGCTCAGTTCTCTGGGTGCTCAGTGCTCAGTACTCAGGGTGCTGGGTGCTCAGTACTCAGGGAGCTGGGTGCTCAGTACTCAGGGAGCTCAGTGCTCGGGGTGCAGGGTGCTCAGTACTCAGGGTGATGGGTGCTCAGTACTCAGGGTGCTCAGTACTCAGGGTGCTGGGTGCTCAGTGCTCGGGGTGCTGGGTGCTCAGTACTCAGGGTGCTGGGTGCTCAGTGCTCAGGGTGCTGGGTGCTCAGTACTCAGGGTGCTGGGTGCTCAGTGCTCAGGGTGCTGGGTGCTCAGTACTCAGGGTGCTGGGTGCTCAGTGCTCGGGGTGCTGGGTGCTCAGTACTCAGGGTGCTGGGTGCTCAGTGCTCAGGGTGCTGGGTGCTCAGTACTCAGGGTGCTGGGTGCTCAGTGCTCAGGGTGCTGGGTGCTCAGTACTCAGGGTGCTGGGTGCTCAGTGCTCGGGGTGCTGGGTGCTCAGTACTCAGGGTGCTGGGTGCTCAGTGCTCAGGGTGCTGGGTGCTCAGTACTCAGGGTGCTGGGTGCTCAGTGCTCAGGGTGCTGGGTGCTCAGTACTCAGGGTGCTGGGTGCTCAGTGCTCGGGGTGCTGGGTGCTCAGTACTCAGGGTGCTGGGTGCTCAGTGCTCAGGGTGCTGGGTGCTCAGTACTCAGTGTGCTGGGTGCTCAGTACTCAGGGTGCTGGGTGCTCAGTACTCAGGGTGCTCGGTGCTCAGTACTCAGGGTGCTGGGTGCTCAGTGCTCAGGGTGCTAGGTCCTCAGTGCTCGGGGTGCTGGGTGCTCAGTGCTCAGGGTGCTGGGTGCTCAGTACTCAGGGTGCTGGGTGCTCAGTACTCAGGGTGCTGGGTGCTCAGTACTCAGGATGCTGGGTGCTCAGTACTCTGGGTGCTGGGTGCTCAGTTCTCGGGTGATGGGTGCTCAGGGCTCAGGGTGCAGGGTGCTCAGTGCTCGGGGTGCTAGGTGCTCAGTGCTCAGTACTCAAGGTGCTGGGGGCTCAGTGCTCGGGGTGCTGGGTGCTCAGTGCTCAGTACTCAGGGTGCTGGGTGCTCAGGGCTAGGGGTGCTGGGTGCTCAGTGCTCAGGGTGCTGGGTGCTCAGTGCTCAGGGTGCTGGGTGCTCAGTGCTCGGGGTGTTGGTTGCTCAGTACTCAGGGTGCTGGGTGCTCAGTACTCAGGGTGCTGGGTGCTCAGTGCTGGGGGTGCTGGGTGCTCAGTGCTCGGGGTGCTGGGTGCTCAGTTCTCGGGGTGCTCGGTGCTCAGTACTCAGGGTGCTGGGTGCTCAGTGCTCGGGGTGCTCAGTACTAATGGTGCTGTGTGTTCAGTGCTCAGGGTGCTGGGTGCTCAGTACTCAGGGTGCTCGGTGCTTAGTACTCAGGATGCTGGGTGCTCAGTGCTCAGGGTGCTGGGTGCTCAGTACTCAGGGTGCTAGGTGCTCAGTGCTCGGGGTGCTCGGTGCTCAGTACGCTGGGTGCTCAGTACTCAGGGTGCTGGGTGCTCAGTACTCAGGGTGCTGGGTGCTCAGTACTCAGGGTTCTGGGGGCTTAGTACTCAGGGTGCTCAGTGCTCAGTGCTCGGGGTGCTGGGTGCTCAGTGCTCAGGGTGCTGGGTGCTCAGTACTCAGGGTGCTCGGTGCTCAGTGCTCGGGGTGCTGGGTGCTCAGTACTCAGGGTGCTCGGTGCTCAGTACTCAGGGTGCTCAGTGCTCAGTACTCAGGGTGCTGGGTGCTCAGTGCTCGGGGTGCTGGGTGCTCAGTGCTCGGGGTGCTGGGTGCTCAGTGCTCGGGGTGCTGGGTGCTCAGTGCTCAGAGTGCTGGGTGCTCAGTACTCAGGGTGATCCGTGCTCAGTACTCAGGGTGCTGGGTGCTCAGTACTCAGTGTGCTGGGTGCTCAGTACTCAGGGTGCTGGGTGCTCAGTACTCAGGGTGCTCGGTGCTCAGTACTCAGGGTGCTGGGTGCTCAGTGCTCTGAGTGCTAGGTCCTCAGTGCTCGGGGTGCTGGGTGCTCAGTGCTCAGGGTGCTGGGTGCTCAGTACTCAGGGTGCTGGGTGCTCAGTACTCAGGGTGCTGGGTGCTCAGTACTCAGGATGCTGGGTGCTCAGTACTCTGGGAGCTGGGTGCTCAGTTCTCGGGTGATGGGTGCTCAGGGCTCAGGGTGCAGGGTGCTCAGTGCTCGGGGTGCTAGGTGCTCAGTGCTCAGTACTCAAGGTGCTGGGGGCTCAGTGCTCGGGGTGCTGGGTGCTCAGTGCTCAGTACTCAGGGTGCTGGGTGCTCAGGGCTAGGGGTGCTGGGTGCTCAGTGCTCAGGGTGCTGGGTGCTCAGTGCTCAGGGTGCTGGGTGCTCAGTGCTCGGGGTGTTGGTTGCTCAGTACTCAGGGTGCTGGGTGCTCAGTACTCAGGGTGCTGGGTGCTCAGTGCTGGGGGTGCTGGGTGCTCAGTGCTCGGGGTGCTGGGTGCTCAGTTCTCGGGGTGCTCGGTGCTCAGTACTCAGGGTGCTGGGTGCTCAGTGCTCGGGGTGCTCAGTACTAATGGTGCTGTGTGTTCAGTGCTCAGGGTGCTGGGTGCTCAGTACTCAGGGTGCTCGGTGCTTAGTACTCAGGATGCTGGGTGCTCAGTGCTCAGGGTGCTGGGTGCTCAGTACTCAGGGTGCTAGGTGCTCAGTGCTCGGGGTGCTCGGTGCTCAGTACGCTGGGTGCTCAGTACTCAGGGTGCTGGGTGCTCAGTACTCAGGGTGCTGGGTGCTCAGTACTCAGGGTTCTGGGGGCTTAGTACTCAGGGTGCTCAGTGCTCAGTGCTCGGGGTGCTGGGTGCTCAGTGCTCAGGGTGCTGGGTGCTCAGTACTCAGGGTGCTCGGTGCTCAGTGCTCGGGGTGCTGGGTGCTCAGTACTCAGGGTGCTCGGTGCTCAGTACTCAGGGTGCTCAGTGCTCAGTACTCAGGGTGCTGGGTGCTCAGTGCTCGGGGTGCTGGGTGCTCAGTGCTCGGGGTGCTGGGTGCTCAGTGCTCGGGGTGCTGGGTGCTCAGTGCTCAGAGTGCTGGGTGCTCAGTACTCAGGGTGATCCGTGCTCAGTACTCAGGGTGCTGGGTGCTCAGTACTCAGTGTGCTGGGTGCTCAGTACTCAGGGTGCTGGGTGCTCAGTACTCAGGGTGCTCGGTGCTCAGTACTCAGGGTGCTGGGTGCTCAGTGCTCTGAGTGCTAGGTCCTCAGTGCTCGGGGTGCTGGGTGCTCAGTGCTCAGGGTGCTGGGTGCTCAGTACTCAGGGTGCTGGGTGCTCAGTACTCAGGGTGCTGGGTGCTCAGTACTCAGGATGCTGGGTGCTCAGTACTCTGGGTGCTGGGTGCTCAGTTCTCGGGTGATGGGTGCTCAGGGCTCAGGGTGCAGGGTGCTCAGTGCTCGGGGTGCTAGGTGCTCAGTGCTCAGTACTCAAGGTGCTGGGGGCTCAGTGCTCGGGGTGCTGGGTGCTCAGTGCTCAGTACTCAGGGTGCTGGGTGCTCAGGGCTAGGGGTGCTGGGTGCTCAGTGCTCAGGGTGCTGGGTGCTCAGTGCTCAGGGTGCTGGGTGCTCAGTGCTCGGGGTGTTGGTTGCTCAGTACTCAGGGTGCTGGGTGCTCAGTACTCAGGGTGCTGGGTGCTCAGTGCTGGGGGTGCTGGGTGCTCAGTGCTCGGGGTGCTGGGTGCTCAGTTCTCGGGGTGCTCGGTGCTCAGTACTCAGGGTGCTGGGTGCTCAGTGCTCGGGGTGCTCAGTACTAATGGTGCTGTGTGTTCAGTGCTCAGGGTGCTGGGTGCTCAGTACTCAGGGTGCTCGGTGCTTAGTACTCAGGATGCTGGGTGCTCAGTGCTCAGGGTGCTGGGTGCTCAGTACTCAGGGTGCTAGGTGCTCAGTGCTCGGGGTGCTCGGTGCTCAGTACGCTGGGTGCTCAGTACTCAGGGTGCTGGGTGCTCAGTACTCAGGGTGCTGGGTGCTCAGTACTCAGGGTTCTGGGGGCTTAGTACTCAGGGTGCTCAGTGCTCAGTGCTCGGGGTGCTGGGTGCTCAGTGCTCAGGGTGCTGGGTGCTCAGTACTCAGGGTGCTCGGTGCTCAGTGCTCGGGGTGCTGGGTGCTCAGTACTCAGGGTGCTCGGTGCTCAGTGCTCGGGGTGCTGGGTGCTCAGTGCTCGGGGTGCTGGGTGCTCAGTGCTCGGGGTGCTGGGTGCTAAGTGCTCAGAGTGCTGGGTGCTCAGTACTCAGGGTGATCCGTGCTCAGTACTCAGGGTGCTGGGTGCTCAGTGCTCAGGGTGCTCAGTGCTCAGTACTCAGGGTGCTGGGTGCTCAGTGCTCAGGGTGCTCGGTGCTCAGTACTCAGGGTGCTCAGTGCTTTGTACTCAGCGTGCTGGGTGCTCAGTGCTCAGGGTGCTGCGTGCTCAGTACTCAAGGTGCAGGGTGCTTAGTACTCAGTGTGCTCGGTCCTCAGTGCTCAGGGTGCTGGGTGCTCAGTACTCAGGGTGCAGGGTGCTCAGTGCTCAGGGTGCTCAGTGCTCAGTACTCAGGGTGCTCGGTGCTCAGTGCTCAGGGTGCTGGGTGCTCAGTGCTCGGGGTGCTGGGTGCTCAGTGCTCAGGTGATCGGTGCTCAGTACTCAGGGTGCTGGGTGCTCAGTGCTCAGGGTGCTGGGTGCTCAGTCCTCAGGGTGCTCAGTGCTCAGGGTGCTGGGTGCTCAGTGCTCAGGGTGCTGGGTGCTCAGTCCTCAGGGTGCTCAGTGCTCAGGGTGCTGGGTGCTCAGTGCTCGGGGTGCTCGGTGCTCAGTACTCAGGGTGCTCAGTGCTCAGTGCTCTGGGTGCTGGGTGCTCAGTGCTCGGGGTGCTGGGTGCTCAGTGCTCAGGGTGCTGGGTTCTCAGTACTCAGGGTGCTCAGTTCTCAGGGTGCTGGGTGCTCAGTGCTCTGGGTGCTGGGTACTCAGTGCTCAGTAAACAGGGTGCTGGGTGCTCAGTGCTCGGGGTGCTGGATGCTCAGTACTCAGGGTGCTGGGTGCTCAGTGCTCAGGGTGCTGGGTGCTCAGTACTCAGTGTGCTGGGTGCTCAGTGCTCAGGGTGCTGGGTGCTCAGTACTCAGGGTGCTGGGTACTCAGTGCTCAGGGTGCTCGGTGCTCAGTACTCGGGGTGCTGGGTGCTCATTCTCAGGGTGCTGGGTGCTCAGTGCTCGCTGTGATGGGTGCTCAGTACTCAGGGTGCTGGTTGCTCAGTGCTCAGGGTGCTGGGTGCTCAGTACTCAGGGTGCTGGGTGCTCAGTGCTCAGGGTGCTGGGTGCTCAGTACTCAGGGTGCTGGGTGATCAGTGCTCAGGGTGCTGGGTGCTCAGTACTCAGGGTGCTGGGTGCTCAGTGCTCAGGGTGCTGGGTGCTCAGTGCTCAGGGTGCTGGGTGCTCAGTACTCAGGGTGCTGGGTGTTCGGTGCTCAGTACGCTGGGTGCTCAGTACTCAGGGTGCTGGGTGCTCAGTACTCAGGGTGCTGGGTGCTCGGTACTCAGGGTGCTCGGTGCTCAGTACTCAGGGTGCTGGGTGCTCAGTGCTCAGGGTGCTGGGTGCTCAGTACTCAGGGTGCTAGGTGCTCAGTGCTCGGGATGCTCGGTGCTCAGTACGCTGGGTGCTCAGTACTCAGGGTGCTGGGTGCTCAGTACTCAGGGTGCTGGGTGCTCAGTACTCAGGGTGCTGGGTGCTTAGTACTCAGGGTGCTGGGTGCTCAGTGCTCGGGGTGCTGGGTGCTCAGTGCTTGGGGTGCTCGGTGCTCAGTGCTCGGGGTGCTTGGTGCTCAGTAATCAGGGTGCTTTGTGCTCAGTACTCGTTGTGCTGGGTGCTCAGTGCTCAGGGTGCTGGGTGCTCAGTACTCAGGGTGTTCGGTGCTCAGTGCTCGGGGTGCTGGGTGCTCAGTACTCAGGGTGCTGGGTGCTCAGTACTCAGGGTGCTGGGTGCTCAGTGCTCAGGGTGCTCGGTGCTCAGTACTCACGGTGCTGGGTACTCAGTGCTCACGGTGCTCATTCTCAGGGTGCTGGGTGCTCAGTACTCAGGGTGCTGGGTGCTCAGTGCTCGGGGTGCTGGGTGCTCAGTACTCAGGGTGCTGGGTGCTCAGTACCCAGGGTGCTCAGTGCTCGGGGAGCTCAGGGCTCAGTACTCAGGGTGCTGGGTGCTCAGTGCTCGGGGTGCTCGGTGCTCAGTACTCAGGGTCCTGGGTGCTCAGTGCTCAGGGTGCTGGGTGCTCAGTACTCAGGGTTCTGGGTGCTCAGTACTCAGGGTGCTAAGAGCTCAGGGTGCTCAGTGCTCGGGGTGCTGGATGCTCAGTGCTCAGTGCACAGGGTGCTGGGTGCTCAGTCCTCTGGGTGCTGGGTGCTCAGTTCTCTGGGTGCTCAGTGCTCAGTACTCAGGGTGCTGGGTGCTCAGTGCTCGGGGTGCTGGGTGCTCAGTACTCAGGGTGCTGGGTGCTCAGTGCTCAGGGTGCTGGGTGCTCAGTGCTCGGGGTGCTGGGTGCTCATTCTCGGGGTGCTGGGTGCTCAGTACTCAGGGTGCTGGGTGCTCAGTGCTCGGGGTGCTGGGTGCTCAGTGCTCAGTACTCAGGGTGCTGGGTGATCAGTGCTCAGGGTGCTGGGTGCTCAGTACTCAGTGTGCTGGGTGCTCAGTACTCAGGGTGCTGGGTGCTCAGTACTCAGGGTGCTCGGTGCTCAGTACTCAGGGTGCTGGGTGCTCAGTGCTCAGGGTGCTAGGTCCTCAGTGCTCGGGGTGCTGGGTGCTCAGTGCTCAGGGTGCTGGGTGCTCAGTGCTCAGTACTCAGGGTGCTGGGTGCTCAGGGCTAGGGGTGCTGGGTGCTCAGTGCTCAGGGTGCTGGGTGCTCAGTGCTCAGGGTGCTGGGTGCTCAGTGCTCGGGGTGTTGGTTGCTCAGTACTCAGGGTGCTGGGTGCTCAGTACTCAGGGTGCTGGGTGCTCAGTGCTGGGGGTGCTGGGTGCTCAGTGCTCGGGGTGCTGGGTGCTCAGTTCTCGGGGTGCTCGGTGCTCAGTACTCAGGGTGCTGGGTGCTCAGTGCTCGGGGTGCTCAGTACTAATGGTGCTGTGTGTTCAGTGCTCAGGGTGCTGGGTGCTCAGTACTCAGGGTGCTCGGTGCTTAGTACTCAGGATGCTGGGTGCTCAGTGCTCAGGGTGCTGTGTGCTCAGTACTCAGGGTGCTAGGTGCTCAGTGCTCGGGGTGCTCGGTGCTCAGTACGCTGGGTGCTCAGTACTCAGGGTGCTGGGTGCTCAGTACTCAGGGTGCTGGGTGCTCAGTACTCAGGGTTCTGGGGGCTTAGTACTCAGGGTGCTCAGTGCTCAGTGCTCGGGGTGCTGGGTGCTCAGCGCTCAGGGTGCCGGGTGCTCAGTACTCAGGGTGCTCGGTGCTCAGTGCTCGGGGTGCTGGGTGCTCAGTGCTCGGGGTGCTGGGTGCTCAGTGCTCGGGGTGCTGGGTGCTCAGTGCTCAGAGTGCTGGGTGCTCAGTACTCAGGGTGATCCGTGCTCAGTACTCAGGGTGCTGGGTGCTCAGTGCTCGGGGTGCTGGGTGCTCAGTGCTCGGGGTGCTGGGTGCTCAGTGCTCGGGGTGCTGGGTGCTCAGTGCTCAGAGTGCTGGGTGCTCAGTACTCAGGGTGATCCGTGCTCAGTACTCAGGGTGCTGGGTGCTCAGTGCTCAGGGTGCTCAGTGCTCAGTACTCAGGGTGCTGGGTGCTCAGTGCTCAGGGTGCTCGGTGCTCAGTACTCAGGGTGCTCAGTGCTCAGTACTCAGCGTGCTGGGTGCTCAGTGCTCAGGGTGCTGGGTGCTCAGTACTCAGGGTGCAGGGTGCTTAGTACTCAGTGTGCTCGGTCCTCAGTGCTCAGGGTGCTGGGTGCTCAGTACTCAGGGTGCAGGGTGCTCAGTGCTCAGGGTGCTCAGTGCTCAGTACTCAGGGTGCTGGGTGCTCAGTGCTCAGGGTGCTGGGTGCTCAGTCCTCAGGGTGCTCAGTGTTCAGGGTGCTGGGTGCTCAGTGCTCAGGGTGCTGGGTGCTCAGTCCTCAGGGTGCTCAGTGCTCAGGGTGCTGGGTGCTCAGTGCTCGGGGTGCTCGGTGCTCAGTACTCAGGGTGATCAGTGCTCAGTGCTCTGGGTGCTGGGTGCTCAGTGCTCGGGGTGCTGGGTGCTCAGTGCTCAGGGTGCTGGGTTCTCAGTACTCAGGTTGCTCAGTTCTCAGGGTGCTGGGTGCTCAGTGCTCTGGGTGCTGGGTACTCAGTGCTCAGTAAACAGGGTGCTGGGTGCTCAGTGTTCGGGGTGCTGGTTGCTCAGTGCTCAGTACTCAGGGTGCTGGGTGCTCAGTGCTCGGGGTGCTGGATGCTCAGTACTCAGGGTGCTGGGTGCTCAGTGCTCAGGGTGCTGGGTGCTCAGTACTCAGTGTGCTGGGTGCTCAGTGCTCAGGGTGCTGGGTGCTCAGTACTCAGGGTGCTGGGTACTCAGTGCTCAGGGTGCTCGGTGCTCAGTACTCGGGGTGCTGGGTGCTCATTCTCAGGGTGCTGGGTGCTCAGTGCTCGCTGTGATGGGTGCTCAGTACTCAGGGTGCTGGTTGCTCAGTGCTCAGGGTGCTGGGTGCTCAGTACTTAGGGTGCTGGGTGCTCAGTGCTCAGGGTGCTGGGTGCTCAGTACTCAGGGTGCTGGGTGCTCAGTGCTCAGGGTGCTGGGTGCTCAGTACTCAGGGTGCTGGGTGCTCAGTGCTCAGGGTGCTGGGTGCTCAGTGCTCAGGGTGCTGGGTGCTCAGTACTCAGGGTGCTGGGTGCTCGGTGCTCAGTACGCTGGGTGCTCAGTACTCAGGGTGCTGGGTGCTCAGTACTCAGGGTGCTGGGTGCTCAGTACTCAGGGTGCTCGGTGCTCAGTACTCAGGGTGCTGGGTGCTCAGTGCTCAGGGTGCTGGGTGCTCAGTACTCAGGGTGCTAGGTGCTCAGTGCTCGGGGTGCTCGGTGCTCAGTACGCTGGGTGCTCAGTACTCAGGGTGCTGGGTGCTCAGTACTCAGGGTGCTGGGTGCTCAGTACTCAGGGTGCTGGGTGCTTAGTACTCAGGGTGCTGGGTGCTCAGTGCTCGGGGTGCTGGGTGCTCAGTGCTTGGGGTGCTCGGTGCTCAGTGCTCGGGGTGCTTGGTGCTCAGTAATCAGGGTGCTTTGTGCTCAGTACTCGTTGTGCTGGGTGCTCAGTGCTCAGGGTGCTGGGTGCTCAGTACTCAGGGTGTTCGGTGCTCAGTGCTCGGGGTGCTGGGTGCTCAGTACTCAGGGTGCTGGGTGCTCAGTACTCAGGGTGCTGGGTGCTCAGTGCTCAGGGTGCTCGGTGCTCAGTACTCACGGTGCTGGGTACTCAGTGCTCACGGTGCTCATTCTCAGGGTGCTGGGTGCTCAGTACTCAGGGTGCTGGGTGCTCAGTGCTCGGGGTGCTGGGTGCTCAGTGCTCGGGGTGCTCGGTGCTCAGTACTCAGGGTGCTGGGTGCTCAGTACTCAGGGTGCTCAGTGCTCGGGGAGCTCGGGGCTCAGTACTCAGGGTGCTGGGTGCTCAGTGCTCGGGGTGCTCGGTGCTCAGTACTCAGGGTGCTGGGTGCTCAGTGCTCAGGGTGCTGGGTGCTCAGTACTCAGGGTTCTGGGTGCTCAGTACTCAGGGTGCTAAGAGCTCAGGGTGCTCAGTGCTCGGGGTGCTGGATGCTCAGTGCTCAGTGCACAGGGTGCTGGGTGCTCAGTCCTCTGGGTGCTGGGTGCTCAGTTCTCTGGGTGCTCAGTGCTCAGTACTCAGGGTGCTGGGTGCTCAGTACTCAGGGAGCTGGGTGCTCAGTACTCAGGGAGCTCAGTGCTCGGGGTGCAGGGTGCTCAGTACTCAGGGTGCTGGCTGCGCGGTGCTCAGTACGCTGGGTGCTCAGTACTCAGGGTGCTGGGTGCTCAGTACTCAGGCGCTGGGTGCTCAGTACACAGGGTGCTCGGTGCTCAGTACTCAGGGTGCTGGGTGCTCAGTGCTCAGGGTGCTGGGTGCTCAGTACTCAGGGTGCTAGGTGCTCAGTGCTCGGGGTGCTCGGTGCTCAGTACGCTGGGTGATCATTACTCAGGGTGCTGGGTACTCAGTACTCAGGGTGCTGGGTGCTCAGTGCTCGGGGTGCTGGGTGTTCAGTGCTCGGGGTGCTCGGTGCTCAGTACGCTGGGTGATCAGTACTCAGGGTGCTGGGTACTCAGTACTCAGGGTGCTCGGTGCTCAGTGCTCGGGGTGCTTGGTGCTCAGTAATCAGGGTGCTGGGTGCTCAGTACTCGTTGTGCTGGGTGCTCAGTGCTCATGGTGCTGGGTGCTCAGTACTCAGGGTGCTAGGTGCTCAGTGCTCAGGGTGCTGGGTGCTCAGTACTCAGGGTGCTAGGTGCTCAGTACTCAGGGTGCTGGGTGCTCAGTGCTCAGGGTGCTGGGTGCTCAGTACTCAGGGTGCTAGGTGCTCAGTACTCAGGGTGCTGGGTGCTCAGTGCTCAGGGTGCTGGGTGCTCAGTACTCAGGGTGCTAGGTGCTCAGTGCTCGGGGTGCTCGGTGCTCAGTGCTCAGGGTGCTGGGTGCTCAGTACTCAGGGTGCTCGGTGCTCAGTACTCAGGGTGCTGGGTGCTCAGTGCTCAGGGTGCTGGGTGCTCAGTACTCAGGGTGCTAGGTGCTCAGTGCTCGGGGTGCTCGGTGCTCAGTACGCTGGGTGATCAGTACTCAGGGTGCTGGGTACTCAGTACTCAGGGTGCTCGGTGCTCAGTGCTCGGGGTGCTTGGTGCTCAGTAATCAGGGTGCTGGGTGCTCAGTACTCGTTGTGCTGGGTGCTCAGTGCTCATGGTGCTGGGTGCTCAGTACTCAGAGTGCTTGGTGCTCAGTGCTCGGGGTGCTGGGTGCTCAGTACTCAGGGTGCTCGGTGATCAGTACTCAGGGTGCTCAGTGCTCAGTACTCAGGGTGCTGGGTGCTCAGTGCTCGGGGTGCTGGGTGCTCAGTGCTCAGTACTCAGGGTGCTGGGTGCTCAGGGCTAGGGGTGCTGGGTGCTCAGTGCTCAGGGTGCTGGGTGCTCAGTGCTCAGGGTGCTGGGTGCTCAGTGCTCGGGGTGTTGGTTGCTCAGTACTCAGGGTGCTGGGTGCTCAGTACTCAGGGTGCTGGGTGCTCAGTGCTGGGGGTGCTGGGTGCTCAGTGCTCGGGGTGCTGGGTGCTCAGTTCTCGGGGTGCTCGGTGCTCAGTACTCAGGGTGCTGGGTGCTCAGTGCTCGGGGTGCTCAGTACTAATGGTGCTGTGTGTTCAGTGCTCAGGGTGCTGGGTGCTCAGTACTCAGGGTGCTCGGTGCTTAGTACTCAGGATGCTGGGTGCTCAGTGCTCAGGGTGCTGTGTGCTCAGTACTCAGGGTGCTATGTGCTCAGTGCTCGGGGTGCTCGGTGCTCAGTACGCTGGGTGCTCAGTACTCAGGGTGCTGGGTGCTCAGTACTCAGGGTGCTGGGTGCTCAGTACTCAGGGTTCTGGGGGCTTAGTACTCAGGGTGCTCAGTGCTCAGTGCTCGGGGTGCTGGGTGCTCAGTGCTCAGGGTGCCGGGTGCTCAGTACTCAGGGTGCTCGGTGCTCAGTGCTCGGGGTGCTGGGTGCTCAGTGCTCGGGGTGCTGGGTGCTCAGTGCTCGGGGTGCTGGGTGCTCAGTGCTCAGAGTGCTGGGTGCTCAGTACTCAGGGTGATCCGTGCTCAGTACTCAGGGTGCTGGGTGCTCAGTGCTCGGGGTGCTGGGTGCTCAGTGCTCGGGGTGCTGGGTGCTCAGTGCTCGGGGTGCTGGGTGCTCAGTGCTCAGAGTGCTGGGTGCTCAGTACTCAGGGTGATCAGTGCTCAGTGCTCTGGGTGCTGGGTGCTCAGTGCTCGGGGTGCTGGGTGCTCAGTGCTCAGGGTGCTGGGTTCTCAGTACTCAGGTTGCTCAGTTCTCAGGGTGCTGGGTGCTCAGTGCTCTGGGTGCTGGGTACTCAGTGCTCAGTAAACAGGGTGCTGGGTGCTCAGTGTTCGGGGTGCTGGTTGCTCAGTGCTCAGTACTCAGGGTGCTGGGTGCTCAGTGCTCGGGGTGCTGGATGCTCAGTACTCAGGGTGCTGGGTGCTCAGTGCTCAGGGTGCTGGGTGCTCAGTACTCAGTGTGCTGGGTGCTCAGTGCTCAGGGTGCTGGGTGCTCAGTACTCAGGGTGCTGGGTACTCAGTGCTCAGGGTGCTCGGTGCTCAGTACTCGGGGTGCTGGGTGCTCATTCTCAGGGTGCTGGGTGCTCAGTGCTCGCTGTGATGGGTGCTCAGTACTCAGGGTGCTGGTTGCTCAGTGCTCAGGGTGCTGGGTGCTCAGTACTTAGGGTGCTGGGTGCTCAGTGCTCAGGGTGCTGGGTGCTCAGTACTCAGGGTGCTGGGTGCTCAGTGCTCAGGGTGCTGGGTGCTCAGTACTCAGGGTGCTGGGTGCTCAGTGCTCAGGGTGCTGGGTGCTCAGTGCTCAGGGTGCTGGGTGCTCAGTACTCAGGGTGCTGGGTGCTCGGTGCTCAGTACGCTGGGTGCTCAGTACTCAGGGTGCTGGGTGCTCAGTACTCAGGGTGCTGGGTGCTCAGTACTCAGGGTGCTCGGTGCTCAGTACTCAGGGTGCTGGGTGCTCAGTGCTCAGGGTGCTGGGTGCTCAGTACTCAGGGTGCTAGGTGCTCAGTGCTCGGGGTGCTCGGTGCTCAGTACGCTGGGTGCTCATTACTCAGGGTGCTGGGTGCTCAGTACTCAGGGTGCTGGGTGCTCAGTACTCAGGGTGCTGGGTGCTTAGTACTCAGGGTGCTGGGTGCTCAGTGCTCGGGGTGCTGGGTGCTCAGTGCTTGGGGTGCTCGGTGCTCAGTGCTCGGGGTGCTTGGTGCTCAGTAATCAGGGTGCTTTGTGCTCAGTACTCGTTGTGCTGGGTGCTCAGTGCTCAGGGTGCTGGGTGCTCAGTACTCAGGGTGTTCGGTGCTCAGTGCTCGGGGTGCTGGGTGCTCAGTACTCAGGGTGCTGGGTGCTCAGTACTCAGGGTGCTGGGTGCTCAGTGCTCAGGGTGCTCGGTGCTCAGTACTCACGGTGCTGGGTACTCAGTCCTCACGGTGCTCATTCTCAGGGTGCTGGGTGCTCAGTACTCAGGGTGCTGGGTGCTCAGTGCTCGGGGTGCTGGGTGCTCAGTGCTCGGGGTGCTCGGTGCTCAGTACTCAGGGTGCTGGGTGCTCAGTACTCAGGGTGCTCAGTGCTCGGGGAGCTCGGGGCTCAGTACTCAGGGTGCTGGGTGCTCAGTGCTCGGGGTGCTCGGTGCTCAGTACTCAGGGTGCTGGGTGCTCAGTGCTCAGGGTGCTGGGTGCTCAGTACTCAGGGTTCTGGGTGCTCAGTACTCAGGGTGCTAAGAGCTCAGGGTGCTCAGTGCTCGGGGTGCTGGATGCTCAGTGCTCAGTGCACAGGGTGCTGGGTGCTCAGTCCTCTGGGTGCTGGGTGCTCAGTTCTCTGGGTGCTCAGTGCTCAGTACTCAGGGTGCTGGGTGCTCAGTACTCAGGGAGCTGGGTGCTCAGTACTCAGGGAGCTCAGTGCTCGGGGTGCAGGGTGCTCAGTACTCAGGGTGCTGGCTGCGCGGTGCTCAGTACGCTGGGTGCTCAGTACTCAGGGTGCTGGGTGCTCAGTACTCAGGCGCTGGGTGCTCAGTACACAGGGTGCTCGGTGCTCAGTACTCAGGGTGCTGGGTGCTCAGT
Organism: Microtus oregoni; assembly: GCF_018167655.1. Classification (NCBI taxonomy): domain Eukaryota; kingdom Metazoa; phylum Chordata; class Mammalia; order Rodentia; family Cricetidae; genus Microtus; species Microtus oregoni. The sequence continues at coordinate 2,795,503 of NW_024544028.1, read as the reverse complement.
GCTCAGGGTGCTGGGTGCTCAGTACTCAGGGTGCTAGGTGCTCAGTGCTCGGGGTGCTCGGTGCTCAGTACGCTGGGTGATCAGTACTCAGGGTGCTGGGTACTCAGTACTCAGGTTGCTGGGTGCTCAGTGCTCGGGGTGCTGGGTGTTCAGTGCTCGGGGTGCTCGGTGCTCAGTGCTCGGGGTGCTTGGTGCTCAGTACTCAGGGTGCTGAGTGCTCAGTACTCAGGGTGCTGGGTGCTCAGTACTCAGGGTGCTGGGTGATCAGTGCTCAGGGTGCTGGGTGATCAGTGCTCGGGGTGCTGGGTGCTCAGTGCTCGGGGTGCTGGGTGCTCAGTGCTCAGAGCTCAGGGTGCTGGGTGCTCAGTGCTCAGTGCTCAGGGTGCTGGTTGCTCAGTACTCAGGGTGCTGGGTGCTCAGTACTCAGGGTGCTGGGTGATCAGTGCTCAGGGTGATGGGTGATCAGTGCTCGGGGTGCTGGGTGCTCAGTGCTCAGGGTGCTGGGTGCTCAGTGCTCAGAGCTCAGGGTGCTGGGTGCTCAGTGCTCAGTGCTCAGGGTACTGGTTGCTCAGTACTCAGGGTGCTGGGTGCTCAGTACTCAGGGTGCTGGGTGCTCAGTGCTCAGGGTGCTGGGTGCTCAGTACTCAGGGTGCTGGGTGATCAGTGCTCGGGGTGCTGTGTGCTCAGTGCTCAGGGTGCTGGGTGCTCAGTGCTCAGGGTGCTGGGTGCTCAGTACTCAGGGTGCTCGGTGCTCAGTACTCAGGGTTGTCAGTGCTCAGTACTCAGGGTGCTGGGTACTCAGTTCTCAGGGTGCTGGGTGCTAAGTACTCAGGGTGCTCAGTGCTCAGTACTCAGAGTGCTGGGTGTTCAGTACTCAGGGTGCTCAGTACTCAGGGTGCTGGGTGCTCAATGCTCAGGGTGCTGGGTGCTCAGTACTCAGGGTGCTGGGTGCTCAGTGCTCGGGGTGCTGGGTGCTCAGTGCTCATGGTGCTGGGTGCTCAGTACTCAGGGTGCTGGGTGCTCAGGGCTCGAGGTGCTCGGTGCTCAGTACTCAAGGTGCTGGGTGCTCAGTGCTCAGGGTGCTGGGTCCTCAGTCCTCGGGGTGCTCCGTGTTAAGGGTGCTGGGTGCTCAGTGCTTGGGGTGCTCGGTGCTCAGTACTCAGGGTGCTGAGTGCTCAGTACTCAGGGTGCCGGGTGCTCAGTACTCAGGGTGCTGGGTGCTCAGTGCTCGGGGTGCTGGGTGCTCAGTGCTCAGGGTGCTCAGTGCTCAGTACTCAGGGTGCTGGGTGCTCAGTATTCGGGGTGCTGAGTGCTCAGTGCTCAGGGTGCTGGTTGCTCAGTACTCAGGGTGCTGGGTGCTCAGTGGTCAGTGTGCTCGGTGCTCAGTGCTCAGGGTGCTGGGTGCTCAGTACTCAGGGTGCTGGGTGCTCAGTGCTCGGGGTGCTGGGTGCTCAGTGCTCAGGGTGCAGGGTGCTCAGTACTTAGGGTGCTGGGTGCTCAGTGCTCGGGGTGCTCAGTGCTCAGTACTCAAGGTGCAGGGTGCTCAGTGCTCACGGTGCTGGGTGCTCAGTCCTCGGCGTGCTCCGTGCTCAGTGCTCAGGGTGCTGGGTGCTCATTACTCAGGGTGCTCGGTGCTCAGTACTAAGGGTGCTCAGTGCTCAGTACTCAGGGTGCTGGGTGCTCAGTACTCGGGGTGCTGGGTGCTCAGTGCTCATGGTGCTCGGTGCTTAGTACTCATGGTGCTCAGTGCTCGGGGTGCTGGGTGCTCAGTGCTCGGTGTGCTGGGTGCTCAGTGCTCGGGGTGCTGGGTGCTGAGTGCTCGGTGTGCTGGGTGCTCAGTGCTAGGGGTGCTGGGTGCTCAGTGCTCGGGGTGCTGGGTGCTCAGTACTCGGGGTGCTCGGTGCTCAGTACTCAGGGTGCTGGGTGCTCATTACTCAGGGTGCTGGGTGCTCAGTACTCAGGGTGCTGGGTGCTCAGTGCTCATTACTCAGCCTGCTGGGTGCTCAGTGCTCGGGGTGCTGCGTCCTCAATGCTCAGGGTGCTGGGTGCTCAGTACTCAGGGTGCTGGGTTCTCAGTGCTCGTGGTGCTGGGTCCTCAGTGCTCAGGGTGCTGGGTGCTCAGTGCTCAGGGTGCTGGGTGCTCAGTGCTCAGGGTGCTCGGTGCTCAGTACTCAGGGTGCTGGGTGCTCAGTGCTCAGGGTGCTGGGTGCTGAGTACTCAGGGTGCTAGGTGCTCAGTGCTCGGGGTGCTCGGTGCTCAGTACGCTGGGTGATCAGTACTCAGGGTGCTGGGTACTCAGTACTCAGGTTGCTGGGTGCTCAGTGCTCGGGGTGCTGGGTGTTCAGTGCTCGGGGTGCTCGGTGCTCAGTGCTCGGGGTGCTTGGTGCTCAGTAATCAGGGTGCTGGGTGCTCAGTACTCGTTGTGCTGGGTGCTCAGTGCTCATGGTGCTGGGTGCTCAGTACTCAGAGTGCTTGGTGCTCAGTGCTCGGGGTGCTGGGTGCTCAGTACTCAGGGTGCTCGGTGATCAGTACTCAGGGTGCTCAGTGCTCAGTACTCAGGGTGCTGGGTGCTCAGTGCTCGGGTTGCTGGGTGCTCAGTGCTCGGGGTGCTGGGTGCTCAGTGCTCGGGGTGCTGGGTGCTCAGTGCTCAGAGTGCTGGGTGCTCAGTACTCAGGGTGCTCGGTGCAGAGTACTCAGGGTGCTTTGTGCTCAGTGCTCAGGGGGCTCAGTGCTCAGTACTCAGAGTGCTGGGTGCTCAGTGCTCGGGGAGCTGGGTGCTCAGTGCTCGGGGTGCTGGGTGCTTAGTGCTCGGGGTGCTGGGTGCTCAGTGCTCAGAGTGCTGGGTGGTCAGTACTCAGGGTGCTCAGTTCTCAGTACTCAGGGTGCTTTTTGCTCAGTGCTCAGGGTGCTCAGTGCTCAGTACTCAGAGTGCTGGGTGCTCAGTGCTCAGGGTGCTCGGTGCTCAGTACTCAGGGTGCTCAGTGCTCAGTACTCAGCGTGCTGGGTGCTCAGTGCTCAGGGTGCTGGGTGCTCAGTACTCAGGGTGCTGGGTGCTCAGTGCTCAGGTTATCGGTGCTCAGTACTCAGGGTGCTGGGTGCTCAGTGCTCAGGGTGCTGGGTGCTCAGTCCTCAGGGTGCTCAGTGCTCAGGGTGCTGGGTGCTCAGTGCTCGGGGTGCTCGGTGCTCAGTACTCAGGGTGCTCAGTGCTCAGTGCTCTGGGTGCTGGGTGCTCAGTGCTCGGGGTGCTGGGTGCTCAGTGCTCAGTGTGCTGGGTTCTCACTACTCAGGGTGCTCAGTTCTCAGGGTGCTGGGTGCTCAGTGCTCTGGGTGCTGGGTACTCAGTGCTCAGTAAACAGGGTGCTGGGTGCTCAGTGCTCGGGGTGCTGGGTGCTCAGTGCTCAGTACTCAGGGTGCTGGGTGCTCAGTGCTCGGGGTGCTGGATGCTCAGTATTCAGGGTGCTGGGTGCTCAGTGCTCAGGGTGCTGGGTGCTCAGTACTCAGTGTGCTGGGTGCTCAGTGCTCGGGGTGCTGGGTGCTCAGTGCTCAGGGTGCTGGGTGCTCAGTACTCAGGGTGCTCGGTGCTCAGTACTCAGGGTGCTGGGTGCTCAGTGCTCAGGGTGCTGGGTGCTCAGTACTCAGGGTGCTAGGTGCTCAGTGCTCGGGGTGCTCGGTGCTCAGTACTCGGGGTGCTGGGTGCTCATTCTCAGGGTGCTGGGTGCTCAGTGCTCGGGATGATGGGTGCTCAGTACTCAGAGTGCTGGGTGCTCAGTGCTCAGGGTGCTGGGTGCTCAGTACTCAGGGGGCTGGGAGCTCAGTGCTCAGGGTGATCGGTGCTCAGTACTCAGGGTGCTGGGTGCTCAGTGCTCAGGGTGCTGGGTGCTCAGTGCTCAGGGTGCTGGGTGCTCAGTACTCAGGGTGCTGGCTGCGCGGTGCTCAGTACGCTGGGTGCTCAGTACTCAGGGTGCTGGGTGCTCAGTACTCAGGCGCTGGGTGCTCAGTACTCAGGGTGCTCGGTGCTCAGTACTCAGGGTGCTGGGTGCTCAGTGCTCAGGGTGCTGGGTGCTCAGTACTCAGGGTGCTAGGTGCTCAGTGCTCGGGGTGCTGGGTGCTCAGTGCTCAGGGTGCTGGGTGCTCAGTTCTCAGGGTGCTGGCTGCGCGGTGCTCAGTACGCTGGGTGCTCAGTACTCAGGGTGCTGGGTGCTCAGTACTCAGGCGCTGGGTGCTCAGTACTCAGGGTGCTCGGTGCTCAGTACTCAGGGTGCTGGGTGCTCAGTGCTCAGGGTGCTGGGTGCTCAGTACTCAGGGTGCTGGGTGCTCAGTGCTCAGGGTGCTGGGTGCTCAGTACTCAGGGGGCTGGGAGCTCAGTGCTCAGGGTGATCGGTGCTCAGTACTCAGGGTGCTGGGTGCTCAGTGCTCAGGGTGCTGGGTGCTCAGTGCTCAGGGTGCTGGGTGCTCAGTACTCAGGGTGCTGGCTGCGCGGTGCTCAGTACGCTGGGTGCTCAGTACTCAGGGTGCTGGGTGCTCAGTACTCAGGCGCTGGGTGCTCAGTACTCAGGGTGCTCGGTGCTCAGTACTCAGGGTGCTGGGTGCTCAGTGCTCAGGGTGCTGGGTGCTCAGTACTCAGGGTGCTAGGTGCTCAGTGCTCGGGGTGCTCGGTGCTCAGTACGCTGGGTGATCAGTACTCAGGGTGCTGGGTACTCAGTACTCAGGGTGCTGGGTGCTCAGTGCTCGGGGTGCTGGGTGCTCAGTGCTCGGGGTGCTCGGTGCTCAGTGCTCGGGGTGCTGGATGCTCAGTATTCAGGGTGCTGGGTGCTCAGTGCTCAGGGTGCTGGGTGCTCAGTACTCAGTGTGCTGGGTGCTCAGTGCTCAGGGTGCTGGGTGCTCAGTACTCAGGGTGCTGGGTACTCAGTGCTCAGGGTGCTCGGTGCTCAGTACTCGGGGTGCTGGGTGCTCATTCTCAGGGTGCTGGGTGCTCAGTGCTCGGGGTGATGGGTGCTCAGTACTCAGGTTGCTGGGTGCTCAGTGCTCAGGGTGCTGTGTGCTCAGTATTCAGGGTGCTGGGTGCTCAGTACTCAGGGTGCTGGGTGCTCAGTACTCAGTGTGCTGGGTGCTCAGGGCTCAGGGTGCTGGGTGCTCAGTACTCAGGGGGCTGGGAGCTCAGTGCTCAGGGTGATCTGTGCTCAGTACTCAGGGTGCTGGGTGCTCAGTGCTCAGGGTGCTGGGTGCTCAGTGCTCAGGGTGCTGGGTGCTCAGTGCTCATGGTGCTCGGTGCTCAGTACTCAGGGTGCTGAGTGCTCAGTACTCAGGGTGCTGAGTGCTCAGTACTCAGGGTGCTGGGTGCTCAGTGCTCGGGGTGCTGGGTGCTCAGTGCTCAGGGTGATCGGTGCTCAGTACTCAGGGTGCTGGGTGCTCAGTGCTCAGGGTGCTGGGTGCTCAGTCCTCAGGGTGCTCAGTCCTCAGGGTGCTGGGTGCTCAGTGCTCGGGGTGCTTGGTGCTCAGTACTCAGGGTGCTGAGTGCTCAGTACTCAGGGTGCTGGGTGCTAAGTACTCAGGGTGCTGGGTGATCAGTGCTCAGGGTGCTGGGTGATCAGTGCTCGGGGTGCTGGGTGCTCAGTGCTCGGGGTGCTGGGTGCTCAGTGCTCAGAGCTCAGGGTGCTGGGTGCTCAGTGCTCAGTGCTCAGGGTGCTGGTTGCTCAGTACTCAGGGTGCTGGGTGCTCAGTACTCAGGGTGCTGGGTGATCAGTGCTCAGGGTGATGGGTGATCAGTGCTCGGGGTGCTGGGTGCTCAGTGCTCAGGGTGCTGGGTGCTCAGTGCTCAGAGCTCAGGGTGCTGGGTGCTCAGTGCTCAGTGCTCAGGGTACTGGTTGCTCAGTACTCAGGGTGCTGGGTGCTCAGTACTCAGGGTGCTGGGTGCTCAGTGCTCAGGGTGCTGGGTGCACAGTACTCAGGGTGCTGGGTGATCAGTGCTCGGGGTGCTGTGTGCTCAGTGCTCAGGGTGCTGGGTGCTCAGTGCTCAGGGTGCTGGGTGCTCAGTACTCAGGGTGCTCGGTGCTCAGTACTCAGGGTTGTCAGTGCTCAGTACTCAGGGTGCTGGGTACTCAGTTCTCAGGGTGCTGGGTGCTAAGTACTCAGGGTGCTCAGTGCTCAGTACTCAGAGTGCTGGGTGTTCAGTACTCAGGGTGCTCAGTACTCAGGGTGCTGGGTGCTCAATGCTCAGGGTGCTGGGTGCTCAGTACTCAGGGTGCTGGGTGCTCAGTGCTCGGGGTGCTGGGTGCTCAGTGCTCATGGTGCTGGGTGCTCAGTACTCAGGGTGCTGGGTGCTCAGTGCTTGGGGTGCTCGGTGCTCAGTACTCAGGGTGCTGAGTGCTCAGTACTCAGGGTGCCGGGTGCTCAGTACTCAGGGTGCTGGGTGCTCAGTGCTCGGGGTGCTGGGTGCTCAGTGCTCAGGGTGCTCAGTGCTCAGTACTCAGGGTGCTGGGTGCTCAGTATTCGGGGTGCTGAGTGCTCAGTGCTCAGGGTGCTGGTTGCTCAGTACTCAGGGTGCTGGGTGCTCAGTGGTCAGTGTGCTCGGTGCTCAGTGCTCAGGGTGCTGGGTGCTCAGTACTCAGGGTGCTGGGTGCTCAGTGCTCGGGGTGCTGGGTGCTCAGTGCTCAGGGTGCAGGGTGCTCAGTACTTAGGGTGCTGGGTGCTCAGTGCTCGGGGTGCTCAGTGCTCAGTACTCAAGGTGCAGGGTGCTCAGTGCTCACGGTGCTGGGTGCTCAGTCCTCGGCGTGCTCCGTGCTCAGTGCTCAGGGTGCTGGGTGCTCATTACTCAGGGTGCTCGGTGCTCAGTACTAAGGGTGCTCAGTGCTCAGTACTCAGGGTGCTGGGTGCTCAGTACTCGGGGTGCTGGGTGCTCAGTGCTCATGGTGCTCGGTGCTTAGTACTCATGGTGCTCAGTGCTCGGGGTGCTGGGTGCTCAGTGCTCGGTGTGCTGGGTGCTCAGTGCTCGGGGTGCTGGGTGCTGAGTGCTCGGTGTGCTGGGTGCTCAGTGCTAGGGGTGCTGGGTGCTCAGTGCTCGGGGTGCTGGGTGCTCAGTACTCGGGGTGCTCGGTGCTCAGTACTCAGGGTGCTGGGTGCTCATTACTCAGGGTGCTGGGTGCTCAGTACTCAGGGTGCTGGGTGCTCAGTGCTCATTACTCAGCCTGCTGGGTGCTCAGTGCTCGGGGTGCTGCGTCCTCAATGCTCAGGGTGCTGGGTGCTCAGTACTCAGGGTGCTGGGTTCTCAGTGCTCGTGGTGCTGGGTCCTCAGTGCTCAGGGTGCTGGGTGCTCAGTGCTCAGGGTGCTGGGTGCTCAGTGCTCAGGGTGCTCAGTGCTCAGTACTCAGGGTGCTCGGTGCTCAGTGCACAGGGTGCTCAGTGCTCGGGGTGCTGGGTGCTCAGTGCTCGGGGTGCTGGGTGCTCAGTGCTCAGGGTGCTGGTTGCTCAGTTCTCAGTGTGCTCAGTGCTCAGGGTGCTGGGTGCTCAGAACTCAGGGTGCTGGGTGCTCAGTACTCAGGGTGCTGGGTGCTCAGTACTCAGGGTGCTTGGTGCTCAGTACTCAGGGTGCTGGGTGATCAGTGCTCAGGGTGCTCGGTGCTCAGTACTCATGGTGCTGGGTGCTCATTCTCGGGGTGCTGGGTGCTCAGTACTCAGGGTGCTGGGTGGTCAGTGCTCGTGGTGCCCGGTGCTCAGTGCTCGGGGTGCTCGGTGCACAGTTCTCAGGGTGCTGCGTGCTCAGTACACAGGGTGCTGGGTGCTCAGTGCTGGGTGCTCAGTGCTCCGGGTGCTGGGTGCTCAGTGCTCGGGGTGCTGTGTGCTCAGTACTCAGGGTGCTCGGTGCTCAGTACTCAGGGTGCTGGGTGCTCAGTGCTCGCGGTGCTGGGTGCTCAGTACTCAGGGTGCTGGGTGCTCAGTGCTCGGGGTGCTCGGTGCTCAGTACGTTGGGTGCTCAGTACTCAGGGTGCTGGGTGCTCAGTGCTCAGGGTGCTGGTTGCTCAGTGCACAGGGTGCTGGGTTCTCAGTGCTCAGGGTGCTTGGTGCTCAGTGCTCAGGGTGCTGGGTGCTCAGTGCTCAGGGTGCTTGGTGCTCAGTACTCAGGGTGCTGGGTGCTCAGTGCTCAGGGTGCTGGGTGCTCAGTGCTCGGGGTGCTGGGTGCTCAGTACTCAGGGTGCTAGGTGCTCAGTACTCAGGGTGCTGGGTGCTCAGTACTCAGGGTGCTGGGTGCTCAGTGCTCAGCGTGCTGGGTGCTCAGTACTCAGGGTGCTCGGTGCTCAGTGCTTGGGGTGCTGGGTGCTCAGTACTCAGGGTGCTGGGTGCTCAGTGCTCAGGGTGCTGGGTGCTCAGTGCTCAGGGTGCTGGGTGCTCAGTACTCAGTGCTCAGGATGCTGGGTGCTCAGTGCTCGGGCTGCTGGGTGCTCAGTGCTCAGGGTGCTGGGTGCTCAGTACTCAGGGTGCTGGGTTCTCATTACTCAGGGTGCTGGGTGCACAGTGCTAGAGGTGCTGGGTGCTCAGAGCTCGGGGTCTGGGTGCTCAGTACTCAGGGTGCTGGGTGCTCAGTACTCAGGATGCTGGGTGCTCAGTGCTCAGGGTGCTGGGTGCTCAGTGCTCTGGGTGCTGGGTGCTCAGTGCTTAGGGTGCTGGGTGCTCAGTGCTCAGGGTGCTGGGTGTTCAGTGCTCGGGGTGCTGGGTGCTGAGTGCTCAGGGTGCAGGGTGCTCAGTGCTCGGGGTGCTCGGTGCTCACTGCTGAGGGTCCTGGGTGCTCAGTACTCAGGGTCCTGGGTGCTTTGTACTCAGGGTGCTCAGTGCTCAGTACACAGGGTGCTGGCTGCTCAGTGCTCGGGGTGCTGGGTGCTCAGTGCTCAGTACTCAGGGTGCTGGGTGCTCAGTGCTCGGGGTGCTTGGTGCTCAGTACTCAGGGTGCTGGGTGCTCAGTGCTCGGGGTTCTGGGTGCTCAGTGCTCAGGGTGCTGGGTGCTCAGTGATCGGGGTGCTGGGTGCTCAGTACTCAGGGTGCTCAGTGCTCGGGGAGCTCGGTGCTCAGTACTCAGGGTGCTGGGTGCTCAGTACTCAGTGCTCGGGGTCCTGGGTGCTCCGTGCTCGGGGTGCAGGATGCTCAGTGCTCTGGGTGCTTAGTGCTCAGTACTCAGGGTGCTGGGTGCTCAGTACTCAGGGTGCTCAGTGCTCGGGGTGCTGGGTGCTCAGTACTCAGGGTGCTGGGTGCTCAGTACTCAGGGTGCTGGGTGCTCAGTGCTCAGGGTCCTCGGTGCTCAGTACTCAGGGTGCTCAGTGCTCATTACTCAGCGTGCTTTGTGCTCAGTGCTCAGGGTGCTGGGTGCTCAGTACTCAGTGTGCTGGGTGCTCAGTACTCAGGGTGCTGGGGGCTCAGTACTCTGGGTACTGGGTGCTCAGTACTCAGGGTGCTGGTTGCTCAGTACTCAGGGTGCTGGATGCTCAGTACTCAGGGTGCTGGGGGCTCAGTACTCAGGGTGCTGGGTGCTCAGTACTCAGGGTGCTCGGTTCTCAGTACTCAGGGTGCTGGGTGCTCATTCTCGGGGTGCTGGGTGCTCAGTGCTCGGGGTGCTGGGTGCACAGTGCCCAGGGTGCTGGGTGCTCAGTGCTCAGGGTGCTCAGTACTCAGGGTGCTGTGTGTTCAGTGCTCAGGGTACTGGGTGCTCAGTGCTCAGGGTGCTGGGTGCGCAGTGCTCGGGGTGCTGGGTGCTCCGTGCTCAGGGTGCAGGGTGCTCAGTGCTCAGGGTGATGTGTGCTCAGTACTCGGGGTACTGGGTGCTCAGTGCTCAGGGTGCTGGGTGCTCAGTGCTCAGGGTGCTGGGTGCTCAGTGCTCAGTAATGAGGGTGCTGGGTGCTCAGTGATCGGGGGGCTGGGTGCTCAGTGCTCAGTACTCAGGGTGCGGGGTGCTCAGTGCTCGGGGTGCTGGATGCTCAGTACTCAGGGTGCTGGGTACTCAGTGCTCAGGGTGCTGGGTGGTCAGTACTAAGGGTGCTGGGTGCTCAGTGCTCAGGGTACTGGGTGCTCAGTACTCAGGGTGCTGGGTACTCAGTGCTCGGGGTGCTGGGTGCTCAGTGCTCAGGGTGCTGGGTGCTCAGTGCTCAGTGCACAGGGTGCTGGGTGCTCAGTGCTCAGTGCTCAGTGTGCTGGGTGCTCAGTCCTCGGGGTGCTGGGTGCTCAGTTCTCTGGGTGCTCAGTGCTCAGTCCTCAGGGTGCTGGGTGCTCAGTACTCAGGGTGCTGGGTGCTCAGTGCTCAGGGTGCTGGGTGCTCAGTACTTAGGGTGCTGGGTGCTCAGTGCTCGGGGTGCTCGGTGCTCAGTACTCAAGGTGCAGGGTGCTCAGTGCTCACGGTGCTGGGTGCTCAGTCCTCGGCGTGCTCCGTGCTCAGTGCTCAGGGTGCTGGGTGCTCATTACTCAGGGTGCTCGGTGCTCAGTACTAAGGGTGCTCAGTGCTCAGTACTCAGGGTGCTGGGTGCTCAGTACTCGGGGTGCTGGGTGCTCAGTGCTCATGGTGCTCGGTGCTTAGTACTCATGGTGCTCAGTGCTCGGGGTGCTGGGTGCTCAGTGCTCGGTGTGCTGGGTGCTCAGTGCTCGGGGTGCTGGGTGCTGAGTGCTCGGTGTGCTGGGTGCTCAGTGCTAGGGGTGCTGGGTGCTCAGTGCTCGGGGTGCTGGGTGCTCAGTACTCGGGGTGCTCGGTGCTCAGTACTCAGGGTGCTGGGTGCTCATTACTCAGGGTGCTGGGTGCTCAGTACTCAGGGTGCTGGGTGCTCAGTGCTCAGTACTCAGCCTGCTGGGTGCTCAGTGCTCGGGGTGCTGCGTCCTCAATGCTCAGGGTGCTGGGTGCTCAGTACTCAGGGTGCTGGGTTCTCAGTGCTCGTGGTGCTGGGTCCTCAGTGCTCAGGGTGCTGGGTGCTCAGTGCTCAGGGTGCTGGGTGCTCAGTGCTCAGGGTGCTCAGTGCTCAGTACTCAGGGTGCTCGGTGCTCAGTGCACAGGGTGCTCAGTGCTCGGGGTGCTGGGTGCTCAGTGCTCGGGGTGCTGGGTGCTCAGTGCTCAGGGTGCTGGTTGCTCAGTACTCAGTGTGCTCAGTGCTCAGGGTGCTGGGTGCTCAGAACTCAGGGTGCTGGGTGCTCAGTACTCAGGGTGCTGGGTGCTCAGTACTCAGGGTGCTTGGTGCTCAGTACTCAGGGTGCTGGGTGCTCAGTGCTCAGGGTGCTCGGTGCTCAGTACTCATGGTGCTGGGTGCTCATTCTCGGGGTGCTGGGTGCTCAGTACTCAGGGTGCTGGGTGGTCAGTGCTCGTGGTGCCCGGTGCTCAGTGCTCGGGGTGCTCGGTGCACAGTTCTCAGGGTGCTGCGTGCTCAGTACTCAGGGTGCTGGGTGCTCAGTGCTCAGGGTGCTGGGTGCTCAGTGCTCGGGGTGCTGGGTGCTCAGTACTCAGGGTGCTAGGTGCTCAGTACTCAGGGTGCTGGGTGCTCAGTACTCAGGGTGCTGGGTGCTCAGTGCTCACCGTGCTGGGTGCTCAGTACTCAGGGTGCTCGGTGCTCAGTGCTTGGGGTGCTGGGTGCTCAGTACTCAGGGTGCTGGGTGCTCAGTGCTCAGGGTGCTGGGTGCTCAGTGCTCAGGGTGCTGGGTGCTCAGTACTCAGTGCTCAGGATGCTGGGTGCTCAGTGCTCGGGCTGCTGGGTGCTCAGTGCTCAGGGTGCTGGGTGCTCAGTACTCAGGGTGCTGGGTTCTCATTACTCAGGGTGCTGGGTGCACAGTGCTAGAGGTGCTGGGTGCTCAGAGCTCGGGGTCTGGGTGCTCAGTACTCAGGGTGCTGGGTGCTCAGTACTCAGGATGCTGGGTGCTCAGTGCTCAGGGTGCTGGGTGCTCAGTGCTCTGGGTGCTGGGTGCTCAGTGCTTAGGGTGCTGGGTGCTCAGTGCTCAGGGTGCTGGGTGTTCAGTGCTCGGGGTGCTGGGTGCTGAGTGCTCAGGGTGCAGGGTGCTCAGTGCTCGGGGTGCTCGGTGCTCAATGCTCAGGGTCCTGGGTGCTCAGTACTCAGGGTCCTGGGTGCTTTGTACTCAGGGTGCTCAGTGCTCAGTACACAGGGTGCTGGGTGCTCAGTGCTCGGGGTGCTGGGTGCTCAGTGCTCAGTACTCAGGGTGCTGGGTGCTCAGTGCTCGGGGTGCTTGGTGCTCAGTACTCAGGGTGCTGGGTGCTCAGTGCTCGGGGATCTGGGTGCTCAGTGCTCAGGGTGCTGGGTGCTCAGTGATCGGGGTGCTGGGTGCTCAGTACTCAGGGTGCTCAGTGCTCGGGGAGCTCGGTGCTCAGTACTCAGGGTGCTGGGTGCTCAGTACTCAGTGCTCGGGGTCCTGGGTGCTCCGTGCTCGGGGTGCTGGGTGCTCAGTGCTCTGGGTGCTTAGTGCTCAGTACTCAGGGTGCAGGGTGCTCAGTACTCAGGGTGCTCAGTGCTCGGGGTGCTGGGTGCTCAGTACTCAGGGTGCTGGGTGCTCAGTACTCAGGGTGCTGGGTGCTCAGTGCTCAGGGTCCTCGGTGCTCAGTACTCAGGGTGCTCAGTGCTCATTACTCAGCGTGCTTTGTGCTCAGTGCTCAGGGTGCTGGGTGCTCAGTACTCAGTGTGCTGGGTGCTCAGTACTCAGGGTGCTGGGGGCTCAGTACTCTGGGTGCTGGGTGCTCAGTACTCAGGGTGCTGGGTGCTCAGTACTCAGGGTGCTGGATGCTCAGTACTCAGGGTGCTGGGGGCTCAGTACTCAGGGTGCTGGGTGCTCAGTACTCAGGGTGCTCGGTTCTCAGTACTCAGGGTGCTGGGTGCTCATTCTCAGGGTGCTGGGTGCTCAGTGCTCGGGGTGCTGGGTGCACAGTGCCCAGGGTGCTGGGTGCTCGGTGCTCAGGGTGCTCAATACTCAGGGTGCTGTGTGTTCAGTGCTCAGGGTACTGGGTGCTCAGTGCTCAGGGTGCTGGGTGCGCAGTGCTCGGGGTGCTGGGTGCTCCGTGCTCAGGGTGCAGGGTGCTCAGTGCTCAGGGTGATGTGTGCTCAGTACTCGGGGTACTGGGTGCTCAGTGCTCAGGGTGCTGGGTGCTCAGTGCTCAGGGTGCTGGGTGCTCAGTGCTCAGTAATGAGGGTGCTGGGTGCTCAGTGCTCGGGGGGCTGGGTGCTCAGTGCTCAGTACTCAGGGTGCTGGGTGCTCAGTGCTCGGCCTGCTGGATGCTCAGTACTCAGGGTGCTGGGTGCTCAGTGCTCAGGGTGCTGGGTGGTCAGTACTAAGGGTGCTGGGTGCTCAGTGCTCAGGGTACTGGGTGCTCAGTACTCAGGGTGCTGGGTACTCAGTGCTCGGGGTGCTGGGTGCTCAGTGCTCAGGGTGCTGGGTGCTCAGTGCTCAGTGCACAGGGTGCTGGGTGCTCAGTGCTCAGTGCTCAGTGTGCTGGGTGCTCAGTCCTCGGGGTGCTGGGTGCTCAGTTCTCTGGGTGCTCAGTGCTCAGTCCTCAGGGTGCTGGGTGCTCAGTACTCAGGGTGCTGAGTGCTCAGTACTCAGGGAGCTCAGTGCTCGGGGTGCAGGGTGCTCAGTACTCAGGGTGCTGGGGGCTCAGTACTCAGGGTGCTCAGTACTCGGGGTGCGGGGTGCTCAGTACTCAAGGTGCTGGGTGCTCAGTACTCAGGGTGCTGGGTGCTCAGTACTCAGGGTGCGGGGTGCTCAGTACTCAGGGTGCTGGGTGATCAGTACTCGGGTGCTGGGTGCTCAGTGCTCAGGGTGCTGGGTGCTCAGTGCTCGGGGTGCTGGGTGCTCAGTGCTCAGTACTCAGGGTGCTGGGTGCTCAGTGCTCGGGGTGCTGGGTGCTCAGTGCTCAGTACTCAGGGTGCAGGGTGCTCAGTGCTTGGGGTGCTGGGTGCTCAGTGCTCAGGGTGCTGGGTGCTCAGTTCTCAGGGTGCTGGGTACTCAGTGCTCGGGGTGCTGGGTGCTCAGTACTCAGGGTGCTGGGTGCTCAGTACTCAGGGTGCTGGGGGCTCAGTGCTCGGGCTGCTGGGTGCTCAGTGCTCGGGGTGCTGGGTGCTCAGTGCTCGGGGTGCTCGGTGCTCAGTACTCAGGGTACTGGGTGCTCAGTGCTCGGGGTGCTCAGTACTCAGGGTGCTGTGTGTCCACTGCTCAGGGTGCTGGGTGCTCAGTACTCAGGGTGCTCGGTGCGTAGTACTCAGGGTGCTGGGTGCTCAGTACTCCGGGTGCTGGGTGCTCAGTGCTCGGGGTGCTCGGTGCTCAGTGCTCAAGGTGCTGGGTGCTCAGTACTCAGTGTGCTGGGTGCTCAGTACTCAGGGTGCTGGGGGCTCAGTACTCTGGGTGCTGGGTGCTCAGTACTCAGGGTGCTGGGTGCTCAGTACTCAGGGTGCTGGATGCTCAGTACTCAGGGTGCTGGGGGCTCAGTACTCAGGGTGCTGGGTGCTCAGTACTCAGGGTGCTCGGTTCTCAGTACTCAGGGTGCTGGGTGCTCATTCTCGGGGTGCTGGGTGCTCAGTGCTCGGGGTGCTGGGTGCACAGTGCCCAGGGTGCTGGGTGCTCAGTGCTCAGGGTGCTCAGTACTCAGGGTGCTGTGTGTTCAGTGCTCAGGGTACTGGGTGCTCAGTGCTCAGGGTGCTGGGTGCGCAGTGCTCGGGGTGCTGGGTGCTCCGTGCTCAGGGTGCAGGGTGCTCAGTGCTCAGGGTGATGTGTGCTCAGTACTCGGGGTACTGGGTGCTCAGTGCTCAGGGTGCTGGGTGCTCAGTGCTCAGGGTGCTGGGTGCTCAGTGCTCAGTAATGAGGGTGCTGGGTGCTCAGTGCTCGGGGGGCTGGGTGCTCAGTGCTCAGTACTCAGGGTGCTGGGTGCTCAGTGCTCGGGGTGCTGGATGCTCAGTACTCAGGGTGCTGGGTGCTCAGTGCTCAGGGTGCTGGGTGGTCAGTACTAAGGGTGCTGGGTGCTCAGTGCTCAGGGTACTGGGTGCTCAGTACTCAGGGTGCTGGGTACTCAGTGCTCGGGGTGCTGGGTGCTCAGTGCTCAGGGTGCTGGGTGCTCAGTGCTCAGTGCACAGGGTGCTGGGTGCTCAGTGCTCAGTGCTCAGTGTGCTGGGTGCTCAGTCCTCGGGGTGCTGGGTGCTCAGTTCTCTGGGTGCTCAGTGCTCAGTCCTCAGGGTGCTGGGTGCTCAGTACTCAGGGTGCTGGGTGCTCAGTACTCAGGGAGCTCAGTGCTCGGGGTGCAGTGTGCTCAGTACTCAGGGTGCTGGGGGCTCAGTACTCAGGGTGCTCAGTACTCGGGGTGCGGGATGCTCAGTACTCAAGGTGCTGGGTGCTCAGTACTCAGGGTGCTGGGTGCTCAGTACTCAGGGTGCGGGGTGCTCAGTACTCAGGGTGCTGGGTGATCAGTACTCGGGTGCTGGGTGCTCAGTGCTCAGGGTGCTGGGTGCTCAGTGCTCGGGGTGCTGGGTGCTCAGTGCTCAGTACTCAGGGTGCTGGGTGCTCAGTGCTCGGGGTGCTGGGTGCTCAGTGCTCAGTACTCAGGGTGCAGGGTGCTCAGTGCTTGGGGTGCTGGGTGCTCAGTGCTCAGGGTGCTGGGTGCTCAGTGCTCAGGGTGCTGGGTACTCAGTGCTCGGGGTGCTGGGTGCTCAGTACTCAGGGTGCTGGGTGCTCAGTACTCAGGGTGCTGGGGGCTCAGTGCTCGGGCTGCTGGGTGCTCAGTGCTCGGGGTGCTGGGTGCTCAGTGCTCGGGGTGCTCGGTGCTCAGTACTCAGGGTACTGGGTGCTCAGTGCTCGGGGTGCTCAGTACTCAGGGTGCTGTGTGTCCACTGCTCAGGGTGCTGGGTGCTCAGTACTCAGGGTGCTCGGTGCGTAGTACTCAGGGTGCTGGGTGCTCAGTACTCCGGGTGCTGGATGCTCAGTGCTCGTTGTGCTCGGTGCTCAGTGCTCAAGGTGCTGGGTGCTCAGTACTCAGTGTGCTCATTGCTCAGGGTGCTGGGTGCTCAGTGCTAAGGGTGCTGGGTGCTCAGTGCTCAGGGTGCTCGGTGCTCAGTACGTTGGGTGCTCAGTACTCAGGGTGCTGGGTGCTCAGTGCTCAGGGTGCTGGGTGCTCAGTGCTCAGGGTGCTGGGTGCTCAGTGCTCAGGGTGCTGGGTGCTCGGTGCTCGGGGTGCTGGGTGCTCAGTGCTCAGTGTGCTGGGTGCTCAGTACTCAGGGTGCTGGGTGCTCAGTGCTCATGGTGCTGGGTGCTCAGTACTCAGGGTGCTGGGTGCTCGGTGCTCAGTACGCTGGGTGCTCAGTACTCAGGGTGCTGGGTGCTCAGTACTTAGGGTGCTCGGTGCTCAGTACTCAGGGTGCTGGGTGCTCAGTGCTCGGGGTGCTGGGTGCTCAGTACTCAGGGTGCTGGGTGCTCAGTGCTCGGGGTGCTCGGTGCTCAGTACGCTGGGTGCTCATTACTCAGGGTGCTGGGTGCTCAGTACTCAGGGTGCTGGGTGCTCAGTACTCAGGGTGCTGGGTGCTTAGTACTCAGGGTGCTCAGTGCTCAGTACTTAGGGTGCTCAGTGCTCAGTGCTCGGGGTGCTGGGTGCTCAGTGCTCAGGGTGCTGGGTGCTCATTGCTCGGGGTGCTGGGTGCTCAGTGCTCAGGGTGCTGGGTGCTAAGTGCTCAGAGTGCTGGGTGCTCAGTACTCCGGGTGCTCGGTGCTCAGTACTCAGAGTGCTCAGTGCTCAGTACTCAGCGTGCTTTGTGCTCAGTGCTCAGGGTGCTGGGTGCTCAGTACTCAGGGTGCTGGGTGCTCAGTACTCAGGGTGCTGGGTGCTCAGTACTCAGTGTGCTGGGTGCTCAGTGCTCGGGGTGCTCGGTGATCAGTACTAAGAGTGCTGGGTGCTCAGTGCTCAGGGTACTGGGTACTCAGTACTCAGGGTGCTGGGTGCTCAGTGCTCAGGGTGCTGGGTGCTCAGTGCTCAGGGTGCTGGGTGCTCAGTGCTCGGGGTGCTGGGTGCTCAGTGCTCAGGGTGCTGGGTGCTCAGTGCTGAGGGTGCTCAGTGCTCATTACTCAGCGTGCTTTGTGCTCAGTGCTCAGGGTGCTGGGTGCTCAGTACTCAGTGTGCTGGGTGCTCAGTTCTAAGGGTGCTGGGGGCTCAGTACTCAGGGTGCTGGGTGCTCAGTACTCAGGGTGCTGGGTGCTCAGTACTCAGGGTGCTGGGTGCTCAGTACTCAGGGTGCTGGGGGCTCAGTACTCAGGGTGCTGGGTGCTCAGTACTCAGGGTGCTCGGTTCTCAGTACTCAGGCTGCTGGGTGCTCATTCTCGGGGTGCTGGGTGCTCAGTGCTCGGGGTGCTTGGTGCTCAGTACTAAGGGTGCTGGGGGCTCAGTACTCAGGGTGCTGGGTGCTCAGTGCTCAGGGTGCTGGGTGCTCAGTGCTCAGGGTGCTGGGTGCTCAGTACTCAGGGTGCTGGGTGCTCAGTACTTAGGGTGCTCGGTGCTCAGTACTCAGATTGCTGAGTGCTCAGGGTGCTGGGTACTCAGTACTCAGGGTGCTGGGTGCTCAGTACTCAGGGTGCTGGGTGCTCAGTGCTCAGGGTGCTAGGTGCTCAGTACTCAGGGTGCTGGGTGCTCAGTACTCAGGGTGCTGGGTGCTCAGTGCTCAGGGTGCTGGGTGCTCAGTGCTCTGGGTGCTGGGTGCTCCGTGCTTAGGGTGCAGGGTGCTCAGTGCTCAGGGTGCTGGGTGCTCAGTGCTCTGGGTGCTTGGTGCTCAGTGCTTAGGGTGCTGGGTGCTCAGTGCTCAGGGTGCTGGGTGTTCAGTGCTCGGGGTGCTGGGTGCTGAGTGCTCAGGGTGCAGGGTGCTCAGTGCTCGGGGTGCTCGGTGCTCAGTGATCAGGGTCCTGGGTGCTCAGTACTCAGGGTCCTGGGTGCTTTGTACTCAGGGTGCTCAGTGCTCAGTACACAGGGTGCTGGGTGCTCAGTGCTCGGGGTGCTGGGTGCTCAGTGCTCAGTACTCAGGGTGCTGGGTGCTCAGTGCTCGGGGTGCTTGGTGCTCAGTACTCAGGGTGCTGGGTGCTCAGTGCTCGGGGTGCTGGGTGCTCAGTGCTCAGGGTGCTGGGTGCTCAGTGTACGGGATGCTGGGTGCTCAGTACTCAGGGTGCTTAGTGCTCGGGGAGCTCGGTGCTCAGTACTCAGGGTGCTGGGTGCTCAGTACTCAGTGCTCGGGGTCCTGGGTGCTCCGTGCTCGGGGTGCTGGGTGCTCAGTGTTCTGGGTGCTTAGTGCTCAGTACTCAGGGTGCTGGGTGCTCAGTACTCAGGGTGCTCAGTGCTCGGGGTGCTGGGTGCTCAGTACTCAGAGTGCTGGGTGCTCAGTACTCAGGGTGCTGGGTGCTCAGTACTCAGGGTGCTGGGTGCTCAGTGCTCAGGGTCCTCGGTGCTCAGTACTCAGGGTGCTCAGTGCTCATTACTCAGCGTGCTTTGTGCTCAGTGCTCAGGGTGCTGGGTGCTCAGTACTCAGTGTGCTGGGTGCTCAGTACTCAGGGTGCTGGGGGCACAGTACTCAGGGTGCTGGGTGCTCAGTACACAGGGTGCTGGGTGCTCAGTACTCAGGGTGCTGGATGCTCAGTACTCAGTGTGCTGGGTGCTCATTCTCGGGGTGCTGGGTGCTCAGTGCTCGGGGTGCTTGGTGCTCAGTACTAAGGGTGCTGGGTGCTCATTCTCGGGGTGCTGGGTGCTCATTCTCGGGGTGCTGGGTGCTCAGTACTCAGGGTGCTGTGTGTTCAGTGCTCAGGTTACTGGGTGCTCAGTACTCAGGGTGCTTGGTGCTCAGTACTCAGGGTGCTGGGTGCTCAGTACTCGGGGTGCTGGGTGCTCAGTACTCGGGGTGCTGGGTGCACAGTGCTCAGGGTGCTGGGTGCTCAGTGCTCAGGGTGCTGGGTGCTCAGTGCTCAGGCTGCTGGCTGCTCAGTGCTCAGGGTGCTGGGGGCTCAGTACTCAGGGTGCTCAGTGCTCAGTACTCAGCGTGCTGGGTGCTCAGTCCTCAGGGTCCTCGGTGCTCAGTACTCAGTGTGCTCAGTGCTCAGCACTCAGCGTGCTTTGTGCTCAGTGCTCAGGGTGCTGGGTGCTCAGTACTCAGGGTGCTGGGTGCTCAGTACTCAGGGTGTTGGGTGCTCAGTACTCAGGGTGCTGGGTGCTCAGTGCTCGGGATGCTCGGTGATCAGTACTACGAGTGCTGGGTGCTCAGTGCTCAGGGTGCTGGGTGCTCAGTGCTCGGGGTGCTGGGTGCTCAGTGCTCAGGGTGCTGGGTGCTCAGTGCTGAGGGTGCTCAGTGCTCATTACTCAGCGTGCTTTGTGCTCAGTGCTCAGGGTGCTGGGTGCTCAGTACTCAGTGTGCTGGGTGCTCAGTTCTCAGGGTGCTGGGGGCTCAGTACTCAGGGTGCTGGGTGCTCAGTACTCAGGGTGCTGGGTGCTCAGTACTCAGGGTGCTGGGTGCTCAGTACTCAGGGTGCTGGGGGCTCAGTACTCAGGGTGCTGGGTGCTCAGTACTCAGGGTGCTCGGTTCTCAGTACTCAGGCTGCTGGGTGCTCATTCTCGGGGTGCTGGGTGCTCAGTGCTCGGGGTGCTTGGTGCTCAGTACTAAGGGTGCTGGGGGCTCAGTACTCAGGGTGCTGGGTGCTCAGTGCTCAGGGTGCTGGGTGCTCAGTGCTCAGGGTGCTGGGTGCTCAGTACTCAGGGTGCTGGGTGCTCAGTACTTAGGGTGCTCGGTGCTCAGTACTCAGATTGCTGAGTGCTCAGGGTGCTGGGTACTCAGTACTCAGGGTGCTGGGTGCTCAGTACTCAGGGTGCTGGGTGCTCAGTGCTCAGGGTGCTAGGTGCTCAGTACTCAGGGTGCTGGGTGATCAGTACTCAGGGTGCTGGGTGCTCAGTGCTCAGGGTGCTGGGTGCTCAGTGCTCTGGGTGCTGGGTGCTACGTGCTTAGGGTGCAGGGTGCTCAGTGCTCAGGGTGCTGGGTGCTCAGTGCTCTGGGTGCTTGGTGCTCAGTGCTTAGGGTGCTGGGTGCTCAGTGCTCAGGGTGCTGGGTGTTCAGTGCTCGGGGTGCTGGGTGCTGAGTGCTCAGGGTGCAGGGTGCTCAGTGCTCGGGGTGCTCGGTGCTCAGTGATCAGGGTCCTGGGTGCTCAGTACTCAGGGTCCTGGGTGCTTTGTACTCAGGGTGCTCAGTGCTCAGTACACAGGGTGCTGGGTGCTCAGTGCTCGGGGTGCTGGGTGCTCAGTGCTCAGTACTCAGGGTGCTGGGTGCTCAGTGCTCGGGGTGCTTGGTGCTCAGTACTCAGGGTGCTGGGTGCTCAGTGCTCGGGGTGCTGGGTGCTCAGTGCTCAGGGTGCTGGGTGCTCAGTGTACGGGGTGCTGGGTGCTCAGTACTCAGGGTGCTTAGTGCTCGGGGAGCTCGGTGCTCAGTACTCAGGGTGCTGGGTGCTCAGTACTCAGTGCTCGGGGTCCTGGGTGCTCCGTGCTCGGGGTGCTGGGTGCTCAGTGTTCTGGGTGCTTAGTGCTCAGTACTCAGGGTGCTGGGTGCTCAGTACTCAGGGTGCTCAGTGCTCGGGGTGCTGGGTGCTCAGTACTCAGAGTGCTGGGTGCTCAGTACTCAGGGTGCTGGGTGCTCAGTACTCAGGGTGCTGGGTGCTCAGTGCTCAGGGTCCTCGGTGCTCAGTACTCAGGGTGCTCAGTGCTCATTACTCAGCGTGCTTTGTGCTCAGTGCTCAGGGTGCTGGGTGCTCAGTACTCAGTGTGCTGGGTGCTCAGTACTCAGGGTGCTGGGGGCACAGTACTCAGGGTGCTGGGTGCTCAGTACACAGGGTGCTGGGTGCTCAGTACTCAGGGTGCTGGATGCTCAGTACTCAGTGTGCTGGGTGCTCATTCTCGGGGTGCTGGGTGCTCAGTGCTCGGGGTGCTTGGTGCTCAGTACTAAGGGTGCTGGGTGCTCATTCTCGGGGTGCTGGGTGCTCATTCTCGGGGTGCTGGGTGCTCAGTACTCAGGGTGCTGTGTGTTCAGTGCTCAGGTTACTGGGTGCTCAGTACTCAGGGTGCTTGGTGCTCAGTACTCAGGGTGCTGGGTGCTCAGTACTCGGGGTGCTGGGTGCTCAGTACTCGGGGTGCTGGGTGCACAGTGCTCAGGGTGCTGGGTGCTCAGTGCTCAGGGTGCTGGGTGCTCAGTGCTCAGGCTGCTGGCTGCTCAGTGCTCAGGGTGCTGGGGGCTCAGTACTCAGGGTGCTCAGTGCTCAGTACTCAGCGTGCTGGGTGCTCAGTCCTCAGGGTCCTCGGTGCTCAGTACTCAGTGTGCTCAGTGCTCAGCACTCAGCGTGCTTTGTGCTCAGTGCTCAGGGTGCTGGGTGCTCAGTACTCAGGGTGCTGGGTGCTCAGTACTCAGGGTGTTGGGTGCTCAGTACTCAGGGTGCTGGGTGCTCAGTGCTCGGGATGCTCGGTGATCAGTACTACGAGTGCTGGGTGCTCAGTGCTCAGGGTACTGGGTACTCAGTACTCAGGGTGCTGGGTGCTCAGTGCTCAGGGTGCTGGGTGCTCAGTGCTCAGGGTGCTGGGTGCTCAGTGCTCGGGGTGCTGGGTGCTCAGTGCTCAGGGTGCTGGGTGCTCAGTGCTGAGGGTGCTCAGTGCTCATTACTCAGCGTGCTTTGTGCTCAGTGCTCAGGGTGCTGGGTGCTCAGTACTCAGTGTGCTGGGTGCTCAGTACTCAGGATGCTGGGGGCTCAGTACTCTGGGTGCTGGGGGCTCAGTACTCAGGGTGCTGGGTGCTCAGTACTCAGGGTGCTGGATGCTCAGTACTCAGGGTGCTGGGGGCTCAGTACTCAGGGTGCTGGGTGCTCAGTACTCAGGGTGCTCGGTTCTCAGTACTCAGGGTGCTGGGTGCTCATTCTCGGGGTGCTGGGTGCTCAGTGCTCGGGGTGCTGGGTGCACAGTGCCCAGGGTGCTGGGTGCTCAGTGCTCAGGGTGCTCAGTACTCAGGGTGCTGTGTGTTCAGTGCTCAGGGTACTGGGTGCTCAGTGCTCAGGGTGCTGGGTGCGCAGTGCTCGGGGTGCTGGGTGCTCCGTGCTCAGGGTGCTGGGTGCTCAGTGCTCAGGGTGATGTGTGCTCAGTACTCGGGGTACTGGGTGCTCAGTGCTCAGGGTGCTGGGTGCTCAGTGCTCAGGGTGCTGGGTGCTCAGTGCTCAGTAATGAGGGTGCTGGGTGCTCAGTGCTCGGGGGGCTGGGTGCTCAGTGCTCAGTACTCAGGGTGCTGGGTGCTCAGTGCTCGGGGTGCTGGATGCTCAGTACTCAGGGTGCTGGGTGCTCAGTGCTCAGGGTGCTGGGTGGTCAGTACTAAGGGTGCTGGGTGCTCAGTGCTCAGGGTACTGGGTGCTCAGTACTCAGGGTGCTGGGTACTCAGTGCTCGGGGTGCTGGGTGCTCAGTGCTCAGGGTGCTGGGTGCTCAGTGCTCAGTGCACAGGGTGCTGGGTGCTCAGTGCTCAGTGCTCAGTGTGCTGGGTGCTCAGTCCTCGGGGTGCTGGGTGCTCAGTTCTCTGGGTGCTCAGTGCTCAGTCCTCAGGGTGCTGGGTGCTCAGTACTCAGGGTGCTGGGTGCTCAGTACTCAGGGAGCTCAGTGCTCGGGGTGCAGGGTGCTCAGTACTCAGGGTGCTGGGGGCTCAGTACTCAGGGTGCTCAGTACTCGGGGTGCGGGGTGCTCAGTACTCAAGGTGCTGGGTGCTCAGTACTCAGGGTGCTGGGTGCTCAGTACTCAGGGTGCGGGGTGCTCAGTACTCAGGGTGCTGGGTGATCAGTACTCGGGTGCTGGGTGCTCAGTGCTCAGGGTGCTGGGTGCTCAGTGCTCGGGGTGCTGGGTGCTCAGTGCTCAGTACTCAGGGTGCTGGGTGCTCAGTGCTCGGGGTGCTGGGTGCTCAGTGCTCAGTACTCAGGGTGCAGGGTGCTCAGTGCTTGGGGTGCTGGGTGCTCAGTGCTCAGGGTGCTGGGTGCTCAGTGCTCAGGGTGCTGGGTACTCAGTGCTCGGGGTGCTGGGTGCTCAGTACTCAGGGTGCTGGGTGCTCAGTACTCAGGGTGCTGGGGGCTCAGTGCTCGGGCTGCTGGGTGCTCAGTGCTCGGGGTGCTGGGTGCTCAGTGCTCGGGGTGCTCGGTGCTCAGTACTCAGGGTACTGGGTGCTCAGTGCTCGGGGTGCTCAGTACTCAGGGTGCTGTGTGTCCACTGCTCAGGGTGCTGGGTGCTCAGTACTCAGGGTGCTCGGTGCGTAGTACTCAGGGTGCTGGGTGCTCAGTACTCCGGGTGCTGGGTGCTCAGTGCTCGGGGTGCTCGGTGCTCAGTGCTCAAGGTGCTGGGTGCTCAGTACTCAGTGTGCTGGGTGCTCAGTACTCAGGGTGCTGGGGGCTCAGTACTCTGGGTGCTGGGTGCTCAGTACTCAGGGTGCTGGGTGCTCAGTACTCAGGGTGCTGGATGCTCAGTACTCAGGGTGCTGGGGGCTCAGTACTCAGGGTGCTGGGTGCTCAGTACTCAGGGTGCTCGGTTCTCAGTACTCAGGGTGCTGGGTGCTCATTCTCGGGGTGCTGGGTGCTCAGTGCTCGGGGTGCTGGGTGCACAGTGCCCAGGGTGCTGGGTGCTCAGTGCTCAGGGTGCTCAGTACTCAGGGTGCTGTGTGTTCAGTGCTCAGGGTACTGGGTGCTCAGTGCTCAGGGTGCTCGATGCTCAGTACGTTGGGTGCTCAGTACTCAGGGTGCTGGGTGCTCAGTGCTCAGGGTGCTGGGTGCTCAGTGCTCAGGGTGCTGGGTGCTCAGTGCTCAGGGTGCTGGGTGCTCGGTGCTCGGGGTGCTGGGTGCTCAGTGCTCAGTGTGCTGGGTGCTCAGTACTCAGGGTGCTGGGTGCTCAGTGCTCATGGTGCTGGGTGCTCAGTACTCAGGGTGCTGGGTGCTCGGTGCTCAGTACGCTGGGTGCTCAGTACTCAGGGTGCTGGGTGCTCAGTACTTAGGGTGCTCGGTGCTCAGTACTCAGGGTGCTGGGTGCTCAGTGCTCGGGGTGCTGGGTGCTCAGTACTCAGGGTGCTGGGTGCTCAGTGCTCGGGGTGCTCGGTGCTCAGTACGCTGGGTGCTCATTACTCAGGGTGCTGGGTGCTCAGTACTCAGGGTGCTGGGTGCTCAGTACTCAGGGTGCTGGGTGCTTAGTACTCAGGGTGCTCAGTGCTCAGTACTTAGGGTGCTCAGTGCTCAGTGCTCGGGGTGCTGGGTGCTCAGTGCTCAGGGTGCTGGGTGCTCAGTGCTCGGGGTGCTGGGTGCTCAGTGCTCAGGGTGCTGGGTGCTAAGTGCTCAGAGTGCTGGGTGCTCAGTACTCCGGGTGCTCGGTGCTCAGTACTCAGAGTGCTCAGTGCTCAGTACTCAGCGTGCTTTGTGCTCAGTGCTCAGG
Organism: Microtus oregoni; assembly: GCF_018167655.1. NCBI lineage: Eukaryota > Metazoa > Chordata > Mammalia > Rodentia > Cricetidae > Microtus > Microtus oregoni. The sequence goes on along the minus strand of NW_024544028.1, from coordinate 2,771,066 downwards.
GTGCTGGGTGCTCAGTACTCAGGGTGCTGGGTGCTCAGTACTCAGGGTGCTGGGTGCTCAGTACTCAGGGTGCTGGGTGCTCAGTGCTCGGGGTGCTCGGTGATCAGTACTAAGAGTGCTGTGTGCTCAGTGCTCAGGGTACTGGGTACTCAGTACTCAGGGTGCTGGGTGCTCAGTGCTCAGGGTGCTGGGTGCTCAGTGCTCAGGGTGCTGGGTGCTCAGTGCTCGGGGTGCTGGGTGCTCAGTGCTCAGGGTGCTGGGTGCTCAGTGCTGAGGGTGCTCAGTGCTCATTACTCAGCGTGCTTTGTGCTCAGTGCTCAGGGTGCTGGGTGCTCAGTACTCAGTGTGCTGGGTGCTCAGTACTCAGGGTGCTGGGGGCTCAGTACTCAGGGTGCTGGGTGCTCAGTACTCAGGGTGCTGGGTGCTCAGTACTCAGGGTGCTGGGTGCTCAGTACTCAGGGTGCTGGGGGCTCAGTACTCAGGGTGCTGGGTGCTCAGTACTCAGGGTGCTCGGTTCTCATTACTCAGGCTGCTGGGTGCTCATTCTCGGGGTGCTGGGTGCTCAGTGCTCGGGGTGCTTGGTGCTCAGTACTAAGGGTGCTGGGGGCTCAGTACTCAGGGTGCTGGGTGCTCAGTGCTCAGGGTGCTGGGTGCTCAGTGCTCAGGGTGCTGGGTGCTCAGTACTCAGGGTGCTGGGTGCTCAGTACTTAGGGTGCTCCCTGCTCAGTACTCAGGTTGCTGAGTGCTCAGGGTGCTGGGTACTCAGTACTCAGGGTTCTGGGTGCTCAGTACTCAGGGTGCTGGGTGCTCAGTGCTCAGGGTGCTAGGTGCTCAGTACTCAGGGTGCTGGGTGCTCAGTACTCAGGGTGCTGGGTGCTCAGTACCCAGGGTGCTGTGTGCTCAGTGCTCGGGGTGCTGGGGGCTCAGTGCTCTGGGTGCTGGGTGCTCAGTGCTCGGGGCCCTGGGTGCTCTGTGCTCGGGGTGCTCGGAGCTCAGTACTCAGGGTGCTGCGTGCTCAGTACTCAGGGTTCTGGGTGCTTAGTGCTCAGGGTGCTGCGTGCTCAGTGCTCAGGGTGCTGGGTGCTCAGTGCTCTGGGTGCTGGGTGCTCCGTGCTTAGGGTGCAGGGTGCTCAGTGCTCAGGGTGCTGGGTGCTCAGTGCTCTGGGTGCTTGGTGCTCAGTGCTTAGGGTGCTGGGTGCTCAGTGCTCAGGGTGCTGGGTGTTCAGTGCTCGGGGTGCTGGGTGCCGAGTGCTCAGGGTGCAGGGTGCTCAGTGCTCGGGGTGCTCGGTGCTCAGTGATCAGGGTCCTGGGTGCTCAGTACTCAGGGTCCTGGGTGCTTTGTACTCAGGGTGCTCAGTGCTCAGTACACAGGGTGCTGGGTGCTCAGTGCTCGGGGTGCTGGGTGCTCAGTGCTCAGTACTCAGGGTGCTGGGTGCTCAGTGCTCGGGGTGCTTGGTGCTCAGTACTCAGGGTGCTGGGTGCTCAGTGCTCGGGGTGCTGGGTGCTCAGTGCTCAGGGGGCTGGGTGCTCAGTGTACGGGGTGCTGGGTGCTCAGTACTCAGGGTGCTTAGTGCTCGGGGAGCTCGGTGCTCAGTACTCAGGGTGCTGGGTGCTCAGTACTCAGTGCTCGGGGTCCTGGGTGCTCCGTGCTCGGGGTGCTGGGTGCTCAGTGTTCTGGGTGCTTAGTGCTCAGTACTCAGGGTGCTGGGTGCTCAGTACTCAGGGTGCTCAGTGCTCGGGGTGCTGGGTGCTCAGTACTCAGAGTGCTGGGTGCTCAGTACTCAGGGTGCTGGGTGCTCAGTACTCAGGGTGCTGGGTGCTCAGTGCTCAGGGTCCTCGGTGCTCAGTACTCAGGGTGCTCAGTGCTCATTACTCAGCGTGCTTTGTGCTCAGTGCTCAGGGTGCTGGGTGCTCAGTACTCAGTGTGCTGGGTGCTCAGTACTCAGGGTGCTGGGGGCTCAGTACTCAGGGTGCTGGGTGCTCAGTACACAGGGTGCTGGGAGCTCAGTACTCAGGGTGCTGGATGCTCAGTACTCAGGGTGCTGGGGGCTCAGTACTCAGGGTGCTGGGTGCTCAGTACTCAGGGTGCTCTGTTCTCAGTACTCAGGGTGCTGGGTGCTCATTCTCGGGGTGCTGGGTGCTCAGTGCTCGGGGTGCTTGGTGCTCAGTACTAAGGGTGCTGGGTGCTCATTCTCGGGGTGCTGGGTGCTCATTCTCGGGGAGCTGGGTGCTCAGTACTCAGGGTGCTGTGTGTTCAGTGCTCAGGTTACTGGGTGCTCAGTACTCAGGGTGCTTGGTGCTCAGTACTCAGGGTGCTGGGTGCTCAGTACTCGGGGTGCTGGGTGCTCAGTACTCGGGGTGCTGGGTGCACAGTGCTCAGGGTGCTGGGTGCTCAGTGCTCAGGGTGCTGGGTGCTCAGTGCTCAGGCTGCTGGCTGCTCAGTGCTCAGGGTGCTGGGGGCTCAGTACTCAGGGTGCTCAGTGCTCAGTACTCAGCGTGCTGGGTGCTCAGTCCTCAGGGTCCTCGGTGCTCAGTACTCAGTGTGCTCAGTGCTCAGCACTCAGCGTGCTTTGTGCTCAGTGCTCAGGGTGCTGGGTGTTCAGTACTCAGGGTGCTGGGTGCTCAGTACTCAGGGTGTTGGGTGCTCAGTACTCAGGGTGCTGGGGGCTCAGTGCTCGGGGTGCTCGGTGATCAGTACTAAGAGTGCTGGGTGCTCAGTGCTCAGGGTACTGGGTACTCAGTACTCAGGGTGCTGGGTGCTCAGTGCTCAGGGTGCTGGGTGCTCAGTGCTCAGGGTGCTGGGTGCTCAGTGCTCGGGTTGCTGGGTGCTCAGTGCTCAGGGTGCTGGTTGCTCAGTGCTGAGGGTGCTCAGTGCTCATTACTCAGCGTGCTTTGTGCTCCGTGCTCAGGGTGCTGGGTGCTCAGTACTCAGTGTGCTGGGTGCTCAGTACTCAGGGTGCTGGGTGCTCAGTACTCAGGGTGCTGGGAGCTCAGTCCTCAGGGTGCTCAGTGCTCAGTCAGGGTGCTCGATGCTCTGTACTAAGGGTGCTCAGTGCTCAGTACTCAGGGTGCTCAGTACTCAGTGCTCAGGATGCTGTGTGCTCAGTGCTCTGGGTGCTGGGTGCTCAGTGCTCAGGGTGCTCCCTGCTCAGTACTCAGGGTGCTGGGTGCTCAGTACTCAGGGTGCTGGGTGGTCAGTGCTCGGGGTGCACGGTGCTTAGTGCTCGGGGTGCTCGGTGCTCAGTTCTCAGGGTGCTGGGTGCTCAGTACTCAGGGTGCTGGGTGCTCAGTGCTGGGTGCTCAGTGCTCCGGGTGCTGGGTGCTCAGTGCTCGGGGTGCTGGGTGCTCAGTACTCAGGGTGCTCGGTGCTCAGTACTCAGGGTGCTGGGTGCTCAGTGCTCGCGGTGCTGGGTGCTCAGTACTCAGGGTGCTGGGTGCTCAGTGCTCGGGGTCCTCGGTGCTCAGTACGTTGGGTGCTCAGTACTCAGGGTGCTGGGTGCTCAGTGCTCAGGGTGCTGGGTGCTCAGTACTCAGGGTGCTGGGTGCTCAGTGCTCAGGGTGTTTGGTGCTCAGTGCTCAGGGTGCTGGGTGCTCAGTGCTCAGGGTGCTTGGTGCTCAGTACTCAGGGTGCTGGGTGCTCAGGGCTCGGGGTGCTCGGTGCTCAGTACGTTGGGTGCTCAGTACTCAGGGTGCTGGGTGCTCAGTGCTCAGGGTGCTGGGTGCTCAGTACTCAGGGTGCTGGGTGCTCAGTGCTCAGGGTGTTTGGTGCTCAGTGCTCAGGGTGCTGGGTGCTCAGTGCTCAGGGTGCTGGGTGCTCAGTGCTCGGGGTGCTGGGTGCTCAGTACTCAGGGTGCTGGGTGCTCAGTACTCAGGGTGCTGGGTGCTCAGTACTCGGGGTGCTGGGTGCTCAGTGCTCAGCGTGCTGGGTGCTCAGTACTCAGGGTGCTCGGTGCTCAGTGCTTGGGGTGCTGGGTGCTCAGTACTCAGGGTGCTGGGTGCTCAGTGCTCAGGGTGCTGGGTGCTCAGTGCTCAGGGTGCTGGGTGCTCAGTACTCAGTGCTCAGGATGCTGGGTGCTCAGTGCTCGGGCTGCTGGGTGCTCAGTGCTCAGGGTGCTGGGTGCTCAGTACTCAGGGTGCTGGGTTCTCATTACTCAGGGTGCTGGGTGCACAGTGCTAGGGGTGCTGGGTGCTCAGAGCTCGGGGTCTGGGTGCTCAGTACTCAGGGTGCTGGGTGCTCAGTACTCAGGATGCTGGGTGCTCAGTGCTCAGGGTGCTGGGTGCTCAGTGCTCTGGGTGCTGGGTGCTCAGTGCTTAAGGTGCTGGGTGCTCAGTGCTCAGGGTGCTGGGTGTTCAATGCTCAGGGTGCTGGGTGCTGAGTGCTCAGGGTGCAGGGTGCTCAGTGCTCGGGGTGCTCGGTGCTCAGTGCTCAGGGTCCTGGGTGCTCAGTACTCAGGGTGCTGGGTGCTTTGTACTCAGGGTGCTCAGTGCTCAGTACACAGGGTGCTGGGTGCTCAGTGCTCGGGGTGTTGGGTGCTCAGTGCTCAGTACTCAGGGTGCTGGGTGCTCAGGGCTCGGGGTGCTGGGTGCTCAGTACTCAGGGTGCTGGGTGCTCAGTGCTCGGGGTGCTGGGTGCTCAGTGCTCAGGGTGCTGGGTGCTCAGTGATCGGGGTGCTGGGTGCTCAGTACTCAGGGTGCTCAGTGCTCGGGGAGCTCGGTGCTCAGTACTCAGGGTGCTGGGTGCTCAGTACTCAGTGCTCGGGGTCCTGGGTGCTCCGTGCTCGGGGTGCTGGGTGCTCAGTGCTCTGGGTGCTTATTGCTCAGTACTCAGGGTGCTGGGTGCTCAGTACTCAGGGTGCTCAGTGCTCGGGGTGCTGGGTGCTCAGTACTCAGGGTGCTGGGTGCTCAGTACTCAGGGTGCTGGTTGCTCAGTGCTCAGGGTCCTCGGTGCTCAGTACTAAGGGTGCTCAGTGCTCATTACTCAGCGTGCTTTGTGCTCAGTGCTCAGGGTGCTGGGTGCTCAGTACTCAGTGTGCTGGGTGCTCAGTACTCAGGGTGCTGGGGGCTCAGTACTCAGGGTGCTGGGTGCTCAGTACTCAGGGTGCTGGGTGCTCAGTACTCAGGGTGCTGGGTGCTCAGTACTCAGGGTGCTGGGGGCTCAGTACTCAGGGTGCTGGGTGCTCAGTATTCAGGGTGCTCGGTTCTCAGTACTCAGGGTGCTGGGTGCTCATTCTCGGGGTGCTAGGTGCTCAGTGCTCGGGGTGCTTGGTGCTCAGTACTAAGGGTGCTGGGGGCTCAGTACTCAGGGTGCTGGGTGCTCAGTGCTCAGGGTACTGGGTGCACAGTGCCCAGGGTGCTGGGTGCTCAGTGCTCAGGGTGCTCAGTACTCAGGGTGCTGTGTGTTCAGTGCTCAGGGTACTGGGTGCTCAGTACTCAGGGTGCTTGGTGCTCAGTACTCAGGGTGCTGGGTGCTCAGTACTCGGGGTGCTGGGTGCTCAGTACTCGGGGTGCTGGGTGCACAGTGCTCAGGGTGCTGGGTGCTCAGTGCTTGGGGTGCTGGGTGCTCAGTGCTCAGGCTGCTGGCTGCTCAGTGCTCAGGGTGCTGGGTGCTCAGTACTCAGGGTGCTCAGTGCTCAGTACTCAGCGTGCTGGGTGCTCAGTCCTCAGGTTCCTCGGTGCTCTGTACTCAGGGTGCTCAGTGCTCAGTACTCAGCGTGATTTGTGCTCAGTGCTCAGGGTGCTGGGTGCTCAGTACTCAGGGTGCTGGGTGCTCAGTACTCAGGGTGCTGTATGCTCAGTACTCAGGGTGCTGGGTGCTCAGTGCTCGGGTTGCTCGGTGATCAGTACTAAGAGTGCTGGGTGCTCAGTGCTCAGGGTACTGGGTACTCAGTACTCAGGGAGCTGGGTGCTCAGTGCTCAGGGTGCTGGGTGCTCAGTGCTCAGGGTGCTGGGTGCTCAGTGCTCGGGGTGCTGGGTGCTCAGTGCTCAGGGTGCTGGGTGCTCAGTGCTCAGTGCTCAGGGTGCTGGGTGCTCAGTGCTCAGGGTGCTGGGTGCTCAGTGCTCGGGGTGCTGGGTGCTCAGTGCTCGGGGTGCTGGGTGCTCAGTGCTCGGGGTGCTGGGGGCTCAGTACTCAGGGTGCTGGGTGCTCAGTACTCAGTGTGTTCGGTGCTCAGTACTCAGGGTGCTCAGTGCTCAGTACTCAGGGTGCTGGGTGCTCAGTGCTCGGGGTGCTTGGTGCTCAGTACTCGGGGTGCTGGGTGCTCAGTACTCAGGGTGCTGGGTGCTCAGTGCTCAGGGTGCTGGGTGCTCAGTACTCAGGGTGCTGGGTGCTCATTACTTAGGGTGATCGGTGCTCAGTACTCAGGTTGCTGAGTGCTCAGGGTGCTTTGTACTCAGTACTCAGGGTGCTGGGTGCTCAGTACTCAGGGTGCTAGGTGCTCAGTTCTCAGGGTGCTGGGTGCTCAGTACTCAGGGTGCTGGGTGCTCAGTACTCAGGGTGCTGGGTGCTCAGTGCTCGGGGTGCTGGGTGCTCAGTGCTCGGGGTGCTGGGGGCTCAGTGCTCGGGGTGCTGGGTGCTCAGTGCTCGGGGCACTGGGTGCTCTGTGCTCCGGGTGCTCGGAGCTCAGTACTCAGGGTGCTGGGTGCTCAGTGCTCGGGGTGCTCGGTGCTCAGTACTCAGGGTGCTGGGTGCTTAGTGCTCGGGGTGCTGGGTGCTCAGTACTCAGGGTGCTGCGAGCTCAGTACTCAGGGTGCTGGGTGATCTGTACTCAGGGTGCTGGGTGATCTGTACTCGGGTGCTGGGTGCTCAGTGCTCAGGTTGCTGGGTGCTCAGTGCTCGGGGTGCTGGGTGCTCAGTGCTCAGTACTCAGGGTGCTGGGTGCTCAGTGCTCGGGGTGCTGGGTGCTCAGTGCTCAGTACTCAGGGTGCTGGGTGCTCAGTGCTCAGGGTGCTGGGTGCTCAGTGCTCAGTGTGCTGGGTGCTCAGTGCTCAGGGTGCTGGGTACTCAGTGCTCAGGGAGCTGGGTACTCAGTGCTCGGGGTGCTGGGTGCTCAGTACTCAGGGTGCTGGGTGCTCAGTACTCAGGGTGCTCAGTGCTCAGTACTCAGGGTGCTCAGTGCTCAGTACTCAGGGTGCTCAGTGCTCTGTGTGCTGTGTGCTCAGTTCTCGGGGTGCTGGGTGCTCAGTCCTCAGGGTGCTGGGTGCTCAGTGCTCAGGGTGCTCGATGCTCAGTGCTCAGGGTGCTGGGTGCTCAGTACTCAGGGTGCTGGGTGCTCAGTGCTCGGGGTGCTGGGTGCTCAGTACTCAGGGTGCTGGGTGCTCACTGCTCAGGGTGCTGGGTGCTCAGGGCTCAGGGTGCTCGGTGCTTTGTACTCAGGGTGCTCGGTGCTCGGGGTGCTGGGTGCTCAGTGCTCGGGGTGCTGGGTGCTCAGTGCTCGGGGTGCTGGGTGCTCAGTGCTCGGGGTGCTGGGTGCTCAGTGCTCAGGGTTCTGGGTGCTCAGTGCTCGGGGTGCTGGGTGCTCAGTACTCGGGGTGCTCGGTGCTCAGTACTCAGGGTGCTGGGTGCTCAGTGCTCAGGGTGCTGGGTGCTCAGTACTCAGGGTGCTGGGTGCTCGGTGCTCAGTACGCTGGGTGCTCAGTACTCAGGGTGCTGGCTGCTGAGTACTCAGGGTGCTCGGTGCTCAGTACTCAGGGTGCTGGGTGCTCAGTGCTCGGGGTGCTGGGTGCTCATTACTCAGGGTGCTGGGTGCTCAGTACTCAGGGTGCTCAGTGCTCGGGGTGCTGGGTGCTCAGTACTCAGGGTGCTGGGTGCTCAATGCTCGGGGTGCTGGGTGCTCAGTGCTCAGGGTGCTGGGTGCTCAGTGATCGGGGTGCTGGTTGCTCAGTACTCAGGGTGCTCAGTGCTCGGGGAGCTCGGTGCTCAGTACTCAGGGTGCTGGGTGCTCAGTACTCAGTGCTCGGGGTCCTGGGTGCTCCGTGCTCGGGGTGCTGGGTGCTCAGTGCTCTGGGTGCTTAGTGCTCAGTACTAAGTGTGCTGGGTGCTCAGTACTCAGGGTGCTCAGTGCTCGGGGTGCTGGGTGCTCAGTACTCAGGGTGCTGGGTGCTCAGTTCTCAGGGTGCTGGGTGCTCATTCTCGGGGTGCTGGGTGCTCAGTGCTCGGGGTGCTGGGTGCTCAGTACTCAGGGTGCTGGGTGCTCCGTACTCAGGGTGCTGGGTGCTCATTACTTAGGGTGCTCGGTGCTCAGTACTCAGGTTGCTGAGTGCTCAGGGTGCTGGGTACTCAGTACTCAGGGTGCTGGGTGCTCAGTACTCAGGGTGCTGGGTGCTCAGTGCTCAGGGTGCTGGGTGCTCAGTACTCAGGGTGCTGGGTGCTCAGTACTCAGGGTGCTGGGTGCTCAGTGCTCGGGGTGCTGGGTGCTCAGTGCTCGGGGTGCTGGGGGCTCATTGCTCGGGGTGCTGGGTGCTCAGTGCTCGGGGCGCTGGGTGCTCTGTGCTCGGGGTGCTCGGAGCTCAGTACACAGGGTGCTGGGTGCTCAGTGCTCGGGGTGCTCGGTGCTCAGTACTCAGGGTTCTGGGTGCTTAGTGCTCGGGGTGCTGGGTGCTCAGTACTCAGGGTGCTGCGTGCTCAGTACTCAGGGTGCTGGGTGATCAGTACTCAGGGTGCTGGGTGATCTGTACTCGGGTGCTGGGTGCTCAGTGCTCAGGGTGCTGGGTGCTCAGTGCTCAGGGTGCTGGGTGCTCAGTGCTCAGTACTCAGGGTGCTGGGTGCTCAGTGCTCGGGGTGCTGGGTGCTCAGTGCTCAGTACTCAGGGTGCTGGGTGCTCAGTGCTCAGGGTGCTGGGTGCTCAGTGCTCAGGGTGCTGGGTGCTCAGTGCTCAGGGTGCTGGGTACTCAGTGCTCAGGGAGCTGGGTACTCAGTGCTCGGGGTGCTGGGTGCTCAGTACTCAGGGTGCTGGGTGCTCAGTACTCAGGGAGCTCAGTGCTCAGTACTCAGGGTGCTCAGTGCTCAGTACTCAGGGTGCTCAGTGCTCTGTGTGCTGTGTGCTCAGTGCTCGGGGTGCTGGGTGCTCAGTCCTCAGGGTGCTGGGTGCTCAGTGCTCAGGGTGCTCGGTGCTCAGTGCTCAGGGTGCTGGGTGCTCAGTACTCAGGGTGCTGGGTGCTCAGTGCTCGGGGTGCTGGGTGCTCAGTTCTCGGGGTGCTGGGTGCTCACTGCTCAGGGTGCTGGGTGCTCAGTGCTCAGGGTGCTCGGTGCTTTGTACTCAGGGTGCTCGGTTCTCGGGGTGCTGGGTGCTCAGTGCTCGGGGTGCTGGGTGCTCAGTGCTCGGGGTGCTGGGTGCTCAGTGCTCGGGGTGCTGGGTGCTCAGTGCTCAGGGTTCTGGGTGCTCAGTGCTCGGGGTGCTGGGTGCTCAGTACTCGGGGTGCTCGGTGCTCAGTACTCAGGTTGCTGGGTGCTCAGTGCTCAGGGTGCTGGGTGCTCAGTACTCAGGGTGCTGGGTGCTCGGTGCTCAGTACGCTGGGTGCTCAGTACTCAGGGTGCTGGCTGCTGAGTACTCAGGGTGCTCGGTGCTCAGTACTCAGGGTGCTGGGTGCTCAGTGCTCGGGGTGCTGGGTGCTCATTACTCAGGGTGCTGGGTGCTCAGTACTCAGGGTGCTCAGTGCTCGGGGTGCTGGGTGCTCAGTACTCAGGGTGCTGGGTGCTCAATGCTCGGGGTGCTGGGTGCTCAGTGCTCAGGGTGCTGGGTGCTCAGTGATCGGGGTGCTGGTTGCTCAGTACTCAGGGTGCTCAGTGCTCGGGGAGCTCGGTGCTCAGTACTCAGGGTGCTGGGTGCTCAGTACTCAGTGCTCGGGGTCCTGGGTGCTCCGTGCTCGGGGTGCTGGGTGCTCAGTGCTCTGGGTGCTTAGTGCCCAGTACTAAGTGTGCTGGGTGCTCAGTACTCAGGGTGCTCAGTGCTCGGGGTGCTGGGTGCTCAGTACTCAGGGTGCTGGGTGCTCAGTTCTCAGGGTGCTGGGTGCTCATTCTCGGGGTGCTGGGTGCTCAGTGCTCGGGGTGCTGGGTGCTCAGTACTCAGGGTGCTGGGTGCTCCGTACTCAGGGTGCTGGGTGCTCATTACTTAGGGTGCTCGGTGCTCAGTACTCAGGTTGCTGAGTGCTCAGGGTGCTGGGTACTCAGTACTCAGGGTGCTGGGTGCTCAGTACTCAGGGTGCTGGGTGCTCAGTGCTCAGGGTGCTGGGTGCTCAGTACTCAGGGTGCTGGGTGCTCAGTACTCAGGGTGCTGGGTGCTCAGTGCTCGGGGTGCTGGGTGCTCAGTGCTCGGGGTGCTGGGGGCTCATTGCTCGGGGTGCTGGGTGCTCAGTGCTCGGGGCGCTGGGTGCTCTGTGCTCGGGGTGCTCGGAGCTCAGTACACAGGGTGCTGGGTGCTCAGTGCTCGGGGTGCTCGGTGCTCAGTACTCAGGGTTCTGGGTGCTTAGTGCTCGGGGTGCTGGGTGCTCAGTACTCAGGGTGCTGCGTGCTCAGTACTCAGGGTGCTGGGTGATCAGTACTCAGGGTGCTGGGTGATCTGTACTCGGGTGCTGGGTGCTCAGTGCTCAGGGTGCTGGGTGCTCAGTGCTCGGGGTGCTGGGTGCTCAGTGCTCAGTACTCAGGGTGCTGGGTGCTCAGTGCTCGGGGTGCTGGGTGCTCAGTGCTCAGTACTCAGGGTGCTGGGTGCTCAGTGCTCAGGGTGCTGGGTGCTCAGTGCTCAGGGTGCTGGGTGCTCAGTGCTCAGGGTGCTGGGTACTCAGTGCTCAGGGAGCTGGGTACTCAGTGCTCGGGGTGCTGGGTGCTCAGTACTCAGGGTGCTGGGTGCTCAGTACTCAGGGAGCTCAGTGCTCAGTACTCAGGGTGCTCAGTGCTCAGTACTCAGGGTGCTCAGTGCTCTGTGTGCTGTGTGCTCAGTGCTCGGGGTGCTGGGTGCTCAGTCCTCAGGGTGCTGGGTGCTCAGTGCTCAGGGTGCTCGGTGCTCAGTGCTCAGGGTGCTGGGTGCTCAGTACTCAGGGTGCTGGGTGCTCAGTGCTCGGGGTGCTGGGTGCTCAGTACTCAGGGTGCTGGGTGCTCACTGCTCAGGGTGCTGGGTGCTCAGTGCTCAGGGTGCTCGGTGCTTTGTACTCAGGGTCCTCGGTGCTCGGGTTGCTGGGTGCTCAGTGCTCGGGGTGCTGGGTGCTCAGTGCTCGGGGTGCTGGGTGCCCAGTGCTCGGGGTGCTGGGTGCTCAGTGCTCAGGGTTCCGGGTGCTCAGTGCTCGGGGTGCTGGGTGCTCAGTACTCGGGGTGCTCGGTGCTCAGTACTCAGGTTGCTGGGTGCTCAGTGCTCAGGGTGCTGGGTGCTCAGTACTCAGGGTGCTGGGTGCTCGGTGCTCAGTACGCTGGGTGCTCAGTACTCAGGGTGCTGTCTGCTGAGTACTCAGGGTGCTCGGTGCTCAGTAATCAGGGTGCTGGGTGCTCAGTGCTCGGGGTGCTGGGTGCTCATTACTCAGGGTGCTGGGTGCTCAGTACTCAGGGTGCTCAGTGCTCGGGGTGCTGGGTGCTCAGTACAGAGGGTGCTGGGTGCTCAATGCTCGGGGTGCTGGGTGCTCAGTGCTCAGTGTGCTGGGTGCTCAGTGATCGGGGTGCTGGTTGCTCAGTACTCAGGGTGCTCAGTGCTCTTGGAGCTCGGTGCTCAGTACTCAGGGTGCTGGGTGCTCAGTACTCAGTGCTCGGGGTCCTGGGTGCTCCGTGCTCAGGGTGCTGGGTGCTCAGTGCTCTGGGTGCTTAGTGCTCAGTACTAAGGGTGCTGGGTGCTCAGTACTCAGGGTGCTCAGTGCTCGGGGTGCTGGGTGCTCAGTACTCAGGGTGCTGGGTGCTCAGTACTCAGGGTGCTGGGTGCTCATTCTCGGGGTGCTGGGTGCTCAGTGCTCAGGGTGCTGGGTGCTCAGTACTCAGGGTGCTGGGTGCTCAGTACTCAGGCTGCTGGGGGCTCAGTACTCAGGGTGCTGGGTGATCAGTACTCAGGGTGCTCGGTTCTCAGTACTCAGGGTGCTGGGAGCTCATTCTCGGGGTGCTGGGTGCTCAGTGCTCGGGGTGCTGGGTGCTCAGTACTCATTGTGCTGGGGGCTCAGTACTCAGGGTGGTGGGTGCTCAGTACTCAGGGTGATCTATTCTTAGTACTCAGGGTGCTGGGTGCTCAGTGCTCGGGGTGCTGTGTGCACAGTGCTCAGGGTACTGGGTGCTCAGTGCTCGGGGTGCTCAGTACTCAGGGTGCTGTGTGTTCAGTGCTCAGGGTACTGGGTGCTCAGTACTCAGGGTGCTTGGTGCTCAGTACTCAGGGTGCTGGTTGCTCAGTACTCGGGGTGCTGGGTGCTCAGTACTCGGGGTGCTGGTTGCTCAGTACTCGGGGTGCTGGGTGCTCAGTACTCAGGGTGCTCAGTGCTCAGTACTCAGCGTTCTGGGTGCTCAGTGCTCAGGGTCCTCGGTGCTCAGTACTCAGGGTGCTCAGTGCTCAGTACTCAGCGTGCTTTGTGCTCAGTGCTCAGGGTGCTGGGTGCTCAGTACTAAGGGTGCTGGGTGCTCAGTACTCAGGGTGCTGGGTGCTCAGTACTCAGGGTGCTGGGTGCTCAGTGCTCGGGGTGCTCGGTGATCAGTACTCAGGGTGCTGGGTGCTCAGTTCTCTTGGTGCTGGGTGCTCAGTGCTCGGGGTGCTGGGTGCTCAGTGCTCGGGGTGCTGGGTGCTCAGTACTCAGGGTTCTGGGTGCTTAGTGCTCGGGGTGCTGGGTGCTCAGTACTCAGGGTGCTGCGTGCTCAGTAGTCAGGGTGCTGGGTGATCAGTACTCAGGGTGCTGGGTGATCTGTACTCGGGTGCTGGGTGCTCAGTGCTCAGGGTGCTGGGTGCTCAGTGCTCGGGGTGCTGGGTGCTCAGTGCTCAGTACTCAGGGTGCTGGGTGCTCAGTGCTCAGTACTCAGGGTGCTGGGTGCTCAGTACTCAGGGTGCTGGGTGTTCAGTGCTCGGGGTGCTCGGTGATCAGTACTCAGGGTGCTGGGTGCTCAGTGCTCTTGGTGCTGGGTGCTCAGTGCTCGGGGTGCTGGGTGCTCAGTGCGCGGGGTGCTCGGTGCTCAGTACTCAGGGTTCTGGGTGCTTAGTGCTCGGGGTGCTGGGTGCTCAGTACTCAGGGTGCTGCGTGCTCAGTACTCAGGGTGCTGGGTGATCAGTACTCAGGTTGCTGGGTGATCTGTACTCGGGTGCTGGGTGCTCAGTGCTCAGGGTGCTGGGTGCTCAGTGCTCGGGTTGCTGGGTGCTCAGTGCTCAGTACTCAGGGTGCTGGGTGCTCAGTGCTCGGGGTGCTGGGTGCTCAGTGCTCAGTACTCAGGGTGCTGGGTGCTCAGTGCTCAGGGTGCTGGGTGCTCAGTGCTCAGGGTGCTGGGTGCTCAGTGCTCAGGGTGCTGGGTACTCAGTGCTCAGGGAGCTGGGTACTCAGTGCTCGGGGTGCTGGGTGCTCAGTACTCAGGGTGCTGGGTGCTCAGTACTCAGGGAGCTCAGTGCTCAGTACTCAGGGTGCTCAGTGCTCAGTACTCAGGGTGCTCAGTGCTCTGTGTGCTGTGTGCTCAGTGCTCGGGGTGCTGGGTGCTCAGTCCTCAGGGTGCTGGGTGCTCAGTGCTCAGGGTGCTCGGTGCTCAGTGCTCAGGGTGCTGGGTGCTCAGTACTCAGGGTGCTGGGTGCTCAGTGCTCGGGGTGCTGGGTGCTCAGTACTCAGGGTGCTGGGTGCTCACTGCTCAGGGTGCTGGGTGCTCAGTGCTCAGGGTGCTCGGTGCTTTGTACTCAGGGTGCTCGGTGCTCGGGTTGCTGGGTGCTCAGTGCTCGGGGTGCTGGGTGCTCAGTGCTCGGGGTGCTGGGTGCTCAGTGCTCGGGGTGCTGGGTGCTCAGTGCTCAGGGTTCTGGGTGCTCAGTGCTCGGGGTGCTGGGTGCTCAGTACTCGGGGTGCTCGGTGCTCAGTACTCAGGTTGCTGGGTGCTCAGTGCTCAGGGTGCTGGGTGCTCAGTACTCAGGGTGCTGGGTGCTCGGTGCTCAGTACGCTGGGTGCTCAGTACTCAGGGTGCTGTCTGCTGAGTACTCAGGGTGCTCGGTGCTCAGTAATCAGGGTGCTGGGTGCTCAGTGCTCGGGGTGCTGGGTGCTCATTACTCAGGGTGCTGGGTGCTCAGTACTCAGGGTGCTCAGTGCTCGGGGTGCTGGGTGCTCAGTACTCAGGGTGCTGGGTGCTCAATGCTCGGGGTGCTGGGTGCTCAGTGCTCAGGGTGCTGGGTGCTCAGTGATCGGGGTGCTGGTTGCTCAGTACTCAGGGTGCTCAGTGCTCTTGGAGCTCGGTGCTCAGTACTCAGGGTGCTGGGTGCTCAGTACTCAGTGCTCGGGGTCCTGGGTGCTCCGTGCTCAGGGTGCTGGGTGCTCAGTGCTCTGGGTGCTTAGTGCTCAGTACTAAGGGTGCTGGGTGCTCAGTACTCAGGGTGCTCAGTGCTCGGGGTGCTGGGTGCTCAGTACTCAGGGTGCTGGGTGCTCAGTACTCAGGGTGCTGGGTGCTCATTCTCGGGGTGCTGGGTGCTCAGTGCTCGGGGTGCTGGGTGCTCAGTACTCAGGGTGCTGGGTGCTCAGTACTCAGGCTGCTGGGGGCTCAGTACTCAGGGTGCTGGGTGCTCAGTACTCAGGGTGCTCGGTTCTCAGTACTCAGGGTGCTGGGAGCTCATTCTCGGGGTGCTGGGTGCTCAGTGCTCGGGGTGCTGGGTGCTCAGTACTCATTGTGCTGGGGGCTCAGTACTCAGGGTGGTGGGTGCTCAGTACTCAGGGTGCTCAGTGCTCAGTACTCAGGGTGCTCAGTGCTCAGTACTCAGGGTGCTCAGTGCTCAGTACTCAGGGTGCTCAGTGCTCTGTGTGCTGTGTGCTCAGTTCTCGGGGTGCTGGGTGCTCAGTCCTCAGGGTGCTGGGTGCTCAGTGCTCAGGGTGCTCAGTACTCAGTGCTCAGGGTGCTGGGTGCTCAGTACTCAGGGTGCTGTGTGCTCAGTGCTCGGGGTGCTGGGTGCTCAGTACTCAGGGTGCTGGGTGCTCACTGCTCAGGGTGCTGGGTGCTCAGTGCTCAGGTTGCTCGGTGCTTTGTACTCAGGGTGCTGGGTGCTCGGGGTGCTGGGTGCTCAGTGCTCGGGGTGCTGGGTGCTCAGAGCTCGGGGTGCTGGGTGCTCAGTGCTCGGGGTGCTGGGTGCTCAGTGCTCAGGGTTCTGGGTGCTCAGTGCTCGGGGTGCTGGGTGCTCACTACTCGGGGTGCTCGGTGCTCAGTACTCAGGTTGCTGGGTGCTCAGTGCTCAGGGTGCTGGGTGCTCAGTACTCAGGGTGCTGGGTGCTCGGTGCTCAGTACGCTGGGTGCTCAGTACTCAGGGTGCTGGCTGCTGAGTACTCAGGGTGCTCGGTGCTCAGTACTCAGGGTGCTGGGTGCTCAGTGCTCGGGGTGCTGGGTGCTCATTACTCAGGGTGCTGGGTGCTCAGTACTCAGAGTGCTCAGTGCTCGGGGTGCTGGGTGCTCAGTACTCAGGGTGCTGGGTGCTCAATGCTCGGGGTGCTGGGTGCTCAGTGCTCAGGGTGCTGGGTGCTCAGTGATCGGGGTGCTGGTTGCTCAGTACTCAGGGTGCTCAGTGCTCGGGGAGCTCGGTGCTCAGTACTCAGGGTGCTGGGTGCTCAGTACTCAGTGCTCGGGGTCCTGGGTGCTCCGTGCTCGGGGTGCTGGGTGCTCAGTGCTCTGGGTGCTTAGTGCTCAGTACTAAGTGTGCTGGGTGCTCAGTACTCAGGGTGCTCAGTGCTCGGGGTGCTGGGTGCTCAGTACTCAGGGTGCTGGGTGCTCAGTTCTCAGGGTGCTGGGTGCTCATTCTCGGGGTGCTGGGTGCTCAGTGCTCGGGGTGCTGGGTGCTCAGTACCCAGGGTGCTGGGTGCTCCGTACTCAGGGTGCTGGGTGCTCATTACTTAGGGTGCTCGGTGCTCAGTACTCAGGTTGCTGAGTGCTCAGGGTGCTGGGTACTCAGTACTCAGGGTGCTGGGTGCTCAGTACTCAGGGTGCTGGGTGCTCAGTGCTCAGGGTGCTGGGTGCTCAGTACTCAGGGTGCTGGGTGCTCAGTACTCAGGGTGCTGGGTGCTCAGTGCTCGGGTTGCTGGGTGCTCAGTGCTCGGGGTGCTGGGGGCTCATTGCTCGGGGTGCTGGGTGCTCAGTGCTCGGGGCGCTGGGTGCTCTGTGCTCGGGGTGCTCGGAGCTCAGTACACAGGGTGCTGGGTGCTCAGTGCTCGGGGTGCTCGGTGCTCAGTACTCAGGGTGCTGGGTGCTTAGTGCTCGGGGTGCTGGGTGCTCAGTACTCAGGGTGCTGCGGGATCAGTACTCAGGGTGCTGGGTGATCAGTACTCAGGGTGCTGGGTGATCTGTACTCGGGTGCTGGGTGCTCAGTGCTCAGGGTGCTGGGTGCTCAATGCTCGGGGTGCTGGGTGCTCAGTGCTCAGTACTCAGGGTGCTGGGTGCTCAGTGCTCGGGGTGCTGGGTGCTCAGTGCTCAGTACTCAGGGTGCTGGGTGCTCAGTGCTCAGGGTGCTGGGTGCTCAGTGCTCAGGGTGCTGGGTGCTCAGTGCTCAGGGTGCTGGGTACTCAGTGCTCAGGGAGCTGGGTACTCAGTGCTCGGGGTGCTGGGTGCTCAGTACTCAGGGTGCTGGGTGCTCAGTACTCAGGGAGCTCAGTGCTCAGTACTCAGGGTGCTCAGTGCTCAGTACTCAGGGTGCTCAGTGCTCTGTGTGCTGTGTGCTCAGTGCTCGGGGTGCTGGGTGCTCAGTCCTCAGGGTGCTGGGTGCTCAGTGCTCAGGGTGCTCGGTGCTCAGTGCTCAGGGTGCTGGGTGCTCAGTACTCAGGGTGCTGGGTGCTCAGTGCTCGGGGTGCTGGGTGCTCAGTACTCAGGGTGCTGGGTGCTCACTGCTCAGGGTGCTGGGTGCTCAGTGCTCAGGGTGCTCGGTGCTTTGTACTCAGGGTGCTCGGTGCTCGGGTTGCTGGGTGCTCAGTGCTCGGGGTGCTGGGTGCTCAGTGCTCGGGGTGCTGGGTGCTCAGTGCTCGGGGTGCTGGGTGCTCAGTGCTCAGGGTTCTGGGTGCTCAGTGCTCGGGGTGCTGGGTGCTCAGTACTCGGGGTGCTCGGTGCTCAGTACTCAGGTTGCTGGGTGCTCAGTGCTCAGGGTGCTGGGTGCTCAGTACTCAGGGTGCTGGGTGCTCGGTGCTCAGTACGCTGGGTGCTCAGTACTCAGGGTGCTCGGTTCTCAGTACTCAGGGTGCTGGGAGCTCATTCTCGGGGTGCTGGGTGCTCAGTACTCATTGTGCTGGGTGCTCAGTACTCAGGGTGCTGGGTGCTCAGTACTCAGATTGCTGGGTGCTCATTCTCGGGGTGCTGGGTGCTCAGTGCTCGGGGTGCTTGGTGCTCAGTACTCCGGGTGCTGGTTGCTCAGTACTCGGGGTGCTGGGTGCTCAGTACTCGGGGTGCTGGGTGCACAGTGCTCAGGGTGCTGGCTGCTCAGTGCTCAGGGTGCTGGGTGCTCAGTACTCAGGGTGCTCAGTGCTCAGTACTCAGCGTTCTGGGTGCTTAGTGCTCAGGGTCCTCGGTGCTCAGTACTCAGGGTGCTCAGTGCTCAGTACTCAGCGTGCTTTGTGCTCAGTGCTCAGGGTGCTGGGTGCTCAGTACTAAGGGTGCTGGGTGTTCAGTACTCAGGGTGCTGGGTGCTCAGTACTCAGGGTGCTGGGTGCTCAGTGCTCGGGGTGCTCGGTGATCAGTACTCAGGGTGCTGGGTGCTCAGTGCTCTTGGTGCTGCGTGCTCAGTGCTCGGGGTGCTGGGTGCTCAGTACTCAGGGTGTTCGGTGCTCAGTATTCAGGGTGCTCAGTGCTCAGTACTCAGGGTGCTGGGTGCTCAGTGCTCGGGGTGCTGGGTGCTCAGTACTCAGGGTGCTGGGTGCTCAGTACTCAGGGTGTTCGGTGCTCAGTATTCAGGGTGCTCAGTGCTCAGTACTCAGGGTGCTGGGTGCTCAGTGCTCGGGGTGCTGGGTGCTCAGTACTCGGGGTGCTGGGTGCTCAGTACTCAGGGTGCTGGGTACTCAGTGCTCAGGGTGCTGGGTGCTCAGTACTCAGGGTGCTGGGTGCTCAGTACTTAGGGTGCTCGGTGCTCATTACTCAGGGTGCTGGGTGCTCAGTGCTCAGGGTGCTCAGTGCTCAGTACTCAGCGTGCTTTGTGCTCAGTGCTCGGGGTGCTGGGTGCTCAGTACTCAGGGTGTTCGGTGCTCAGTATTCAGGGTGCTCAGTGCTCAGTACTCAGGGTGCTGGGTGCTCAGTGCTCGGGGTGCTGGGTTCTCAGTGCTCGGGGTGCTGGGTGCTCAGTACTCAGGGTGTTCGGTGCTCAGTATTCAGGGTGCTCAGTGCTCAGTACTCAGGGTGTTCGGTGCTCAGTATTCAGGGTGCTCAGTGCTCAGTACTCAGGGTGCTGGGTGCTCAGTGCTCGGGGTGCTGTGTGCTCAGTACTCGGGGTGCTGGGTGCTCAGTACTCAGGGTGCTGGGTACTCAGTGCTCAGGGTGCTGGGTGCTCAGTACTCAGGGTGCTGGGTGCTCAGTACTTAGGGTGCTCGGTGCTCATTACTCAGGGTGCTGGGTGCTCAGTGCTCAGGGTGCTCAGTGCTCAGTACTCAGCGTGCTTTGTGCTCAGTGCTCAGGGTGCTGGGTGCTCAGTACTCAGGGTGCTGGGTGCTCAGTACTCACGGTGCTGGGTGCTCAGTGCTCAGGGTGCTGGGTGCTCAGTACTCAGTGCTCAGGATGCTGGGTGCTCAGTGCTCAGGGTGCTCGGTGCTCAGTACTCAGTGCTCAGGGTGATGGGTGCTCAGTGCTCAGGGTGCTCGGTGCTCAGGGTCCTGGGTGCTCAGTACTCAGGGTGCTTCGTGCTTAGTACTCAGGGTGCTCAGTGCTCAGTACACAGGGTGCTGGGTGCTCAGTGCTCGGGGTGCTGGGTGCTCAGTGCTCAGTACTCAGGGTGCTGGGTGCTCAGTGCTCGGGGTGCTGGGTGCTCAGTACTCAGCGTGCTGGGTGCTCAGTACTCAGGGTGCTGGGTGCGCAGTGCTCAGAGTGCTGGGTGCTCAGTGCTCAGGGTGCTATGTGCTCAGTGATCGGGGTGCTGGGTGCTCAGTGCTCAGGGTGCTGGCTGCTCAGTGCTCAGGGTGCTGGGTGCTCAGTGCTCAGGGTGCTCGGTGCTCAGTACTCAGTGCTCAGGGTGCTGGGTGCTCAGTGCTCAGGGTGCTCGGTGCTCAGTACTCAGTGCTCAGGGTGATGGGTGCTCAGTGCTCAGGGTGCTGGGTGCTCAGTACTCAGCGTGCTGGGTGCTCAGTGCTCAGGGTGCTGGGTGGTCAGTGCTCAGGGTGCTATGTGCTCAGTGATCGGGGTGCTGGGTGCTCAGTACTCAGGGTGCTCAGTGCTCGGGGAGCTCGGTGCTCAGTTCTCAGGGTGCTCGGTGCTCAGTGTTTGGGGTGCTGGGTGCTCAGTACTCAGGGTGATGCGTGCTCAGTGCTGAGGGTGCTGGGTGCTCAGTGCTCAGGGTGCTGGGTGCTCAGTACTCAGTGCTCAGGATGCTGGGTGCTCAGTGCTCAGGGTGCTGGGTGCTCAGTGCTCAGGGTGCTCAGTGTTCAGTGCTCAGTACTCAGGGTGCTGGGTGCTCAGTACTCAGGGTGCTGGGTGCTCAGTGCTCGGGGTGCTGGGTGCTCAGTACTCAGGGTGCTGGGTGCTCAGTGCTCGGGGTGCTGGGTCCTCAGTACTCAGGGTGCTGGGTGCTCAGTACTCAGGTTGCTGTGTCCTCAGTGCTCAGGGTGCTGGGTGCTCAGTACTCAGTGTGCTCAGTGCTCAGGGTGCTGGGTGCTCAGAACTCAGGGTGCTGGGTGCTCAGTACTCAGGGTGCTGGGTGCTCAGTACTCAGGGAGCTTGGTGCTCAGTACTCAGGGTGCTGGGTGCTCAGTGCTCAGGGTGCTCGGTGCTCAGTACTCATGGTGCTGGGTGCTCATTCTCGGGGTGCTGGGTGCTCAGTACTCAGGTTGCTCAGTACTCTGGGTGCTCAGTGCTCAGTACTCATGGTGCTGGGTGCTCAGTACTCATTGTGCTAGGTGCTCAGTTCTCAGGGTGCTCGGTGCTCAGTGTTTGGGGTGCTGGGTGCTCAGTACTCAGGGTGCTGGGTGCTCAGTGCTTGGGGTGCTCGGTGCTCAGTACTCAGGGTGCTGTGTGCTCAGTACTCGGGGTGCTGCTTGCTCAGTGCTCAGGGTGCTGGGTGCTCAGTGCTCGGGGTGCTGGGTGCTCAGTGCTCAGGGTGCTGGCTGCTCAGTGCTCAGGGTGCTGGGTGCTCAGTACTCAGGGTGCTCGGTGCTCAGTACTCAGGGTGCTCAGTGCTCAGTACTCAGCGTGCTGGGTACTCAGTGCTCAGGGTGCTCGGTGGTCAGTACTCGGGGTGCTGGGAGCTCAGTGCTCGGGGTGCTGGGTGCTCAGTGCTCAGTACTCAGGTTGCTGGGTGCTCAGTGCTCGGGGTGCTGGGTGCTCAGTACTCAGGGTGCTGGGTGCTGAGTGCTCGGGGTGCTGGGTGCTCAGTGCTCAGGGTGCTGGGTGCTTAGTGATCGGGGTGCTGGGTGCTCAGTACTCAGGGTGCTCAGTGCTCGGGGAGCTCGGTGCTCAGTACTCAGGGTGCTGGGTGCTCAGTACTCAGTGCTCGGGGTCCTGGGTGCTCCGTGCTCGGGGTGCTGGGTGCTCAGTGCTCTGGGTGCTTAGTGCTCAGTACTCAGGGTGCTGGGTGCTCAGTACTCAGGGTGCTCAGTGCTCGGGGTGCTGGGTGCTCAGTACTCAGGGTGCTGGGTGCTCAGTACTCAGGGTGCTCAGTGCTCAGTACTCAGGGTGCTGGGTGCTCAGTGCTCGGGGTGCTGGGTGCTCAGTACTCAGGGTGCTGGGTGCTCAGTACTCAGGGTGTTCGGTGCTCAGTATTCAGGGTGCTCAGTGCTCAGTACTCAGGGTGCTGGGTGCTCAGTGCTCGGGGTGCTGGGTGCTCAGTACTCGGGGTGCTGGGTGCTCAGTACTCAGGGTGCTGGGTACTCAGTGCTCAGGGTGCTGGGTGCTCAGTACTCAGGGTGCTGGGTGCTCAGTACTTAGGGTGCTCGGTGCTCATTACTCAGGGTGCTGGGTGCTCAGTGCTCAGGGTGCTCAGTGCTCAGTACTCAGCGTGCTTTGTGCTCAGTGCTCGGGGTGCTGGGTGCTCAGTACTCAGGGTGTTCGGTGCTCAGTATTCAGGGTGCTCAGTGCTCAGTACTCAGGGTGCTGGGTGCTCAGTGCTCGGGGTGCTGGGTTCTCAGTGCTCGGGGTGCTGGGTGCTCAGTACTCAGGGTGTTCGGTGCTCAGTATTCAGGGTGCTCAGTGCTCAGTACTCAGGGTGTTCGGTGCTCAGTATTCAGGGTGCTCAGTGCTCAGTACTCAGGGTGCTGGGTGCTCAGTGCTCGGGGTGCTGTGTGCTCAGTACTCGGGGTGCTGGGTGCTCAGTACTCAGGGTGCTGGGTACTCAGTGCTCAGGGTGCTGGGTGCTCAGTACTCAGGGTGCTGGGTGCTCAGTACTTAGGGTGCTCGGTGCTCATTACTCAGGGTGCTGGGTGCTCAGTGCTCAGGGTGCTCAGTGCTCAGTACTCAGCGTGCTTTGTGCTCAGTGCTCATGGTGCTGGGTGCTCAGTACTCAGGGTGCTGGGTGCTCAGTACTCACGGTGCTGGGTGCTCAGTGCTCAGGGTGCTGGGTGCTCAGTACTCAGTGCTCAGGATGCTGGGTGCTCAGTGCTCAGGGTGCTCGGTGCTCAGTACTCAGTGCTCAGGGTGATGGGTGCTCAGTGCTCAGGGTGCTCGGTGCTCAGGGTCCTGGGTGCTCAGTACTCAGGGTGCTTCGTGCTTAGTACTCAGGGTGCTCAGTGCTCAGTACACAGGGTGCTGGGTGCTCAGTGCTCGGGGTGCTGGGTGCTCAGTGCTCAGTACTCAGGGTGCTGGGTGCTCAGTGCTCGGGGTGCTGGGTGCTCAGTACTCAGCGTGCTGGGTGCTCAGTACTCAGGGTGCTGGGTGCGCAGTGCTCAGAGTGCTGGGTGCTCAGTGCTCAGGGTGCTATGTGCTCAGTGATCGGGGTGCTGGGTGCTCAGTGCTCAGGGTGCTGGCTGCTCAGTGCTCAGGGTGCTGGGTGCTCAGTGCTCAGGGTGCTCGGTGCTCAGTACTCAGTGCTCAGGGTGCTGGGTGCTCAGTGCTCAGGGTGCTCGGTGCTCAGTACTCAGTGCTCAGGGTGATGGGTGCTCAGTGCTCAGGGTGCTGGGTGCTCAGTACTCAGCGTGCTGGGTGCTCAGTGCTCAGGGTGCTGGGTGGTCAGTGCTCAGGGTGCTATGTGCTCAGTGATCGGGGTGCTGGGTGCTCAGTACTCAGGGTGCTCAGTGCTCGGGGAGCTCGGTGCTCAGTTCTCAGGGTGCTCGGTGCTCAGTGTTTGGGGTGCTGGGTGCTCAGTACTCAGGGTGATGCGTGCTCAGTGCTGAGGGTGCTGGGTGCTCAGTGCTCAGGGTGCTGGGTGCTCAGTACTCAGTGCTCAGGATGCTGTGTGCTCAGTGCTCAGGGTGCTGGGTGCTCAGTGCTCAGGGTGCTCAGTGTTCAGTGCTCAGTACTCAGGGTGCTGGGTGCTCAGTACTCAGGGTGCTGGGTGCTCAGTGCTCGGGGTGCTGGGTGCTCAGTACTCAGGGTGCTGGGTGCTCAGTGCTCGGGGTGCTGGGTCCTCAGTACTCAGGGTGCTGGGTGCTCAGTACTCAGGTTGCTGTGTCCTCAGTGCTCAGGGTGCTGGGTGCTCAGTACTCAGTGTGCTCAGTGCTCAGGGTGCTGGGTGCTCAGAACTCAGGGTGCTGGGTGCTCAGTACTCAGGGTGCTGGGTGCTCAGTACTCAGGGTGCTTGGTGCTCAGTACTCAGGGTGCTGGGTGCTCAGTGCTCAGGGTGCTCGGTGCTCAGTACTCATGGTGCTGGGTGCTCATTCTCGGGGTGCTGGGTGCTCAGTACTCAGGTTGCTCAGTACTCTGGGTGCTCAGTGCTCAGTACTCATGGTGCTGGGTGCTCAGTACTCATTGTGCTAGGTGCTCAGTTCTCAGGGTGCTCGGTGCTCAGTGTTTGGGGTGCTGGGTGCTCAGTACTCAGGGTGCTGGGTGCTCAGTGCTTGGGGTGCTCGGTGCTCAGTACTCAGGGTGCTGTGTGCTCAGTACTCGGGGTGCTGCTTGCTCAGTGCTCAGGGTGCTGGGTGCTCAGTGCTCGGGGTGCTGGGTGCTCAGTGCTCAGGGTGCTGGCTGCTCAGTGCTCAGGGTGCTGGGTGCTCAGTACTCAGGGTGCTCGGTGCTCAGTACTCAGGGTGCTCAGTGCTCAGTACTCAGCGTGCTGGGTACTCAGTGCTCAGGGTGCTCGGTGGTCAGTACTCGGGGTGCTGGGAGCTCAGTGCTCGGGGTGCTGGGTGCTCAGTGCTCAGTACTCAGGTTGCTGGGTGCTCAGTGCTCGGGGTGCTGGGTGCTCAGTACTCAGGGTGCTGGGTGCTGAGTGCTCGGGGTGCTGGGTGCTCAGTGCTCAGGGTGCTGGGTGCTTAGTGATCGGGGTGCTGGGTGCTCAGTACTCAGGGTGCTCAGTGCTCGGGGAGCTCGGTGCTCAGTACTCAGGGTGCTGGGTGCTCAGTACTCAGTGCTCGGGGTCCTGGGTGCTCCGTGCTCGGGGTGCTGGGTGCTCAGTGCTCTGGGTGCTTAGTGCTCAGTACTCAGGGTGCTGGGTGCTCAGTACTCAGGGTGCTCAGTGCTCGGGGTGCTGGGTGCTCAGTACTCAGGGTGCTGGGTGCTCAGTACTCAGGGTGCTTTGTGCTCAGTGCTCAGGGTCCTCGGTGCTCAGTACTCAGGGTGCTCAGTGCTCATTACTCAGCGTGCTTTGTGCTCAGTGCTCAGGGTGCTGGGTGCTCAGTACTCAGTGTGCTGGGTGCTCAGTACTCAGGGTGCTGGGGGCTCAGTACTCAGGGTGCTCGGTGCTCAGTACTCAGGGTGCTGGATGCTCAGTACTCAGGGTGCTGGGTGTTCAGTACTCAGGGTGCTGGGTGCTCAGTGCTCAGGGTGCTGGGTGCTCAGTGCTCAGGGTGCTGGGTGCTCAGTGCTCAGGGTGTTTGGTGCTCAGTGCTCAGGGTGCTGGGTGCTCAGTGCTCAGGGTGCTTGGTGCTCAGTACTCATGGTGCTGGGTGCTCAGTGCTCAGGGTGCTGGGTGCTCAGTGCTCGGACTGCTGGGTGCTCAGTACTCAGGGTGCTGGGTGCTCAGTACTCAGGGTGCTGGGTGCTCAGTACTCGGGGTGCTGGGTGCTCAGTGCTCAGCGTGCTGGGTGCTCAGTACTCAGGGTGCTCGGTGCTCAGTGCTTGGGGTGCTGGGTGCTCAGTACTCAGGGTGCTGGGTGCTCAGTGCTCAGGGTGCTGGGTGCTCAGTGCTCAGGGTGCTGGGTGCTCAGTACTCAGTGCTCAGGATGCTGGGTGCTCAGTGCTCGGGCTGCTGGGTGCTCAGTGCTCAGGGTGCTGGGTGCTCAGTACTCAGGGTGCTGGGATCTCATTACTCAGGGTGCTGGGTGCACAGTGCTAGGGGTGCTGGGTGCTCAGAGCTCGGGGTCTGGGTGCTCAGTACTCAGGGTGCTGGGTGCTCAGTACTCAGGATGCTGGGTGCTCAGTGCTCAGGGTGCTGGGTGCTCAGTGCTCTGGGTGCTGGGTGCTCAGTGCTTAAGGTGCTGGGTGCTCAGTGCTCAGGGTGCTGGGTGTTCAATGCTCGGGGTGCTGGGTGCTGAGTACTCAGGGTGCAGGGTGCTCAGTGCTCGGGGTGCTCGGTGCTCAGTGCTCAGGGTCCTGGGTGCTCAGTACTCAGGGTGCTGGGTGCTTTGTACTTAGGGTGCTCAGTGCTCAGTACACAGGGTGCTGGGTGCTCAGTGCTCGGGGTGCTGGGTGCTCAGTGCTCAGTACTCAGGGTGCTGGGTGCTCAGTGCTCGGGGTGCTGGGTGCTCAGTACTCAGGGTGCTGGGTGCTCAGTGCTCGGGGTGCTGGGTGCTCAGTGCTCAGGGTGCTGGGTGCTCAGTGTTCGGGGTGCTGGGTGCTCAGTACTCAGGGTGCTCAGTGCTCGGGGAGCTCGGTGCTCAGTACTCAGGGTGCTGGGTGCTCAGTACTCAGTGCTCGGGGTCCTGGGTGCTCCGTGCTCGGGGTGCTGGGTGCTCAGTGCTCTGGGTGCTTAGTGCTCAGTACTCAGGGTGCTGGGTGCTCAGTACTCAGGGTGCTCAGTGCTCGGGGTGCTGGGTGCTCAGTACTCAGGGTGCTGGGTGCTCAGTACTCAGGGTGCTGGGTGCTCAGTGCTCAGGGTCCTCGGTGCTCAGTACTAAGGGTGCTCAGTGCTCATTACTCAGCGTGCTTTGTGCTCAGTGCTCAGGGTGCTGGGTGCTCAGTACTCAGTGTGCTGGGTGCTCAGTACTCAGGGTGCTGGGGGCTCAGTACTCAGGGTGCTGGGTGCTCAGTACTCAGGGTGCTGGGTGCTCAGTACTCAGGGTGCTGGGTGCTCAGTACTCAGGGTGCTGGGGGCTCAGTACTCAGGGTGCTGGGTGCTCAGTACTCAGGGTGCTGGGTGCTCAGTGCTCGGGGTGCTTGGTGCTCAGTACTAAGGGTGATGGGGGCTCAGTACTCAGGGTGCTGGGTGCTCAGTGTTCAGGGTACTGGGTGCACAGTGCCCAGGGTGCTGGGTGCTCAGTGCTCAGGGTGCTCAGTACTCAGGGTGCTGTGTGTTCAGTGCTCAGGGTACTGGGTGCTCAGTACTCAGGGTGCTTGGTGCTCAGTACTCAGGGTGCTGGGTGCTCAGTATTCGGGGTGCTGGGTGCACAGTGCTCAGGGTGCTGGGTGCTCAGTGCTTGGGGTGCTGGGTGCTCAGTGCTCAGGCTGCTGGCTGCTCAGTGCTCAGGGTGCTGTGTGCTCAGTACTCAGGGTGCTCAGTGCTCAGTACTCAGCGTGCTGGGTGCTCAGTCCTCAGGTTCCTCGGTGCTCTGTACTCAGGGTGCTCAGTGCTCAGTACTCAGCGTGATTTGTGCTCAGTGCTCAGGGTGCTGGGTGCTCAGTACTCAGGGTGCTGGGTGCTCAGTACTCAGGGTGCTGGGTGCTCAGTACTCAGGGTGCTGGGTGCTCAGTCCTCGGGTTGCTCGGTGATCAGTACTAAGAGTGCTGGGTGCTCAGTGCTCAGGGTACTGGGTACTCAGTACTCAGGGAGCTGGGTGCTCAGTGCTCAGGGTGCTGGGTGCTCAGTGCTCAGGGTGCTGGGTGCTCAGTGCTCGGGGTGCTGGGTGCTCAGTGCTCAGGGTGCTGGGTGCTCAGTGCTCAGTGCTCAGGGTGCTGGGTGCTCAGTGCTCAGGGTGCTGGGTGCTCAGTGCTCGGGGTGCTGGGTGCTCAGTGCTCGGGGTGCTGGGTGCTCAGTGCTCGGGGTGCTGGGGGCTCAGTACTCAGGGTGCTGGGTGCTCAGTACTCAGTGTGTTCGGTGCTCAGTACTCAGGGTGCTCAGTGCTCAGTACTCAGGGTGCTGGGTGCTCAGTGCTCGGGGTGCTGGGTGCTCAGTACTCGGGGTGCTGGGTGCACAGTGCCCAGGGTGCTGGGTGCTCAGTGCTCAGGGTGCTCAGTACTCAGGGTGCTGTGTGTTCAGTGCTCAGGGTACTGGGTGCTCAGTACTCAGGGTGCTTGGTGCTCAGTACTCAGGGTGCTGGGTGCTCAGTATTCGGGGTGCTGGGTGCACAGTGCTCAGGGTGCTGGGTGCTCAGTGCTTGGGGTGCTGGGTGCTCAGTGCTCAGGCTGCTGGCTGCTCAGTGCTCAGGGTGCTGGGTGCTCAGTACTCAGGGTGCTCAGTGCTCAGTACTCAGCGTGCTGTGTGCTCAGTCCTCAGGTTCCTCGGTGCTCTGTACTCAGGGTGCTCAGTGCTCAGTACTCAGCGTGATTTGTGCTCAGTGCTCAGGGTGCTGGGTGCTCAGTACTCAGGGTGCTGGGTGCTCAGTACTCAGGGTGCTGGGTGCTCAGTACTCATGGTGCTGGGTGCTCAGTGCTCGGGTTGCTCGGTGTTCAGTACTAAGAGTGCTGGGTGCTCAGTGCTCAGGGTACTGGGTACTCAGTACTCAGGGAGCTGGGTGCTCAGTGCTCAGGGTGCTGGGTGCTCAGTGCTCAGGGTGCTGGGTGCTCAGTGCTCGGGGTGCGGGGTGCTCAGTGCTCAGGGTGCTGGGTGCTCAGTGCTCAGTGCTCAGGGTGCTGGGTGCTCAGTGCTCAGGGTGCTGGGTGCTCAGTGCTCGGGGTGCTGGGTGCTCAGTGCTCGGGGTGCTGGGTGCTCAGTGCTCGGGGTGCTGGGGGCTCAGTACTCAGGGTGCTGGGTGCTCAGTACTCAGTGTGTTCGGTGCACAGTACTCAGGGTGCTCAGTGCTCAGTACTCAGGGTGCTGGGTGCTCAGTGCTCGGGGTGCTGGGTGCTCAGTACTCGGGGTGCTGGGTGCTCAGTACTCAGGGTGCTGGGTGCTCAGTGCTCAGGGTGCTGGGTGCTCAGTACTCAGGGTGCTGGGTGCTCATTACTTAGGGTGATCGGTGCTCAGTACTCAGGTTGCTGAGTGCTCAGGGTGCTGGGTACTCAGTACTCAGGGTGCTGGGTGCTCAGTACTCAGGGTGCTGGGTGCTCAGTTCTCAGGGTGCTGGGTGCTCAGTACTCAGGGTGCTGGGTGCTCAGTACTCAGGGTGCTTGGTGCTCAGTGCTCGGGGTGCTGGGTGCTCAGTGCTCGGGGTGCTGGGGGCTCAGTGCTCGGGGTGCTGGGTGCTCAGTGCTCGGGGCGCTGGGTGCTTTGTGCTCCGGGTGCTCGGAGCTCAGTACTCAGGGTGCTGGGTGCTCAGTGCTCGGGGTGCTCAGTGCTCAGTACTCAGCGTGCTGGGTGCTTAGTGCTCGGGGTGCTGGGTGCTCAGTACTCAGGGTGCTGCGTGCTCAGTACTCAGGGTGCTGGGTGATCTGTACTCAGGGTGCTGGGTGCTCAGTACTCACGGTGCTGGGTGCTCAGTGCTCAGGGTGCTGGGTGCTTAGTACTCAGTGCTCAGGATGCTGGGTGCTCAGTGCTCAGGGTGCTCGGTGCTCAGTACTCAGTGCTCAGGGTGATGGGTGCTCAGTGCTCAGGGTGCTCGGTGCTCAGGGTCCTGGGTGCTCAGTACTCAGGGTGCTTCGTGCTTAGTACTCAGGGTGCTCAGTGCTCAGTACACAGGGTGCTGGGTGCTCAGTGCTCGGGGTGCTGGGTGCTCAGTGCTCAGTACTCAGGGTGCTGGGTGCTCAGTGCTCGGGGTGCTGGGTGCTCAGTACTCAGCGTGCTGGGTGCTCAGTACTCAGGGTGCTGGGTGCGCAGTGCTCAGAGTGCTGGGTGCTCAGTGCTCAGGGTGCTATGTGCTCAGTGATCGGGGTGCTGGGTGCTCAGTGCTCAGGGTGCTGGCTGCTCAGTGCTCAGGGTGCTGGGTGCTCAGTGCTCAGGGTGCTCGGTGCTCAGTACTCAGTGCTCAGGGTGCTGGGTGCTCAGTGCTCAGGGTGCTCGGTGCTCAGTACTCAGTGCTCAGGGTGATGGGTGCTCAGTGCTCAGGGTGCTGGGTGCTCAGTACTCAGCGTGCTGGGTGCTCAGTGCTCAGGGTGCTGGGTGGTCAGTGCTCAGGGTGCTATGTGCTCAGTGATCGGGGTGCTGGGTGCTCAGTACTCAGGGTGCTCAGTGCTCGGGGAGCTCGGTGCTCAGTTCTCAGGGTGCTCGGTGCTCAGTGTTTGGGGTGCTGGGTGCTCAGTACTCAGGGTGATGCGTGCTCAGTGCTGAGGGTGCTGGGTGCTCAGTGCTCAGGGTGCTGGGTGCTCAGTACTCAGTGCTCAGGATGCTGGGTGCTCAGTGCTCAGGGTGCTGGGTGCTCAGTGCTCAGGGTGCTCAGTGTTCAGTGCTCAGTACTCAGGGTGCTGGGTGCTCAGTACTCAGGGTGCTGGGTGCTCAGTGCTCGGGGTGCTGGGTGCTCAGTACTCAGGGTGCTGGGTGCTCAGTGCTCGGGGTGCTGGGTCCTCAGTACTCAGGGTGCTGGGTGCTCAGTACTCAGGTTGCTGTGTCCTCAGTGCTCAGGGTGCTGGGTGCTCAGTACTCAGTGTGCTCAGTGCTCAGGGTGCTGGGTGCTCAGAACTCAGGGTGCTGGGTGCTCAGTACTCAGGGTGCTGGGTGCTCAGTACTCAGGGTGCTTGGTGCTCAGTACTCAGGGTGCTGGGTGCTCAGTGCTCAGGGTGCTCGGTGCTCAGTACTCATGGTGCTGGGTGCTCATTCTCGGGGTGCTGGGTGCTCAGTACTCAGGTTGCTCAGTACTCTGGGTGCTCAGTGCTCAGTACTCATGGTGCTGGGTGCTCAGTACTCAGCTTGCTAGGTGCTCAGTTCTCAGTGTGCTCGGTGCTCAGTGTTTGGGGTGCTGGGTGCTCAGTACTCAGGGTGCTGGGTGCTCAGTGCTTGGGGTGCTCGGTGCTCAGTACTCAGGGTGCTGTGTGCTCAGTACTCGGGGTGCTGCTTGCTCAGTGCTCAGGGTGCTGGGTGCTCAGTGCTCGGGGTGCTGGGTGCTCAGTGCTCAGGGTGCTGGCTGCTCAGTGCTCAGGGTGCTGGGTGCTCAGTACTCAGGGTGCTCGGTGCTCAGTACTCAGGGTGCTCAGTGCTCAGTACTCAGCGTGCTGGGTACTCAGTGCTCAGGGTGCTCGGTGGTCAGTACTCGGGGTGCTGGGAGCTCAGTGCTCGGGGTGCTGGGTGCTCAGTGCTCAGTACTCAGGGTGCTGGGTGCTCAGTGCTCGGGGTGCTGGGTGCTCAGTACTCAGGGTGCTGGGTGCTGAGTGCTCGGGGTGCTGGGTGCTCAGTGCTCAGGGTGCTGGGTGCTTAGTGATCGGGGTGCTGGGTGCTCAGTACTCAGGGTGCTCAGTGCTCAGGGAGCTCGGTGCTCAGTACTCAGGGTGCTGGGTGCTCAGTACTCAGTGCTCGGGGTCCTGGGTGCTCCGTGCTCGGGGTGCTGGGTGCTCAGTGCTCTGGGTGCTTAGTGCTCAGTACTCAGGGTGCTGGGTGCTCAGTACTCAGGGTGCTCAGTGCTCGGGGTGCTGGGTGCTCAGTACTCAGGGTGCTGGGTGCTCAGTACTCAGGGTGCTTTGTGCTCAGTGCTCAGGGTCCTCGGTGCTCAGTACTCAGGGTGCTCAGTGCTCATTACTCAGCGTGCTTTGTGCTCAGTGCTCAGGGTGCTGGGTGCTCAGTGCTCAGGGTGCTTGGTGCTCAGTACTCAGGGTGCTGGGTGCTCAGTGCTCAGGGTGTTTGGTGCTCAGTGCTCAGGGTGCTGGGTGCTCAGTGCTCAGGGTGCTTGGTGCTCAGTACTCAGGGTGCTGGGTGCTCAGTGCTCAGGGTGCTGGGTGCTCAGTGCTCGGACTGCTGGGTGCTCAGTACTCAGGGTGCTGGGTGCTCAGTACTCAGGGTGCTCGGTGCTCAGTACTCGGGGTGCTGGGTGCTCAGTGCTCAGCGTGCTGGGTGCTCAGTACTCAGGGTGCTCGGTGCTCAGTGCTTGGGGTGCTGGGTGCTCAGTACTCAGGGTGCTGGGTGCTCAGTGCTCAGGGTGCTGGGTGCTCAGTGCTCAGGGTGCTGGGTGCTCAGTACTCAGTGCTCAGGATGCTGGGTGCTCAGTGCTCGGGCTGCTGGGTGCTCAGTGCTCAGGGTGCTGGGTGCTCAGTACTCAGGGTGCTGGGATCTCATTACTCAGGGTGCTGGGTGCACAGTGCTAGGGGTGTTTGGTGCTCAGAGCTCGGGGTCTGGGTGCTCAGTACTCAGGGTGCTGGGTGCTCAGTACTCAGGATGCTGGGTGCTCAGTGCTCAGGGTGCTGGGTGCTCAGTGCTCTGGGTGCTGGGTGCTCAGTGCTTAAGGTGCTGGGTGCTCAGTGCTCAGGGTGCTGGGTGTTCAATGCTCGGGGTGCTGGGTGCTGAGTACTCAGGGTGCAGGGTGCTCAGTGCTCGGGGTGCTCGGTGCTCAGTGCTCAGGGTCCTGGGTGCTCAGTACTCAGGGTGATGGGTGCTTTGTACTCAGGGTGCTCAGTGCTCAGTACACAGGGTGCTGGGTGCTCAGTGCTCGGGGTGCTGGGTGCTCAGTGCTCAGTACTCAGGGTGCTGGGTGCTCAGTGCTCGGGGTGCTGGGTGCTCAGTACTCAGGGTGCTGGGTGCTCAGTGCTCGGGGTGCTGGGTGCTCAGTGCTCAGGGTGCTGGGTGCTCAGTGTTCGGGGTGCTGGGTGCTCAGTACTCAGGGTGCTCAGTGCTCGGGGAGCTCGGTGCTCAGTACTCAGGGTGCTGGGTGCTCAGTACTCAGTGCTCGGGGTCCTGGGTGCTCCGTGCTCGGGGTGCTGGGTGCTCAGTGCTCTGGGTGCTTAGTGCTCAGTACTCAGGGTGCTGGGTGCTCAGTACTCAGGGTGCTCAGTGCTCGGGGTGCTGGGTGCTCAGTACTCAGGGTGCTGGGTGCTCAGTACTCAGGGTGCTGGGTGCTCAGTGCTCAGGGTCCTCGGTGCTCAGTACTAAGGGTGCTCAGTGCTCATTACTCAGCGTGCTTTGTGCTCAGTGCTCAGGGTGCTGGGTGCTCAGTACTCAGTGTGCTGGGTGCTCAGTACTCAGGGTGCTGGGGGCTCAGTACTCAGGGTGCTGGGTGCTCAGTACTCAGGGTGCTGGGTGCTCAGTACTCAGGGTGCTGGGTGCTCAGTACTCAGGGTGCTGGGGGCTCAGTACTCAGGGTGCTGGGTGCTCAGTACTCAGGGTGCTGGGTGCTCAGTGCTCGGGGTGCTTGGTGCTCAGTACTAAGGGTGATGGGGGCTCAGTACTCAGGGTGCTGGGTGCTCAGTGTTCAGGGTACTGGGTGCACAGTGCCCAGGGTGCTGGGTGCTCAGTGCTCAGGGTGCTCAGTACTCAGGGTGCTGTGTGTTCAGTGCTCAGGGTACTGGGTGCTCAGTACTCAGGGTGCTTGGTGCTCAGTACTCAGGGTGCTGGGTGCTCAGTATTCGGGGTGCTGGGTGCACAGTGCTCAGGGTGCTGGGTGCTCAGTGCTTGGGGTGCTGGGTGCTCAGTGCTCAGGCTGCTGGCTGCTCAGTGCTCAGGGTGCTGTGTGCTCAGTACTCAGGGTGCTCAGTGCTCAGTACTCAGCGTGCTGGGTGCTCAGTCCTCAGGTTCCTCGGTGCTCTGTACTCAGGGTGCTCAGTGCTCAGTACTCAGCGTGATTTGTGCTCAGTGCTCAGGGTGCTGGGTGCTCAGTACTCAGGGTGCTGGGTGCTCAGTACTCAGGGTGCTGGGTGCTCAGTACTCAGGGTGCTGGGTGCTCAGTGCTCGGGTTGCTCGGTGATCAGTACTAAGAGTGCTGGGTGCTCAGTGCTCAGGGTACTGGGTACTCAGTACTCAGGGAGCTGGGTGCTCAGTGCTCAGGGTGCTGGGTGCTCAGTGCTCAGGGTGCTGGGTGCTCAGTGCTCGGGGTGCTGGGTGCTCAGTGCTCAGGGTGCTGGGTTCTCAGTGCTCAGTGCTCAGGGTGCTGGGTGCTCAGTGCTCAGGGTGCTGGGTGCTCAGTGCTCGGGGTGCTGGGTGCTCAGTGCTCGGGGTGCTGGGTGCTCAGTGCTCGGGGTGCTGGGGGCTCAGTACTCAGGGTGCTGGGTGCTCAGTACTCAGTGTGTTCGGTGCTCAGTACTCAGGGTGCTCAGTGCTCAGTACTCAGGGTGCTGGGTGCTCAGTGCTCGTGGTGCTGGGTGCTCAGTACTCGGGGTGCTAGGTGCACAGTGCCCAGGGTGCTGGGTGCTCAGTGCTCAGGGTGCTCAGTACTCAGGGTGCTGTGTGTTCAGTGCTCAGGGTACTGGGTGCTCAGTACTCAGGGTGCTTGGTGCTCAGTACTCAGGGTGCTGGGTGCTCAGTATTCGGGGTGCTGGGTGCACAGTGCTCAGGGTGTTGGGTGCTCAGTGCTTGGGGTGCTGGGTGCTCAGTGCTCAGGCTGCTGGCTGCTCAGTGCTCAGGGTGCTGGGTGCTCAGTACTCAGGGTGCTCAGTGCTCAGTACTCAGCGTGCTGTGTGCTCAGTCCTCAGGTTCCTCGGTGCTCTGTACTCAGGGTGCTCAGTGCTCAGTACTCAGCGTGATTTGTGCTCAGTGCTCAGGGTGCTGGGTGCTCAGTACTCAGGGTGCTGGGTGCTCAGTACTCAGGGTGCTGGGTGCTCAGTACTCAGGGTGCTGGGTGCTCAGTGCTCGGGTTGCTCGGTGATCAGTACTAAGAGTGCTGGGTGCTCAGTGCTCAGGGTACTGGGTACTCAGTACTCAGGGAGCTGGGTGCTCAGTGCTCAGGGTGCTGGGTGCTCAGTGCTCAGGGTGCTGGGTGCTCAGTGCTCGGGGTGCGGGGTGCTCAGTGCTCAGGGTGCTGGGTGCTCAGTGCTCAGTGCTCAGGGTGCTGGGTGCTCAGTGCTCAGGGTGCTGGGTGCTCAGTGCTCGGGGTGCTGGTTGCTCAGTGCTCGGGGTGCTGGGTGCTCAGTGCTCGGGGTGCTGGGGGCTCAGTACTCAGGGTGCTGGGTGCTCAGTACTCAGTGTGTTCGGTGCACAGTACTCAGGGTGCTCAGTGCTCAGTACTCAGGGTGCTGGGTGCTCAGTGCTCGGGGTGCTGGGTGCTCAGTACTCGGGGTGCTGGGTGCTCAGTACTCAGGGTGCTGGGTGCTCAGTGCTCAGGGTGCTGGGTGCTCAGTACTCAGGGTGCTGGGTGCTCATTACTTAGGGTGATCGGTGCTCAGTACTCAGGTTGCTGAGTGCTCAGGGTGCTGGGTACTCAGTACTCAGGGTGCTGGGTGCTCAGTACTCAGGGTGCTGGGTGCTCAGTTCTCAGGGTGCTGGGTGCTCAGTACTCAGGGTGCTGGGTGCTCAGTACTCAGGGTGCTTGGTGCTCAGTGCTCGGGGTGCTGGGTGCTCAGTGCTCGGGGTGCTGGGGGCTCAGTGCTCGGGGTGCTGGGTGCTCAGTGCTCGGGGCGCTGGGTGCTTTGTGCTCCGGGTGCTCGGAGCTCAGTACTCAGGGTGCTGGGTGCTCAGTGCTCGGGGTGCTCAGTGCTCAGTACTCAGCGTGCTGGGTGCTTAGTGCTCGGGGTGCTGGGTGCTCAGTACTCAGGGTGCTGCGTGCTCAGTACTCAGGGTGCTGGGTGATCTGTACTCAGGGTGCTGGGTGATCTGTACTCGGGTGCTGGGTGCTCAGTGCTCAGGTTGCTGGGTGCTCAGTGCTCGGGGTGCTGGGTGCTCAGTGCTCAGTACTCAGGGTGCTGGGTGCTCAGTGCTCGGGGTGCTGGGTGCTCAGTGCTCAGTACTCAGGGTGCTGGGTGCTCAGTGCTCAGGGTGCTGGGTGCTCAGTGCTCAGGGTGCTGGGTGCTCAGTGCTCAGGGTGCTGGGTACTCAGTGCTCAGGGAGCTGGGTACTCAGTGCTCGGGGTGCTGGGTGCTCAGTACTCAGGGTGCTGGGTGCTCAGTACTCAGAGTGCTCAATGCTCAGTACTCAGGGTGCTCAGTGCTCAGTACTCAGGGTGCTCAGTGCTCTGTGTGCTGTGTGCTCAGTGCTCGGGGTGCTGGGTGCTCAGTCCTAAGGGTGCTGGGTGCTCAGTGCTCAGGGTGCTCGGTGCTCAGTGCTCAGTGTGCTGGGTGCTCAGTACTCAGGGTGCTGGGTGCTCAGTGCTCGGGGTGCTGGTTGCTCAGTACTCAGGGTGCTGGGTGCTCACTGCTCAGGGTGCTGGGTGCTCAGTGCTCAGGGTGCTCGGTGCTTTGTACTCAGGGTGCTCGGTGCTCGGGGTGCTGGGTGCTCAGTGCTCGGGGTGCTGGGTGCTCAGTGCTCGGGGTGCTGGGTGCTCAGTGCTCGGGGTGCTGGGTGCTCAGTGCTCAGGGTTCTGGGTGCTCAGTGCTCGGGGTGCTGGGTGCTCAGTACTCGGGGTGCTCGGTGCTCAGTACTCAGGTTGCTGGGTGCTCAGTGCTCAGGGTGCTGGGTGCTCAGTACTCAGGGTGCTGGGTGCTCATTACTTAGGGTGCTCGGTGCTCAGTACTCAGGTTGCTGAGTGCTCAGGGTGCTGGGTACTCAGTACTCAGGGTGCTGGGTGCTCAGTACTCAGGGTGCTGGGTGCTCAGTGCTCAGGGTGCTGGGTGCTCAGTACTCAGGGTGCTGGGTGCTCAGTACTCAGGGTGCTGGGTGCTCAGTGCTCGGGGTGCTGGGTGCTCAGTGCTCGGGGTGCTGGGGGCTCATTGCTCGGGGTGCTGGGTGCTCAGTGCTCGGGGCGCTGGGTGCTCTGTGCTCGGGGTGCTCGGAGCTCAGTACACAGGGTGCTGGGTGCTCAGTGCTCGGGGTGCTCGGTGCTCAGTACTCAGGGTGCTGGGTGCTTAGTGCTCGGGGTGCTGGGTGCTCAGTACTCAGGGTGCTGCGTGCTCAGTACTCAGGGTGCTGGGTGATCAGTACTCAGGGTGCTGGGTGATCTGTACTCGGGTGCTGGGTGCTCAGTGCTCAGGGTGCTGGGTGCTCAGTGCTCGGGGTGCTGGGTGCTCAGTGCTCAGGACTCAGGGTGCTGGGTGCTCAGTGCTCGGGGTGCTGGGTGCTCAGTGCTCAGTACTCAGGGTGCTGGGTGCTCAGTGCTCAGGGTGCTGGGTGCTCAGTACTCAGGGAGCTCAGTGCTCAGTACTCAGGGTGCTCAGTGCTCAGTACTCACGGTGCTCAGTGCTCTGTGTGCTGTGTGCTCAGTGCTCGGGGTGCTGGGTGCTCAGTCCTCAGGGTGCTGGGTGCTCAGTGCTCAGGGTGCTCGGTGCTCAGTGCTCAGGGTGCTGGGTGCTCATTACTCAGGGTGCTGGGTGCTCAGTGCTCGGGGTGCTGGGTGCTCAGTACTCAGGGTGCTGGGTGCTCACTGCTCAGGGTGCTGGGTGCTCAGTGCTCAGGGTGCTCGGTGCTTTGTACTCAGGGTGCTCGGTGCTCGGGTTGCTGGGTGCTCAGTGCTCGGGGTGCTGGGTGCTCAGTGCTCGGGGTGCTGGGTGCTCATTGCTCGGGGTGCTGGGTGCTCAGTGCTCAGGGTTCTGGGTGCTCAGTGCTCGGGGTGCTGGGTGCTCAGTACTCGGGGTGCTCAGTGCTCAGTACTCAGGTTGCTGGGTGCTCAGTGCTCAGGGTGCTGGGTGCTCAGTACTCAGGGTGCTGGGTGCTCGGTGCTCAGTACGCTGGGTGCTCAGTACTCAGGGTGCTGTCTGCTGAGTACTCAGGGTGCTCGGTGCTCAGTAATCAGGGTGCTGGGTGCTCAGTGCTCGGGGTGCTGGGTGCTCATTACTCAGGGTGCTGGGTGCTCAGTACTCAGGGTGCTCAGTGCTCGGGGTGCTGGGTGCTCAGTACTCAGGGTGCTGGGTGCTCAATGCTCGGGGTGCTGGGTGCTCAGTGCTCAGGGTGCTGGGTGCTCAGTGATCGGGGTGCTGGTTGCTCAGTACTCAGGGTGCTCAGTGCTCGGGGAGCTCGGTGCTCAGTACTCAGGGTGCTGGGTGCTCAGTACTCAGTGCTCGGGGTCCTGGGTTCTCCGTGCTCGGGGTGCTGGGTGCTCAGTGCTCTGGGTGCTTAGTGCTCAGTACTAAGGGTGCTGGGTGCTCAGTACTCAGGGTGCTCAGTGCTCGGGGTGCTGGGTGCTCAGTACTCAGGGTGCTGGGTGCTCAGTACTCATGGTGCTGGGTGCTCATTCTCGGGGTGCTGGGTGCTCAGTGCTCGGGGTGCTGGGTGCTCAGTACTCAGGGTGCTGGGTGCTCAGTACTCAGGCTGCTGGGGGCTCAGTACTCAGGGTGCTGGGTGCTCAGTACTCAGGGTGCTCGGTTCTCAGTACTCAGGGTGCTGGGAGCTCATTCTCGGGGTGCTGGGTGCTCAGTGCTCGGGGTGCTGGGTGCTCAGTACTCATTGTGCTGGGGGCTCAGTACTCAGGGTGGTGGGTGCTCAGTACTCAGGGTGATCTGTTCTCAGTACTCAGGGTGCTGGGTGCTCAGTGCTCGGGGTGCTCAGTACTCAGGGTGCTGTGTGTTCAGTGCTCAGGGTACTGGGTGCTCAGTACTCAGGATGCTTGGTGCTCAGTACTCAGGGTGCTGGTTGCTCAGTACTCGGGGTGCTGGGTGCTCAGTACTCGGGGTGCTGGGTGCACAGTGCTCAGGGTGCTGGCTGCTCAGTGCTCAGGGTGCTGGGTGCTCAGTACTCAGGGTGCTCAGTGCTCAGTACTCAGCGTTCTGGGTGCTCAGTGCTCAGGGTCCTCGGTGCTCAGTACTCAGGGTGCTCAGTGCTCAGTACTCAGCGTGCTTTGTGCTCAGTGCTCAGGGTGCTGGGTGCTCAGTACTAAGGGTGCTGGGTGCTCAGTACTCAGGGTGCTGGGTGCTCAGTACTCAGGGTGCTGGGTGCTCAGTGCTCGGGGTGCTCGGTGATCAGTACTCAGGGTGCTGGGTGCTCAGTGCTCTTGGTGCTGGGTGCTCAGTGCTCGGGGTGCTGGGTGCTCAGTGCTCGGGGTGCTGGGTGCTCAGTACTCAGGGTGCTGGGTGCTCAGTACTCAGGGTGTTCGGTGCTCAGTATTCAGGGTGCTCAGTGCTCAGTACTCAGGGTGCTGGGTGCTCAGTGCTCGGGTTGCTGGGTGCTCAGTACTCGGGGTGCTGGGTGCTCAGTACTCAGGGTGCTGGGTACTCAGTGCGCAGGGTGCTGGGTGCTCAGTACTCAGGGTGCTGGGTGCTCAGTACTTAGGGTGCTCGGTGCTCATTACTCAGGGTGCTGGGTGCTCAGTGCTCAGGGTGCTCAGTGCTCAGTACTCAGCGTGCTTTGTGCTCAGTGCTCAGGGTGCTGGGTGCTCAGTACTCAGGGTGCTGGGTGCTCAGTACTCACGGTGCTGGGTGCTCAGTGCTCAGGGTGCTGGGTGCTCAGTACTCAGTGCTCAGGGTGATGGGTGCTCAGTGCTCAGGGTGCTCGGTGCTCAGTGCTCAGGGTCCTGGGTGCTCAGTACTCAGGGTGCTGGGTGCTTAGTACTCAGGGTGCTCAGTGCTCAGTACACAGGGTGCTGGGTGCTCAGTGCTCGGGGTGCTGGGTGCTCAGTGCTCAGTACTCAGGGTGCTGGGTGCTCAGTGCTCGGGGTGCTGGGTGCTCAGTACTCAGCGTGCTGGGTGCTCAGTACTCAGGGTGCTGGGTGCGCAGTGCTCAGAGTGCTGGGTGCTCAGTGCTCAGGGTGCTATGTGCTCAGTGATCGGGGTGCTGGGTGCTCAGTGCTCTGGGTGCTGGGTGCTCAGTGCTTAAGGTGCTGGGTGCTCAGTGCTCAGGGTGCTGGGTGTTCAATGCTCGGGGTGCTGGGTGCTGAGTACTCAGGGTGCAGGGTGCTCAGTGCTCGGGGTGCTCGGTGCTCAGTGCTCAGGGTCCTGGGTGCTCAGTACTCAGGGTGCTGGGTGCTTTGTACTCAGTCTGCTCAGTGCTCAGTACACAGGGTGCTGGGTGCTCAGTGCTCGGGGTGCTGGGTGCTCAGTGCTCAGTACTCAGGGTGCTGGGTGCTCAGTACTCAGGGTGCTGGGTGCTCAGTGCTCGGGGTGCTGGGTGCTCAGTGCTCGGGGTGCTGGGGGCTCATTGCTCGGGGTGCTGGGTGCTCAGTGCTCGGGGCGCTGGGTGCTCTGTGCTCGGGGTGCTCGGAGCTCAGTACACAGGGTGCTGGGTGCTCAGTGCTCGGGGTGCTCGGTGCTCAGTACTCAGGGTGCTGGGTGCTTAGTGCTCGGGGTGCTGGGTGCTCAGTACTCAGGGTGCTGCGTGCTCAGTACTCAGGGTGCTGGGTGATCAGTACTCAGGGTGCTGGGTGATCTGTACTCGGGTGCTGGGTGCTCAGTGCTCAGGGTGCTGGGTGCTCAGTGCTCGGGGTGCTGGGTGCTCAGTGCTCAGGACTCAGGGTGCTGGGTGCTCAGTGCTCGGGGTGCTGGGTGCTCAGTGCTCAGTACTCAGGGTGCTGGGTGCTCAGTGCTCAGGGTGCTGGGTGCTCAGTACTCAGGGAGCTCAGTGCTCAGTACTCAGGGTGCTCAGTGCTCAGTACTCAGGGTGCTCAGTGCTCTGTGTGCTGTGTGCTCAGTGCTCGGGGTGCTGGGTGCTCAGTCCTCAGGGTGCTGGGTGCTCAGTGCTCAGGGTGCTCGGTGCTCAGTGCTCAGGGTGCTGGGTGCTCATTACTCAGGGTGCTGGGTGCTCAGTGCTCGGGGTGCTGGGTGCTCAGTACTCAGGGTGCTGGGTGCTCACTGCTCAGGGTGCTGGGTGCTCAGTGCTCAGGGTGCTCGGTGCTTTGTACTCAGGGTGCTCGGTGCTCAGGTTGCTGGGTGCTCAGTGCTCGGGGTGCTGGGTGCTCAGTGCTCGGGGTGCTGGGTGCTCATTGCTCGGGGTGCTGGGTGCTCAGTGCTCAGGGTTCTGGGTGCTCAGTGCTCGGGGTGCTGGGTGCTCAGTACTCGGGGTGCTCGGTGCTCAGTACTCAGGTTGCTGGGTGCTCAGTGCTCAGGGTGCTGGATGCTCAGTACTCAGGGTGCTGGGTGCTCGGTGCTCAGTACGCTGGTTGCTCAGTACTCAGGGTGCTGTCTGCTGAGTACTCAGGGTGCTCGGTGCTCAGTAATCAGGGTGCTGGGTGCTCAGTGCTCGGGGTGCTTGGTGCTCATTACTCAGGGTGCTGGGTGCTCAGTACTCAGGGTGCTCAGTGCTCGGGGTGCTGGGTGCTCAGTACTCAGGGTGCTGGGTGCTCAATGCTCGGGGTGCTGGGTGCTCAGTGCTCAGGGTGCTGGGTGCTCAGTGATCGGGGTGCTGGTTGCTCAGTACTCAGGGTGCTCAGTGCTCGGCGAGCTCGGTGCTCAGTACTCAGGGTGCTGGGTGCTCTGTACTCAGTGCTCGGGGTCCTGGGTTCTCCGTGCTCGGGGTGCTGGGTGCTCAGTGCTCTGGGTGCTTAGTGCTCAGTACTAAGGGTGCTGGGTGCTCAGTACTAAGGGTGCTCAGTGCTCGGGGTGCTGGGTGCTCAGTACTCAGGGTGCTGGGTGCTCAGTACTCAGGGTGCTGGGTGCTCATTCTCGGGGTGCTGGGTGCTCAGTGCTCGGGGTGCTGGGTGCTCAGTACTCAGGGTGCTGGGTGCTCAGTACTCAGGCTGCTGGGGGCTCAGTACTCAGGGTGCTGGGTGCTCAGTACTCAGGGTGCTCGGTTCTCAGTACTCAGGGTGCTGGGAGCTCATTCTCGGGGTGCTGGGTGCTCAGTGCTCGGGGTGCTGGGTGCTCAGTACTCATTGTGCTGGGGGCTCAGTACTCAGGGTGGTGGGTGCTCAGTACTCAGGGTGATCTGTTCTCAGTACTCAGGGTGCTGGGTGCTCAGTGCTCGGGGTGCTCAGTACTCAGGGTGCTGTGTGTTCAGTGCTCAGGGTACTGGGTGCTCAGTACTCAGGGTGCTTGGTGCTCAGTACTCAGGGTGCTGGTTGCTCAGTACTCGGGGTGCTGGGTGCTCAGTACTCGGGGTGCTGGGTGCACAGTGCTCAGGGTGCTGGCTGCTCAGTGCTCAGGGTGCTGGGTGCTCAGTACTCAGGGTGCTCAGTGCTCAGTACTCAGCGTTCTGGGTGCTCAGTGCTCAGGGTCCTCGGTGCTCAGTACTCAGGGTGCTCAGTGCTCAGTACTCAGCGTGCTTTGTGCTCAGTGCTCAGGGTGCTGGGTGCTCAGTACTAAGGGTGCTGGGTGCTCAGTACTCAGGGTGCTGGGTGCTCAGTACTCAGGGTGCTGGGTGCTCAGTGCTCGGGGTGCTCGGTGATCAGTACTCAGGGTGCTGGGTGCTCAGTGCTCTTGGTGCTGGGTGCTCAGTGCTCGGGGTGCTGGGTGCTCAGTGCTCGGGGTGCTGGGTGCTCAGTACTCAGGGTGCTGGGTGCTCAGTACTCAGGGTGTTCGGTGCTCAGTATTCAGGGTGCTCAGTGCTCAGTACTCAGGGTGCTGGGTTCTCAGTGCTCGGGGTGCTGGGTGCTCAGTACTCGGGGTGCTGGGTGCTCAGTACTCAGGGTGCTGGGTACTCAGTGCGCAGGGTGCTGGGTGCTCAGTACTCAGGGTGCTGGGTGCCAAGTACTTAGGGTGCTCGGTGCTCATTACTCAGGGTGCTGGGTGCTCAGTGCTCAGGGTGCTCAGTGCTCAGTACTCAGCGTGCTTTGTGCTCAGTGCTCAGGGTGCTGGGTGCTCAGTACTCAGGGTGCTGGGTGCTCAGTACTCACGGTGCTGGGTGCTCAGTGCTCAGGGTGCTGGGTGCTCAGTACTCAGTGCTCAGGATGCTGGGTGCTCAGTGCTCAGGGTGCTCGGTGCTCAGTACTCAGTGCTCAGGGTGATGGGTGCTCAGTGCTCAGGGTGCTCGGTGCTCAGTGCTCAGGGTCCTGGGTGCTCAGTACTCAGGGTGCTGGGTGCTTAGTACTCAGGGTGCTCAGTGCTCAGTACACAGGGTGCTGGGTGCTCAGTGCTCGCGGTGCTGGGTGCTCAGTGCTCAGTACTCAGGGTGCTGGGTGCTCAGTGCTCGGGGTGCTGGGTGCTCAGTACTCAGCGTGCTGGGTGCTCAGTACTCAGGGTGCTGGGTGCGCAGTGCTCAGAGTGCTGGGTGCTCAGTGCTCAGGGTGCAATGTGCTCAGTGATCGGGGTGCTGGGTGCTCAGTGCTCAGGGTGCTGGCTGCTCAGTGCTCAGGGTGCTGGCTGCTCAGTGCTCAGGGTGCTGGGTGCTCAGTACTCAGGGTGCTGGGTGCTCAGTACTCAGGGTGCTGGGTGCTCAGTGCTCGGGGTGCTGGGTGCTCAGTGCTCGGGGTGCTGGGGGCTCATTGCTCGGGGTGCTGGGTGCTCAGTGCTCGGGGCGCTGGGTGCTCTGTGCTCGGGGTGCTCGGAGCTCAGTACACAGGGTGCTGGGTGCTCAGTGCTCGGGGTGCTGGGTGCTCAGTGCTCGGGGTGCTGGGTGCTCAGTGCTCGGGG
Organism: Microtus oregoni; assembly: GCF_018167655.1. Lineage (NCBI taxonomy): Eukaryota > Metazoa > Chordata > Mammalia > Rodentia > Cricetidae > Microtus > Microtus oregoni. The sequence continues at coordinate 2,728,945 of NW_024544028.1, read as the reverse complement.
TGCTGGGTGATCAGTGCTCAGGGTGCTGGGTGCTCAGTGCTCGGGGTGCTGGGTGCTCAGTGCTCGGGGTGCTCGGTGCTCAGTACTCAGGGTGCTGGCTGCTGAGTACTCAGGGTGCTCGGTGCTCAGTTCTCAGGGTGCTGGGTGCTCAGTGCTCGGGGTGCTGGGTGCTCATTACTCAGGGTGCTGGGTGCTCAGTACTCAGGGTGCTCAGTGCTCGGGGTGCTGGGTGCTCAGTACTCAGGGTGCTGGGTGCTCAGTGCTCGGGGTGCTGGGTGCTCAGTGCTCAGGGTGCTGGGTGCTCAGTGATCGGGGTGCTGGATGCTCAGTACTCAGGGTGCTCAGTGCTCGGGGAGCTCGGTGCTCAGTACTCAGGGTGCTGGGTGCTCAGTACTCAGTGCTCGGGGTCCTGGGTGCTCCGTGCTCGGGGTGCTGGGTACTCAGTGCTCTGGGTGCTTAGTGCTCAGTACTAAGGGTGCTGGGTGCTCAGTACTCAGGGTGCTCAGTGCTCGGGGTGCTGGGTGCTCAGTACTCAGGGTGCTGGGTGCTCAGTACTCAGGGTGCTGGGTGCTCATTCTCGGGGTGCTGGGTGCTCAGTGCTCGGGGTGCTGGGTGCTCAGTACTCAGGGTGCTGGGTGCTCAGTGCTTGGTGTGCTTGGTGCTCAGTACTAAGGGTGCTGGGGGCTCAGTATTCAGGTTGCTGGGTGCTCAGTGCTCGGGGTGCTGGGTGCTCAGTGCCCAGGGTGCTGGGTGCTCAGTGCTCAGCGTGCTCAGTACTCAGGGTGCTGTGTGTTCAGTGCTCAGGGTGCTGGGTGCTCAGTGATCGGGGTGCTGGGTGCTCAGTACTCAGGGTGCTCAGTGCTCGGGGAGCTCGGTGCTCAGTACTCAGGGTGCTGGGTGCTCAGTACTCAGTGCTCGGGGTCCTGGGTGCTCCGTGCTCGGGGTGCTGGGTGCTAAGTGCTCTGGGTGCTTAGTGCTCATTACTCAGGGTGCTGGGTGCTCAGTACTCAGGGTGCTCAGTGCTCGGGGTGCTGGGTGCTCAGTACTCAGGGTGCTGGGTGCTCAGTGCTCAGGGTCCTCGGTGCTCAGTACTCAGGGTGCTCAGTGCTCATTACTCAGCGTGCTTTGTGCTCAGTGCTCAGGGTGCTGGGTGCTCAGTACTCAGTGTGCTGGGTGCTCAGTACTCAGGGTGCTGGGGGCTCAGTACTCAGGGTGCTGGGTGCTCAGTACTCAGGGTGCTGGGTGCACAGTACTCAGGGTGCTGGGTGCTCAGTACTCAGGGTGCTGGGGGCTCAAGACTCAGGGTGCTGGGTGCTCAGTACTCAGGGTGCTCGGTTCTCAGAACTCAGGGTGCTGGGTGCTCAGTGCTCGGGGTGCTTGGTGCTCAGTACTAAGGGTGCTGGGGGCTCAGTACTCAGGGTGCTGGGTGCTCAGTACTCACGGTGATCTGTTCTCAGTACTCAGGGTGCTGTGTGCTCAGTGCTCGGGGTGCTGGGTGCACAGTGCCCAGGGTGCTGGGTGCTCAGTGCTCAGCGTGCTCAGTACTCAGGGTGCTGTGTGTTCAGTGCTCAGGGTACTGGGTGCTCAGTACTCAGGGTGCTTGGTGCTCAGTACTCAGGGTGCTGGGTGCTCAGTACTCGGGGTGCTGGGTGCTCAGTACTCGGGGTGCTGGGTGCACAGTGCTCAGGGTGCTGGGTGCTCAGTGCTCGGGGTGCTGGGTGCTCAGTGCTCAGGCTGCTGGCTGCTCAGTGCTCAGGGTGCTGGGTGCTCAGTACTCAGGGTGCTCAGTGCTCAGTACACAGCGTGCAGGGTGCTCAGTCCTCAGGGTCCTCGGTGCTCAGTACTCAGGGTGCTCAGTGCTCAGTACTCAGCGTACTTTGTGCTCAGTGCTCAGGGTGCTGGGTGCTCAGTACTCAGGGTGCTGGGTGCTCAGTACTCAGGGTGCTGGGTGCTCAGTACTCAGGGTGCTGGGTGCTCAGTGCTCGGGGTGCTCGGTGATCAGTACTAAGAGTGCTGGGTGCTCAGTTCTCAGGGTGCTGGGTGCTCAGTGCTCGGGGTGTTGGGTGCTCAGTGCTCAGGGTGCTGGGTGCTCAGTGCTCAGTGCTCAGGGTGCTGGGTGCTCAGTGCTCAGGGTGCTGGGTGCTCAGTGCTAGGGGTGCTGGGTGCTCAGTGCTCGGGGTGCTGGGTGCTCAGTGCTCGGGTGCTGGGTGCTCAGTACTCAGGGTGCTGGGTGCTCAGTACTCAGTGTGTTCGGTGCTCAGTACTCAGGGTGCTCAGTGCTCAGTACTCAGGGTGCTGGGTGCTCAGTGCTCGGGGTGCTGGGTGCTCAGTACTCGGTGTGCTGTGTGCTCAGTACTCAGGGTGCTGGGTGCTCAGTGCTCAGGGTGCTGGGTGCTCAGTACTCAGGTTGCTGAGTGCTCAGGGTGCTGGGTACTCAGTACTCAGGGTGCTGGGTGCTCAGTACTCAGGGTGCTGGGTGCTCAGTGCTCAGGGTGCTGGGTGCTCAGTACTCAGGGTGCTGGGTGCTCAGTACTCAGGGTGCTGGGTGCTCAGTGCTTGGGGTGCTGGGTGCTCAGTGCTCGGGGTGCTGGGGGCTCAGTGCTCGCGGTGCTGGGTGCTCAGTGCTCGGGGCGCTGGGTGCTCTGTGCTCGGGGTGCTCAGAGCTCAGTACTCAGGGTGCTGGGAGCTCAGTGCTCGGGGTGCTCGGTGCTCAGTACTTAGGGTGCTCTGTGCTTAGTGCTCGGGGTGCTCGGTGCTCAGTAAGTTGGGTGCTCACTACTCAGGGTGCTGGGTGCTCAGTGCTCAGGGTGCTGGGTGCTCAGTGCTCAGGATGCTGGGTGCTCAGTGCTCAGGGTGCTGGGTGCTCAGTACTCAGGGTGCTGGGTGCACAGTGCTCCGGGTGCAGGTTGCTCAGTGCTCAGGGTGCTGGGTGCTCAGTGCTCAGGATGCTGGGTGCTCAGTACTCGGGGTGCTGGGTGCTCAGTACTCAGGGTGCTGCGTGCTCAGTACTCAGGGTGCTGGTTGATCAGTACTCGGGTGCTGGGTGCTCAGTGCTCAGGGTGCTGGGTGCTCAGTGCTCGGGTTGCTGGGTGCTCAGTGCTCAGTACTCAGGGTGCTGGGTGCTCAGTGCTCGGGGTGCTGGGTTCTCAGTGCTCAGTACTCAGGGTGCTTGGTGCTCAGTGCTCAGGGTGCTGGGTGCTCAGTGCTCAGGGTGCTGGGTACTCAGTGCTCAGGGAGCTGGGTACTCAGTGCTCGGGGTGCTGGGTGCTCAGTACTCAGGGTGCTGGGTGCTCAGTACTCAGGGTGCTGGGTGATCAGTACTCGGGTGCTGGGTGCTCAGTGCTCAGGGTGCTGGGTGCTCAGTGCTCGGGGTGCTGGGTGCTCATTGCTCAGTACTCAGGGTGCTGGGTGCTCAGTGCTCGGGGTGCTGGGTGCTCAGTGCTCAGTACTCAGGGTGCTGGGTGCTCAGTGCTCAGGGTGCTGGGTGCTCAGTACTCAGGGTGCTCAGTGCTCAGTGTGCTGTGTGCTCAGTGCTCGGGGTGCTGGGTGCTCAGTCCTCAGGGTGCTGGGTGCTCAGTGCTCAGGGTGCTCGGTGCTCAGTGCTCAGGGTGCTGGGTGCTCAGTACTCAGGGTGCTAGGTGCTCAGTGCTCGGGGTGCTGGGTGCTCAGTACTCAGGGTGCTGGGTGCTCACTGCTCAGGGTGCTGGGTGCTCAGTGCTCAGGGTGCTCGGTGCTTTGTACTCAGGGTACTCGGTGCTCGGGGTGCTGGGTGCTCAGTGCTCGGGGTGCTGGGTGCTCAGTGCTCGGGGTGCTGGGTGCTCAGTGCTCGGGGTGCTGGGTGCTCAGTGCTCGGGGTGCTGGGTGCTCAGTACTCGGGGTGCTCGGTGCTCAGTACTCGGGTTGCTGGGTGCTCAGTGCTCAGGGTGCTGGGTGCTCAGTACTCAGGGTGCTGGGTGCTCGGTGCTCAGTACGCTGGGTGCTCAGTACTCAGGGTGCTGGCTGCTGAGTACTCAGGGTGCTCGGTGCTCAGTACTCAGGGTGCTGGGTGCTCAGTGCTCGCGGTGCTGGGTGCTCATTACTCAGGGTGCTGGGTGCTCAGTACTCAGGGTGCTCAGTGCTCGGGGTGCTGGGTGCTCAGTACTCAGGGTGCTGGGTGCTCAGTGCTCGGGGTGCTGGGTGCTCAGTGCTCGCGGTGCTGGGTGCTCATTACTCAGGGTGCTGGGTGCTCAGTGATCGGGGTGCTGGGTGCTCAGTACTCAGGGTGCTCAGTGCTCGGGGACCTCGGTGCTCAGTACTCAGGGTGCTGGGTGCTCAGTACTCAGTGCTCGGGGTCCTGGGTGCTCCGTGCTCGGGGTGCTGGGTGCTCAGTGCTCTGGGTGCTTAGTGCTCAGTACTAAGGGTGCTGGGTGCTCAGTACTCAGGGTGCTCAGTGCTCGGGGTGCTGGGTGCTCAGTACTCAGGCTGCTGTGTGCTCAGTACTCAGGGTGCTGGGTGCTCATTCTCGGGGTGCTGGGTGCTCAGTGCTCGGGGTGCTGGGTGCTCAGTACTCAGGGTGCTGGGTGCTCAGTGCTCGGGGTGCTTGGTGCTCAGTACTCAGGGTGCTGGGTGCTCAGTGCTCGGGGTGCTGGGTGCTCAGTACTCAGGGTGCTGGGTGCTCAGTGCTCGGGGTGCTGGGTGCTCAGTGCTCGGGGTGCTGGGTGCACAGTGCCCAGCGTGCTCAGTACTCAGGGTGCTGTGTGTTCAGTGCTCAGGGTGCTGGGTGCTCAGTGATCGGGGTGCTGGGTGCTCAGTACTCAGGGTGCTCAGTGCTCGGGGAGCTCGGTGCTCAGTACTCAGGGTGCTGGGTGCTCAGTACTCAGTGCTCGGGGTCCTGGGTGCTCCGTGCTCGGGTTGCTGGGTGCTCAGTCCTCTGGGTGCTTAGTGCTCAGTACTCAGGGTGCTGGGTGCTCAGTACTCAGGGTGCTCAGTGCTCGGGGTGCTGGGTGCTCAGTACTCAGGGTGCTGGGTGCTCAGTACTCAGGGTGCTGGGTGCTCAGTGCTCAGGGTCCTCGGTGCTCAGTACTCAGGGTGCTCAGTGCTCATTACTCAGCGTGCTTTGTGTTCAGTGCTCAGGGTGCTGGGTGCTCAGTACTCAGTGTGCTGGGTGCTCAGTACTCAGGGTGCTGGGGGCTCAGTACTCAGGGTGCTGGGTGCTCAGTACTCAGGGTGCTGGGTGCTCAGTACTCAGGGTGCTGGGTGCTCAGTACTCAGGGTGCTGGGGGCTCAGTACTCAGGGTGCTGGGTGCTCAGTACTCAGGGTGCTCGGTTCTCAGTACTCAGGGTGCTGGGTGCTCAGTGCTCGGGGTGCTTGGTGCTCAGTACTAAGGGGGCTGGGGGCTCAGTACTCAGGGTGCTGGGTGCTCAGTACTCAGGGTGATCTGTTCTCAGTACTCAGGGTGCTGGGTGCTCAGTGCTCGGGGTGCTGGGTGCACAGTGCCCAGGGTGCTGGGTGCTCAGTGCTCAGCGTGCTCAGTACTCAGGGTGCTGTGTGTTCAGTGCTCAGGGTACTGGGTGCTCAGTACTCAGGGTGCTTGGTGCTCAGTACTCAGGGTGCTGGGTGCTCAGTACTCGGGGTGCTGGGTGCACAGTGCTCAGGGTGCTGGGTGCTCATTGCTCGGGTTGCTGGGTGCTCAGTGCTCAGGCTGCTGGCTGCTCAGTGCTCTGGGTGCTGGGTGCTCAGTACTCAGGGTGCTCAGTGCTCAGTACTCAGCGTGCTGGGTGCTCAGTCCTAAGGGTCCTCGGTGCTCAGTACTCAGGGTGCTCAGTGCTCAGTACTCAGCGTGCTTTGTGCTCAGTGCTCAGGGTGCTGGGTGCTCAGTACTCAGGGTGCTGGGTGCTCAGTACTCAGGGTGCTGGGTGCTAAGTACTCAGGGTGCTGGGTGCTCAGTGCTCGGGGTGCTCGGTGATCAGTACTAAGAGTGCTGGGTGCTCAGTGCTCAGGGTACTGGGTACTCAGTACTCAGGGTGCTGGGTGCTCAGTGCTCAGGGTGCTGGGTGCTCAGTGCCCAGGGTGCTGGGTGCTCAGTGCTCAGTGCTCAGGGTGCTGGGTGCTCAGTGCTCAGGGTGCTGGGTGCTCAGTGCTAGGGGTGCTGGGTGCTCAGTGCTCGGGGTGCTGGGTGCTCAGTGCTCGGGGTGCTGGGTGCTCAGTACTCAGGGTGCTGGGTGCTCAGTACTCAGTGTGTTCGGTGCTCAGTACTCCGGGTGCTCAGTGCTCAGTACTCAGGGTGCTGGGTGCTCAGTGCTCGGGGTGCTGGGTGCTCAGTACTCGGGGTACTGTGTGCTCAGTACTCAGGGTGCTGGGTGCTCAGTGCTCAGGGTGCTGGGTGCTCAGTACTCAGTGTGCTGGGTGCTCAGTACTTAGGGGGCTCGGTCCTCAGTACTCAGGTTGCTGAGTGCTCAGGGTGCTGGGTACTCAGTACTCAGGGTGCTGGGTGCTCAGTACTCAGGGTGCTGGGTGCTCAGTGCTCAGGGTGCTGGGTGCTCAGTACTCAGGGTGCTGGGTGCTCAGTACTCAGGGTGCTGGGTGCTCAGTGCTCGGGGTGCTGGGTGCTCAGTGCTCGGGGTGCTGGGGGCTCAGTGCTCGGGGTACTGGGTGCTCAGTGCTCGGGGCGCTGGGTGCTCTGTGCTCAGGGTGCTCGGAGCTCAGTACTCAGGGTGCTGGGTGCTCAGTCCTCGGGGTGCTCGGTGCTCAGTACTCAGGGTGCTGGGTGCTTAGTGCTCGGGGTGCTCGGTGCTCAGTAAGTTGGGTGCTCACTACTCAGGGTGCTGGGTGCTCAGTGCTCAGGGTGCTGGGTGCTCAGTGCTCAGGATGCTGGGTGCTCAGTGCTCAGGGTGCTGGGTGCTCAGTACTCAGGGTGCTGGGTGCACAGTGCTCGGGGTGCAGGTTGCTCAGTGCTCAGGGTGCTGGGTGCTCAGTGCTCAGGGTGTTGGGTGCTCAGTACTCGGGGTGCTGGGTGCTGAGTACTCAGGGTGCTGCGTGCTCAGTATTCAGGGTGCTGGGTGATCAGTACTCGGGTGCTGGGTGCTCAGTGCTCAGGGTGCTGGGTGCTCAGTGCTCGGGGTGCTGGGTGCTCAGTACTCAGGGTGCTGCGTGCTCAGTACTCAGGGGGCTGGGTGATCAGTACTCGGGTGCTGGGTGCTCAGTGCTCAGGGTGCTGGGTGCTCAGTGCTCGGGGTGCTGGGTGCTCAGTGCTCAGGGTGCTGGGTGCTCAGTGCTCAGGGTGCTGGGTACTCAGTTCTCAGGGTGCTCGGTGGTCAGTACTCGGGGTGCTGGGAGCTCAGTGCTCGGGGTGCTGGGTGCTCAGTGCTCAGTACTCAGGGTGCTGGGTGCTCCGTGCTCAGGGTGCTGGGTGCTCAGTACTCAGGGTGCTGGGTGCTGAGTGCTCGGGGTGCTGGGTGCTCAGTGCTCATGGTGCTGGGTGCTCAGTGATCGGTGTGCTGGGTGCTCAGTACTCAGGGTGCTCAGTGCTCGGGGAGCTCGGTGCTCAGTACTCAGGGTGCTGGGTGCTCAGTACTCAGTGCTCGGGGTCCTGGGTGCTCCGTGCTCGGGGTGCTGGGTGCTCAGTGCTCTGGGTGCTTAGTGCTCAGTACTCAGGGTGCTGGGTGCTCAGTACTCAGGGTGCTCAGTGCTCGGGGTGCTGGGTGCTCAGTACTCAGGGTGCTGGGTGCTCAGTACTCAGGGTGCTGGGTGCTCAGTGCTCAGGGTCCTCAGTGCTCAGTACTCAGGGTGCTCAGTGCTCATTACTCAGCGTGCTTTGTGTTCAGTGCTCAGGGTGCTGGGTGCTCAGTACTCAGTGTGCTGGGTGCTCAGTACTCAGGGTGCTGGGGGCTCAGTACTCAGGGTGCTGGGTGCTCAGTACTCAGGGTGCTGGGTGCTCAGTACTCAGGGTGCTGGGTGCTCAGTACTCAGGGTGCTGGGGGCTCAGTACTCAGGATGCTGGGTGCTCAGTACTCAGGGTGCTCGGTTCTCAGTACTCAGGGTGCTGGGTGCTCAGTGCTCGGGGTGCTTGGTGCTCAGTACTAAGGGTGCTGGGGGCTCAGTACTCAGGGTGCTGGGTGCTCAGTACTCAGGGTGATCTGTTCTCAGTACTCAGGGTGCTGGGTGCTCAGTGCTCGGGGTGCTGTGTGCACAGCGCCCAGGGTGCTGGGTGCTCAGTGCTCAGCGTGCTCAGTACTCAGGGTGCTGTGTGTTCAGTGCTCAGGGTACTGGGTGCTCAGTACTCAGGGTGCTTGGTGCTCAGTACTCAGGGTGCTGGGTGCTCAGTACTCGGGGTGCTGGGTGCTCAGTACTCGGGGTGCTGGGTGCACAGTGCTCAGGGTGCTGGGTGCTCAGTGCTCGGGGTGCTGGGTGCTCAGTGCTCAGGCTGCTGGCTGCTCAGTGCTCTGGGTGCTGGGTGCTCAGTACTCAGGGTGCTCAGTGCTCAGTACTCAGCGTGCTGGGTGCTCAGTCCTCAGGGTCCTCGGTGCTCAGTACTCAGGGTGCTCAGTGCTCAGTACTCAGCGTGCTTTGTGCTCAGTGCTCAGGGTGCTGGGTGCTCAGTACTAAGGGTGCTGGGTGCTCAGTACTCAGGGTGCTGGGTGCTCAGTACTCAGGGTGCTGTGTGCTCAGTGCTCGGGGTGCTCGGTGATCAGTACTAAGAGTGCTGGGTGCTCAGTGCTCAGGGTACTGGGTACTCAGTACTCAGGGTGCTGGGTGCTCAGTGCTCAGGGTGCTGGGTGCTCAGTGCCCTGGGTGCTGGGTGCTCAGTGCTCGGGGTGCTGGGTGCTCAGTGCTCAGGGTGCTGGGTGCTCAGTGCTCAGTGCTCAGGGTGCTGGGTGCTCAGTGCTCAGGGTGCTGGGTGATCAGTGCTAGGGGTACTGGGTGCTCAGTGCTCGGGGTGCTGGGTGCTCAGTGCTCGGGGTGCTGGGTGCTCAGTACTCAGGGTGCTGGGTGCTCAGTACTCAGTGTGTTCGGTGCTCAGTACTCAGGGTGCTCAGTGCTCAGTACTCAGGGTGCTGGGTGCTCAGTGCTCGGGGTGCTGGGTGCTCAGTACTCGGGGTACTGTGTGATCAGTACTCAGGGTGCTGGGTGCTCAGTGCTCAGGGTGCTGGGTGCTCAGTACACAGTGTGCTGGGTGCTCAGTACTTAGGGGGCTCGGTCCTCAGTACTCAGGTTGCTGAGTGCTCAGGGTGCTGGGTATTCAGTACTCAGGGTGCTGGGTGCTCAGTACTCAGGGTGCTGGGTGCTCAGTACTCAGGGTGCTGGGTGCTCAGTACTCAGGGTGCTGGGTGCTCAGTGCTCGGGGTGCTGGGTGCTCAGTGCTCGGGGTGCTGGGGGCTCAGTGCTCGGCGTGCTGGGTGCTCAGTGCTCGGGGCGCTGGGTGCTCTGTGCTCGGGGTGCTCGGAGCTCAGTACTCAGGGTGCTGGGTGCTCAGTCCTCGGGGTGCTCGGTGCTCAGTACTCAGGGTGCTGGGTGCTTAGTGCTCGGGGTGCTCGGTGCTCAGTAAGTTGGGTGCTCACTACTCAGGGTGCTGGGTGCTCAGTGCTCAGGGTGCTGGGTGCTCAGTGCTCAGGATGCTGGGTGCTCAGTGCTCAGGGTGCTGGGTGCTCAGTACTCAGGGTGCTGGGTGCACAGTGCTCGGGGTGCAGGTTGCTCAGTGCTCAGGGTGCTGGGTGCTCAGTGCTCAGGGTGTTGGGTGCTCAGTACTCGGGGTGCTGGGTGCTCAGTACTCAGGGTGCTGCGTGCTCAGTACTCAGGGTGCTGGGTGATCAGTACTCGGGTGCTGGGTGCTCAGTGCTCAGGGTGCTGGGTGCTCAGTGCTCGGGGTGCTGGGTGCTCAGTACTCAGGGTGCTGCGTGCTCAGTACTCAGGGGGCTGGGTGATCAGTACTCGGGTGCTGGGTGCTCAGTGCTCAGGGTGCTGGGTGCTCAGTGCTCGGGGTGCTGGGTGCTCATTGCTCAGTACTCAGGGTGCTGGGTGCTCAGTGCTCGGGTTGCTGGGTGCTCAGTGCTCAGTACTCAGGGTGCTGGGTGCTCAGTGCTCAGGGTGCTGGGTACTCAGTGCTCAGGGTGCTGGGTGCTCAGTGCTCAGGGTGCTGGGTGCTCAGTGCTCAGGGTGCTGGGTGCTCAGTGCTCAGGGTGCTGGGTGCTCAGTACTCAGGGTGCTGCGTGCTCAGTACTCAGGGGGCTGGGTGATCAGTACTCGGGTGCTGGGTGCTCAGTGCTCAGGGTGCTGGGTGCTCAGTGCTCGGGGTGCTGGGTGCTCATTGCTCAGTACTCAGGGTGCTGGGTGCTCAGTGCTCGGGGTGCTGGGTGCTCAGTGCTCAGTACTCAGGGTGCTGGGTGCTCAGTGCTCAGGGTGCTGGGTACTCAGTGCTCAGGGTGCTGGGTGCTCAGTGCTCAGGGTGCTGGGTGCTCAGTGCTCAGGGTGCTGGGTACTCAGTGCTCAGGGTGCTCGGTGGTCAGTACTCGGGGTGCTGGGAGCTCAGTGCTCGGGGTGCTGGGTGCTCAGTGCTCAGTACTCAGGGTGCTGGGTGGTCAGTGCTCGGGGTGCTGGGTGCTCAGTACTCAGGGTGCTGGGTGCTGAGTGCTCGGGGTGCTGGGTGCTCAGTGCTCATGGTGCTGGGTGCTCAGTGATCGGGGTGCTGGGTGCTCAGTACTCAGGGTGCTCAGTGCTCGGGGTGCTGGGTGCTCAGTACTCAGGGTGCTGGGTGCTCAGTACTCAGGGTGCTGGGTGCTCAGTGCTCAGGGTCCTCGGTGCTCAGTACTCAGGGTGCTCAGTGCTCATTACTCAGCGTGCTTTGTGTTCAGTGCTCAGGGTGCTGGGTGCTCAGTACTCAGTGTGCTGGGTGCTCAGTACTCAGGGTGCTGGGGGCTCAGTACTCAGGGTGCTGGGTGCTCAGTACTCAGGGTGCTGGGTGCTCAGTATTCAGGGTGCTGGGTGCTCAGTACTCAGGGTGCTGGGGGCTCAGTACTCAGGGTGCTGGGTGCTCAGTACTCAGGGTGCTCGGTTCTCAGTACTCAGGGTGCTGGGTGCTCAGTGCTCGGGGTGCTTGGTGCTCAGTACTAAGGGTGCTGGGGGCTCAGTACTCAGGGTGCTGCGTGCTCAGTACTCAGGGTGATCTGTTCTCAGTACTCAGGGTGCTCGGTGCTCAGTGCTCGGGGTGCTGGGTGCACAGTGCCCAGGGTGCTGGGTGCTCAGTGCTCAGCGTGCTCAGTACTCAGGGTGCTGTGTGTTCAGTGCTCAGGGTACTGGGTGCTCAGTACTCAGGGTGCTTGGTGCTCAGTACTCAGGGTGCTGGGTGCTCAGTACTCGGGGTGCTGGGTGCTCAGTACTCGGGGTGCTGGGTGCACAGTGCTCAGGGTGCTGGGTGCTCAGTGCTCGGGGTGCTGGGTGCTCAGTGCTCAGGCTGCTGGCTGCTCAGTGCTCTGGGTGCTGGGTGCTCAGTACTCAGGGTGCTCAGTGCTCAGTACTCAGCGTGCTATGTGCTCAGTCCTCAGGGTCCTCGGTGCTCAGTACTCAGGGTGCTCAGTGCTCAGTACTCAGCGTGCTTTGTGCTCAGTGCTCAGGGTGCTGGGTGCTCAGTACTCAGGGTGCTGGGTGCTCAGTACTCAGGGTGCTGGGTGCTCAGTACTCAGGGTGCTGTGTGCTCAGTGCTCGGGGTGCTCGGTGATCAGTACTAAGAGTGCTGGGTGCTCAGTGCTCAGGGTACTGGGTACTCAGTACTCAGGGTGCTGGGTGCTCAGTGCTCAGGGTGCTGGGTGCTCAGTGCCCAGGGTGCTGGGTGCTCAGTGCTCGGGGTGCTGGGTGCTCAGTGCTCAGGGTGCTGGGTGCTCAGTGCTCAGTGCTCAGGGTGCTGGGTGCTCAGTGCTCAGGGTGCTGGGTGCTCAGTGCTAGGGGTGCTGGGTGCTCAGTGCTCGGGGTGCTGGGTGCTCAGTGCTCGGGGTGCTGGGTGCTCAGTACTCAGGGTGCTGGGTGCTCAGTACTCAGTGTGTTCGGTGCTCAGTACTCAGGGTGCTCAGTGCTCAGTACTCAGGGTGCTGGGTGCTCAGTGCTCGGAGTGCTGGGTGCTCAGTACTCGGGGTACTGTGTGCTCAGTACTCAGGGTGCTGGGTGCTCAGTGCTCAGGGTGCTGGGTGCTCAGTACTCAGTGTGCTGGGTGCTCAGTAATTAGGGGGCTCGGTCATCAGTACTCAGGTTGCTGAGTGCTCGGGGTGCTGGGTACTCAGTACTCAGGGTGCTGGGTGCTCAGTACTCAGGGTGCTGGGTGCTCAGTGCTCAGGGTGCTGGGTGCTCAGTACTCAGGGTGCTGGGTGCTCAGTACTCAGGGTGCTGGGTGCTCAGTGCTCGGGGTGCTGGGTGCTCAGTGCTCTGGGTGCTGGGGGCTCAGTGCTCGGGGTGCTGGGTGCTCAGTGCTCGGGGCGCTGGGTGCTCTGTGCTCGGGGTGCTCGGAGCTCAGTACTCAGGGTGCTGGGTGCTCAGTCCTCGGGGTGCTCGGTGCTCAGTACTCAGGGTGCTGGGTGCTTAGTGCTCGGGGTGCATGGTGCTCAGTAAGTTGGGTGCTCACTACTCAGGGTGCTGGGTGCTCAGTGCTCAGGGTGCTGGGTGCTCAGTGCTCAGGATGCTGGGTGCTCAGTGCTCAGGGTGCTGGGTGCTCAGTACTCAGGGTGCTGGGTGCACAGTGCTCGGGGTGCAGGTTGCTCAGTGCTCAGGGTGCTGGGTGCTCAGTGCTCAGTGTGTTGGGTGCACAGTACTCGGGGTGCTGGGTGCTCAGTACTCAGGGTGCTGCGTGCTCAGTACTCAGGGTGCTGGGTGATCAGTACTCGGGTGCTGGGTGCTCAGTGCTCAGGGTGCTGGGTGCTCAGTGCTCGGGGTGCTGGGTGCTCAGTACTCAGGGTGCTGCGTGCTCCGTACTCAGGGGGCTGGGTGATCAGTACTCGGGTGCTGGGTGCTCAGTGCTCAGGGTGCTGGGTGCTCAGTGCTCGGGGTGCTGGGTGCTCATTGCTCAGTACTCAGGGTGCTGGGTGCTCAGTGCTCGGGGTGCTGGGTGCTCAGTGCTCAGTACTCAGGGTGCTGGGTGCTCAGTGCTCAGGGTGCTGGGTACTCAGTGCTCAGGGTGCTGGGTGCTCAGTGCTCAGGGTGCTGGGTGCTCAGTGCTCAGGGTGCTGGGTACTCAGTGCTCAGGGTGCTCGGTGGTCAGTACTCGGGGTGCTGGGAGCTCAGTGCTCGGGGTGCTGGGTGCTCAGTGCTCAGTACTCAGGGTGCTGGGTGCTCAGTGCTCGGGGTGCTGGGTGCTCAGTACTCAGGGTGCTGGGTCCTCAGTGCTCAGGGTGCTGGGTGCTCAGTACTCAGTGTGCTCAGTGCTCAGGGTGCTGGGTGCTCAGAACTCAGGGTGCTGGGTGCTCAGTACTCAGGGTGCTGGGTGCTCAGTACTCAGAGTGCTTGGTGCTCAGTACTCAGGGTGCTGGGTGCTCAGTGCTCAGGGTGCTCGGTGCTCAGTACTCATGGTGCTGGGTGCTCATTCTCGGGGTGCTGGGTGCTCAGTACTCAGGTTGCTCAGTACTCTGGGTGCTCGGTGCTCAGTACTCAGGGTGCTCGGTGCTCAGTTCTCAGGGTGCTCGGTGCTCAGTGTTTGGGGTGCTGGGTGCTCAGTACTCAGGGTGCTGGGTGCTCAGTGCTCAGGGTGCTGGGTGCTCAGTACTCAGGGTGCTCGGTGCTCAGTACGCAGGGTGCTCAGTGCTCAGTACTCAGCGTGCTGGGTACTCAGTGCTCAGGGTGCTCGGTGGTCAGTACTCGGGGTGCTGGGAGCTCAGTGCTCAGGGTGCTGGGTGCTCAGGGCTCAGTACTCAGGGTGCTGGGTGCTCAGTACTCAGGGTGCTGGGTGCTCAGTGCTCAGGCTGCTGGCTGCTCAGTGCTCAGGGTGCTGGGTGCTCAGTACTCAGGGTGCTCAGTGCTCAGTACTCAGCGTGCTGGGTGCTCAGTCCTCAGGGTCCTCGGTGCTCAGTACTCAGGGTGCTCAGTGCTCAGTACTCAGCGTGCTTTGTGCTCAGTACTCAGGGTGCTGGGTGCTCAGTACTCAGGGTGCTGGGTGCTCAGTACTCAGGGTGCTGGGTGCTCAGTGCTCGGGGTGCTCGGTGATCAGTACTAAGAGTGCTGGGTGCTCAGTGCTCAGGGTACTGGGTACTCAGTACTCAGGGTGCTGGGTGCTCAGTGCTCAGGGTGCTGGGTGCTCAGTGCTCAGGGTGCTGGGTGCTCAGTGCTCGGGGTGCTGGGTGCTCAGTGCTCAGGGTGCTGGGTGCTCAGTGCTCAGTGCTCAGGGTGCTGGGTGCTCAGTGCTCAGGGTGCTGGGTGCTCAGTGCTAGGGGTGCTGGGTGCTCAGTGCTCGGGGTGCTGGGTGCTCAGTGCTCGGGGTACTGGGTGCTCAGTACTCAGGGTGCTGGGTGCTCAGTACTCAGTGTGCTCAGTGCTCAGTACTCAGGGTGCTGGGTGCTCAGTGCTCGGGGTGCTGGGTGCTCAGTACTCGGGGTGCTGTGTGCTCAGTACTCCGGGTGCTGGGTGCTCAGTGCTCAGGGTGCTGGGTGCTCAGTACTCAGGGTGCTGGGTGCTCAGTACTTAGGGTGCTCGGTCCTCAGTACTCAGGTTGCTGAGTGCTCAGGGTGCTGGGTACTCAGTACTCAGGGTGCTGGGTGCTCAGTACTCAGGGTGCTGGGTGCTCAGTGCTCAGGGTGCTGGGTGCTCAGTACTCAGGGTGCTGGGTGCTCAGTACTCAGGGTGCTGGGTGCTCAGTGCTCGGGGTGCTGGGTGCTCAGTGCTCGGGGTGCTGGGGGCTCAGTGCTCGGGGTGCTGGGTGCTCAGTGCTCGGGGCGCTGGGTGCTCTGTGCTCGGGGTACTCGGAGCTCAGTACTCAGGGTGCTGGGTGCTCAGTGCTCGGGGTGATGGGTGCTCAGTGCTCAGTACTCAGGGTGCTGGGTGCTCAGTGCTCAGGGTGCTGGGTGCTCAGTGCTCAGGGTGCTGGGTGCTCAGTGCTCAGGGTGCTGGGTACTCAGTGCTCAGGGAGCTGGGTAATCAGTGCTCGGGGTGCTGGTTGCTCAGTACTCAGGTTGCTGGGTGCTCAGTACTCAGGGTGCTCAGTGCTCAGTACTCAGGGTGCTCAGTGCTCAGTACTCAGGGTGCTCAGTGCTCAGTGTGCTGTGTGCTCAGTGCTCGGGGTGCTGGGTGCTCAGTCCTCAGGGTGCTGGGTGCTCAGTGCTCAGGGTGCTCGGTGCTCAGTGCTCAGGGTGCTGGGTGCTCAGTACTCAGGGTGCTGGGTGCTCAGTGCTCGGGGTGCTGGGTGCTCAGTACTCAGGGTGCTGGGTGCTCACTGCTCAGGGTGCTGGGTGCTCAGTGCTCAGGGTGCTCGGTGCTTTGTACTCAGGGTGCTCGGTGCTCGGGGTGCTGGGTGCTCAGTGCTCGGGGTGCTGGGTGCTCAGTGCTCGGGGTGCTGGGTGCTCAGTGCTCGGGGTGCTGGGTGCTCAGTGCTCAGGGTGCTGGGTGCTCAGTGCTCGCGGTGCTGAGTGCTCAGTGCTCGGGGTGCTCGGTGCTCAGTGCTCAGGTTGCTGGGTGCTCAGTGCTCAGGGTGCTGGGTGCTCAGTACTCAGGGTGCTGGGTGCTCGGTGCTCAGTACGCTGGGTGCTCAGTACTCAGGGTGCTGGCTGCTGAGTACTCAGGGTGCTCGGTGCTCAGTACTCAGGGTGCTGGGTGCTCAGTGCTCGGGGTGCTGGGTGCTCATTACTCAGGGTGCTGGGTGCTCAGTACTCAGGGTGCTCAGTGCTCGGGGTGCTGGGTGCTCAGTACTCAGGGTGCTGGATGCTCAGTGCTCGGGGTGCTGGGTGCTCAGTGCTCAGGGTGCTGGGTGCTCAGTGATCGGGGTGCTGGGTGCTCAGTACTCAGGGTGCTCAGTGCTCAGGGAGTTCGGTGCTCAGTACTCAGGGTGCTGGTTGCTCAGTACTCAGTGCTCGGGGTCCTGGGTGCTCCGTGCTCGGGGTGCTGGGTGCTCAGTGCTGTGGGTGCTTAGTGCTCAGTACTAAGGGTGCTGGGTGCTCAGTACTCAGGGTGCTCAGTGCTCTGGGTGCTGGGTCCTCAGTACTCAGGGTGCTGGGTGCTCAGTACTCAGGGTGCTGGGTGCTCATTCTCGGGGTGCTGGGTGCTCAGTGCTCGGGGTGCTGGGTGCTCAGTACTCAGGGTGCTGGGTGCTCAGTGCTTGGGGTGCTTGGTGCTCAGTACTAAGGGTGCTGGGGGCTCAGTATTCAGGGTGCTGGGTGCTCAGTGCTCGGGGTGCTGGGTGCACAGTGCCCAGGGTGCTGGGTGCTCAGTGCTCAGCGTGCTCAGTACTCAGGGTGCTGTGTGTTCAGTGCTCAGGGTGCTGGGAGCTCAGTGATCGGGGTGCTGGGTGCTCAGTACTCAGGGTGCTCAGTGCTCGGGGAGCTCGGTGCTCAGTACTCAGGGTGCTGGGTGCTCAGTACTCAGTGCTCGGGGTCCTGGGTGCTCCGTGCTCGGGGTGCTGGGTGCTAAGTGCTCTGGGTGCTTAGTGCTCAGTACTCAGGGTGCTGGGTGCTCAGTACTCAGGGTGCTCAGTGCTCGGGGTGCTGGGTGCTCAGTACTCAGGGTGCTGGGTGCTCAGTGCTCAGGGTCCTCGGTGCTCAGTACTCAGGGTGCTCAGTGCTCATTACTCAGCGTGCTTTGTGCTCAGTGCTCAGGGTGCTGGGTGCTCAGTACTCAGTGTGCTGGGTGCTCAGTACTCAGGGTGCTGGGGGCTCAGTACTCAGGGTGCTGGGTGCTCAGTACTCAGGGTGCTGGGTGCTCAGTACTCAGGGTGCTGGGTGCTCAGTACTCAGGGTGCTGGGGGCTCAGTACTCAGGGTGCTGGGTGCTCAGTACTCAGGGTGCTCGGTTCTCAGAACTCAGGGTGCTGGGTGCTCAGTGCTCGGGGTGCTTGGTGCTCAGTACTAAGGGTGCTGGGGGCTCAGTACTCAGGGTGCTGGGTGCTCAGTACTCAGGGTGATCTGTTCTCAGTACTCAGGGTGCTGGGTGCTCAGTGCTCGGGGTGCTGGGTGCACAGTGCCCAGGGTGCTGGGTGCTCAGTGCTCAGCGTGCTCAGTCCTCAGGGTGCTGTGTGTTCAGTGCTCAGGGTACTGGGTGCTCAGTACTCAGGGTGCTTGGTGCTCAGTACTCAGGGTGCTGGGTGCTCAGTACTCGGGGTGCTGGGTGCTCAGTACTCGGGGTGCTGGGTGCACAGTGCTCAGGGTGCTGGGTGCTCAGTGCTCGGGGTGCTGGGTGCTCAGTGCTCAGGCTGCTGGCTGCTCAGTGCTCAGGGTGCTGGGTGCTCAGTACTCAGGGTGCTCAGTGCTCAGTACTCAGCGTGCAGGGTGCTCAGTCCTCAGGGTCCTCGGTGCTCAGTACTCAGGGTGCTCAGTGCACAGTACTCAGCGTACTTTGTGCTCAGTGCTCAGGGTGCTGGGTGCTCAGTACTCAGGGTGCTGGGTGCTCAGTACTCAGGGTGCTGGGTGCTCAGTACTCAGGGTGCTGGGTGCTCAGTGCTCGGGGTGCTCGGTGATCAGTACTAAGAGTGCTGGGTGCTCAGTGCTCAGGGTACTGGGTACTCAGTACTCAGGGTGCTGGGTGCTCAGTGCTCAGTGTGCTGGGTGCTCAGTGCTCAGGGTGTTGGTTCTCAGTGCTCTGGGTGCTGGGTGCTCAGTGCTCAGGGTGCTGGGTGCTCAGTGCTCAGTGCTCAGGGTGCTGGGTGCTCAGTGCTCAGGGTGCTGGGTGCTCAGTGCTAGGGGTGCTGGGTGCTCAGTGCTCGGGGTGCTGGGTGCTCAGTGCTCGGGGTGCTGGGTGCTCAGTACTCAGGGTGCTGGGTGCTCACTACTCAGTGTGTTCGGTGTTCAGTACTCAGGGTGCTCAGTGTTCAGTACTCAGGGTGCTGGGTGCTCAGTGCTCGGGGTGCTGGGTGCTCAGTACTCGGGGTGCTGAGTGCTCAGTACTCAGGGTGCTGGGTGCTCAGTGCTCAGGGTGCTGGGTGCTCAGTACTCAGGTTGCTTAGTGCTCAGGGTGCTGGGTACTCAGTACTCAGGGTGCTGGGTGCTCAGTACTCAGGGTGCTGGGTGCTCAGTGCTCAGGGTGCTGGGTGCTCAGTACTCAGGGTGCTGGGTGCTCAGTACTCAGGGTGCTGGGTGCTCAGTTCTCGGGGTGCTGGGTGCTCAGTGCTCGGGGTGCTGGGGGCTCAGTGCTCGCGGTGCTGGGTGCTCAGTGCTCGGGGCGCTGGGTGCTCTGTGCTCGGGGTGCTCGGAGCTCAGTACTCAGGGTGTTGGGTGCTCAGTGCTCGGGGTGCTCGGTGCTCAGTACTTAGGGTGCTGGGTGCTTAGTGCTCGGGGTGCTCGGTGCTCAGTAAGTTGGGTGCTCACTACTCAGGGTGCTGGGTGCTCAGTGCTCAGGGTGCTGGGTGCTCAGTGCTCAGGATGCTGGGTGCTCAGTGCTCAGGGTGCTGGGTGCTCAGTACTCAGGGTGCTGGGTGCACAGTGCTCGGGGTGCAGGTTGCTCAGTGCTCAGGGTGCTGGGTGCTCAGTGCTCAGGGTGCTGGGTGCTCAGTACTCGGGGTGCTGGGTGCTCAGTACTCAGGGTGCTGCGTGCTCAGTACTCAGGGTGCTGGGTGATCAGTACTCGGGTGCTGGGTGCTCAGTGCTCAGGGTGCTGGGTGCTCAGTGCTCGGGGTGCTGGGTGCTCAGTGCTCAGTACTCAGGGTGCTGGGTGCTCAGTGCTCGGGGTGCTGGGTTCTCAGTGCTCAGTACTCAGGGTGCTTGGTGCTCAGTGCTCAGGGTGCTGGGTGCTCAGTGCTCAGGGTGCTGGGTGCTCAGTGCTCAGGGTGCTGGGTACTCAGTGCTCAGGGAGCTGGGTACTCAGTGCTCGGGGTGCTGGGTGCTCAGTACTCAGGGTGCTGGGTGCTCAGTACTCAGGGTGCTGGGTGATCAGTACTCGGGTGCTGGGTGCTCGGTGCTCAGGGTGCTGGGTGCTCAGTGCTCCGAGTGCTGGGTGCTCATTGCTCAGTACTCAGGGTGCTGGGTGCTCAGTGCTCGGGGTGGTGGGTGCTCAGTGCTCAGTACTCAGGGTGCTGGGTGCTCAGTGCTCAGGGTGCTCAGTGCTCAGTACTCAGGGTGCTCAGTGCTCAGTGTGCTGTGTGCTCAGTGCTCGGGGTGCTGGGTGCTCAGTCCTCAGGGTGCTGGGTGCTCAGTGCTCAGGGTGCTCGGTGCTCAGTGCTCAGGGTGCTGGGTGCTCAGTACTCAGAGTGCTGGGTGCTCAGTGCTCGGGGTCCTGGGTGCTCAGTACTCAGGGTGCTGGGTGCTCACTGCTCAGGGTGCTGGGTGCTCAGTGCTCAGGGTGCTCGGTGCTTTGTACTCAGGGTACTCGGTGCTCGGGGTGCTGGGTGCTCAGTGCTCGGGGTGCTGGGTGCTCAGTGCTCGGGGTGCTGGGTGCTCAGTGCTCGGGGTGCTGGGTGCTCAGTGCTCGGGGTGCTGGGTGCTCAGTACTCGGGGTGCTCGGTGCTCAGTACTCGGGTTGCTGGGTGCTCAGTACTCCGGGTGCTGGGTGCTCAGTGCTCGGGGTGCTGGGTGCTCAGTGCTCAGTACTCAGGGTGCTGGCTGCTGAGTACTCAGGGTGCTCGGTGCTCAGTACTCAGGGTGCTTGGTGCTCAGTGCTCGCGGTGCTGGGTGCTAAGTACTCAGGGTGCTGGGTGCTCAGTACTCAGGGTGCTCAGTGCTCGGGGTGCTGGGTGCTCAGTACTCAGGGTGCTGGGTGCTCAGTGCTCGGGGTGCTGGGTGCTCAGTGCTCGCGGTGCTGGGTGCTCATTACTCAGGGTGCTGGGTGCTCAGTGATCGGGGTGCTGGGTGCTCAGTACTCAGGGTGCTCAGTGCTCGGGGAGCTCGGTGCTCAGTACTCAGGGTGCTGGGTGCTCAGTACTCAGTGCTCGGGGTCCTGGGTGCTCCTTGCTCGGGGTGCTGGGTGCTCAGTGCTCTGGGTGCTTAGTGCTCAGTACTAAGGGTGCTGGGTGCTCAGTACTCAGGGTGCTCAGTGCTCGGGGTGCTGGGTGCTCAGTACTCAGGGTGCTGTGTGCTCAGTACTCAGGGTGCTGGGTGCTCATTCTCGGGGTGCTGGGTGCTCAGTGCTCGGGGTGCTGGGTGCTCAGTACTCAGGGTGCTGGGTGCTCAGTGCTCGGGGTGCTTGGTGCTCAGTACTAAGGGTGCTGGGGGCTCAGTACTCAGGGTGCTGGGTGCTCAGTACTCAGGGTGATCTGTTCTCAGTACTCAGGGTGCTGGGTGCTCAGTGCTCGGGGTGCTGGGTGCACAGTGCCCAGGGTGCTGGGTGCTCAGTGCTCAGCGTGCTCAGTACTCAGGGTGCTGTGTGTTCAGTGCTCAGGGTGCTGGGTGCTCAGTGATCGGGGTGCTGGGTGCTCAGTACTCAGGGTGCTCAGTGCTCGGGGAGCTCGGTGCTCAGTACTCAGGGTGCTGGGTGCTCAGTACTCAGTGCTCGGGGTCCTGGGTGCTCCGTGCTCGGGTTGCTGGGTGCTCAGTCCTCTGGGTGCTTAGTGCTCAGTACTCAGGGTGCTGGGTGCTCAGTACTCAGGGTGCTCAGTGCTCGGGGTGCTGGGTGCTCAGTACTCAGGGTGCTGGGTGCTCAGTACTCAGGGTGCTGGGTGCTCAGTGCTCAGGGTCCTCGGTGCTCAGTACTCAGGGTGCTCAGTGCTCATTACTCAGCGTGCTTTGTGTTCAGTGCTCAGGGTGCTGGGTGCTCAGTACTCAGTGTGCTGGGTGCTCAGTACTCAGGGTGCTGGGGGCTCAGTGCTCAGGGTGCTGGGTACTCAGTGCTCAGGGTGCTGGGTGCTCAGTGCTCAGGGTGCTGGGTGCTCAGTGCTCAGGGTGCTGGGTACTCAGTGCTCAGGGTGCTCGGTGGTCAGTACTCGGGGTGCTGGGAGCTCAGTGCTCGGGGTGCTGGGTGCTCAGTGCTCAGTACTCAGGGTGCTGGGTGCTCAGTGCTCGGGGTGCTGGGTGCTCAGTACTCAGGGTGCTGGGTCCTCAGTGCTCAGGGTGCTGGGTGCTCAGTACTCAGTGTGCTTAGTGCTCAGGGTGCTGGGTGCTCAGAACTCAGGGTGCTGGGTGCTCAGTACTCAGGGTGCTGGGTGCTCAGTACTCAGAGTGCTTGGTGCTCAGTACTCAGGGTGCTGGGTGCTCAGTGCTCAGGGTGCTCGGTGCTCAGTACTCATGGTGCTGGGTGCTCATTCTCGGGGTGCTGGGTGCTCAGTACTCAGGGTGATCTGTTCTCAGTACTCAGGGTGCTGGGTGCTCAGTGCTCGGGGTGCTGGGTGCACAGTGCCCAGGGTGCTGGGTGCTCAGTGCTCAGCGTGCTCAGTACTCAGGGTGCTGGGTGCTCAGTACTCAGGGTGCTGGGTGCTCAGTACTCAGGGTGATCTGTTCTCAGTACTCAGGGTGCTGGGGGCTCAGTACTCAGGGTGCTGGGTGCTCAGTACTCAGGGTGCTGTGTGCTCAGTGCTCGGGGTGCTCGGTGATCAGTACTAAGAGTGCTGGGTGCTCAGTGCTCAGGGTACTGGGTACTCAGTACTCAGGGTGCTGGGTGCTCAGTGCTCAGGGTGCTGGGTGCTCAGTGCCCAGGGTGCTGGGTGCTCAGTGCTCGGGGTGCTGGGTGCTCAGTGCTCAGGGTGCTGGGTGCTCAGTGCTCAGTGCTCAGGGTGCTGGGTGCTCAGTGCTCAGGGTGCTGGGTGCTCAGTGCTAGGGGTGCTGGGTGCTCAGTGCTCGGGGTGCTGGGTGCTCAGTGCTCGGGGTGCTGGGTGCTCAGTACTCAGGGTGCTGGGTGCTCAGTACTCAGTGTGTTCGGTGCTCAGTACTCAGGGTGCTCAGTGCTCAGTACTCAGGGTGCTGGGTGCTCAGTGCTCGGAGTGCTGGGTGCTCAGTACTCGGGGTACTGTGTGCTCAGTACTCAGGGTGCTGGGTGCTCAGTGCTCAGGGTGCTGGGTGCTCAGTACTCAGTGTGCTGGGTGCTCAGTAATTAGGGGGCTCGGTCATCAGTACTCAGGTTGCTGAGTGCTCGGGGTGCTGGGTACTCAGTACTCAGGGTGCTGGGTGCTCAGTACTCAGGGTGCTGGGTGCTCAGTGCTCAGGGTGCTGGGTGCTCAGTACTCAGGGTGCTGGGTGCTCAGTACTCAGGGTGCTGGGTGCTCAGTGCTCGGGGTGCTGGGTGCTCAGTGCTCTGGGTGCTGGGGGCTCAGTGCTCGGGGTGCTGGGTGCTCAGTGCTCGGGGCGCTGGGTGCTCTGTGCTCGGGGTGCTCGGAGCTCAGTACTCAGGGTGCTGGGTGCTCAGTCCTCGGGGTGCTCGGTGCTCAGTAGTCAGGGTGCTGGGTGTTTAGTGCTCGGGGTGCTCGGTGCTCAGTAAGTTGGGTGCTCACTACTCAGGGTGCTGGGTGCTCAGTGCTCAGGGTGCTGGGTGCTCAGTGCTCAGGATGCTGGGTGCTCAGTGCTCAGGGTGCTGGGTGCTCAGTACTCAGGGTGCTGGGTGCTCAGTGCTCGGGGTGCTGGGTGCTCAGTGCTCGGGGTGCTGGGGGCTCAGTGCTCGGGGTGCTGGGTGCTCAGTGCTCGGGGCGCTGGCTGCTCTGTGCTCGGGGTACTCGGAGCTCAGTACTCAGGGTGCTGGGTGCTCAGTGCTCGGGGTGATGGGTGCTCAGTGCTCAGTACTCAGGGTGCTGGGTGCTCAGTGCTCAGGGTGCTGGGTGCTCAGTGCTCAGGGTGCTGGGTGCTCAGTGCTCAGGGTGCTGGGTACTCAGTGCTCAGGGAGCTGGGTACTCAGTGCTCGGGGTGCTGGTTGCTCAGTACTCAGGTTGCTGGGTGCTCAGTACTCAGGGTGCTCAGTGCTCAGTACTCAGGGTGCTCAGTGCTCAGTACTCAGGGTGCTCAGTGCTCAGTGTGCTGTGTGCTCAGTGCTCGGGGTGCTGGGTGCTCAGTCCTCAGGGTGCTGGGTGCTCAGTGCTCAGGGTGCTCGGTGCTCAGTGCTCAGGGTGCTGGGTGCTCAGTACTCAGGGTGCTGGGTGCTCAGTGCTCGGGGTGCTGGGTGCTCAGTACTCAGGGTGCTGGGTGCTCACTGCTCAGGGTGCTGGGTGCTCAGTGCTCAGGGTGCTCGGTGCTTTGTACGCAGGGTGCTCGGTGCTCGGGGTGCTGGGTGCTCAGTGCTCGGGGTGCTGGGTGCTCAGTGCTCGGGGTGCTGGGTGCTCAGTGCTCGGGGTGCTGGGTGCTCAGTGCTCAGGGTGCTGGGTGCTCAGTGCTCGCGGTGCTGAGTGCTCAGTGCTCGGGGTGCTCGGTGCTCAGTGCTCAGGTTGCTGGGTGCTCAGTGCTCAGGGTGCTGGGTGCTCAGTACTCAGGGTGCTGGGTGCTCGGTGCTCAGTACGCTGGGTGCTCAGTACTCAGGGTGCTGGCTGCTGAGTACTCAGGGTGCTCGGTGCTCAGTACTCAGGGTGCTGGGTGCTCAGTGCTCGGGGTGCTGGGTGCTCATTACTCAGGGTGCTGGGTGCTCAGTACTCAGGGTGCTCAGTGCTCGGGGTGCTGGGTGCTCAGTACTCAGGGTGCTGGGTGCTCAGTGCTCGGGGTGCTGGGTGCTCAGTGCTCAGGGTGCTGGGTGCTCAGTGATCGGGGTGCTGGGTGCTCAGTACTCAGGATGCTCAGTGCTCGGGGAGTTCAGTGCTCAGTACTCAGGGTGCTGGTTGCTCAGTACTCAGTGCTCGGGGTCCTGGGTGCTCCGTGCTCGGGGTGCTGGGTGCTCAGTGCTCTGGGTGCTTAGTGCTCAGTACTAAGGGTGCTGGGTGCTCAGTACTCAGGGTGCTCAGTGCTCTGGGTGCTGGGTCCTCAGTACTCAGGGTGCTGGGTGCTCAGTACTCAGGGTGCTGGGTGCTCATACTCGGGGTGCTGGGTGCTCAGTGCTCGGGGTGCTGGGTGCTCAGTACTCAGGGTGCTGGGTGCTCAGTGCTTGGGGTGCTTGGTGCTCAGTACTAAGGGTGCTGGGGGCTCAGTATTCAGGGTGCTGGGTGCTCAGTGCTCGGGGTGCTGGGTGCACAGTGCCCAGGGTGCTGGGTGCTCAGTGCTCAGCGTGCTCAGTACTCAGGGTGCTGTGTGTTCAGTGCTCAGGGTGCTGGGAGCTCAGTGATCGGGGTGCTGGGTGCTCAGTACTCAGGGTGCTCAGTGCTCGGGGAGCTCGGTGCTCAGTACTCAGGGTGCTGGGTGCTCAGTACTCAGTGCTCGGGGTCCTGGGTGCTCCGTGCTCGGGGTGCTGGGTGCTAAGTGCTCTGGGTGCTTAGTGCTCAGTACTCAGGGTGCTGGGTGCTCAGTACTCAGGGTGCTCAGTGCTCGGGGTGCTGGGTGCTCAGTACTCAGGGTGCTGGGTGCTCAGTGCTCAGGGTCCTCGGTGCTCAGTACTCAGGGTGCTCAGTGCTCATTACTCAGCGTGCTTTGTGCTCAGTGCTCAGGGTGCTGGGTGCTCAGTACTCAGTGTGCTGGGTGCTCAGTACTCAGGGTGCTGGGGGCTCAGTACTCAGGGTGCTGGGTGCTCAGTACTCAGGGTGCTGGGTGCTCAGTACTCAGGGTGCTGGGTGCTCAGTACTCAGGGTGCTGGGGGCTCAGTACTCAGGGTGCTGGGTGCTCAGTACTCAGGGTGCTCGGTTCTCAGAACTCAGGGTGCTGGGTGCTCAGTGCTCGGGGTGCTTGGTGCTCAGTACTAAGGGTGCTGGGGGCTCAGTACTCAGGGTGCTGGGTGCTCAGTACTCAGGGTGATCTGTTCTCAGTACTCAGGGTGCTGGGTGCTCAGTGCTCGGGGTGCTGGGTGCACAGTGCCCAGGGTGCTGGGTGCTCAGTGCTCAGCATGCTCAGTACTCAGGGTGCTGTGTGTTCAGTGCTCAGGGTACTGGGTGCTCAGTACTCAGGGTGCTTGGTGCTCAGTACTCAGGGTGCTGGGTGCTCAGTACTCGGGGTAATGGGTGCTCAGTACTCGGGGTGCTGGGTGCACAGTGCTCAGGGTGCTGGGTGCTCAGTGCTCGGGGTGCTGGGTGCTCAGTGCTCAGGCTGCTGGCTGCTCAGTGCTCAGGGTGCTGGGTGCTCAGTACTCAGGGTGCTCAGTGCTCAGTACTCAGCGTGCAGGGTGCTCAGTCCTCAGGGTCCTCGGTGCTCAGTACTCAGGGTGCTCAGTGCACAGTACTCAGCGTACTTTGTGCTCAGTGCTCAGGGTGCTGGGTGCTCAGTACTCAGGGTGCTGGGTGCTCAGTACTCAGGGTGCTGGGTGCTCAGTACTCAGGGTGCTGGGTGCTCAGTGCTCGGGGTGCTCGGTGATCAGTACTAAGAGTGCTGGGTGCTCAGTGCTCAGGGTACTGGGTACTCAGTACTCAGGGTGCTGGGTGCTCAGTGCTCAGTGTGCTGGGTGCTCAGTGCTCAGGGTGCTGGGTGCTCAGTGCTCGGGGTGCTGGGTGCTCAGTGCTCAGGGTGCTGGGTGCTCAGTGCTCAGTGCTCAGGGTGCTGGGTGCTCAGTGCTCAGGGTGCTGGGTGCTCAGTGCTAGGGGTGCTGGGTGCTCAGTGCTCGGGGTGCTGGGTGCTCAGTGCTCGGGGTGCTGGGTGCTCAGTACTCAGGGTGCTGGGTGCTCAGTACTCAGTGTGTTCGGTGTTCAGTACTCAGGGTGCTCAGTGCTCAGTACTCAGGGTGCTGGGTGCTCAGTGCTCGGGGTGCTGGGTGCTCAGTACTCGGGGTGCTGTGTGCTCAGTACTCAGGGTGCTGGGTGCTCAGTGCTCAGGGTGCTGGGTGCTCAGTACTCAGGTTGCTGAGTGCTCAGGGTGCTGGGTACTCAGTACTCAGGGTGCTGGGTGCTCAGTACTCAGGGTGCTGGGTGCTCAGTGCTCAGGGTGCTGGGTGCTCAGTACTCAGGGTGCTGGGTGCTCAGTACTCAGGGTGCTGGGTGCTCAGTGCTCGGGGTGCTGGGTGCTCAGTGCTCGGTGTGCTGGGTGCTCAGTGCTCGGGGCGCTGGGTGCTCTGTGCTCGGGGTGCTCGGAGCTCAGTACTCAGGGTGTTGGGTGCTCAGTGCTCGGGGTGCTCGGTGCTCAGTACTTAGGGTGCTGGGTGCTTAGTGCTCGGGGTGCTCGGTGCTCAGTAAGTTGGGTGCTCACTACTCAGGGTGCTGGGTGCTCAGTGCTCAGGGTGCTGGGTGCTCAGTGCTCAGGATGCTGGGTGCTCAGTGCTCAGGGTGCTGGGTGCTCAGTACTCAGGGTGCTGGGTGCACAGTGCTCGGGGTGCAGGTTGCTCAGTGCTCAGGGTGCTGGGTGCTCAGTGCTCAGGGTGTTGGGTGCTCAGTACTCGGGGTGCTGGGTGCTCAGTACTCAGGGTGCTGCGTGCTCAGTACTCAGGGTGCTGGGTGATCAGTACTCGGGTGTTGGGTGCTCAGTGCTCAGGGTGCTGGGTGCTCAGTGCTCGGGGTGCTGGGTGCTCAGTGCTCAGTACTCAGGGTGCTGGGTGCTCAGTGCTCGGGGTGCTGGGTTCTCAGTGCTCAGTACTCAGGGTGCTTGGTGCTCAGTGCTCAGGCTGCTGGGTGCTCAGTGCTCAGGGTGCTGGGTGCTCAGTGCTAGGGGTGCTGGGTGCTCAGTGCTAGGGGTGCTGGGTGCTCAGTGCTCAGGGTGCTGGGTGCTCAGTGCTAGGGGTGCTGGGTGCTCAGTGCTCGGGGTGCTGGGTGCTCAGTGCTCGGGGTGCTGGGTGCTCAGTACTCAGGGTGCTGGGTGCTCAGTACTCAGGGTGCTGGGTGCTCAGTGCTCGGGGTGCTCGGTGATCAGTACTAAGAGTGCTGGGTGCTCAGTGCTCAGGGTACTGGGTACTCAGTACTCAGGGTGCTGGGTGCTCAGTGCTCAGGGTGCTGGGTGCTCAGTGCTCAGGGTGCTGGGTGCTCAGTGCTCGGGGTGCTGGGTGCTCAGTGCTCAGGGTGCTGGGTGCTCAGTGCTCAGTGCTCAGGGTGCTGGGTGCTCAGTGCTCAGGGTGCTGGGTGCTCAGTGCTAGGGGTGCTGGGTGCTCAGTGCTCGGGGTGCTGGGTGCTCAGTGCTCGGGGTACTGGGTGCTCAGTACTCAGGGTGCTGGGTGCTCAGTACTCAGTGTGCTCAGTGCTCAGTACTCAGGGTGCTGGGTGCTCAGTGCTCGGGGTGCTGGGTGCTCAGTACTCGGGGTGCTGTGTGCTCAGTACTCAGGGTGCTGGGTGCTCAGTGCTCAGGGTGCTGGGTGCTCAGTACTCAGGGTGCTGGGTGCTCAGTACTTAGGGTGCTCGGTCCTCAGTACTCAGGTTGCTGAGTGCTCAGGGTGCTGGGTACTCAGTACTCAGGGTGCTAGGTGCTCAGCACTCAGGGTGCTGGGTGCTCAGTGCTCAGGGTGCTGGGTGCTCAGTACTCAGGGTGCTGGGTGCTCAGTACTCAGGGTGCTGGGTGCTCAGTGCTCGGGGTGCTGGGTGCTCAGTGCTCGGGGTGCTGGGGGCTCAGTGCTCGGGGTGCTGGGTGCTCAGTGCTCGGGGCGCTGGCTGCTCTGTGCTCGGGGTACTCGGAGCTCAGTACTCAGGGTGCTGGGTGCTCAGTGCTCGGGGTGATGGGTGCTCAGTGCTCAGTACTCAGGGTGCTGGGTGCTCAGTGCTCAGGGTGCTGGGTGCTCAGTGCTCAGGGTGCTGGGTGCTCAGTGCTCAGGGTGCTGGGTACTCAGTGCTCAGGGAGCTGGGTACTCAGTGCTCGGGGTGCTAGTTGCTCAGTACTCAGGTTGCTGGGTGCTCAGTACTCAGGGTGCTCAGTGCTCAGTACTCAGGGTGCTCAGTGCTCAGTACTCAGGGTGCTCAGTGCTCAGTGTGCTGTGTGCTCAGTGCTCGGGGTGCTGGGTGCTCAGTCCTCAGGGTGCTGGGTGCTCAGTGCTCAGGGTGCTCGGTGCTCAGTGCTCAGGGTGCTGGGTGCTCAGTACTCAGGGTGCTGGGTGCTCAGTGCTCGGGGTGCTGGGTGCTCAGTACTCAGGGTGCTGGGTGCTCACTGCTCAGGGTGCTGGGTGCTCAGTGCTCAGGGTGCTCGGTGCTTTGTACTCAGGGTGCTCGGTGCTCGGGGTGCTGGGTGCTCAGTGCTCGGGGTGCTGGGTGCTCAGTGCTCGGGGTGCTGGGTGCTCAGTGCTCGGGGTGCTGGGTGCTCAGTGCTCAGGGTGCTGGGTGCTCAGTGCTCGCGGTGCTGAGTGCTCAGTGCTCGGGGTGCTCGGTGCTCAGTGCTCAGGTTGCTGGGTGCTCAGTGCTCAGGGTGCTGGGTGCTCAGTACTCAGGGTGCTGGGTGCTCGGTGCTCAATACGCTGGGTGCTCAGTACTCAGGGTGCTGGCTGCTGAGTACTCAGGGTGCTCGGTGCTCAGTACTCAGGGTGCTGGGTGCTCAGTGCTCGGGGTGCTGGGTGCTCATTACTCAGGGTGCTGGGTGCTCAGTACTCAGGGTGCTCAGTGCTCGGGGTGCTGGGTGCTCAGTACTCAGGGTGCTGGGTGCTCAGTGCTCGGGGTGCTGGGTGCTCAGTGCTCAGGGTGCTGGGTGCTCAGTGATCGGGGTGCTGGGTGCTCAGTACTCAGGATGCTCAGTGCTCGGGGAGTTCGGTGCTCAGTACTCAGGGTGCTGGTTGCTCAGTACTCAGTGCTCGGGGTCCTGGGTGCTCCGTGCTCGGGGTGCTGGGTGCTCAGTGCTCTGGGTGCTTAGTGCTCAGTACTAAGGGTGCTGGGTGCTCAGTACTCAGGGTGCTCAGTGCTCTGGGTGCTGGGTCCTCAGTACTCAGGGTGCTGGGTGCTCAGTACTCAGGGTGCTGGGTGCTCATTCTCGGGGTGCTGGGTGCTCAGTGCTCGGGGTGCTGGGTGCTCAGTACTCAGGGTGCTGGGTGCTCAGTGCTTGGGGTGCTTGGTGCTCAGTACGAAGGGTGCTGGGGGCTCAGTATTCAGGGTGCTGGGTGCTCAGTGCTCGGGGTGCTGGGTGCACAGTGCCCAGGGTGCTGGGTGCTCAGTGCTCAGCGTGCTCAGTACTCAGGGTGCTGTGAGTTCAGTGCTCAGGGTGCTGGGAGCTCAGTGATCGGGGTGCTGGGTGCTCAGTACTCAGGGTGCTCAGTGCTCGGGGAGCTCGGTGCTCAGTACTCAGGGTGCTGGGTGCTCAGTACTCAGTGCTCGGGGTCCTGGGTGCTCCGTGCTCGGGGTGCTGGGTGCTAAGTGCTCTGGGTGCTTAGTGCTCAGTACTCAGGGTGCTGGGTGCTCAGTACTCAGGGTGCTCAGTGCTCGGGGTGCTGGGTGCTCAGTACTCAGGGTGCTGGGTGCTCAGTGCTCAGGGTCCTCGGTGCTCAGTACTCAGGGTGCTCAGTGCTCATTACTCAGCGTGCTTTGTGCTCAGTGCTCAGGGTGCTGGGTGCTCAGTACTCAGTGTGCTGGGTGCTCAGTACTCAGGGTGCTGGGGGCTCAGTACTCAGGGTGCTGGGTGCTCAGTACTCAGGGTGCTGGGTGCTCAGTACTCAGGGTGCTGGGTGCTCAGTACTCAGGGTGCTGGGGGCTCAGTACTCAGGGTGCTGGGTGCTCAGTACTCAGGGTGCTCGGTTCTCAGAACTCAGGGTGCTGGGTGCTCAGTGCTCGGGGTGCTTGGTGCTCAGTACTAAGGGTGCTGGGGGCTCAGTACTCAGGGTGCTGGGTGCTCAGTACTCAGGGTGATCTGTTCTCAGTACTCAGGGTGCTGGGTGCTCAGTGCTCGGGGTGCTGGGTGCACAGTGCCCAGGGTGCTGGGTGCTCAGTGCTCAGCATGCTCAGTACTCAGGGTGCTGTGTGTTCAGTGCTCAGGGTACTGGGTGCTCAGTACTCAGGGTGCTTGGTGCTCAGTACTCAGGGTGCTGGGTGCTCAGTACTCGGGGTGCTGGGTGCTCAGTACTCGGGGTGCTGGGTGCACAGTGCTCAGGGTGCTGGGTGCTCAGTGCTCGGGGTGCTGGGTGCTCAGTGCTCAGGCTGCTGGCTGCTCAGTGCTCAGGGTGCTGGGTGCTCAGTACTCAGGGTGCTCAGTGCTCAGTACTCAGCGTGCAGGGTGCTCAGTCCTCAGGGTCCTCGGTGCTCAGTACTCAGGGTGCTCAGTGCACAGTACTCAGCGTACTTTGTGCTCAGTGCTCAGGGTGCTGGGTGCTCAGTACTCAGGGTGCTGGGTGCTCAGTACTCAGGGTGCTGGGTGCTCAGTACTCAGGGTGCTGGGTGCTCAGTGCTCGGGGTGCTCGGTGATCAGTACTAAGAGTGCTGGGTGCTCAGTGCTCAGGGTACTGGGTACTCAGTACTCAGGGTGCTGGGTGCTCAGTGCTCAGTGTGCTGGGTGCTCAGTGCTCAGGGTGCTGGGTGCTCAGTGCTCGGGGTGCTGGGTGCTCAGTGCTCAGGGTGCTGGGTGCTCAGTGCTCAGTGCTCAGGGTGCTGGGTGCTCAGTGCTCAGGGTGCTGGGTGCTCAGTGTTAGGGGTGCTGGGTGCTCAGTGCTCGGGGTGCTGGGTGCTCAGTGCTCGGGGTGCTGGGTGCTCAGTACTCAGGGTGCTGGGTGCTCAGTACTCAGTGTGTTCGGTGTTCAGTACTCAGGGTGCTCAGTGCTCAGTACTCAGGGTGCTGGGTGCTCAGTGCTCGGGGTGCTGGGTGCTCAGTACTCGGGGTGCTGTGTGCTCAGTACTCAGGGTGCTGGGTGCTCAGTGCTCAGGGTGCTGGGTGCTCAGTACTCAGGTTGCTGAGTGCTCAGGGTGCTGGGTACTCAGTACTCAGGGTGCTGGGTGCTCAGTACTCAGGGTGCTGGGTGCTCAGTGCTCAGGGTGCTGGGTGCTCAGTACTCAGGGTGCTGGGTGCTCAGTACTCAGGGTGCTGGGTGCTCAGTGCTCGGGGTGCTGGGTGCTCAGTGCTCGGTGTGCTGGGTGCTCAGTGCTCGGGGCGCTGGGTGCTCTGTGCTCGGGGTGCTCGGAGCTCAGTACTCAGGGTGTTGGGTGCTCAGTGCTCGGGGTGCTCGGTGCTCAGTACTTAGGGTGCTGGGTGCTTAGTGCTCGGGGTGCTCGGTGCTCAGTAAGTTGGGTGCTCACTACTCAGGGTGCTGGGTGCTCAGTGTTCAGGGTGCTGGGTGCTCAGTGCTCAGGATGCTGGGTGCTCAGTGCTCAGGGTGCTGGGTGCTCAGTACTCAGGGTGCTGGGTGCACAGTGCTCGGGGTGCAGGTTGCTCAGTGCTCAGGGTGCTGGGTGCTCAGTGCTCAGGGTGCTGGGTGCTCAGTACTCGGGGTGCTGGGTGCTCAGTACTCAGGGTGCTGCGTGCTCAGTACTCAGGGTGCTGGGTGATCAGTACTCGGGTGCTGGGTGCTCAGTGCTCAGGGTGCTGGGTGCTCAGTGCTCGGGGTGCTGGGTGCTCAGTGCTCAGTACTCAGGGTGCTGGGTGCTCAGTGCTCGGGGTGCTGGGTTCTCAGTGCTCAGTACTCAGGGTGCTTGGTGCTCAGTGCTCAGGCTGCTGGCTGCTCAGTGCTCAGGGTGCTGGGTGCTCAGTACTCAGGGTGCTCAGTGCTCAGTACTCAGCGTGCTGGGTGCTCAGTCCTCAGGGTCCTCGGTGCTCAGTACTCAGGGTGCTCAGTGCTCAGTACTCAGCGTGCTTTGTGCTCAGTACTCAGGGTGCTGGGTGCTCAGTACTCAGGGTGCTGGGTGCTCAGTACTCAGGGTGCTGGGTGCTCAGTGCTCGGGGTGCTCGGTGATCAGTACTAAGAGTGCTGGGTGCTCAGTGCTCAGGGTACTGGGTACTCAGTACTCAGGGTGCTGGGTGCTCAGTGCTCAGGGTGCTGGGTGCTCAGTGCTCAGGGTGCTGGGTGCTCAGTGCTCGGGGTGCTGGGTGCTCAGTGCTCAGGGTGCTGGGTGCTCAGTGCTCAGTGCTCAGGGTGCTGGGTGCTCAGTGCTCAGGGTGCTGGGTGCTCAGTGCTAGGGGTGCTGGGTGCTCAGTGCTCGGGGTGCTGGGTGCTCAGTGCTCGGGGTACTGGGTGCTCAGTACTCAGGGTGCTGGGTGCTCAGTACTCAGTGTGCTCAGTGCTCAGTACTCAGGGTGCTGGGTGCTCAGTGCTCGGGGTGCTGGGTGCTCAGTACTCGGGGTGCTGTGTGCTCAGTACTCAGGGTGCTGGGTGCTCAGTGCTCAGGGTGCTGGGTGCTCAGTACTCAGGGTGCTGGGTGCTCAGTACTTAGGGTGCTCGGTCCTCAGTACTCAGGTTGCTGAGTGCTCAGGGTGCTGGGTACTCAGTACTCAGGGTGCTAGGTGCTCAGCACTCAGGGTGCTGGGTGCTCAGTGCTCAGGGTGCTGGGTGCTCAGTACTCAGGGTGCTGGGTGCTCAGTACTCAGGGTGCTGGGTGCTCAGTGCTCGGGGTGCTGGGTGCTCAGTGCTCGGGGTGCTGGGGGCTCAGTGCTCGGGGTGCTGGGTGCTCAGTGCTCGGGGCGCTGGCTGCTCTGTGCTCGGGGTACTCGGAGCTCAGTACTCAGGGTGCTGGGTGCTCAGTGCTCGGGGTGATGGGTGCTCAGTGCTCAGTACTCAGGGTGCTGGGTGCTCAGTGCTCAGGGTGCTGGGTGCTCAGTGCTCAGGGTGCTGGGTGCTCAGTGCTCAGGGTGCTGGGTACTCAGTGCTCATGGAGCTGGGTACTCAGTGCTCGGGGTGCTGGTTGCTCAGTACTCAGGTTGCTGGGTGCTCAGTACTCAGGGTGCTCAGTGCTCAGTACTCAGGGTGCTCAGTGCTCAGTACTCAGGGTGCTCAGTGCTCAGTGTGCTGTGTGCTCAGTGCTCGGGGTGCTGGGTGCTCAGTCCTCAGGGTGCTGGGTGCTCAGTGCTCAGGGTGCTCGGTGCTCAGTGCTCAGGGTGCTGGGTGCTCAGTACTCAGGGTGCTGGGTGCTCAGTGCTCGGGGTGCTGGGTGCTCAGTACTCAGGGTGCTGGGTGCTCACTGCTCAGGGTGATGGGTGCTCAGTGCTCAGGGTGCTCGGTGCTTTGTACTCAGGGTGCTCGGGGTGCTGGGTGCTCAGTGCTCGGGGTGCTGGGTGCTCAGTGCTCGGGGTGCTGGGTGCTCAGTGCTCGGGGTGCTGGGTGCTCAGTGCTCAGGGTGCTGGGTGCTCAGTGCTCGCGGTGCTGAGTGCTCAGTGCTCGGGGTGCTCGGTGCTCAGTGCTCAGGTTGCTGGGTGCTCAGTGCTCAGGGTGCTGGGTGCTCAGTACTCAGGGTGCTGTGTGCTCGGTGCTCAGTACGCTGGGTGCTCAGTACTCAGGGTGCTGGCTGCTGAGTACTCAGGGTGCTCGGTGCTCAGTACTCAGGGTGCTGGGTGCTCAGTGCTCGGGGTGCTGGGTGCTCATTACTCAGGGTGCTGGGTGCTCAGTACTCAGGGTGCTCAGTGCTCGGGGTGCTGGGTGCTCAGTACTCAGGGTGCTGGGTGCTCAGTGCTCGGGGTGCTGGGTGCTCAGTGCTCAGGGTGCTGGGTGCTCAGTGATCGGGGTGCTGGGTGCTCAGTACTCAGGATGCTCAGTGCTCGGGGAGTTCGGTGCTCAGTACTCAGGGTGCTGGTTGCTCAGTACTCAGTGCTCGGGGTCCTGGGTGCTCCGTGCTCGGGGTGCTGGGTGCTCAGTGCTCTGGGTGCTTAGTGCTCAGTACTAAGGGTGCTGGGTTCTCAGTACTCAGGGTGCTCAGTGCTCTGGGTGCTGGGTCCTCAGTACTCAGGGTGCTGGGTGCTCAGTACTCAGGGTGCTGGGTGCTCATTCTCGGGGTGCTGGGTGCTCAGTGCTCGGGGTGCTGGGTGCTCAGTACTCAGGGTGCTGGGTGCTCAGTGCTTGGGGTGCTTGGTGCTCAGTACTAAGGGTGCTGGGGGCTCAGTATTCAGGGTGCTGGGTGCTCAGTGCTCGGGGTGCTGGGTGCACAGTGCCCAGGGTGCTGGGTGCTCAGTGCTCAGCGTGCTCAGTACTCAGGGTGCTGTGTGTTCAGTGCTCAGGGTGCTGGGAGCTCAGTGATCGGGGTGCTGGGTGCTCAGTACTCAGGGTGCTCAGTGCTCGGGGAGCTCGGTGCTCAGTACTCAGGGTGCTGGGTGCTCAGTACTCAGTGCTCGGGGTCCTGGGTGCTCCGTGCTCGGGGTGCTGGGTGCTAAGTGCTCTGGGTGCTTAGTGCTCAGTACTCAGGGTGCTGGGTGCTCAGTACTCAGGGTGCTCAGTGCTCGGGGTGCTGGGTGCTCAGTACTCAGGGTGCTGGGTGCTCAGTGCTCAGGGTCCTCGGTGCTCAGTACTCAGGGTGCTCAGTGCTCATTACTCAGCGTGCTTTGTGCTCAGTGCTCAGGGTGCTGGGTGCTCAGTACTCAGTGTGCTGGGTGCTCAGTACTCAGGGTGCTGGGGGCTCAGTACTCAGGGTGCTGGGTGCTCAGTACTCAGGGTGCTGGGTGCTCAGTACTCAGGGTGCTGGGTGCTCAGTACTCAGGGTGCTGGGGGCTCAGTACTCAGGGTGCTGGGTGCTCAGTACTCAGGGTGCTCGGTTCTCAGAACTCAGGGTGCTGGGTGCTCAGTGCTCGGGGTGCTTGGTGCTCAGTACTAAGGGTGCTGGGGGCTCAGTACTCAGGGTGCTGGGTGCTCAGTACTCAGGGTGATCTGTTCTCAGTACTCAGGGTGCTGGGTGCTCAGTGCTCGGGGTGCTGGGTGCACAGTGCCCAGGGTGCTGGGTGCTCAGTGCTCAGCATGCTCAGTACTCAGGGTGCTGTGTGTTCAGTGCTCAGGGTACTGGGTGCTCAGTACTCAGGGTGCTTGGTGCTCAGTACTCAGGGTGCTGGGTGCTCAGTACTCGGGGTGCTGGGTGCTCAGTACTCGGGGTGCTGGGTGCACAGTGCTCAGGGTGCTGGGTGCTCAGTGCTCGGGGTGCTGGGTGCTCAGTGCTCAGGCTGCTGGCTGCTCAGTGCTCAGGGTGCTGGGTGCTCAGTACTCAGGGTGCTCAGTGCTCAGTACTCAGCGTGCAGGGTGCTCAGTCCTCAGGGTCCTCGGTGCTCAGTACTCAGGGTGCTCAGTGCACAGTACTCAGCGTACTTTGTGCTCAGTGCTCAGGGTGCTGGGTGCTCAGTACTCAGGGTGCTGGGTGCTCAGTACTCAGGGTGCTGGGTGCTCAGTACTCAGGGTGCTGGGTGCTCAGTGCTCGGGGTGCTCGGTGATCAGTACTAAGAGTGCTGGGTGCTCAGTGCTCAGGGTACTGGGTACTCAGTACTCAGGGTGCTGGGTGCTCAGTGCTCAGTGTGCTGGGTGCTCAGTGCTCAGGGTGCTGGGTGCTCAGTGCTCGGGGTGCTGGGTGCTCAGTGCTCAGGGTGCTGGGTGCTCAGTGCTCAGTGCTCAGGGTGCTGGGTGCTCAGTGCTCAGGGTGCTGGGTGCTCAGTGCTAGGGGTGCTGGGTGCTCAGTGCTCGGGGTGCTGGGTGCTCAGTGCTCGGGGTGCTGGGTGCTCAGTACTCAGGGTGCTGGGTGCTCAGTACTCAGTGTGTTCCGTGTTCAGTACTCAGGGTGCTCAGTGCTCAGTACTCAGGGTGCTGGGTGCTCAGTGCTCGGGGTGCTGGGTGCTCAGAACTCGGGGTGCTGTGTGCTCAGTACTCAGGGTGCTGGGTGCTCAGTGCTCAGGGTGCTGGGTGCTCAGTACTCAGGTTGCTGAGTGCTCAGGGTGCTGGGTACTCAGTACTCAGGGTGCTGGGTGCTCAGTACTCAGGGTGCTGGGTGCTCAGTGCTCAGGGTGCTGGGTGCTCAGTACTCAGGGTGCTGGGTGCTCAGTACTCAGGGTGCTGGGTGCTCAGTGCTCGGGGTGCTGGGTGCTCAGTGCTCGGTGTGCTGGGTGCTCAGTGCTCGGGGCGCTGGGTGCTCTGTGCTCGGGGTGCTCGGAGCTCAGTACTCAGGGTGTTGGGTGCTCAGTGCTCGGGGTGCTCGGTGCTCAGTACTTAGGGTGCTGGGTGCTTAGTGCTCGGGGTGCTCGGTGCTCAGTAAGTTGGGTGCTCACTACTCAGGGTGCTGGGTGCTCAGTGCTCAGGGTGCTGGGTGCTCAGTGCTCAGGATGCTGGGTGCTCAGTGCTCAGGGTGCTGGGTGCTCAGTACTCAGGGTGCTGGGTGCACAGTGCTCGGGGTGCAGGTTGCTCAGTGCTCAGGGTGCTGGGTGCTCAGTGCTCAGGGTGCTGGGTGCTCAGTACTCGGGGTGCTGGGTGCTCAGTACTCAGGGTGCTGCGTGCTCAGTACTCAGGGTGCTGGGTGATCAGTACTCGGGTGCTGGGTGCTCAGTGCTCAGGGTGCTGGGTGCTCAGTGCTCGGGGTGCTGGGTGCTCAGTGCTCAGTACTCAGGGTGCTGGGTGCTCAGTGCTCGGGGTGCTGGGTTCTCAGTGCTCAGTACTCAGGGTGCTTGGTGCTCAGTGCTCAGGGTGCTGGGTGCTCAGTGCTCAGGGTGCTGGGTGCTCAGTGCTCAGGGTGCTGGGTACTCAGTGCTCAGGGAGCTGGGTACTCAGTGCTCGGGGTGCTGGGTGCTCAGTACTCAGGGTGCTGGGTGCTCAGTACTCAGGGTGCTGGGTGATCAGTACTCGGGTGCTGGGTGCTCGGTGCTCAGGGTGCTGGGTGCTCAGTGCTCGGGGTGCTGGGTGCTCATTGCTCAGTACTCAGGGTGCTGGGTGCTCAGTGCTCGGGGTGCTGGGTGCTCAGTGCTCAGTACTCAGGGTGCTGGGTGCTCAGTGCTCAGGGTGCTCAGTGCTCAGTACTCAGGGTGCTCAGTGCTCAGTGTGCTGTGTGCTCAGTGCTCGGGGTGCTGGGTGCTCAGTCCTCAGGGTGCTGGGTGCTCAGTGCTCAGGGTGCTCGGTGCTCAGTGCTCAGGGTGCTGGGTGCTCAGTACTCAGAGTGCTGGGTGCTCAGTGCTCGGGGTCCTGGGTGCTCAGTACTCAGGGTGCTGTGTGCTCACTGCTCAGGGTGCTGGGTGCTCAGTGCTCAGGGTGCTCGGTGCTTTGTACTCAGGGTACTCGGTGCTCGGGGTGCTGGGTGCTCAGTGCTCGGGGTGCTGGGTGCTCAGTGCTCGGGGTGCTGGGTGCTCAGTGCTCGGGGTGCTGGGTGCTCAGTGCTCGGGGTGCTGGGTGCTCAGTACTCGGGGTGCTCGGTGCTCAGTACTCGGGTTGCTGGGTGCTCAGTACTCAGGGTGCTGGGTGCTCAGTGCTCGGGGTGCTGGGTGCTCAGTGCTCAGTACTCAGGGTGCTGGCTGCTGAGTACTCAGGGTGCTCGGTGCTCAGTACTCAGGGTGCTTGGTGCTCAGTGCTCGCGGTGCTGGGTGCTAAGTACTCAGGGTGCTGGGTGCTCAGTACTCAGGGTGCTCAGTGCTCGGGGTGCTGGGTGCTCAGTACTCAGGGTGCTGGGTGCTCAGTGCTCGGGGTGCTGGGTGCTCAGTGCTCGCGGTGCTGGGTGCTCATTACTCAGGGTGCTGGGTGCTCAGTGATCGGGGTGCTGGGTGCTCAGTACTCAGGGTGCTCAGTGCTCGGGGAGCTCGGTGCTCAGTACTCAGGGTGCTGGGTGCTCAGTACTCAGTGCTCGGGGTCCTGGGTGCTCCGTGCTCGGGGTGCTGGGTGCTCAGTGCTCTGGGTGCTTAGTGCTCAGTACTAAGGGTGCTGGGTGCTCAGTACTCAGGGTGCTCAGTGCTCGGGGTGCTGGGTGCTCAGTACTCAGGGTGCTGTGTGCTCAGTACTCAGGGTGCTGGGTGCTCATTTTCGGGGTGCTGGGTGCTCAGTGCTCGGGGTGCTGGGTGCTCAGTACTCAGGGTGCTGGGTGCTCAGTGCTCGGGGTGCTTGGTGCTCAGTACTAAGGGTGCTGGGGGCTCAGTACTCAGGGTGCTGGGTGCTCAGTACTCAGGGTGATCTGTTCTCAGTACTCAGGGTGCTGGGTGCTCAGTGCTCGGGGTGCTGGGTGCACAGTGCCCAGGGTGCTGGGTGCTCAGTGCTCAGCGTGCTCAGTACTCAGGGTGCTGTGTGTTCAGTGCTCAGGGTGCTGGGTGCTCAGTGATCGGGGTGCTGGGTGCTCAGTACTCAGGGTGCTCAGTGCTCGGGGAGCTCGGTGCTCAGTACTGAGGGTGCTGGGTGCTCAGTACTCAGTGCTCGGGGTCCTGGGTGCTCCGTGCTCGGGTTGCTGGGTGCTCAGTCCTCTGGGTGCTTAGTGCTCAGTACTCAGGGTGCTGGGTGCTCAGTACTCAGGGTGCTCAGTGCTCGGGGTGCTGGGTGCTCAGTACTCAGGGTGCTGGGTGCTCAGTACTCAGGGTGCTGGGTGCTCAGTGCTCAGGGTCCTCGGTGCTCAGTACTCAGGGTGCTCAGTGCTCATTACTCAGCGTGCTTTGTGTTCAGTGCTCAGGGTGCTGGGTGCTCAGTACTCAGTGTGCTGGGTGCTCAGTACTCAGGGTGCTGGGGGCTCAGTACTCAGGGTGCTGGGTGCTCAGTACTCAGGGTGCTGGGTGCTCAGTACTCAGGGTGCTGGGTGCTCAGTACTCAGGGTGCTGGGGGCTCAGTACTCAGGGTGCTGGGTGCTCAGTACTCAGGGTGCTCGGTTCTCAGTACTCAGGGTGCTGGGTGCTCAGTGCTCGGGGTGCTTGGTGCTCAGTACTAAGGGTGCTGGGGGCTCAGTACTCAGGGTGCTGGGTGCTCAGTACTCAGGGTGATCTGTTCTCAGTACTCAGGGTGCTGGGTGCTCAGTGCTCGGGGTGCTGGGTGCACAGTGCCCAGGGTGCTGGGTGCTCAGTGCTCAGCGTGCTCAGTACTCAGGGTGCTGTGTGTTCAGTGCTCAGGGTACTGGGTGCTCAGTACTCAGGGTGCTTGGTGCTCAGTACTCAGGGTGCTGGGTGCTCAGTACTCGGGGTGCTGGGTGCTCAGTACTCGGGGTGCTGGGTGCACAGTGCTCAGGGTGCTGGGTGCTCAGTGCTCGGGGTGCTGGGTGCTCAGTGCTCAGGCTGCTGGCTGCTCAGTGCTCTGGGTGCTGGGTGCTCAGTACTCAGGGTGCTCAGTGCTCAGTACACAGCGTGCTGGGTGCTCAGTCCTCAGGGTCCTCGGTGCTCAGTACTCAGGGTGCTCAGTGCTCAGTACTCAGCGTGCTTTGTGCTCAGTGCTCAGGGTGCTGGGTGCTCAGTACTCAGGGTGCTGGGTGCTCAGTACTCAGGGTGCTGGGTGCTCAGTACTCAGGGTGCTGGGTGCTCAGTGCTCGGGGTGCTCGGTGATCAGTACTAAGAGTGCTGGGTGCTCAGTGCTCAGGGTACCTGGTACTCAGTACTCAGGGTGCTGGGTGCTCAGTGCTCAGGGTGCTGGGTGCTCAGTGCCCAGGGTGCTGGGTGCTCAGTGCTCGGGGTGCTGGGTGCTCAGTGCTCAGGGTGCTGTGTGCTCAGTGCTCAGTGCTCAGTGTGCTGGGTGCTCAGTGCTCAGGGTGCTGGGTGCTCAGTGCTAGGGGTGCTGGGTGCTCAGTGCTCGGGGTGCTGGGTGCTCAGTGCTCGGGGTGCTGGGTGCTCAGTACTCAGGGTGCTGGGTGCTCAGTACTCAGTGTGTTCGGTGCTCAGTACTCAGGGTGCTCAGTGCTCAGTACTCAGGGTGCTGGGTGCTCAGTGCTCGGGGTTCTGGGTGCTCAGTACTCGGGGTACTGTGTGCTCAGTACTCAGGGTGCTGGGTGCTCAGTGCTCAGGGTGCTGGGTGCTCAGTACTCAGTGTGCTGGGTGCTCAGTACTTAGGGGGCTCGGTCCTCAGTACTCAGGTTGCTGAGTGCTCAGGGTGCTGGGTACTCAGTACTCAGGGTGCTGGGTGCTCAGTACTCAGGGTGCTGGGTGCTCAGTGCTCAGGGTTCTGGTTGCTCAGTACTCAGGGTGCTGGGTGCTCAGTACTCAGGGTGCTGGGTGCTCAGTGCTCGGGGTGCTGGGTGCTCAGTGCTCGGGGTGCTGGGGGCTCAGTGCTCGGGGTGCTGGGTGCTCAGTGCTCGGGGCGCTGGGTGCTCTGTGCTCGGGGTGCTCGGAGCTCAGTACTCAGAGTGCTGGGTGCTCAGTCCTCGGGGTGCTCGGTGCTCAGTACTCAGGGTGCTGGGTGCTTAGTGCTCGGGGTAATCGGTGCTCAGTAAGTTGGGTGCTCACTACTCAGGGTGCTGGGTGCTCAGTGCTCAGGGTGCTGGGTGCTCAGTGCTCAGGATGCTGGGTGCTCAGTGCTCAGGGTGCTGGGTGCTCAGTACTCAGGGTGCTGGGTGCACAGTGCTCGGGGTGCAGGTTACTCAGTGCTCAGGGTGCTGGGTGCTCAGTGCTCAGGGTGTTGGGTGCTCAGTACTCGGGGTGCTGGGTGCTCAGTACTCAGGGTGCTGCGTGCTCAGTACTCAGGGTGCTGGGTGATCAGTACTCGGGTGCTGGGTGCTCAGTGCTCAGGGTGCTGGGTGCTCAGTGCTCGGGGTGCTGGGTGCTCAGTGCTCAGTACTCAGGGTGCTGGGTGCTCAGTGCTCAGGGTGCTGGGTACTCAGTGCTCAGGGTGCTGGGTGCTCAGTGCTCAGGGTGCTGGGTGCTCAGTGCTCAGGGTGCTGGGTACTCAGTGCTCAGTACTCAGGGTGCTGGGTGCTCAGTGCTCGGGGTGCTGGGTGCTCAGTACTCAGGGTGCTGGGTGCTGAGTGCTCGGGGTGCTGAGTGCTCAGTGCTCATGGTGCTGGGTGCTCAGTGATCGGGTTTCTGGGTGCTCAGTACTCAGGGTGCTCAGTGCTCGGGGAGCTCGGTGCTCAATACTCAGGGTGCTGGGTGCTCAGTACTCAGTGCTCGGGGTCCTGGGTGCTCCGTGCTCGGGGTGCTGGGTGCTCAGTGCTCTGGGTGCTTAGTGCTCAGTACTCAGGGTGCTGGGTGCTCAGTACTCAGGGTGCTCAGTGCTCGGGGTGCTGGGTGCTCAGTACTCAGGGTGCTGGGTGCTCAGTACTCAGGGTGCTGGGTGCTCATTGCTCAGGGTCCTCGGTGCTCAGTACTCAGGGTGCTCAGTGCTCATTCTCGGGGTGCTGGGTGCTCAGTGCTCGGGGTGCTTGGTGCTCAGTACTAAGGGTACTGGGGGCTCAGTACTCAGGGTGCTGGGTGCTCAGTACTCAGGGTGATCTGTTCTCAGTACTCAGGGTGCTGGGTGCTCAGTGCTCGGGGTGCTGGGTGCACAGTGCCCAGGGTGCTGGGTGCTCAGTGCTCAGGGTGCTCAGTACTCAGGGTGCTGTGTGTTCAGTGCTCAGGGTACTGGGTGCTCAGTACTCAGGGTGCTTGGTGCTCAGTACTCAGGGTGCTGGGTGCTCAGTACTCGGGGTGCTGGGTGCTCAGTACTCGGGGTGCTGGGTGCACAGTGCTCAGGGTGCTGGGTGCTCAGTGCTCGGGGTGCTGGGTGCTCAGTGCTCAGGCTGCTGGCTGCCCAGTGCTCAGGGTGCTGGGTGCTCAGTACTCAGGGTGCTCAGTACTCAGCGTGCTGGGTGCTCAGTCCTCAGGGTCCTCGGTGCTCAGTACTCAGGGTGCTCAGTGCTCAGTACTCAGCGTGCTTTGTGCTCAGTGCTCAGGGTGCTGGGTGCTCAGTACTCAGGGTGCTGGGTGCTCAGTACTCAGGGTGCTGGGTGCTCAGTACTCAGGGTGCTGGGTGCTCAGTGCTCGGGGTGCTCGGTGATCAGTACTAAGAGTGCTGGGTGCTCAGTGCTCAGGGTACTGGGTACTCAGTACGCAGGGTGCTGGGTGCTCAGTGCTCAGGTTGCTGGGTGCTCAGTCCTCAGGGTGCTGGGTGCTCAGTGCTCGGGGTGCTGGGTGCTCAGTTCTCAGGGTGCTGGGTGCTCAGTGCTCAGTGCTCAGGGTGCTGGGTGCTCAGTGCTCAGGGTGCTGGGTGCTCAGTGCTCGGGGTGCTGGGTGCTCAGTGCTCAGGCTGCTGGCTGCTCAGTGCTCAGGGTGCTGGGTGCTCAGTACTCAGGGTGCTCAGTGCTCAGTACTCAGCGTGCAGGGTGCTCAGTCTTCAGGGTCCTCGGTGCTCAGTACTCAGGGTGCTCAGTGCACAGTACTCAGCGTACTTTGTGCTCAGTGCTCAGGGTGCTGGGTGCTCAGTACTCAGGGTGCTGGGTGCTCAGTACTCAGGGTGCTGGGTGCTCAGTACTCAGGGTGCTGGGTGCTCAGTGCTCGGGGTGCTCGGTGATCAGTACTAAGAGTGCTGGGTGCTCAGTGCTCAGGGTACTGGGTACTCAGTACTCAGGGTGCTGGGTGCTCAGTGCTCAGTGTGCTGGGTGCTCAGTGCTCAGGGTGCTGGGTGCTCAGTGCTCGGGGTGCTGGGTGCTCAGTGCTCAGGTTGCTGGGTGCTCAGTGCTCAGTGCTCAGGGTGCTGGGTGCTCAGTGCTCAGGGTGCTGGGTGCTCAGTGCTAGGGGTGCTGGGTGCTCAGTGCTCGGGGTGCTGGGTGCTCAGTGCTCGGGGTGCTGGGTGCTCAGTACTCAGGGTGCTGGGTGCTCAGTACTCAGTGTGTTCGGTGTTCAGTACTCAGGGTGCTCAGTGCTCAGTACTCAGGGTGCTGGGTGCTCAGTGCTCGGGGTGCTGGGTGCTCAGTACTCGGGGTGCTGTGTGCTCAGTACTCAGGGTGCTGGGTGCTCAGTGCTCAGGGTGCTGGGTGCTCAGTACTCAGGTTGCTTAGTGCTCAGGGTGCTGGGTACTCAGTACTCAGGGTGCTGGGTGCTCAGTACTCAGGGTGCTGGGTGCTCAGTGCTCAATGTGCTGGGTGCTCAGTACTCAGGGTGCTGGGTGCTCAGTACTCAGGGTGCTGGGTGCTCAGTGCTCGGGGTGCTGGGTGCTCAGTGCTCGGTGTGCTGGGGGCTCAGTGCTCGCGGTGCTGGGTGCTCAGTGCTCGGGGCGCTGGGTGCTCTGTGCTCGGGGTGCTCGGAGCTCAGTACTCAGGGTGTTGGGTGCTCAGTGCTCGGGGTGCTCGGTGCTCAGTACTTAGGGTGCTGGGTGCTTAGTGCTCGGGGTGCTCGGTGCTCAGTAAGTTGGGTGCTCACTACTCAGGGTGCTGGGTGCTCAGTGCTCAGGGTGCTGGGTGCTCAGTGCTCAGGATGCTGGGTGCTCAGTGCTCAGGGTGCTGGGTGCTCAGTACTCAGGGTGCTGGGTGCACAGTGCTCGGGGTGCAGGTTGCTCAGTGCTCAGGGTGCTGGGTGCTCAGTGCTCAGGGTGCTGGGTGCTCAGTACTCGGGGTGCTGGGTGCTCAGTACTCAGGGTGCTGCGTGCTCAGTACTCAGGGTGCTGGGTGATCAGTACTCGGGTGCTCGGTGCTCAGTGCTCAGGGTGCTGGGTGCTCAGTGCTCGGGGTGCTGGGTGCTCAGTGCTCAGTACTCAGGGTGCTGGGTGCTCAGTGCTCGGGGTGCTGGGTTCTCAGTGCTCAGTACTCAGGGTGCTTGGTGCTCAGTGCTCAGGGTGCTGGGTGCTCAGTGCTCAGGGTGCTGGGTGCTCAGTGCTCAGGGTGCTGGGTACTCAGTGCTCAGGGAGCTGGGTACTCAGTGCTCGGGGTGCTGGGTGCTCAGTACTCAGGGTGCTGGGTGCTCAGTACTCAGGGTGCTGGGTGATCAGTACTCGGGTGCTGGGTGCTCGGTGCTCAGGGTGCTGGGTGCTCAGTGCTCGGCGTGCTGGGTGCTCATTGCTCAGTACTCAGGGTGCTGGGTGCTCAGTGCTCGGGGTGCTGGGTGCTCAGTGCTCAGTACTCAGGGTGCTGGGTGCTCAGTGCTCAGGGTGCTCAGTGCTCAGTACTCAGGGTGCTCAGTGCTCAGTGTGCTGTGTGCTCAGTGCTCGGGTGCTGGGTGCTCAGTCCTCAGGGTGCTGGGTGCTCAGTGCTCAGGGTGCTCGGTGCTCAGTGCTCAGGGTGCTGGGTGCTCAGTACTCAGAGTGCTGGGTGCTCAGTGCTCGGGGTCCTGGGTGCTCAGTACTCAGGGTGCTGGGTGCTCACTGCTCAGGGTGCTGGGTGCTCAGTGCTCAGGGTGCTCGGTGCTTTGTACTCAGGGTACTCGGTGCTCGGGGTGCTGGGTGCTCAGTGCTCGGGGTGCTGGGTGCTCAGTGCTCGGGGTGCTGGGTGCTCAGTGCTCGGGGTGCTGGGTGCTCAGTGCTCGGGGTGCTGGGTGCTCAGTACTCGGGGTGCTCGGTGCTCAGTACTCGGGTTGCTGGGTGCTCAGTACTCCGGGTGCTGGGTGCTCAGTGCTCGGGGTGCTGGGTGCTCAGTGCTCAGTACTCAGGGTGCTGGCTGCTGAGTACTCAGGGTGCTCGGTGCTCAGTACTCAGGGTGCTTGGTGCTCAGTGCTCGCGGTGCTGGGTGCTAAGTACTCAGGGTGCTGGGTGCTCAGTACTCAGGGTGCTCAGTGCTCGGGGTGCTGGGTGCTCAGTACTCAGGGTGCTGGGTGCTCAGTGCTCGCGGTGCTGGGTGCTCATTACTCAGGGTGCTGGGTGCTCAGTGATCGGGG
Organism: Microtus oregoni; assembly: GCF_018167655.1. Taxonomy (NCBI): domain Eukaryota; kingdom Metazoa; phylum Chordata; class Mammalia; order Rodentia; family Cricetidae; genus Microtus; species Microtus oregoni. Next base: position 2,684,393 of record NW_024544028.1, on the reverse strand, counting down.
TGCTGGGTGCTCAGTACTCAGGGTGCTCAGTGCTCGGGGAGCTCGGTGCTCAGTACTCAGGGTGCTGGGTGCTCAGTACTCAGTGCTCGGGGTCCTGGGTGCTCCGTGCTCGGGGTGCTGGGTGCTCAGTGCTCTGGGTGCTTAGTGCTCAGTACTAAGGGTGCTGGGTGCTCAGTACTCAGGGTGCTCAGTGCTCGGGGTGCTGGGTGCTCAGTACTCAGGGTGCTGTGTGCTCAGTACTCAGGGTGCTGGGTGCTCATTCTCGGGGTGCTGGGTGCTCAGTGCTCGGGGTGCTGGGTGCTCAGTACTCAGGGTGCTGGGTGCTCAGTGCTCGGGGTGCTTGGTGCTCAGTACTAAGGGTGCTGGGGGCTCAGTACTCAGGGTGCTTGGTGCTCAGTACTCAGGGTGATCTGTTCTCAGTACTCAGGGTGCTGTGTGCTCAGTGCTCGGGGTGCTGGGTGCACAGTGCCCAGGGTGCTGGGTGCTCAGTGCTCAGCGTGCTCAGTACTCAGGGTGCTGTGTGTTCAGTGCTCAGGGTGCTGGGTGCTCAGTGATCGGGGTGCTGGGTGCTCAGTACTCAGGGTGCTCAGTGCTCGGGGAGCTCGGTGCTCAGTACTCAGGGTGCTGGGTGCTCAGTACTCAGTGCTCGGGGTCCTGGGTGCTCCGTGCTCGGGTTGCTGGGTGCTCAGTCCTCTGGGTGCTTAGTGCTCAGTACTCAGGGTGCTGGGTGCTCAGTACTCAGGGTGCTCAGTGCTCGGGGTGCTGGGTGCTCAGTACTCAGGGTGCTGGGTGCTCAGTACTCAGGGTGCTGGGTGCTCAGTGCTCAGGGTCCTCGGTGCTCAGTACTCAGGGTGCTCAGTGCTCATTACTCAGCGTGCTTTGTGTTCAGTGCTCAGGGTGCTGGGTGCTCAGTACTCAGTGTGCTGGGTGCTCAGTACTCAGGGTGCTGGGGGCTCAGTACTCAGGGTGCTGGGTGCTCAGTACTCAGGGTGCTGGGTGCTCAGTACTCAGGGTGCTGGGTGCTCAGTACTCAGGGTGCTGGGGGCTCAGTACTCAGGGTGCTGGGTGCTCAGTACTCAGGGTGCTCGGTTCTCAGTACTCAGGGTGCTGGGTGCTCAGTGCTCGGGGTGCTTGGTGCTCAGTACTAAGGGTGCTGGGGGCTCAGTACTCAGGGTGCTGGGTGCTCAGTACTCAGGGTGATCTGTTCTCAGTACTCAGGGTGCTGGGTGCTCAGTGCTCGGGGTGCTGGGTGCACAGTGCCCAGGGTGCTGGGTGCTCAGTGCTCAGCGTGCTCAGTACTCAGGGTGCTGGGTGCTCAGTACTCAGGGTGCTGGGTGCTCAGTACTCAGGGTGATCTGTTCTCAGTACTCAGGGTGCTGGGGGCTCAGTACTCAGGGTGCTGGGTGCTCAGTACTCAGGGTGCTGTGTGCTCAGTGCTCGGGGTGCTCGGTGATCAGTACTAAGATTGCTGGGTGCTCAGTGCTCAGGGTACTGGGTACTCAGTACTCAGGGTGCTGGGTGCTCAGTGCTCAGGGTGCTGGGTGCTCAGTGCCCAGGGTGCTGGGTGCTCAGTGCTCGGGGTGCTGGGTGCTCAGTGCTCAGGGTGCTGGGTGCTCAGTGCTCAGTGCTCAGGGTGCTGGGTGCTCAGTGCTCAGGGTGCTGGGTGCTCAGTGCTAGGGGTGCTGGGTGCTCAGTGCTCGGGGTGCTGGGTGCTCAGTGCTCGGGGAGCTGGGTGCTCAGTACTCAGGGTGCTGGGTGCTCAGTACTCAGTGTGTTCGGTGCTCAGTACTCAGGGTGCTCAGTGCTCAGTACTCAGGGTGCTGGGTGCTCAGTGCTCGGAGTGCTGGGTGCTCAGTACTCGGGGTACTGTGTGCTCAGTACTCAGGGTGCTGGGTGCTCAGTGCTCAGGGTGCTGGGTGCTCAGTACTCAGTGTGCTGGGTGCTCAGTAATTAGGGGGCTCGGTCATCAGTACTCAGGTTGCTGAGTGCTCGGGGTGCTGGGTACTCAGTACTCAGGGTGCTGGGTGCTCAGTACTCAGGGTGCTGGGTGCTCAGTGCTCAGGGTGCTGGGTGCTCAGTACTCAGGGTGCTGGGTGCTCAGTGCTCGGGGTGCTGGGTGCTCAGTGCTCTGGGTGCTGGGGGCTCAGTGCTCGGGGTGCTGGGTGCTCAGTGCTCGGGGCGCTGGGTGCTCTGTGCTCGGGGTGCTCGGAGCTCAGTACTCAGGGTGCTGGGTGCTCAGTCCTCGGGGTGCTCGGTGCTCAGTAGTCAGGGTGCTGGGTGCTTAGTGCTCGGGGTGCTCGGTGCTCAGTAAGTTGGGTGCTCACTACTCAGGGTGCTGGGTGCTCAGTGCTCAGGGTGCTGGGTGCTCAGTGCTCAGGATGCTGGGTGCTCAGTGCTCAGGGTGCTGGGTGCTCAGTACTCAGGGTGCTGGGTGCACAGTGCTCGGGGTGCAGGTTGCTCAGTGCTCAGGGTGCTGGGTGCTCAGTGCTCAGGATGCTGGGTGCTCAGTGCTCAGGGTGCTGGGTACTCAGTGCTCAGGGTGCTGGGTGCTCAGTGCTCAGGGTGCTGGGTGCTCAGTGCTCAGGGTGCTGGGTACTCAGTGCTCAGGGTGCTCGGTGGTCAGTACTCGGGGTGCTGGGAGCTCAGTGCTCGGGGTGCTGGGTGCTCAGTGCTCAGTACTCAGGGTGCTGGGTGCTCAGTGCTCGGGGTGCTGGGTGCTCAGTACTCAGGGTGCTGGGTCCTCAGTGCTCAGGGTGCTTGGTGCTCAGTACTCAGTGTGCTCAGTGCTCAGGGTGCTGGGTGCTCAGAACTCAGGGTGCTGGGTGCTCAGTACTCAGGGTGCTGGGTGCTCAGTACTCAGAGTGCTTGGTGCTCAGTACTCAGGGTGCTGGGTGCTCAGTGCTCAGGGTGCTCGGTGCTCAGTAATCATGGTGCTGGGTGCTCATTCTCGGGGTGCTGGGTGCTCAGTACTCAGGTTGCTCAGTACTCTGGGTGCTCGGTGCTCAGTACTCAGGGTGCTCGGTGCTCAGTTCTCAGGGTGCTCGGTGCTCAGTGTTTGGGGTGCTGGGTGCTCAGTACTCAGGGTGCTGGGTGCTCAGTGCTCAGGGTGCTGGGTGCTCAGTACTCAGGGTGCTCGGTGCTCAGTACGCAGGGTGCTCAGTGCCCAGTACTCAGCGTGCTGGGTACTCAGTGCTCAGGGTGCTCGGTGGTCAGTACTCGGGGTGCTGGGAGCTCAGTGCTCGGGGTGCTGGGTGCTCAGGGCTCAGTACTCAGGGTGCTGGGTGCTCAGTACTCAGGGTGCTTGGTGCTCAGTGCTCAGGCTGCTGGCTGCTCAGTGCTCAGGGTGCTGGGTGCTCAGTACTCAGGGTGCTCAGTGCTCAGTACTCAGGGTGCTCAGTGCTCAGTACTCAGCGTGCTTTGTGCTCAGTACTCAGGGTGCTGGGTGCTCAGTACTCAGGGTGCTGGGTGCTCAGTACTCAGGGTGCTGGGTGCTCAGTGCTCGGGGTGCTCGGTGATCAGTACTAAGAGTGCTGGGTGATCAGTGCTCAGGGTACTGGGTACTCAGTACTCAGGGTGCTGGGTGCTCAGTGCTCAGGGTGCTGGGTGCTCAGTGCTCAGGGTGCTGGGTGCTCAGTGCTCGGGGTGCTGGGTGCTCAGTGCTCAGGGTGCTGGGTGCTCAGTGCTCAGTGCTCAGGGTGCTGGGTGCTCAGTGCTCAGGGTGCTGGGTGCTCAGTGCTAGGGGTGCTGGGTGCTCAGTGCTCGGGGTGCTGGGTGCTCAGTGCTCGGGGTACTGGGTGCTCAGTACTCAGGGTGCTGGGTGCTCAGTACTCAGTGTGCTCAGTACTCAGGGTGCTGGGTGCTCAGTGCTCGGGGTGCTGGGTGCTCAGTACTCGGGGTGCTGTGTGCTCAGTACTCAGGGTGCTGGGTGCTCAGTGCTCAGGGTGCTGGGTGCTCAGTACTCAGGGTGCTGGGTGCTCAGTACTTAGGGTGCTCGGTCCTCAGTACTCAGGTTGCTGAGTGCTCAGGGTGCTGGGTGCTCAGTACTCAGGGTGCTAGGTGCTCAGCACTCAGGGTGCTGGATGCTCAGTGCTCAGGGTGCTGGGTGCTCAGTACTCAGGGTGCTGGGTGCTCAGTACTCAGGGTGCTGGGTGCTCAGTGCTCGGGGTGCTGGGTGCTCAGTGCTCGGGGTGCTGGGGGCTCAGTGCTCGGGGTGCTGGGTGCTCAGTGCTCGGGGCGCTGGGTGCTCTGTGCTCGGGGTACTCGGAGCTCAGTACTCAGGGTGCTGGGTGCTCAGTGCTCGGGGTGATGGGTGCTCAGTGCTCAGTACTCAGGGTGCTGGGTGCTCAGTGCTCAGGGTGCTGGGTGCTCAGTGCTCAGGGTGCTGGGTGCTCAGTGCTCAGGGTGCTGGGTACTCAGTGCTCAGGGAGCTGGGTACTCAGTGCTCGGGGTGCTGGTTGCTCAGTACTCAGGTTGCTGGGTGCTCAGTACTCAGGGTGCTCAGTGCTCAGTACTCAGGGTGCTCAGTGCTCAGTACTCAGGGTGCTCAGTGCTCAGTGTGCTGTGTGCTCAGTGCTCGGGGTGCTGGGTGCTCAGTCCTCAGGGTGCTGGGTGCTCAGTGCTCAGGGTGCTCGGTGCTCAGTGCTCAGGGTGCTGGGTGCTCAGTACTCAGGGTGCTGGGTGCTCAGTGCTCGGGGTGCTGGGTGCTCAGTACTCAGGTTGCTGGGTGCTCACTGCTCAGGGTGCTGGGTGCTCAGTGCTCAGGGTGCTCGGTGCTTTGTACTCAGGGTGCTCGGTGCTCGGGGTGCTGGGTGCTCAGTGCTCGGGGTGCTGGGTGCTCAGTGCTCGGGGTGCTGGGTGCTCAGTGCTCGGGGTGCTGGGTGCTCAGTGCTCAGGGTGCTGGGTGCTCAGTGCTCGCGGTGCTGAGTGCTCAGTGCTCGGGGTGCTCGGTGCTCAGTGCTCAGGTTGCTGTGTGGTCAGTGCTCAGGGTGCTGGGTGCTCAGTACTCAGGGTGCTGGGTGCTCGGTGCTCAGTACGCTGGGTGCTCAGTACTCAGGGTGCTGGCTGCTGAGTACTCAGGGTGCTCGGTGCTCAGTACTCAGGGTGCTGGGTGCTCAGTGCTCGGGGTGCTGGGTGCTCAGTACTCAGGGTGCTGGGTGCTCAGTACTCAGGGTGCTCAGTGCTCGGGGTGCTGGGTGCTCAGTACTCAGGGTGCTGGGTGCTCAGTGCTCGGGGTGCTGGGTGCTCAGTGCTCAGGGTGCTGGGTGCTCAGTGATCGGGGTGCTGGGTGCTCAGTACTCAGGATGCTCAGTGCTCGGGGAGTTCGGTGCTCAGTACTCAGGGTGCTGGTTGCTCAGTACTCAGTGCTCTGGGTCCTGGGTGCTCCGTGCTCGGGGTGCTGGGTGCTCAGTGCTCTGGGTGCTTAGTGCTCAGTACTAAGGGTGCTGGGTGCTCAGTACTCAGGGTGCTCAGTGCTCTGGGTGCTGGGTCCTCAGTACTCAGGGTGCTGGGTGCTCAGTACTCAGGGTGCTGGGTGCTCATTCTCGGGGTGCTGGGTGCTCAGTGCTCGGGGTGCTGGGTGCTCAGTACTCAGGGTGCTGGGTGCTCAGTGCTTGGGGTGCTTGGTGCTCAGTACTAAGGGTGCTGGGGGCTCAGTATTCAGGGTGCTGGGTGCTCAGTGCTCGGGGTGCTGGGTGCACAGTGCCCAGGGTGCTGGGTGCTCAGTGCTCAGCGTGCTCAGTACTCAGGGTGCTGTGTGTTCAGTGCTCAGGGTGCTGGGAGCTCAGTGATCGGGGTGCTGGGTGCTCAGTACTCAGGGTGCTCAGTGCTCGGGGAGCTCGGTGCTCAGTACTCAGGGTGCTGGGTGCTCAGTACTCAGTGCTCGGGGTCCTGGGTGCTCCGTGCTCGGGGTGCTGGGTGCTAAGTGCTCTGGGTGCTTAGTGCTCAGTACTCAGGGTGCTGGGTGCTCAGTACTCAGGGTGCTCAGTGCTCGGGGTGCTGGGTGCTCAGTACTCAGGGTGCTGGGTGCTCAGTGCTCAGGGTCCTCGGTGCTCAGTACTCAGGGTGCTCAGTGCTCATTACTCAGCGTGCTTTGTGCTCAGTGCTCAGGGTGCTGGGTGCTCAGTACTCAGTGTGCTGGGTGCTCAGTACTCAGGGTGCTGGGGGCTCAGTACTCAGGGTGCTGGGTGCTCAGTACTCAGGGTGCTGGGTGCTCAGTACTCAGGGTGCTGGGTGCTCAGTACTCAGGGTGCTGGGGGCTCAGTACTCAGGGTGCTGGGTGCTCAGTACTCAGGGTGCTCGGTTCTCAGAACTCAGGGTGCTGGGTGCTCAGTGCTCGGGGTGCTTGGTGCTCAGTACTAAGGGTGCTGGGGGCTCAGTACTCAGGGTGCTGGGTGCTCAGTACTCAGGGTGATCTGTTCTCAGTACTCAGGGTGCTGGGTGCTCAGTGCTCGGGGTGCTGGGTGCACAGTGCCCAGGGTGCTGGGTGCTCAGTGCTCAGCGTGCTCAGTACTCAGGGTGCTGTGTGTTCAGTGCTCAGGGTACTGGGTGCTCAGTACTCAGGGTGCTTGGTGCTCAGTACTCAGGGTGCTGGGTGCTCAGTACTCGGGGTGCTGGGTGCTCAGTACTCGGGGTGCTGGGTGCACAGTGCTCAGGGTGCTGGGAGCTCAGTGCTCGGGGTGCTGGGTGCTCAGTGCTCAGGGTGCTGGGTGCTCAGTGCTCAGGGTGCTGGGTGCTCAGTGCTAGGGGTGCTGGGTGCTCAGTGCTCGGGGTGCTGGGTGCTCAGTGCTCGGGGTGCTGGGTGCTCAGTACTCAGGGTGCTGGGTGCTCAGTACTCAGTGTGTTCGGTGTTCAGTACTCAGGGTGCTCAGTGCTCAGTACTCAGGGTGCTGGGTGCTCAGTGCTCGGGGTGCTGGGTGCTCAGTACGCGGGGTGCTGTGTGCTCAGTACTCAGGGTGCTGGGTGCTCAGTGCTCAGGGTGCTGGGTGCTCAGTACTCAGGTTGCTGAGTGCTCAGGGTGCTGGGTACTCAGTACTCAGGGTGCTGGGTGCTCAGTACTCAGGGTGCTGGGTGCTCAGTGCTCAGGGTGCTGGGTGCTCAGTACTCAGGGTGCTGGGTGCTCAGTACTCAGGGTGCTGGGTGCTCAGTGCTCGGGGTGCTGGGTGCTCAGTGCTCGGTGTGCTGGGGGCTCAGTGCTCGCGGTGCTGGGTGCTCAGTGCTCGGGGCGCTGGGTGCTCTGTGCTCGGGGTGCTCGGAGCTCAGTACTCAGGGTGTTGGGTGCTCAGTGCTCGGGGTGCTCGGTGCTCAGTACTTAGGGTGCTGGGTGCTTAGTGCTCGGGGTGCTCGGTGCTCAGTAAGTTGGGTGCTCACTACTCAGGGTGCTGGGTGCTCAGTGCTCAGGGTGCTGGGTGCTCAGTGCTCAGGATGCTGGGTGCTCAGTGCTCAGGGTGCTGGGTGCTCAGTACTCAGGGTGCTGGGTGCACAGTGCTCGGGGTGCAGGTTGCTCAGTGCTCAGGGTGCTGGGTGCTCAGTGCTCAGGGTGCTGGGTGCTCAGTACTCGGGGTGCTGGGTGCTCAGTACTCAGGGTGCTGCGTGCTCAGTACTCAGGGTGCTGGGTGATCAGTACTCGGGTGCTGGGTGCTCAGTGCTCAGGGTGCTGGGTGCTCAGTGCTCGGGGTGCTGGGTGCTCAGTGCTCAGTACTCAGGGTGCTGGGTGCTCAGTGCTCGGGGTGCTGGGTTCTCAGTGCTCAGTACTCAGGGTGCTTGGTGCTCAGTGCTCAGGGTGCTGGGTGCTCAGTGCTCAGGGTGCTGGGTACTCAGTGCTCAGGGTGCTGGGTACTCAGTGCTCAGGGAGCTGGGTACTCAGTGCTCGGGGTGCTGGGTGCTCAGTACTCAGGGTGCTGGGTGCTCAGTACTCAGGGTGCTGGGTGATCAGTACTCGGGTGCTGGGTGCTCGGTGCTCAGGGTGCTGGGTGCTCAGTGCTCGGGGTGCTGGGTGCTCATTGCTCAGTACTCAGGGTGCTGGGTGCTCAGTGCTCGGGGTTCTGGGTGCTCAGTGCTCAGTACTCAGGGTGCTGGGTGCTCAGTGCTCAGGGTGCTCAGTGCTCAGTACTCAGGGTGCTCAGTGCTCAGTGTGCTGTGTGCTCATTGCTCGGGGTGCTGGGTGCTCAGTCCTCAGGGTGCTGGGTGCTCAGTGCTCAGGGTGCTCGGTGCTCAGTGCTCAGGGTGCTGGGTGCTCAGTACTCAGAGTGCTGGGTGCTCAGTGCTCGGGGTCCTGGGTGCTCAGTACTCAGGGTGCTGGGTGCTCACTGCTCAGGGTGCTGGGTGCTCAGTGCTCAGGGTGCTCGGTGCTTTGTACTCAGGGTACTCGGTGCTCGGGGTGCTGGGTGCTCAGTGCTCGGGGTGCTGGGTGCTCAGTGCTCGGGGTGCTGGGTGCTCAGTGCTCGGGGTGCTGGGTGCTCAGTGCTCGGGGTGCTGGGTGCTCAGTACTCGGGGTGCTCGGTGCTCAGTACTCGGGTTGCTGGGTGCTCAGTACTCAGGGTGCTGGGTGCTCAGTGCTCGGGGTGCTGGGTGCTCAGTGCTCAGTACTCAGGGTGCTGGCTGCTGAGTACTGAGGGTGCTCGGTGCTCAGTACTCAGGGTGCTTGGTGCTCAGTGCTCGCGGTGCTGGGTGCTAAGTACTCAGGGTGCTGGGTGCTCAGTACTCAGGGTGCTCAGTGCTCGGGGTGCTGGGTGCTCAGTACTCAGGGTGCTGGGTGCTCAGTGCTCGGGGTGCTGGGTGCTCAGTGCTCGCGGTGCTGGGTGCTCATTACTCAGGGTGCTGGGTGCTCAGTGATCGGGGTGCTGGGTGCTCAGTACTCAGGGTGCTCAGTGCTCGGGGAGCTCGGTGCTCAGTACTCAGGGTGCTGGGTGCTCAGTACTCAGTGCTCGGGGTCCTGGGTGCTCCGTGCTCGGGGTGCTGGGTGCTCAGTGCTCTGGGTGCTTAGTGCTCAGTACTAAGGGTGCTGGGTGCTCAGTACTCAGGGTGCTCAGTGCTCGGGGTGCTGGGTGCTCAGTACTGAGGGTGCTGTGTGCTCAGTACTCAGGGTGCTGGGTGCTCATTCTCGGGGTGCTGGGTGCTCAGTGCTCGGGGTGCTGGGTGCTCAGTACTCAGGGTGCTGGGTGCTCAGTGCTCGGGGTGCTTGGTGCTCAGTACTAAGGGTGCTGGGGGCTCAGTACTCAGGGTGCTGGGTGCTCAGTACTCAGGGTGATCTGTTCTCAGTACTCAGGGTGCTGGGTGCTCAGTGCTCGGGGTGCTGGGTGCACAGTGCCCAGGGTGCTGGGTGCTCAGTGCTCAGCGTGCTCAGTACTCAGGGTGCTGTGTGTTCAGTGCTCAGGGTGCTGGGTGCTCAGTGATCGGGGTGCTGGGTGCTCAGTACTCAGGGTGCTCAGTGCTCGGGGAGCTCGGTGCTCAGTACTCAGGGTGCTGGGTGCTCAGTACTCAGTGCTCGGGGTCCTGGGTGCTCCGTGCTCGGGTTGCTGGGTGCTCAGTCCTCTGGGTGCTTAGTGCTCAGTACTCAGGGTGCTGGGTGCTCAGTACTCAGGGTGCTCAGTGCTCGGGGTGCTGGGTGCTCAGTACTCAGGGTGCTGGGTGCTCAGTACTCAGGGTGCTGGGTGCTCAGTGCTCAGGGTCCTCGGTGCTCAGTACTCAGGGTGCTCAGTGCTCATTACTCAGCGTGCTTTGTGTTCAGTGCTCAGGGTGCTGGGTGCTCAGTACTCAGTGTGCTGGGTGCTCAGTACTCAGGGTGCTGGGGGCTCAGTACTCAGGGTGCTGGGTGCTCAGTACTCAGGGTGCTGGGTGCTCAGTACTCAGGGTGCTGGGTGCTCAGTACTCAGGGTGCTGGGGGCTCAGTACTCAGGGTGCTGGGTGCTCAGTACTCAGGGTGCTCGGTTCTCAGTACTCAGGGTGCTGGGTGCTCAGTGCTCGGGGTGCTTGGTGCTCAGTACTAAGGGTGCTGGGGGCTCAGTACTCAGGGTGCTGGGTGCTCAGTACTCAGGGTGATCTGTTCTCAGTACTCAGGGTGCTGGGTGCTCAGTGCTCGGGGTGCTGGGTGCACAGTGCCCAGGGTGCTGGGTGCTCAGTGCTCAGCGTGCTCAGTACTCAGGGTGCTGTGTGTTCAGTGCTCAGGGTACTGGGTGCTCAGTACTCAGGGTGCTTGGTGCTCAGTACTCAGGGTGCTGGGTGCTCAGTACTCGGGGTGCTGGGTGCTCAGTACTCGGGGTGCTGGGTGCACAGTGCTCAGGGTGCTGGGTGCTCAGTGCTCGGGGTGCTGGGTGCTCAGTGCTCAGGCTGCTGGCTGCTCAGTGCTCTGGGTGCTGGGTGCTCAGTACTCAGGGTGCTCAGTGCTCAGTACACAGCGTGCTGGGTGCTCAGTCCTCAGGGTCCTCGGTGCTCAGTACTCAGGGTGCTCAGTGCTCAGTACTCAGCGTGCTTTGTGCTCAGTGCTCAGGGTGCTGGGTGCTCAGTACTCAGGGTGCTGGGTGCTCAGTACTCAGGGTGCTGGGTGCTCAGTACTCAGGGTGCTGGGTGCTCAGTGCTCGGGGTGCTCGGTGATCAGTACTAAGAGTGCTGGGTGCTCAGTGCTCAGGGTACCTGGTACTCAGTACTCAGGGTGCTGGGTGCTCAGTGCTCAGGGTGCTGGGTGCTCAGTGCCCAGGGTGCTGGGTGCTCAGTGCTCGGGGTGCTGGGTGCTCAGTGCTCAGGGTGCTGGGTGCTCAGTGCTCAGTGCTCAGTGTGCTGGGTGCTCAGTGCTCAGGGTGCTGGGTGCTCAGTGCTAGGGGTGCTGGGTGCTCAGTGCTCGGGGTGCTGGGTGCTCAGTGCTCGGGGTGCTGGGTGCTCAGTACTCAGGGTGCTGGGTGCTCAGTACTCAGTGTGTTCGGTGCTCAGTACTCAGGGTGCTCAGTGCTCAGTACTCAGGGTGCTGGGTGCTCAGTGCTCGGGGTTCTGGGTGCTCAGTACTCGGGGTACTGTGTGCTCAGTACTCAGGGTGCTGGGTGCACAGTGCTCAGGGTGCTGGGTGCTCAGTACTCAGTGTGCTGGGTGCTCAGTACTTAGGGGGCTCGGTCCTCAGTACTCAGGTTGCTGAGTGCTCAGGGTGCTGGGTACTCAGTACTCAGGGTGCTGGGTGCTCAGTACTCAGGGTGCTGGGTGCTCAGTGCTCAGGGTTCTGGTTGCTCAGTACTCAGGGTGCTGGGTGCTCAGTACTCAGGGTGCTGGGTGCTCAGTGCTCGGGGTGCTGGGTGCTCAGTGCTCGGGGTGCTGGGGGCTCAGTGCTCGGGGTGCTGGGTGCTCAGTGCTCGGGGCGCTGGGTGCTCTGTGCTCGGGGTGCTCGGAGCTCAGTACTCAGGGTGCTGGGTGCTCAGTCCTCGGGGTGCTCGGTGCTCAGTACTCAGGGTGCTGGGTGCTTAGTGCTCGGGGTAATCGGTGCTCAGTAAGTTGGGTGCTCACTACTCAGGGTGCTGGGTGCTCAGTGCTCAGGGTGCTGGGTGCTCAGTGCTCAGGATGCTGGGTGCTCAGTGCTCAGGGTGCTGGGTGCTCAGTACTCAGGGTGCTGGGTGCACAGTGCTCGGGGTGCAGGTTACTCAGTGCTCAGGGTGCTGGGTGCTCAGTGCTCAGGGTGTTGGGTGCTCAGTACTCGGGGTGCTGGGTGCTCAGTACTCAGGGTACTGCGTGCTCAGTACTCAGGGTGCTGGGTGATCAGTACTCGGGTGCTGGGTGCTCAGTGCTCAGGGTGCTGGGTGCTCAGTGCTCGGGGTGCTGGGTGCTCAGTGCTCAGTACTCAGGGTGCTGGGTGCTCAGTGCTCAGGGTGCTGGGTACTCAGTGCTCAGGGTGCTGGGTGCTCAGTGCTCAGGGTGCTGGGTGCTCAGTGCTCAGGGTGCTGGGTACTCAGTGCTCAGGGTGCTCGGTGGTCAGTACTCGGGGTGCTGGGAGCTCAGTGCTCGGGGTGCTGGGTGCTCAGTGCTCAGTACTCAGGGTGCTGGGTGCTCAGTGCTCGGGGTGCTGGGTGCTCAGTACTCAGGGTGCTGGGTGCTCAGTGCTCAGTGCTCAGTGTGCTGGGTGCTCAGTGCTCAGGGTGCTGGGTGCTCAGTGCTAGGGGTGCTGGGTGCTCAGTGCTCGGGGTGCTGGGTGCTCAGTGCTCGGGGTGCTGGGTGCTCAGTACTCAGGGTGCTGGGTGCTCAGTACTCAGTGTGTTCGGTGCTCAGTACTCAGGGTGCTCAGTGCTCAGTACTCAGGGTGCTGGGTGCTCAGTGCTCGGGGTTCTGGGTGCTCAGTACTCGGGGTACTGTGTGCTCAGTACTCAGGGTGCTGGGTGCTCAGTGCTCAGGGTGCTGGGTGCTCAGTACTCAGTGTGCTGGGTGCTCAGTACTTAGGGGGCTCGGTCCTCAGTACTCAGGTTGCTGAGTGCTCAGGGTGCTGGGTACTCAGTACTCAGGGTGCTGGGTGCTCAGTACTCAGGGTGCTGGGTGCTCAGTGCTCAGGGTTCTGGTTGCTCAGTACTCAGGGTGCTGGGTGCTCAGTACTCAGGGTGCTGGGTGCTCAGTGCTCGGGGTGCTGGGTGCTCAGTGCTCGGGGTGCTGGGGGCTCAGTGCTCGGGGTGCTGGGTGCTCAGTGCTCGGGGCGCTGGGTGCTCTGTGCTCGGGGTGCTCGGAGCTCAGTACTCAGGGTGCTGGGTGCTCAGTCCTCGGGGTGCTCGGTGCTCAGTACTCAGGGTGCTGGGTGCTTAGTGCTCGGGGTAATCGGTGCTCAGTAAGTTGGGTGCTCACTACTCAGGGTGCTGGGTGCTCAGTGCTCAGGGTGCTGGGTGCTCAGTGCTCAGGATGCTGGGTGCTCAGTTCTCAGGGTGCTGGGTGCTCAGTACTCAGGGTGCTGGGTGCACAGTGCTCGGGGTGCAGGTTACTCAGTGCTCAGGGTGCTGGGTGCTCAGTGCTCAGGGTGTTGGGTGCTCAGTACTCGGGGTGCTGGGTGCTCAGTACTCAGGGTACTGCGTGCTCAGTACTCAGGGTGCTGGGTGATCAGTACTCGGGTGCTGGGTGCTCAGTGCTCAGGGTGCTGGGTGCTCAGTGCTCGGGGTGCTGGGTGCTCAGTGCTCAGTACTCAGGGTGCTGGGTGCTCAGTGCTTAGGGTGCTGGGTACTCAGTGCTCAGGGTGCTGGGTGCTCAGTGCTCAGGGTGCTGGGTGCTCAGTGCTCAGGGTGCTGGGTACTCAGTGCTCAGGGTGCTCGGTGGTCAGTACTCGGGGTGCTGGGAGCTCAGTGCTCGGGGTGCTGGGTGCTCAGTGCTCAGTACTCAGGGTGCTGGGTGCTCAGTGCTCGGGGTGCTGGGTGCTCAGTACTCAGGGTGCTGGGTGCTGAGTGCTCGGGGTGCTGAGTGCTCAGTGCTCATGGTGCTGGGTGCTCAGTGATCGGGTTTCTGGGTGCTCAGTACTCAGGGTGCTCAGTGCTCGGGGAGCTCGGTGCTCAATACTCAGGGTGCTGGGTGCTCAGTACTCAGTGCTCGGGGTCCTGGGTGCTCCGTGCTCGGGTTGCTGGGTGCTCAGTGCTCTGGGTGCTTAGTGCTCAGTACTCAGGGTGCTGGGTGCTCAGTACTCAGGGTGCTCAGTGCTCGGGGTGCTGGGTGCTCAGTACTCAGGGTGCTGGGTGCTCAGTACTCAGGGTGCTGGGTGCTCAGTGCTCAGGGTCCTCGGTGCTCAGTACTCAGGGTGCTCAGTGCTCATTACTCAGCGTGCTTTGTGCTCAGTGCTCAGGGTGCTGGGTGCTCAGTACTCAGTGTGCTGGGTGCTCAGTACTCAGGGTGCTGGGGGCTCAGTACTCAGGGTTCTGGGTGCTCAGTACTCAGGGTGCTGGGTGCTCAGTACTCAGGGTGCTGGGTGCTCAGTACTCAGGGTGCTGGGGGCTCAGTACTCAGGGTGCTGGGTGCTCAGTAGTCAGGGTGCTCGGTTCTCAGTACTCAGGGTGCTTGGTGCTCATTCTCGGGGTGCTGGGTGCTCAGTGCTCGGGGTGCTTGGTGCTCAGTACTAAGGGTACTGGGGGCTCAGTACTCAGGGTGCTGGGTGCTCAGTACTCAGGGTGATCTGTTCTCAGTACTCAGGGTGCTGGGTGCTCAGTGCTCGGGGTGCTGGGTGCACAGTGCCCAGGGTGCTGGGTGCTCAGTGCTCAGGGTGCTCAGTACTCAGGGTGCTGTGTGTTCAGTGCTCAGGGTACTGGGTGCTCAGTACTCAGGGTGCTTGGTGCTCAGTACTCAGGGTGCTGGGTGCTCAGTACTCGGGGTGCTGGGTGCTCAGTACTCGGGGTGCTGGGTGCACAGTGCTCAGGGTGCTGGGTGCTCAGTGCTCGGGGTGCTGGGTGCTCAGTGCTCAGGCTGCTGGCTGCCCAGTGCTCAGGGTGCTGGGTGCTCAGTACTCAGGGTGCTCAGTACTCAGTGTGCTGGGTGCTCAGTCCTCAGGGTCCTCGGTGCTCAGTACTCAGGGTGCTCAGTGCTCAGTACTCAGCGTGCTTTGTGCTCAGTGCTCAGGGTGCTGGGTGCTCAGTACTCAGGGTGCTGGGTGCTCAGTACTCAGGGTGCTGGGTGCTCAGTACTCAGGGTGCTGGGTGCTCAGTGCTCGGGGTGCTCGGTGATCAGTACTAAGAGTGCTGGGTGCTCAGTGCTCAGGGTACTGGGTACTCAGTACGCAGGGTGCTGGGTGCTCAGTGCTCAGGTTGCTGGGTGCTCAGTCCTCAGGGTGCTGGGTGCTCAGTGCTCGGGGTGCTGGGTGCTCAGTGCTCAGGGTGCTGGGTGCTCAGTGCTCAGTGCTCAGGGTGCTGGGTGCTCAGTGCTCAGGGTGCTGGGTGCTCAGTGCTCGGGGTGCTGGGTGCTCAGTGCTCGGGGTGCTGGGTGCTCAGTGCTCGGGGTGCTGGGTGCTCAGTACTCAGGGTGCTGGGTGCTCAGTACTCAGTGTGTTCGGTGCTCAGTACTCAGGGTGCTCAGTGCTCAGTACTCAGTGTGCTGGGTGCTCAGTGCTCGGGGTGCTGGGTGCTCAGTACTTGGGGAGCTGGGTGCTCAGTACTCAGGGTGCTGGGTGCTCAGTGCTCAGGGTGCTGGGTGCTCAGTACTCAGGGTGCTGGGTGCTCAGTGCTCGGGGTGCTCGGTGCTCAGTACTCAGGGTGCTGGGTGCTCAGTGCTCGGGGTGCTCGGTGCTCAGTACGTTGGGTGCTCACTACTCAGGGTGCTGGGTTCTCAGTGCTCAGGGTGCTGGGTGCTCGGTGCTCAGGGTGCTGGGTGCTCAGTACTCAGGGTGCTGGGTGCTCGGTGCTCGGGGTGCTGGGTGCTCAGTGCTCGGGTTGCTGGGTGCACAGTGCCCAGGGTGCTGGGTGCTCAGTGCTCAGCGTGCTCAGTACTCAGGGTGCTGTGTGTTCAGTGCTCAGGGTACTGGGTGCTCAGTACTCAGGGTGCTTGGTGCTCAGTACTCAGGGTGCTGGGTGCTCAGTACTCGGGGTGCTGGGTGCTCAGTACTCGGGGTGCTGGGTGCACAGTGCTCAGGGTGCTGGGTGCTCAGTGCTCGTGGTGCTGGGTGCTCAGTGCTCAGGCTGCTGGCTGCTCAGTGCTCTGGGTGCTGGGTGCTCAGTACTCAGGGTGCTCAGTGCTCAGTACACAGCGTGCTGGGTGCTCAGTCCTCAGGGTCCTCGGTGCTCAGTACTCAGGGTGCTCAGTGCTCAGTACTCAGCGTGCTTTGTGCTCAGTGCTCAGGGTGCTGGGTGCTCAGTACTCAGGGTGCTGGGTGCTCAGTACTCAGGGTGCTGGGTGCTCAGTACTCAGGGTGCTGGGTGCTCAGTGCTCGGGGTGCTCGGTGATCAGTACTAAGAGAGCTGGGTGCTCAGTGCTCAGGGTACCTGGTACTCAGTACTCAGGGTGCTGGGTGCTCAGTGCTCAGGGTGCTGGGTGCTCAGTGCCCAGGGTGCTGGGTGCTCAGTGCTCGGGGTGCTGGGTGCTCAGTGCTCAGGGTGCTGGGTGCTCAGTGCTCAGTGCTCAGGGTGCTGGGTGCTCAGTGCTCAGGGTGCTGGGTGCTCAGTGCTAGGGGTGCTGGGTGCTCAGTGCTCGGGGTGCTGGGTGCTCAGTGCTCGGGGTGCTGGGTGCTCAGTACTCAGGGTGCTGGGTGCTCAGTACTCAGTGTGTTCGGTGCTCAGTACTCAGGGTGCTCAGTGCTCAGTACTCAGGGTGCTGGGTGCTCAGTGCTCGGGGTGCTGGGTGCTCAGTACTCGGGGTACTGTGTGCTCAGTACTCAGGGTGCTGGGTGCTCAGTGCTCAGGGTGCTGGGTGCTCAGTACTCAGTGTGCTGGGTGCTCAGTACTTAGGGTGCTCGGTCCTCAGTATTCAGGTTGCTGAGTGCTCAGGGTGCTGGGCACTCAGTACTCAGGGTGCTGGGTGCTCAGTACTCAGGGTGCTGGGTGCTCAGTGCTCAGGGTGCTGGTTGCTCAGTACTCAGGGTGCTGGGTGCTCAGTACTCAGGTTGCTGGGTGCTCAGTGCTCGGGGTGCTGGGTGCTCAGTGCTCGGGGTGCTGGGGGCTCAGTGCTCGGGGTGCTGGGTGCTCAGTGCTCGGGGCGCTGGGTGCTCTGTGCTCGGGGTGCTCGGAGCTCAGTACTCAGGGTGCTGGGTGCTCAGTCCTCGGGGTGCTCGGTGCTCAGTACTCAGGGTGCAGGGTGCTTAGTGCTCGGGGTAATCGGTGCTCAGTAAGTTGGGTGCTCACTACTCAGGGTGCTGGGTGCTCAGTGCTCAGGGTGCTGGGTGCTCAGTGCTCAGGATGCTGGGTGCTCAGTGCTCAGGGTGCTGGGTGCTCAGTACTCAGGGTGCTGGGTGCACAGTGCTCGGGGTGCAGGTTACTCAGTGCTCAGGGTGCTGGGTGCTCAGTGCTCAGGGTGTTGGGTGCTCAGTACTCGGGGTGCTGGGTGCTCAGTACTCAGGGTGCTGCGTGCTCAGTACTCAGGGTGCTGGGTGATCAGTACTCGGGTGCTGGGTGCTCAGTGCTCAGGGTGCTGGGTGCTCAGTGCTCGGGGTGCTGGGTGCTCAGTGCTCAGTACTCAGGGTGCTGGGTGCTCAGTGCTCAGGGTGCTGGGTACTCAGTGCTCAGGGTGCTGGGTGCTCAGTGCTCAGGGTGCTGGGTGCTCAGTGCTCAGGGTGCTGGGTACTCAGTGCTCAGGGTGCTCGGTGGTCAGTACTCGGGGTGCTGGGAGCTCAGTGCTCGGGGTGCTGGGTGCTCAGTGCTCAGTACTCAGGGTGCTGGGTGCTCAGTGCTCGGGGTGCTGGGTGCTCAGTACTCAGGGTGCTGGGTGCTGAGTGCTCGGGGTGCTGAGTGCTCAGTGCTCATGGTGCTGGGTGCTCAGTGATCGGGTTTCTGGGTGCTCAGTACTCAGGGTGCTCAGTGCTCGGGGAGCTCGGTGCTCAATACTCAGGGTGCTGGGTGCTCAGTACTCAGTGCTCGGGGTCCTGGGTGCTCCGTGCTCGGGGTGCTGGGTGCTCAGTGCTCTGGGTGCTTAGTGCTCAGTACTCAGGGTGCTGGGTGCTCAGTACTCAGGGTGCTCAGTGCTCGGGGTGCTGGGTGCTCAGTACTCAGGGTGCTGGGTGCTCAGTACTCTGGGTGCTGGGTGCTCAGTGCTCAGGGTCCTCGGTGCTCAGTACTCAGGGTGCTCAGTGCTCATTACTCAGCGTGTTTTGTGCTCAGTGCTCAGGGTGCTGGGTGCTCAGTACTCAGTGTGCTGGGTGCTCAGTACTCAGGGTGCTGGGGGCTCAGTACTCAGGGTTCTGGGTGCTCAGTACTCAGGGTGCTGGGTGCTCAGTACTCAGGGTGCTGGGTGCTCAGTACTCAGGGTGCTGGGGGCTCAGTACTCAGGGTGCTGGGTGCTCAGTAGTCAGGGTGCTCGGTTCTCAGTACTCAGGGTGCTTGGTGCTCATTCTCGGGGTGCTGGGTGCTCAGTGCTCGGGGTGCTTGGTGCTCAGTACTAAGGGTACTGGGGGCCCAGTACTCAGGGTGCTGGGTGCTCAGTACTCAGGGTGATCTGTTCTCAGTACTCAGGGTGCTGGGTGCTCAGTGCTCGGGGTGCTGGGTGCACAGTGCCCAGGGTGCTGGGTGCTCAGTGCTCAGGGTGCTCAGTACTCAGGGTGCTGTGTGTTCAGTGCTCAGGGTACTGGGTGCTCAGTACTCAGGGTGCTTGGTGCTCAGTACTCAGGGTGCTGGGTGCTCAGTACTCGGGGTGCTGGGTGCTCAGTACTCGGGGTGCTGGGTGCACAGTGCTCAGGGTGCTGGGTGCTCAGTGCTCGGGGTGCTGGGTGCTCAGTGCTCGGGGTGCTTGGTGCTCAGTACTAAGGGTACTGGGGGCTCAGTACTCAGGGTGCTGGGTGCTCAGTACTCAGGGTGATCTGTTCTCAGTACTCAGGGTGCTGGGTGCTCAGTGCTCGGGGTGCTGGGTGCACAGTGCCCAGGGTGCTGGGTGCTCAGTGCTCAGGGTGCTCAGTACTCAGGGTGCTGTGTGTTCAGTGCTCAGGGTACTGGGTGCTCAGTACTCAGGGTGCTTGGTGCTCAGTACTCAGGGTGCTGGGTGCTCAGTACTCGGGGTGCTGGGTGCTCAGTACTCGGGGTGCTGGGTGCACAGTGCTCAGGGTGCTGGGTGCTCAGTGCTCAGGGTGCTGGGTGCTCAGTACTCAGGGTGCTCAGTACTCAGCGTGCTGGGTGCTCAGTCCTCAGGGTCCTCGGTGCTCAGTACTCAGGGTGCTCAGTACTCAGGGTGCTGGGTGCTCAGTGCTCGGGGTGCTCGGTGCTCAGTACGTTGGGTGCTCACTACTCAGGGTGCTGGGTTCTCAGTGCTCAGGGTGCTGGGTGCTCGGTGCTCAGGGTGCTGGGTGCTCAGTACTCAGGGTGCTGGGTGCTCGGTGCTCGGGGTGCTGGGTGCTCAGTGCTCGGGGTGCTGGGTGCACAGTGCCCAGGGTGCTGGGTGCTCAGTGCTCAGCGTGCTCAGTACTCAGGGTGCTGTGTGTTCAGTGCTCAGGGTACTGGGTGCTCAGTACTCAGGGTGCTTGGTGCTCAGTACTCAGGGTGCTGGGTGCTCAGTACTCGGGGTGCTGGGTGCTCAGTACTCGGGGTGCTGGGTGCACAGTGCTCAGGGTGCTGGGTGCTCAGTGCTCGTGGTGCTGGGTGCTCAGTGCTCAGGCTGCTGGCTGCTCAGTGCTCTGGGTGCTGGGTGCTCAGTACTCAGGGTGCTCAGTGCTCAGTACACAGCGTGCTGGGTGCTCAGTCCTCAGGGTCCTCGGTGCTCAGTACTCAGGGTGCTCAGTGCTCAGTACTCAGCGTGCTTTGTGCTCAGTGCTCAGG
Organism: Microtus oregoni; assembly: GCF_018167655.1. Classification (NCBI taxonomy): domain Eukaryota; kingdom Metazoa; phylum Chordata; class Mammalia; order Rodentia; family Cricetidae; genus Microtus; species Microtus oregoni. Next base: position 2,665,023 of record NW_024544028.1, on the reverse strand, counting down.
GTGCTGGGTGCTCAGTACTCAGGGTGCTGGGTGCTCAGTACTCAGGGTGCTGGGTGCTCAGTACTCAGGGTGCTGGGTGCTCAGTGCTCGGGGTGCTCGGTGATCAGTACTAAGAGTGCTGGGTGCTCAGTGCTCAGGGTAGCTGGTACTCAGTACTCAGGGTGCTGGGTGCTCAGTGCTCAGGGTGCTGGGTGCTCAGTGCCCAGGGTGCTGGGTGCTCAGTGCTCGGGGTGCTGGGTGCTCAGTGCTCAGGGTGCTGGGTGCTCAGTGCTCAGTGCTCAGGGTGCTGGGTGCTCAGTGCTCAGGGTGCTGGGTGCTCAGTGCTAGGGGTGCTGGGTGCTCAGTGCTCGGGGTGCTGGGTGCTCAGTGCTCGGGGTGCTGGGTGCTCAGTACTCAGGGTGCTGGGTGCTCAGTACTCAGTGTGTTCGGTGCTCAGTACTCAGGGTGCTCAGTGCTCAGTACTCAGGGTGCTGGGTGCTCAGTGCTCGGGGTGCTGGGTGCTCAGTACTCGGGGTACTGTGTGCTCAGTACTCAGGGTGCTGGGTGCTCAGTACTTAGGGTGCTCGGTCCTCAGTACTCAGGTTGCTGAGTGCTCAGGGTGCTGGGCACTCAGTACTCAGGGTGCTGGGTGCTCAGTACTCAGGGTGCTGGGTGCTCAGTGCTCAGGGTGCTGGTTGCTCAGTACTCAGGGTGCTGGGTGCTCAGTACTCAGGTTGCTGGGTGCTCAGTGCTCGGGGTGCTGGGTGCTCAGTGCTCGGGGTGCTGGGGGCTCAGTGCTCGGGGTGCTGGGTGCTCAGTGCTCGGGGCGCTGGGTGCTCTGTGCTCGGGGTGCTCGGAGCTCAGTACTCAGGGTGCTGGGTGCTCAGTCCTCGGGGTGCTCGGTGCTCAGTACTCAGGGTGCAGGGTGCTTAGTGCTCGGGGTAATCGGTGCTCAGTAAGTTGGGTGCTCACCACTCAGGGTGCTGGGTGCTCAGTGCTCAGGGTGCTGGGTGCTCAGTGCTCAGGATGCTGGGTGCTCAGTGCTCAGGGTGCTGGGTGCTCAGTACTCAGGGTGCTGGGTGCACAGTGCTCGGGGTGCAGGTTACTCAGTGCTCAGGGTGCTGGGTGCTCAGTGCTCAGGGTGTTGGGTGCTCAGTACTCGGGGTGCTGGGTGCTCAGTACTCAGGGTGCTGCGTGCTCAGTACTCAGGGTGCTGGGTGATCAGTACTCGGGTGCTGGGTGCTCAGTGCTCAGGGTGCTGGGTGCTCAGTGCTCGGGGTGCTGGGTGCTCAGTGCTCAGTACTCAGGGTGCTGGGTGCTCAGTGCTCAGGGTGCTGGGTACTCAGTGCTCAGGGTGCTGGGTGCTCAGTGCTCAGGGTGCTGGGTGCTCAGTGCTCAGGGTGCTGGGTACTCAGTGCTCAGGGTGCTCGGTGGTCAGTACTCGGGGTGCTGGGAGCTCAGTGCTCGGGGTGCTGGGTGCTCAGTGCTCAGTACTCAGGGTGCTGGGTGCTCAGTGCTCGGGGTGCTGGGTGCTCAGTACTCAGGGTGCTGGGTGCTGAGTGCTCGGGGTGCTGAGTGCTCAGTGCTCATGGTGCTGGGTGCTCAGTGATCGGGTTTCTGGGTGCTCAGTACTCAGGGTGCTCAGTGCTCGGGGAGCTCTGTGCTCAATACTCAGGGTGCTGGGTGCTCAGTACTCAGTGCTCGGGGTCCTGGGTGCTCCGTGCTCGGGGTGCTGGGTGCTCAGTGCTCTGGGTGCTTAGTGCTCAGTACTCAGGGTGCTGGGTGCTCAGTACTCAGGGTGCTCAGTGCTCGGGGTGCTGGGTGCTCAGTACTCAGGGTGCTGGGTGCTCAGTACTCTGGGTGCTGGGTGCTCAGTGCTCAGGGTCCTCGGTGCTCAGTACTCAGGGTGCTCAGTGCTCATTACTCAGCGTGTTTTGTGCTCAGTGCTCAGGGTGCTGGGTGCTCAGTACTCAGTGTGCTGGGTGCTCAGTACTCAGGGTGCTGGGGGCTCAGTACTCAGGGTTCTGGGTGCTCAGTACTCAGGGTGCTGGGTGCTCAGTACTCAGGGTGCTGGGTGCTCAGTACTCAGGGTGCTGGGGGCTCAGTACTCAGGGTGCTGGGTGCTCAGTAGTCAGGGTGCTCGGTTCTCAGTACTCAGGGTGCTTGGTGCTCATTCTCGGGGTGCTGGGTGCTCAGTGCTCGGGGTGCTTGGTGCTCAGTACTAAGGGTACTGGGGGCTCAGTACTCAGGGTGCTGGGTGCTCAGTACTCAGGGTGATCTGTTCTCAGTACTCAGGGTGCTGGGTGCTCAGTGCTCGGGGTGCTGGGTGCACAGTGCCCAGGGTGCTGGGTGCTCAGTGCTCAGGGTACTGGGTGCTCAGTACTCAGGGTGCTTGGTGCTCAGTACTCAGGGTGCTGGGTGCTCAGTACTCGGGGTGCTGGGTGCTCAGTACTCGGGGTGCTGGGTGCACAGTGCTCAGGGTGCTGGGTGCACAGTGCTCAGGTTGCTGGGTGCTCAGTCCTCAGGGTGCTGGGTGCTCAGTGCTCCGTTTGCTGGGTGCTCAGTGCTCAGGGTGCTGGGTTCTCAGTGCTTAGTGCTCAGGGTGCTGGGTGCTCAGTGCTCAGGGTGCTGGGTGCTCAGTGCTCGGGGTGCTGGGTGCTCAGTGCTCGGGGTGCTGGGTGCTCAGTGCTCGGTGTGCTGGGTGCTCAGTACTCAGGGTGCTGGGTGCTCAGTACTCAGTGTGTTCGGTGCTCAGTACTCAGGGTGCTCAGTGCTCAGTACTCAGTGTGCTGGGTGCTCAGTGCTCGGGGTGCTGGGTGCTCAGTACTTGGGGAGCTGGGTGCTCAGTACTCAGGGTGCTGGGTGCTCAGTGCTCAGGGTGCTGGGTGCTCAGTACTCAGGGTGCTGGGTGCTGAGTGCTCGGGGTGCTCGGTGCTCAGTACTCAGGGTGCTGGGTGCTCAGTGCTCGGGGTGCTCGGTGCTCAGTACTCAGGGTGCTGGGTGCTTAGTGCTCGGGGTGCTCGGTGCTCAGTAAGTTGGGTGCTCACTACTCAGGGTGCTGGGTGCTCAGTGCTCAGGTTGCTGGGTGCTCAGTGCTCAGGATGCTGGGTGCTCAGTGCTCAGGGTGCTGGGTGCTCAGTACTCAGGGTGCTGGGTGCACAGTGCTCGGGGTGCAGGTTGCTCAGTGCTCAGGGTGCTGGGTGCTCAGTTCTCAGGGTGCTGGGTGCTCAGTACTCGGGGTGCTGGGTGCTCAGTACTCAGGGTGCTGCGTGCTCAGTACTCAGGGTGCTGGGTGATCAGTACTCGGGTGCTGGGTGCTCAGTGCTCAGGGTGCTGGGTGCTCAGTGCTCGGGGTGCTGGGTGCTCATTGCTCAGTACTCAGGGTGCTGGGTGCTCAGTGCTCGGGGTGCTGGGTGCTCAGTGCTCAGGGTGCTCAGTGCTCAGTACTCAGGGTGCTCAGTGCTCAGTGTGCTGTGTGCTCAGTGCTCGGGGTGCTGGGTGCTCAGTCCTCAGGGTGCTGGGTGCTCAGTGCTCAGGGTGCTCGGTGCTCAGTGCTCAGGGTGCTGGGTGCTCAGTACTCAGGGTGCTGGGTGCTCAGTGCTCGGGGTGCTGGGTGCTCAGTACTCAGGGTGCTGGGTGCTCACTGCTCAGGGTGCTGGGTGCTCAGTGCTCAGGGTGCTCGGTGCTTTGTACTCAGGGTGCTCGGTGCTCGGGGTGCTGGGAGCTCAGTGCTCGGGGTGCTGGGTGCTCAGTGCTCGGGGTGCTGGGTGCTCAGTGCTCGGGGTGCTGGGTGCTCAGTGCTCAGGGTGCTGGGTGCTCAGTGCTCGGGGTGCTGGGTGCTCAGTACTCGGGGTGCTCGGTGCTCAGTACTCAGGTTGCTGGGTGCTCAGTGCTCAGGGTGCTGGGTGCTCAGTGCTCGGGGTGCTGGGTGCTCAGTGCTCGCGGTGCTGGGTGCTCATTACTCAGGGTGCTGGGTGCTCAGTGATCGGTGTGCTGGGTGCTCAGTACTCAGGGTGCTCAGTGCTCGGGGAGCTCGGTGCTCAGTACTCAGGTTGCTGGGTGCTCATTCTCGGGGTGCTGGGTGCTCAGTGCTCGGGGTGCTGGGTGCTCAGTACTCAGGGTGCTGGGTGCTCAGTGCTCGGGGTGCTTGGTGCTCAGTACTAAGGGTGCTGGGGGCTCAGTACTCAGGGTGCTGGGTGCTCAGTACTCAGGTTGATCTGTTCTCAGTACTCAGGGTGCTGGGTGCTCAGTGCTCGGGGTGCTGGGTGCACAGTGCCCAGGGTGCTGGGTGCTCACTGCTCAGCGTGCTCAGTACTCAGGGTGCTGTGTGTTCAGTGCTCAGGTTGCTGGGTGCTCAGTGTTCGGGGTGCTGGGTGCTCAGTACTCAGGGTGCTCAGTGCTCGGGGAGCTCGGTGCTCAGTACTCAGGGTGCTGGGTGCTCAGTACTCAGTGCTCGGGGTCCTGGGTGCTCCGTGCTCGGGGTGCTGGGTGCTCAGTCCTCTGGGTGCTTAGTGCTCAGTACTCAGGGTGCTGGGTGCTCAGTACTCAGGGTGCTCAGTGCTCGGGGTGCTGGGTGCTCAGTACTCAGGGTGCTGGGTGCTCAGTACTCAGGGTGCTGGGTGCTCAGTGCTCAGGGTCCTCGGTGCTCAGTACTCAGGGTGCTCAGTGCTCATTACTCAGCGTGCTTTGTGTTCAGTGCTCAGGGTGCTGGGTGCTCAGTACTCAGTGTGCTGGGTGCTCAGTACTCAGGGTGCTGGGGGCTCAGTACTCAGGGTGCTGGGTGCTCAGTACTCAGGGTGCTGGGTGCTCAGTACTCAGGGTGCTGGGTGCTCAGTACTCAGGGTGCTGGGGGCTCAGTACTCAGGGTGCTGGGTGCTCAGTGCTCGGGGTGCTTGGTGCTCAGTACTAAGGGTGCTGGGGGCTCAGTACTCAGGGTGCTGGGTGCTCAGTACTCAGGGTGATCTGTTCTCAGTACTCAGGGTGCTGGGTGCTCAGTGCTCGGGGTGCTGGGTGCACAGTGCCCAGGGTGCTGGGTGCTCAGTGCTCAGCGTGCTCAGTACTCAGGGTGCTGTGTGTTCAGTGCTCAGGGTACTGGGTGCTCAGTACTCAGGGTGCTTGGTGCTCAGTACTCAGGGTGCTGGGTGCTCAGTACTCGGGGTGCTGGGTGCTCAGTACTCGGGGTGCTGGGTGCACAGTGGTCAGGGTGCTGGGTGCTCAGTGCTCGGGGTGCTGGGTGCTCAGTGCTCAGGCTGCTGACTGCTCAGTGCTCTGGGTGCTGGGTGCTCAGTACTCAGGGTGCTCAGTGCTCAGTACTCAGCGTGCTGGGTGCTCAGTCCACAGGGTCCTCGGTGCTCAGTACTCAGGGTGCTCAGTGCTCAGTACTCAGCGTGCTTTGTGCTCAGTGCTCAGGGTGCTGGGTGCTCAGAACTCAGGGTGCTGGGTGCTCAGTACTCAGGGTGCTGGGTGCTCAGTACTCAGGGTGCTGGGTGCTCAGTGCTCGGGGTGCTCGGTGATCAGTACTAAGAGTGCTGGGTCCTCAGTGCTCAGGGTACTGGGTACTCAGTACTCAGGGTGCTGGGTGCTCAGTGCTCAGGGTGCTGGGTGCTCAGTGCCCAGGGTGCTGGGTGCTCAGAGCTCGGGGTGCTGGGTGCTCAGTGCTCAGGGTGCTGGGTGCTCAGTGCTCAGTGCTCAGGGTGCTGGGTGGTCAGTGCTCAGGGTGCTGGGTGCTCAGTGCTAGGGGTGCTGGGTGCTCAGTGCTCGGGGTGCTGGGTGCTCAGTGCTCGGGGTGCTGGGTGCTCAGTACTCAGGGTGCTGGGTGCTCAGTACTCAGTGTGTTCGGTGCTCAGTACTCAGGGTGCTCAGTGCTCAGTACTCAGGGTGCTGGGTGCTCAGTGCTCGGGGTGCTGGGTGCTCAGTACTCGGGGTACTCTGTGCTCAGTACTCAGGGTGCTGGGTGCTCAGTGCTCAGGGTGCTGGGTGCTCAGTACTCAGGGTGCTGGGTGCTCAGTACTTAGGGGGCTCGGTCCTCAGTACTCAGGTTGCTGAGTGCTCAGGGTGCTGGGTGCTCAGTGCTCATGGTGCTCAGTGCTCAGTACTCAGGGTGCTCAGTGCTCAGTACTCAGGGTGCTGGGTGCTCAGTACTCTGGGTGCTGGGTGCTCAGTGCTCAGGGTGCTGGGTGCTCAGTACTCAGGGTGCTGGGTGCTCAGTACTCAGGGTGCTGGGTGCTCAGTGCTCGGGGTGCTGGGTGCTCAGTGCTCGGGGTGCTGGGGGCTCAGTGCTTGGGGTGCTGGGTGCTCAGTGCTCGGGGCGCTGGGTGCTCTGTGCTCGGGGTGCTCGGAGCTCAGTACTCAGGGTGCTGGGTGCTCAGTCCTCGGGGTGCTCGGTGCTCAGTACTCAGGGTGCTGGGTGCTTAGTGCTCGGGGTGCTCGGTGCTCAGTAAGTTGGGTGCTCACTACTCAGGGTGCTGGGTGCTCAGTGCTCAGGGTGCTGGGTGCTCAGTGCTCAGGATGCTGGGTGCTCAGTGCTCAGGGTGCTGGGTTCTCAGTACTCAGGGTGCTGGGTTCACAGTTCTCGGGGTGCAGGTTGCTCAGTGCTCAGGGCGCTGGGTGCTCAGTGCTCAGGGTGTTGGGTGCTCAGTACTCGGGGTGCTGGGTGCTCAGTACTCAGGGTGCTGCGTGTTCAGTACTCAGGGTGCTGGGTGATCAGTACTCGGGTGCTGGGTGCTCAGTGCTCAGGGTGCTGGGTGCTCAGTGCTCGGGGTGCTGGGTGCTCAGTACTCAGGGTGCTGCGTGCTCAGTACTCAGGGGGCTGGGTGATCAGTACTCGGGTGCTGGGTGCTCAGTGCTCAGGGTGCTGGGTGCTCAGTGCTCAGGGTGCTGGGTGCTCATTGCTCAGTACTCAGGGTGCTGGGTGCTCAGTGCTCGGGGTGCTGGGTGCTCAGTGCTCAGTACTCAGGGTGCTGGGTGCTCAGTGCTCAGGGTGCTGGGTACTCAGTGCTCAGGGTGCTGGGCGCTCAGTGCTTAGTACTCAGGGTGCTGGGTGCTCAGTACTCCGGGTGCTGGGTGCTCAGTGCTCAGGGTGCTGGGTACTCAGTGCTCAGGGTGCTCGGTGGTCAGTACTCGGGGTGCTGGGAGCTCAGTGCTCGGGGTGCTGGGTGCTCAGTGCTCAGTACTCAGGGTGCTGGGTGCTCAGTGCTCGGGGTGCTGGGTGCTCAGTACTCAGGGTGCTGGGTGCTGAGTGCTCGGGGTACTGGGTGCTCAGTGATCGGGGTGCTGGGTGCTCAGTACTCAGGGTGCTCAGTGCTCGGGGAGCTCGGTGCTCAGTACTCAGGGTGCTGGGTGCTCAGTACTCAGTGCTCGGGGTCCTGGGTGCTCCGTGCTCGGGGTGCTGTGTGCTCAGTGCTCTGGGTGCTTAGTGCTCAGTACTCAGGGTGCTGGGTGCTCAGTACTCAGGGTGCTCAGTGCTCGGGGTGCTGGGTGCACAGTACTCAGGGTGCTGGGTGCTCAGTACTCAGGGTGCTGGGTGCTCAGTGCTCAGGGTCCTCGGTGCTCAGTACTCAGGGTGCTCAGTGCTCATTACTCAGCGTGCTTTGTGCTCAGTGCTCAGGGTGCTGGGTGCTCAGTACTCAGTGTGCTGGGTGCTCAGTACTCAGGGTGCTGGGGGCTCAGTACTCAGGGTTCTGGGTGCTCAGTACTCAGGGTGCTGGGTGCTCAGTACTCAGGGTGCTGGGTGCTCAGTACTCAGGGTGCTGGGGGCTCAGTACTCAGGGTGCTGGGTGCTCAGTAGTCAGGGTGCTCGGTTCTCAGTACTCAGGGTGCTGGGTGCTCATTCTCGGGGTGCTGGGTGCTCAGTGCTCGGGGTGCTTGGTGCTCAGTACTAAGGGTGCTGGGGGCTCAGTACTCAGGGTGCTGGGTGCTCAGTACTCAGGGTGAAATGTTCTCAGTACTCAGGGTGCTGGGTGCTCAGTGCTCGGGGTGCTGGGTGCACAGTGCCCAGGGTGCTGGGTGCTCAGTGCTCAGGGTGCTCAGTACTCAGGGTGCTGTGTTTTCAGTGCTCAGGGTACTGGGTGCTCAGTACTCAGGGTGCTTGGTGCTCAGTACTCAGGGTGCTGGGTGCTCAGTACTCGGGGTGCTGGGTGCTCAGTACTCGGGGTTCTGGGTGCACAGTGCTCAGGGTGCTGGGTGCTCAGTGCTCGGGGTGCTGGGTGCTTAGTGCTCAGGCTGCTGGCTGCTCAGTGCTCAGGGTGCTGGGTGCTCAGTACTCAGGGTGCTCAGTGCTCAGTACTCAGCGTGCTGGGTGCTCAATCCTCAGGGTCCTCGGTGCTCAGTACTCAGGGTGCTCAGTGCTCAGTACTCAGCGTGCTTTGTGCTCAGTGCTCAGGGTGCTGGGTGCTCAGTACTCAGGGTGCTGGGTGCTCAGTACTCAGGGTGCTGGGTGCTCAGTACTCAGGGTGCTGGGTGCTCAGTGCTCGGGGTGCTCGGTGATCAGTACTAAGAGTGCTGGGTGCTCAGTGCTCAGGGTACTGGGTACTCAGTATGCAGGGTGCTGGGTGCTCAGTGCTCAGGTTGCTGGGTGCTCAGTCCTCAGGGTGCTGGGTGCTCAGTGCTCGGGGTCCTGGGTGCTCAGTGCTCAGGGTGCTGGGTGCTCAGTGCTCAGTGCTCAGGGTGCTGGGTGCTCAGTGCTCAGGGTGCTGGGTGCTCAGTGCTCGGGGTGCTGGGTGCTCAGTGCTCGGGGTGCTGGGTGCTCAGTGCTCGGGGTGCTGGGTGCTCAGTACTCAGGGAGCTGGGTGCTCAGTACTCAGTGTGTTCGGTGCTCAGTACTCAGGGTGCTCAGTGCTCAGTACTCAGGGTGCTGGGTGCTCAGTGCTCGGTGTGCTGGGTGCTCAGTACTTGGGGAGCTGGGTGCTCAGTACTCAGGGTGCTGGGTGCTCAGTGCTCGGGGTGCTCGGTGCTCAGTACGTTGGGTGCTCACTCCTCAGGGTGCTGGGTGCTCAGTGCTCAGGGTGCTGGGTGCTCGGTGCTCAGGGTGCTGGGTGCTCAGTACTCAGGGTGCCGGGTGCTCAGTTCTCGGGGTGCTGGGTGCTCAGTACTCAGGGTGCCGGGTGCTCAGTACTCAGGGTGCTGAGTGCTCAGTACTCGGGTGCTGGGTGCTCAGTGCTCAGGATGCTGGGTGCTCAGTGCTCGGGGTGCTGGGTGCTCAGTGCTCAGTACACAGGGCGCTGGGTGTTCAGTGCTCTTGGTGCCGGGTGCTCAGTGCTCAGTACTCAGGGTGCTGGGTGCTCAGTGCTCAGGGTGCTGGGTGCTCAGTGCTCAGGGTGCTGGGTGCTCAGTGGTCAGGGTGCTGGGTACTCAGTGCTCAGGGTGCTGGGTGCTCAGTACTCAGGGTGCTCAGTGCTCAGTACTCGGGGTGCTGGGTGCTCAGTGCTCAGGGTGCTCAATACTCAGTACTCGGGGTGCTTTGTGCTCAGTGCTCAGGGTGCTCAGTGCTCAGTGCTCGGGGTGCTGGGTGCTCAGTGCTCATGGTGCTCAATGCTCAGTACTCGGGGTGCTGTGTGCTCAGTGCTCAGGGTGCTCAGTGCTCTGTGCTCGGGGTGCTGGGTGCTCAGTACTCGGGGTGCTGGGTGCTCAGTGCTCAGGGTGCTCAGTGCTCAGTACTCAGTGCTCAGGGTGCTCAGTGCTCAGTGCTCAGGGTGCTGGGTGTTCAGTACTCAGGGTGCTGGGTGCTCAGTACTCAGGGTGCTGGGTGCTCAGTGCTCAGGCTGCTGGGTGCTCAGTGCTCGGGGTGCTCAGTACTCAGGGTGCTATGTGTTCAGTGCTCAGGGTACTGGGTGCTCAGTACTCAGGGTGCTCGGTGCTTAGTACTCAGGATGCTGGGTGCTCAGTACTCCGGGTGCTGGGTGCTCAGTGCTCGGGGTGCTCGGAGCTCAGTACTCAGGGTGCTGGGTGCTCAGTTCTCGGGGTGATCGGTGCTCAGTACTCAGGGTGCTGGGTGCTCAGTGCTCGGGGTGCTCGGTGCTCAGTATGTTGGGTGCTCACTACTCAGGGTGCTGGGTGCTCAGTACTCAGGGTGCTCGGTGCTCAGTACTCAGGGTGCTGGGTGCTCAGTGCTCGGGGTGCTGGGTGCTCAGTACTCAGGGTGCTGGGTGCTCAGTTCTCGGGGTGCTCGGTGCTCAGTACGCTGGGTGCTCAGTACTCAGGGTGCTGGGTGCTCAGTACTCAGGGTGCTGGGTGCTCAGTGCTCGGGGTGCTCAGTGCTCAGTACTCAGGGTGCTGGGTGCTCAGTGCTCGGGGTGCTCGGTGCTCAGTACGCTGGGTGCTCAGTACTCAGGGTGCTGGGTGCTCAGTACTCAGGGTGCTGGGTGCTCAGTACTCAAGGTGCTGGGTGCTTAGTACTCAGGGTGCTGGGTGCTCAGTGCTCGGGGTGCTGGGTGCTCAGTGCTCGGGGTGCTGGGTGCTCAGTGCTCGGTGTGCTGGGTGCTCAGTACTCAGGGAGCTGGGTGCTCAGTACTCAGTGTGTTCGGTGCTCAGTACTCAGGGTGCTCAGTGCTCAGTACTCAGGGTGCTGGGTGCTCAGTGCTCGGTGTGCTGGGTGCTCAGTACTTGGGGAGCTGGGTGCTCAGTACTCAGGGTGCTGGGTGCTCAGTGCTCGGGGTGCTCGGTGCTCAGTACGTTGGGTGCTCACTCCTCAGGGTGCTGGGTGCTCAGTGCTCAGGGTGCTGGGTGCTCGGTGCTCAGGGTGCTGGGTGCTCAGTACTCAGGGTGCCGGGTGCTCAGTTCTCGGGGTGCTGGGTGCTCAGTACTCAGGGTGCCGGGTGCTCAGTACTCAGGGTGCTGAGTGCTCAGTACTCGGGTGCTGGGTGCTCAGTGCTCAGGATGCTGGGTGCTCAGTGCTCGGGGTGCTGGGTGCTCAGTGCTCAGTACACAGGGCGCTGGGTGTTCAGTGCTCTTGGTGCCGGGTGCTCAGTGCTCAGTACTCAGGGTGCTGGCTGCTCAGTGCTCAGGGTGCTGGGTGCTCAGTGCTCAGGGTGCTGGGTGCTCAGTGGTCAGGGTGCTGGGTACTCAGTGCTCAGGGTGCTGGGTGCTCAGTACTCAGGGTGCTCAGTGCTCAGTACTCGGGGTGCTGGGTGCTCAGTGCTCAGGGTGCTCAATACTCAGTACTCGGGGTGCTTTGTGCTCAGTGCTCAGGGTGCTCAGTGCTCAGTGCTCGGGGTGCTGGGTGCTCAGTGCTCATGGTGCTCAATGCTCAGTACTCGGGGTGCTGTGTGCTCAGTGCTCAGGGTGCTCAGTGCTCTGTGCTCGGGGTGCTGGGTGCTCAGTACTCGGGGTGCTGGGTGCTCAGTGCTCAGGGTGCTCAGTGCTCAGTACTCAGTGCTCAGGGTGCTCAGTGCTCAGTGCTCAGGGTGCTGGGTGTTCAGTACTCAGGGTGCTGGGTGCTCAGTACTCAGGGTGCTGGGTGCTCAGTGCTCAGGCTGCTGGGTGCTCAGTGCTCGGGGTGCTCAGTACTCAGGGTGCTATGTGTTCAGTGCTCAGGGTACTGGGTGCTCAGTACTCAGGGTGCTCGGTGCTTAGTACTCAGGATGCTGGGTGCTCAGTACTCCGGGTGCTGGGTGCTCAGTGCTCGGGGTGCTCGGAGCTCAGTACTCAGGGTGCTGGGTGCTCAGTTCTCGGGGTGATCGGTGCTCAGTACTCAGGGTGCTGGGTGCTCAGTGCTCGGGGTGCTCGGTGCTCAGTATGTTGGGTGCTCACTACTCAGGGTGCTGGGTGCTCAGTACTCAGGGTGCTCGGTGCTCAGTACTCAGGGTGCTGGGTGCTCAGTGCTCGGGGTGCTGGGTGCTCAGTACTCAGGGTGCTGGGTGCTCAGTGCTCGGGGTGCTCGGTGCTCAGTACGCTGGGTGCTCAGTACTCAGGGTGCTGGGTGCTCAGTACTCAGGGTGCTGGGTGCTCAGTACTCAAGGTGCTGGGTGCTTAGTACTCAGGGTGCTGGGTGCTCAGTGCTCGGGGTGCTGGGTGCTCAGTGCTCGGGGTGCTCAGTGCTCAGTGCTCGGGGTGCTGGGTGCTCAGTACTCAGGGTGCTGGGTGCTCAGTACTCGTTGTGCTGGGTGCTCAGTGCTCAGGGTGCTGGGTGCTCAGTACTCAGGGTGCTCGGTGCTCAGTGCTCGGGGTGCTGGGTGCTCAGTACTCAGGGTGCTGGGTGCTCAGTACTCAGGGTGCTCAGTTCTATGAACTCAGCGTGCTGGGTGCTCAGTGCTCAGGGTGCTCGGTGCTCAGTACTCAGGGTGCTCAGTGCTCAGTACTCAGCGTGCTGGTTGCTCAGTTCTCAGGGTGCTGGGTGCTCAGTACTCAGGGTGCTGGGTGCTTAGTACTCAGGGTGCTCGGTCCTCAGTGCTCCGGGTGCTGGGTGCTCAGTACTCAGGGAGCAGGGTGCTCAGTGCTCAGGGTGCTCAGTGCTCAGTACTCAGGATGCTCGGTGCTCAGTGCTCAGGGTGCTCAGTGCTCAGTACTCAGGGTGCTCAGTGCTCAGTGCTCTGGGTGCTGGGTGCTCAGTGCTCGGGGTGCTGGGTGCTCAGTGCTCAGGATGCTGGGTGCTCAGTACTCAGGGTGCTCAGTGCTCAGGGTGCTGGGTTCTCATTGCTCGGGGTGCTGGGTACTCAGTGCTCAGTACACAGGGTGCTGGTTGCTCAGTGCTCTGGGTGCTGGGTGCTCAGTACTCAGTACTCAGGGTGCTGGTTGCTCAGTGCTCGGGGTGCTGGATGCTCAGTACTCAGGGTGCTGGGTGCTCAGTGCTCAGGGTGCTGGGTGCTCAGTACTCAGGGTGCTGGGTGCTCAGTGCCAGGGTGCTGGGTGCACAGTACTCAGGGTGCTGGGTCCTCAGTGCTCAGGGTGCTGGGTGCTCAGTACTCAGGGTGCTGGGTGCTTATTACTCAGGGTGCTCGGTCCTCAGTGCTCAGGGTGCTGGGTGCTCAGTACTCAGGGAGCTGGGTGCTCAGTGCTCAGGGTGCTCAGTGCTCAGTACTCAGGGTGCTCGGTGCTCAGTGCTCAGGGTGCTCAGTGCTCAGTACTCAGGGTGCTCAGTGCTCAGTGCTCTGGGTGCTGGGTGCTCAGTGCTCGGGGTGCTGGGTGCTCAGTGCTCAGGGTGCTGGGTGCTCAGTACTCAGGGTGCTCAGTGCTCAGGGTGCTGGGTGCTCAGTGCTCGGGGTGCTGGGTACTCAGTGCTCAGTACACAGGGTCCTGCGTGCTCAGTGCTCTGGGTGCTGGGTGCTCAGTACTCAGTACTCAGTGTGCTGGTTGCTCAGTGCTCGGGGTGCTGGATGCTCAGTACTCAGGGTGCTGGGTGCTCAGTGCTCAGGGTGCTGGGTGCTCAGTACTCAGTACTCAGGGTGCTGGTTGCTCAGTGCTCGGGGTGCTGGATGCTCAGTACTCAGGGTGCTGGGTGCTCAGTGCTCAGGGTGCTGGGTGCTCAGTACTCAGGGTGCTGGGTGCTCAGTGCTCAGGGTGCTGGGTGCACAGTACTCAGGGTGCTGGGTCCTCAGTGCTCAGGGTGCTGGGTTCTCAGTGCTCGGGGTGCTCAGTACTCAGGGTGCTGTGTGTTCAGTGCTCAGGGTACTGGGTGCTCAGTACTGAGGGTGCTCGGTGCTTAGTACTCAGGGTGATGGGTGCTCAGTACTCAGGGTGCTCATTGCTCAGGGTGCTGGGTGCTCAGTACTCAGGGTGCTCATTGCTCAGGGTGCTGGGTGCTCAGTACTCAGGGTGCTGGGTGCTCAGTGCTCGGGGTGCTCGGTGCTCAGTGCTCAGGGTGCTGTGTGCTCAGTACTCAGGGTGCTCATTGCTCAGGGTGCTGGGTGCTCAGTACTCAGGGTGCTCATTGTTCAGGGTGCTGGGTGCTCAGTGCTCAGGGTGCTGGGTGCTCACTGCTCGGGGTGCTGGCTGCTCAGTGCTCAGGTTGCTGGGTGCTCAGTGCTCAGGGTGCTCGGTGCTCAGTGCTCAGGGTGCTGGGTGCTCAGTACTCAGGGTGCTAGGTGCTCAGTACTCAGGGTGCTCAGTGCTCAGTACTCAGGGTGCTCAGTGCTCAGTACTCTGGGTGCTCAGTGCTCAGGGTGCTGGGTGCTCAGAGCTCGGGGTGCTTGGTGCTCAGTCCTCAGGGTGCTGGGTGCTCAGTGCTCAGGGTGCTCGGTGCTCAGTGCTCAGGGTGCTGGGTGCTAAGTACTCAGGGTGCTGGGTGCTCAGTGCTCGGGGTCCTGGGTGCTCAGTACTCAGGGTGCTGGGTGCTCAGTGCTCAGGGTGCTCGGTGCTTAGTACTCAGGGTGCTCGGTACTCGGGGTGCTGGGTGCTCAGTGCTCGGGGTGCTGGGTACTCAGTGCTCTCGGTGCTGGGTGCTCAGTGCTCGGGGTGCTGGGTGCTCAGTGCTCGGGGTGCTGGGTGCTCAGTGCTCGGGGTGCTGGGTGCTCAGTACTCGGGGTGCTCGGTGCTCAGTACTCAGGGTGCTGGGTGCTCAGTACTCAGGGTGATGGGTGCTCAGTACTCAGGGTGCTGGGTGCTCGGTGCTCAGTACGCTGGGTGCTCAGTGCTCAGGGTGCTGGGTGCTCAGTGCTCGGGGCGCTGGGTGCTCAGTGCTCGGGGTGCTCGGAGCTCAGTACTCAGGGTGCTGGGTGCTCAGTGCTCGGGGTGATCGGTTCTCAGTACTCAGGGTGCTGGGTGCTGAGTGCTCGGGTTGCTCGGTGCTCAGTACGTTGGGTGCTCACTACTCAGGGTGCTGGGTGCTCAGTGCTCAGTGTGCTGGGTGCTCAGTGCTCAGGGTGCTGGGTGCTCAGGGTGCTGGGTGCTCAGTACTCAGGGTGCTGGGTGCTCAGTGCTCAGGGTGCTGGGTGCTCAGTACTCAGGGTGCTGGGTGCTCAGTACTCGGGGTGCTGGGTGCTCAGTACTCAGGGTGCTGGGTGCTCAGTACTCAGGGTGCTGGGTGCTCAGTACTCGGGTGCTGGGTGCTCAGTGCTCAGGGTGCTGGGTGCTCAGTGCTCGGTGTGCTGGGTGCTCAGTGCTCAGTACTCAGGGTGCTGGGTGCTCAGTGCTCGGGGTGCTGGGTGCTCAGTGCTCAGAACTCAGGGTGCTGGGTGCTCAGTGCTCAGGGTGCTGTGTGCTCAGTGCTCAGGGTGCTGGGTGCTCAGTGCACAGGGGGCTGAGTACTCAGTGCTCAGGGTGCTGGGTGCTCAGTGCTCAGGGTGCTGGGTGCTCAGAATTCAGGGTGCTGGGTGCTCAGTGCTCGGGGTGCTGGGTGCTCATTGCTCACGGTGCTGGGTGCTCAGTGCTCGGGGTGCTCGGTGCTCAGTACTCAGGGTGCTGGGTGCTCAGTGCTCGAGGTGCTCAGTACTCAGGGTGCTGTGTGTTCAGTGCTCAGGGTGCTGGGTGCTCAGTACTCAGGGTGCTGGGTGCTCAGTGCTCGGGGTGCTGGGTGCTAAGTGCTCAGGTTGCTGGGTGCTCAGTACTCAGGGTGCTGGGTGCTCAGTACTCGGGGTGCTGGGTGCTCAGTACTCAGGGTGCTGGGTGCTCAGTACTCAGGGTGCTGGGTGCTCAGTACTCGGGTGCTGGGTGCTCAGTGCTCAGGGTGCTGGGTGCTCAGTGCTCGGGGTGCTGGGTGCTCAGTGCTCGGGGTGCTCGGTGCTCAGTGCTCAAGGTGCTGGGTGCTCAGTACTCAGGGTGCTCATTGCTCAAGGTGCTGGGTGCTCAGTACTCAGGGTGCTGGGTGCTCAGTGCTCAGGGTGCTCGGTGCTCGGGGTGCTGGGTGCTCAGTACACAGGGTGCTGGGTGCTCAGTATTCAGGGTGCTGGGTGCTCAGTGCTCGGGGTGCTGGGTGCTCATTGCTCGCGGTGCTGGGTGCTCAGTACTCAGGGTGCTCATTGCTCAAGGTGCTGGGTGCTCAGTACTCAGGGTGCTGGGTGCTCAGTGCTCGGGGTGCTCGGTGCTCAGTACTCAGGGTGCTGGGTGCTCAGTGCTCGGGGTGCTGGGTGCTCAGTGCTCAGTACTCAGGGTGCTGGGTGCTCAGTGCTCAGGGTGCTGTGTGCTCAGTGCTCAGGGTGCTGGGTGCTCAGTGCTCAGGGTGCTGGGTACTCAGTATTAAGGGTGCTGGGTGCTCAGTGCTCGGGGTGCTATGTGCTCAGTGCTCGCGGTGCTGGGTGCTCAGTGCTCGGGGTGCTGGGTGCTCAGTGCTCGGTGTGCTATGTGCTCAGTGCTAGCGGTGCTGGGTGCTCAGTGCTCGGGGTGCTCGGTGCTCAATACTCAGGGTGCTGGGTGCTAAGTGCTCGAGGTGCTCAGTACTCAGGGTGCTGTGGGTTCAGTGCTCAGGGTGCTGGGTGCTCAGTACTCAGGGTGCTCGGTGCATAGTACTCAGGGTGCTGGGTGCTCAGTACTCCGGGTGCTGGGTGCTCAGTGCTCGGGGTTCTCAGTGCTCAGCGCTCAAGGTGCTGCGTGCTCAGTACTCAGGGTGCTCATTGCTCAGGGTGCTGGGTGCTCAGTGCTCAGGGTGCTCAGTGCTCGGGGCACTGGGTGCTCAGTGCTCAGGGTGCTCAGAGCTCAGTACTCAGGGTGCTGGGTGCTCAGTGCTCGGGGTGCTCGGTGCTCAGTACTCAGGGTGCTGGGTGCTCAGTGCTCGGGGTGCTCGGTGCTCAGTACGTTGGGTGCTCACTACTCAGGGTGCTGGGTGCTCAGTGCTCAGGGTGCTGGGTGCTCGGTGCTCAGGGTGCTGGGTGCTCAGTACTCAGGGTGCTGGGTGCTCAGTGCTCGGGGTGCTGGGTGCTCAGTACTCAGGGTGCTGGGTGCTCAGTACTCAGGGTGCTGGGTGCTCAGTACTCGGGTGCTGGGTGCTCAGTGCTCAGGGTGCTGGGTGCTCAGTGCTCGGGGTGCTGGCTGCTCAGTGCTCAGTACTCAGGGTGCTGGGTGTTCAGTGCTCGGGGTGCTGGGTGCTCAGTGCTCAGTACTCAGGGTGCTGGGTGCTCAGTGCTCAGGGTGCTTGGTGCTCAGTGCTCAAGGTGCTGGGTGCTCAGTGCTCAGGGTGCTGGGTACTCAGTGCTCAGGGTGCTGAGTGCTCAGTACTCAGGGTGCTCAGTGCTCAGTACTAGGGGTGCTGGGTGCTCAGTGCTCAGGGTGCTCAGTGCTCAGTACTCGGGGTGCTGTGTGCTCAGTGCTCAGGGTGCTCAGTGCTCAGTGCTCGGGGTGCTGGGTGCTCAGTGCTCGGGGCGCTGGGTGCTCAGTGCTCCGGGTGCTGGGTGCTCAGTTCTCGGGGTGCGGGGTGCTCAGTGCTCAGGGTGCTCAGTGCTCAGTACTCGGTGCTCAGGGTGCTCAGTGCTCAGTGCTCAGGGTGCTGGGTGTTCAGTACTCAGGGTGCTGGGTGCTCAGTTCTCAGGGTGCTGGGTGCTCAGTGCTCAGGGTGCTGGGTGCTCAGTGCTCCGGGTGCTCAGTACTCAGGGTGCTGTGTGTTCAGTGCTCAGCGTACTGGGTGCTCAGTACTCAGGGTGCTGGGTGCTAAGTGCTCAGGGTGCTGGGTGCTCAGTGCTCAGGGTGCTCAGTGCTCAGTACTCAGTGTGCTTGGTGCTCAGTGCTCAGGGTGCTGTGTGCTCAGTGCTCAGGGTGATGGGTGCACAGTGCTCAGGGTGCTGGGTACTCAGTGCCCGGGGTGCTCAGTGCTCAGTACTCGGGGTGCTGGGTGCTCAGTGCTCAGGGTGCTCAATGCTCAGTACTCGGGGTGCTGTGTGCTCAGTGCTCAGGGTGCTCAGTGCTCAGTGCTCGGTGTGCTGGGTGCTCAGTGCTCGGGGCGCTGGGTGCTCAGTGCTCAGGGTGCTGGGTGCTCAGTACTCGGGGTGCTGGGTGCTCAGTGCTCAGGGTGCTCAGTGCTCAGTACTCAGTGCTCAGGGTGCTCAGTGCTCAGTACTCAGGGTGCTGGGTGTTCAGTACTCAGGGTGCTGGGTGCTCAGTACTCAGGGTGCCGGGTGCTCAGTGCTCAGGGTTCTGGGTGCTCAGTGCTCGGGGTGCTCAGTACTCAGGGTGCTGTGTGTTCAGTGCTCAGGGTACTCGGTGCTCAGTACTCAGGGTGCTCGGTGCTTAGTACTCAGGGTGCTGGGTGCTCAGTAATCCGGGTGATGGGTGCTCAGTGCTCGGGGTGCTCAGTACTCAGGGTGCTGGGTGCTCAGTGCTCGGGGTGCTCAGTACTCAGGGTGCTGTGTGTTCAGTACTCAGGGTGCTGGGTGCTCAGTACTCATGGTGCTGGGTGCTCAGTGCTCAGGATGCTGGGTGCTCAGTGCTCGGGGTGCTCAGTACTCAGGGTGCTGTGTGTTCAGTACTCAGGGTGCTGGGTGCTCAGTACTCAGGGTGCTGGGTGCTCAGTACTCGGGTGCTGGCTGCTCAGTACTCAGGGTGCTGGGTGCTCAGTACTCGGGTGCTGGGTGCTCAGTGTTCAGGGTGCTGGGTGCTCAGTGCTCAGGGTGCTGGGTGCTCAGTGCTCTGTACTCAGGGTGCTGGGTGCTCAGTGCTCGGAGTGCTGGGTGCTCAGTGCTCAGGGTGCTGGGTGCTCAGTGCTCGGGGTGCTGGGTGCTCAGTGCTCAGTACTCAGGGTGCTGGGTGCTCAGTGCTCGGGGTGCTGGGTGCTCAGTGCTCAGGTTGCTGGGCGCTCAGTACTCAGGGTGCTGGGTGCTCAGTACTCAGGGTGCTGGGTGCTCAGTACTCGGGTGCTGGGTGCTCAGTGCTCAGGGTGCTGGGTGCTCAGTGCTCGGGGTGCTGGGTGCTCAGTGGTCAGTACTCAGGGTGCTGGGTGCTCAGTGCTCGGGGTGCTGGGTGCTCAGTGCTCAGGGTGCTGGGTGCTCAGTGCTCAGGGCGCTGGGTGCTCAGTGCTCGGGGTGCTGGGTGCTCAGTGCTCAGTCCTCAGGGTGATGGATGCTCAGTGCTCAGGGTGCTGGGTGCTCAGTGCTCAGGGTGCTGGGTACTCAGTGCTCAGGGTGCTGGGTGCTCAGTACTCAGCGTGCTGGGTGCTCAGTACACATGGTGCTGGGTTCTCAGTCCTCGGGTCTTTGGGTGCTCAGTGCTCGGGGTGCTGGGTGCTCAGTGCTCAGGGTGCTGTGTGTTCAGTGCTCAGGGTGCTGGGTGTTCAGTACTCAGGATGCTGGGGGCTCAGTACTCAGGGTTCTCATTGCTCAGGGTGCTGGGTGCTCAGTACTCAAGGTGCTGGGTGCTCAGTACTCAGGGTGCTCAGTGCTCAGTACTCAGGGTGCTCAGTGCTCAGTACTCCGGGTGCTCGATGCTCAGGGTGCTGTGTGCTCAGTGCTCGGGGTGCTCGGTGCTCAGTACTCAGGGTGCTGGGTGCTCAGTGCTCAGGGTACTGGGTGCTCAGTGCTCAGGGTGCTGGGTGCTCAGTACTCAGGTTGCTGGGTGCTCGGTGCTCAGTACGCTGGGTGCTCAGTACTCAGGGTGCTGGGTGCTCAGTACTCAGGGTGCTCGGTGCTCAGTACTCAGGGTGCTGGGTGCTCAGTGCTCGTGGTGCTGGGTGCTCAGTACTAAGGGTGCTCAGTGCTCAGTACTCAGCGTGCTGGGTGCTCAGTGCTCAGGGTGCTCGGTGCTCAGTACTCAGGGTGCTCAGTGCTCAGTTCTCAGCGTGCTGGGTGCTCAGTGCTCAGGGTGCTCGGTGCTCAGTACTCAGGGTGCTCAGTGCTGAGTACTCAGCGTGCTGGGTGCTCAGTGCTCGGGGTGCTGGGTGCTCAGTACTAAGGGTGCTCAGTGCTCAGTACTCAGCGTGCTGGGTGCTCAGTGCTCAGGGTGCTCGGTGCTCAGTACTCAGGGTGCTCAGTGCTGAGTACTCAGCGTGCTGGGTGCTCAGTGCTCGGGGTGCTGGGTGCTCAGTACTCAGGGTGCTGGGTGCTCAGTACTCGTTGTGCTGGGTGCTAAGTGCTCAGGGTGCTGGGTGCTCAGAACTCAGGGTGCTGGGTGCTCAGTACTCAGGGTGCTCAGTGCTCAGTACTCAGGTGCTGGGTGCTCAGTGTTCAGGGTGCTGGGTGCTCAGTGCTCGGGGTGCTGGGTGCTCAGTGCTCAGTACTCAGGGTGCTGGGTGCTCAGTGCTCGGGGTGCTGGTTGCTCAGTGCTCAGGGTGCTGGGTGCTCAGTGCTCGGGGTGCTGGGTGCTCAGTGCTCAGTACTCAGGGTGCTGTGTGCTCAGTGCTCGGGGTGCTGGGTGCTCAGTGCTCAGGGTGCTGGGCGCTCAGTACTCAGGGTGCTGGGTGCTCAGTACTCAGGGTGCTGGGTGCTCAGTACACGGGTGCTGGGTGCTCAGTGCTCAGGGTGCTGGGTGCTCAGTGCTCGGGGTGCTGGGTGCTCAGTGCTCAGTACTCAGGGTGCTGGGTGCTCAGTGCTCAGGGTGCTGGGTGCTCAGTGCTCAGGGTGCTGGGTGCTCAGTGCTCAGGGCGCTGGGTGCTCAGTGCTCGGGGTCCTGGGTGCTCAGTGCTCAGTCCTCAGGGTGATGGGTGCTCAGTGCTCAGGGTGCTGGGTGCTCAGTGCTCAGGGTGCTGGGTGCTCAGTGATCGGGGTGCTGGGTGCTCAGTGCTCATGGTGCTCAGTACTCAGGGTGCTGGGGGCTCAGTACTCAGGGTGCTGGGTGCTCAGTACTCAGGGTGCTCGGTTCTCAGTACTCAGGGTGCTGGGAGCTCATTCTCGGGGTGCTGGGTTCTCAGTGCTCGGGGTGCTGGGTGCTCAGTACTCATTGTGCTGGGGGCTCAGTACTCAGGGTGGTGGGTGCTCAGTACTCAGGGTGATCTGTTCTCAGTACTCAGGGTGCTGGGTGCTCAGTACTCGGGGTGCTGGGTGCTCAGTGCTCAGGGTGCTCAGTGCTCAGTACTCAGTGCTCAGGGTGCTCAGTGCTCAGTACTCAGGGTGCTGGGTGTTCAGTACTCAGGGTGCTGGGTGCTCAGTACTCAGGGTGCCGGGTGCTCAGTGCTCAGGGTTCTGGGTGCTCAGTGCTCGGGGTGCTCAGTACTCAGGGTGCTGTGTGTTCAGTGCTCAGGGTACTCGGTGCTCAGTACTCAGGGTGCTCGGTGCTTAGTACTCAGGGTGCTGGGTGCTCAGTAATCCGGGTGATGGGTGCTCAGTGCTCGGGGTGCTCAGTACTCAGGGTGCTGGGTGCTCAGTGCTCGGGGTGCTCAGTACTCAGGGTGCTGTGTGTTCAGTACTCAGGGTGCTGGGTGCTCAGTACTCATGGTGCTGGGTGCTCAGTGCTCAGGGTGCTGGGTGCTCAGTGCTCGGGGTGCTCAGTACTCAGGGTGCTGTGTGTTCAGTACTCAGGGTGCTGGGTGCTCAGTACTCAGGGTGCTGGGTGCTCAGTACTCGGGTGCTGGCTGCTCAGTACTCAGGGTGCTGGGTGCTCAGTACTCGGGTGCTGGGTGCTCAGTGTTCAGGGTGCTGGGTGCTCAGTGCTCAGGGTGCTGGGTGCTCAGTGCTCTGTACTCAGGGTGCTGGGTGCTCAGTGCTCGGAGTGCTGGGTGCTCAGTGCTCAGGGTGCTGGGTGCTCAGTGCTCGGGGTGCTGGGTGCTCAGTGCTCAGTACTCAGGGTGCTGGGTGCTCAGTGCTCGGGGTGCTGGGTGCTCAGTGCTCAGGGTGCTGGGCGCTCAGTACTCAGGGTGCTGGGTGCTCAGTACTCAGGGTGCTGGGTGCTCAGTACTCGGGTGCTGGGTGCTCAGTGCTCAGGGTGCTGGGTGCTCAGTGCTCGGGGTGCTGGGTGCTCAGTGGTCAGTACTCAGGGTGCTGGGTGCTCAGTGCTCGGGGTGCTGGGTGCTCAGTGCTCAGGGTGCTGGGTGCTCAGTGCTCAGGGCGCTGGGTGCTCAGTGCTCGGGGTGCTGGGTGCTCAGTGCTCAGTCCTCAGGGTGATGGATGCTCAGTGCTCAGGGTGCTGGGTGCTCAGTGCTCAGGGTGCTGGGTACTCAGTGCTCAGGGTGCTGGGTGCTCAGTACTCAGCGTGCTGGGTGCTCAGTACACATGGTGCTGGGTTCTCAGTCCTCGGGTCTTTGGGTGCTCAGTGCTCGGGGTGCTGGGTGCTCAGTGCTCGGGGTGCTGTGTGTTCAGTGCTCAGGGTGCTGGGTGTTCAGTACTCAGGATGCTGGGGGCTCAGTACTCAGGGTTCTCATTGCTCAGGGTGCTGGGTGCTCAGTACTCAAGGTGCTGGGTGCTCAGTACTCAGGGTGCTCAGTGCTCAGTACTCAGGGTGCTCAGTGCTCAGTACTCCGGGTGCTCGGTGCTCAGGGTGCTGTGTGCTCAGTGCTCGGGGTGCTCGGTGCTCAGTACTCAGGGTGCTGGGTGCTCAGTGCTCAGGGTGCTGGGTGCTCAGTGCTCAGGGTGCTGGGTGCTCAGTACTCAGGGTGCTGGGTGCTCGGTGCTCAGTACGCTGGGTGCTCAGTACTCAGGGTGCTGGGTGCTCAGTACTCAGGGTGCTCGGTGCTCAGTACTCAGGGTGCTGGGTGCTCAGTGCTCGTGGTTCTGGGTGCTCAGTACTAAGGGTGCTCAGTGCTCAGTACTCAGCGTGCTGGGTGCTCAGTGCTCAGGGTGCTCGGTGCTCAGTACTCAGGGTGCTCAGTGCTCAGTTCTCAGCGTGCTGGGTGCTCAGTGCTCAGGGTGCTCGGTGCTCAGTACTCAGGGTGCTCAGTGCTGAGTACTCAGCGTACTGGGTGCTCAGTGCTCGGGGTGCTGGGTGCTCAGTACTAAGGGTGCTCAGTGCTCAGTACTCAGCGTGCTGGGTGCTCAGTGCTCAGGGTGCTCGGTGCTCAGTACTCAGGGTGCTCAGTGCTGAGTACTCAGCGTGCTGGGTGCTCAGTGCTCGGGGTGCTGGGTGCTCAGTACTCAGGGTGCTGGGTGCTCAGTACTCGTTGTGCTGGGTGCTAAGTGCTCAGGGTGCTGGGTGCTCAGAACTCAGGGTGCTGGGTGCTCAGTACTCAGGGTGCTCAGTGCTCAGTACTCGGGTGCTGGGTGCTCAGTGTTCAGGGTGCTGGGTGCTCAGTGCTCGGGGTGCTGGGTGCTCAGTGCTCAGTACTCAGGGTGCTGGGTGCTCAGTGCTCGGGGTGCTGGTTGCTCAGTGCTCAGGGTGCTGGGTGCTCAGTGCTCGGGGTGCTGGGTGCTCAGTGCTCAGTACTCAGGGTGCTGTGTGCTCAGTGCTCGGGGTGCTGGGTGCTCAGTGCTCAGGGTGCTGGGCGCTCAGTACTCAGGGTGCTGGGTGCTCAGTACTCAGGGTGCTGGGTGCTCAGTACACGGGTGCTGGGTGCTCAGTGCTCAGGGTGCTGGGTGCTCAGTGCTCGGGGTGCTGGGTGCTCAGTGCTCAGTACTCAGGGTGCTGGGTGCTCAGTGCTCAGGGTGCTGGGTGCTCAGTGCTCAGGGTGCTGGGTGCTCAGTGCTCAGGGCGCTGGGTGCTCAGTGCTCGGGGTCCTGGGTGCTCAGTGCTCAGTCCTCAGGGTGATGGGTGCTCAGTGCTCAGGGTGCTGGGTGCTCAGTGCTCAGGGTGCTGGGTGCTCAGTGATCGGGGTGCTGGGTGCTCAGTGCTCATGGTGCTCAGTACTCAGGGTGCTGGGGGCTCAGTACTCAGGGTGCTGGGTGCTCAGTACTCAGGGTGCTCGGTTCTCAGTACTCAGGGTGCTGGGAGCTCATTCTCGGGGTGCTGGGTTCTCAGTGCTCGGGGTGCTGGGTGCTCAGTACTCATTGTGCTGGGGGCTCAGTACTCAGGGTGGTGGGTGCTCAGTACTCAGGGTGATCTGTTCTCAGTACTCAGGGTGCTGGGTGCTCAGTGCTCGGGGTGCTGGGTGCACAGTGCTCAGGGTGCTGGGTGCTCAGTGCTCGTGGTGCTGGGTGCTCAGTACTAAGGGTGCTCAGTGCTCAGTACTCAGCGTGCTGGGTGCTCAGTGCTCAGGGTGCTCGGTGCTCAGTACTCAGGGTGCTCAGTGCTCAGTTCTCAGCGTGCTGGGTGCTCAGTGCTCAGGGTGCTCGGTGCTCAGTACTCAGGGTGCTCAGTGCTGAGTACTCAGCGTACTGGGTGCTCAGTGCTCGGGGTGCTGGGTGCTCAGTACTAAGGGTGCTCAGTGCTCAGTACTCAGCGTGCTGGGTGCTCAGTGCTCAGGGTGCTCGGTGCTCAGTACTCAGGGTGCTCAGTGCTGAGTACTCAGCGTGCTGGGTGCTCAGTGCTCGGGGTGCTGGGTGCTCAGTACTCAGGGTGCTGGGTGCTCAGTACTCGTTGTGCTGGGTGCTAAGTGCTCAGGGTGCTGGGTGCTCAGAACTCAGGGTGCTGGGTGCTCAGTACTCAGGGTGCTCAGTGCTCAGTACTCGGGTGCTGGGTGCTCAGTGTTCAGGGTGCTGGGTGCTCAGTGCTCGGGGTGCTGGGTGCTCAGTGCTCAGTACTCAGGGTGCTGGGTGCTCAGTGCTCGGGGTGCTGGTTGCTCAGTGCTCAGGGTGCTGGGTGCTCAGTGCTCGGGGTGCTGGGTGCTCAGTGCTCAGTACTCAGGGTGCTGTGTGCTCAGTGCTCGGGGTGCTGGGTGCTCAGTGCTCAGGGTGCTGGGCGCTCAGTACTCAGGGTGCTGGGTGCTCAGTACTCAGGGTGCTGGGTGCTCAGTACACGGGTGCTGGGTGCTCAGTGCTCAGGGTGCTGGGTGCTCAGTGCTCGGGGTGCTGGGTGCTCAGTGCTCAGTACTCAGGGTGCTGGGTGCTCAGTGCTCAGGGCGCTGGGTGCTCAGTGCTCAGGGTGCTGGGTGCTCAGTGCTCAGGGCGCTGGGTGCTCAGTGCTCGGGGTCCTGGGTGCTCAGTGCTCAGTCCTCAGGGTGATGGGTGCTCAGTGCTCAGGGTGCTGGGTGCTCAGTGCTCAGGGTGCTGGGTGCTCAGTGATCGGGGTGCTGGGTGCTCAGTGCTCATGGTGCTCAGTACTCAGGGTGCTGGGGGCTCAGTACTCAGGGTGCTGGGTGCTCAGTACTCAGGGTGCTCGGTTCTCAGTACTCAGGGTGCTGGGAGCTCATTCTCGGGGTGCTGGGTTCTCAGTGCTCGGGGTGCTGGGTGCTCAGTACTCATTGTGCTGGGGGCTCAGTACTCAGGGTGGTGGGTGCTCAGTACTCAGGGTGATCTGTTCTCAGTACTCAGGGTGCTGGGTGCTCAGTGCTCGGGGTGCTGGGTGCACAGTGCTCAGGGTGCTGGGTGCTCAGTGCTCGGGGTGCTCAGTACTCAGGGTGCTGTGTGTTCAGTGCTCAGGGTACTGGGTGCTCAGTACTCAGGGTGCTTGGTGCTCAGTACTCAGGGTGCTGGTTGCTCAGTACTCGGGGTGCTGGGTGCTCAGTACTCGTGGTGCTGGGTGCACAGTGCTCAGGGTGCTGGGTGCTCAGTGCTCGGGGTGCTGGGTACTCAGTGCTCAGGGTGCTGGCTGCTCAGTGCTCAGGGTGCTGGGTGCTCAGTACTCAGTGTGCTCAGTGCTCAGTACTCAGCGTGCTGGGTTCTCAGTGCTCAGGGTCCTCGGTGCTCAGTACTCAGGGTTCTCAGTGCTCAGTACTCAGCGTGCTTTGTGCTCAGTGCTCAGGGTGCTGGGTGCTCAGTACTAAGGGTGCTGGGTGGTCAGTACTCAGGGTGCTGGGTGCTCAGTACTCAGGGTGCTGGGTGCTCATTGCTCGGGGTGCTCGGTGAACAGTACTCAGGGTGCTGGGTGCTCAGTGCTCAGGGTGCTGGGTACTCAGTACTCAGGGTGCTGGGTGCTCAGTGCTCAGGGTGCTGGGTGCTCAGTGCTCGGGGTGCTGGGTGCTCAGTGCTCGGGGTGCTGGGTGCTCAGTGCTCGGGGTGCTGGGTGCTCAGTGCTCGGGGTGCTGGGTGCTCAGTACTCAGGGTGCTGGGTGCTCAGTACTCAGGGTGTTCGGTGCTCAGTATTCAGGGTGCTCAGTGCTCAGTACTCAGGGTGCTGGGTGCCCAGTGCTCGGGGTGCTGGGTGCTCAGTACTCGGGGTGCTGGGTGCTCAGTACTCAGGGTGCTGGGTACTCAGTGCTCAGGGTGCTGGGTGCTCAGTACTCAGGGTGCTGGGTGCTCAGTGCTCAGGGTGCTCAGTGCTCAGTACTCAGCGTGCTTTGTGCTCAGTGCTCAGGGTGCTGGGTGCTCAGTACTCAGGGTGCTGGGTGCTCAGTACTCACGGTGCTGGGTGCTCAGTGCTCAGGGTGCTGGGTGCTCAGTACTCCGTGCTCAGGATGCTGGGTGCTCAGTGCTCAGGGTGCTCGGTGCTCAGTACTAAGTGCTCAGGGTGATGGGTGCTCAGTGCTCGGGGTGCTCGGTGCTCAGTGCTCAGGGTCCTGGGTGCTCAGTACTTAGGGTGCTGGGTGCTTAGTACTCAGGGTGCTCAGTGCTCAGTACACAGGGTGCTGGGTGCTCAGTGCTCGGGGTGCTGGGTGCTCAGTGCTCAGTACTCAGGGTGCTGGGTGCTCAGTGCTCGGGGTGCTGGGTGCTCAGTACTCAGCGTGCTGGGTGCTCAGTACTCAGGGTGCTGGGTGCTCAGTGCTCAGAGTGCTGGGTGCTCAGTGCTCAGGGTGCTATGTGCTCAGTGATCGGGGTGCTGGGTGCTCAGTGCTCAGGGTGCTGGCTGCTCAGTGCTCAGGGTGCTGGGTGCTCAGTGCTCAGGGTGCTCGGTGCTCAGTACTCAGTGCTCAGGGTGATGGGTGCTCAGTGCTCGGGGTGCTCGGTGCTCAGTGCTCAGGGTCGTGGGTGCTCAGTGCTCGGGGTGCTGGGTGCTCAGTGCTCAGTACTCAGGGTGCTGGGTGCTCAGTGCTCGGGGTGCTGGGTGCTCAGTGCTCAGTACTCAGGGTGCTGGGTGCTCAGTGCTCGGGGTGCTGGGTGCTCAGTACTCAGCGTGCTGGGTGCTCAGTACTCAGGGTGCTGGGTGCTCAGTGCTCAGGGTGCTGGGTGCTCAGTGCTCAGGGTGCTATGTGCTCTGTGATCGGGGTGCTGGGTGCTCAGTACTCAGGGTGCTCAGTGCTCGGGGAGCTTGGTGCTCAGTGCTCAGGGTGCTGGGTGCTCAGTACTCAGTGCTCAGGATGCTGGGTGCTCAGTGCTCAGGGTGCTGGGTGCTCAGTGCTCGGGGTGCTGGGTAATCAGTGCTCAGGGTGCTGGCTGCTCAGTGCTCAGGGTGCTGGGTGCTCAGTACTCAGGGTGCTCGGTGCTCAGTACTCAGGGTGCTCAGTGCTCAGTACTCAGGGTGCTCGGTGCTCAGTGCTCAGGGTCCTCGGTGCTCAGTACTCAGGGTGCTCAGTGCTCAGTACGCAGCGTGCTTTTTGCTCAGTGCTCAGGGTGCTGGGTGCTCAGTACTCAGGGTGCTGGGTGCTCAGTACTCACGGTGCTGGATGCTCAGTACTCGGGGTGCTGGGTGCTCATTACTCAGGGTGCTGGGTGCTCAGTGCTCTGGGTGCTCGGTGCTCAGTACTCTTGGTGCTGGGTGCTCAGTACTCAGGGTGCTGGGTGCTCAGTGCTCAGGGTGATCGGTGCTCAGTACTCAGGGTGCTCAGTACTCAGGGTGCTGGGTGCTCAGTACTCAGGGTGCTGGGTGCTCAGTGCTCTTGGTGCTGGGTGCTCAGTGCTCAGGGTGCTGGCTGCTCAGTGCTCGGTGTGCTGGGTACTCAGTGCTCAGGGTGCTCGGTGCTCAGTACGTTGTGTGCTCAGTGCTCAGGGTGCTGGGTGCTCAGTGCTCAGGGTGCTGGGTGCTCAATGCTCAGGGTGCTGGGTGCTCAGTACTCAGGGTGCTGGGTGCTCAGTGCTCAGGGTGCTGTGTACTCAGTGCTCAGGGTGCTCGGTGGTCAGTACTAAGGGTGCTGTGAGCTCAGTGCTCGGGGTGCTGGGTGCACAGTGCTCAGTACTCAGGGTGCTCAGTGCTCATTACTCAGCGTGCTTTGTGCTCAGTGCTCAGGGTGCTGGGTGCTCAGTACTCAGGGTGCTGGGTGCTCAGTGCTCAGGTTGCTGGGTGCTCAGTGCTCAGGCTGCTGGGTACACAGTACTCAGGGTGCTGGGTGCTCAGTGCTCGGGGTGCTATGTGCTCTGTGCTCGCGGTGCTGGGTGCTCAGTGCTCGGGGTGCTGGGTGCTCAGTGCTCGGGGTGCTATGTGCTCAGTGCTCGCGGTGCTGGGTGCTCAGTGCTCGGGGTGCTCGGTGCTCAGTACTCAGGGTGCTGGGTGCTCAGTGCTCGAGGTGCTCAGTACTCAGGGTGCTGTGTGTTCAGTGCTCGGGGCGCTGGGTGCTCAGTACTCTGGGTGCTGGGTGCTCAGTGCTCAGGGTGCTATGTGCTCAGTGCTCAGTACTCAGGGTGTTGGGTGCTAAGTGCTCAGGGTGCTGGGTGCTCAGTACTCAGGGTCCTGGGTGCTCAGTACTCGGGTGCTGGGTGCTCAGTGGTCAGGGTGCTGGGTGCTCAGTGCTCGGGGTGCTGGGTGCTCAGTGCTCAGTACCCAGGGTGCTGGGTGTTCAGTGCTCGGGGTGCTGGGTTCTCAGTGCTCAGTACTCAGGGTGTTGGGTGCTAAGTGCTCAGGGTGCTGGGTGCTCAGTGCTCAGGGTGCTGGGTGCTCAGTACTCAGGGTGCTCAGGGCTCAGTACTCGGGGTGCTGGGTGCTCAGTGCTCAGGGTGCTCAGTGCTCAGTGCTCAGGGTGCCGGGTGCTCAGTGCTCGGGGCGCTGGGTGCTCAGTGCTCGGTGTGCTGGGTGCTCAGTACTCAGGGTGCTGGGTGCTCAGTACTCAGGGTGCTGGGTGCTCAGTGCTCAGGGTGCTGGGTGCTCAGTGCTCGGGGTGCTAAGTACTCAGGGTGCTGTGTGTTCAGTGCTCAGGGTACTGGGTGCTCAGTACTCAGGGTGATCGGTGCTTAGTACTCAGGGTGCTGGGTGCTCAGTACTCCGGGTGCTGGGTGCTCAGTGCTCGGGGTGCTACGAGCTCAGTACTCAGGGTGATGGCTGCTCAGTTCTCGGGGTGATCGGTGCTCAGTACTCAGAGAGCTGGGTGCTCAGTGCTCGGGGTGCTCGGTGCTGAGTACATTGGGTGCTCACTACTCAGGGTGCTGGGTGCTCAGTGCTCAGTGTGCTGGGTGCTCAGTGCTCAGGGTGCTGGGTGCTCAGTGCTCAGGGTGCTGGGTGCTCAGTATTCAGGGTGCTGGGTGCTCAGTGCTCGGGGTGCTGGGTGCTCAGTGCTCAGGGTGCTGGGTGCTCAGTACTCAGGGTGCTGGGTGCTCAGTACTCGGGGTGCTGGGCGCTCAGTACTCAGGGTGCTGGGTGCTCAGTACTCAGGGTGCTGGGTGCTCAGTACTCGGGTGCTGGGTGCTCAGTGCTCAGGGTGCTGGGTACTCAGTGCTCGGGGTGCTGGGTGCTCAGTGCTCAGTACTCAGGGTGCTGGGTGCTCAGTGCTCGTTGTGCTGGGTGCTCAGTGCTCAGTACTCAGGGTGCTGTGTGCTCAGTGCTCAGGGTGCTGGGTACTCAGTGCTCAGGGTGCTGGGTGCTCAGTACTCAGGGTGCTGGGTGCTCATTACTCAGGGTGCTGGGTGCTCAGTGCTCGGGTGCTGGGTGCTCAGTGCTCGCGGTGCTGGGTGCTCAGTGCTCGAGGTGCTCAGTACTCAGGGTGCTGTGTGTTCAGTGCTCAGGGTGCTGGGTGCTCAGTACTCAGGGTGCTCGGTGCTTAGTACTCAGGGTGCTGGGTGCTCAGTGCTCAGGGTGTTGTGTGCTCAGTGCTCAGGGTGCTGGGTGCTCAGTGCTCAGGCTGCTGGGTACACAGTACTCAGGGTGCTGGGTGCTCAGTGCTCGGGGTGCTATGTGCTCAGTGCTCGCGGTGCTGGGTGCTCAGTGCTCGGGGTGCTCGGTGCTCAGTACTCAGGGTGCTGGGTGCTCAGTGCTCGAGGTGCTCAGTACTCAGGGTGCTGTGTGTTCAGTGCTCGGGGCGCTGGGTGCTCAGTACTCCGGGTGCTGGGTGCTCGGTGCTCAGGGTGCTGGGTGCTCAGTACTCAGGGTGCTGGGTGCTCAGTGCTCAGGGTGCTGGGTACTCAGTGCTCAGGGTGCTGGGTGCTCAGTGCTCGGGGTGCTATGTGCTCAGTGCTCGCGGTGCTGGGTGCTCAGTGCTCGGGGTGCTCGGTGCTCAGTACTCAGGGTGCTGGGTGCTCAGTGCTCGAGGTGCTCAGTACTCAGGGTGCTGTGTGTTCAGTGCTCGGGGCGCTGGGTGCTCAGTACTCCGGGTGCTGGGTGCTCAGTGCTCAGGGTGCTCGGTGCTCGGGGCACTGGGTGCTCAGTGCTCAGGGTGCTCAGAGCTCAGTACTCAGGGTGCTGGGTGCTCAGTGCTCGGGGTGCTCGGTGCTCAGTACTCAGGGTGCTGGGTGCTCAGTACTCAGGGTGCTCATTGCTCAGGGTGCTGGGTGCTCAGTGCTCAGGGTGCTCGGTGCTCGGGGCACTGGGTGCTCAGTGCTCAGGGTGCTCGGAGCTCAGTACTCAGGGTGCTGGGTGCTCAGTTCTCGGGGTGCTCGGTGCTCAGTACTCAGGGTGCTGGGTGCTCAGTGCTCGGGGTGCTCGGTGCTCAGTACGTTGGGTGCTCACTACTCAGGGTGCTGGGTACTCAGTGCTCAGGGTGCTGGGTGCTCGGTGCTCAGGGTGCTGGGTGCTCAGTACTCAGGGTGTTGGGTGCTCAGTGCTCGGGGTGCTGGGTGCTCAGGACTCAGGGTGCTGGGTGCTCAGTACTCAGGGTCCTGGGTGCTCAGTACTCGGGTGCTGTGTGTTCAGTGCTCAGGGTACTGGGTGCTCAGTACTCAGGGTGATCAGTGCTTAGTACTCAGGGTGCTGGGTGCTCAGAACTCCGGGTGCTGGGTGCTAAGTGCTCAGGGTGCTGGGTGCTCAGTGCTCAGGGTGCTGGGTGCTCAGTACTCAGGGTGCTCAGGGCTCAGTACTCGGGGTGCTGGGTGCTCAGTGCTCAGGGTGCTCAGTGCTCAGTGCTCAGGGTGCCGGGTGCTCAGTGCTCGGGGCGCTGGGTGCTCAGTGCTCGGTGTGCTGGGTGCTCAGTACTCAGGGTGCTGGGTGCTCAGTACTCAGGGTGCTGGGTGCTCAGTGCTCAGGGTGCTGGGTGCTCAGTGCTCGGGGTGCTCAGTACTCAGGGTGCTGTGTGTTCAGTGCTCAGGGTACTGGGTGCTCAGTACTCAGGGTGATCGGTGCTTAGTACTCAGGGTGCTGGGTGCTCAGTACTCCGGGTGCTGGGTGCTCAGTGCTCGGGGTGCTCCGAGCTCAGTACTCAGGGTGCTGTGTGCTCAGTTCTCGGGGTGATCGGTGCTCAGTACTCAGAGTGCTGGGTGCTCAGTGCTCGGGGTGCTCGGTGCTGAGTACATTGGGTGCTCACTACTCAGGGTGCTTTGTGCTCAGTGCTCAGTGTGCTGGGTGCTCAGTGCTCAGGGTGCTGGGTGCTCAGTGCTCAGGGTGCTGGGTGCTCAGGATTCAGGGTGCTGGGTGCTCAGTGCTCGGGGTGCTGGGTGCTCAGTGCTCAGGGTGCTGGGTGCTCAGTACTCAGGGTGCTGGGTGCTCAGTACTCGGGGTGCTGGGCGCTCAGTACTCAGGGTGCTGGGTGCTCAGTACTCAGGGTGCTGGGTGCTCAGTACTCGGGTGCTGGGTGCTCAGTGCTCAGGGTGCTGTGTTCTCAGTGCTCGGGGTGCTGGGTGCTCAGTGCTCAGTACTCAGGGTGCTGGGTGCTCAGTGCTCGTTGTGCTGGGTGCTCAGTGCTCAGTACTCAGGGTGCTGGGTGTTCAGTGCTCAGGGAGCTGTGTGCTCAGTGGTCAGGGTGCTGCGTGCTCAGTGCTCAGGGTGCTGGGTACTCAGTGCTCAGGGTGCTGGGTGCTCAGTACTCAGGGTGCTGGGTGCTGATTACTCAGGGTGCTGGGTGCTCAGTGCTCGGGTGCTTGGTGCTCAGTGCTCGCGGTGCTGGGTGCTCAGTGCTCGAGGTGCTCAGTACTCAGGGTGCTGTGTGTTCAGTGCTCAGGGTGCTGGGTGCTCAGTGCTCAGGGTCTGTGTGCTCAGTGCTCAGGCTGCTGGGTACACAGTACTCAGGGTGCTGGGTGCTCAGTGCTCGGGGTGCTATGTGCTCTGTGCTCGCGGTGCTGGGTGCTCAGTGCTCGGGGTGCTGGGTGCTCAGTGCTCGGGGTGCTATGTGCTCAGTGCTCGCGGTGCTGGGTGCTCAGTGCTCGGGGTGCTCGGTCCTCAGTACTCAGGGTGCTGGGTGCTCAGTGCTCGAGGTGCTCAGTACTCAGGGTGCTGTGTGTTCAGTGCTCGGGGCGCTGGGTGCTCAGTACTCTGGGTGCTGGGTGCTCAGTGCTCAGGGTGCTCGGTGCTCGGGGCACTGGGTGCTCAGTGCTCAGGGTGCTCGGAGCTCAGTACTCAGGGTGCTGGGTGCTCAGTGCTCGGGGTGCTCGGTGCTCAGTACTCAGGGTGCTGGGTGCTCAGTACTCAGGGTGCTCATTGCTCAGGGTGCTGGGTGCTCAGTGCTCAGGGTGCTCGGTGCTCGGGGCACTGGGTGCTCAGTGCTCAGGGTGCTCGGAGCTCAGTACTCAGGGTGCTGGGTGCTCAGTTCTCGGGGTGCTCGGTGCTCAGTACTCAGGGTGCTGGGTGCTCAGTGCTCGGGGTGCTCGGTGCTCAGTACGTTGGGTGCTCACTACTCAGGGTGCTGGGTACTCAGTGCTCAGGGTTCTGGGTGCTCGGTGCTCAGGGTGCTGGGTGCTCAGTACTCAGGGTGCTGGGTGCTCAGTACTCAGGGTCCTGGGTGCTCAGTACTCGGGTGCTGTGTGTTCAGTGCTCAGGGTACTGGGTGCTCAGTACTCAGGGTGATCAGTGCTTAGTACTCAGGGTGCTGGGTGCTCAGTGCTCAGGGTGCTGGGTGCTCAGTGCTCGGGGTGCTGGGTGCTCAGTGCTCAGTACTCAGGGTGCTGGGTGTTCAGTGCTCGGGGTGCTGGGTGCTCAGTGCTCAGTACTCAGGGTGTTGGGTGCTCAGTGCTCAGGGTGCTGGGTGCTCAGTGCTCAGGGTGCTGGGTGCTCAGTACTCAGGGTGCTCAGGGCTCAGTACTCGGGGTGCTGGGTGCTCAGTGCTCAGGGTGCTCTGTGCTCAGTGCTCAGGGTGCCGGGTGCTCAGTGCTCGGGGCGCTGGGTGCTCAGTGCTCGGGGTGCTGTGTGCTCAGTACTCAGGGTGCTGGGTGCTCAGTGCTCTGGGTGCTCAGTGCTCAGTACTCAGTGCTCAGGGTGCTCAGTGCTCAGTGCTCAGGGTGCTGGGTGTTCAGTACTCAGGGTGCTGGGTGCTCAGTACTCAGGGTGCTGGCTGCTCAGTGCTCAGGGTGCTGGGTGCTCAGTGCTCGGGGTGCTCAGTACTCAGGGTGCTGTGTGTTCAGTGCTCAGGGTACTGGGTGCTCAGTACTCAGGGTGATCGGTGCTTAGTACTCAGGGTGCTGGGTGCTCAGTACTCCGGGTGCTGGGTGCTCAGTGCTCCAGGTGCTCCGAGCTCAGTACTCAGGGTGATGGGTGCTCAGTTCTCGGGGTGATCGGTGCTCAGTACTCAGAGTGCTGGGTGCTCAGTGCTCGGAGTGCTCGGTGCTGAGTACATTGGGTGCTCACTACTCAGGGTGCTGGGTGCTCAGTGCTCAGTGTGCTGGGTGCTCAGTGCTCAGGGTGCTGGGTGCTCAGTGCTCAGGGTGCTGGGTGCTCAGTATTCAGGGTGCTGGGTGCTCAGTGCTCGGGGTGCTGGGTGCTCAGTGCTCAGGGTGCTGGGTGCTCAGTACTCAGGGTGCTGGGTGCTCAGTACTCGGGGTGCTGGGCGCTCAGTACTGAGGGTGCTGGGTGCTCAGTACTCAGGGTGCTGGGTGCTCAGTACTCGGGTGCTGGGTGCTCAGTGCTCAGGGTGCTGGTTGCTCAGTGCTCGGGGTGCTGGGTGCTCAGTGCTCAGTACTCAGGGTGCTGGGTGCTCAGTGCTCGTTGTGCTGGGTGCTCAGTGCTCAGTACTCAGGGTGCTGGGTGTTCAGTGCTCAGGGTGCTGTGTGCTCAGTGCTCAGGGTTCTGGGTGCTCAGTGCTCAGGGTGCTGGGTACTCAGTGCTCAGGGTGCTGGGTGCTCAGTACTCAGGGTGCTGGGTGCTCATTACTCAGGGTGCTGGGTGCTCAGTGCTCGGGTGCTGGGTGCTCAGTGCTCGCGGTGCTGGGTGCTCAGTGCTCGAGGTGCTCAGTACTCAGGGTGCTGTGTGTACAGTGCTCAGGGTGCTGGGTGCTCAGTACTCAGGGTGCTCGGTGCTTAGTACTCAGGGTGCTGGGTGCTCAGTACTCCGGGTGCTGGGTGCTCAGTGCTCAGGGTTCTCAGTGCTCAGTGCTCAAGGTGCTGGGTGCTCAGTACTCATGGTGCTCATTGCTCAGGGTGCTGGGTGCTCAGTGCTCAGGGTGCTCGGTGCTCGGGGCACTGGGTGCTCAGTGCTCAGGGTGCTCAGAGCTCAGTACTCAGGGTGCTGGGTGCTCCGTTCTCGGGGTGCTCGGTGCTCAGTACTCAGGGTGCTGGGTGCTCAGTGCTCGGGGTGCTCGGTGCTCAGTACGTTGGGTGCTCACTACTCAGGGTGCTGGGTGCTCAGTGCTCAGGGTGCTGGGTGCTCGGTGCTCAGGGTGCTGGGTGCTCAGTACTCAGGGTGCTGGGTGCTCAGTGCTCAGGGTGCTGGGTACTCAGTGCTCAGGGTGCTGGGTGCTCAGTACTCAGGGTGCTCAGTGCTCAGTACTCGGGGTGCTGGGTGTTCAGTGCTCGGGGTGCTGGGTGCTCAGTGCTCAGTACTCAGGGTTCTGGGTGCTCAGTGCTCAGGGTGCTGGGTGCTCAGTGCTCAGGGTGCTGGGTGCTCAGTGCTCAGGGTGCTGGGTACTCAGTGCTCAAGGTGCTGGGTGCTCAGTACTCAGGGTGCTCATTGCTCAGGGTGCTGGGTGCTCAGTGCTAAGGTTCTCGGTGCTCGGGGCACTGGGTGCTCAGTGCTCAGGGTGCTCAGAGCTCAGTACTCAGGGTGCTGGGTGCTCAGTGCTCGGGATGCTCGGTGCTCAGTACTCAGGGTGCTGGGTGCTCAGTGCTCGGGGTGCTCGGTGCTCAGTACGTTGGGTGCTCACTACTCAGGGTGCTGGGTGCTCAGTGCTCAGGGTGCTGGGTGCTCGGTGCTCAGGGTGCTGGGTGCTCAGTACTCAGGGTGCTGGGTGCTCAGTGCTCAGGGTGCTGGGTACTCAGTGCTCAGGGTGCTGGGTGCTCATTACTCAGGGTGCTGGGTGCTCAGTGCTCAGTACTCAGGGTGCTGGGAGCTCAGTGCTCAGGGTGCTGGGTGCTCAGTGCTCAGGGTGCTAGGTGCTCAGTGCTCAGGGTGCTGGGTACTCAGTGCTCAGGGTGCTGGGTGCTCAGAACACAGGGTGCTCAGTGCTCAGTACTCGGTGTGCTGGGTGCTCAGTGCTCAGGGTGCTCAGTGCTCAGTACTCGGGGTGCTGTGTGCTCAGTGCTCAGGGTGCTCAGTGCTCAGTGCTCAGGGTGCTGGGTGCTCAGTGCTCGGGGCGCTGGGTGCTCAGTGCTCAGGGTGCTGGGTGCTCAGTACTCAGGGTGCTGGGTGCTCAGTACTCGGGGTGCTGGGCGCTCAGTACTCAGGGTGCTGGGTGCTCAGTACTCAGGGTGCTGGGTGCTCAGTACTCGGGTGCTGGGTGCTCAGTGCTCAGGGTGCTGGGTGCTCAGTGCTCGGGGTGCTGGGTGCTCAGTGCTCAGTACTCAGGGTGGTGGGTGCTCAGTGCTCGTTGTGCTGGGTGCTCAGTGCTCAGTACTCAGGGTGCTGGGTGTTCAGTGCTCAGGGTGCTGTGTGTTCAGTGCTCAGGGTGCTGGGTGCTCAGTGCTCAGGGTGCTGGGTACTCAGTGCTCAGGGTGCTGGGTGCTCAGTACTCAGGGTGCTGGGTGCTCATTACTCAGGGTGCTGGGTGCTCAGTGCTCGGGTGCTGGGTGCTCAGTGCTCGCGGTGCTGGGTGCTCAGTGCTCGGGGAGCTCGGTGCTCAGTACTCAGGGTGCTGGGTGCTCAGTGCTCGAGGTGCTCAATACTCAGGGTGCTGTGTGTTCAGTGCTCAGGGTGCTGGGTGCTCAGTACTCAGGGTGCTCGGTGCTTAGTACTCAGGGTGCTGGGTGCTCAGTACTCCGGGTGCTGGGTGCTCAGTGCTCGGGGTTCTCGGTGCTCAGTGCTCAAGGTGCTGGGTGCTCAGTACTCAGGGTGCTCATTGCTCAGGGTGCTGGGTGCTCAGTGCTCAGCGTGCTCGGTGCTCGGGGCACTGGGTGCTCAGTGCTCAGGGTGCTCAGAGCTCAGTAATCAGGGTGCTGGGTGCTCAGTGCTCGGGGTGCTCGGTGCTCAGTACTCAGGGTGCTGGGTGCTCAGTGCTCGGGGTGCTCGGTGCTCAGTACGTTGGGTGCTCACTACTCAGGGTGCTGGGTGCTCAGTGCTCAGGGTGCTGGGTGCTCGGTGCTCAGGGTGCTGGGTGCTCAGTACTCAGGGTGCTGGGTGCTCATTGCTCAGGTTGCTGGGTGCTCAGTGCTCAGGGTGCTCGGTGCTCGGGGCACTGGGTGCTCAGTGCTCAGGGTGCTCAGAGCTCAGTACTCAGGGTGCTGGGTGCTCAGTGCTCGGGGTGCTCGGTGCTCAGTACTTAGGGTGCTGGGTGCTCAGTGCACGGGGTGCTCGGTGCTCAGTACGTTGGGTGCTCACTACTCAGGGTGCTGGGTGCTCAGTGCTCAGGGTGCTGGGTGCTCGGTGCTCAGGGTGCTGGGTGCTCAGAACTCAGGGTGCTGGGTGCTCAGTGCTCAGGGTGCTGGGTACTCAGTGCTCAGGGTGCTGGGTGCTCAGTACTCAGGGTGCTCAGTGCTCAGTACTCGGGGTGCTGGGTGTTCAGTGCTCGGGGTGCTGGGTGCTCAGTGCTCAGTACTCAGGGTGCTGGGTGCTCAGTGCTCAGGGTGCTGGGTGCTCAGTGCTCAGGGTGCTGGGTGCTCAGTGCTCAGGGTGCTGGGTACTCAGTGCTCAGGGTGCTGGGTGCTCAGTACTCAGGGTGATCAGTGCTCAGTACTCGGGGTGCTGGGTGCTCAGTGCTCAGGGTGCTCAGTGCTCAGTACTCGGGGTGCTGTGTGCTCAGTGCTCAGGGTGCTCAGTGCTCAGTGCTCGGGGTGCTGGGTGCTCAGTGCTCGGGGCGCTGGGTGCTCAGTTCTCGGGGTGCTGGGTGCTCAGTACTCGGGGTGCGGGGTGCTCAGTGCTCAGGGTGCTCAGTGCTCAGTACTCAGTGCTCAGGGTGCTCAGTGCTCAGTGCTCAGGGTGCTGGTTGTTCAGTACTCAGGGTGCTGGGTGCTCAGTGCTCAGGGTGCTGGGTACTCAGTGCTCAGGGTGCTGGGTGCTCAGTACTCAGGGTGCTCAGTGCTCAGTACTCGGGGTGCTGGGTGTTCAGTGCTCGGGGTGCTGGGTGCTCAGTGCTCAGTACTCAGGGTGCTGGGTGCTCAGTGCTCAGGGTGCTGGGTGCTCAGTGCTCAGGGTGCTGGGTGCTCAGTGCTCAGGGTGCTGGGTACTCAGTGCTCAGGGTGCTGGGTGCTCAGTACTCAGGGTGCTCAGTGCTCAGTACTCGGGGTGCTGGGTGCTCAGTGCTCAGGGTGCTCAGTGCTCAGTACTCGGGGTGCTGTGTGCTCAGTGCTCAGGGTGCTCAGTGCTCAGTGCTCGGGGTGCTGGGTGCTCAGTGCTCGGGGCGCTGGGTGCTCAGTTCTCGGGGTGCTGGGTGCTCAGTACTCGGGGTGCGGGGTGCTCAGTGCTCAGGGTGCTCAGTGCTCAGTACTCAGTGCTCAGGGTGCTCAGTGCTCAGTGCTCAGGGTGCTGGTTGTTCAGTACTCAGGGTGCTGGGTGCTCAGTGCTCAGGGTGCTGGGTGCTCAGTGCTCGGGGTGCTGGGTGCTCAGTGCTCAGTACTCAGGGTGGTGGGTGCTCAGTGCTCGTTGTGCTGCGTGCTCAGTGCTCAGTACTCAGGGTGCTGGGTGTTCAGTGCTCAGGGTGCTGTGTGTTCAGTGCTCAGGGTGCTGGGTGCTCAGTGCTCAGGGTGCTGGGTACTCAGTGCTCAGGGTGCTGGGTGCTCAGTACTCAGGGTGCTGGGTGCTCATTACTCAGGGTGCTGGGTGCTCAGTGCTCGGGTGCTGGGTGCTCAGTGCTCGCGGTGCTGGGTGCTCAGTGCTCGGGGAGCTCGGTGCTCAGTACTCAGGGTGCTGGGTGCTCAGTGCTCGAGGTGCTCAATACTCAGGGTGCTGTGTGTTCAGTGCTCAGGGTGCTGGGTGCTCAGTACTCAGGGTGCTCGGTGCTTAGTACTCAGGGTGCTGGGTGCTCAGTACTCCGGGTGCTGGGTGCTCAGTGCTCGGGGTTCTCGGTGCTCAGTGCTCAAGGTGCTGGGTGCTCAGTACTCAGGGTGCTCATTGCTCAGGGTGCTGGGTGCTCAGTGCTCAGCGTGCTCGGTGCTCGGGGCACTGGGTGCTCAGTGCTCAGGGTGCTCAGAGCTCAGTACTCAGGGTGCTGGGTGCTCAGTGCTCGGGGTGCTCGGTGCTCAGTACTCAGGGTGCTGGGTGCTCAGTGCTCGGGGTGCTCGGTGCTCAGTACGTTGGGTGCTCACTACTCAGGGTGCTGGGTGCTCAGTGCTCAGGGTGCTGGGTGCTCGGTGCTCAGGGTGCTGGGTGCTCAGTACTCAGGGTGCTGGGTGCTCATTGCTCAGGTTGCTGGGTGCTCAGTGCTCAGGGTGCTCGGTGCTCGGGGCACTGGGTGCTCAGTGCTCAGGGTGCTCAGAGCTCAGTACTCAGGGTGCTGGGTGCTCAGTGCTCGGGGTGCTCGGTGCTCAGTACTTAGGGTGCTGGGTGCTCAGTGCACGGGGTGCTCGGTGCTCAGTACGTTGGGTGCTCACTACTCAGGGTGCTGGGTGCTCAGTGCTCAGGGTGCTGGGTGCTCGGTGCTCAGGGTGCTGGGTACTCAGAACTCAGGGTGCTGGGTGCTCAGTGCTCAGGGTGCTGGGTACTCAGTGCTCAGGGTGCTGGGTGCTAAGTACTCAGGGTGCTCAGTGCTCAGTACTCGGGGTGCTGGGTGTTCAGTGCTCGGGGTGCTGGGTGCTCAGTGCTCAGTACTCAGGGTGCTGGGTGCTCAGTGCTCAGGGTGCTGGGTGCTCAGTGCTCAGGGTGCTGGGTGCTCAGTGCTCAGGGTGCTGGGTACTCAGTGCTCAGGGTGCTGGGTGCTCAGTACTCAGGGTGATCAGTGCTCAGTACTCGGGGTGCTGGGTGCTCAGTGCTCAGGGTGCTCAGTGCTCAGTACTCGGGGTGCTGTGTGCTCAGTGCTCAGGGTGCTCAGTGCTCAGTGCTCGGGGTGCTGGGTGCTCAGTGCTCGGGGCGCTGGGTGCTCAGTTCTCGGGGTGCTGGGTGCTCAGTACTCGGGGTGCGGGGTGCTCAGTGCTCAGGGTGCTCAGTGCTCAGTACTCAGTGCTCAGGGTGCTCAGTGCTCAGTGCTCAGGGTGCTGGTTGTTCAGTACTCAGGGTGCTGGGTGCTCAGTGCTCAGGGTGCTGGGTACTCAGTGCTCAGGGTGCTGGGTGCTCAGTACTCAGGGTGCTCAGTGCTCAGTACTCGGGGTGCTGGGTGTTCAGTGCTCGGGGTGCTGGGTGCTCAGTGCTCAGTACTCAGGGTGCTGGGTGCTCAGTGCTCAGGGTGCTGGGTGCTCAGTGCTCAGGGTGCTGGGTGCTCAGTGCTCAGGGTGCTGGGTACTCAGTGCTCAGGGTGCTGGGTGCTCAGTACTCAGGGTGCTCAGTGCTCAGTACTCGGGGTGCTGGGTGCTCAGTGCTCAGGGTGCTCAGTGCTCAGTACTCGGGGTGCTGTGTGCTCAGTGCTCAGGGTGCTCAGTGCTCAGTGCTCGGGGTGCTGGGTGCTCAGTGCTCGGGGCGCTGGGTGCTCAGTTCTCGGGGTGCTGGGTGCTCAGTACTCGGGGTGCGGGGTGCTCAGTGCTCAGGGTGCTCAGTGCTCAGTACTCAGTGCTCAGGGTGCTCAGTGCTCAGTGCTCAGGGTGCTGGTTGTTCAGTACTCAGGGTGCTGGGTGCTCAGTACTCAGGGTGCTGGGTGCTCAGTGCTCAGGGTGCTGGGTGATCAGTGCTCGGGGTGCTCAGTACTCAGGGTGCTCGGTGCTTAGTACTCAGGGTGCTGGGTGCTCAGTACTCCGGGTGCGGGGTGCTCAGTGCTCAGGGTGCTCAGTGCTCAGTACTCAGTGCTCAGGGTGCTGGGTGCTCAGTACTCAGGGTGCTGGGTGCTCAGTGCTCGGGGTGCTGGGTGCTCAGTGCTCAGGGTGCTGGGTGCTCAGTACTCAGGGTTCTGGGTGCTCAGTACTCAGGGTGCTGGGTGCTCAGTGCTCGGGGTGCTGGGTGCTCAGTGATCGGGGTGCTGGGTGCTCAGTGCTCGGGGTGCTCGGTGCTCAGTGCTCAAGGTGCTGGGTGCTCAGTACTCAGGGTGCTCATTGCTCAGGGTCCTGGGTGCTCAGTACTCAGGGTGCTGGGTGCTCATTGCTCAGGGTGCTCGGTTCTCGGGGTGCTGGGTGCTCAGTGCTCGGGGTGCTCGGAGCTCAGTACTCAGGGTGCTGGGTGCTCAGTGCTCAGGGTGCTGGGTGCTCAGTGCTCAGGGTGCTGGGTGCTCAGTGCTCAGGGTGCTGGGTACTCAATGCTCAAGGTGCTGGGTGCTCAGTATTCAGGGTGCTCATTGCTCAGGGTGCTGGGTGCTCAGTGCTCAGGGTGCTCGGTGCTCGGGGCACTGGGTGCTCAGTGCTCAGGGTGCTGGGTGCTGAGTACTCAGGGCGCTGGGTGCTCAGTACTCGGGGTGCTGGGCGCTCAGTACTCAGGGTGCTGGGTGCTCAGTACTCAGGGTGCTGGGTGCTCAGTACTCGGGTGCTGGGTGCTCAGTGCTCAGGGTGCTGGGTGCTCAGTTCTCGGGGTGCTGGGTGCTCAGTGCTCAGTACTCAGGGTGCAGGGTGCTCATTGCTCGTTGTGCTGGGTGCTCAGTGCTCAGTACTCAGGGTGCTGGGTGTTCAGTGCTCAGGGTGCTGTGTGATCAGTGCTCAGGGTGCTGGGTGCTCAGTGCTCAGGGTGCTGGGTACTCAGTGCTCAGGATGCTGGGTGCTCAGTACTCAGGGTGCTGGGTGCTCATTACTCAGGGTGCTGGGTGCTCAGTGCTCGGGTGCTGGGTGCTCAGTGCTCGCGGTGCTGGGTGCTCAGTGCTCGGGGAGCTCGGTGCTCAGTACTCAGGGTGCTGGGTGCTCAGTGCTCGAGGTGCTCAATACTCAGGGTGCTGTGTGTTCAGTGCTCAGGGTGCTGGGTGCTCAGTACTCAGGGTGCTCGGTGCTTAGTACTCAGGGTGCTGGGTGCTCAGTACTCCGGGTGCTGGGTGCTCAGTGCTCGGGGTTCTCAGTGCTCAGTGCTCAAGGTGCTGGGTGCTCAGTACTCAGGGTGCTCATTGCTCAGGGTGCTGGGTGCTCAGTGCTCAGCGTGCTCGGTGCTCGGGGCACTGGGTGCTCAGTGCTCAGGGTGCTCAGAGCTCAGTACTCAGGGTGCTGGGTGCTCAGTGCTCGGGGTGCTCGGTGCTCAGTACTCAGGGTGCTGGGTGCTCAGTGCTCGGGGTGCTCGGTGCTCAGTACGTTGGGTGCTCACTACTCAGGGTGCTGGGTGCTCAGTGCTCAGGGTGCTGGGTGCTCGGTGCTCAGGGTGCTGGGTGCTCAGTACTCAGGGTGCTGGGTGCTCAGTGCTCAGGGTGCTGGGTACTCAGTGCTCAGGGTGCTGGGTGCTCAGTACTCAGGGTGCTCAGTGCTCAGTACTCGGGGTGCTGGGTGTTCAGTGCTCGGGGTGCTGGGTGCTCAGTGCTCAGTACTCAGGGTGCTGGGTGCTCAGTGCTCAGGGTGCTGGGTGCTCAGTGCTCAGGGTGCTGGGTGCTCAGTGCTCAGGGTGCTGGGTACTCAATGCTCAAGGTGCTGGGTGCTCAGTATTCAGGGTGCTCATTGCTCAGGGTGCTGGGTGCTCAGTGCTCAGGGTGCTCGGTGCTCGGGGCACTGGGTGCTCAGTGCTCAGGGTGCTCAGAGCTCAGTACTCAGGGTGCTGGGTGCTCAGTGCTCGGGGTGCTCGGTGCTCAGTACGTTGGGTGCTCACTACTCAGGGTGCTGGGTGCTCAGTGCTCAGGGTGCTGGGTGCTCGGTGCTCAGGGTGCTGGGTGCTCAGAACTCAGGGTGCTGGGTGCTCAGTGCTCAGGGTGCTGGGTACTCAGTGCTCAGGGTGCTGGGTGCTCAGTACTCAGGGTGCTCAGTGCTCAGTACTCGGGGTGCTGGGTGTTCAGTGCTCGGGGTGCTGGGTGCTCAGTGCTCAGTACTCAGGGTGCTGGGTGCTCAGTGCTCAGGGTGCTGGGTGCTCAGTGCTCAGGGTGCTGGGTACTCAGTGCTCAGGGTGCTGGGTGCTCAGTACTCAGGGTGCTCAGTGCTCAGTACTCGGGGTGCTGGGTGCTCAGTGCTCAGGGTGCTCAGTGCTCAGTACTCGGGGTGCTGTGTGCTCAGTGCTCAGGGTGCTCAGTGCTCAGTGCTCGGGGTGCTGGGTGCTCAGTGCTCGGGGCGCTGGGTGCTCAGTTCTCTGGGTGCTGGGTGCTCAGTACTCGGGGTGCGGGGTGCTCAGTGCTCAGGGTGCTCAGTGCTCAGTACTCAGTGCTCAGGGTGCTCAGTGCTCAGTGCTCAGGGTGCTGGTTGTTCAGTACTCAGTGTGCTGGGTGCTCAGTACTCAGGGTGCTGGGTGCTCAGTGCTCAGGGTGCTGGGTGATCAGTGCTCGGGGTGCTCAGTACTCAGGGTGCTGTGTGTTCAGTGCTCAGGGTACTGGGTGCTCAGTACTCAGGGTGCTCGGTGCTTAGTACTCAGGGTGCTGGGTGCTCAGTACTCCGGGTGCTGGGTGCTCAGTGCTCGGGGTGCTCGTAGATCAGTACTCAGGGTGCTGGGTGCTCAGTTCTCGGGGTGATCGGTGCTCAGTACTCAGGGTGCTGGGTGCTCAGTGCTCGGGGTGCTCGGTGCTCAGTACGTTGGGTGCTCACTACTCAGGTTGCTGGGTGCTCAGTGCTCAGTGTGCTGGGTGCTCAGTGCTCAGGGTGCTGGGTGCTCAGTGCTCAGGGTGCTGGGTGCTCAGTACTCAGGGTGCTGGGTGCTCAGTGCTCGGGGTGCTGGGTGCTCAGTGCTCAGGGTGCTGGGTGCTCAGTACTCAGGGTTCTGGGTGCTCAGTACTCAGGGTGCTGGGTGCTCAGTGCTCGGGGTGCTGGGTGCTCAGTGATCTGGGTGCTGGGTGCTCAGTGCTCGGGGTGCTCGGTGCTCAGTGCTCAAGGTGCTGGGTGCTCAGTACTCAGGGTGCTCATTGCTCAGGGTCCTGGGTGCTCAGTACTCAGGGTGCTGGGTGCTCAGTGCTCATGGTGCTCGGTGCTCGGGGCGCTGGGTGCTCAGTACTCGGGGTGCTCGGAGCTCAGTACTCAGGGTGCTGGGTGCTCAGTGCTCAGGGTGCTGGGTGCTCAGTGCTCAG
This sequence comes from Microtus oregoni, assembly GCF_018167655.1. NCBI lineage: Eukaryota > Metazoa > Chordata > Mammalia > Rodentia > Cricetidae > Microtus > Microtus oregoni. The sequence continues at coordinate 2,621,465 of NW_024544028.1, read as the reverse complement.
GGTGCTGGGTGCTCAGTGCTCAGGGTGCTGGGTACTCAATGCTCAAGGTGCTGGGTGCTCAGTATTCAGGGTGCTCATTGCTCAGGGTGCTGGGTGCTCAGTGCTCAGGGTGCTCGGTGCTCGGGGCACTGGGTGCTCAGTGCTCAGGGTGCTCAGAGCTCAGTACTCAGGGTGCTGGGTGCTCAGTGCTCGGGGTGCTCGGTGCTCAGTACTTAGGCTGCTGGGTGCTCAGTGCACGGGGTGCTCGGTGCTCAGTACGTTGGGTGCTCACTACTCAGGGTGCTGGGTGCTCAGTGCTCAGGGTGCTGGGTGCTCGGTGCTCAGGGTGCTGGGTGCTCAGAACTCAGGGTGCTGGGTGCTCAGTGCTCAGGGTGCTGGGTACTCAGTGCTCAGGGTGCTGGGTGCTCAGTACTCAGGGTGCTCAGTGCTCAGTACTCGGGGTGCTGGGTGTTCAGTGCTCGGGGTGCTGGGTGCTCAGTGCTCAGTACTCAGGGTGCTGGGTGCTCAGTGCTCAGGGTGCTGGGTGCTCAGTGCTCAGGGTGCTGGGTGCTCAGTGCTCAGGGTGCTGGGTACTCAGTGCTCAGGGTGCTGGGTGCTCAGTACTCAGGGTGCTCAGTGCTCAGTACTCGGGGTGCTGGGTGCTCAGTGCTCAGGGTGCTCAGTGCTCAGTACTCGGGGTGCTGTGTGCTCAGTGCTCAGGGTGCTCAGTGCTCAGTGCTCGGGGTGCTGGGTGCTCAGTGCTCGGGGCGCTGGGTGCTCAGTTCTCGGGGTGCTGGGTGCTCAGTACTCGGGGTGCGGGGTGCTCAGTGCTCAGGGTGCTCAGTGCTCAGTACTCAGTGCTCAGGGTGCTCAGTGCTCAGTGCTCAGGGTGCTGGTTGTTCAGTACTCAGGGTGCTGGGTGCTCAGTACTCAGGGTGCTGGGTGCTCAGTGCTCAGGGTGCTGGGTGATCAGTGCTCGGGGTGCTCAGTACTCAGGGTGCTGTGTGTTCAGTGCTCAGGGTACTGGGTGCTCAGTACTCAGGGTGCTCGGTGCTTAGTACTCAGGGTGCTGGGTGCTCAGTACTCCGGGTGCTGGGTGCTCAGTGCTCGGGGTGCTCGGAGATCAGTACTCAGGGTGCTGGGTGCTCAGTTCTCGGGGTGATCGGTGCTCAGTACTCAGGGTGCTGGGTGCTCAGTGCTCGGGGTGCTCGGTGCTCAGTACGTTGGGTGCTCACTACTCAGGTTGCTGGGTGCTCAGTGCTCAGTGTGCTGGGTGCTCAGTGCTCAGGGTGCTGGGTGCTCAGTGCTCAGGGTGCTGGGTGCTCAGTACTCAGGGTGCTGGGTGCTCAGTGCTCGGGGTGCTGGGTGCTCAGTGCTCAGGGTGCTGGGTGCTCAGTACTCAGGGAGCTGGGTGCTCAGTACTCAGGGTGCTGGGTGCTCAGTGCTCGGGGTGCTGGGTGCTCAGTGATCGGGGTGCTGGGTGCTCAGTGCTCGGGGTGCTCGGTGCTCAGTGCTCAAGGTGCTGGGTGCACAGTACTCAGGGTGCTCATTGCTCAGGGTCCTGGGTGCTCAGTACTCAGGGTTCTGGGTGCTCAGTGCTCAGGGTGCTCGGTGCTCGGGGTGCTGGGTGCTCAGTGCTCGGGGTGCTCGGAGCTCAGTACTCAGGGTGCTGGGTGATCAGTGCTCGGGGTGCTCGGTGCTCAGTACTCATAGTGCTGGGTGCTCAGTGCTCGGGGTGCTGGGTGCTCACTGCTCAGTACTCAGGGTGCTGGGTGCTCAGTGCTCAGGGTGCTGTGTGCTCAGTGCTCAGGGTGCTGGGTGCTCAGTGCTGAGGCTGCTGGGTACTCAGTACTCAGGGTGCTGGGTGCTCAGTGCTCGGGGTGCTATGTGCTCAGTGCTCGCGGTGCTGGGTGCTCAGTGCTCGGGGTGCTATGTGCTCAGTGCTCGCGGTGCTGGGTGCTCAGTGCTCGGGGTGCTCGGTGCTCAGTCCTCAGGGTGCTGGGTGCTCAGTGCTCGAGGTGCTCAGTACTCAGGGTGCTGTGTATTCAGTGCTCGGGGCGCTGGGTGCTCAGTACTCCGGGTGCTGGGTGCTCAGTGCTCATGGTTCTCGGTGCTCAGTGCTCAGGGTGCTGGGTGTTCAGTACTCAGGGTGCTGGGTGCTCAGTACTCAGGGTGCTGGGTGCTCAGTGCTCAGGGTGCTGGGTGCTCAGTGCTCGGGGTGCTCAGTACTCAGGGTGCTGAGTGTTCAGTGCTCAGGGTACTGGGTGCTCAGTACTCAGGGTGATCGGTGCTTAGTGCTCAGGGTGCTGGGTGCTGAGTGTTCAGTACTCAGGGTGCTGGGTGCTCAGTACTCAGGGTGCTGGGTGCTCAGTGCTCGGGGTGCTGGGTGCTCAGTGCGCAGGGTGCTGGGTGCTCAGTGCTCAGGGTGCTCGGTGCTCGGGGCACTGGTTGCTCAGTGCTCAGGGTGCTCGGAGCTCAGTAATCAGGGTGCTGGGTGCACAGTGCTCGCGGTGCTCGGTGCTCAGTACTCAGGGTGCTGGGTGCTCAGTGCTCGGGGTGCTCGGTGCTCAGTACGTTGGGTGCTCACTACTCAGGGTGCTGGGTGCTCAGTGCTCAGGGTGCTGGGTGCTCGGTGCTCAGGGTGCTGGGTGCTCAGTACTCAGGGTGCTGGGTGCTCAGTGCTCGGGGTGCTGGGTGCTCAGTACTCAGGGTGCTGGGTGCTCAGTACTCAGGGTCCTGGGTGCTCAGTACTCGGGTGCTGGGTGCTCAGTGCTCAGGTTGCTGGGTGCTCAGTGCTCGGGGTGCTGGGTGCTCAGTGCTCAGTACTCAGGGTGCTGGGTGTTCAGTGCTCGGGGTGCTGGGTGCTCAGTGCTCAGTACTCAGGGTGCTGGGTGCTCAGTGCTCAGGGTGCTGGGTGCTCAGTGCTCAGGGTGCTGGGTGCTCAGTTCTCAGGGTGCTCAGTGCTCAGTACTCGGGGTGCTGGGTGCTCAGTGCTCAGGGTGCTCAGTGCTCAGTACCCGGGGTGCTGTGTGCTCAGTGCTCAGGGTGCTCAGTGCTCAGTGCTCGGGGTGCCGGGTGCTCAGTGCTCGGGGCGCTGGGTGCTCAGTGCTCGGGGTGCTGGGTGCTCAGTACTCGGGGTGCTGGGTGCTCAGTGTTCAGGGTGCTCAGTGCTCAGTACTCAGTGCTCAGGGTGCTCAGTGCTCAGGGTGCTGGGTGTTCAGTACTCAGGGTGCTGGGTGCTCAGTACTCAGGGTGCTGGGTGCTCAGTGCTCAGGGTGCTGGGTGCTCAGTGCTCGGGGTGCTCAGTACTCAGGGTGATGAGTGTTCAGTGCTCGGGGTACTGGGTGCTCAGTACTCAGGGTGATCGGTGCTTAGTACTCAGGGTGCTGGGTGCTCAGTACTCCGGGTGCTGGGTGCTCAGTGCTCGGGGTGCTCGGAGCTCAGTACTCAGGGTGATGGGTGCTCAGTTCTCGGGGTGATCGGTGCTCAGTACTCAGAGTGCTGGTTGCTCAGTGCTCGGGGTGCTCGGTGCTCAGGACGTTGGGTGCTCACTACTCTGTGTGCTGGGTGCTCAGTGCTCAGTGTGCTGGGTGCTCAGTGCTCAGGGTGCTTGGTGCTCAGTATTCAGGGTGCTGGGTGCTCAGTGCTCGTTGTGCTGGGTGCTCAGTGCTCAGTACTCAGGGTGCTGGGTGTTCAGTGCTCAGGGTGCTGTGTGCTCAGTGCTCAGGGTGCTGCGTGCTCAGTGCTCAGGGTGCTGGGTACTCAGTGCTCAGGGTGCTGGGTGCTCAGTACTCAGGGTGCTGGGTGCTCATTACTCAGGGTGCTGGGTGCTCAGTGCTCGGGTGCTGGGTGCTCAGTGCTCGCGGTGCTGGGTGCTCAGTGCTCGAGGTGCTCAGTACTCAGGGTGCTGTGTGTTCAGTGCTCAGGGTGCTGGGTGCTCAGTACTCAGGGTGCTCGGTGCTTAGTACTCAGGGTGCTGGGTGCTCAGTGCTCAGGGTGTTGTGTGCTCAGTGCTCAGGGTGCTGGGTGCTCAGTGCTCAGGCTGCTGGGTACACAGTACTCAGGGTGCTGGGTGCTCAGTGCTCGGGGTGCTATGTGCTCTGTGCTCGCGGTGCTGGGTGCTCAGTGCTCGGGGTGCTGGGTGCTCAGTGCTCGGGGTGCTATGTGCTCAGTGCTCGCGGTGCTGGGTGCTCAGTGCTCGGGGTGCTCGGTGCTCAGTACTCAGGGTGCTGGGTGCTCAGTGCTCGAGGTGCTCAGTACTCAGGGTGCTGTGTGTTCAGTGCTCGGGGCGCTGGGTGCTCAGTACTCCGGGTGCTGGGTGCTCAGTGCTCAGGGTGCTCGGTGCTCGGGGCACTGGGTGCTCAGTGCTCAGGGTGCTCGGAGCTCAGTACTCAGGGTGCTGGGTGCTCAGTGCTCGGGGTGCTCGGTGCTCAGTAGTCAGGGTGCTGGGTGCTCAGTACTCAGGGTGCTCATTGCTCAGGGTGCTGGGTGCTCAGTGCTCAGGGTGCTCGGTGCTCGGGGCACTGGGTGCTCAGTGCTCAGGGTGCTCGGAGCTCAGTACTCAGGGTGCTGGGTGCTCAGTTCTCGGGGTGCTCGGTGCTCAGTACTCAGGGTGCTGGGTGCTCAGTGCTCGGGGTGCTCGGTGCTCAGTACGTTGGGTGCTCACTACTCAGGGTGCTGGGTACTCAGTGCTCAGGGTGCTGGGTGCTCGGTGCTCAGGGTGCTGGGTGCTCAGTACTCAGGGTGTTGGGTGCTCAGTGCTCGGGGTGCTGGGTGCTCAGTACTCAGGGTGCTGGGTGCTCAGTACTCAGGGTCCTGGGTGCTCAGTACTCGGGTGCTGTGTGTTCAGTGCTCAGGGTACTGGGTGCTCAGTACTCAGGTTGATCAGTGCTTAGTACTCAGGGTGCTGGGTGCTCAGAACTCCGGGTGCTGGGTGCTAAGTGCTCAGGGTGCTGGGTGCTCAGTGCTCAGGGTGCTGGGTGCTCAGTACTCAGGGTGCTCAGGGCTCAGTACTCGGGGTGCTGGGTGCTCAGTGCTCAGGGTGCTCAGTGCTCAGTGCTCAGGGTGCCGGGTGCTCAGTGCTCGGGGCGCTGGGTGCTCAGTGCTCGGTGTGCTGGGTGCTCAGTACTCAGGGTGCTGGGAGCTCAGTACTCAGGGTGCTGGGTGCTCAGTGCTCAGGGTGCTGGGTGCTCAGTGCTCGGGGTGCTCAGTACTCAGGGTGCTGGGTGTTCAGTGCTCGGGGTGCTGGGTGCTCAGTGCTCAGTACTCAGGGTGCTGGGTGCTCAGTGCTCAGGGTGCTGGGTGCTCAGTGCTCAGGGTGCTGGGTGCTCAGTTCTCAGGGTGCTCAGTGCTCAGTACTCGGGGTGCTGGGTGCTCAGTGCTCAGGGTGCTCAGTGCTCAGTACCCGGGGTGCTGTGTGCTCAGTGCTCAGGGTGCTCAGTGCTCAGTGCTCGGGGTGCCGGGTGCTCAGTGCTCGGGGCGCTGGGTGCTCAGTGCTCGGGGTGCTGGGTGCTCAGTACTCGGGGTGCTGGGTGCTCAGTGCTCAGGGTGCTCAGTGCTCAGTACTCAGTGCTCAGGGTGCTCAGTGCTCAGTGCTCAGGGTGCTGGGTGTTCAGTACTCAGGGTGCTGGGTGCTCAGTACTCAGGGTGCTGGGTGCTCAGTGCTCAGGGTGCTGGGTGCTCAGTGCTCGGGGTGCTCAGTACTCAGGGTGATGAGTGTTCAGTGCTCGGGGTACTGGGTGCTCAGTACTCAGGGTGATCGGTGCTTAGTACTCAGGGTGCTGGGTGCTCAGTACTCCGGGTGCTGGGTGCTCAGTGCTCGGGGTGCTCGGAGCTCAGTACTCAGGGTGATGGGTGCTCAGTTCTCGGGGTGATCGGTGCTCAGTACTCAGAGTGCTGGTTGCTCAGTGCTCGGGGTGCTCGGTGCTCAGGACGTTGGGTGCTCACTACTCTGTGTGCTGGGTGCTCAGTGCTCAGTGTGCTGGGTGCTCAGTGCTCAGGGTGCTTGGTGCTCAGTATTCAGGGTGCTGGGTGCTCAGTGCTCGTTGTGCTGGGTGCTCAGTGCTCAGTACTCAGGGTGCTGGGTGTTCAGTGCTCAGGGTGCTGTGTGCTCAGTGCTCAGGGTGCTGCGTGCTCAGTGCTCAGGGTGCTGGGTACTCAGTGCTCAGGGTGCTGGGTGCTCAGTACTCAGGGTGCTGGGTGCTCATTACTCAGGGTGCTGGGTGCTCAGTGCTCGGGTGCTGGGTGCTCAGTGCTCGCGGTGCTGGGTGCTCAGTGCTCGAGGTGCTCAGTACTCAGGGTGCTGTGTGTTCAGTGCTCAGGGTGCTGGGTGCTCAGTACTCAGGGTGCTCGGTGCTTAGTACTCAGGGTGCTGGGTGCTCAGTGCTCAGGGTGTTGTGTGCTCAGTGCTCAGGGTGCTGGGTGCTCAGTGCTCAGGCTGCTGGGTACACAGTACTCAGGGTGCTGGGTGCTCAGTGCTCGGGGTGCTATGTGCTCTGTGCTCGCGGTGCTGGGTGCTCAGTGCTCGGGGTGCTGGGTGCTCAGTGCTCGGGGTGCTATGTGCTCAGTGCTCGCGGTGCTGGGTGCTCAGTGCTCGGGGTGCTCGGTGCTCAGTACTCAGGGTGCTGGGTGCTCAGTGCTCGAGGTGCTCAGTACTCAGGGTGCTGTGTGTTCAGTGCTCGGGGCGCTGGGTGCTCAGTACTCCGGGTGCTGGGTGCTCAGTGCTCAGGGTGCTCGGTGCTCGGGGCACTGGGTGCTCAGTGCTCAGGGTGCTCGGAGCTCAGTACTCAGGGTGCTGGGTGCTCAGTGCTCGGGGTGCTCGGTGCTCAGTAGTCAGGGTGCTGGGTGCTCAGTACTCAGGGTGCTCATTGCTCAGGGTGCTGGGTGCTCAGTGCTCAGGGTGCTCGGTGCTCGGGGCACTGGGTGCTCAGTGCTCAGGGTGCTCGGAGCTCAGTACTCAGGGTGCTGGGTGCTCAGTTCTCGGGGTGCTCGGTGCTCAGTACTCAGGGTGCTGGGTGCTCAGTGCTCGGGGTGCTCGGTGCTCAGTACGTTGGGTGCTCACTACTCAGGGTGCTGGGTACTCAGTGCTCAGGGTGCTGGGTGCTCGGTGCTCAGGGTGCTGGGTGCTCAGTACTCAGGGTGTTGGGTGCTCAGTGCTCGGGGTGCTGGGTGCTCAGTACTCAGGGTGCTGGGTGCTCAGTACTCAGGGTCCTGGGTGCTCAGTACTCGGGTGCTGTGTGTTCAGTGCTCAGGGTACTGGGTGCTCAGTACTCAGGTTGATCAGTGCTTAGTACTCAGGGTGCTGGGTGCTCAGAACTCCGGGTGCTGGGTGCTAAGTGCTCAGGGTGCTGGGTGCTCAGTGCTCAGGGTGCTGGGTGCTCAGTACTCAGGGTGCTCAGGGCTCAGTACTCGGGGTGCTGGGTGCTCAGTGCTCAGGGTGCTCAGTGCTCAGTGCTCAGGGTGCCGGGTGCTCAGTGCTCGGGGCGCTGGGTGCTCAGTGCTCGGTGTGCTGGGTGCTCAGTACTCAGGGTGCTGGGAGCTCAGTACTCAGGGTGCTGGGTGCTCAGTGCTCAGGGTGCTGGGTGCTCAGTGCTCGGGGTGCTCAGTACTCAGGGTGCTGTGTGTTCAGTGCTCAGGGTACTGGGTGCTCAGTACTCAGGGTGATCGGTGCTTAGTACTCAGGGTGCTGGGTGCTCAGTACTCCGGGTGCTGGGTGCTCAGTGCTCGGGGTGCTCCGAGCTCAGTACTCAGGGTGATGGGTGCTCAGTTCTCGGGGTGATCGGTGCTCAGTACTCAGAGTGCTGGGTGCTCAGTGCTCGGGGTGCTCGGTGCTGAGTACATTGGGTGCTCACTACTCAGGGTGCTTTGTGCTCAGTGCTCAGTGTGCTGGGTGCTCAGTGCTCAGGGTGCTGGGTGCTCAGTGCTCAGGGTGCTGGGTGCTCAGTATTCAGGGTGCTGGGTGCTCAGTGCTCGGGGTGCTGGGTGCTCAGTGCTCAGGGTGCTGGGTGCTCAGTACTCAGGGTGCTGGGTGCTCAGTACTGGGGGTGCTGGGCGCTCAGTACTCAGGGTGCTGGGTGCTCAGTACTCAGGGTGCTGGGTGCTCAGTATTCGGGTGCTGGGTGCTCAGTGCTCGAGGTGCTCAGTACTCAGGGTGCTGTGTGTTCAGTGCTCAGGGTGCTGGGTGCTCAGTGCTCAGGGTGCTGTGTGCTCAGTGCTCAGGGTGCTGGGTGCTCAGTGCTCAGGCTGCTGGGTACACAGTACTCAGGGTGCTGGGTGCTCAGTGCTCGGGGTGCTATGTGCTCTGTGCTCGCGGTGCTGGGTGCTCAGTGCTCGGGGTGCTGGGTGCTCAGTGCTCGGGGTGCTATGTGCTCAGTGCTCGCGGTGCTGGGTGCTCAGTGCTCGGGGTGCTCGGTCCTCAGTACTCAGGGTGCTGGGTGCTCAGTGCTCGAGGTGCTCAGTACTCAGGGTGCTGTGTGTTCAGTGCTCGGGGCGCTGGGTGCTCAGTACTCTGGGTGCTGGGTGCTCAGTGCTCAGGGTGCTCGGTGCTCGGGGCACTGGGTGCTCAGTGCTCAGGGTGCTCGGAGCTCAGTACTCAGGGTGCTGGGTGCTCAGTGCTCGGGGTGCTCGGTGCTCAGTACTCAGGGTGCTGGGTGCTCAGTACTCAGGGTGCTCATTGCTCAGGGTGCTGGGTGCTCAGTGCTCAGGGTGCTCGGTGCTCGGGGCACTGGGTGCTCAGTGCTCAGGGTGCTCGGAGCTCAGTACTCAGGGTGCTGGGTGCTCAGTTCTCGGGGTGCTCGGTGCTCAGTACTCAGGGTGCTGGGTGCTCAGTGCTCGGGGTGCTCGGTGCTCAGTACGTTGGGTGCTCACTACTCAGGGTGCTGGGTACTCAGTGCTCAGGGTGCTGGGTGCTCGGTGCTCAGGGTGCTGGGTGCTCAGTACTCAGGGTGTTGGGTGCTCAGTGCTCGGGGTGCTGGGTGCTCAGTACTCAGGGTGCTGGGTGCTCAGTACTCAGGGTCCTGGGTGCTCAGTACTCGGGTGCTGGGTGCTCAGTGCTCAGGGTGCTGGGTGCTCAGTGCTCGGGGTGCTGGGTGCTCAGTGCTCAGTACTCAGGGTGCTGGGTGTTCAGTGCTCGGGGTGCTGGGTGCTCAGTGCTCAGTACTCAGGGTGTTGGGTGCTCAGTGCTCAGGGTGCTGGGTGCTCAGTGCTCAGGGTGCTGGGTGCTCAGTACTCAGGGTGCTCAGGGCTCAGTACTCGGGGTGCTGGGTGCTCAGTGCTCAGGGTGCTCAGTGCTCAGTGCTCAGGGTGCCGGGTGCTCAGTGCTCGGGGCGCTGGGTGCTCAGTGCTCGGGGTGCTGTGTGCTCAGTACTCAGGGTGCTGGGTGATCAGTGCTCTGAGTGATCAGTGCTCAGTACTCAGTGCTCAGGGTGCTCAGTGCTCAGTGCTCAGGGGCTGGGTGTTCAGTACTCAGGGTGCTGGGTGCTCAGTACTCAGGGTGCTGGGTGCTCAGTGCTCAGGGTGCTGGGTGCTCAGTGCTCGGGGTGCTCAGTACTCAGGGTGCTGTGTGTTCAGTGCTCAGGGTACTGGGTGCTCAGTACTCAGGGTGATCGGTGCTTAGTACTCAGGGTGCTGGGTGCTCAGTACTCCGGGTGCTGGGTGCTCAGTGCTCGGGGTGCTCCGAGCTCAGTACTCAGGGTGATGGGTGCTCAGTTCTCGGGGTGATCGGTGCTCAGTACTCAGAGTGCTGGGTGCTCAGTGCTCGGAGTGCTCGGTGCTGAGTACATTGGGTGCTCACTACTCAGGGTGCTGGGTGCTCAGTGCTCAGTGTGCTGGGTGCTCAGTGCTCAGGGTGCTGGGTGCTCAGTGCTCAGGGTGCTGGGTGCTCAGTATTCAGGGTGCTGGGTGCTCAGTGCTCGTGGTGCTGGGTGCTCAGTGCTCAGGGTGCTGGGTGCTCAGTACTCAGGGTGCTGGGTGCTCAGTACTCGGGGTGCTGGGCGCTCAGTACTGAGGGTGCTGGGTGCTCAGTACTCAGGGTGCTGGGTGCTCAGTACTCGGGTGCTGGGTGCTCAGTGCTCAGGGTGCTGGTTGCTCAGTGCTCGGGGTGCTGGGTGCTCAGTGCTCAGTACTCAGGGTGCTGGGTGCTCAGTGCTCGTTGTGCTGGGTGCTCAGTGCTCAGTACTCAGGGTGCTGGGTGTTCAGTGCTCAGGGTGCTGTGTGCTCAGTGCTCAGGGTGCTGGGTGCTCAGTGCTCAGGGTGCTGGGTACTCAGTGCTCAGGGTGCTGGGTACTCAGTGCTCGGGTGCTGGGTGCTCAGTGCTCGCGGTGCTGGGTGCTCAGTGCTCGAGGTGCTCAGTACTCAGGGTGCTGTGTGTTCAGTGCTCAGGGTGCTGGGTGCTCAGTACTCAGGGTGCTCGGTGCTTAGTACTCAGGGTGCTGGGTGCTCTGTACTCCGGGTGCTGTGTGCTCAGTGCTCAGGGTTCTCAGTGCTCAAGGTGCTGGGTGCTCAGTACTCATGGTGCTCATTGCTCAGGGTGCTGGGTGCTCAGTGCTCAGGGTGCTCGGTGCTCGGGGCACTGGGTGCTCAGTGCTCAGGGTGCTCAGAGCTCAGTACTCAGGGTGCTGGGTGCTCCGTGCTCGGGGTGCTCGGTGCTCAGTACTCAGGGTGCTGGGTGCTCAGTGCTCGGGGTGCTCGGTGCTCAGTACGTTGGGTGCTCACTACTCAGGGTGCTGGGTGCTCAGTGCTCAGGGTGCTGGGTGCTCGGTGCTCAGGGTGCTGGGTGCTCAGTACTCAGGGTGCTGGGTGCTCAGTGCTCAGGGTGCTGGGTACTCAGTGCTCAGGGTGCTGGGTGCTCAGTACTCAGGGTGCTCAGTGCTCAGTACTCGGGGTGCTGGGTGTTCAGTGCTCGGGGTGCTGGGTGCTCAGTGCTCAGTACTCAGGGTTCTGGGTGCTCAGTGCTCAGGGTGCTGGGTGCTCAGTGCTCAGGGTGCTGGGTGCTCAGTGCTCAGGGTGCTGGGTACTCAGTGCTCAAGGTGCTGGGTGCTCAGTACTCAGGGTGCTCATTGCTCAGGGTGCTGGGTGCTCAGTGCTCAGGGTGCTCGGTGCTCGGGGCACTGGTTGCTCAGTGCTCAGGGTGCTCAGAGCTCAGTACTCAGGGTGCTGGGTGCTCAGTGCTCGGGGTGCTCGGTGCTCAGTACTCAGGGTGCTGGGTGCTCAGTGCTCGGGGTGCTCGGTGCTCAGTACGTTGGGTGCTCACTACTCAGGGTGCTGGGTGCTCAGTGCTCAGGGTGCTGGGTGCTCGGTGCTCAGGGTGCTGGGTGCTCAGTACTCAGGGTGCTGGGTGCTCAGTGCTCAGGGTGCTGGGTACTCAGTGCTCAGGGTGCTGGGTGCTCATTACTCAGGGTGCTGGGTGCTCAGTGCTCAGTACTCAGGGTCCTGGGAGCTCAGTGCTCAGGGTGCTGGGTGCTCAGTGCTCAGGGTGCTAGGTGCTCAGTGCTCAGGGTGCTGGGTACTCAGTGCTCAGGGTGCTGGGTGCTCAGAACACAGGGTGCTCAGTGCTCAGTACTCGGTGTGCTGGGTGCTCAGTGCTCAGGGTGCTCAGTGCTCAGTACTCGGGGTGCTGTGTGCTCAGTGCTCAGGGTGCTCAGTGCTCAGTGCTCAGGGTGCTGGGTGCTCAGTGCTCGGGGCGCTGGGTGCTCAGTGCTCAGGGTGCTGGGTGCTCAGTACTCAGGGTGCTGGGTGCTCAGTACTCGGGGTGCTGGGCGCTCAGTACTCAGGGTGCTGGGTGCTCAGTACTCAGGGTGCTGGGTGCTCAGTACTCGGGTGCTGGGTGCTCAGTGCTCAGGGTGCTGGGTGCTCAGTGCTCGGGGTGCTGGGTGCTCAGTGCTCAGTACTCAGGGTGCTGGGTGCTCAGTGCTCGTTGTGCTGGGTGCTCAGTGCTCAGTACTCAGGGTGCTGGGTGTTCAGTGCTCAGGGTGCTGTGTGCTCAGTGCTCAGGGTGCTGGGTGCTCAGTGCTCAGGGTGCTGGGTACTCAGTGCTCAGGGTGCTGGGTGCTCAGTACTCAGGGTGCTGGGTGCTCATTACTCAGGGTGCTGGGTGCTCAGTGCTCGGGTGCTGGGTGCTCAGTGCTCGCGGTGCTGGGTGCTCAGTGCTCGGGGAGCTCGGTGCTCAGTACTCAGGGTGCTGGGTGCTCAGTGCTCGAGGTGCTCAATACTCAGGGTGCTGTGTGTTCAGTGCTCAGGGTGCTGGGTGCTCAGTACTCAGGGTGCTCGGTGCTTAGTACTCAGGGTGCTGGGTGCTCAGTACTCCGGGTGCTGGGTGCTCAGTGCTCGGGGTTCTCGGTGCTCAGTGCTCAAGGTGCTGGGTGCTCAGTACTCAGGGTGCTCATTGCTCAGGGTGCTGGGTGCTCAGTGCTCAGCGTGCTCGGTGCTCGGGGCACTGGGTGCTCAGTGCTCAGGGTGCTCAGAGCTCAGTACTCAGGGTGCTGGGTGCTCAGTGCTCGGGGTGCTCGGTGCTCAGTACTCAGGGTGCTGGGTGCTCAGTGCTCGGGGTGCTCGGTGCTCAGTACGTTGGGTGCTCACTACTCAGGGTGCTGGGTGCTCAGTGCTCAGGGTGCTGGGTGCTCGGTGCTCAGGGTGCTGGGTGCTCAGTACTCAGGGTGCTAGGTGCTCATTGCTCAGGTTGCTGGGTGCTCAGTGCTCAGGGTGCTCGGTGCTCGGGGCACTGGGTGCTCAGTGCTCAGGGTGCTCAGAGCTCAGTACTCAGGGTGCTGGGTGCTCAGTGCTCGGGACGCTGGGTGCTCAGTTCTCGGGGTGCTGGGTGCTCAGTACTCGGGGTGCGGGGTGCTCAGTGCTCAGAGTGCTCAGTGCTCAGTACTCAGTGCTCAGGGTGCTCAGTGCTCAGTGCTCAGGGTGCTGGTTGTTCAGTACTCAGGGTGCTGGGTGCTCAGTGCTCAGGGTGCTGGGTACTCAGTGCTCAGGGTGCTGGGTGCTCAGTACTCAGGGTGCTCAGTGCTCAGTACTCGGGGTGCTGGGTGTTCAGTGCTCGGGGTGCTGGGTGCTCAGTGCTCAGTACTCAGGGTGCTGGGTGCTCAGTGCTCAGGGTGCTGGGTGCTCAGTGCTCAGGGTGCTGGGTGCTCAGTGCTCAGGGTGCTGGGTACTCAGTGCTCAGGGTGCTGGGTGCTCAGTACTCAGGGTGCTCAGTGCTCAGTACTCGGGGTGCTGGGTGCTCAGTGCTCAGGGTGCTCAGTGCTCAGTACTCGGGGTGCTGTGTGCTCAGTGCTCAGGGTGCTCAGTGCTCAGTGCTCGGGGTGCTGGGTGCTCAGTGCTCGGGGCGCTGGGTGCTCAGTTCTCGGGGTGCTGGGTGCTCAGTACTCGGGGTGCGAGGTGCTCAGTGCTCAGGGTGCTCAGTGCTCAGTACTCAGTGCTCAGGGTGCTCAGTGCTCAGTGCTCAGGGTGCTGGGTGATCAGTGCTCGGGGTGCTCAGTACTCAGGGTGCTGTGTGTTCAGTGCTCAGGGTACTGGGTGCTCAGTACTCAGGGTGCTCGGTGCTTAGTACTCAGGGTGCTGGGTGCTCAGTACTCCGGGTGCTGGGTGCTCAGTGCTCGGGGTGCTCGTAGATCAGTACTCAGGGTGCTGCGTGCTCAGTTCTCGGGGTGATCGGTGCTCAGTACTCAGGGTGATGGGTGCTCAGTGCTCGGGGTGCTCGGTGCTCAGTACGTTGGGTGCTCACTACTCAGGTTGCTGGGTGCTCAGTGCTCAGTGTGCTGGGTGCTCAGTGCTCAGGGTGCTGGGTGCTCAGTGCTCAGGGTGCTGGGTGCTCAGTACTCAGGGTGCTGGGTGCTCAGTGCTCGGGGTGCTGGGTGCTCAGTGCTCAGGGTGCTGGGTGCTCAGTACTCAGGGTTCTGGGTGCTCAGTACTCAGGGTGCTGGGTGCTCAGTGCTCGGGGTGCTGGGTGCTCAGTGATCGGGGTGCTGGGTGCTCAGTGCTCGGGGTGCTCGGTGCTCAGTGCTCAAGGTGCTGGGTGCTCAGTACTCAGGGTGCTCATTGCTCAGGGTCCTGGGTGCTCAGTACTCAGGGTGCTGGGTGCTCAGTGCTCAGGGTGCTCGGTGCTCGGGGTGCTGGGTGCTCAGTGCTCGGGGTGCTCGGAGCTCAGTACTCAGGGTGCTGGGTGCTCAGTGCTCAGGGTGCTGGGTGCTCAGTGCTCAGGGTGCTGGGTGCTCAGTGCTCAGGGTGCTGGGTACTCAATGCTCAAGGTGCTGGGTGCTCAGTATTCAGGGTGCTCATTGCTCAGGGTGCTGGGTGCTCAGTGCTCAGGGTGCTCGGTGCTCGGGGCACTGGGTGCTCAGTGCTCAGGGTGCTCAGAGCTCAGTACTCAGGGTGCTGGGTGCTCAGTGCTCAGGGTGCTCGGTGCTCAGTACTTAGGGTGCTGGGTGCTCAGTGCACGGGGTGCTCGGTGCTCAGTACGTTGGGTGCTCACTACTCAGGGTGCTGGGTGCTCAGTGCTCAGGGTGCTGGGTGCTCGGTGCTCAGGGTGCTGGGTGCTCAGAACTCAGGGTGCTGGGTGCTCAGTGCTCAGGGTGCTGGGTACTCAGTGCTCAGGGTGCTGGGTGCTCAGTACTCAGGGTGCTCAGTGCTCAGTACTCAGGGTGCTGGGTGCTCAGTGCTCAGGGTGCTGGGTGCTCAGTGCTCAGGGTGCTGGGTGCTCAGTGCTCAGTGTGCTGGGTACTCAGTCCTCAGGGTGCTGGGTGCTCAGTACTCAGGGTGCTCAGTGCTCAGTACTCGGGGTGCTGGGTGCTCAGTGCTCAGGGTGCTCAGTGCTCAGTACTCGGGGTGCTGTGTGCTCAGTGCTCAGGGTGCTCAGTGCTCAGTGCTTGGGGTGCTGGGTGCTCAGTGTTCGGGGCGCTGGGTGCTCAGTTCTCGGGGTGCTGGGTGCTCAGTACTCGGGGTGCGGGGTGCTCAGTGCTCAGGGTGCTCAGTGCTCATTACTCAGTGCTCAGGGTGCTCAGTGCTCAGTGCTCAGGGTGCTGGTTGTTCAGTACTCAGGGTGCTGGGTGCTCAGTACTCAGGGTGCTGGGTGCTCAGTGCTCAGGGTGCTGGGTGATCAGTGCTCGGGGTGCTCAGTACTCAGGGTGCTGTGTGTTCAGTGCTCAGGGTACTGGGTGCTCAGTACTCAGGGTGCTCGGTGCTTAGTACTCAGGGTGCTGGATGCTCAGTACTCCGGGTGCTGGGTGCTCAGTGCTCGGGGTGCTCGGAGATCAGTACTCAGGGTGCTGGGTGCTCAGTTCTCGGGGTGATCGGTGCTCAGTACTCAGGGTGCTGGGTGCTCAGTGCTCGGGGTGCTCGGTGCTCAGTACGTTGGGTGCTCACTACTCAGGTTGCTGGGTGCTCAGTGCTCAGTGTGCTGGGTGCTCAGTGCTCAGGGTGCTGGGTGCTCAGTGCTCAGTACTCAGGGTGCTGGGTGCTCAGTGCTCAGGGTGCTGGGTGCTCAGTGCTCAGGGTGCTAGGTGCTCAGTGCTCAGGGTGCTGGGTACTCAGTGCTCAGGGTGCTGGGTGCTCAGAACTCAGGGTGCTCAGTGCTCAGTACTCGGTGTGCTGGGTGCTCAGTGCTCAGGGTGCTCAGTGCTCAGTACTCGGGGTGCTGTGTGCTCAGTGCTCAGGGTGCTCAGTGCTCAGTGCTCAGGGTGCTGGGTGCTCAGTGCTCGGGGCGCTGGGTGCTCAGTGCTCAGGGTGCTGGGTGCTCAGTACTCAGGGTGCTGGGTGCTCAGTACTCGGGGTGCTGGGCGCTCAGTACTCAGGGTGCTGGGTGCTCAGTACTCAGGGTGCTGGGTGCTCAGTACTCGGGTGCTGGGTGCTCAGTGCTCAGGGTGCTGGGTGCTCAGTGCTCGGGGTGCTGGGTGCTCAGTGCTCAGTACTCAGGGTGCTGGGTGCTCATTGCTCGTTGTGCTGGGTGCTCAGTGCTCAGTACTCAGGGTGCTGGGTGTTCAGTGCTCAGGGTGCTGTGTGCTCAGTGCTCAGGGTGCTGGGTGCTCAGTGCTCAGGGTGCTGGGTACTCAGTGCTCAGGATGCTGGGTGCTCAGTACTCAGGGTGCTGGGTGCTCATTACTCAGGGTGCTGGGTGCTCAGTGCTCGGGTGCTGGGTGCTCAGTGCTCGCGGTGCTGGGTGCTCAGTGCTCGGGGAGCTCGGTGCTCAGTACTCAGGGTGCTGGGTGCTCAGTGCTCGCGGTGCTGGGTGCTCAGTGCTCGGGGAGCTCGGTGCTTAGTACTCAGGGTGCTGGGTGCTCAGTACTCCGGGTGCTGGGTGCTCAGTGCTCGGGGTTCTCAGTGCTCAGTGCTCAAGGTGCTGGGTGCTCAGTACTCAGGGTGCTCATTGCTCAGGGTGCTGGGTGCTCAGTGCTCAGCGTGCTCGGTGCTCGGGGCACTGGGTGCTCAGTGCTCAGGGTGCTCAGAGCTCAGTACTCAGGGTGCTGGGTGCTCAGTGCTCGGGGTGCTCGGTGCTCAGTACTCAGGGTGCTGGGTGCTCAGTGCTCGGGGTGCTCGGTGCTCAGTACGTTGGGTGCTCACTACTCAGGGTGCTGGGTGTTCAGTGCTCAGGGTGCTGGGTGCTCAGTGCTCAGTACTCAGGGTGCTGGGTGCTCAGTGCTCAGGGTGCTGGGTGCTCAGTGCTCAGGGTGCTGGGTGCTCAGTGCTCAGGGTGCTGGGTACTCAATGCTCAAGGTGCTGGGTGCTCAGTATTCAGGGTGCTCATTGCTCAGGGTGCTGGGTGCTCAGTGCTCAGGGTGCTCGGTGCTCGGGGCACTGGGTGCTCAGTGCTCAGGGTGCTCAGAGCTCAGTACTCAGGGTGCTGGGTGCTCAGTGCTCGGGGTGCTCGGTGCTCAGTACTTAGCGTGCTGGGTGCTCAGTGCACGGGGTGCTCGGTGCTCAGTACGTTGGGTGCTCACTACTCAGGGTGCTGGGTGCTCAGTGCTCAGGGTGCTGGGTGCTCGGTGCTCAGGGTGCTGGGTGCTCAGAACTCAGGGTGCTGGGTGCTCAGTGCTCAGGGTGCTGGGTACTCAGTGCTCAGGGTGCTGGGTGCTCAGTACTCAGGGTGCTCAGTGCTCAGTACTCGGGGTGCTGGGTGTTCAGTGCTCGGGGTGCTGGGTGCTCAGTGCTCAGTACTCAGGGTGCTGGGTGCTCAGTGCTCAGGGTGCTGGGTGCTCAGTGCTCAGGGTGCTGGGTACTCAGTGCTCAGGGTGCTGGGTGCTCAGTACTCAGGGTGCTCAGTGCTCAGTACTCGGGGTGCTGGGTGCTCAGTGCTCAGGGTGCTCAGTGCTCAGTACTCGGGGTGCTGTGTGCTCAGTGCTCAGGGTGCTCAGTGCTCAGTGCTCGGGGTGCTGGGTGCTCAGTGCTCGGGGCGCTGGGTGCTCAGTTCTCGGGGTGCTGGGTGCTCAGTACTCGGGGTGCGGGGTGCTCAGTGCTCAGGGTGCTCAGTGCTCAGTACTCAGTGCTCAGGGTGCTCAGTGCTCAGTGCTCAGGGTGCTGGTTGTTCAGTACTCAGGGTGCTGGGTGCTCAGTACTCAGGGTGCTGGGTGCTCAGTGCTCAGGGTGCTGGGTGATCAGTGCTCGGGGTGCTCAGTACTCAGGGTGCTGTGTGTTCAGTGCTCAGGGTACTGGGTGCTCAGTACTCAGGGTGCTCGGTGCTTAGTACTCAGGGTGCTGGGTGCTCAGTACTCCGGGTGCTGGGTGCTCAGTGCTCGGGGTGCTCGTAGATCAGTACTCATGGTGCTGGGTGCTCAGTTCTCGGGGTGATCGGTGCTCAGTACTCAGGGTGCTGGGTGCTCAGTGCTCGGGGTGCTCGGTGCTAAGTACGTTGGGTGCTCACTACTCAGGTTGCTGGGTGCTCAGTGCTCAGTGTGCTGGGTGCTCAGTGCTCAGGGTGCTGGGTGCTCAGTGCTCAGGGTGCTGGGTGCTCAGTACTCAGGGTGCTGGGTGCTCAGTGCTCGGGGTGCTGGGTGCTCAGTGCTCAGGGTGCTGGGTGCTCAGTACTCAGGGTTCTGGGTGCTCAGTACTCAGGGTGCTGGGTGCTCAGTGCTCGGGGTGCTGGGTGCTCAGTGATCGGGGTGCTGGGTGCTCAGTGCTCGGGGTGCTCGGTGCTCAGTGCTCAAGGTGCTGGGTGCTCAGTACTCAGGGTGCTCATTGCTCAGGGTCCTGGGTGCTCAGTACTCAGGGTGCTGGGTGCTCAGTGCTCAGGGTGCTCGGTGCTCGGGGTGCTGGGTGCTCAGTGCTCGGGGTGCTCGGAGCTCAGTACTCAGGGTGCTGGGTGCTCAGTGCTCAGGGTGCTGGGTGCTCAGTGCTCAGGGTGCTGGGTGCTCAGTGCTCAGGGTGCTGGGTACTCAATGCTCAAGGTGCTGGGTGCTCAGTATTCAGGGTGCTCATTGCTCAGGGTGCTGGGTGCTCAGTGCTCAGGGTGCTCGGTGCTCGGGGCACTGGGTGCTCAGTGCTCAGGGTGCTCAGAGCTCAGTACTCAGGGTGCTGGGTGCTCAGTGCTCGGGGTGCTCGGTGCTCAGTACTTAGGGTGCTGGGTGCTCAATGCACGGGGTGCTCGGTGCTCAGTACGTTGGGTGCTCACTACTCAGGGTGCTGGGTGCTCAGTGCTCAGGGTGCTGGGTGCTCGGTGCTCAGGGTGCTGGGTGCTCAGAACTCAGGGTGCTGGGTGCTCAGTGCTCAGGGTGCTGGGTACTCAGTGCTCAGGGTGCTGGGTGCTCAGTACTCAGGGTGCTCAGTGCTCAGTACTCGGGGTGCTGGGTGTTCAGTGCTCGGGGTGCTGGGTGCTCAGTGCTCAGTACTCAGGGTGCTGGGTGCTCAGTGCTCAGGGTGCTGGGTGCTCAGTGCTCAGGGTGCTGGGTGCTCAGTGCTCAGGGTGCTGGGTACTCAGTGCTCAGGGTGCTGGGTGCTCAGTACTCAGGGTGCTCAGTGCTCAGTACTCGGGGTGCTGGGTGCTCAGTGCTCAGGGTGCTCAGTGCTCAGTACTCGGGGTGCTGTGTGCTCAGTGCTCAGGGTGCTCAGTGCTCAGTGCTCGGGGTGCTGGGTGCTCAGTGCTCGGGGCGCTGGGTGCTCAGTTCTCGGGGTGCTGGGTGCTCAGTACTCGGGGTGCGGGGTGCTCAGTGCTCAGGGTGCTCAGTGCTCAGTACTCAGTGCTCAGGGTGCTCAGTGCTCAGTGCTCAGGGTGCTGGTTGTTCAGTACTCAGGGTGCTGGGTGCTCAGTACTCAGGGTGCTGGGTGCTCAGTGCTCAGGGTGCTGGTTGTTCAGTACTCAGGGTGCTGGGTGCTCAGTACTCAGGGTGCTGTGTGTTCAGTGCTCAGGGTACTGGGTGCTCAGTACTCAGGGTGCTCGGTGCTTAGTACTCAGGGTGCTGGGTGCTCAGTACTCCGGGTGCTGGGTGCTCAGTGCTCGGGGTGCTCGGAGATCAGTTCTCAGGGTGCTGGGTGCTCAGTTCTCGGGGTGATCGGTGCTCAGTACTCAGGGTGCTGGGTGCTCAGTGCTCGGGGTGCTCGGTGCTCAGTACGTTGGGTGCTCACTACTCAGGTTGCTGGGTGCTCAGTGCTCAGTGTGCTGGGTGCTCAGTGCTCAGGGTGCTGGGTGCTCAGTGCTCAGGGTGCTGGGTGCTCAGTACTCAGGGTGCTGGGTGCTCAGTGCTCGGGGTGCTGGGTGCTCAGTGCTCAGGGTGCTGGGTGCTCAGTACTCAGGGTGCTGGGTGCTCAGTACTCAGGGTGCTGGGTGCTCAGTGCTCGGGGTGCTGGGTGCTCAGTGATCGGGGTGCTGGGTGCTCAGTGCTCGGGGTGCTCGGTGCTCAGTGCTCAAGGTGCTGGGTGCTCAGTACTCAGGGTGCTCATTGCTCAGGGTCCTGGGTGCTCAGTACTCAGGGTTCTGGGTGCTCAGTGCTCAGGGTGCTCGGTGCTCGGGGTGCTGGGTGCTCAGTGCTCGGGGTGCTCGGTGCTCAGTACTCATAGTGCTGGGTGCTCAGTGCTCGGGGTGCTGGGTGCTCACTGCTCAGTACTCAGGGTGCTGGGTGCTCAGTGCTCAGGGTGCTCTGTGCTCAGTGCTCAGGGTGCTGGGTGCTCAGTGCTGAGGCTGCTGGGTACTCAGTACTCAGGGTGCTGGGTGCTCAGTGCTCGGGGTGCTATGTGCTCAGTGCTCGCGGTGCTGGGTGCTCAGTGCTCGGGGTGCTGGGTGCTCAGTGCTCGGGGTGCTATGTGCTCAGTGCTCGCGGTGCTGGGTGCTCAGTGCTCGGGGTGCTCGGTGCTCAGTCCTCAGGGTGCTGGGTGCTCAGTGCTCGAGGTGCTCAGTACTCAGGGTGCTGTGTATTCAGTGCTCGGGGCGCTGGGTGCTCAGTACTCCGGGTGCTGGGTGCTCAGTGCTCATGGTTCTCGGTGCTCAGTGCTCAGGGTGCTGGGTGTTCAGTACTCAGTGTGCTGGGTGCTCAGTACTCAGGGTGTTGGGTGCTCAGTGCTCAGGGTGCTGGGTGCTCAGTGCTCGGGGTGCTCAGTACTCAGGGTGCTGAGTGTTCAGTGCTCAGGGTACTGGGTGCTCAGTACTCAGGGTGATCGTTGCTTAGTGCTCAGGGTGCTGGGTGCTGAGTGTTCAGTACTCAGGGTGCTGGGTGCTCAGTACTCAGGGTGCTGGGTGCTCAGTGCTCGGGGTGCTGGGTGCTCAGTGCGCAGGGTGCTGGGTGCTCAGTGCTCAGGGTGCTCGGTGCTCGGGGCACTGGTTGCTCAGTGCTCAGGGTGCTCGGAGCTCAGTAATCAGGGTGCTGGGTGCACAGTGCTCGCGGTGCTCGGTGCTCAGTACTCAGGGTGCTGGGTGCTCAGTGCTCGGGGTGCTCGGTGCTCAGTACGTTGGGTGCTCACTACTCAGGGTGCTGGGTGCTCAGTGCTCAGGGTGCTGGGTGCTCGGTGCTCAGGGTGCTGGGTGCTCAGTACTCAGGGTGCTGGGTGCTCAGTGCTCGGGGTGCTGGGTGCTCAGTACTCAGCGTGCTGGGTGATCAGTACTCAGGGTCCTGGGTGCTCAGTACTCACTACTCAGGGTGCTGGGTGCTCAGTGCTCCTTGTGCTGGGTGCTCAGTGCTCAGTACTCAGGGTGCTGGGTGCTCAGTGCTCAGGGCGCTGTGTGCTCAGTGCTCAGGGTGCTGGGTGCTCAGTACTCAGGGTGCTGGGTGCTCAGTGATCGGGGTGCTGGGTGCTCAGTGCTCACTACTCAGGGTGCTGGGTGCTCAGTGCTCCTTGTGCTGGGTGCTCAGTGCTCAGTACTCAGGGTGCTGGGTGCTCAGTGCTCAGGGCGCTGTGTGCTCAGTGCTCAGGGTGCTGGGTGCTCAGTGCTCAGGGTGCAGGGTACTCAGTGCTCAGGGTGCTGGGTGCTCAGTACTCAGGGTGCTCTGTGCTCATTACTCAGGGTGCTGGGTGCTCAGTGCTCGGGGTGCTCAGTACTCAGGGTGCTGTGTGTTCAGTGCTCAGGGTGCTGGGTACTCAGTGCTCGCGGTGCTGGGTGCTCAGTGCTCGGGGTGCTCGGTGCTCAGTACTCAGGGTGCTGGGTGCTCAGTGCTCGAGGTGCTCAGTACTCAGGGTGCTGTGTGTTCAGTGCTCAGGGTGCTGGGTGCTCAGTACTCAGGGTGTTCGGTGCTTAGTACTCAGGGTGCTGTGTGCTCAGTACTCTGGGTGCTGGGTGCTCAGTGCTCGGGGTGCTGGGTGCTCAGTGCTCAGTACTCAGGGTGCTGGGTGTTCAGTGCTCGGGGTGCTGGGTGCTCAGTGCTCAGTACTCAGGGTGCTGGGTGCTCAGTGCTCAGGGTGCTGGGTGCTCAGTGCTCAGGGTGCTGGGTGCTCAGTTCTCAGGGTGCTCAGTGCTCAGTACTCGGGGTGCTGGGTGCTCAGTGCTCAGGGTGCTCAGTGCTCAGTACCCGGTGTGCTGTGTGCTCAGTGCTCAGGGTGCTCAGTGCTCTTGGTGCCGGGTGCTCAGTGCTCGGGGCGCTGGGTGCTCAGTCCTCGGGGTGCTCAGAGCACAGTACTCAGGGTGCTGGGTGCTCAGTGCTCGGGGTTCTCGGTGCTCAGTACTCAGGGTGCTGGGTGCTCAGTGCTCGTTGTGCTCGGTGCTCAGTACTTTGGGTGCTCACTACTCAGGGTGGTGGGTGCTCAGTGCTCAGGGTGGTGGGTGCTCAGTGCTCAGGGTGCTGGGTGCTCAGTGCTCAGGGTGCTGGGTGCTCAGTACTCAAGGTGCTGGGTGCTCAGTGCTCGGGGTGCTGGGTGCTCAGTGCTCAGGGTGCTGGGTGCTCAGTACTCAGGGTGCTGGGTGTTCAGTACTCGGGGTGCTGGGTTCTCAGTACTCAGGGTGCTGGGTGCTCAGTACACGGGGTGCTGGGTTCTCAGTACACAGGTTGCTGGGTGCTCAGTACTCAGGGTGCTGGGTGCTCAGTACTCGGGTGCTGGGTGCTCAGTGCTCAGGGTGCTGGGTGCTCAGTGCTCGGGGTGCTGGGTGCTCAGGGCTCAGTACTCAGGGTGCTGGGTGCTCAGTGCTCGGGGTGCTGGGTGCTGAGTGCTCAGTACTCAGGGTGCTGGGTGCTCAGGGCTCAGGGTGCTGGGTCCTCAGTGCTCAGGGTGCTGGGTGCTCAGTGCTCGGGGTGCTGGGTGCTCGGTGCTCAGTGCTCAAGGTGCTGGGTGCTCAGTACTCAGGGTGCTCATTGCTCAGGTTGCTGGGTGCTCAGTGCTCAGGGTGCTCCGTGCTCGGGGCGCTGGGTGCTCAGTGCTCACGGTGCTCGGAGCTCAGTACTCAGGGTGCTGGGTGCTCAGTGCTCGGGGTGCTTGGTGCTCAGTACTCAGGGTGCTGGGTGCTCAGTGCTCAGGGTGCTGGGTGCTCAGTACTCCGGGTGCTGGGTGCTCAGTGCTCGGGGTGCTCGGAGCTCAGTACTCAGGGTGCTGGGTGCTCAGTTCTCGGGGTGGTCGGTGCTCAGTACTCAGGGTGCTGGGTGCTCAGTGCTCGGGGTGCTCGGTGCTCAGTACGTTGGGTGCTCACTACTCAGGGTGCTGGGTGCTCAGTGCTCAGTGTGCTGGGTGCTCAGTGCTCAGGGTGCTGGGTGCTCAGTGCTCAGGGTGCTGGGTGCTCAGTACTCAGGGTGCTGGGTGCTCAGTGCTCAGGGTGCTGGGTGCTCAGTGCTCAGGGTGCTGGGTGCTCAGTACTGAGGGTGCTGGGTGCTCAGTACTCGGGGTGCTGGGCGCTCAGTACTTAGGGTGCTGGGTGCTCAGTACTCAGGGTGCTGGGTGCTCAGTACTCGGGTGCTGGGTGCTCAGTGCTCAGGGTGCTGGGTGCTCAGTGCTCGGGTTGCTGGGTGCTCAGTGCTCAGTACTCAGGGTGCTGGGTGCTCAGTGCTCAGGGTGCTGGGTGCTCAGTTCTCAGTACTCAGGGTGCTGGGTGCTCAGTGCTCAGGGTGCTGGGTGCTCAGTGCTCAGGGTGCTGGGTGCTCAGTGCTCAGGGTGCTGGGTACTCAGTGCTCAGGGTGCTGGGTGCTCAATACTCAGGGTGCTGGGTGCTCAGTACTCAGGTTGCTGGGTGCTCAGTGCTCGGGGTGCTGGGTGCTCAGTGCTCGCGGTGCTGGGTGCTCAGTGCTCGGGGTGCTCGGTGCTCAGTACTCAGGGTGTTGGGTGCTCAGTGCTCAAGGTGCTCAGTACTAAGGGTGCTGTGTGTTCAGTGCTCAGGGTGCTGGGTGCTCAGTACTCAGGGTGCTCGGTGCTTAGTACTCAGGGTGCTTGGTGCTCAGTACTCCGGGTGCTGGGTGCTCAGTGCTCGGGGTGCTCGGTGCTCAGTGCTCAAGGTGCTGGGTGCTCAGTACTCAGGGTGCTCATTGCTCAGGGTGCTGTGTGCTCAGTACTCAGGGTGCTGGGTGCTCAGTGCTCAGGGTGCTCGGTGCTCGGGGCGCTGGGTGCTCAGTCCTCGGGGTGCTCAGAGCTCAGTACTCAGGGTGCTGGGTGCTCAGTGCTCGGGGTTCTCGGTGCTCAGTACTCAGGGTGCTGGGTGCTCAGTGCTCGTTGTGCTCGGTGCTCAGTACTTTGGGTGCTCACTACTCAGGGTGGTGGGTGCTCAGTGCTCAGGGTGGTGCGTGCTCAGTGCTCAGGGTGCTGGGTGCTCAGTGCTCAGGGTGCTGGGTGCTCAGTGCTCAGGGTGCTGGGTGCTCAGTGCTCGGGGTGCTGGGTGCTCAGTGCTCAGGGTGCTGGGTGCTCAGTACTCAGGGTGCTGGGTGTTCAGTACTCGGGGTGCTGGGTTCTCAGTACTCAGGGTGCTGGGTGCTCAGTACACGGGGTGCTGGGTTCTCAGTACACAGGTTGCTGGGTGCTCAGTACTCAGGGTGCTGGGTGCTCAGTACTCGGGTGCTGGGTGCTCAGTGCTCAGGGTGCTGGGTGCTCAGTGCTCGGGGTGCTGGGTGCTCAGGGCTCAGTACTCAGGGTGCTGGGTGCTCAGTGCTCGGGGTGCTGGGTGCTGAGTGCTCAGTACTCAGGGTGCTGGGTGCTCAGGGCTCAGGGTGCTGGGTCCTCAGTGCGCAGGGTGCTGGGTGCTCAGTGCTCGGGGTGCTGGGTGCTCAGTGCTCAGTACTCAGGGTGCTGGGTGCTCAGTGCTCAGGGTGCTGGGTGCTAAGTGCTCGGGGTGCTGGGTGCTCAGTGCTCAGGGTGCTGGGTGCTCAGTACTCCGGGTGCTGGGTGCTGAGTGCTCAGTACTCAGGGTGCTGGGTGCTCAGTGCTCGGGGTGCTGGGTGCTCAGTGCTCAGGGTGCTGGGTGCTCAGTACTCAGGGTGCTGGGTGTTCAGTACTCGGGGTGCTGGGTTCTCAGTACTCTTGGTGCTGGGTGCTCAGTACTCGGGGTGCTGGGTGCTCAGTGCTCAGGGTGCTGGGTGCTCAGTGCTCGGGGTGCTGGGTGCTCAGTGCTCAGTACTCAGGGTGCTGGGTGCTCAGTGCTCAGGGTGCTGGGTGCTCAGTGCTCGGGGTGCTGGGTGCGCAGTACTCAGGGTGCTGGGTGCTCAGTACTCCTGGTGCTGGGTGCTCAGTTCTCGGGGTGCTCGGTGCTCAGTACTCAGTGCTCAGGGTGCTCAGTGCTCAGTGCTCAGGGTGCTGGGTGTTCAGTACTCAGGGTGCTGGGTGCTCAGTACTCGGGGTGCTCGGTGCTCAGTGCTCAGGGTGCTGGGTGCTCAGTGCTCAGGGTGCTCGGTGCTCCGGGCGCTGGGTGCTCAGTGCTCGGGGTGCTCGGAGCTCAGTACTCAGGGTGCTGGGTGCTCAGTGCTCGGGGTGCTCGGTGCTCAGTACTCAGGGTGCTGGATGCTCAGTGCTCGGGGTGCTGGGTGCTCAGTGCTCAGTACTCAGGGTGCTGGGTGCTCAGTGCTCAGGGTGCTGTGTGCTCAGTGCTCAGGGTGCTGGGTGCTCAGTGCTCAGGGTGCTGGGTAATCAGTGCTCAGGGTGCTGGGTGCTCAGTACTCAGGGTGCTGGGTGCTCAGTACTCAGGGTGCTGGGTGCTCAGTGCTCGGGGTGCTATGTGCTCAGTGGTCGCGGTGCTGGGTGCTCAGTGCTCGGGGTGCTCGGTGCTCAGTACTCAGGGTGCTGGGTGCTCAGTGCTCGAGGTGCTCAGTACTCAGGGTGCTGTGTGTTCAGTGCTCAGGGTGCTGGGTGCTCAGTACTCAGGGTGCTCGGTGCTTAGTACTCAGGGTGCTGGGTGCTCAGTACTCCGGGTGCTGGGTGCTCAGTGCTCGGGGTGCTCGGTGCTCAGTGCTCAAGGTGCTGGGTGCTCAGTACTCAGGGTGCTCATTGCTCAGGGTGCTGGGTGCTAAGTGCTCAGGGTGCTCGGTGCTCGGGGCGCTGGGTGCTCAGTGCTCGGGGTGCTCGGAGCTCAGTACTCAGGGTGCTGGGTGCTCAGTACTCGGGGTGCTCGGTGCTCAGTACTCAGGGTGCTGGGTGCTCAGTGCTCGGGGTGCTCGGTGCTCAGTACGTTGGGTGCTCACTACTCAGGGTGCTGGGTGCTCAGTGCTCAGGGTGCTGGGTGCTCAGTACTCAGGGTGCTGGGTGCTCAGTGCTCGGGGTGCTGGGTGCTCAGTGCTCTGGGTGGTGGGTGCTCAGTACTCAGGGTGCTCGGTGCTTAGTACTCAGGGTGCTCAGTGCTCGGGGTGCTGGGTGCTAAGTGCTCGGGGTGCTAGGTGCTCAGTACTCAGAGTGCTGGGTGCTCAGTACTCAGGGTACTGGGTGCTCAGTACTCGGGTGCTGGGTGCTCAGTGCTCAGGGTTCTGGGTGCTCAGTGCTCGGGGTGCTGGGTGCTCAGTGCTCAGTACTCAGGGTGCTGGGTGCTCAGTGCTCGGGGTGCTGGGTGCTCAGTGCTCAGTACTCAGGGTGCTGGGTGCTCAGTGCTCAGGGTGCTGGGTGCTCAGTGCTCAGGGTGCTGGGTGCTCAGTGCTCAGGGTGCTGGGTACTCAGTGCTCAGGGTGCTGGGTTCTCAGTACTCAGGGTGCTCAGTGCTCAGTACTCGGGGTGCTGGGTGCTCAGTGCTCAGGGTGCTCAGTGCTCAGTACTCGTTGTGCTGTGTGCTCAGTGCTCCGGGTGCTCAGTGCTCAGTGCTCGGGGTGCTGGGTGGTCAGTGCTCGGGGCGCTGTGGGCTCAGTGCTCAGTGTGCTGGGTGCTCAGTACTCGGGGTGCTGGGTGCTCAGTGCTCAGGGTGCTCAGTGCTCAGTACTCAGTGCTCAGGTTGCTCAGTGCTCAGTGCTCAGGGTGCTGGGTGTTCAGTACTCAGGGTGCTGGGTGCTCAGTACTCAGGGTCCTGGGTGCTCAGTACTCGGGTGCTGGGTGCTCAGTGCTCAGGTTGCTGGGTGCTCAGTGCTCGGGGTGCTGGGTGCTCAGTGCTCAGTACTCAGGGTGCTGGGTGTTCAGTGCTTGGGGTGCTGGGTGCTCAGTGCTCAGTACTCAGGGTGCTGGGTGCTCAGTGCTCAGGGTGCTGGGTGCTCAGTTCACAGGGTGCTCAGTGCTCAGTACTCGGGGTGCTGGGTGCTCAGTGCTCAGGGTGCTCAGTGCTCAGTACCCGGGGTGCTGTGTGCTCAGTGCTCAGGGTGCTCAGTGCTCAGTGCTCGGGGTGCCGGGTGATCAGTGCTCGGGGCGCTGGGTGCTCAGTGCTCGGGGTGCTGGGTGCTCAGTACTCGGGTTGCTGGGTGCTCAGTGCTCAGGGTGCTCAGTGCTCAGTACTCAGTGCTCAGGGTGCTCAGTGCTCAGTGCTCAGGGTGCTGGGTGTTCAGTACTCAGGGTGCTGGGTGCTCAGTACTCAGGGTGCTGGGTGCTCAGTGCTCAGGGTGCTGGGTGCTCAGTGCTCGGGGTGCTCAGTACTAAGGGTGCTGAGTGTTCAGTGCTCGGGGTACTGGGTGCTCAGTACTCAGGGTGATCGGTGCTTAGTACTCAGGGTGCTGGGTGCTCAGTACTCCGGGTGCTGGGTGCTCAGTGCTCGGGGTGCTCGGAGCTCAGTACTCAGGGTGATGGGTGCTCAGTTCTCGGGGTGATCGGTGCTCAGTACTCAGAGTGATGGTTGCTCAGTGCTCGGGGTGCTCGGTGCTCAGGACGTTGGGTGCTCACTACTCTGTGTGCTGGGTGCTCAGTGCTCAGTGTGCTGGGTGCTCAGTGCTCAGGGTGCTTGGTGCTCAGTATTCAGGGTGCTGGGTGCTCAGTGCTCGGGGTGCTTGGTGCTCAGTGCGCAGGGTGCTGGGTGCTCAGTACTCAGGGTGCTGGGTGCTCAGTACTCGGGGTGCTGGGCGCTCAGTACTCAGGGTGCTGGGTGCTCAGTACTCAGGGTGCTGGGTGCTCAGTACTCGGGTGCTGGGTGCTCAGTGCTCAGGGTGCTGGGTGCTCAGTGATCGGGGTGCTGGGTGCTCAGTGCTCACTACTCAGGGTGCTGGGTGCTCAGTGCTCCTTGTGCTGGGTGCTCAGTGCTCAGTACTCAGGGTGCTGGGTGCTCAGTGCTCAGGGCGCTGTGTGCTCAGTGCTCAGGGTGCTGGGTGCTCAGTGCTCAGGGTGCAGGGTACTCAGTGCTCAGGGTGCTGGGTGCTCAGTACTCAGGGTGCTCTGTGCTCATTACTCAGGGTGCTGGGTGCTCAGTGCTCGGGGTGCTCAGTACTCAGGGTGCTGTGTGTTCAGTGCTCAGGGTGCTGGGTACTCAGTGCTCGCGGTGCTGGGTGCTCAGTGCTCGGGGTGCTCGGTGCTCAGTACTCAGGGTGCTGGGTGCTCAGTGCTCGAGGTGCTCAGTACTCAGGGTGCTGTGTGTTCAGTGCTCAGGGTGCTGGGTGCTCAGTACTCAGGGTGCTCGGTGCTTAGTACTCAGGGTGCTGGGTGCTCAGTACTCTGGGTGCTGGGTGCTCAGTGCTCGGGGTGCTGGGTGCTCAGTGCTCAGTACTCAGGGTGCTGGGTGTTCAGTGCTCGGGGTGCTGGGTGCTCAGTGCTCAGTACTCAGGGTGCTGGGTGCTCAGTGCTCAGGGTGCTGGGTCCTCAGTGCTCAGGGTGCTGGGTGCTCAGTTCTCAGGGTGCTCAGTGCTCAGTACTCGGGGTGCTGGGTGCTCAGTGCTCAGGGTGCTCAGTGCTCAGTACCCGGTGTGCTGTGTGCTCAGTGCTCAGGGTGCTCAGTGCTCGGGGTGCCGGGTGCTCAGTGCTCGGGGCGCTGGGTGCTCAGTCCTCGGGGTGCTCAGAGCTCAGTACTCAGGGTGCTGGGTGCTCAGTGCTCGGGGTTCTCGGTGCTCAGTACTCAGGGTGCTGGGTGCTCAGTGCTCGTTGTGCTCGGTGCTCAGTACTTTGGGTGCTCACTACTCAGGGTGGTGGGTGCTCAGTGCTCAGGGTGGTGGGTGCTCAGTGCTCAGGGTGCTGGGTGCTCAGTGCTCAGGGTGCTGGGTGCTCAGTACTCAAGGTGCTGTGTGCTCAGTGCTCGGGGTGCTGGGTGCTCAGTGCTCAGGGTGCTGGGTGCTCAGTACTCAGGGTGCTGGGTGTTCAGTACTCGGGGTGCTGGGTTCTCAGTACTCATGGTGCTGGGTGCTCAGTACACGGGGTGCTGGCTTCTCAGTACACAGGTTGCTGGGTGCTCAGTACTCAGGGTGCTAGGTGCTCAGTACTCGGGTGCTGGGTGCTCAGTGCTCAGGGTGCTGGGTGCTCAGTGCTCGGGGTGCTGGGTGCTCAGGGCTCAGTACTCAGGGTGCTGGGTGCTCAGTGCTCGGGGTGCTGGGTGCTGAGTGCTCAGTACTCAGGGTGCTGGGTGCTCAGGGCTCAGGGTGCTGGGTCCTCAGTGCTCAGGGTGCTGGGTGCTCAGTGCTCAGGGTGCTGGGTGCTCGGTGCTCAGTGCTCAAGGTGCTGGGTGCTCAGTACTCAGGGTGCTCATTGCTCAGGTTGCTGGGTGCTCAGTGCTCAGGGTGCTCCGTGCTCGGGGCGCTGGGTGCTCAGTGCTCACGGTGCTCGGAGCTCAGTACTCAGGGTGCTGGGTGCTCAGTGCTCAGGGTGCTGGGTGCTCAGTACTCCGGGTGCTGGGTGCTCAGTGCTCGGGGTGCTCGGAGCTCAGTACTCAGGGTGCTGGGTGCTCAGT
Source organism: Microtus oregoni (assembly GCF_018167655.1). Classification (NCBI taxonomy): domain Eukaryota; kingdom Metazoa; phylum Chordata; class Mammalia; order Rodentia; family Cricetidae; genus Microtus; species Microtus oregoni. Next base: position 2,591,902 of record NW_024544028.1, on the reverse strand, counting down.
TCTCGGGGTGGTCGGTGCTCAGTACTCAGGGTGCTGGGTGCTCAGTGCTCGGGGTGCTCGGTGCTCAGTACGTTGGGTGCTCACTACTCAGGGTGCTGGGTGCTCAGTGCTCAGTGTGCTGGGTGCTCAGTGCTCAGGGTGCTGGGTGCTCAGTGCTCAGGGTGCTGGGTGCTCAGTACTCAGGGTGCTGGGTGCTCAGTGCTCAGGGTGCTGGGTGCTCAGTGCTCAGGGTGCTGGGTGCTCAGTACTGAGGGTGCTGGGTGCTCAGTACTCGGGGTGCTGGGCGCTCAGTACTTAGGGTGCTGGGTGCTCAGTACTCAGGGTGCTGGGTGCTCAGTACTCGGGTGCTGGGTGCTCAGTGCTCAGGGTGCTGGGTGCTCAGTGCTCGGGTTGCTGGGTGCTCAGTGCTCAGTACTCAGGGTGCTGGGTGCTCAGTGCTCAGGGTGCTGGGTGCTCAGTTCTCAGTACTCAGGGTGCTGGGTGCTCAGTGCTCAGGGTGCTGGGTGCTCAGTGCTCAGGGTGCTGGGTGCTCAGTGCTCAGGGTGCTGGGTACTCAGTGCTCAGGGTGCTGGGTGCTCAATACTCAGGGTGCTGGGTGCTCAGTACTCAGGTTGCTGGGTGCTCAGTGCTCGGGGTGCTGGGTGCTCAGTGCTCGCGGTGCTGGGTGCTCAGTGCTCGGGGTGCTCGGTGCTCAGTACTCAGGGTGTTGGGTGCTCAGTGCTCAAGGTGCTCAGTACTAAGGGTGCTGTGTGTTCAGTGCTCAGGGTGCTGGGTGCTCAGTGCTCAGGGTGCTCCGTGCTCGGGGCGCTGGGTGCTCAGTGCTCACGGTGCTCGGAGCTCAGTACTCAGGGTGCTGGGTGCTCAGTGCTCGGGGTGCTTGGTGCTCAGTACTCAGGGTGCTGGGTGCTCAGTGCTCAGGGTGCTGGGTGCTCAGTACTCCGGGTGCTGGGTGCTCAGTGCTCGGGGTGCTCGGAGCTCAGTACTCAGGGTGCTGGGTGCTCAGTTCTCGGGGTGGTCGGTGCTCAGTACTCAGGGTGCTGGGTGCTCAGTGCTCGGGGTGCTCGGTGCTCAGTACGTTGGGTGCTCACTACTCAGGGTGCTGGGTGCTCAGTGCTCAGTGTGCTGGGTGCTCAGTGCTCAGGGTGCTGGGTGCTCAGTGCTCAGGGTGCTGGGTGCTCAGTACTCAGGGTGCTGGGTGCTCAGTGCTCAGGGTGCTGGGTGCTCAGTGCTCAGGGTGCTGGGTGCTCAGTACTGAGGGTGCTGGGTGCTCAGTACTCGGGGTGCTGGGCGCTCAGTACTTAGGGTGCTGGGTGCTCAGTACTCAGGGTGCTGGGTGCTCAGTACTCGGGTGCTGGGTGCTCAGTGCTCAGGGTGCTGGGTGCTCAGTGCTCGGGTTGCTGGGTGCTCAGTGCTCAGTACTCAGGGTGCTGGGTGCTCAGTGCTCAGGGTGCTGGGTGCTCAGTTCTCAGTACTCAGGGTGCTGGGTGCTCAGTGCTCAGGGTGCTGGGTGCTCAGTGCTCAGGGTGCTGGGTGCTCAGTGCTCAGGGTGCTGGGTACTCAGTGCTCAGGGTGCTGGGTGCTCAATACTCAGGGTGCTGGGTGCTCAGTACTCAGGTTGCTGGGTGCTCAGTGCTCGGGGTGCTGGGTGCTCAGTGCTCGCGGTGCTGGGTGCTCAGTGCTCGGGGTGCTCGGTGCTCAGTACTCAGGGTGTTGGGTGCTCAGTGCTCAAGGTGCTCAGTACTAAGGGTGCTGTGTGTTCAGTGCTCAGGGTGCTGGGTGCTCAGTACTCAGGGTGCTCGGTGCTTAGTACTCAGGGTGCTTGGTGCTCAGTACTCCGGGTGCTGGGTGCTCAGTGCTCGGGGTGCTCGGTGCTCAGTGCTCAAGGTGCTGGGTGCTCAGTACTCAGGGTGCTCATTGCTCAGGGTGCTGTGTGCTCAGTACTCAGGGTGCTGGGTGCTCAGTGCTCAGGGTGCTCGGTGCTCGGGGCGCTGGGTGCTCAGTCCTCGGGGTGCTCAGAGCTCAGTACTCAGGGTGCTGGGTGCTCAGTGCTCGGGGTTCTCGGTGCTCAGTACTCAGGGTGCTGGGTGCTCAGTGCTCGTTGTGCTCGGTGCTCAGTACTTTGGGTGCTCACTACTCAGGGTGGTGGGTGCTCAGTGCTCAGGGTGGTGCGTGCTCAGTGCTCAGGGTGCTGGGTGCTCAGTGCTCAGGGTGCTGGGTGCTCAGTGCTCAGGGTGCTGGGTGCTCAGTGCTCGGGGTGCTGGGTGCTCAGTGCTCAGGGTGCTGGGTGCTCAGTACTCAGGGTGCTGGGTGTTCAGTACTCGGGGTGCTGGGTTCTCAGTACTCAGGGTGCTGGGTGCTCAGTACACGGGGTGCTGGGTTCTCAGTACACAGGTTGCTGGGTGCTCAGTACTCAGGGTGCTGGGTGCTCAGTACTCGGGTGCTGGGTGCTCAGTGCTCAGGGTGCTGGGTGCTCAGTGCTCGGGGTGCTGGGTGCTCAGGGCTCAGTACTCAGGGTGCTGGGTGCTCAGTGCTCGGGGTGCTGGGTGCTGAGTGCTCAGTACTCAGGGTGCTGGGTGCTCATGGCTCAGGGTGCTGGGTCCTCAGTGCGCAGGGTGCTGGGTGCTCAGTGCTCGGGGTGCTGGGTGCTCAGTGCTCAGTACTCAGGGTGCTGGGTGCTCAGTGCTCAGGGTGCTGGGTGCTAAGTGCTCGGGGTGCTGGGTGCTCAGTGCTCAGGGTGCTGGGTGCTCAGTACTCCGGGTGCTGGGTGCTGAGTGCTCAGTACTCAGGGTGCTGGGTGCTCAGTGCTCGGGGTGCTGGGTGCTCAGTGCTCAGGGTGCTGGGTGCTCAGTACTCAGGGTGCTGGGTGTTCAGTACTCGGGGTGCTGGGTTCTCAGTACTCTTGGTGCTGGGTGCTCAGTACTCGGGGTGCTGGGTGCTCAGTGCTCAGGGTGCTGGGTGCTCAGTGCTCGGGGTGCTGGGTGCTCAGTGCTCAGTACTCAGGGTGCTGGGTGCTCAGTGCTCAGGGTGCTGGGTGCTCAGTGCTCGGGGTGCTGGGTGCGCAGTACTCAGGGTGCTGGGTGCTCAGTACTCCGGGTGCTGGGTGCTCAGTTCTCGGGGTGCTCGGTGCTCAGTACTCAGTGCTCAGGGTGCTCAGTGCTCAGTGCTCAGGGTGCTGGGTGTTCAGTACTCAGGGTGCTGGGTGCTCAGTACTCGGGGTGCTCGGTGCTCAGTGCTCAGGGTGCTGGGTGCTCAGTGCTCAGGGTGCTCGGTGCTCCGGGCGCTGGGTGCTCAGTGCTCGGGGTGCTCGGAGCTCAGTACTCAGGGTGCTGGGTGCTCAGTGCTCGGGGTGCTCGGTGCTCAGTACTCAGGGTGCTGGATGCTCAGTGCTCGGGGTGCTGGGTGCTCAGTGCTCAGTACTCAGGGTGCTGGGTGCTCAGTGCTCAGGGTGCTGTGTGCTCAGTGCTCAGGGTGCTGGGTGCTCAGTGCTCAGGGTGCTGGGTAATCAGTGCTCAGGGTGCTGGGTGCTCAGTACTCAGGGTGCTGGGTGCTCAGTACTCAGGGTGCTGGGTGCTCAGTGCTCGGGGTGCTATGTGCTCAGTGGTCGCGGTGCTGGGTGCTCAGTGCTCGGGGTGCTCGGTGCTCAGTACTCAGGGTGCTGGGTGCTCAGTGCTCGAGGTGCTCAGTACTCAGGGTGCTGTGTGTTCAGTGCTCAGGGTGCTGGGTGCTCAGTACTCAGGGTGCTCGGTGCTTAGTACTCAGGGTGCTGGGTGCTCAGTACTCCGGGTGCTGGGTGCTCAGTGCTCGGGGTGCTCGGTGCTCAGTGCTCAAGGTGCTGGGTGCTCAGTACTCAGGGTGCTCATTGCTCAGGGTGCTGGGTGCTAAGTGCTCAGGGTGCTCGGTGCTCGGGGCGCTGGGTGCTCAGTGCTCGGGGTGCTCGGAGCTCAGTACTCAGGGTGCTGGGTGCTCAGTACTCGGGGTGCTCGGTGCTCAGTACTCAGGGTGCTGGGTGCTCAGTGCTCGGGGTGCTCGGTGCTCAGTACGTTGGGTGCTCACTACTCAGGGTGCTGGGTGCTCAGTGCTCAGGGTGCTGGGTGCTCAGTACTCAGGGTGCTGGGTGCTCAGTGCTCGGGGTGCTGGGTGCTCAGTGCTCTGGGTGGTGGGTGCTCAGTACTCAGGGTGCTCGGTGCTTAGTACTCAGGGTGCTCAGTGCTCGGGGTGCTGGGTGCTAAGTGCTCGGGGTGCTAGGTGCTCAGTACTCAGAGTGCTGGGTGCTCAGTACTCAGGGTACTGGGTGCTCAGTACTCGGGTGCTGGGTGCTCAGTGCTCAGGGTTCTGGGTGCTCAGTGCTCGGGGTGCTGGGTGCTCAGTGCTCAGTACTCAGGGTGCTGGGTGCTCAGTGCTCGGGGTGCTGGGTGCTCAGTGCTCAGTACTCAGGGTGCTGGGTGCTCAGTGCTCAGGGTGCTGGGTGCTCAGTGCTCAGGGTGCTGGGTGCTCAGTGCTCAGGGTGCTGGGTACTCAGTGCTCAGGGTGCTGGGTTCTCAGTACTCAGGGTGCTCAGTGCTCAGTACTCGGGGTGCTGGGTGCTCAGTGCTCAGGGTGCTCAGTGCTCAGTACTCGTTGTGCTGTGTGCTCAGTGCTCCGGGTGCTCAGTGCTCAGTGCTCGGGGTGCTGGGTGGTCAGTGCTCGGGGCGCTGTGGGCTCAGTGCTCAGTGTGCTGGGTGCTCAGTACTCGGGGTGCTGGGTGCTCAGTGCTCAGGGTGCTCAGTGCTCAGTACTCAGTGCTCAGGTTGCTCAGTGCTCAGTGCTCAGGGTGCTGGGTGTTCAGTACTCAGGGTGCTGGGTGCTCAGTACTCAGGGTCCTGGGTGCTCAGTACTCGGGTGCTGGGTGCTCAGTGCTCAGGTTGCTGGGTGCTCAGTGCTCGGGGTGCTGGGTGCTCAGTGCTCAGTACTCAGGGTGCTGGGTGTTCAGTGCTTGGGGTGCTGGGTGCTCAGTGCTCAGTACTCAGGGTGCTGGGTGCTCAGTGCTCAGGGTGCTGGGTGCTCAGTTCACAGGGTGCTCAGTGCTCAGTACTCGGGGTGCTGGGTGCTCAGTGCTCAGGGTGCTCAGTGCTCAGTACCCGGGGTGCTGTGTGCTCAGTGCTCAGGGTGCTCAGTGCTCAGTGCTCGGGGTGCCGGGTGATCAGTGCTCGGGGCGCTGGGTGCTCAGTGCTCGGGGTGCTGGGTGCTCAGTACTCGGGTTGCTGGGTGCTCAGTGCTCAGGGTGCTCAGTGCTCAGTACTCAGTGCTCAGGGTGCTCAGTGCTCAGTGCTCAGGGTGCTGGGTGTTCAGTACTCAGGGTGCTGGGTGCTCAGTACTCAGGGTGCTGGGTGCTCAGTGCTCAGGGTGCTGGGTGCTCAGTGCTCGGGGTGCTCAGTACTAAGGGTGCTGAGTGTTCAGTGCTCGGGGTACTGGGTGCTCAGTACTCAGGGTGATCGGTGCTTAGTACTCAGGGTGCTGGGTGCTCAGTACTCCGGGTGCTGGGTGCTCAGTGCTCGGGGTGCTCGGAGCTCAGTACTCAGGGTGATGGGTGCTCAGTTCTCGGGGTGATCGGTGCTCAGTACTCAGAGTGATGGTTGCTCAGTGCTCGGGGTGCTCGGTGCTCAGGACGTTGGGTGCTCACTACTCTGTGTGCTGGGTGCTCAGTGCTCAGTGTGCTGGGTGCTCAGTGCTCAGGGTGCTTGGTGCTCAGTATTCAGGGTGCTGGGTGCTCAGTGCTCGGGGTGCTTGGTGCTCAGTGCGCAGGGTGCTGGGTGCTCAGTACTCAGGGTGCTGGGTGCTCAGTACTCGGGGTGCTGGGCGCTCAGTACTCAGGGTGCTGGGTGCTCAGTACTCAGGGTGCTGGGTGCTCAGTACTCGGGTGCTGGGTGCTCAGTGCTCAGGGTGCTGGGTGCTCAGTGATCGGGGTGCTGGGTGCTCAGTGCTCACTACTCAGGGTGCTGGGTGCTCAGTGCTCCTTGTGCTGGGTGCTCAGTGCTCAGTACTCAGGGTGCTGGGTGCTCAGTGCTCAGGGCGCTGTGTGCTCAGTGCTCAGGGTGCTGGGTGCTCAGTGCTCAGGGTGCAGGGTACTCAGTGCTCAGGGTGCTGGGTGCTCAGTACTCAGGGTGCTCTGTGCTCATTACTCAGGGTGCTGGGTGCTCAGTGCTCGGGGTGCTCAGTACTCAGGGTGCTGTGTGTTCAGTGCTCAGGGTGCTGGGTACTCAGTGCTCGCGGTGCTGGGTGCTCAGTGCTCGGGGTGCTCGGTGCTCAGTACTCAGGGTGCTGGGTGCTCAGTGCTCGAGGTGCTCAGTACTCAGGGTGCTGTGTGTTCAGTGCTCAGGGTGCTGGGTGCTCAGTACTCAGGGTGCTCGGTGCTTAGTACTCAGGGTGCTGGGTGCTCAGTACTCTGGGTGCTGGGTGCTCAGTGCTCGGGGTGCTGGGTGCTCAGTGCTCAGTACTCAGGGTGCTGGGTGTTCAGTGCTCGGGGTGCTGGGTGCTCAGTGCTCAGTACTCAGGGTGCTGGGTGCTCAGTGCTCAGGGTGCTGGGTCCTCAGTGCTCAGGGTGCTGGGTGCTCAGTTCTCAGGGTGCTCAGTGCTCAGTACTCGGGGTGCTGGGTGCTCAGTGCTCAGGGTGCTCAGTGCTCAGTACCCGGTGTGCTGTGTGCTCAGTGCTCAGTGTGCTCAGTGCTCGGGGTGCCGGGTGCTCAGTGCTCGGGGCGCTGGGTGCTCAGTCCTCGGGGTGCTCAGAGCTCAGTACTCAGGGTGCTGGGTGCTCAGTGCTCGGGGTTCTCGGTGCTCAGTACTCAGGGTGCTGGGTGCTCAGTGCTCGTTGTGCTCGGTGCTCAGTACTTTGGGTGCTCACTACTCAGGGTGGTGGGTGCTCAGTGCTCAGGGTGGTGGGTGCTCAGTGCTCAGGGTGCTGGGTGCTCAGTGCTCAGGGTGCTGGGTGCTCAGTACTCAAGGTGCTGTGTGCTCAGTGCTCGGGGTGCTGGGTGCTCAGTGCTCAGGGTGCTGGGTGCTCAGTACTCAGGGTGCTGGGTGTTCAGTACTCGGGGTGCTGGGTTCTCAGTACTCATGGTGCTGGGTGCTCAGTACACGGGGTGCTGGCTTCTCAGTACACAGGTTGCTGGGTGCTCAGTACTCAGGGTGCTGGGTGCTCAGTACTCGGGTGCTGGGTGCTCAGTGCTCAGGGTGCTGTGTGCTCAGTGCTCGGGGTGCTGGGTGCTCAGGGCTCAGTACTCAGGGTGCTGGGTGCTCAGTGCTCGGGGTGCTGGGTGCTGAGTGCTCAGTACTCAGGGTGCTGGGTGCTCAGGGCTCAGGGTGCTGGGTCCTCAGTGCTCAGGGTGCTGGGTGCTCAGTGCTCAGGGTGCTGGGTGCTCGGTGCTCAGTGCTCAAGGTGCTGGGTGCTCAGTACTCAGGGTGCTCATTGCTCAGGTTGCTGGGTGCTCAGTGCTCAGGGTGCTCCGTGCTCGGGGCGCTGGGTGCTCAGTGCTCACGGTGCTCGGAGCTCAGTACTCAGGGTGCTGGGTGCTCAGTGCTCGGGGTGCTCGGTGCTCAGTACTCAGGGTGCTGGGTGCTCAGTGCTCGGGGTGCTCGGTGCTCAGTACGTTGGGTGCTCACAACTCAGGGTGCTGGGTGCTCAGTGCTCAGGGTGCTGGGTGCTCAGTACTCCGGGTGCTGGGTGCTCAGTGCTCGGGGTGCTCGGAGCTCAGTACTCAGGGTGCTGGGTGCTCAGTTCTCGGTGTGGTCGGTGCTCAGTACTCAGGGTGCTGGGTGCTCAGTGCTCGGGGTGCTCGGTGCTCAGTACGTTGGGTGCTCACTACTCAGGGTGCTGGGTGCTCAGTGCTCAGTGTGCTGGGTGCTCAGTGCTCAGGGTGCTGGGTGCTCAGTGCTCAGGGTGCTGGGTGCTCAGTACTCAGGGTGCTGGGTGCTCAGTGCTCAGGGTGCTGGGTGCTCAGTGCTCAGGGTGCTGGGTGCTCAGTACTGAGGGTGCTGGGTGCTCAGTACTCGGGGTGCTGGGCGCTCAGTACTTAGGGTGCTGGGTGCTCAGTACTCAGGGTGCTGGGTGCTCAGTACTCGGGTGCTGGGTCCTCAGTGCTCAGGGTGCTGGGTGCTCAGTGCTCGGGGTGCTGGGTGCTCAGTGCTCAGTACTCAGGGTGCTGGGTGCTCAGTGCTCAGGGTGCTGGGTGCTCAGTTCTCAGTACTCAGGGTGCTGGGTGCTCAGTGCTCAGGGTGCTGGGTGCTCAGTGCTCAGGGTGCTGGGTGCTCAGTGCTCAGGGTGCTGGGTACTCAGTGCTCAGGGTGCTGGGTGCTCAATACTCAGGGTGCTGGGTGCTCAGTACTCAGGTTGCTGGGTGCTCAGTGCTCGGGGTGCTGGGTGCTCAGTGCTCGCGGTGCTGGGTGCTCAGTGCTCGGGGTGCTCGGTGCTCAGTACTCAGGGTGTTGGGTGCTCAGTGCTCGAGGTGCTCAGTACTAAGGGTGCTGTGTGTTCAGTGCTCAGGGTGCTGGGTGCTCAGTACTCAGGGTGCTCGGTGCTTAGTACTCAGGGTGCTTGGTGCTCAGTACTCCGGGTGCTGGGTGCTCAGTGCTCGGGGTGCTCGGTGCTCAGTGCTCAAGGTGCTGGGTGCTCAGTACTCAGGGTGCTCATTGCTCAGGGTGCTGTGTGCTCAGTACTCAGGGTGCTGGGTGCTCAGTGCTCAGGGTGCTCGGTGCTCGGGGCGCTGGGTGCTCAGTCCTCGGGGTGCTCGGAGCTCAGTACTCAGGGTGCTGGGTGCTCAGTGCTCGGGGTTCTCGGTGCTCAGTACTCAGGGTGCTGGGTGCTCAGTGCTCGTTGTGCTCGGTGCTCAGTACTTTGGGTGCTCACTACTCAGGGTGGTGGGTGCTCAGTGCTCAGGGTGGTGCGTGCTCAGTGCTCAGGGTGCTGGGTGCTCAGTGCTCAGGGTGCTGGGTGCTCAGTGCTCAGGGTGCTGGGTGCTCAGTGCTCGGGGTGCTGGGTGCTCAGTGCTCAGGGTGCTGGGTGCTCAGTACTCAGGGTGCTGGGTGTTCAGTACTCGGGGTGCTGGGTTCTCAGTACTCAGGGTGCTGTGTGCTCAGTACACGGGGTGCTGGGTTCTCAGTACACAGGTTGCTGGGTGCTCAGTACTCAGGGTGCTGGGTGCTCAGTACTCGGGTGCTGGGTGCTCAGTGCTCAGGGTGCTGGGTGCTCAGTGCTCGGGGTGCTGGGTGCTCAGGGCTCAGTACTCAGGGTGCTGGGTGCTCAGTGCTCGGGGTGCTGGGTGCTGAGTGCTCAGTACTCAGGGTGCTGGGTGCTCAGGGCTCAGGGTGCTGGGTGCTCAGTGCTCAGGGTGCTGGGTGCTCAGTGCTCGGGGTGCTGGGTGCTCAGTGCTCAGTACTCAGGGTGCTGGGTGCTCAGTGCTCAGGGTGCTGGGTGCTCAGTGCTCGGGGTGCTTTGTGCTCAGTGCTCAGGGTGCTGGGTGCTCAGTAATCCGGGTGCTGGGTGCTGAGTGCTCAGTACTCAGGGTGCTGGGTGCTCAGTGCTCGGGGTGCTGGGTGCTCAGTGCTCAGGGTGCTGGGTGCTCAGTACTCAGGGTGCTGGGTGTTCAGTACTCGGGGTGCTGGGTTCTCAGTACTCTTGGTGCTGGGTGCTCAGTACTCGGGGTGCTGGGTGCTCAGTGCTCAGGGTGCTGGGTGCTCAGTGCTCGGGGTGCTGGGTGCTCAGTGCTCAGTACTCAGGGTGCTGGGTGCTCAGTGCTCAGGGTGCTGGGTGCTCAGTGCTCGGGGTGCTGGGTGCTCAGTACTCAGGGTGCTGGGTGCTCAGTACTCCGGGTGCTGGGTGCTCAGTTCTCGGGGTGCTCGGTGCTCAGTACTCAGTGCTCAGGGTGCTCAGTGCTCAGTGCTCAGGGTGCTGGGTGTTCAGTACTCAGGGTGCTGGGTGCTCAGTACTCAGGGTGCTCGGTGCTCAGTGCTCAGGGTGCTGGGTGCTCAGTGCTCAGGGTGCTCGGTGCTCCGGGCGCTGGGTGCTCAGTGCTCGGGGTGCTCGGAGCTCAGTACTCAGGGTGCTGGGTGCTCAGTGCTCGGGGTGCTCGGTGCTCAGTACTCAGGGTGCTGGATGCTCAGTGCTCGGGGTGCTGGGTGCTCAGTGCTCAGTACTCAGGGTGCTGGGTGCTCAGTGCTCAGGGTGCTGTGTGCTCAGTGCTCAGGGTGCTGGGTGCTCAGTGCTCAGGGTGCTGGGTAATCAGTGCTCAGGGTGCTGGGTGCTCAGTACTCAGGGTGCTGGGTGCTCAGTACTCAGGGTGCTGGGTGCTCAGTGCTCGGGGTGCTATGTGCTCAGTGGTCGCGGTGCTGGATGCTCAGTGCTCGGGGTGCTCGGTGCTCAGTACTCAGGGTGCTGGGTGCTCAGTGCTCGAGGTGCTCAGTACTCAGGGTGCTGTGTGTTCAGTGCTCAGGGTGCTGGGTGCTCAGTACTCAGGGTGCTCGGTGCTTAGTACTCAGGGTGCTGGGTGCTCAGTACTCCGGGTGCTGGGTGCTCAGTGCTCGGGGTGCTCGGTGCTCAGTGCTCAAGGTGTTGGGTGCTCAGTACTCAGGGTGCTCATTGCTCAGGGTGCTGGGTGCTAAGTGCTCAGGGTGCTCGGTGCTTGGGGCGCTGGGTGCTCAGTGCTCGGGGTGCTCGGAGCTCAGTACTCAGGGTGCTGGGTGCTCAGTACTCGGGGTGCTCGGTGCTCAGTACTCAGGGTGCTGGGTGCTCAGTGCTCGGGGTGCTCGGTGCTCAGTACGTTGGGTGCTCACTACTCAGGGTGCTGGGTGCTCAGTGCTCAGGGTGCTGGGTGCACAGTACTCAGGGTGCTGGGTGCTCAGTGCTCGGGGTGCTGGGTGCTCAGTGCTCAGGGTGCTGGGTGCTCAGTACTCAGGGTGCTCGGTGCTTAGTACTCAGGGTGCTCAGTGCTCGGGGTGCTGGGTGCTAAGTGCTCGGGGTGCTAGGTGCTCAGTACTCAGAGTGCTGGGTGCTCAGTACTCAGGGTACTGGGTGCTCAGTACTCGGGTGCTGGGTGCTCAGTGCTCAGGGTTCTGGGTGCTCAGTGCTCGGGGTGCTGGGTGCTCAGTACTCAGGGTGCTGGGTGCTCAGTGCTCGGGGTGCTGGGTGCTCAGTGCTCAGTACTCAGGGTGCTGGGTGCTCAGTGCTGAGGGTGCTGGGTGCTCAGTGCTCAGGGTGCTGGGTGCTCAGTGCTCAGGGTGCTGGGTACTCAGTGCTCAGGGTGCTGGGTTCTCAGTACTCAGGGTGCTCAGTGCTCAGTACTCGGGGTGCTGGGTGCTCAGTGCTCAGGGTGCTCAGTGCTCAGTACTCGTTGTGCTGTGTGCTCAGTGCTCCGGGTGCTCAGTGCTCAGTGCTCGGGGTGCTGGGTGGTCAGTGCTCGGGGCGCTGTGGGCTCAGTGCTCAGTGTGCTGGGTGCTCAGTACTCGGGGTGCTGGGTGCTCAGTGCTCAGGGTGCTCAGTGCTCAGTACTCAGTGCTCAGGTTGCTCAGTGCTCAGTGCTCAGGGTGCTGGGTGTTCAGTACTCAGGGTGCTGGGTGCTCAGTACTCAGGGTGCTGGGTGCTCAGTACTCAGGGTGCTGGGTGCTCAGTGCTCGGGGTCCTCAGTACTCAGGGTGCTGTGTGTTCAGTGCTCAGGGTACTGGGTGCTCAGTACTCAGGGTGCTCGGTGCTTAGTACTCAGGGTGCTGGGTGCTCAGTACTCCGGGTGCTGGGTGCTCAGTGCTCGGGGTGCTCAGAGCTCAGTACTCAGGGTGCTGGGTGCTCAGTGCTCAGGGTGATTGGTGCTCAGTACTCAGGGTGCTGGGTGCTCAGTGCTCGGGGTGCTCGGTGCTCAGTACGTTGGGTGCTCACTACTCAGGGTCCTGGGTGCTCAGTGCTCAGTGTGCTGGGTGCTCAGTGCTCAGGGTGCTGGGTGCTCAGTGCTCAGGGTGCTGGGTGCTCAGTACTCAGGGTGCTGGGTGCTCAGTGCTCAGCGTGCTGTGTGCTCAGTACTCAGGGTGCTGGGTGCTCAGTACTTGGGGTGCTGGGTGCTCAGTACTCAGGGTGCTGGGTGCTCAGTGCTCAGCGTGCTGGGTGCTCAGTACTCAGGGTGCTGGGTGCTCAGTGCTCAGGGTGCTGGGTACTCAGTGCTCAGGGTGCTGGGTACTCAGTGCTCGGGGTGCTCGGAGCTCAGTACTCAGGGTGCTGGGTGCTCAGTGCTCAGGGTGATTGGTGCTCAGTACTCAGGGTGCTGGGTGCTCAGTGCTCGGGGTGCTCGGTGCTCAGTACGTTGGGTGCTCACTACTCAGGGTCCTGGGTGCTCAGTGCTCAGTGTGCTGGGTGCTCAGTGCTCAGGGTGCTGGGTGCTCAGTACTCAGGGTGCTGGGTGCTCAGTACTCAGGGTGCTGGGTGCTCAGTGCTCAGCGTGCTGGGTGCTCAGTACTCAGGGTGCTGGGTGCTCAGTACTTGGGGTGCTGGGTGCTCAGTACTCAGGGTGCTGGGTGCTCAGTACTCAGGGTGCTGGGTGCTCAGTACTCGGGTGCTGGGTGCTCAGTGCTCAGGGTGCTGGGTGCTCAGTGCTCGGGGTGCTGGGTGCTCAGTGCTCAGTACTCAGGGTGCTGGGTGCTCAGTGCTCGGGGTGCTGGGTGCTCAGTGCTCAGTACTCAGGGTGCTGGGTGCTCAGTTCTCAGGGTGCTGGGTGCTCAGTTCTCAGGGTGCTGGGTGCTCTGTGCTCAGGGTGCTGGGTACTCAGTGCTCAGGGTGCTGGGTTCTCAGTACTCAGGGTGCTCAGTGCTCAGTGCTCAGGGTGCTGGGTGCTCAGTACTCAGGGTGCTCGGTGCTTAGTACTCAGGGTGCTCAGTGCTCGGGGTGCTGGGTGCTAAGTGCTCGGGGTGCTAGGTGCTCAGTACTCAGAGTGCTGGGTGCTCAGTACTCAGGGTACTGGGTGCTCAGTACTCGGGTGCTGGGTGCTCAGTGCTCAGGGTTCTGGGTGCTCAGTGCTCGGGGTGCTGGGTGCTCAGTGCTCAGTACTCAGGGTGCTGGGTGCTCAGTGCTCGGGGTGCTGGGTGCTCAGTGCTCAGTACTCAGGGTGCTGGGTGCTCAGTGCTCAGGGTGCTGGGTGCTCAGTGCTCAGGGTGCTGGGTGCTCAGTGCTCAGGGTGCTGGGTACTCAGTGCTCAGGGTGCTGGGTTCTCAGTACTCAGGGTGCTCAGTGCTCAGTACTCGGGGTGCTGGGTGCTCAGTGCTCAGGGTGCTCAGTGCTCAGTACTCGTTGTGCTGTGTGCTCAGTGCTCCGGGTGCTCAGTGCTCAGTGCTCGGGGTGCTGGGTGGTCAGTGCTCGGGGCGCTGTGGGCTCAGTGCTCAGTGTGCTGGGTGCTCAGTACTCGGGGTGCTGGGTGCTCAGTGCTCAGGGTGCTCAGTGCTCAGTACTCAGTGCTCAGGTTGCTCAGTGCTCAGTGCTCAGGGTGCTGGGTGTTCAGTACTCAGGGTGCTGGGTGCTCAGTACTCAGGGTGCTGGGTGCTCAGTACTCAGGGTGCTGGGTGCTCAGTGCTCGGGGTCCTCAGTACTCAGGGTGCTGTGTGTTCAGTGCTCAGGGTACTGGGTGCTCAGTACTCAGGGTGCTCGGTGCTTAGTACTCAGGGTGCTGGGTGCTCAGTACTCCGGGTGCTGGGTGCTCAGTGCTCGGGGTGCTCGGAGCTCAGTACTCAGGGTGCTGGGTGCTCAGTGCTCAGGGTGATTGGTGCTCAGTACTCAGGGTGCTGGGTGCTCAGTGCTCGGGGTGCTCGGTGCTCAGTACGTTGGGTGCTCACTACTCAGGGTCCTGGGTGCTCAGTGCTCAGTGTGCTGGGTGCTCAGTGCTCAGGGTGCTGGGTGTTCAGTGCTCAGGGTGCTGGGTGCTCAGTACTCAGGGTGCTGGGTGCTCAGTGCTCAGCGTGCTGTGTGCTCAGTACTCAGGGTGCTGGGTGCTCAGTACTTGGGGTGCTGGGTGCTCAGTACTCAGGGTGCTGGGTGCTCAGTGCTCAGCGTGCTGGGTGCTCAGTACTCAGGGTGCTGGGTGCTCAGTGCTCAGGGTGCTTGGTACTCAGTGCTCAGGGTGCTGGGTGCTCAGTGCTCGGGGTGCTCGGAGCTCAGTACTCAGGGTGCTGGGTGCTCAGTGCTCAGGGTGATTGGTGCTCAGTACTCAGGGTGCTGGGTGCTCAGTGCTCGGGGTGCTCGGTGCTCAGTACGTTGGGTGCTCACTACTCAGGGTCCTGGGTGCTCAGTGCTCAGTGTGCTGGGTGCTCAGTGCTCAGGGTGCTGGGTGCTCAGTACTCAGGGTGCTGGGTGCTCAGTACTCTGGGTGCTGGGTGCTCAGTGCTCAGCGTGCTGGGTGCTCAGTACTCAGGGTGCTGGGTGCTCAGTACTTGGGGTGCTGGGTGCTCAGTACTCAGGGTGCTGTTTGCTCAGTACTCAGGGTGCTGGGTGCTCAGTACTCGGGTGCTGGGTGCTCAGTGCTCAGGGTGCTGGGTGCTCAGTGCTCGGGGTGCTGGGTGCTCAGTGCTCAGTACTCAGGGTGCTGGGTGCTCAGTGCTCGGGGTGCTGGGTGCTCAGTGCTCAGTACTCAGGGTGCTGGGTGCTCAGTGCTCAGGGTGCTGGGTGCTCAGTGCTCAGGGTGCTGGGTGCTCTGTGCTCAGGGTGCTGGGTACTCAGTGCTCAGGGTGCTGGGTTCTCAGTACTCAGGGTGCTCAGTGCTCAGTACTCGGGGTGCTGGGTGCTCAGTGCTCAGGGTGCTCAGTGCTCAGTACTCGGGGTGCTGTGTGCTCAGTGCTCCGGGTGCTCAGTGCTCAGTGCTCGGGGTGCTGGGTGGTCAGTGCTCGGGGCGCTGGGGGCTCAGTGCTCGGTGTGCTGGGTGGTCAGTACTCGGGGTGCTGGGTGCTCAGTGCTCAGGGTGCTCAGTGCTCAGTACTCAGTGCTCAGGGTGCTCAGTGCTCAGTGCTCAGGGTGCTGGGTGTTCAGTACTCAGGGTGCTGGGTGCTCAGTACTCAGGGTGCTGGGTGCTCAGTACTCAGGGTGCTGGGTGCTCAGTGCTCGGGGTGCTCAGTACTCAGGGTGCTGTGTGTTCAGTGCTCAGGGTACTGGGAGCACAGTACTCAGGGTGCTCGGTGCTTAGTACTCAGGGTGCTGGGTGCTCAGTACTCCGGGTGCTGGGTGCTCAGGTGTTCAGGGTGCTCGGAGCTCAGTACTCAGGGTTCTGGGTGCTCAGTGCTCGGGGTGATCGGTGCTCAGTACTCAGGGTGCTGGGTGCTCAGTGCTCGGGGTGCTCGGTGCTCAGTACGTTGGGTGCTCACTACTCAGGGTCCTGGGTGCTCAGTGCTCAGTGTGCTGGGTGCTCAGTGCTCAGGGTGCTGGGTGCTCAGTGCTCAGGGTGCTGGGTGTTCAGTACTCAGGGTGCTGGGTGCTCAGTACTCAGGGTGCTGGGTGCTCAGTGCTCAGGGTGCTGGGTGCTCAGTACTCGGGGTGCTCGGTGCTCAGTGCTCAGGGTGCTGGGTGCTCAGTGCTCAGGGTGCTCGGTGCTCGGGGCCCTGGGTGCTCCGTGCTCGGGGTGCTCGGAGCTCAGTACTCAGTGTGCTGGGTGCTCAGTTCTCGGGGTGCTCGGTGCTCAGTACTCAGGGTGCTGGGTGTTCAGTGCTCGGGGTGCTGGGTGCTCAGTGCTCAGTACGAAGGGTGCTGGGTGCTCAGTGCTCAGGGTGCTGTGTGCTCAGTGCTCAGGGTGCTGGGTGCTCAGTGCTCAGGGTGCTGGGTAATCAGTGCTCAGGGTGCTGGGTGCTCAGTACTCAGGGTGCTGGGTGCTCAGTACTCAGGGTGCTGGGTGCTCAGTGCTCGGGGTGCTATGTGCTCAGTGGTCGCGGTGCTGGGTGCTCAGTGCTCGGGGTGCTCGGTGCTCAGTACTCAGGGTGCTGGGTGCTCAGTGCTCGAGGTGCTCAGTACTCAGGGTGCTGTGTGTTCAGTGCTCAGGGTGCTGGGTGCTCAGTACTCAGGGTGCTCGGTGCTTAGTACTCAGGGTGCTGGGTGCTCAGTACTCCGGGTGCTGGTTGCTCAGTGCTCGGGGTGCTCGGTGCTCAGTGCTCAAGGTGCTGGGTGCTCAGTACTCAGGGTGCTCATTGCTCAGGGTGCTGGGTGCTAAGTGCTCAGGGTGCTCGGTGCTCGGGGCGCTGGGTGCTCAGTGCTCGGGGTGCTCGGAGCTCAGTACTCAGGGTGCTGGGTGCTCAGTACTCGGGGTGCTCGGTGCTCAGTACTCAGGGTGCTGGGTGCTCAGTGCTCGGGGTGCTGGGTGCTCAGTACTCAGGGTGCTGGGTGCTCAGTGCTCGGGGTGCTGGGTGCTCAGTGCTCAGGGTTCTGGGTGCTCAGTACTCAGGGTGCTGGGTGCTCAGTGCTCGGGGTGCTGGGTGCTCAGTGCTCAGGGTGCTGGGTGCTCAGTACTCAGGGTGCTCGGTGCTTAGTACTCAGGGTGCTCAGTGCTCGGGGTGCTGGGTGCTCAGTGCTCGGGGTGCTAGGTGCTCAGTACTCAGAGTGCTGGGTGCTCAGTACTCAGGGTACTGGGTGCTCAGTACTCGGGTGCTGGGTGCTCAGTGCTCAGGGTTCTGGGTGCTCAGTGCTCGGGGTGCTGGGTGCTCAGTGCTCGGGGTGCTGGGTGCTCTGTGCTCAGTACTCAGAGTGCTGGGTGCTCAGTGCTCAGGGTGCTGGGTGCTCAGTGCTCAGGGTGCTGGGTGCTCAGTGCTCAGGGTGCTGGGTACTCATTGCTCAGGGTGCTGGGTTCTCAGTACTCAGGGTGCTCAGTGCTCAGTACTCGGGGTGCTGGGTGCTCAGTGCTCAGGGTGCTCAGTGCTCAGTACTCGTTGTGCTGTGTGCTCAGTGCTCCGGGTGCTCAGTGCTCAGTGCTCGGGGTGCTGGGTGGTCAGTGCTCGGGGCGCTGTGGGCTCAGTGCTCAGTGTGCTGGGTGCTCAGTACTCGGGGTGCTGGGTGCTCAGTGCTCAGGGTGCTCAGTGCTCAGTACTCAGTGCTCAGGGTGCTCAGTGCTCAGTGCTCAGGGTGCTGGGTGTTCAGTACTCAGGGTGCTGGGTGCTCAGTACTCAGGGTGCTGGGTGCTCAGTACTCAGGGTGCTGGGTGCTCAGTGCTCGGGGTCCTCAGTACTCAGGGTGCTGTGTGTTCAGTGCTCAGGGTACTGGGTGCTCAGTACTCAGGGTGCTCGGTGCTTAGTACTCAGGGTGCTGGGTGCTCAGTACTCCGGGTGCTGGGTGCTCAGTGCTCGGGGTGCTCGGAGCTCAGTACTCAGGGTGCTGGGTGCTCAGTGCTCAGGGTGATTGGTGCTCAGTACTCAGGGTGCTGGTTGCTCAGTGCTCAGGGTGCTGTGTGCTCAGTGCTCAGGGTGCTGGGTGCTCAGTGCTCAGGGTGCTGGGTAATCAGTGCTCAGGGTGCTGGGTGCTCAGTACTCAGGGTGCTGGGTGCTCAGTACTCAGGGTGCTGGGTGCTCAGTGCTCGGGGTGCTATGTGCTCAGTGGTCGCGGTGCTGGGTGCTCAGTGCTCGGGGTGCTCGGTGCTCAGTACTCAGGGTGCTGGGTGCTCAGTGCTCGAGGTGCTCAGTACTCAGGGTGCTGTGTGTTCAGTGCTCAGGGTGCTGGGTGCTCAGTACTCAGGGTGCTCGATGCTTAGTACTCAGGGTGCTGGGTGCTCAGTACTCCGGGTGCTGGGTGCTCAGTGCTCGGGGTGCTCGGTGCTCAGTGCTCAAGGTGCTGGGTGCTCAGTACTCAGGGTGCTCATTGCTCAGGGTGCTGGGTGCTAAGTGCTCAGGGTGCTCGGTGCTCGGGGCGCTGGGTGCTCAGTGCTCGTGGTGCTCGGAGCTCAGTACTCAGGGTGCTGGGTGCTCAGTACTCGGGGTGCTCGGTGCTCAGTACTCAGGGTGCTGGGTGCTCAGTGCTCGGGGTGCTCGGTGCTCAGTACGTTGGGTGCTCACTACTCAGGGTGCTGGGTGCTCAGTGCTCAGGGTGCTGGGTGCTCAGTACTCAGGGTGCTGGGTGCTCAGTGCTCAGGGTGCTGGGTGCTCAGTACTCAGGGTGCTCGGTGCTTAGTACTCAGGGTGCTCAGTGCTCGGGGTGCTGGGTGCTAAGTGCTCGGGGTGCTAGGTGCTCAGTACTCAGAGTGCTGGGTGCTCAGTACTCAGGGTACTGGGTGCTCAGTACTCGGGTGCTGGGTGCTCAGTGCTCAGGGTTCTGGGTGCTCAGTTCTCGGGGTGCTGGGTGCTCAGTGCTCAGTACTCAGGGTGCTGGGTGCTCAGTGCTCGGGGTGCTGGGTGCTCAGTGCTCAGTACTCAGGGTGCTGGGTGCTCAGTGCTCAGGGTGCTGGGTGCTCAGTGCTCAGGGTGCTGGGTGCTCAGTGCTCAGGGTGCTGGGTACTCAGTGCTCAGGGTGCTGGGTTCTCAGTACTCAGGGTGCTCAGTGCTCAGTACTCGGGGTGCTGGGTGCTCAGTGCTCAGGGTGCTCAGTGCTCAGTACTCGTTGTGCTGTGTGCTCAGTGCTCCGGGTGCTCAGTGCTCAGTGCTCGGGGTGCTGGGTGGTCAGTGCTCGGGGCGCTGTGGGCTCAGTGCTCAGTGTGCTGGGTGCTCAGTTCTCGGGGTGCTGGGTGCTCAGTGCTCAGGGTGCTCAGTGCTCAGTACTCAGTGCTCAGGGTGCTCAGTGCTCAGTGCTCAGGGTGCTGGGTGTTCAGTACTCAGGGTGCTGGGTGCTCAGTACTCAGGGTGCTGGGTGCTCAGTACTCAGGGTGCTGGGTGCTCAGTGCTCGGGGTCCTCAGTACTCAGGGTGCTGTGTGTTCAGTGCTCAGGGTACTGGGTGCTCAGTACTCAGGGTGCTCGGTGCTTAGTACTCAGGGTGCTGGGTGCTCAGTACTCCGGGTGCTGGGTGCTCAGTGCTCGGGGTGCTCGGAGCTCAGTACTCAGGGTGCTGGGTGCTCAGTGCTCAGGGTGATTGGTGCTCAGTACTCAGGGTGCTGGGTGCTCAGTGCTCGGGGTGCTCGGTGCTCAGTACGTTGGGTGCTCACTACTCAGGGTCCTGGGTGCTCAGTGCTCAGTGTGCTGGGTGCTCAGTGCTCAGGGTGCTGGGTGCTCAGTGCTCAGGGTGCTGGGTGCTCAGTACTCAGGGTGCTGGGTGCTCAGTGCTCAGCGTGCTGTGTGCTCAGTACTCAGGGTGCTGGGTGCTCAGTACTTGGGGTGCTGGGTGCTCAGTACTCAGGGTGCTGGGTGCTCAGTGCTCAGCGTGCTGGGTGCTCAGTACTCAGGGTGCTGGGTGCTCAGTGCTCAGGGTGCTGGGTACTCAGTGCTCAGGGTGCTGGGTGCTCAGTGCTCGGGGTGCTCGGAGCTCAGTACTCAGGGTGCTGGGTGCTCAGTGCTCAGGGTGATTGGTGCTCAGTACTCAGGGTGCTGGGTGCTCAGTGCTCGGGGTGCTCGGTGCTCAGTACGTTGGGTGCTCACTACTCAGGGTACTGGGTGCTCAGTGCTCAGTGTGCTGGGTGCTCAGTGCTCAGGGTGCTGGGTGCTCAGTACTCAGTGTGCTGGGTGCTCAGTACTCAGGGTGCTGGGTGCTCAGTGCTCAGCGTGCTGGGTGCTCAGTACTCAGGGTGCTGGGTGCTCAGTACTTGGGGTGCTGGGTGCTCAGTACTCAGGGTGCTGGGTGCTCAGTACTCAGGGTGCTGGGTGCTCAGTACTCGGGTGCTGGGTGCTCAGTGCTCAGGGTGCTGGGTGCTCAGTGCTCGGGGTGCTGGGTGCTCAGTGCTCAGTACTCAGGGTGCTGGGTGCTCAGTGCTCGGGGTGCTGGCTGCTCAGTGCTCAGTACTCAGGGTGCTGGGTGCTCAGTGCTCAGGGTGCTGGGTGCTCAGTGCTCAGGGTGCTGGGTGCTCTGTGCTCAGGGTGCTGGGTACTCAGTGCTCAGGGTGCTGGGTTCTCAGTACTCAGGGTGCTCAGTGCTCAGTACTCGGGGTGCTGGGTGCTCAGTGCTCAGGGTGCTCAGTGCTCAGTACTCGGGGTGCTGTGTGCTCAGTGCTCCGGGTGCTCAGTGCTCAGTGCTCGGGGTGCTGGGTGGTCAGTGCTCGGGGCGCTGGGGGCTCAGTGCTCGGTGTGCTGGGTGGTCAGTACTCGGGGTGCTGGGTGCTCAGTGCTCAGGGTGCTCAGTGCTCTGTACTCAGTGCTCAGGGTGCTCAGTGCTCAGTGCTCAGGGTGCTGGGTGTTCAGTACTCAGGGTGCTGGGTGCTCAGTACTCAGGGTGCTGGGTGCTCAGTACTCAGGGTGCTGGGTGCTCAGTGCTCGGGGTGCTCAGTACTCAGGGTGCTGTGTGTTCAGTGCTCAGGGTACTGGGAGCACAGTACTCAGGGTGCTCGGTGCTTAGTACTCAGGGTGCTGGGTGCTCAGTAGTCCGGGTGCTGGGTGCTCAGGTGTTCAGGGTGCTCGGAGCTCAGTACTCAGGGTTCTGGGTGCTCAGTGCTCAGGGTGATCGGTGCTCAGTACTCAGGGTGCTGGGTGCTCAGTGCTCGGCGTGCTCGGTGCTCAGTACGTTGGGTGCTCACTACTCAGGGTCCTGGGTGCTCAGTGCTCAGTGTGCTGGGTGCTCAGTGCTCAGGGTGCTGGGTGCTCAGTACTCAGGGTGCTCGGTGCTTAGTACTCAGGGTGCTGGGTGCTCAGTACTCCGGGTGCTGGGTGCTCAGTGCTCGGGGTGCTCGGAGCTCAGTACTCAGGGTGCTGGGTGCTCAGTGCTCAGGGTGATTGGTGCTCAGTACTCAGGGTGCTGGGTGCTCAGTGCTCGGGGTGCTCGGTGCTCAGTACGTTGGGTGCTCACTACTCAGGGTCCTGGGTGCTCAGTGCTCAGTGTGCTGGGTGCTCAGTGCTCAGGGTGCTGGGTGCTCAGTGCTCAGGGTGCTGGGTGCTCAGTACTCAGGGTGCTGGGTGCTCAGTGCTCAGCGTGCTGTGTGCTCAGTACTCAGGGTGCTGGGTGCTCAGTACTTGGGGTGCTGGGTGCTCAGTACTCAGGGTGCTGGGTGCTCAGTGCTCAGCGTGCTGGGTGCTCAGTACTCAGGGTGCTGGGTGCTCAGTGCTCAGGGTGCTGGGTACTCAGTGCTCAGGGTGCTGGGTGCTCAGTGCTCGGGGTGCTCGGAGCTCAGTACTCAGGGTGCTGGGTGCTCAGTGCTCAGGGTGATTGGTGCTCAGTACTCAGGGTGCTGGGTGCTCAGTGCTCGGGGTGCTCGGTGCTCAGTACGTTGGGTGCTCACTACTCAGGGTACTGGGTGCTCAGTGCTCAGTGTGCTGGGTGCTCAGTGCTCAGGGTGCTGGGTGCTCAGTACTCAGTGTGCTGGGTGCTCAGTACTCAGGGTGCTGGGTGCTCAGTGCTCAGCGTGCTGGGTGCTCAGTACTCAGGGTGCTGGGTGCTCAGTACTTGGGGTGCTGGGTGCTCAGTACTCAGGGTGCTGGGTGCTCAGTACTCAGGGTGCTGGGTGCTCAGTACTCGGGTGCTGGGTGCTCAGTGCTCAGGGTGCTGGGTGCTCAGTGCTCGGGGTGCTGGGTGCTCAGTGCTCAGTACTCAGGGTGCTGGGTGCTCAGTGCTCGGGGTGCTGGCTGCTCAGTGCTCAGTACTCAGGGTGCTGGGTGCTCAGTGCTCAGGGTGCTGGGTGCTCAGTGCTCAGGGTGCTGGGTGCTCTGTGCTCAGGGTGCTGGGTACTCAGTGCTCAGGGTGCTGGGTTCTCAGTACTCAGGGTGCTCAGTGCTCAGTACTCGGGGTGCTGGGTGCTCAGTGCTCAGGGTGCTCAGTGCTCAGTACTCGGGGTGCTGTGTGCTCAGTGCTCCGGGTGCTCAGTGCTCAGTGCTCGGGGTGCTGGGTGGTCAGTGCTCGGGGCGCTGGGGGCTCAGTGCTCGGTGTGCTGGGTGGTCAGTACTCGGGGTGCTGGGTGCTCAGTGCTCAGGGTGCTCAGTGCTCTGTACTCAGTGCTCAGGGTGCTCAGTGCTCAGTGCTCAGGGTGCTGGGTGTTCAGTACTCAGGGTGCTGGGTGCTCAGTACTCAGGGTGCTGGGTGCTCAGTACTCAGGGTGCTGGGTGCTCAGTGCTCGGGGTGCTCAGTACTCAGGGTGCTGTGTGTTCAGTGCTCAGGGTACTGGGAGCACAGTACTCAGGGTGCTCGGTGCTTAGTACTCAGGGTGCTGGGTGCTCAGTAGTCCGGGTGCTGGGTGCTCAGGTGTTCAGGGTGCTCGGAGCTCAGTACTCAGGGTTCTGGGTGCTCAGTGCTCAGGGTGATCGGTGCTCAGTACTCAGGGTGCTGGGTGCTCAGTGCTCGGCGTGCTCGGTGCTCAGTACGTTGGGTGCTCACTACTCAGGGTCCTGGGTGCTCAGTGCTCAGTGTGCTGGGTGCTCAGTGCTCAGGGTGCTGGGTGCTCAGTGCTCAGGGTGCTGGGTGTTCAGTACTCAGGGTGCTGGGTGCTCAGTACTCAGGGTGCTGGGTGATCAGTGCTCAGGGTGCTGGGTGCTCAGTACTCGGGGTGCTCGGTGCTCAGTGCTCAGGGTGCTGGGTGCTCAGTGCTCAGGGTGCTCGGTGCTCGGGGCGCTGGGTGCTCCGTGCTCGGGGTGCTCGGAGCTCAGTACTCAGGGTGCTGGGTGCTCAGTGCTCGGGGTGCTCGGTGCTCAGTACTCAGGGTGCTGGGTGCTCAGTGCTCGGGGTGCTGGGTGCTCAGTGCTCAGTATGAAGGGTGCTGGGTGCTCAGTGCTCAGGGTGCTGTGTGCTCAGTGCTCAGGGTGCTGGGTGCTCAGTGCTCAGGGTGCTGGGTAATCAGTGCTCAGGGTGCTGGGTGCTCAGTACTCAGGGTGCTGGGTGCTCAGTACTCATGGTGCTGGGTGCTCAGTGCTCGGGGTGCTATGTGCTCAGTGGTCGCGGTGCTGGGTGCTCAGTGCTCGGGGTGCTCGGTGCTCAGTACTCAGGGTGCTGGGTGCTCAGTGCTCGAGGTGCTCAGTACTCAGGGTGCTGTGTGTTCAGTGCTCAGGGTGCTGGGTGCTCAGTACTCAGGGTGCTCGGTGCTTAGTACTCAGGGTGCTGGGTGCTCAGTACTCCGGGTGCTGGGTGCTCAGTGCTCGGGGTGCTCGGTGCTCAGTGCTCAAGGTGCTGGGTGCTCAGTACTCAGGGTGCTCATTGCTCAGGGTGCTGGGTGCTAAGTGCTCAGGGTGCTCGGTGCTCGGGGCGCTGGGTGCTCAGTGCTCGGGGTGCTCGGAGCACAGTACTCAGGGTGCTGGGTGCTCAGTACTCGGGGTGCTCGGTGCTCAGTACTCAGGGTGCTGGGTGCTCAGTGCTCGGGGTGCTGGGTGCTCAGTACTCAGGGTGCTGGGTGCTCAGTGCTCGGGGTGCTGGGTGCTCAGTGCTCAGGGTTCTGGGTGCTCAGTACTCAGGGTGCTGGGTGCTCAGTGCTCGGGGTGCTGGGTGCTCAGTGCTCAGGGTGCTGGGTGCTCAGTACTCAGGGTGCTCGGTGCTTAGTACTCAGGGTGCTCAGTGCTCGGGGTGCTGGGTGCTCAGTGCTCGGGGTGCTAGGTGCTCAGTACTCAGAGTGCTGGGTGCTCAGTACTCAGGGTACTGGGTGCTCAGTACTCGGGTGCTGGGTGCTCAGTGCTCAGGGTTCTGGGTGCTCAGTGCTCGGGGTGCTGGGTGCTCAGTGGTCAGTACTCAGGGTGCTGGGTGCTCAGTGCTCGGGGTGCTGGGTGCTCTGTGCTCAGTACTCAGGGTGCTGGGTGCTCAGTGCTCAGGGTGCTGGGTGCTCAGTGCTCAGGGTGCTGGGTGCTCAGTGCTCAGGGTGCTGGGTACTCAGTGCTCAGGGTGCTGGGTTCTCAGTACTCAGGGTGCTCAGTGCTCAGTACTCGGGGTGCTGGGTGCTCAGTGCTCAGGGTGCTCAGTGCTCAGTACTCGTTGTGCTGTGTGCTCAGTGCTCCGGGTGCTCAGTGCTCAGTGCTCGGGGTGCTGGGTGGTCAGTGCTCGGGGCGCTGTGGGCTCAGTGCTCAGTGTGCTGGGTGCTCAGTACTCGAGGTGCTGGGTGCTCAGTGCTCAGGGTGCTCAGTGCTCAGTACTCAGTGCTCAGGGTGCTCAGTGCTCAGTGCTCAGGGTGCTGGGTGTTCAGTACTCAGGGTGCTGGGTGCTCAGTACTCAGGGTGCTGGGTGCTCAGTACTCAGGGTGCTGGGTGCTCAGTGCTCGGGGTCCTCAGTACTCAGGGTGCTGTGTGTTCAGTGCTCAGGGTACTGGGTGCTCAGTACTCAGGGTGCTCGGTGCTTAGTACTCAGGGTGCTGGGTGCTCAGTACTCCGGGTGCTGGGTGCTCAGTGCTCGGGGTGCTCGGAGCTCAGTACTCAGGGTGCTGGGTGCTCAGTGCTCAGGGTGATTGGTGCTCAGTACTCAGGGTTCTGGGTGCTCAGTGCTCGGGGTGCTCGGTGCTCAGTACGTTGGGTGCTCACTACTCAGGGTCCTGGGTGCTCAGTGCTCAGTGTGCTGGGTGCTCAGTGCTCAGGGTGCTGGGTGCTCAGTGCTCAGGTTGCTGGGTGCTCAGTACTCAGGGTGCTGGGTGCTCAGTGCTCAGCGTGCTGGGTGCTCAGTACTCAGGGTGCTGGGTGCTCAGTACTTGGGGTGCTGGGTGCTCAGTACTCAGGGTGCTGGGTGCTCAGTGCTCAGCGTGCTGGGTGCTCAGTACTCAGGGTGCTGGGTGCTCAGTGCTCAGGGTGCTGGGTACTCAGTGCTCAGGGTGCTGGGTGCTCAGTGCTCGGGGTGCTCGGAGCTCAGTACTCAGGGTGCTGGGTGCTCAGTGCTCAGGGTGATTGGTGCTCAGTACTCAGGGTGCTGGGTGCTCAGTGCTCGGGGTGCTCGGTGCTCAGTACGTTGGGTTCTCACTACTCAGGGTCCTGGGTGCTCAGTGCTCAGTGTGCTGGGTGCTCAGTGCTCAGGGTGCTGGGTGCTCAGTACTCAGGGTGCTGGGTGCTCAGTACTCAGGGTGCTGGGTGCTCAGTGCTCAGCGTGCTGGGTGCTCAGTACTCAGGGTGCTGGGTGCTCAGTACTTGGGGTGCTGGGTGCTCAGTACTCAGGGTGCTGGGTGCTCAGTACTCAGGGTGCTGGGTGCTCAGTACTCGGGTGCTGGGTGCTCAGTGCTCAGGGTTCTGGGTGCTCAGTGCTCGGGGTGCTGGGTGCTCAGTGCTCAGTACTCAGGGTGCTGGGTGCTCAGTGCTCGGGGTGCTGGGTGCTCAGTGCTCAGTACTCAGGGTGCTGGGTGCTCAGTGCTCAGGGTGCTGGGTGCTCAGTGCTCAGGGTGCTGGTTGCTCTGTGCTCAGGGTGCTGGGTACTCAGTGCTCAGGGTGCTGGGTTCTCAGTACTCAGGGTGCTCAGTGCTCAGTACTCGGCGTGCTGGGTGCTCAGTGCTCCGGGTGCTCAGTGCTCAGTGCTCGGGGTGCTGGGTGGTCAGTGCTCGGGGCGCTGGGGGCTCAGTGCTCGGTGTGCTGGGTGCTCAGTACTCGGGGTGCTGGGTGCTCAGTGCTCAGGGTGCTCAGTGCTCAGTACTCAGTGCTCAGGGTGCTCAGTGCTCAGTGCTCAGGGTGCTGGGTGTTCAGTACTCAGGGTGCTGGGTGCTCAGTACTCAGGGTGCTGGGTGCTCAGTACTCAGGGTGCTGGGTGCTCAGTGCTCGGGGTGCTCAGTACTCAGGGTGCTGTGTGTTCAGTGCTCAGGGTACTGGGAGCACAGTACTCAGGGTGCTCGGTGCTTAGTACTCAGGGTGCTGGGTGCTCAGTACTCCGGGTGCTGGGTGCTCAGGTGCTCAGGGTGCTCGGAGCTCAGTACTCAGGGTTCTGGGTGCTCAGTGCTCGGGGTGATCGGTGCTCAGTACTCAGGGTGCTGGGTGCTCAGTGCTCGGGGTGCTCGGTGCTCAGTACGTTGGGTGCTCACTACTCAGGGTCCTGGGTGCTCAGTGCTCAGTGTGCTGGGTGCTCAGTGCTCAGGGTGCTGGGTGCTCAGTGCTCAGGGTGCTGGGTGTTCAGTACTCAGGGTGCTGGGTGCTCAGTACTCAGGGTGCTGGGTGCTCAGTGCTCAGGGTGCTGGGTGCTCAGTACTCGGGGTGCTCGGTGCTCAGTGCTCAGGGTGCTGGGTGCTCAGTGCTCAGGGTGCTCGGTGCTCGGGGCGCTGGGTGCTCCGTGCTCGGGGTGCTCGGAGCTCAGTACTCAGGGTGCTGGGTGCTCAGTGCTCGGGGTGCTCGGTGCTCAGTACTCAGGGTGCTGGGTGCTCAGTGCTCGGGGTGCTGGGTGCTCAGTGCTCAGTACTCAGGGTGCTGGGTGCTCAGTGCTCAGGGTGCTGTGTGCTCAGTGCTCAGGGTGCTGGGTGCTCAGTGCTCAGGGTGCTGGGTAATCAGTGCTCAGGGTGCTGGGTGCTCAGTACTCAGGGTGCTGGGTGCTCAGTACTCAGGGTGCTGGGTGCTCAGTGCTCGGGGTGCTATGTGCTCAGTGGTCGCGGTGCTGGGTGCTCAGTGCTCGGGGTGCTCGGTGCTCAGTACTCAGGGTGCTGGGTGCTCAGTGCTCGAGGTGCTCAGTACTCAGGGTGCGGTGTGTTCAGTGCTCAGGCTGCTGGGTGCTCAGTACTCAGGGTGCTCGGTGCTTAGTACTCAGGGTGCTGGGTGCTCAGTACTCCGGGTGCTGGGTGCTCAGTGCTCGGGGTGCTCGGTGCTCAGTGCTCAAGGTGCTGGGTGCTCAGTACTCAGGGTGCTCATTGCTCAGGGTGCTGGCTGCTCAGTGCTCAGGGTGCTCGGTGCTCGGGGCGCTGGGTGCTCAGTGCTCGGGGTGCTCGGAGCTTAGTACTCAGGGTGCTGGGTGCTCAGTACTCGGGGTGCTCGGTGCTCAGTACTCAGGTTGCTGGGTGCTCAGTGCTCGGGGTGCTCGGTGCTCAGTACGTTGGGTACTCACTACTCAGGGTGCTGGGTGCTCAGTGCTCAGGGTGCTGGGTGCTCAGTACTCAGGGTGCTGGGTGCTCAGTGCTCGGTGTGCTGGGTGCTCAGTGCTCAGGGTGCTGGGTGCTCAGTATTCAGGGTGCTCGGTGCTTAGTACTCAGGGTGCTCGGTGCTCGGGGTGCTGGGTGCTCAGTGCTCGGGGTGCTGGGTGCTCAGTGCTCGTTGTGCTCGGTGCTCAGTACTTTGGGTGCTCACTACTCAGGCTGGTGGGTGCTCAGTGCTCAGGGTGCTGGGTGCTCAGTGCTCAGGGTGCTGGGTGCTCAGTGCTCAGGGTGCTGGGTGCTCAGTGCTCAGGGTGCTGTGTGCTCAGTGCTCGGGGTGCTGGGTTCTCAGTACTCGGGGTGCTGGGTGCTCAGTACCCTGGGTGCTGGGTTCTCAGTACACAGGTTGCTGGGTGCTCAGTACTCAGGGTGCTGGGTGCTCAGTACTCGGGTGCTGGGTGCTCAGTGCTCAGGGTGCTGGGTGCTCAGTGCTCGGGGTGCTGGGTGCTCAGGGCTCAGTACTCAGGTTGCTGGGTGCTCAGTGCTCGGGGTGCTGGGTGCTGAGTGCTCAGTACTCAGGGTGCTGGGTGCTCAGGGCTCAGGGTGCTGGGTCCTCAGTGCTCAGGGTGCTGGGTGCTCAGTGCTCGGGGTGCTGGGTGCTCAGTGCTCAGTACTCAGGGTGCTGGGTGCTCAGAGCTCAGGGTGCTGGGTGCTCAGTGCTCGGGGTGCTGGGTGCTCAGTGCTCAGGGTGCTGGGTGCTCAGTACTCCGGGTGCTGGGTGCTGAGTGCTCAGTACTCAGGGTGCTGGGTGCTCAGTGCTCGGGGTGCTGGGTGCTCAGTGCTCAGGGTGCGGGGTGCTCAGTACTCAGGGTGCTGGGTGTTCAGTACTCGGGGTGCTGGGTGCTCAGTACTCAGGGTGCTGGGTGCTCAGTACTCAGGGTGCTGGGTGCTCAGTACTCGGGTGCTTGGTGCTCAGTGCTCAGGCTGCTGGGTGCTCAGTGCTCAGGGTGCTGGGTGCTCAGTTCTCAGGGTGCTGGGTGCTCAGTACTCGGGGTGCTGGGTGCTCAGTACTCAGGGTGCTGGGTGCACAGTACTCAGGGTGCTGGGTGCTCAGTACTCGGGTGCTGGGTGCTCAGTGCTCAGGGTGCTGGGTGCTCAGTGCTCGGGGTGCTGGGTGCTCAGTGCTCAGTACTCAGGGTGCTGGGTGCTCAGTGCTCGGGTGCTGGGTGCTCAGTGCTCAGTACTCAGGGTGCTGGGTGCTCAGTGCTCATGGTGCTGGGTTCTCAGTGCTCAGGGTGCTAGGTGCTCGGTGCTCGGGGTGCTGGGTGCTTAGTGCTCGGGGTGCCGGTGCTCAGTACTCGGGGTGCTCAGTGCTCAGTACTCAGGGCGCTGGGTGCTCAGTGCTCAGGGTGCTGGGTGCTCAGTACTCAGGGTGCTGGGTGCTCGGTGCTCAATACGCTGGGTGCTCAGTGCTCAGGGTGCTGGGTGCTCAGTACTCAGGGTGCTGGGTGCTCAGTGCTCGGGGTGCGGGGTGCTCAGTGCTCAGTACTCAGGGTGCTGGGTGCTCAGTGCTCAGGGTGCTGGGTGCTCAGTGCTCGGGGTGCTCGGTGCTCAGTACGTTGGGTGCTCACTACTCAGGGTGCTGGGTGCTCAGTGCTCAGGGTGCTGGGTGCTCAGTGCTCAGGGTGCTGGGTGCTCAGTACTCAGGGTGCTGGGTGCTCAGTGCTCGGGGTGCTGGGTGCTCAGTGCTCAGGGCGCTGGGTGCTCAGTACTCAGGTTGCTGGGTGCTCAGTACTCGGGGTGCTGGGTGCTCAGTACTCAGGGTGCTGGGTGCTCAGTGCTCGGGGTGCTCGGTGCTCAGTACGTTGGGTGCTCACTACTCAGGGTGCTGGGTGCTCAGTGCTCAGGGTGCTGGGTGCTCAGTGCTCAGGGTGCTGGGTGCTCAGTGCTCAGGGTGCTGGGTGCTAAGTACTCAGGGTGCTGGTTGCTCAGTGCTCGGGGTGCTGGGTGCTCAGTGCTCAGGGCGCTGGGTGCTCAGTACTCAGGTTGCTGGGTGCTCAGTACTCGGGGTGCTGGTTGCTCAGTCCTCAGCGTGCTCAGTGCTCAGGGTGCTGGGTGCTCAGTGCTCGGGGTGCTCGGTGCTCAGTACTCAGGGTACTGAGTGCTCAGTACTCAGGGTGCTGGGTGCTCAGTGCTCAGGGTGCTGGGTGCTCAGTGCTCAGGGTGCTCAGTGCTCAGTACTCAGGGTGCTGGGTGCTCAGTACTCAGGGTGCTGGGTGCTTAGTACTCGGGTGCTGGGTGCTCAGTACTCAGGGTGCTGGGTGCTCAGTACTCAGGGTGCTGGGTGCTTAGTACTCGGGTGCTGGTTGCTCAGTGCTCGGGGTGCTGGGTGCTCAGTGCTCAGGGCGCTGGGTGCTCAGTACTCAGGTTGCTGGGTGCTCAGTACTCGGGGTGCTGGGTGCTCAGTACTCAGGGTGCTGGGTGCTCAGTACTCAGGGTGCTGGGTGCTTAGTACTCGGGTGCTGGGTGCTCAGTGCTCAGGGTGCTGGGTGCTCAGTGCTCGGGGTGCTGGGTGCTCAGTGCTCAGTACTCAGGGTGCTGGGTGCTCAGTGCTCGGGGTGCTGGGTGCTCAGTGCTCAGTACTCAGGGTGCTGGGTGCTCAGTGCTCAGGGTGCTGGGTGCTTAGTACTCGGGTGCTGGGTGCTCAGTGCTCAGGGTGCTGGGTGCTCAGTGCTCGGGGTGCTGGGTGCTCAGTGCTCAGTACTCAGGGTGCTGGGTGCTTAGTACTCGGGTGCTGGGTGCTCAGTACTCAGGGTGCTGGGTGCTTAGTACTCGGGTGCTGGGTGCTCAGTGCTCAGGGTGCTGGGTGCTCAGTGCTCGGGGTGCTGGGTGCTCAGTGCTCAGTACTCAGGGTGCTGGGTGCTCAGTGCTCGGGGTGCTGGGTGCTCAGTGCTCAGTACTCAGGGTGCTGGGTGCTCAGTGCTCAGGGTGCTGGGTGCTCAGTGCTCAGGGTGCTGGGTGCTCAGTGCTTAGGGTGCTGGGTACTCAGTGCTCAGGGTGCTGGGTGCTCAGTACTCAGGGTGCTGGGTGCTCAGTGCTCAGGGTGCTGGGTGCTCAGTGCTCGGGGTGCTCGGTGCTCAGTACTCAGGGTGCTGGGTGCTCAGTGCTCCAGGTGCTCAGTACTCAGGGTGCTGTATGTTCAGTGCTCAGGGTGCTGGGTGCTCGGTGCTCAGGTTGCTGGGTGCTCAGTACTCGGGGTGCTGGGTGCTCAGTACTCAGGGTGCTGGGTGCTCATTGCTCGGGGTGCTGGGTCCTCAGTGCTACGGGTGCTGGGTGCTCAGTGCTCGGGGTGCTGGGTGCTCAGTGCTCGGGGCGCTGGGTGCTCAGTGCTCGGGGTGCTCGGTGCTCAGTACTCAGGGTGCTGGGTGCTCAGTGCTCAGGGTGCTCGGTGCTCAGTACTCAGGGTGCTGGGTGCTCAGTGCTCAGTGTGCTCGGTGCTCAGTACGTTGGGTGCTCAGTACTCAGGGTGTTGGGTGCTCAGTGCTCAGGGTGATCGGTGCTCAGTACTCAGGGTGGTCAGTACTCAGGGTGCTGGGTGCTCAGTACTCAGGGTGCTGGGTGCTCAGTGCTCATGGTGATCGGTGCTCAGTCCTCAGGGTGCTCAGAACTCAGGGTGCTGGGTGCTCAGTGCTCAGGTTGCTCAGTACTCAGGGTGCTGGGTGCTCAGTACTCAGGGTGCTGTGTGCTCAGTGCTCGGGGTGCTGGGTGCTCAGTACTCTGGGTGCTGGGTGCTCATTGCTCAGGGTGCTGGGCGCTCAGTACTCAGGGTGCTGGGTGCTCAGTACTCAATGTGCTCAGTGCTCGGGGAGCTCGGTGCTCAGTACTCAGGGTGCTGGGTGCTCAGTACTCAGTGCTTGGGGTCCTGGGTGCTCAGCGCTCTGGGTGCTTAGTGCACAGTACTCAGGGTGCTGGGTGCTCAGTATTCAGGGTGCTCAGTGCTCGGGGTGCTGGGTGCTCATTACTCAGGGTGCTGGGTGCTCAGTACTCAGGGTGCTGGGTGCTCATTCTCGTGGTGCTGGGTGCTCAGTGCTCGGGGTGCTGGGTGCTCAGTACTCGGGGTGCTGGGTGCTCAGTGCTCAGCATGCTGGGTGCTCAGTACTCAGGGTGCTCGGTTCTCAGTACTCAGGGTGCTGGGTG
This sequence comes from Microtus oregoni, assembly GCF_018167655.1. NCBI lineage: Eukaryota > Metazoa > Chordata > Mammalia > Rodentia > Cricetidae > Microtus > Microtus oregoni. The sequence goes on along the minus strand of NW_024544028.1, from coordinate 2,560,684 downwards.
CTCATTCTCGGGGTGCTGGGTGCTCAGTGCTCATGGTGCTGGGTGCTCAGTGCTCAGGGTCCTCTATGCTCAGTACTCATGGTGCTCAGTACTCAGCGTGCTTTGTGCTCAGTGCTCAGGGTGATGGGTGCTCAGTACTCAGGGTGCTGTGTGCTCAGTACTCACGGTGCTGGGTGCTCAGTACTCGGGGTGCTGGGTGCTAATTACTCAGGGTGCTGGGTGCTCAGTGCTCAGGGTGCTCGCTGCTCAGTACTCTTTTTGCTGGGTGCTCAGTACTCAGGGTGCTGGGTGCTCAGTGCTCGGGGTGCTCGGTGCTCAGTGCTCAGGATGCTCGGTGCTCAGTACTTTTGGTGCTGGGTGCTCAGTACTCAGGGTGCTGGGTGCTCATTCTCGGGGCGCTGGGTGCTCAGTGCTCGGGGTGCTGGGTGCTCAGTACTCAGGGTGCTGGGTGCTCAGTGCTCAGGGTGCTGGGTGCTCAGTACTCAGGGTGCTAGGTGCTCAGTGCTCAGGGTGCTGGGTGCTAAGTACTCAGGGTGCTGGGTGCTCAGTGCTCAGGGTGCTGGGTGCTCAGTACTCAGGGTGTTGGGAGCTCAGTGCTCAGGGTGATCGGTGCTCAGTACTCAGGGTGCTCAGTACTCAGGGTGCTGGGTGCTCAGTGCTCGGGGTGCTGGGTGCTCAGTACTCAGGGTGCTGGGTGCTCAGTGCTCGGGGTGCTGGGTGCTCAGTGCTCAGGGTGATCGGTGCTCAGTACTCAGGGTGCTGGGTGCTCAGTGCTCAGGGTGCTGGGTGCTCAGTCCTCAGGGTGCTCACTGCTCAGGGTGCTGTGTGCTCAGTGCTCGGGGTGCTGGATGCACAGTGCTCCGGGTGCTGGGTGCTCAGTGCTCAGTGCTCAGGGTACTGGGTGCTCAGTGCTCAGTGCTCAGGGTGCTGGTTGCTCAGTACTCAGGGTGCTAGGTGCTCAGTACTCAGGGTGCTGAGTGCTCAGTGCTCAGGGTGCTGGGTGCTCAGTACTCAGGGTGCTGGGTGATCAGTGCTCGGGGTGCTGGTTGCTCAGTGCTCAGGGTGCTGGGTGCTCAGTGCTCAAGGAGCTGGGTGCTCAGTACTCAGGGTGCTGGGTGCTCAGTGCTCGGGGTGCTCGGTGCTCAGTACTCAAGGTGCTGGGTGCTCATTGCTCAGGGTGCTGGGTGCTCAGTGATCAGGGTGCTGGGTGCTCAGTACTCAGGGTGATCGGTGCTCAGTACTCAGGGTTCTCATTGCTCAGTACTCAGGGTGCTGGGTACTCAGTGCTCAGGGTGCTGGGTGCTCAGTACTCAGGGTGCTCAGTGCTCAGTACTCGGGGTGCTTGGTGCTCAGTACTCAGGGTGCTCCGAGCTCAGTACTCAGGGTGCTGGGTGCTCAGTGCTCGGGGTGCTCGGTGCTCAGTACTCAGGGTGCTTGGTGCTCAGTGCTCGGGGTGCTCGGTGCTCAGTACGTTGTGTGCTCACTACTCAGGGTGCTGGGTGCTCAGTGCTCAGGGTGCTGGGTGCTCAGTGCTCAGGGTGCTGGGTGCTCAGTGCTCAGGGTGCTGGGTGTTCAGTACTCAGGGTGCTGGGTGCTCAGTACTCAGGGTGCTAGGTGCTCTGTGCTCAGGGTGCTGGGTGCTCAATGCTCGGGGCGCTGGGTGCTCAGTGCTCGGGGTGCTCGGAGCTCAGTACTCAGGGTGCTGGGTGCTCAGTGCTCGGGGTGATCGGTGCTCAGTACTCAGGGTGCTGGGTGCTCAGTGCTCGGGGTGCTCGGTGCTCAGTACGTTGGGTGCTCACTACTCAGGGTGCTCAGTGCTCAGTACTCGGGGTGCTTGGTGCTCAGTACTCAGGGTGCTCAGTGCTCAGTACTCGGGGTGCTGGGTGCTCAGTGCTCAGGGTGCTCAGTGCTCAGTGCTCGGGGTGCTGGGTGCTCAGTGCTCAGGGTGCTGGGTGCTCAGTGCTCAGGGTGCTGGGTGCTCAGTGCTCAGGGTGCTGGGTGCTCAGTACTCGGGGTGCTGGGTGCTCAGTACTCAGGGTGCTTTGTGCTCAGTACTCAGGATGCTGGGTGCTCAGTACTCGGGTGCTGGGTGCTCAGTGCTCAGGGTGCTGGGTGCTCAGTGCTCAGGGTGCTGGGTGCTCAGTGCTCAGGGCGCTGGGTGCTCAGTACTCAGGTTGCTGGGTGCTCAGTACTCGGGGTGCTGGGTGCTCAGTACTCAGGGTGCTGGGTGCTCAGTACTCAGGGTGCTGGGTGCTTAGTACTAGGGTGCTGTGTGCTCAGTGCTCAGGGTGCTGGGTGCTCAGTGCTCGGGGTGCTGGGTGCTCAGTGCTCAGTACTCAGGGTGCTGCTTGCTCAGTGCTCGGGGTGCTGGGTGCTCAGTGCTCAGTACTCAGGGTGCTGGGTGCTCAGTGCTCAGGGTGCTGGGTGCTCAGTGCTTAGGGTCCTGGGTACTCAGTGCTCAGGGTGCTGGGTGCTCAGTACTCAGGGTGCTGGGTGCTCAGTGCTCAGGGTGCTGGGTGCTCAGTGCTCGGGGTGCTGGGTGCTCAGTGCTCGGGGTGCTGGGTGGTCAGTGCTCGGGGTGCTCGGTGCTCAGTACTCAGGGTGCTGGGTGCTCAGTGCTCCAGGTGCTCAGTACTCAGGGTGCTCTATGTTCAGTGCTCAGGGTGGTGGGTGCTCGGTGCTCAGGTTGCTGGGTGCTCAGTACTCGGGGTGCTGGGTGCTCAGTACTCAGGGTGCTGGGTGCTCATTGCTCGGGGTGCTGGGTCCTCAGTGCTACGGGTGCTGGGTGCTCAGTGCTCGGGGTGCTGGGTGCTCAGTGCTCGGGGCGCTGGGTGCTCAGTGCTCGGGGTGCTCGGTGCTCAGTACTCAGGGTGCTGGGTGCTCAGTGCTCAGGGTGCTCGGTGCTCAGTACTCAGGGTGCTGGGTGCTCAGTGCTCAGTGTGCTCGGTGCTCAGTATGTTGGGTGCTCAGTACTCAGGGTGTTGGGTGCTCAGTGCTCAGGGTGATCGGTGCTCAGTACTCAGGGTGGTCAGTACTCAGGGTGCTGGGTGCTCAGTACTCAGGGTGCTGGGTGCTCAGTGCTCATGGTGATCGGTGCTCAGTCCTCAGGGTGCTCAGAACTCAGGGTGCTGGGTGCTCAGTGCTCAGGTTGCTCAGTACTCAGGGTGCTGGGTACTCAGTACTCAGGGTGCTGTGTGCTCAGTGCTCGGGGTGCTGGGTGCTCAGTACTCTGGGTGCTGGGTGCTCATTGCTCAGGGTGCTGGGCGCTCAGTACTCAGGGTGCTGGGTGCTCAGTACTCAGGGTGCTCAGTGCTCGGGGAGCTCGGTGCTCAGTACTCAGGGTGCTGGGTGCTCAGTACTCAGTGCTTGGGGTCCTGGGTGCTCAGCGCTCTGGGTGCTTAGTGCACAGTACTCAGGGTGCTGGGTGCTCAGTATTCAGGGTGCTCAGTGCTCGGGGTGCTGGGTGCTCATTACTCAGGGTGCTGGGTCCTCAGTACTCAGGGTGCTGGGTGCTCATTCTCGTGGTGCTGGGTGCTCAGTGCTCGGGGTGCTGGGTGCTCAGTACTCGGGGTGCTGGGTGCTCAGTGCTCAGCATGCTGGGTCCTCAGTACTCAGGGTGCTCGGTTCTCAGTACTCAGGGTGCTGGGTGCTCATTCTCGGGGTGCTGGGTGCTCAGTGCTCAGGGTGCTGGGTGCTCAGTGCTCAGGGTCCTCTTTGCTCAGTACTCAGGGTGCTCAGTACTCAGCGTGCTTTGTGCTCAGTGCTCAGGGTGCTTGGTGCTCAGTACTCAGGGTGCTGTGTGCTCAGTACTCACGGTGCTGGGTGCTCTGTACTCGGGGTGCTGGGTGCTCATTACTCAGGGTGCTGGGTGCTCAGTGCTCAGGGTGCTCGCTGCTCAGTACTCTTTTTGCTGGGTGCTCAGTACTCAGGGTGCTGGGTGCTCAGTGCTCGGGGTGCTCGGTGCTCAGTGCTCAGGATGCTCGGTGCTCAGTACTTTTGGTGCTGGGTGCTCAGTACTCAGGGTGCTGGGTGCTCATTCTCGGGGCGCTGGGTGCTCAGTGCTCGGGGTGCTGGGTGCTCAGTACTCAGGGTGCTGGGTGCTCAGTGCTCAGGGTGCTGGGTGCTCAGTACTCAGGGTGCTAGGTGCTCAGTGCTCAGGGTGCTGGGTGCTCAGTACTCAGGGTGCTGGGTGCTCAGTGCTCAGGGTACTGGGTGCTCAGTACTCAGGGTGTTGGGAGCTCAGTGCTCAGGGTGATCGGTGCTCAGTACTCAGGGTGCTCAGTACTCAGGGTGCTGGGTGCTCAGTGCTCGGGGTGCTGGGTGCTCAGTACTCAGGGTGCTGGGTGCTCAGTGCTCGGGGTGCTGGGTGCTCAGTGCTCAGGGTGATCGGTGCTCAGTACTCAGGGTGCTGGGTGCTCAGTGCTCAGGGTGCTGGGTGCTCAGTCCTCAGGGTGCTCACTGCTCAGGGTGCTGGGTGCTCAGTGCTCGGGGTGCTGGATGCACAGTGCTCCGGGTGCTGGGTGCTCAGTGCTCAGTGCTCAGGGTGCTGGGTGCTCAGTGCTCAGTGCTCAGGGTGCTGGTTGCTCAGTACTCAGGGTGCTTGGTGCTCAGTACTCAGGGTGCTGAGTGCTCAGTGCTCAGGGTGCTGGGTGTTCAGTACTCAGGGTGCTGGGTGATCAGTGCTCGGGGTGCTGGGTGCTCAGTGCTCAGGGTGCTGGGTGCTCAGTGCTCAAGGAGCTGGGTGCTCAGTACTCAGGGTGCTGGGTGCTCAGTGCTCGGGGTGCTGGGTGCTCAGTACTCGGGGTGCTGGGTGCTCAGTGCTCAGCATGCTGGGTGCTCAGTACTCAGGGTGCTCGGTTCTCAGTACTCAGGGTGCTGGGTGCTCATTCTCGGGGTGCTGGGTGCTCAGTGCTCAGGGTGCTGGGTGCTCAGTGCTCAGGGTCCTCTATGCTCAGTACTCAGGGTGCTCAGTACTCAGCGTGCTTTGTGCTCAGGGTGCTGGGTGCTCAGTACTCAGGGTGCTGTGTGCTCAGTACTCACGGTGCTGGGTGCTCAGTACTCGGGGTGCTGGGTGCTCATTACTCAGGGTGCTGGGTGCTCAGTGCTCAGGGTGCTCGCTGCTCAGTACTCTTTTTGCTGGGTGCTCAGTACTCAGGGTGCTGGGTGCTCAGTGCTCGGGGTGCTCGGTGCTCAGTGCTCAGGATGCTCGGTGCTCAGTACTTTTGGTGCTGGGTGCTCAGTACTCAGGGTGCTGGGTGCTCATTCTCGGGGCGCTGGGTGCTCAGTGCTCGGGGTGCTGGGTGCTCAGTACTCAGGGTGCTGGGTGCTCAGTGCTCAGGGTGCTGGGTGCTCAGTACTCAGGGTGCTAGGTGCTCAGTGCTCAGGGTGCTGGGTGCTCAGTACTCAGGGTGCTGGGTGCTCAGTGCTCAGGGTGCTGGGTGCTCAGTACTCAGGGTGCTGGGTGCTCAGTGCTCGGGGTGCTGGGTGCTCAGTGCTCAGGGTGATCGGTGCTCAGTACTCAGGGTGCTGGGTGCTCAGTGCTCAGGGTGCTGGGTGCTCAGTCCTCAGGGTGCTCACTGCTCAGGGTGCTGGGTGCTCAGTGCTCGGGGTGCTGGATGCACAGTGCTCCGGGTGCTGGGTGCTCAGTGCTCAGTGCTCAGGGTGCTGGGTGCTCAGTGCTCAGTGCTCAGGGTGCTGGTTGCTCAGTACTCATGGTGCTAGGTGCTCAGTACTCGGGGTGCTGAGTGCTCAGTGCTCAGGGTGCTGGGTGCTCAGTACTCAGGGTGCTGGGTGATCATTGCTCGGGGTGCTGGGTGCTCAGTGCTCAGGGTGCTGGGTGCTCAGTGCTCAAGGAGCTGGGTGCTCAGTACTCAGGGTGCTGGGTGCTCAGTGCTCGGGGTGCTCGGTGCTCAGTACTCAAGGTGCTGGGTGCTCATTGCTCAGGGTGCTGGGTGCTCAGTGATCAGGGTGCTGGGTGCTCAGTACTCAGTGTGATCGGTGCTCAGTACTCAGGGTTCTCATTGCTCAGTACTCAGGGTGCTGGGTACTCAGTGCTCAGGGTGCTGGGTGCTCAGTACTCAGGGTGCTCAGTGCTCAGTACTCGGGGTGCTTGGTGCTCAGTACTCAGGGTGCTCCGAGCTCAGTACTCAGGGTGCTGGGTGCTCAGTGCTCGGGGTGCTCGGTGCTCAGTACTCAGGGTGCTTGGTGCTCAGTGCTTGGGGTGCTCGGTGCTCAGTACGTTGTGTGCTCACTACTCTGGGTGCTGGGTGCTCAGTGCTCAGGGTGCTGGGTGCTCAGTGCTCAGGGTGCTGGGTGCTCAGTACTCAGGGTGCTGGGTGCTCAGTACTCAGGGTGCTCAGTGCTCAGTACTCGGGGTGCTTGGTGCTCAGTACTCAGGGTGCTCAGTGCTCATTACTTGGGGTGCTGGGTGCTCAGTGCTCAGGGTGCTCAGTGCTCAGTGCTCGGGGTGCTGGGTGCTCAGTGCTCGGGGCGCTGGGTGCTCAGTGCTCGGGGTGCTGGGTGCTCAGTACTCGGGGTGCTGGGTGCTCAGTGCTCAGGGTGCTCAGTGCTCAGTACTCAGTGCTCAGGGTGCTCAGTGCTCAGTGCTCAGGGTGCTGGGTGTTCAGTACTCAGGGTGCTGGGTGCTCAGTACTCAGGGTGCTAGGTGCTCAGTGCTCAGGGTGCTGGGTGCTCAGTGCTCGGGGCGCTGGGTGCTCAGTGCTCGGGGTGCTCGGAGCTCAGTACTCAGGGTGCTGGGTGCTCAGTGCTCGGGGTGATCGGTGCTCAGTACTCAGGGTGCTGGGTGCTCAGTGCTCGGGGTGCTGGGTGCTCAGTGCTCAGGGTGCTGGGTGCTCAGTGCTCAGGGTGCTGGGTGCTCAGTACTCAGGGTGCTGGTTGCTCAGTGCTCGGGGTGCTGGGTGATCAGTGCTCAGGGTGCTCAGTGCTCAGTACTCGGGGTGCTGGGTGCTCAGTGCTCAGGGTGCACAGTGCTCAGTGCTCGGGGTGCTTGGTGCTCAGTACTCAGGGTGCTCAGTGCTCAGTACTCGGGGTGCTGGGTGCTCAGTGCTCAGGGTGCTCAGTGCTCAGTGCTCGGGGTGCTGGGTGCTCAGTGCTCAGGGTGCTGGGTGCTCAGTGCTCAGGGTGCTGGGTGCTCAGTGCTCAGGGTGCTGGGTGCTCAGTACTCGGGGTCCTGGGTGCTCAGTACTCAGGGTGCTTTGTGCTCAGTACTCAGGATGCTGGGTGCTCAGTACTTGGGTGCTGGGTGCTCAGTGCTCAGGGTGCTGGGTGCTCAGTGCTCAGGGCGCTTTGTGCTCAGTACTCAGGTTGCTGGGTGCTCAGTACTCGGGGTGCTGGGTGCTCAGTACTCAGGGTGCTGGGTGCTCAGTACTCAGGGTGCTGGGTGCTTAGTACTCGGGTGCTGGGTGCTCAGTGCTCAGGGTGCTGGGTGCTCAGTGCTCGGGGTGCTGGGTGCTCAGTGCTCAGTACTCAGGGTGCTGGGTGCTCAGTGCTCGGGGTGCTGGGTGCTCAGTACTCAGGGTGCTGGGTGCTCAGTGCTCAGGGTGCTGGGTGCTCAGTGCTCAGGGTGCTGGGTGCTCAGTGCTTAGGGTGCTGGGTACTCAGTGCTCAGGGTGCTGGGTGCTCAGTACTCAGGGTGCTGGGTGCTCAGTGCTCAGGGTGCTGGGTGCTCAGTGCTCGGGGTGCTGGGTGCTCAGTGCTCGGGGTGCTGGGTGGTCAGTGCTCGGGGTGCTGGGTGCTCAGTGCTCAGTACTCAGGGTGCTGGGTGCTCAGTGCTCCAGGTGCTCAGTACTCAGGGTGCTGTATCTTCAGTGCTCAGGGTGCTGGGTGCTCGGTGCTCAGGTTGCTGGGTGCTCAGTACTCGGGGTGCTGGGTGCTCAGTACTCAGGGTGCTGGGTGCTCATTGCTCGGGGTGCTGGGTCCTCAGTGCTCAGGGTGCTGGGTGCTCAGTGCTCGGGGTGCTGGGTGCTCAGTGCTCAGTACTCAGGGTGCTGGGTGCTCAGTGCTCGGGGTGCTCGGTGCTCAGTACTCAGGGTGCTGGGTGCTCAGTGCTCAGTGTGCTCGGTGCTCAGTACGTTGGGTGCTCAGTACTCAGGGTGTTGGGTGCTCAGTGCTCAGGGTGATCGGTGCTCAGTACTCAGGGTGGTCAGTACTCAGGGTGCTGGGTGGTCAGTACTCAGGGTGCTGGGTGCTCAGTGCTCATGGTGATCGGTGCTCAGTCCTCAGTGTGCTCAGAACTCAGGGTGCTGGGTGCTCAGTGCTCAGGTTGCTCAGTACTCAGGGTGCTGGGTACTCAGTACTCAGGGTGCTGTGTGCTCAGTGCTCGGGGTGCTGGGTGCTCAGTACTCTGGGTGCTGGGTGCTCATTGCTCAGGGTGCTGGGCGCTCAGTACTCAGGGTGCTGGGTGCTCAGTACTCAGGGTGCTCAGTGCTCGGGGAGCTCGGTGCTCAGTACTCAGGGTGCTGGGTGCTCAGTACTCAGTGCTTGGGGTCCTGGGTGCTCAGCGCTCTGGGTGCTTAGTGCACAGTACTCAGGGTGCTGGGTGCTCATTCTCGTGGTGCTGGGTGCTCAGTGCTCGGGGTGCTGGGTGCTCAGTACTCGGGGTGCTGGGTGCTCAGTGCTCAGCATGCTGGGTGCTCAGTACTCAGGGTGCTCGGTTCTCAGTACTCAGGGTGCTGGGTGCTCATTCTCGGGGTGCTGGGTGCTCAGTGCTCAGGGTGCTGGGTGCTCAGTGCTCAGGGTCCTCTATGCTCAGTACTCAGGGTGCTCAGTACTCAGCGTGCTTTGTGCTCAGTGCTCAGGGTGCTGGGTGCTCAGTACTCAGGGTGCTGTGTGCTCAGTACTCACGGTGCTGGGTGCTCAGTACTCGGGGTGCTGGGTGCTCATTACTCAGGGTGCTGGGTGCTCAGTGCTCAGGGTGCTCGCTGCTCAGTACTCTTTTTGCTGGGTGCTCAGTACTCAGGGTGCTGGGTGCTCAGTACTCAGGGTGCTGGGTGCTCAGTGCTCGGGGTGCTCGGTGCTCAGTACTTTTGGTGCTGGGTGCTCAGTGCTCAGGGTGCTGGGTGCTCAGTACTCAGGGTGCTAGGTGCTCAGTGCTCAGGGTGCTGGGTGCTCAGTACTCAGGGTGCTGGGTGCTCAGTGCTCAGGGTGCTGGGTGCTCAGTACTCAGGGTGTTGGGAGCTCAGTGCTCAGGGTGATCGGTGCTCAGTACTCAGGGTGCTCAGTACTCAGGGTGATGGGTGCTCAGTGCTCGGGGTGCTGGGTGCTCAGTACTCAGGGTGCTGGGTGCTCAGTGCTCGGGGTGCTGGGTGCTCAGTGCTCAGGGTGATCGGTGCTCAGTACTCAGGGTGCTGGGTGGTCAGTGCTCAGGGTGCTGGGTGCTCAGTCCTCAGGGTGCTCACTGCTCAGGGTGCTGGGTGCTCAGTGCTCGGGGTGCTGGATGCACAGTGCTCCGGGTGCTGGGTGCTCAGTGCTCAGTGCTCAGTGTGCTGGGTGCTCAGTGCTCAGTGCTCAGGGTGCTGGTTGCTCAGTACTCAGGGTGCTAGGTGCTCAGTACTCAGGGTGCTGAGTGCTCAGTGCTCAGGGTGCTGGGTGCTCAGTACTCAGGGTGCTGGGTGATCAGTGCTAGGGGTGCTGGGTGCTCAGTGCTCAGGGTGCTGGGTGCTCAGTGCTCAAGGAGCTGGGTGCTCAGTACTCAGGGTGCTGGGTGCTCAGTGCTCGGGGTGCCGGTGCTCAGTACTCGGGGTGCTCAGTGCTCAGTACTCAGGGCGCTGGGTGCTCAGTGCTCAGGGTGCTGGGTGCTCAGTACTCAGGGTGCTGGGTGCTCGGTGCTCAGTACGCTGGGTGCTCAGTGCTCAGGGTGCTGGGTGCTCAGTACTCAGGGTGCTGGGTGCTCAGTGCTCGGGGTGCTGGGTGCTCAGTGCTCAGTACTCAGGGTGCTGGGTGCTCAGTGCTCAGGGTGCTGGGTGCTCAGTGCTCGGGGTGCTCGGTGCTCAGTACGTTGGGTGCTCACTACTCAGGGTGCTGGGTGCTCAGGGTGCTGGGTGCTCAGTGCTCAGGGTGCTGGGTGCTCAGTGCTCAGGGTGCTGGGTGCTCAGTACTCAGGGTGCTGGGTGCTCAGTGCTCGGGGTGCTGGGTGCTCAGTGCTCAGGGCGCTGGGTGCTCAGTACTCAGGTTGCTGGGTGCTCAGTACTCGGGGTGCTGGGTGCTCAGTACTCAGGGTGCTGGGTGCTCAGTGCTCGGGGTGCTCGGTGCTCAGTACGTTGGGTGCTCACTACTCAGGGTGCTGGGTGCTCAGTGCTCAGGGTGCTGGGTGCTCAGTGCTCAGGTTGCTGGGTGCTCAGTGCTCAGGGTGCTGGGTGCTTAGTACTCAGGGTGCTGGTTGCTCAGTGCTCGGGGTGCTGGGTGCTCAGTGCTCAGGGCGCTGGGTGCTCAGTACTCAGGTTGCTGGGTGCTCAGTACTCGGGGTGCTGGGTGCTCAGTACTCAGGGTGCTGGGTGCTCAGTACTCAGGGTGCTGCGTGCTTAGTACTCGGGTGCTGGGTGCTCAGTGCTCAGGGTGCTGGGTGCTCAGTGCTTGGGGTGCTGGGTGCTCAGTGCTCAGTACTCAGGGTGCTGGGTGCTCACTGCTCGGGGTGCTGGGTGCTCAGTGCTCAGTACTCAGGGTGCTGGGTGCTCAGTGCTCAGGGTGCTGGGTGCTCAGTGCTCAGGGTGCTGGGTGCTCAGTGCTTAGGGTGCTGGGTACTCAGTGCTCAGGGTGCTGGGTGCTCAGTACTCAGGGTGCTGGGTGCTCAGTGCTCAGGGTGCTGCGTGCTCAGTGCTCGGGGTGCTGGGTGCTCAGTGCTCGGGGTGCTGGGTGGTCAGTGCTCGGGGTGCTCGGTGCTCAGTACTCAGGGTGCTTGGTGCTCAGTGCTCCAGGTGCTCAGTACTCAGGGTGCTGTATGTTCAGTGCTCAGGGTGCTGGGTGCTCGGTGCTCAGGTTGCTGGGTGCTCAGTTCTCGGTGTGCTGGTTGCTCAGTACTCAGGGTGCTGGGTGCTCATTGCTCGGGGTGCTGGGTCCTCAGTGCTCGGGGCGCTGGGTGCTCAGTGCTCAGGGTGCTGGGTGCTCAGTGCTCGGGGCGCTGGGCGCTCAGTGCTCGGGGTGCTCGGTGCTCAGTACTCAGGGTGCTGGGTGCTCAGTGCTCAGGGTGCTCGGTGCTCAGTACTCAGGGTGCTGGGTGCTCAGTGCTCAGTGTGCTCGGTGCTCAGTACGTTGGGTGCTCAGTACTCAGGGTGTTGGGTGCTCAGTGCTCAGGGTGATCGGTGCTCAGTACTCAGGGTGGTCAGTACTCAGGATGCTGGGTGCTCAGTACTCAGGGTGCTGGGTGCTCAGTGCTCATGGTGATCGGTGCTCAGTCCTCAGGGTGCTCAGAACTCAGGGTGCTGGGTGCTCAGTGCTCAGGTTGCTCAGTACTCAGGGTGCTGGGTACTCAGTACTCAGGGTGCTGTGTGCTCAGTGCTCGGGGTGCTGGGTGCTCAGTACTCTGGGTGCTGGGTGCTCATTGCTCAGGGTGCTCAGTGCTCAGGGAGCTCGGTGCTCAGTACTCAGGGTGCTGGGTGCTCAGTACTCAGGGTGCTCAGTGCTCGGGGAGCTCGGTGCTCAGTACTCAGGGTGCTGGGTGCTCAGTACTCAGTGCTTGGGGTCCTGGGTGCTCAGCGCTCTGGGTGCTCAGTGCACAGTACTCAGGGTGCTGGGTGCTCAGTATTCAGAGTGCTCAGTGCTCGGGGTGCTGGGTGCTCATTACTCAGGGTGCTGGGTGCTCAGTACTCAGGGTACTGGGTGCTCATTCTCGTGGTGCTGGGTGCTCAGTGCTCGGGGTGCTGGGTGCTCAGTACTCGGGGTGCTGGGTGCTCAGTGCTCAGCATGCTGGGTGCTCAGTACTCAGGGTGCTCGGTTCTCAGTACTCAGGGTGCTGGGTACTCATTCTCGGGGTGCTGGGTGCTCAGTGCTCAGGGTGCTGGGTGCTCAGTGCTCAGGGTCCTCTATGCTCAGTACTCAGGGTGCTCAGTACTCAGCGTGCTTTGTGCTCAGTGCTCAGCGTGCTGGGTGCTCAGTACTCAGGGTGCTGTGTGCTCAGTACTCACGGTGCTGGGTGCTCAGTACTCGGGGTGCTGGGTGCTCATTACTCAGGGTGCTGGGTGCTCAGTGCTCAGGGTGCTCGCTGCTCAGTACTCTTTTTGCTGTTTGCTCAGTACTCAGGGTGCTGGGTGCTCAGTGCTCGGGGTGCTCGGTGCTCAGTGCTCAGGATGCTCGGTGCTCAGTACTTTTGGTGCTGGGTGCTCAGTACTCAGGGTGCTGGGTGCTCAATGCTCGGGGTGCTCGGTGCTCAGTACTCAGGGTGCTGGGTGCTCAGTGCTCAGGATGCTGGGTGCTCAGTACTCAGGGTGCTCAGTACTCAGTACTCAGGGTGCTGGGTGCTCAGTGCTTGGGGTGCTGGGTGCTCAGTGCTCAGGGTGCTGGGTGCTCAGTGCTCGGGGTGCTGGGTGCTCAGTACTCGGAGTGCTCGGTGCTCAGTACTCAGGGTGCTGGGTGCTAAGTGCTCAGGTGCTGGGTGCTAAGTACTCAGGTTGCTGGGTGCTCAGTACTCAGGTTGCACAGTACTCAGGGTGCTGGGTGCTCAGTGCTTGGGGTGCTGGGTGCTCAGTACTCAGGATGCTGGGTGCTCAGTACTCAGGTTGCTGGGTGCTCAGTACTCAGGGTGCTGGTTGCTCATTCCTCAGGGTGCTAAGTGCTCAGGGTGCTGGGTGCTCAGTGCTCAGGGAGCTCGGTGCTCAGTACTCAGGGTGCTGAGTGCTCAGTACTCAGGGTGCTGGGTGCTCAGTACTCAGGGTGCTGGGTGCTCAGTGCTCGGGGTGTTGGGTGCTCAGTGCTCAGGGTGCTCAGTGCTCAGTACTCAGGGTGCTGGGTGCTCAGTACTCAGGGTGCTGGGTGCTCAGTGCTCGGGGTGCTGGGTGCTCAGTACTCAGGGTGCTGGGTGCTCAGTGCTCAAGGTGCTGGGTGCTCAGTCCTCGGGGTGCTCCGTGCTCAGTGCTCAGTGTGCTGGGTGCTCAGTACTCAGGGTGCTCGGTGCTCAGTACTAAGGGTGCTCAGTGCTCAGTACTCAGGGTGCTCAGTGCTCAGTGCTCGGGGTGCTGGGTGCTCAGTATTCAGGGTGCTGGGTGCTCAGTACTCAGGGTGCTGGGTGCTCAGTGCTCAGTACTCAGCGTGCTGGGTGCTCAGTGCTCGGGGTGCTGTGTCCTCAGTGCTCAGGGTGCTGGGTGCTCAGTACTCAGGGTGCTGGGTGCTCAGTGCTCGGGGTGCTGGGTCCTCAGTGCTCAGGGTGCTCAGAGCTCAGTGCTCGGTGTGCTGGGTGCTCAGTGCTCGGGGTGCTGGGTGCTCAGTGCTCAGGGTGCTGGTTGCTTAGTACTCAGTGTGCTCAGTGCTCAGGGTGCTGGGTGCTCAGAACTCAGGGTGCTTGGTGCTCAGTACTCAGGGTGCTGGGTGCTCAGAACTCAGGGTGCTTGGTGCTCAGTACTCAGGGTGCTGGGTGCTCAGTGCTCAGGGTGCTCGGTGCTCAGTACTCATGGTGCTGGGTGCTCATTCTCGGGGTGCTGGGTGCTCAGTGCTCGGGGTGCTGGGGGCTCAGTACTCAGGGTGCTGGGTGCTCAGTGCTCAGGGTGCTCTGTCCTCAGTGCTCAGATTGCTCGGTGCTTAGTACTCATGGTGCTCGGTGCTCGGGGGGCTGGGTGCTCAGTGCTCGGTGTGCTGGGTGCTCAGTGCTCGGGGTGCTGGGTGCTGAGTGCTCGGTGTGCTGGGTGCTCAGTGCTCGGGGTGCTGGGTGCTCAGTGCTCGGGGTGCTGGGTGCTCAGTACTCAGGGTGCTCGGTGCTCAGTGCTCAGGGTGCTGGTTGCTCAGTGCTCAGGGTGCTGGGTGCTCAGTACTCAGGGTGCTGGGTGCTCGGTGCTCAGTACACTGGGTGCTTAGTACTCAGGGTGCTGGGTGCTCAGTACTCAGGGTGCTCGGTGCTCAATACTCAGGGTGCTGGGTGCTCAGTTCTCGGGGTGCTGGGTGCTCATTAATCAGGGTGCTGGGTGCTCAGTACTCAGGGTGCTCAGTGCTTGGGGTGCTGGGTGCTCAGTTCTCAGGGTGCTCAGTGCTTGGGGTGCAGGGTGCTCAGTACTCAGGGTGCTGGTTGCTCAGTGCTCAGGGTGCTGGGTGCTGAGTACTCAGGGTGCTGGGTGCTCAGTACTCAGTATGCTGGGTGCTCAGTGCTCGGGGTGCTGGGTGCTCAGTGCTCGGGTTGCTGGGTGCTCAGTGCTCGGGGTGCTGGGTGCTCAGTGCTCGGGGTGCTCGGTGCTCAGTGCTCGGGGTGCTGGGTGCTCAGTACTCGGGGTGCTCAGTGCTCAGTACTCATGGTGCTCGGTGCTCAGTACTCAGGGTGCTGGGTGCTCAGTGCTCGGGGTGCTGGGTGCTCAGTACTCAGGGTGCTCAGTACTCAGGGTGCTGGGTGCTCAGTGCTCGGGATGCTGGGTGCTCAGTGCTCAGGGTGATCGGTGCTCAGTACTCAGGGTGCTGGGTGCTCAGTACTCGGGGTGCTGGGTGCTCAGTACTCAGGGTGCTGGGTGCTCAGTCCTCAGGGTGCTCAGTGCTCAGGGTGCTGGGTGCTCAGTACTCAGGGTGCTGAGTGCTCAGTACTCAGGGTGCTGGGTGCTCAGTGCTCGGGGTGCTGGGTCCTCAGTGCTCAGGGTGCTCAGAGCTCAGTGCTCGGTGTGCTGGGTGCTCAGTGCTCGGGGTGCTGGGTGCTCAGTGCTCAGGGTGCTGGTTGCTTAGTACTCAGTGTGCTCAGTGCTCAGGGTGCTGGGTGCTCAGAACTCAGGGTGCTTGGTGCTCAGTACTCAGGGTGCTGGGTGCTCAGAACTCAGGGTGCTTGGTGCTCAGTACTCAGGGTGCTGGGTGCTCAGTGCTCAGGGTGCTCGGTGCTCAGTACTCATGGTGCTGGGTGCTCATTCTCGGGGTGCTGGGTGCTCAGTGCTCGGGGTGCTGGGGGCTCAGTACTCAGGGTGCTGGGTGCTCAGTGCTCAGGGTGCTGGGTCCTCAGTGCTCAGATTGCTCGGTGCTTAGTACTCATGGTGCTCGGTGCTCGGGGGGCTGGGTGCTCAGTGCTCGGTGTGCTGGGTGCTCAGTGCTCGGGGTGCTGGGTGCTGAGTGCTCGGTGTGCTGGGTGCTCAGTGCTCGGGGTGCTGGGTGCTCAGTGCTCGGGGTGCTGGGTGCTCAGTACTCAGGGTGCTCGGTGCTCAGTGCTCAGGGTGCTGGTTGCTCAGTGCTCAGGGTGCTGGGTGCTCAGTACTCAGGGTGCTGGGTGCTCGGTGCTCAGTACACTGGGTGCTTAGTACTCAGGGTGCTGGGTGCTCAGTACTCAGGGTGCTCGGTGCTCAATACTCAGGGTGCTGGGTGCTCAGTTCTCGGGGTGCTGGGTGCTCATTAATCAGGGTGCTGGGTGCTCAGTACTCAGGGTGCTCAGTGCTTGGGGTGCTGGGTGCTCAGTTCTCAGGGTGCTCAGTGCTTGGGGTGCAGGGTGCTCAGTACTCAGGGTGCTGGTTGCTCAGTGCTCAGGGTGCTGGGTGCTGAGTACTCAGGGTGCTGGGTGCTCAGTACTCAGTATGCTGGGTGCTCAGTGCTCGGGGTGCTGGGTGCTCAGTGCTCGGGTTGCTGGGTGCTCAGTGCTCGGGGTGCTGGGTGCTCAGTGCTCGGGGTGCTCGGTGCTCAGTGCTCGGGGTGCTGGGTGCTCAGTACTCGGGGTGCTCAGTGCTCAGTACTCATGGTGCTCGGTGCTCAGTACTCAGGGTGCTGGGTGCTCAGTGCTCGGGGTGCTGGGTGCTCAGTACTCAGGGTGCTCAGTACTCAGGGTGCTGGGTGCTCAGTGCTCGGGATGCTGGGTGCTCAGTGCTCAGGGTGATCGGTGCTCAGTACTCAGGGTGCTGGGTGCTCAGTACTCGGGGTGCTGGGTGCTCAGTACTCAGGGTGCTGGGTGCTCAGTCCTCAGGGTGCTCAGTGCTCAGGGTGCTGGGTGCTCAGTACTCAGGGTGCTGAGTGCTCAGTACTCAGGGTGCTGGGTGCTCAGTACTCAGGGTGCTGGGTGCTCAGTGTTCAGTGTGCTCAGTGCTCATTACTCAGGGTACTGGGTGCTCAGTACTCAGTGCTCAGGATGCTGGGTGCTCAGTGCTCAGGGTGCTGGGTGCTCAGTGCTCAGGGTGCTCAGTGATCAATGCTCAGTACTCAGGGTGCTTGGTGCTCAGTACTCAGGGTGCTGGGTGCTCAGTGCTCGGGGTACCTGGTGCTCAGTGCTCGGGGTGCTCGGTGCTCAGTACTCAGGGTGCTGAGTGCTCAGTGCTCAGGGTGCTGGGTGCTCAGTGCTCAGGGTGCTGGGTGCTCAGTACTCAGGGTGCTGGGTGCTCAGTGCTCAGCGTGCTTGATGCTCAGTACTAAGGGTGCTGGGTGCTCAGTGCTCAGGGTGCTGGGTGCTCAGTGCTCGGGGTGCTGGGTGCTCCGTACTCAGGGTGCTGGGTGCTCAGTACTCGGGGTGCTGGGTGCTCAGTGCTCAGCGTGCTGGGTGCTCAGTACTCAGGGTGCTCGGTGCTCAGTACTCAGGGTGCTGGGTTCTCAGTACTCAGGGTGCTGGGTGCACAGTGCTAGGGGTGCTGGGTGCTCAGTGCTCGGGGTCTGGGTGCTCAGTACTCAGGGTGCTGGGTGCTCAGTACTCAGGGTGCTCTGTGCTCAGTTCTCAGGGAGCTGGGTGCTCAGTGCTCTGGGTGCTGTGTGCTCCGTGCTCAGGGTGCTGGGTGCTCAGTGCTCAGGGTGCTGGGTGCTCAGTGATCGGGGTGATGGGTGCTGAGTGCTCAGGGTGCTGGGTGCTCAGTGCTCGGGGTGCTCGGTGCTCAGTGCTCAGGGTCCTGGGCGCTCAGTGCTCAGGGTCCTCTATGCTCAGTACTCAGGGTGCTCAGTACTCAGCGTGCTTTGTGCTCAGGGTGCTGGGTGCTCAGTACTCAGGGGGCTGTGTGCTCAGTACTCACGGTGCTGGGTGCTCAGTACTCGGGGTGCTGGGTTCTCATTACTCAGGGTGCTGGGTGCTCAGTGCTCAGGGTGCTCGCTGCTCAGTACTCTTTTTGCTGGGTGCTCAGTACTCAGGGTGCTGGGTGCTCAGTGCTCGGGGTGCTCG
This sequence comes from Microtus oregoni, assembly GCF_018167655.1. Classification (NCBI taxonomy): domain Eukaryota; kingdom Metazoa; phylum Chordata; class Mammalia; order Rodentia; family Cricetidae; genus Microtus; species Microtus oregoni. Next base: position 2,543,436 of record NW_024544028.1, on the reverse strand, counting down.
GTGCTCAGTGCTCAGGATGCTCGGTGCTCAGTACTTTTGGTGCTGGGTGCTCAGTACTCAGGGTGCTGGGTGCTCATTCTCGGGGCGCTGGGTGCTCAGTGCTCGGGGTGCTGGGTGCTCAGTACTCAGGGTGCTGGGTGCTCAGTGCTCAGGGTGCTGGGTGCTCAGTACTCAGGGTGCTAGGTGCTCAGTGCTCAGGGTGCTGGGTGCTCAGTACTCAGGGTGCTGGGTGCTCAGTGCTCAGGGTGCTGGGTGCTCAGTACTCAGGGTGCTTGGTGCTCAGTGCTCGGGGTGCTGGGTGCTCAGTGCTCAGGGTGATCGGTGCTCAGTACTCAGGGTGCTGGGTGCTCAGTGCTCAGGGTGCTGGGTGCTCAGTCCTCAGGGTGCTCACTGCTCAGGGTGCTGGGTGCTCAGTGCTCGGGGTGCTGGATGCACAGTGCTCCGGGTGCTGGGTGCTCAGTGCTCAGTGCTCAGGGTGCTGGGTGCTCAGTGCTCAGTGCTCAGGGTGCTGGTTGCTCAGTACTCAGGGTGCTAGGTGCTCAGTACTCGGGGTGCTGAGTGCTCAGTGCTCAGGGTGCTGGGTGCTCAGTACTCAGGGTGCTGGGTGATCATTGCTCGGGGTGCTGGGTGCTCAGTGCTCAGGGTGCTGGGTGCTCAGTGCTCAAGGAGCTGGGTGCTCAGTACTCAGGGTGCTGGGTGCTCAGTGCTCGGGGTGCTCGGTGCTCAGTACTCAAGGTGCTGGGTGCTCATTGCTCAGGGTGCTGGGTGCTCAGTGATCAGGGTGCTGGGTGCTCAGTACTCAGGGCGATCGGTGCTCAGTACTCAGGGTTCTCATTGCTCAGTACTCAGGGTGCTGGGTACTCAGTGCTCAGGGTGCTGGGTGCTCAGTACTCAGGGTGCTCAGTGCTCAGTACTCGGGGTGCTTGGTGCTCAGTACTCAGGGTGCTCCGAGCTCAGTACTCAGGGTGCTGGGTGCTCAGTGCTCGGGGTGCTCGGTTCTCAGTACTCAGGGTGCTTGGTGCTCAGTGCTTGGGGTGCTCGGTGCTCAGTACGTTGTGTGCTCACTACTCTGGGTGCTGGGTGCTCAGTGCTCAGGGTGCTGGGTGCTCAGTGCTCAGGGTGCTGGGTGCACAGTACTCAGGGTGCTGGGTGCTCAGTACTCAGGGTGCTCAGTGCTCAGTACTCGGGGTGCTTGGTGCTCAGTACTCAGGGTGCTCAGTGCTCATTACTCGGGGTGCTGGGTGCTCAGTGCTCAGGGTGCTCAGTGCTCAGTGCTCGGGGTGCTGGGTGCTCAGTGCTCGGGGCGCTGGGTGCTCAGTGCTCGGGGTGCTGGGTGCTCAGTACTCGGGGTGCTGGGTGCTCAGTGCTCAGGGTGCTCAGTGCTCAGTACTCATTGCTCAGGGTGCTCAGTGCTCAGTGCTCAGGGTGCTGGGTGTTCAGTACTCAGGGTGCTGGGTGCTCAGTACTCAGGGTGCTAGGTGCTCAGTGCTCAGGGTGCTGGGTGCTCAGTGCTCGGGGCGCTGGGTGCTCAGTGCTCGGGGTGCTCGGAGCTCAGTACTCAGGGTGCTGGGTGCTCAGTGCTCGGGGTGATCGGTGCTCAGTACTCAGGGTGCTGGGTGCTCAGTGCTCGGGGTGCTGGGTGCTCAGTGCTCAGGGTGCTGGGTGCTCAGTGCTCAGGGTGCTGGGTGCTCAGTACTCAGGGTGCTGGTTGCTCAGTGCTCGGGGTGCTGGGTGATCAGTGCTCAGGGTGCTCAGTGCTCAGTACTCGGGGTGCTGGGTGCTCAGTGCTCAGGGTGCTCAGTGCTCAGTGCTCGGGGTGCTTGGTGCTCAGTACTCAGGGTGCTCAGTGGTCAGTACTCGGGGTGCTGGGTGCTCAGTGCTCAGGGTGCTCAGTGCTCAGTGCTCGGGGTGCTGGGTGCTCAGTGCTCAGGGTGCTGGGTGCTCAGTGCTCAGGGTGCTGGGTGCTCAGTGCTCAGGGTGCTGGGTGCTCAGTACTCGGGGTGCTGGGTGCTCAGTACTCAGGGTGCTTTGTGCTCAGTACTCAGGATGCTGGGTGCTCAGTACTCGGGTGCTGGGTGCTCAGTGCTCAGGGTGCTGGGTGCTCAGTGCTCAGGGTGCTGGGTGCTCAGTGCTCAGGGTGCTGGGTGCTCAGTACTCAGGGTGCTGGTTGCTCAGTGCTCGGGGTGCTGGGTGCTCAGTGCTCAGGGCGCTGGGTGCTCAGTACTCAGGTTGCTGGGTGCTCAGTACTCGGGGTGCTGGGTGCTCAGTACTCAGGGTGCTGGGTGCTCAGTACTCAGGGTGCTGGGTGCTTAGTACTCGGGTGCTGGGTGCTCAGTGCTCAGGGTGCTGGGTGCTCAGTGCTCGGGGTGCTGGGTGCTCAGTGCTCAGTACTCAGGGTGCTGGGTGCTCAGTCCTCGGGGTGCTGGGTGCTCAGTGCTCAGTACTCAGGGTGCTGGGTGCTCAGTGCTCAGGGTGCTGGGTGCTCAGTGCTCAGGGTGCTGGGTGCTCAGTGCTTAGGGTGCTGGGTACTCAGTGCTCAGGGTGCTGGGTGCTCAGTACTCAGGGTGCTGGGTGCTCAGTGCTCAGGGTGCTGGGTGCTCAGTGCTCGGGGTGCTGGGTGCTCAGTACTCAGGGTGCTGGGTGATCATTGCTCGGGGTGCTGGGTGCTCAGTGCTCAGGGTGCTGGGTGCTCAGTGCTCAAGGAGCTGGGTGCTCAGTACTCAGGGTGCTGGGTGCTCAGTGCTCGGGGTGCTCGGTGCTCAGTACTCAAGGTGCTGGGTGCTCATTGCTCAGGGTGCTGGGTGCTCAGTGATCAGGGTGCTGGGTGCTCAGTACTCAGGGCGATCGGTGCTCAGTACTCAGGGTTCTCATTGCTCAGTACTCAGGGTGCTGGGTACTCAGTGCTCAGGGTGCTGGGTGCTCAGCACTCAGGGTGCTCAGTGCTCAGTACTCGGGGTGCTTGGTGCTCAGTACTCAGGGTGCTCCGAGCTCAGTACTCAGGGTGCTGGGTGCTCAGTGCTCGGGGTGCTCGGTGCTCAGTACTCAGGGTGCTTGGTGCTCAGTGCTTGGGGTGCTCGGTGCTCAGTACGTTGTGTGCTCACTACTCTGGGTGCTGGGTGCTCAGTGCTCAGGGTGCTGGGTGCTCAGTGCTCAGGGTGCTGGGTGCACAGTACTCAGGGTGCTGGGTGCTCAGTACTCAGGGTGCTCAGTGCTCAGTACTCGGGGTGCTTGGTGCTCAGTACTCAGGGTGCTCAGTGCTCATTACTCGGGGTGCTGGGTGCTCAGTGCTCAGGGTGCTCAGTGCTCAGTGCTCGGGGTGCTGGGTGCTCAGTGCTCGGGGCGCTGGGTGCTCAGTGCTCGGGGTGCTGGGTGCTCAGTACTCGGGGTGCTGGTTGCTCAGTGCTCAGGGTGCTCAGTGCTCAGTACTCAGTGCTCAGGGTGCTCAGTGCTCAGTGCTCAGGGTGCTGGGTGTTCAGTACTCAGGGTGCTGGGTGCTCAGTACTCAGGGTGCTAGGTGCTCAGTGCTCAGGGTGCTGGGTGCTCAGTGCTCGGGGCGCTGGGTGCTCAGTGCTCGGGGTGCTCGGAGCTCAGTACTCAGGGTGCTGGGTGCTCAGTGCTCGGGGTGATCGGTGCTCAGTACTCAGGGTGCTGGGTGCTCAGTGCTCGGGGTGCTGGGTGCTCAGTGCTCAGGGTGCTGGGTGCTCAGTGCTCAGGGTGCTGGGTGCTCAGTACTCAGGGTGCTGGTTGCTCAGTGCTCGGGGTGCTGGGTGATCAGTGCTCAGGGTGCTCAGTGCTCAGTACTCGGGGTGCTGGGTGCTCAGTGCTCAGGGTGCTCAGTGCTCAGTGCTCGGGGTGCTTGGTGCTCAGTACTCAGGGTGCTCAGTGGTCAGTACTCGGGGTGCTGGGTGCTCAGTGCTCAGGGTGCTCAGTGCTCAGTGCTCGGGGTGCTGGGTGCTCAGTGCTCAGGGTGCTGGGTGCTCAGTGCTCAGGGTGCTGGGTGCTCAGTGCTCAGGGTGCTGGGTGCTCAGTACTCGGGGTGCTGGGTGCTCAGTACTCAGGGTGCTTTGTGCTCAGTACTCAGGATGCTGGGTGCTCAGTACTCGGGTGCTGGGTGCTCAGTGCTCAGGGTGCTGGGTGCTCAGTGCTCAGGGTGCTGGGTGCTCAGTGCTCAGGGTGCTGGGTGCTCAGTACTCAGGGTGCTGGTTGCTCAGTGCTCGGGGTGCTGGGTGCTCAGTGCTCAGGGCGCTGGGTGCTCAGTACTCAGGTTGCTGGGTGCTCAGTACTCGGGGTGCTGGGTGCTCAGTACTCAGGGTGCTGGGTGCTCAGTACTCAGGGTGCTGGGTGCTTAGTACTCGGGTGCTGGGTGCTCAGTGCTCAGGGTGCTGGGTGCTCAGTGCTCGGGGTGCTGGGTGCTCAGTGCTCAGTACTCAGGGTGCTGGGTGCTCAGTGCTCGGGGTGCTGGGTGCTCAGTGCTCAGTACTCAGGGTGCTGGGTGCTTAGTACTCGGGTGCTGGGTGCTCAGTGCTCAGTACGTTGGGTGCTCAGTACTCAGGGTGTTGGGTGCTCAGTGCTCAGGGTGATCGGTGCTCAGTACTCAGGGTGGTCAGTACTCAGGGTGCTGGGTGGTCAGTACTCAGGGTGCTGGGTGCTCAGTGCTCATGGTGATCGGTGCTCAGTCCTCAGGGTGTTCAGAACTCAGGGTGCTGGGTGCTCAGTGCTCAGGTTGCTCAGTACTCAGGGTGCTGGGTACTCAGTACTCAGGGTGCTGTGTGCTCAGTGCTCGGGGTGCTGGGTGCTCAGTACTCTGGGTGCTGGGTGCTCATTGCTCAGGGTGCTGGGCGCTCAGTACTCAGGGTGCTGGGTGCTCAGTACTCAGGGTGCTCAGTGCTCGGGGAGCTCGGTGCTCAGTACTCAGGGTGCTGGGTGCTCAGTACTCAGTGCTTGGGGTCCTGGGTGCTCAGCGCTCTGGGTGCTTAGTGCACAGTACTCAGGGTGCTGGGTGCTCAGTATTCAGGGTGCTCAGTGCTCGGGGTGCTGGGTGCTCATTACTCAGGGTGCTGGGTGCTCAGTACTCAGGGTGCTGGGTGCTCATTCTCGTGGTGCTGGGTGCTCAGTGCTCGGGGTGCTGGGTGCTCAGTACTCGGGGTGCTGGGTGCTCAGTGCTCAGCATGCTGGGTGCTCAGTACTCAGGGTGCTCGGTTCTCAGTACTCAGGGTGCTGGGTGCTCATTCTCGGGGTGCTGGGTGCTCAGTGCTCAGGGTGCTGGGTGCTCAGTGCTCAGGGTCCTCTATGCTCAGTACTCAGGGTGCTCAGTACTCAGCGTGCTTTGTGCTCAGTGCTCAGGGTGCTGGGTGCTCAGTACTCAGGGTGCTGTGTGCTCAGTACTCACGGTGCTGGGTGCTCAGTACTCGGGGTGCTGGGTGCTCATTACTCAGGGTGCTGGGTGCTCAGTGCTCAGGGTGCTCGCTGCTCAGTACTCTTTTTGCTGGGTGCTCAGTACTCAGGGTGCTGGGTGCTCAGTGCTCGGGGTGCTCGGTGCTCAGTGCTCAGGATGCTCGGTGCTCAGTACTTTTGGTGCTGGGTGCTCAGTGCTCAGGGTGCTGGGTGCTCAGTACTCAGGGTGCTAGGTGCTCAGTGCTCAGGGTGCTGGGTGCTCAGTACTCAGGGTGCTGGGTGCTCAGTGCTCAGGGTGCTGGGTGCTCAGTACTCAGGGTGTTGGGAGCTCAGTGCTCAGGGTGATCGGTGCTCAGTACTCAGGGTGCTCAGTACTCAGGGTGATGGGTGCTCAGTGCTCGGGGTGCTGGGTGCTCAGTACTCAGGGTGCTGGGTGCTCAGTGCTCGGGGTGCTGGGTGCTCAGTGCTCAGGGTGATCGGTGCTCAGTACTCAGGGTGCTGGGTGCTCAGTGCTCAGGGTGCTGGGTGCTCAGTCCTCAGGGTGCTCACTGCTCAGGGTGCTGGGTGCTCAGTGCTCGGGGTGCTGGATGCACAGTGCTCCGGGTGCTGGGTGCTCAGTGCTCAGTGCTCAGGGTGCTGGTTGCTCAGTACTCAGGGTGCTGGGTGATCAGTGCTAGGGGTGCTGGGTGCTCAGTGCTCAGGGTGCTGGGTGCTCAGTGCTCAAGGAGCTGGGTGCTCAGTACTCAGGGTGCTGGGTGCTCAGTATTCAGGGTGCTCAGTGCTCGGGGTGCTGGGTGCTCATTACTCAGGGTGCTGGGTGCTCAGTACTCAGGGTACTGGGTGCTCATTCTCGTGGTGCTGGGTGCTCAGTGCTCGGGGTGCTGGGTGCTCAGTACTCGGGGTGCTGGGTGCTCAGTGCTCAGCATGCTGGGTGCTCAGTACTCAGGGTGCTCGGTTCTCAGTACTCAGGGTGCTGGGTGCTCATTCTCGGGGTGCTGGGTGCTCAGTGCTCAGGGTGCTGGGTGCTCAGTGCTCAGGGTCCTCTATGCTCAGTACTCAGGGTGCTCAGTACTCAGCGTGCTTTGTGCTCAGTGCTCAGGGTGCTGGGTGCTCAGTACTCAGGGTGCTGTGTGCTCAGTACTCACGGTGCTGGGTGCTCAGTACTCGGGGTGCTGGGTGCTCATTACTCAGGGTGCTGGGTGCTCAGTGCTCAGGGTGCTCGCTGCTCAGTACTCTTTTTGCTGGGTGCTCAGTACTCAGGGTGCTGGGTGCTCAGTGCTCGGGGTGCTCGGTGCTCAGTGCTCAGGATGCTCGGTGCTCAGTACTTTTGGTGCTGGGTGCTCAGTACTCAGGGTGCTGGGTGCTCAGTGCTCGGGGTGCTCGGTGCTCAGTACTCAGGGTGCTGGGTGCTCAGTGCTCAGGATGCTGGGTGCTCAGTACTCAGGGTGCTCAGTACTCAGTACTCAGGGTGCTGGGTGCTCAGTGCTTGGGGTGCTGGGTGCTCAGTGCTCAGGGTGCTGGGTGCTCAGTGCTCGGGGTGCTGGGTGCTCAGTACTCGGAGTGCTCGGTGCTCAGTACTCAGGGTGCTGGGTGCTAAGTGCTCAGGTGCTGGGTGCTAAGTACTCAGGTTGCTGGGTGCTCAGTACTCAGGTTGCACAGTACTCAGGGTGCTGGGTGCTCAGTGCTTGGGGTGCTGGGTGCTCAGTACTCAGGATGCTGGGTGCTCAGTACTCAGTGTGCTGGGTGCTCAGTACTCAGGGTGCTGGGTGCTCATTCCTCAGGGTGCTAAGTGCTCAGGGTGCTGGGTGCTCAGTGCTCAGGGAGCTCGGTGCTCAGTACTCAGGGTGCTGAGTGCTCAGTTCTCAGGGTGCTGGGTGCTCAGTACTCAGGGTGCTGGGTGACCAGTGCTCGGGGTGTTGGGTGCTCAGTGCTCAGGGTGCTCAGTGCTCAGTACTCAGGGTGCTGGGTGCTCAGTACTCAGGGTGCTGGGTGCTCAGTGCTCGGGGTGCTGGGTGCTCAGTACTCAGGGTGCTGGGTGCTCAGTGCTCAAGGTGCTGGGTGCTCAGTCCTCGGGGTGCTCCGTGCTCAGTGCTCAGTGTGCTGGGTGCTCAGTACTCAGGGTGCTCGGTGCTCAGTACTAAGGGTGCTCAGTGCTCAGTACTCAGGGTGCTCAGTGCTCAGTGCTCGGGGTGCTGGGAGCTCAGTATTCAGGGTGCTCAGTGCTCAGTGCTCGGGGTGCTGGGTGCTCAGTATTCAGGGTGCTGGGTGGTCAGTACTCAGCGTGCTGGGTGCTCAGTGCTCGGGGTGCTGGGTCCTCAGTGCTCAGGGTGCTGGGTGCTCAGTACTCAGGGTGCTGGGTGCTCAGTGCTCGGGGTGCTGGGTCCTCAGTGCTCAGGGTGCTCAGAGCTCAGTGCTCGGTGTGCTGGGTGCTCAGTGCTCGGGGTGCTGGGTGCTCAGTGCTCAGGGTGCTGGTTGCTTAGTACTCAGTGTGCTCAGTGCTCAGGGTGCTGGGTGCTCAGAACTCAGGGTGCTTGGTGCTCAGTACTCAGGGTGCTGGGTGCTCAGAACTCAGGGTGCTTGGTGCTCAGTACTCAGGGTGCTGGGTGCTCAGTGCTCAGGGTGCTCGGTGCTCAGTACTCATGGTGCTGGGTGCTCATTCTCGGGGTGCTGGGTGCTCAGTGCTCGGGGTGCTGGGGGCTCAGTACTCAGGGTGCTGGGTGCTCAGTGCTCAGGGTGCTGGGTCCTCAGTGCTCAGGGTGCTCGGTGCTTAGTACTCATGGTGCTCGGTGCTCGGGGTGCTGGGTGCTCAGTGCTCGGTGTGCTGGGTGCTCAGTGCTCGGGGTGCTGGGTGCTGAGTGCTCGGTGTGCTGGGTGCTCAGTGCTCGGGGTGCTGGGTGCTCAGTGCTCGGGGTGCTGGGTGCTCAGTACTCAGGGTGCTCGGTGCTCAGTGCTCAGGGTGCTGGTTGCTCAGTGCTCAGGGTGCTGGGTGCTCAGTACTCAGGGTGCTGGGTGCTCGGTGCTCAGTACACTGGGTGCTCAGTACTCAGGGTGCTGGGTGCTCAGTACTCAGGGTGCTCGGTGCTCAATACTCAGGGTGCTGGGTGCTCAGTTCTCGGGGTGCTGGGTGCTCATTAATCAGGGTGCTGGGTGCTCAGTACTCAGGGTGCTCAGTGCTTGGGGTGCTGGGTGCTCAGTTCTCAGGGTGCTCAGTGCTTGGGGTGCAGGGTGCTCAGTACTCAGGGTGCTGGTTGCTCAGTGCTCAGGGTGCTGGGTGCTGAGTACTCAGGGTGCTGGGTGCTCAGTACTCAGTATGCTGGGTGCTCAGTGCTCGGGGTGCTGGGTGCTCAGTGCTCGGGTTGCTGGGTGCTCAGTGCTCGGGGTGCTGGGTGCTCAGTGCTCGGGGTGCTCGGTGCTCAGTGCTCGGGGTGCTGGGTGCTCAGTACTCGGGGTGCTCAGTGCTCAGTACTCATGGTGCTCGGTGCTCAGTACTCAGGGTGCTGGGTGCTCAGTGCTCGGGGTGCTGGGTGCTCAGTACTCAGGGTGCTCAGTACTCAGGGTGCTGGGTGCTCAGTGCTCGGGATGCTGGGTGCTCAGTGCTCAGGGTGATCGGTGCTCAGTACTCAGGGTGCTGGGTGCTCAGTACTCAGGGTGCTGGGTGCTCAGTACTCAGGGTGCTCAGTACTCAGTACTCAGGGTGCTGGGTGCTCAGTGCTTGGGGTGCTGGGTGCTCAGTGCTCAGGGTGCTGGGTGCTCAGTGCTCGGGGTGCTGGGTGCTCAGTACTCGGAGTGCTCGGTGCTCAGTACTCAGGGTGCTGGGTGCTAAGTGCTCAGGTGCTGGGTGCTAAGTACTCAGGTTGCTGGGTGCTCAGTACTCAGGTTGCACAGTACTCAGGGTGCTGGGTGCTCAGTGCTTGGGGTGCTGGGTGCTCAGTACTCAGGATGCTGGGTGCTCAGTACTCAGGGTGCTGGGTGCTCAGTACTCAGGGTGCTGGGTGCTCATTCCTCAGGGTGCTAAGTGCTCAGGGTGCTGGGTGCTCAGTGCTCAGGGTGCTGGGTGCTCGGTGCTCAGTACACTGGGTGCTCAGTACTCAGGGTGCTGGGTGCTCAGTACTCAGGGTGCTCGGTGCTCAATACTCAGGGTGCTGGGTGCTCAGTTCTCGGGGTGCTGGGTGCTCATTAATCAGGGTGCTGGGTGCTCAGTACTCAGGGTGCTCAGTGCTTGGGGTGCTGGGTGCTCAGTTCTCAGGGTGCTCAGTGCTTGGGGTGCAGGGTGCTCAGTACTCAGGGTGCTGGTTGCTCAGTGCTCAGGGTGCTGGGTGCTGAGTACTCAGGGTGCTGGGTGCTCAGTACTCAGTATGCTGGGTGCTCAGTGCTCGGGGTGCTGGGTGCTCAGTGCTCGGGTTGCTGGGTGCTCAGTGCTCGGGGTGCTGGGTGCTCAGTGCTCGGGGTGCTCGGTGCTCAGTGCTCGGGGTGCTGGGTGCTCAGTACTCGGGGTGCTCAGTGCTCAGTACTCATGGTGCTCGGTGCTCAGTACTCAGGGTGCTGGGTGCTCAGTGCTCGGGGTGCTGGGTGCTCAGTACTCAGGGTGCTCAGTACTCAGTGTGCTGGGTGCTCAGTGCTCGGGATGCTGGGTGCTCAGTGCTCAGGGTGATCGGTGCTCAGTACTCAGGGTGCTGGGTGCTCAGTACTCAGGGTGCTGGGTGCTCAGTACTCAGGGTGCTCAGTACTCAGTACTCAGGGTGCTGGGTGCTCAGTGCTTGGGGTGCTGGGTGCTCAGTGCTCAGGGTGCTGGGTGCTCAGTGCTCGGGGTGCTGGGTGCTCAGTACTCGGAGTGCTCGGTGCTCAGTACTCAGGGTGCTGGGTGCTAAGTGCTCAGGTGCTGGGTGCTAAGTACTCAGGTTGCTGGGTGCTCAGTACTCAGGTTGCACAGTACTCAGGGTGCTGGGTGCTCAGTGCTTGGGGTGCTGGGTGCTCAGTACTCAGGATGCTGGGTGCTCAGTACTCAGGGTGCTGGGTGCTCAGTACTCAGGGTGCTGGGTGCTCATTCCTCAGGGTGCTAAGTGCTCAGGGTGCTGGGTGCTCAGTGCTCAGGGAGCTCGGTGCTCAGTACTCAGGGTGCTGAGTGCTCAGTACTCAGGGTGCTGGGTGCTCAGTACTCAGGGTGCTGGGTGCCCAGTGCTCGGGGTGTTGGGTGCTCAGTGCTCAGGGTGCTCAGTGCTCAGTACTCAGGGTGCTGGGTGCTCAGTACTCAGGGTGCTGGGTGCTCAGTGCTCGGGGTGCTGGGTGCTCAGTACTCAGGGTGCTGGGTGCTCAGTGCTCAAGGTGCTGGGTGCTCAGTCCTCGGGGTGCTCCGTGCTCAGTGCTCAGTGTGCTGGGTGCTCAGTACTCAGGGTGCTCGGTGCTCAGTACTAAGGGTGCTCAGTGCTCAGTACTCAGGGTGCTCAGTGCCCGGGGTGCTGGGTGCTCAGTATTCAGGGTGCTGGGTGCTCAGTACTCAGGGTGCTGGGTGCTCAGTTCTCAGTACTCAGCGTGCTGGGTGCTCAGTGCTCGGGGTGCTGGGTCCTCAGTGCTCAGGGTGCTGGGTGCTCAGTACTCAGGGTGCTGGGTGCTCAGTGCTCGGGGTGCTGGGTCCTCAGTGCTCAGGGTGCTCAGAGCTCAGTGCTCGGTGTGCTGGGTGCTCAGTGCTCGGGGTGCTGGGTGCTCAGTGCTCAGGGTGCTGGTTGCTTAGTACTCAGTGTGCTCAGTGCTCAGGGTGCTGGGTGCTCAGAACTCAGGGTGCTTGGTGCTCAGTACTCAGGGTGCTGGGTGCTCAGAACTCAGGGTGCTTGGTGCTCAGTACTCAGGGTGCTGGGTGCTCAGTGCTCAGGGTGCTCGGTGCTCAGTACTCATGGTGCTGGGTGCTCATTCTCGGGGTGCTGGGTGCTCAGTGCTCGGGGTGCTGGGGGCTCAGTACTCAGGGTGCTGGGTGCTCAGTGCTCAGGGTGCTGGGTCCTCAGTGCTCAGGGTGCTCGGTGCTTAGTACTCATGGTGCTCGGTGCTCGGGGTGCTGGGTGCTCAGTGCTCGGTGTGCTGGGTGCTCAGTGCTCGGGGTGCTGGGTGCTGAGTGCTCGGTGTGCTGGGTGCTCAGTGCTCGGGGTGCTGGGTGCTCAGTGCTCGGGGTGCTGGGTGCTCAGTACTCAGGGTGCTCGGTGCTCAGTGCTCAGGGTGCTGGTTGCTCAGTGCTCAGGGTGCTGGGTGCTCAGTACTCAGGGTGCTGGGTGCTCGGTGCTCAGTACACTGTGTGCTCAGTACTCAGGGTGCTGGGTGCTCAGTACTCAGGGTGCTCGGTGCTCAATACTCAGGGTGCTGGGTGCTCAGTTCTCGGGGTGCTGGGTGCTCATTAATCAGGGTGCTGGGTGCTCAGTACTCAGGGTGCTCAGTGCTTGGGGTGCTGGGTGCTCAGTTCTCAGGGTGCTCAGTGCTTGGGGTGCAGGGTGCTCAGTACTCAGGGTGCTGGTTGCTCAGTGCTCAGGGTGCTGGGTGCTGAGTACTCAGGGTGCTGGGTGCTCAGTACTCAGTATGCTGGGTGCTCAGTGCTCGGGGTGCTGGGTGCTCAGTGCTCGGGTTGCTGGGTGCTCAGTGCTCGGGGTGCTGGGTGCTCAGTGCTCGGGGTGCTCGGTGCTCAGTGCTCGGGGTGCTGGGTGCTCAGTACTCGGGGTGCTCAGTGCTCAGTACTCATGGTGCTCGGTGCTCAGTACTCAGGGTGCTGGGTGCTCAGTGCTCGGGGTGCTGGATGCTCAGTACTCAGGGTGCTCAGTACTCAGGGTGCTGGGTGCTCAGTGCTCGGGATGCTGGGTGCTCAGTGCTCAGGGTGATCGGTGCTCAGTACTCAGGGTGCTGGGTGCTCAGGACTCAGGGTGCTGGGTGCTCAGTACTCAGGGTGCTGGGTGCTCAGTCCTCAGGGTGCTCAGTGCTCAGGGTGCTGGGTGCTCAGTACTCAGGGTGCTGAGTGCTCAGTACTCAGGGTGCTGGGTGCTCAGTACTCAGGGTGCTGGGTGCTCAGTGCTCGGGGTGTTGGGTGCTCAGTGTTCAGTGTGCTCAGTGCTCATTACTCAGGGTACTGGGTGCTCAGTACTCAGTGCTCAGGATGCTGGGTGCTCAGTGCTCAGGGTGCTGGGTGCTCAGTGCTCAGGGTGCTCAGTGATCAATGCTCAGTACTCAGGGTGCTTGGTGCTCAGTACTCAGGGTGCTGGGTGCTCAGTGCTCGGGGTACCTGGTGCTCAGTGCTCGGGGTACTCGGTGCTCAGTACTCAGGGTGCTGAGTGCTCAGTGCTCAGGGTGCTGGGTGCTCAGTGCTCAGGGTGCTGGGTGCTCAGTACTCAGGGTGCTGGGTGCTCAGTGCTCAGCGTGCTTGATGCTCAGTACTAAGGGTGCTGGGTGCTCAGTGCTCAGGGTGCTGGGTGCTCAGTGCTCGGGGTGCTGGGTGCTCATTGCTCGGGGTGCTGGGTGGTCAGTGCTCGGGGTGCTCGGTGCTCAGTACTCAGGGTGCTTGGTGCTCAGTGCTCCAGGTGCTCAGTACTCAGGGTGCTGTATGTTCAGTGCTCAGGGTGCTGGGTGCTCGGTGCTCAGGTTGCTGGGTGCTCAGTTCTCGGGGTGCTGGTTGCTCAGTACTCAGGGTGCTGGGTGCTCATTGCTCGGGGTGCTGGGTCCTCAGTGCTACGGGTGCTTGGTGCTCAGTGCTCGGGGTGCTGGGTGCTCAGTGCTCGGGGCGCTGGGTGCTCAGTGCTCGGGGTGCTCGGTGCTCAGTACTCAGGGTGCTGGGTGCTCAGTGCTCAGGGTGCTCGGTGCTCAGTACTCAGGGTGCTGGGTGCTCAGTGCTCAGTGTGCTCGGTGCTCAGTACGTTGGGTGCTCAGTACTCAGGGTGTTGGGTGCTCAGTGCTCAGGGTGATCGGTGCTCAGTACTCAGGGTGGTCAGTACTCAGGGTGCTGGGTGGTCAGTACTCAGGGTGCTCGGTGCTCAGTGCTCATGGTGATCGGTGCTCAGTCCTCAGGGTGCTCAGAACTCAGGGTGCTGGGTGCTCAGTGCTCAGGTTGCTCAGTACTCAGGGTGCTGGGTACTCAGTACTCAGGGTGCTGTGTGCTCAGTGCTCGGGGTGCTGGGTGCTCAGTACTCTGGGTGCTGGGTGCTCATTGCTCAGGGTGCTGGGCGCTCAGTACTCAGGGTGCTGGGTGCTCAGTACTCAGGGTGCTCAGTGCTCGGGGAGCTCGGTGCTCAGTACTCAGGGTGCTGGGTGCTCAGTACTCAGTGCTTGGGGTCCTGGGTGCTCAGCGCTCTGGGTGCTTAGTGCACAGTACTCAGGGTGCTGGGTGCTCAGTATTCAGGGTGCTCAGTGCTCGGGGTGCTGGGTGCTCATTACTCAGGGTGCTGGGTGCTCAGTACTCAGGGTGCTGGGTGCTCATTCTCGTGGTGCTGGGTGCTCAGTGCTCGGGGTGCTGGGTGCTCAGTACTCGGGGTGCTGGGTGCTCAGTGCTCAGCATGCTGGGTGCTCAGTACTCAGGGTGCTTGGTTCTCAGTACTCAGGGTGCTGGGTGCTCATTCTCGGGGTGCTGGGTGCTCAGTGCTCAGGGTGCTGGGTGCTCAGTGCTCAGGGTCCTCTATGCTCAGTACTCAGGGTGCTCAGTACTCAGCGTGCTTTGTGCTCAGTGCTCAGGGTGCTGGGTGCTCAGTACTCAGGGTGCTGTGTGCTCAGTACTCACGGTGCTGGGTGCTCAGTACTCGGGGTGCTGGGTGCTCATTACTCAGGGTGCTGGGTGCTCAGTGCTCAGGGTGCTCGCTGCTCAGTACTCTTTTTGCTGGGTGCTCAGTACTCAGGGTGCTGGGTGCTCAGTGCTCGGGGTGCTCGGTGCTCAGTGCTCAGGATGCTCGGTGCTCAGTACTTTTGGTGCTGGGTGCTCAGTGCTCAGGGTGCTGGGTGCTCAGTACTCATGGTGGTAGGTGCTCAGTGCTCAGGGTGCTGGGTGCTCAGTACTCAGGGTGCTGGGTGCTCAGTGCTCAGGGTGCTGGGTGCTCAGTACTCAGGGTGTTGGGAGCTCAGTGCTCAGGGTGATCGGTGCTCAGTACTCAGGGTGCTCAGTACTCAGGGTGATGGGTGCTCAGTGCTCGGGGTGCTGGGTGCTCAGTACTCAGGGTGCTGGGTGCTCAGTGCTCGGGGTGCTGGGTGCTCAGTGCTCAGGGTGATCGGTGCTCAGTACTCAGGGTGCTGGGTGCTCAGTGCTCAGGGTGCTGGGTGCTCAGTCCTCAGGGTGCTCACTGCTCAGGGTGCTGGGTGCTCAGTGCTCGGGGTGCTGGATGCACAGTGCTCCGGGTGCTGGGTGCTCAGTGCTCAGTGCTCAGGGTGCTGGGTGCTCAGTGCTCAGTGCTCAGGGTGCTGGTTGCTCAGTACTCAGGGTGCTAGGTGCTCAGTACTCAGGGTGCTGAGTGCTCAGTGCTCAGGGTGCTGGGTGCTCAGTACTCAGGGTGCTGGGTGATCAGTGCTAGGGGTGCTGGGTGCTCAGTGCTCAGGGTGCTGGGTGCTCAGTGCTCAAGGAGCTGGGTGCTCAGTACTCAGGGTGCTGGGTGCTCAGTGCTCGGGGTGCCGGTGCTCAGTACTCGGGGTGCTCAGTGCTCAGTACTCAGGGCGCTGGGTGCTCAGTGCTCAGGGTGCTGGGTGCTCAGTACTCAGGGTGCTGGGTGCTCGGTGCTCAGTACGCTGGGTGCTCAGTGCTCAGGGTGCTGGGTGCTCAGTACTCAGGGTGCTGGGTGCTCAGTGCTCGGGGTGCTGGGTGCTCAGTGCTCAGTACTCAGGGTGCTGGGTGCTCAGTGCTCAGGGTGCTGGGTGCTCAGTGCTCGGGGTGCTCGGTGCTCAGTACGTTGGGTGCTCACTACTCAGGGTGCTGGGTGCTCAGTGCTCAGGGTGCTGGGTGCTCAGTGCTCAGGGTGCTGGGTGCTCAGTGCTCAGGGTGCTGGGTGCTCAGTACTCAGGGTGCTGGGTGCTCAGTGCTCGGGGTGCTGGGTGCTCAGTGCTCAGGGCGCTGGGTGCTCAGTACTCAGGTTGCTGGGTGCTCAGTACTCGGGGTGCTGGGTGCTCAGTACTCAGGGTGCTGGGTGCTCAGTGCTCGGGGTGCTCGGTGCTCAGTACGTTGGGTGCTCACTACTCAGGGTGCTGGGTGCTCAGTGCTCAGGGTGCTGGGTGCTCAGTGCTCAGGGTGCTGGGTGCTCAGTGCTCAGGGTGCTGGGTGCTCAGTACTCAGGGTACTGGTTGCTCAGTGCTCGGGGTGCTGGGTGCTCAGTTCTCAGGGCGCTGGGTGCTCAGTACTCAGGTTGCTGGGTGCTCAGTACTCGGGGTGCTGGGTGCTCAGTACTCAGGGTGCTGGGTGCTCAGTACTCAGGGTGCTGGGTGCTTAGTACTCGGGTGCTGGGTGCTCAGTGCTCAGGGTGCTGGGTGCTCAGTGCTCGGGGTGCTGGGTGCTCAGTGCTCAGTACTCAGGGTGCTGGGTGCTCACTGCTCGGGGTGCTGGGTGCTCAGTGCTCAGTACTCAGGGTGCTGGGTGCTCAGTGCTCAGGGTGCTGGGTGCTCAGTGCTCAGGGTTCTGGGTGCTCAGTGCTTAGGGTGCTGGGAACTCAGTGCTCAGGGTGCTGGGTGCTCAGTACTCAGGGTGCTGGGTGCTCAGTGCTCAGCGTGCTGGGTGCTCAGTGCTCGGGGTGCTGGGTGCTCAGTGCTCGGGGTGCTGGGTGGACAGTGCTCGGGGTGCTCGGTGCTCAGTACTCAGGGTGCTTGGTGCTCAGTGCTCCAGGTGCTCAGTACTCAGGGTGCTGTATGTTCAGTGCTCAGGGTGCTGGGTGCTCGGTGCTCAGGTTGCTGGGTGCTCAGTTCTCGGGGTGCTGGTTGCTCAGTACTCAGGGTGCTGGGTGCTCATTGCTCGGGGTGCTGGGTCCTCAGTGCTACGGGTGCTGGGTGCTCAGTGCTGGGGTGCTGGGTGCTCAGTGCTCGGGGCGCTGGGTGCTCAGTGCTCGGGGTGCTCGGTGCTCAGTACTCAGGGTGCTGGGTGCTCAGTGCTCAGGGTGCTCGGTGCTCAGTACTCAGGGTGCTGGGTGCTCAGTGCTCAGTGTGCTCGGTGCTCAGTACGTTGGGTGCTCAGTACTCAGGGTGTTGGGTGCTCAGTGCTCAGGGTGATCGGTGCTCAGTACTCAGGGTGGTCAGTACTCAGGGTGCTGGGTGCTCAGTACTCAGGGTGCTGGGTGCTCAGTGCTCATGGTGATCGGTGCTCAGTCCTCAGGGTGCTCAGAACTCAGGGTGCTGGGTGCTCAGTGCTCAGGTTGCTCAGTACTCAGGGTGCTGGGTACTCAGTACTCAGGGTGCTGTGTGCTCAGTGCTCGGGGTGCTGGGTGCTCAGTACTCTGGGTGCTGGGTGCTCATTGCTCAGGGTGCTGGGCGCTCAGTACTCAGGGTGCTGGGTGCTCAGTACTCAGGGTGCTCAGTGCTCGGGGAGCTCGGTGCTCAGTACTCAGGGTGCTGGGTGCTCAGTACTCAGTGCTTGGCCTCCTGGGTGCTCAGCGCTCTGGGTGCTTAGTGCACAGTACTCAGGGTGCTGGGTGCTCAGTATTCAGGGTGCTCAGTGCTCGGGGTGCTGGGTGCTCATTACTCAGGGTGCTGGGTGCTCAGTACTCAGGGTACTGGGTGCTCATTCTCGTGGTGCTGGGTGCTCAGTGCTCGGGGTGCTGGGTGCTCAGTACTCGGGGTGCTGGGTGCTCAGTGCTCAGCATGCTGGGTTCTCAGTACTCAGGGTGCTCGGTTCTCAGTACTCAGGGTGCTGGGTGCTCATTCTCGGGGTGCTGGGTGCTCAGTGCTCAGGGTCCTCTATGCTCAGTACTCAGGGTGCTCAGTACTCAGCGTGCTTTGTGCTCAGTACTCAGGGTGCTGGTTGCTCAGTGCTCAGGGTGCTGGGTGCTGAGTACTCAGGGTGCTGGGTGCTCAGTACTCAGTATGCTGGGTGCTCAGTGCTCGGGGTGCTGGGTGCTCAGTGCTCGGGTTGCTGGGTGCTCAGTGCTCGGGGTGCTGGGTGCTCAGTGCTCGGGGTGCTCGGTGCTCAGTGCTCGGGGTGCTGGGTGCTCAGTACTCGGGGTGCTCAGTGCTCAGTACTCATGGTGCTCGGTGCTCAGTACTCAGGGTGCTGGGTGCTCAGTGCTCGGGGTGCTGGGTGCTCAGTACTCAGGGTGCTCAGTACTCAGGGTGCTGGGTGCTCAGTGCTCGGGATGCTGGGTGCTCAGTGCTCAGGGTGATCGGTGCTCAGTACTCAGGGTGCTGGGTGCTCAGTACTCAGGGTGCTGGGTGCTCAGTACTCAGGGTGCTGGGTGCTCAGTCCTCAGGGTGCTCAGTGCTCAGGGTGCTGGGTGCTCAGTACTCAGGGTGCTGAGTGCTCAGTACTCAGGGTGCTGGGTGCTCAGTACTCAGGGTGCTGGGTGCTCAGTGCTCGGGGTGTTGGGTGCTCAGTGTTCAGTGTGCTCAGTGCTCATTACTCAGGGTACTGGTTGCTCAGTACTCAGTGCTCAGGATGCTGGGTGCTCAGTGCTCAGGGTGCTGGGTGCTAAGTGCTCAGGGTGCTCAGTGATCAATGCTCAGTACTCAGGGTGCTTGGTGCTCAGTACTCAGGGTGCTGGGTGCTCAGTGCTCGGGGTACCTGGTGCTCAGTGCTCGGGGTGCTCGGTGCTCAGTACTCAGGGTGCTGAGTGCTCAGTGCTCAGGGTGCTGGGTGCTCAGTGCTCAGGGTGCTGGGTGCTCAGTACTCAGGGTGCTGGGTGCTCAGTGCTCAGCGTGCTTGATGCTCAGTACTAAGGGTGCTGGGTGCTCAGTGCTCAGGGTGCTGGGTGCTCAGTGCTCGGGGTGCTGGGTGCTCAGTGCTCGGGGTGCTGGGTGGTCAGTGCTCGGGCTGCTCGGTGCTCAGTACTCAGGGTGCTTGGTGCTCAGTGCTCCAGGTGCTCAGTACTCAGGGTGCTGTATGTTCAGTGCTCAGGGTGCTGGGTGCTCGGTGCTCAGGTTGCTGGGTGCTCAGTTCTCGGGGTGCTGGTTGCTCAGTACTCAGGGTGCTGGGTGCTCATTGCTCGGGGTGCTGGGTCCTCAGTGCTATGGGTGCTGGGTGCTCAGTGCTCGGGGTGCTGGGTGCTCAGTGCTCGGGGCGCTGGGTGCTCAGTGCTCGGGGTGCTCGGTGCTCAGTACTCAGGGTGCTGGGTGCTCAGTGCTCAGGGTGCTCGGTGCTCAGTACTCAGGGTGCTGGGTGCTCAGTGCTCAGTGTGCTCGGTGCTCAGTACGTTGGGTGCTCAGTACTCAGGGTGTTGGGTGCTCAGTGCTCAGGGTGATCGGTGCTCAGTACTCAGGGTGGTCAGTACTCAGGGTGCTGGGTGGTCAGTACTCAGGGTGCTCGGTGCTCAGTGCTCATGGTGATCGGTGCTCAGTCCTCAGGGTGCTCAGAACTCAGGGTGCTGGGTGCTCAGTGCTCAGGTTGCTCAGTACTCAGAGTGCTGGGTACTCAGTACTCAGGGTGCTGTGTGCTCAGTGCTCGGGGTGCTGGGTGCTCAGTACTCTGGGTGCTGGGTGCTCATTGCTCAGGGTGCTGGGCGCTCAGTACTCAGGGTGCTGGGTGCTCAGTACTCAGGTTGCTCAGTGCTCGGGGAGCTCGGTGCTCAGTACTCAGGGTGCTGGGTGCTCAGTACTCAGTGCTTGGGGTCCTGGGTGCTCAGCGCTCTGGGTGCTTAGTGCACAGTACTCAGGGTGCTGGGTGCTCAGTATTCAGGGTGCTCAGTGCTCGGGGTGCTGGGTGCTCATTACTCAGGGTGCTGGGTGCTCAGTACTCAGGGTGCTGGGTGCTCATTCTCGTGGTGCTGGGTGCTCAGTGCTCGGGGTGCTGGGTGCTCAGTACTCGGGGTGCTGGGTGCTCAGTGCTCAGCATGCTGGGTGCTCAGTACTCAGGGTGCTTGGTTCTCAGTACTCAGGGTGCTGGGTGCTCATTCTCGGGGTGCTGGGTGCTCAGTGCTCAGGGTGCTGGGTGCTCAGTGCTCAGGGTCCTCTATGCTCAGTACTCAGGGTGCTCAGTACTCAGCGTGCTTTGTGCTCAGTGCTCAGGGTGCTGGGTGCTCAGTACTCAGGGTGCTGTGTGCTCAGTACTCACGGTGCTGGGTGCTCAGTACTCGGGGTGCTGGGTGCTCATTACTCAGGGTGCTGGGTGCTCAGTGCTCAGGGTGCTCGCTGCTCAGTACTCTTTTTGCTGGGTGCTCAGTTCTCAGGGTGCTGGGTGCTCAGTGCTCGGGGTGCTCGGTGCTCAGTGCTCAGGATGCTCGGTGCTCAGTACTTTTGGTGCTGGGTGCTCAGTGCTCAGGGTGCTGGGTGCTCAGTACTCAGGGTGCTGGGTGCTCAGTGCTCAGGGTGCTGGGTGCTCAGTACTCAGGGTGTTGGGAGCTCAGTGCTCATGGTGATCGGTGCTCAGTACTCAGGGTGCTCAGTACTCAGGGTGATGGGTGCTCAGTGCTCGGGGTGCTGGGTGGTCAGTACTGAGGGTGCTGGGTGCTCAGTGCTCGGGGTGCTGGGTGCTCAGTGCTCAGGGTGATCGGTGCTCAGTACTCAGGGTGCTGGGTGCTCAGTGCTCAGGGTGCTGGGTGCTCAGTCCTCAGGGTGCTCACTGCTCAGGGTGCTGGGTGCTCAGTGCTCGGGGTGCTGGATGCACAGTGCTCCGGGTGCTGGGTGCTCAGTGCTCAGTGCTCAGGGTGCTGGGTGCTCAGTGCTCAGTGCTCAGGGTGCTGGTTGCTCAGTACTCAGGGTGCTAGGTGCTCAGTACTCAGGGTGCTGAGTGCTCAGTGCTCAGTGTGCTGGGTGCTCAGTACTCAGGGTGCTGGGTGATCAGTGCTAGGGGTGCTGGGTGCTCAGTGCTCAGGGTGCTGGGTGCTCAGTGCTCAAGGAGCTGGGTGCTCAGTACTCAGGGTGCTGGGTGCTCAGTGCTCGGGGTGCCGGTGCTCAGTACTCGGGGTGCTCAGTGCTCAGTACTCAGGGCGCTGGGTGCTCAGTGCTCAGGGTGCTGGGTGCTCAGTACTCAGGGTGCTGGGTGCTCGGTGCTCAGTACGCTGGGTGCTCAGTGCTCAGGGTGCTGGGTGCTCAGTACTCAGGGTGCTGGGTGCTCAGTGCTCGGGGTGCTGGGTGCTCAGTGCTCAGTACTCAGGGTGCTGGGTGCTCAGTGCTCAGGGTGCTGGGTGCTCAGTGCTCGGGGTGCGCGGTGCTCAGTACGTTGGGTGCTCACTACTCAGGGTGCTGGGTGCTCAGTGCTCAGGGTGCTGGGTGCTCAGTGCTCAGGGTGCTGGGTGCTCAGTGCTCAGGGTGCTGGGTGCTCAGTACTCAGGGTGCTGGGTGCTCAGTGCTCGGGGTGCTGGGTGCTCAGTGCTCAGGGCGCTGGGTGCTCAGTACTCAGGTTGCTGGGTGCTCAGTACTCGGGGTGCTGGGTGCTCAGTACTCAGGGTGCTGGGTGCTCAGTGCTCGGGGTGCTCGGTGCTCAGTACGTTGGGTGCTCAGTACTCAGTGTGCTCAGTGCTCAGTGCTCAGGGTGCTGGGTGCTCAGTGCTCAGGGTGCTGGGTGCTCAGTGCTCAGGGTGCTGGGTTCTCAGTACTCAGGGTGCTGGTTGCTCAGTGCTCGGGGTGCTGGGTGCTCAGTGCTCAGGGCGCTGGGTGCTCAGTACTCAGGTTGCTGGGTGCTCAGTACTCGGGGTGCTGGGTGCTCAGTACTCAGGGTGCTGGGTGCTCAGTACTCAGGGTGCTGGGTGCTTAGTACTCGGGTGCTGGGTGCTCAGTGCTCAGGGTGCTGGGTGCTCAGTGCTCGGGGTGCTGGGTGCTCAGTGCTCAGTACTCAGGGTGCTGGGTGCTCACTGATCGGGGTGCTGGGTGCTCAGTGCTCAGTACTCAGGGTGCTGGGTGCTCAGTGCTCAGGGTGCTGGGTGCTCAGTGCTCAGGGTGCTGGGTGCTCAGTGCTTAGGGTGCTGGGTACTCAGTGCTCAGGGTGCTGGGTGCTCAGTACTCAGGGTGCTGGGTGCTCAGTGCTCAGCGTGCTGGGTGCTCAGTGCTCGGGGTGCTGGGTGCTCAGTGCTCGGGGTGCTGGGTGGACAGTGCTCGGGGTGCTCGGTGCTCAGTACTCAGGGTGCTTGGTGCTCAGTGCTCCAGGTGCTCAGTACTCAGGGTGCTGTATGTTCAGTGCTCAGGGTGCTGGGTGCTCGGTGCTCAGGTTGCTGGGTGCTCAGTTCTCGGGGTGCTGGTTGCTCAGTACTCAGGGTGCTGGGTGCTCATTGCTCGGGGTGCTGGGTCCTCAGTGCTACGGGTGCTGGGTGCTCAGTGCTCGGGGTGCTGGGTGCTCAGTGCTCGGGGCGCTGGGTGCTCAGTGCTCGGGGTGCTCGGTGCTCAGTACTCAGGGTGCTGGGTGCTCAGTGCTCAGGGTGCTCGGTGCTCAGTACTCAGGGTGCTGGGTGCTCAGTGCTCAGTGTGCTCGGTGCTCAGTACGTTGGGTGCTCAGTACTCAGGGTGTTGGGTGCTCAGTGCTCAGGGTGATCGGTGCTCAGTACTCAGGGTGGTCAGTACTCAGGGTGCTGGGTGCTCAGTACTCAGGGTGCTGGGTGCTCAGTGCTCATGGTGATCGGTGCTCAGTCCTCAGGGTGCTCAGAACTCAGGGTGCTGGGTGCTCAGTGCTCAGGTTGCTCAGTACTCAGGGTGCTGGGTACTCAGTACTCAGGGTGCTGTGTGCTCAGTGCTCGGGGTGCTGGGTGCTCAGTACTCTGGGTGCTGGGTGCTCATTGCTCAGGGTGCTGGGCGCTCAGTACTCAGGGTGCTGGGTGCTCAGTACTCAGGGTGCTCAGTGCTCGGGGAGCTCGGTGCTCAGTACTCAGGGTGCTGGGTGCTCAGTACTCAGTGCTTGGGGTCCTGGGTGCTCAGCGCTCTGGGTGCTTAGTGCACAGTACTCATGGTGCTGGGTGCTCAGTATTCAGGGTGCTCAGTGCTCGGGGTGCTGGGTGCTCATTACTCAGGGTGCTGGGTGCTCAGTACTCAGGGTACTGGGTGCTCATTCTCGTGGTGCTGGGTGCTCAGTGCTCGGGGTGCTGGGTGCTCAGTACTCGGGGTGCTGGGTGCTCAGTGCTCAGCATGCTGGGTGCTCAGTACTCAGGGTGCTCGGTTCTCAGTACTCAGGGTGCTGGGTGCTCATTCTCGGGGTGCTGGGTGCTCAGTGCTCAGGGTGCTGGGTGCTCAGTGCTCAGGGTCCTCTATGCTCAGTACTCAGGGTGCTCAGTACTCAGCGTGCTTTGTGCTCAGTGCTCAGGGTGCTGGGTGCTCAGTACTCAGGGTGCTGTGTGCTCATTACTCACGGTGCTGGGTGCTCAGTACTCGGGGTGCTGGGTGCTCATTACTCAGGGTGCTGGGTGCTCAGTGCTCAGGGTGCTCGCTGCTCAGTACTCTTTTTGCTGGGTGCTCACTACTCAGGGTGCTGGGTGCTCAGTGCTCGGGGTGCTCGGTGCTCAGTGCTCAGGATGCTCGGTGCTCAGTACTTTTGGTGCTGGGTGCTCAGTACTCAGGGTGCTGGGTACTCAGTGCTCGGGGTGCTCGGTGCTCAGTACTCAGGGTGCTGGGTGCTCAGTGCTCAGGATGCTGGGTGCTCAGTACTCAGGGTGCTCAGTACTCAGTACTCAGGGTGCTGGGTGCTCAGTGCTTGGGGTGCTGGGTGCTCAGTGCTCAGGGTGCTGGGTGCTCAGTGCTCGGGGTGCTGGGTGCTCAGTACTCGGAGTGCTCGGTGCTCAGTACTCAGGGTGCTGGGTGCTAAGTGCTCAGGTGCTGGGTGCTAAGTTCTCAGGTTGCTGGGTGCTCAGTACTCAGGTTGCACAGTACTCAGGGTGCTGGGTGCTCAGTGCTTGGGGTGCTGGGTGCTCAGTACTCAGGATGCTGTGTGCTCAGTACTCAGGGTGCTGGGTGCTCAGTACTCAGGGTGCTGGGTGCTCATTCCTCAGGGTGCTAAGTGCTCAGGGTGCTGGGTGCTCAGTGCTCAGGGAGCTCGGTGCTCAGTACTCAGGGTGCTGAGTGCTCAGTACTCAGGGTGCTGGGTGCTCAGAACTCAGGGTGCTGGGTGCCCAGTGCTCGGGGTGTTGGGTGCTCAGTGCTCAGGGTGCTCAGTGCTCAGTACTCAGGGTGCTGGGTGCTCAGTACTCAGGGTGCTGGGTGCTCAGTGCTCGGGGTGCTGGGTGCTCAGTACTCAGGGTGCTGGGTGCTCAGTGCTCAAGGTGCTGGGTGCTCAGTCCTCAGGGTGCTCCGTGCTCAGTGCTCAGTGTGCTGGGTGCTCAGTACTCAGGGTGCTCGGTGCTCAGTACTAAGGGTGCTCAGTGCTCAGTACTCAGGGTGCTCAGTGCTCAGTGCTCGGGGTGCTGGGTGCTCAGTATTCAGGGTGCTGGGTGCTCAGTACTCAGGGTGCTGGGTGCTCAGTGCTCAGTACTCAGCGTGCTGGGTGCTCAGTGCTCGGGGTGCTGGGTCCTCAGTGCTCAGGTTGCTGGGTGCTCAGTACTCAGGGTGCTGGGTGCTCAGTGCTCGGGGTGCTGGGTCCTCAGTGCTCAGGGTGCTCAGAGCTCAGTGCTCGGTGTGCTGGGTGCTCAGTGCTCAGGGTGCTGGGTGCTCAGTGCTCAGGGTGCTGGTTGCTTAGTACTCAGTGTGCTCAGTGCTCAGGGTGCTGGGTGCTCAGAACTCAGGGTGCTTGGTGCTCAGTACTCAGGGTGCTGGGTGCTCAGAACTCAGGGTGCTTGGTGCTCAGTACTCAGGGTGCTGGGTGCTCAGTGGTCAGGGTGCTCGGTGCTCAGTACTCATGGTGCTGGGTGCTCATTCTCGGGGTGCTGGGTGCTCAGTGCTCGGGGTGCTGGGGGCTCAGTACTCAGGGTGCTGGGTGCTCAGTGCTCAGGGTGCTGGGTCCTCAGTGCTCAGGGTGCTCGGTGCTTAGTACTCATGGTGCTCGGTGCTCGGGGTGCTGGGTGCTCAGTGCTCGGTGTGCTGGGTGCTCAGTGCTCGGGGTGCTGGGTGCTGAGTGCTCGGTGTGCTGGGTGCTCAGTGCTCGGGGTGCTGGGTGCTCAGTGCTCGGGGTGCTGGGTGCTCAGTACTCAGGTTGCTCGGTGCTCAGTGCTCAGGGTGCTGGTTGCTCAGTGCTCAGGGTGCTGGGTGCTCAGTACTCAGGGTGCTGGGTGCTCGGTGCTCAGTACACTGGGTGCTCAGTACTCAGGGTGCTGGGTGCTCAGTACTCAGGGTGCTCGGTGCTCAATACTCAGGGTGCTGGGTGCTCAGTTCTCGGGGTGCTGGGTGCTCATTAATCAGGGTGCTGGGTGCTCAGTACTCAGGGTGCTCAGTGCTTGGGGTGCTGGGTGCTCAGTTCTCAGGGTGCTCAGTGCTTGGGGTGCAGGGTGCTCAGTACTCAGGGTGCTGGTTGCTCAGTGCTCAGGGTGCTGGGTGCTGAGTACTCAGGGTGCTGGGTGCTCAGTACTCAGTATGCTGGGTGCTCAGTGCTCGGGGTGCTGGGTGCTCAGTGCTCGGGTTGCTGGGTGCTCAGTGCTCGGGGTGCTGGGTGCTCAGTGCTCGGGGTGCTCGGTGCTCAGTGCTCGGGGTGCTGGGTGCTCAGTACTCGGGGTGCTCAGTGCTCAGTACTCATGGTGCTCAGTGCTCAGTACTCAGGGTGCTGGGTGCTCATTGCTCGGGGTGCTGGGTCCTCAGTGCTACGGGTGCTGGGTGCTCAGTGCTCGGGGTGCTGGGTGCTCAGTGCTCGGGGCGCTGGGTGCTCAGTGCTCGGGGTGCTCGGTGCTCAGTACTCAGGGTGCTGGGTGCTCAGTGCTCAGGGTGCTCGGTGCTCAGTACTCAGGGTGCTGGGTGCTCAGTGCTCAGTGTGCTCGGTGCTCAGTACGTTGGGTGCTCAGTACTCAGGGTGTTGGGTGCTCAGTGCTCAGGGTGATCGGTGCTCAGTACTCAGGGTGGTCAGTACTCAGGGTGCTGGGTGCTCAGTACTCAGGGTGCTGGGTGCTCAGTGCTCATGGTGATCGGTGCTCAGTCCTCAGGGTGCTCAGAACTCAGGGTGCTGGGTGCTCAGTGCTCAGGTTGCTCAGTACTCAGGGTGCTGGGTACTCAGTACTCAGGGTGCTGTGTGCTCAGTGCTCGGGGTGCTGGGTGCTCAGTACTCTGGGTGCTGGGTGCTCATTGCTCAGGGTGCTGGGCGCTCAGTACTCAGGGTGCTGGGTGCTCAGTACTCAGGGTGCTCAGTGCTCGGGGAGCTCGGTGCTCAGTACTCAGGGTGCTGGGTGCTCAGTACTCAGTGCTTGGGGTCCTGGGTGCTCAGCGCTCTGGGTGCTTAGTGCACAGTACTCATGGTGCTGGGTGCTCAGTATTCAGGGTGCTCAGTGCTCGGGGTGCTGGGTGCTCATTACTCAGGGTGCTGGGTGCTCAGTACTCAGGGTACTGGGTGCTCATTCTCGTGGTGCTGGGTGCTCAGTGCTCGGGGTGCTGGGTGCTCAGTACTCGGGGTGCTGGGTGCTCAGTGCTCAGCATGCTGGGTGCTCAGTACTCAGGGTGCTCGGTTCTCAGTACTCAGGGTGCTGGGTGCTCATTCTCGGGGTGCTGGGTGCTCAGTGCTCAGGGTGCTGGGTGCTCAGTGCTCAGGGTCCTCTATGCTCAGTACTCAGGGTGCTCAGTACTCAGCGTGCTTTGTGCTCAGTGCTCAGGGTGCTGGGTGCTCAGTACTCAGGGTGCTGTGTGCTCATTACTCACGGTGCTGGGTGCTCAGTACTCGGGGTGCTGGGTGCTCATTACTCAGGGTGCTGGGTGCTCAGTGCTCAGGGTGCTCGCTGCTCAGTACTCTTTTTGCTGGGTGCTCAGTACTCAGGGTGCTGGGTGCTCAGTGCTCGGGGTGCTCGGTGCTCAGTGCTCAGGATGCTCGGTGCTCAGTACTTTTGGTGCTGGGTGCTCAGTACTCAGGGTGCTGGGTACTCAGTGCTCGGGGTGCTCGGTGCTCAGTACTCAGGGTGCTGGGTGCTCAGTGCTCAGGATGCTGGGTGCTCAGTACTCAGGGTGCTCAGTACTCAGTACTCAGGGTGCTGGGTGCTCAGTGCTTGGGGTGCTGGGTGCTCAGTGCTCAGGGTGCTGGGTGCTCAGTGCTCGGGGTGCTGGGTGCTCAGTACTCGAAGTGCTCGGTGCTCAGTACTCAGGGTGCTGGGTGCTAAGTGCTCAGGTGCTGGGTGCTAAGTTCTCAGGTTGCTGGGTGCTCAGTACTCAGGTTGCACAGTACTCAGGGTGCTGGGTGCTCAGTGCTTGGGGTGCTGGGTGCTCAGTACTCAGGATGCTGTGTGCTCAGTACTCAGGGTGCTGGGTGCTCAGTACTCAGGGTGCTGGGTGCTCATTCCTCAGGGTGCTAAGTGCTCAGGGTGCTGGGTGCTCAGTGCTCAGGGAGCTCGGTGCTCAGTACTCAGGGTGCTGAGTGCTCAGTACTCAGGGTGCTGGGTGCTCAGAACTCAGGGTGCTGGGTGCCCAGTGCTCGGGGTGTTGGGTGCTCAGTGCTCAGGGTGCTCAGTGCTCAGTACTCAGGGTGCTGGGTGCTCAGTACTCAGGGTGCTGGGTGCTCAGTGCTCGGGGTGCTGGGTGCTCAGTACTCAGGGTGCTGGGTGCTCAGTGCTCAAGGTGCTGGGTGCTCAGTCCTCAGGGTGCTCCGTGCTCAGTGCTCAGTGTGCTGGGTGCTCAGTACTCAGGGTGCTCGGTGCTCAGTACTAAGGGTGCTCAGTGCTCAGTACTCAGGGTGCTCAGTGCTCAGTGCTCGGGGTGCTGGGTGCTCAGTATTCAGGGTGCTGGGTGCTCAGTACTCAGGGTGCTGGGTGCTCAGTGCTCAGTACTCAGCGTGCTGGGTGCTCAGTGCTCGGGGTGCTGGGTCCTCAGTGCTCAGGTTGCTGGGTGCTCAGTACTCAGGGTGCTGGGTGCTCAGTGCTCGGGGTGCTGGGTCCTCAGTGCTCAGGGTGCTCAGAGCTCAGTGCTCGGTGTGCTGGGTGCTCAGTGCTCAGGGTGCTGGGTGCTCAGTGCTCAGGGTGCTGGTTGCTTAGTACTCAGTGTGCTCAGTGCTCAGGGTGCTGGGTGCTCAGAACTCAGGGTGCTTGGTGCTCAGTACTCAGGGTGCTGGGTGCTCAGAACTCAGGGTGCTTGGTGCTCAGTACTCAGGGTGCTGGGTGCTCAGTGGTCAGGGTGCTCGGTGCTCCGTACTCATGGTGCTGGGTGCTCATTCTCGGGGTGCTGGGTGCTCAGTGCTCGGGGTGCTGGGGGCTCAGTACTCAGGGTGCTGGGTGCTCAGTGCTCAGGGTGCTGGGTCCTCAGTGCTCAGGGTGCTCGGTGCTTAGTACTCATGGTGCTCGGTGCTCGGGGTGCTGGGTGCTCAGTGCTCGGTGTGCTGGGTGCTCAGTGCTCGGGGTGCTGTGTGCTGAGTGCTCGGTGTGCTGGGTGCTCAGTGCTCGGGGTGCTGGGTGCTCAGTGCTCGGGGTGCTGGGTGCTCAGTACTCAGGGTGCTCGGTGCTCAGTGCTCAGGGTGCTGGTTGCTCAGTGCTCAGGGTGCTGGGTGCTCAGTACTCAGGGTGCTGGGTGCTCGGTGCTCAGTACACTGGGTGCTCAGTACTCAGGGTGCTGGGTGCTCAGTACTCAGGGTGCTCGGTGCTCAATACTCAGGGTGCTGGGTGCTCAGTTCTCGGGGTGCTGGGTGCTCATTAATCAGGGTGCTGGGTGCTCAGTACTCAGGGTGCTCAGTGCTTGGGGTGCTGGGTGCTCAGTTCTCAGGGTGCTCAGTGCTTGGGGTGCAGGGTGCTCAGTACTCAGGGTGCTGGTTGCTCAGTGCTCAGGGTGCTGGGTGCTGAGTACTCAGGGTGCTGGGTGCTCAGTACTCAGTATGCTGGGTGCTCAGTGCTCGGGGTGCTGGGTGCTCAGTGCTCGGGTTGCTGGGTGCTCAGTGCTCGGGGTGCTGGGTGCTCAGTGCTCGGGGTGCTCGGTGCTCAGTGCTCGGGGTGCTGGGTGCTCAGTACTCGGGGTGCTCAGTGCTTAGTACTCATGGTGCTCAGTGCTCAGTACTCAGGGTGCTGGGTGCTCAGTGCTCGGGGTGCTGGGTGCTCAGTACTCAGGGTGCTCAGTACTCAGGGTGCTGGGTGCTCAGTGCTCGGGATGCTGGGTGCTCAGTGCTCAGGGTGATCGGTGCTCAGTACTCAGGGTGCTGGGTGCTCAGTACTCGGGGTGCTGGGTGCTCAGTACTCAGGGTGCTGGGTGCTCAGTCCTCAGGGTGCTCAGTGCTCAGGGTGCTGGGTGCTCAGTACTCAGGGTGCTGAGTGCTCAGTACTCAGGGTGCTGGGTGCTCAGTACTCAGGGTGCTGGGTGCTCAGTGCTCGGGGTGTTGGGTGCTCAGTGTTCAGTGTGCTCAGTGCTCATTACTCAGGGTACTGGGTGCTCAGTACTCAGTGCTCAGGATGCTGGGTGCTCAGTGCTCAGGGTGCTGGGTGCTCAGTGCTCAGGGTGCTCAGTGATCAATGCTCAGTACTCAGGGTGCTTGGTGCTCAGTACTCAGAGTGCTGGGTGCTCAGTGCTCGGGGTACCTGGTGCTCAGTGCTCGGGGTGCTCGGTGCTCAGTACTCAGGGTGCTGAGTGCTCAGTGCTCAGGGTGCTGGGTGCTCAGTGCTCAGGGTGCTGGGTGCTCAGTACTCAGGGTGCTGGGTGCTCAGTGCTCAGCGTGCTTGATGCTCAGTACTAAGGGTGCTGGGTGCTCAGTGCTCAGGGTGCTGGGTGCTCAGTGCTCGGGGTGCTGGGTGCTCCGTACTCAGGGTGCTGGGTGCTCAGTACTCGGGGTGCTGGGTGCTCAGTGCTCAGCGTGCTGGGTGCTCATTACTCACCGTGCTCGGTGCTCAGTACTCAGGGTGCTGGGTTCTCAGTACTCAGGGTGCTGGGTGCACAGTGCTAGGGGTGCTGGGTGCTCAGTGCTCGGGGTCTGGGTGCTCAGTACTCAGGGTGCTGGGTGCTCAGTACTCAGGGTGCTCTGTGCTCAGTTCTCAGGGAGCTGGGTGCTCAGTGCTCTGGGTGCTGTGTGCTCCGTGCTCAGGGTGCTGGGTGCTCAGTGCTCAGGGTGCTGGGTGCTCAGTGATTGGGGTGATGGGTGCTGAGTGCTCAGGGTGCTGGGTGCTCAGTGCTCGGGGTGCTCGGTGCTCAGTGCTCAGTGTCCTGGGTGCTCAATACTCAGGGTGCTGGGTGCTTAGTACTCAGGGTGCTCAGTGCTCAGTACACAGGGTGCTGGGTGCTCAGAGCTCGGGGTGCTGGGTGCTCAGTGCTCAGTACTCAGGGTGCTGGGTGCTCAGGGCTCAGGGTGCTGGGTGCTCAGTACTCAGCGTGCTGGGTGCTCAGTACTAAGGGTGCTGGGTGCTCAGTGCTCAGGGTGCTGGGTGCTCAGTGCTCAGGGTGCTGGGTGCTCAGTGCTCGGGGAGCTCGGTGCTCAGAACTCAGGGTGCTGGGTGCTCAGTACTCAGGGTGCTGGGTGCTCGGTGCTCAGTACACTGGGTGCTCAGTACTCAGGGTGCTGGGTGCTCAGTACTCAGGGTGCTCGGTGCTCAATACTCAGGGTGCTGGGTGCTCAGTTCTCGGGGTGCTGGGTGCTCATTAATCAGGGTGCTGGGTGCTCAGTACTCAGGGTGCTCAGTGCTTGGGGTGCTGGGTGCTCAGTTCTCAGGGTGCTGAGTGCTTGGGGTGCAGGGTGCTCAGTACTCAGGGTGCTGGTTGCTCAGTGCTCAGGGTGCTGGGTGCTGAGTACTCAGGGTGCTGGGTGCTCAGTACTCAGGGTGCTGGGTGCTCAGTGCTCGCAGTGCTGGGTGCTCAGTGCTCGGGTTGCTGGGTGCTCAGTGCTAGGGGTGCTGGGTGCTCAGTGCTCCGGGTGCTCAGTGCTCAGTGCTCGGGGTGCTGGGTGCTCAGTACTCGGGGTGCTCAGTGCTCAGTACTCATGGTGCTCGGTGCTCAGTACTCAGGGTGCTGGGTGCTCAGTGCTCGGGGTGCTGGGTGCTCAGTACTCAGGGTGCTCAGTACTCAGGGTGCTGGGTGCTCAGTGCTCGGGATGCTGGGTGCTCAGTGCTCAGGGTGATCGGTGCTCAGTACTCAGGGTGCTGGGTGCTCAGTACTCAGGGTGCTCTGTGCTCAGTGCTCAGGGTGCTGGGTGCTCAGTGCTCTGGGTGCTGGGTGCTCCGTGCTCAGGGTGCTGGTTGCTCAGTGCTCAGGGTGCTGGGTGCTCAGTGATCGGGGTTATGGGTGCTGAGTGCTCAGGGTGCTGGGTGCTCAGTACTCGGGGTGCTCGGTGCTCAGTGCTCAGGGTCCTGGGTGATCAGTACTCAGGGTGCTGGGTGCTTAGTACTCAGGGTGCTCAGTGCTCAGTACACAGGGTGCTCGGTGCTCAGTGCTCGGGGTGCTGGGTGCTCAGTGCTCAGTACTCAGGGTGCTGGGTGCTCAGTGCTCAGGGTGCTGGGTGCTCAGTACTCAGCGTACTGGGTGCTCAGTACTCAGGGTGCTGGGTGCTCAGTGCTCAGGGTGCTGGGTGCTCAGTGCTCAGGGTGCTGGGTGCTCAGTGCTCGGGGAGCTCGGTGCTCAGAACTCAGGGTGCTGGGTGCTCAGTACTCAGTGCTCGGGGTCCTGGGTGCTCCGTGCTCGGGGTGCTGGGTGCTCAGTACTCAGGGTGCTGGGTGCTCATTCTCGGGGTGCTGGGTGCTCAGTGCTCGGGGTGCTGGGTGCTCTGTACTCAGGGTGCTGGGGGCTCAGTACTCAAGGTGCTGGGTGCTCAGTACTCAGGGTGCTCGGTTCTCAGTACTCAGGGTGCTGGGTGCTCATTCTCGGGGTGCTGGGTGCTCAGTGCTCGGGGTGCTGGGTGCTCAGTACTCAGGGTGCTGGGGGCGCAGTACTCAGGTTGCTGGGTGCTCAGTACTCAGGGTGATCTGTTCTCAGTACTCAGGGTGCTGGGTACTCAGTGCTCGGGGTGCTGTGTGCTCAGTTCTCGGGGTGCGCAGTACTCAGGGTGCTGGGTGCTCAGTACTCAGGGTGCTGGGTGCTCAGTGCTCGGGGTGCTCGATGCTCAGTACTCGGGGTGCTGGGTGCTCAGTACTCGGGGTGCTGGGTGCTCAGTGCTCAGGGTGCTGGGTGCTCAGTGCTCGGGGTGCTGGGTGCTCAGTGCTGAGGGTTCTGGCTGCTCAGTGCTCAGGGTGCTGGGTGCTCAGTACTCAGGGTGCTCGGTGCTCAGTACTAAGGGTGCTCAGTGCTCAGTACTCAGGGTGCTCAGTGCTCAGTGCTCGGGGTGCTGGGTGCTCAGTATTCAGTGTGCTGGGTGCTCAGTACTCAGGGTGCTGGGTGCTCAGTGCTCAGTACTCAGCGTGCTGGGTGCTCAGTGCTCGGGGTGCTGTGACCTCAGTGATCAGGGTGCTGGGTGCTCAGTACTCAGGGTGCTGGGTGCTCAGTGCTCGGGGTGCTGGGTCCTCAGTGCTCAGGGTGCTCAGAGCTCAGTGTTCGGGGTGCTGGGTGCTCAGTGCTCGGGGTGCTGGGTGCTAAGTGCTCAGGGTGCTCTTTGCTTAGTACTCAGTGTGCTCAGTGCTCAGGGTGCTGGGTGCTCAGAACTCAGGGTGCTTGGTGCTCAGTACTCAGGGTGCTGGGTGCTCAGTACTCAGGGTGCTTGGTGCTCAGTACTCAGGGTGCTGGGTGCTCAGTGCTCAGGGTGATCGGTGCTCAGTACTCATGGTGCTGGGTGCTCTTTCTCGGGGTGCTGGGTGCTCAGTGCTGGGGGTGCTGGGGGCTCAGAACTCAGGGTGCTGGGTGCTCAGTGCTCAGGGTGCTGGGTGCTCATTGCTCAGGGTGCTCGGTGCTTAGTACTCATGGTGCTCGGTGCTCGGGGTGCTTGGTGCTAATTGCTCGGTGTGCTGGGTGCTCAGTGCTCAGGGTGCTGGGTGCTCAGTGCTCGGGGTGCTGGGTGCTCAGTGCTGAGGGTGCTGGGGGCTCAGAACTCAGGGTGCTGGGTGCTCAGTGCTCAGGGTGCTGGGTGCTCATTGCTCAGGGTGCTCGGTGCTTAGTACTCATGGTGCTCGGTGCTCGGGGTGCTTGGTGCTAATTGCTCGGTGTGCTGGGTGCTCAGTGCTCGGGGTGCTGGGTGCTGAGTGCTCGGTGTGCTGGGTGCTCAGTGCTCGGGGTGCTGGGTGCTCAGTGCTCGGGATGCTGGGTGCTCAGTACTCAGGGTGCTCGGTGCTCAGTACTCAGGGTGCTGGGTGCTCAGTGCTCAGGGTGCTGGGTGCCCAGTACTCAGGGTGCTGTGTGCTCAGTACTCAGGGTGCTCGGTGCTCAATACTCAGGGTGCTGGGTGCTCAATTCTCGGGGTGCTGAGTGCTCATTAATCAGGGTGCTGGGTGATCAGTACTCAGGGTGCTCAGTGCTTGGGGTGCTGGGTGCTCAGTTCTCAGGGTGCTCAGTGCTTGGGGTGCAGGGTGCTCAGTACTCAGGGTGCTGGTTGCTCAGTGCTCAGGGTGCTGGGTGCTGAGTACTCAGGGTGCTGGGTGCTCAGTACTCAGGGTGCTGGGTGCTCAGTGCTCGCAGTGCTGGGTGCTCAGTGCTCGGGTTGCTGGGTGCTCAGTGCTCGGGGTGCTGGGTGCTCAGTGCTCGGGGTGCTCAGTGCTCAGTACTCATGGTGCTCAGTGCTCAGTACTCAGGGTGCTGGGTGCTCAGTGCTCGGGGTGCTGGGTGCTCAGTACTCAGTGTGCTCAGTATTCAGGGTGCTGGGTGCTCAGTGCTCGGGATGCTGGGTGCTCAGTGCTCAGGGTGATCGGTGCTCAGTACTCAGGGTGCTGGGTGCTCAGTACTCAGGGTGCTGGGTGCTCAGTACTCAGGGTGCTGGGTGCTCAGTACTCAGGTTGCTCTGTGCTCAGGGTGCTGGGTGCTCAGTACTCAGGGTGCTGAGTGCTCAGTACTCTGGGTGCTGGGTGCTCAGTACTCAGGGTGCTGGGTGCTCAGTGCTCAGGGTGTTGGGTGCTCAGTGCTCAGGGTGCTCAGTGCTCATTACTCAGGGTGCTGGGTTCTCAGTACTCAGTGCTCAGGATGCTGGGTGCTCAGTGCTCAGGGTGCTGGGTGCTCAGTGCTCAGGGTGCTCAGTGCTCAGTGCTCAGTACTCAGGGTATTTGCTGCTCAATACTCAGGGTGCTGGGTGCTCAGTGCTCGGGGTACCTGGTGCTCAGTGCTCGGGGTGCTGGTTGCTCAGTACTCATTGTGATCGGTGCTCAGTACTCAGGGTGCTGGGTGCTCAGTGCTCAGGGTGCTGGGTGCCCAGTGCTCGGGGAGCTCGGTGCTCAGAACTCAGTGTGCTGGGTGCTCAGTACTCAGGGTGCTGGGTGCTCATTCTCGGGGTGCTGGGTGCTCAGTACTCGGGGTGCTGGGTGCTCAGTACTCAGGGTGCTGGGGGCTCAGTACTCAGGGTGCTGGGTGCTCAGTACTCAGGGTGCTCGGTTCTCAGTACTCAGTGTGCTGGGTGCTCATTCTCGGGGTGCTGGGTGCTCAGTGCTCGGGGTGCTGGGTGCTCAGTACTCAGGGTGCTGGGGGCTCAGTACTCAGGTTGCTGGGTGCTCAGTACTCAGGGTGATGTGTTCTCAGTACTCAGGGTGCTGGGTGCTCAGTGCTCGGGGTGCTGTGTGCTCAGTTCTCGGGGTGCTCAGTACTCAGTGTGCTGGGTGCTCAGTACTCAGGGTGCTGGGTGCTCAGTGCTCGGGGTGCTCGGTGCTCAGTACTCGGGTTGCTGGGTGCTCAGTACTCGGGGTGCTGGGTGCTCAGTGCTCAGGGTGCTGGGTGCTCAGTGCTCGGGGTGCTGGGTGCTCAGTGCTGAGTGTGCTGGCTACTCAGTGCTCAGGGTGCTGGGTACTCAGTACTCAGGGTGCTAGGTGCTCAGTACTCAGGGTGCTCAGTGCTCAGTACTCAGCGTGCTGGGTGCTCAGTGCTCAGGGTTCTGGGTACTCAGTGCTCAGGGTACTGGGTGCTCAGTGCTCAGGGTGCAGGGTGCTCAGTGCTCAGGGTGCTGGGTGATCAGTGCTCGGGGTCCTGGGTACTCAGTGCTTGGGGTGCTGGGTGCTCAGTGCTCGGGGTGCTGGGTGCTCAGTGCTAAGGGTGCTGGGTGCTCAGTACTCAGGGTGCTGGGTGCTCAGTACTCAGGGTGCGGGGTGCTCAGTGCTCAGGGTGCTGGGTGCTCAGTCCTCAGGGTGCTGGGTGCTCAGTACTCAGGGAGTTCGGTGCTCAGTTCTCAGGGTGCTCAGTGCTCAATACTCAGGGTGCTGGTTGCTCAGTGCTCGGGGTGCTCGGTGCTCAGTACTCAGGGTGCTGGGTGCTCAGTACTCAGGGTGCTGGGTGCTCAGTACTCAGGGTGCTGGGTGCTCAGTACTCAGGGTGCTGGGTTCTCAGTGCTCAGGGTGCTGGGTGCTCAGTACTCAGGATGCTGGGTGATCAGTACTCAGGGTGCTCCGTGCTCAGTACTCAGCGTGCTGGGTGCTCAGTGCTCAGGGTGCTGGGTACTCAGTACTCAGGGTGCTGGGTGCTCAGTACTCAGGTTGCTGGGTGCTCAGTGCTCAGGGTGCTGGGTGCTCAGTGCTCAGGGTGCTGGGTGCTCAGTGCTCAGGGTGCTGGGTGCTCAGTCCTCAGGGTGCTCAGTACTCAGGATGCTCGGTGCTCAGTGCTCAGTCCTCAGGGTGCTCAGTACTCAGGATGCTGGGTGCTCAGTGCTCGGGGTGCTGGGTGCTCAGTACTCAGGGTGCTGGGTGCTCAGTACTCGGGGTGCTGGGTGCTCAGTACTCAGGGTGCTGGGTGCGCAGTACTCCGGGTGCTCTGTGCTCAGGGTGCTGGGTGCTCAGTGCTCGGGGTGCTGGGTGCTTAGTGCTCAGGGTGATCGGTGCAAAGTGCTCATGGTGCTGCGTGCTCAGTCCTCCGGGTGCTCTGTGCTCAGGGTGCTGGGTGCTCAGTGCTCGGGGTGCTCGGTGCTCAGTACTCAGGGTGCTGAGTGCTCAGTACTCAGGGTGCTGGGTGCTCAGTACTCAGGGTGCTGGGTCCTCAGTGCTCAGGGTGCTGGGTGCTCAGTGCTCAGTGCTCAGGGTGCTGGTTGCTCAGTACTCAGGGTGCTGGGTGCTCAGTACTCAGGGTGCTGGGTGCTCAGTGCTCAGGGTGCTCTGTGCTCAGTACTCAGGATGCTGGGTGCTCAGTGCTCAGGGTGCAGGGTGCTCAGTACTCAGGGTGCTGGGTGCTCAGTGCTCGGGGTGCAGGG
This sequence comes from Microtus oregoni, assembly GCF_018167655.1. Classification (NCBI taxonomy): domain Eukaryota; kingdom Metazoa; phylum Chordata; class Mammalia; order Rodentia; family Cricetidae; genus Microtus; species Microtus oregoni. Next base: position 2,507,678 of record NW_024544028.1, on the reverse strand, counting down.
TGCTCAGTACTCAGGGTGCTGGGTGCTCAGTGCTCGGGGTGCTCGGTGCTCAGTACTCAAGGTGCTGGGTGCTCAGTGCTCAGGGTGCTCTGTGCTCAGTACTCAGGATGCTGGGTGCTCAGTGCTCGGGGTGCTGCGTGCTCAGTGCTCAGGGTGCTGGGTGCTCAGTGCTCAGGGTGTAGGGTGCTCAGTACTCAGGGTGCTGGGTGCTCAGTGCTCGGGGTGCTCGGTGCTCAGTACTCAAGGTGCTGGGTGCTCAGTGCTCAGGGTGCTGGGTGCTCAGTCCTCGGGGTGCTCCGTGCTCAGTGATCAGGGTGCTGGGTGCTCAGTACTCAGGGTGCTCGGTGCTCAGTACTCAGGGTGCTGGGTGCTCAGTGCTCAGGGTGCTGGGTGCTCAGTACTCAGAGTGCTCAGTGCTCAGTAATCAGGTTGCTTGGTGCTCAGTACTCAGGGTGCTCAGTGCTCAGTACTCGGGGTGCTGGGTGCTCAGTGCTCAGGGTGCTCAGTGCTCAGTGCTCGGGGTGCTGGGTGCTCAGTGCTCGGGGCGCTGGGTGCTCAGTGCTCGGGGTGCTGGGTGCTCAGTACTCGGGGTGCTGGGTGCTCAGTACTCAGGGTGCTCATTGCTCAGTACTCAGTGCTCTGGGTGCTCAGTGCTCAGTGCTCAGGGTGCTGGGTGTTCAGTACTCAGGGTGCTGGGTGCTCAGTACTCAGGGTGCTGGGTGCTCAGTGCTCAGGGTGCTGGGTGCTCAGTACTCTGGGTGTTGGGTGCTCAGTACTCAGGGTGCTTTGTGCTCCGTGCTCAGGGTGCTGGGTGCTCAGTGCTCAGGGTGCTGGGTGCTCAGTGCTCAGGGTGCTGGGTGCTCAGTACTCAGGGTGCTGGGTGCTTAGTGCTCGAGGTGCTCGGTGCTCAGTACTCAAGGTGCTGGGTGCTCAGTGCTCAGGGTGCTGGGTGCTCAGTCCTCGGGGTGCTCCGTGCTCAGGGTGCTGGGTGCTCAGTGCTCAGGGTGCTGGGTGCTCAGTGCTCGGGGTGCTGGGTGCTGAGTGCTCAGGGTGCTGGGTGCTCAGTGCTCGGGGTGCTCGGTGCTCAGTGCTCAGGGTCCTGGGTGCTCAGTACTCAGGGTGCTGGGTGCTCAGTACTCAGCGTGCTGCGTGCTCAGTACTCAGGGTGCTGGGTGCTCAGTGCTCAGGGTGCTGGGTGCTCAGTGCTCGGGGTGCTGGGTGCTCAGTACTCAGCGTGCTGCGTGCTAAGTACTCAGGGTGCTGGGTGCTCAGTCCTCAGGGTGCTGGGTGCTCAGTGCTCGGGGTGCTGGGTGCTCAGTACTCAGGGTGATCGGTGCTCAGTACTCAGGGTGCTGGGTGCTCAGTACTCAGGGTGCTAGGTGCTTAGTCCTCAGTGTGCTCAGTGCTCAGGGTGCTGGGTGCTCAGTGCTCGGGGTGCTCGGTGCTCAGTACTCAGGGTGCTGAGTGCTCAGTACTCAGGGTGCTGGGTGCTCAGTACTCATGTTGCTGGGTGCTCAGTGCTCGGGGTGCTGGGAGCTCAGTACTCAGCGTGCTGCGTGCTCAGTACTCAGGGTGCTGGGTGCTCAATACTCAGTGCTCGGGGTCCTGGGTGCTGAGTGCTCAGGGTGCTGGGTGCTCAGTGCTCTGGGTGCTGGGTGCTCAGTACTCAGGGTGCTGGGTGCTCAGTACTCAGGGTGCTGGGTGCTCAGTACTCAGGGTGCTGGGTGCTCAGTGCTCAGGGTGCAGGATCCTCAGTACTCAGTATGCTGGGTGCTAAGTACTCAGTGTGCTGGGTGCTCAGTGCTCAGGGTGCTGGGTGCTCAGTGCTCAGGGTGCTGGGTGCTCAGTACTCAGGGTGCTGGGTGCTCAGTGCTCAGGGTGATCGGTGCTCAGTACTCAGGGTGCTTAGTACTCAGGGTGCTGGGTGCTCAGTGCTCAGGGTGCTGGGTGCTCAGTACTCAGGGTGCTGGGTGCTCAGTGCTCGGGGTGCTGGGTGCTCAGTGCTCAGGGTGATCGGTGATCAGTACTCAGGGTGCTGGGTGCTCAATGCTCAGGGTGCTGGGTGCTCAGTCCTCAGGGTGCTCAGTGCTCAGGGTGCTGGGTGCTCAGTGCTCGGGGTGCTCGGTGCTCAGTACTCAGGGTGCTGAGTGCTCAGTACTCAGGGTGCTGGGTTCTCAGTACTCATGGTGCTGGGTGCTCAGTACTCAGGGGACTGGGTGCTCAGTGCTCAGGGTGCTGGGTGCTCAGTGCTCAGGGCGCTGGGTGCTCAGTGCTCGGGGTGCTGTGTGCTCAGTGCTCGGGGTGCTGGGTGCTCAGTACTCAGGGTGCTCAGTACTCGGGTTGCTTGGTGCTCAGTACTCAGGGTGCTCAGTGCTCAGTACTCGGGGTGCTGGGTGCTCAGTGCTCAGGGTGCTCAGTGCTCAGTGCTCGGGGTGCTGTGTGCTCAGTGCTCGGGGCGCTGGGTGCTCAGTGCTCGGGGTGCTGGGTGCTCAGTACACGGGGTGCTGGGTGCTCAGTGCTCAGGGTGCTCATTGCTCAGTACTCAGTGCTCAGGGTGCTCAGTGCTCAGTGCTCAGGGTGCTGGGTGTTCAGTACTCAGGGTGCGGGGTGCTCAGTACTCAGGGTGCTGGGTGCTCAGTGCTCAGGGTGCTGGGTGCTCAGTACTCTGGGTGTTGGGTGCTCAGTACTCAGGGTGCTTTGTGCTCCGTGCTCGGGGTGCAGGGTGCTCAGTGCTTAGGGTGCTGGGTGCTCAGTGCTCAGGGTGCTGGGTGCTCAGTACTCAGGGTGCTGGGTGCTTAGTGCTCGAGGGGCTCGGTGCTCAGTACTCAAGGTGCTGGGTGCTCAGTGCTCAGGGTGCTGGGTGCTCAGTCCTCGGGGTGCTCCGTGCTCAGGGTGCTGGGTGCTCAGTGCTCAGGGTGCTGGGTGCTCAGTGCTCGGGGTGCTGGGTGCTGAGTGCTCAGGGTGCTGGGTGCTCAGTGCTCGGGGTGCTCGGTGCTCAGTGCTCAGGGTCCTGGGTGCTCAGTGCTCAGGGTCCTGGGTGCTCAGTGCTCAAGGTGCTGGGTGCTCAGTGCTCGGGGTGCTGGGTGCTCAGTGCTCAGGGTGATCGGTGCTCAGTACTCAGGGTGCTGGGTGCTCAGTGCTCAGGGTGCTGGGTGCTCAGTCCTCAGGGTGCTCAGGGCTCAGGGTGCTGGGTGCTCAGTGCTCGGGGTGCTCGGTGCTCAGTACTCAGGGTGCTGAGTGCTCAGTACTCAGGGTTCTGGGTGCTCAGTACTCATGGTGCTGGGTGCTCAGTGCTCGGGGTGCTGGGTGCTCAGTACTCAGCGTGCTGCGTGCTCAGTACTCAGGGTGCTGGGTGTTCAATACTCAGTGCTCGGGGTCCTGGGTGCTGAGTGATCAGGGTGCTGGGTGCTCAGTGCTCTGGGTGCTGGGTGCTCAGTACTCAGGGTGCTGGGTGCTCAGTACTCAGGGTGCTGGGTGCTCAGTGCTCAGGGTGCTGTGTGCTTAGTACTCAGGGTGCTGAGTGCTCAGTACTCAGGGTGCTTGATGCTCAGTACTCAGTGTGCTGGGTGCTCAGTGCTCAGGGTGCTGGGTACTCAGTACTCAGGGTGCTGGGTGCTCAGTACTCAAGGTGCTGGGTGCTCAGTGATCAGGGTGCTGGGTGCTCAGTGCTCAGGGTGCTCAGTACTCAGGATGCTGGGTGCTCAGTGCTCAGGGTGCTGGGTGCTCAGTACTCAGGGTGCTGGGTGCTCAGTGCTCGGGGTGCTGGGTGCTCAGTGCTCAGGGTGATCGGTGCTCAGTACTCTGGGTGTTGGGTGCTCAGTACTCAGGGTGCTTTGTGCTCCGTGCTCGGGGTGCTGGGTGCTCAGTGCTCAGGGTGCTGGGTGCTCAATGCTCAGGGTGCTGGGTGCTCAGTACTCAGGGTGCTGGGTGCTTAGTGCTCGAGGGGCTCGGTGCTCAGTACTCAAGGTGCTGGGTGCTCAGTGCTCAGGGTGCTGGGTGCTCAGTCCTTGGGGTGCTCCGTGCTCAGGGTGCTGGGTGCTCAGTGCTCAGGGTGCTGGGTGCTCAGTGCTCGGGGTGCTGGGTGCTGAGTGCTCAGGGTTCTGGGTGCTCAGTGCTCGGGGTGCTCCGTGCTCAGTACTCAGGGTCCTGGGTGCTCAGTACTCAGGGTGCTACGTGCTCAGTGCTCAGGGTGCTGGGTGCTCAGTGCTCAGGGTGCTGGGTGCTCAGTGCTCAGGGTGATCGGTGCTCAGTACTCAGGGTGCTGGGTGCTCAGTGCTCAGGGTGCTGGGTGCTCAGTCCTCAGGGTGCTCAGGGCTCAGGGTGCTGGGTGCTCAGTGCTCGGGGTGCTCGGTGCTCAGTACTCAGGGTGCTGAGTGCTCAGTACTCAGGGTGCTGGGTGCTCAGTACTCATGGTGCTGGATGCTCAGTGCTCGGGGTGCTGGGTGCTCAGTACTCAGCGTGCTGCGTGCTCAGTACTCAGGGTGCTGGGTGCTCAATACTCAGTGCTCGGGGTCCTGGGTGCTGAGTGCTCAGGGTGCTGGGTGCTCAGTGCTCTGGTTGCTGGGTGCTCAGTACTCAGGGTGCTGGGTGCTCAGTACTCAGGGTGCTGGGTGCTCAGTGCTCAGGGTGCTGGGTGATCAGTACTCAGGGTGCTGGGTGCTCAGTACTCAGGGTGCTCGGTGCTCAGTACTCAGGGTGCTGGGTGCTCAGTGCTCAGGGTGCTGGGTACTCAGTACTCAGGGTGCTGGGTGCTCAGTACTCAGGGTGCTGGGTGCTCAGTGCTCAGGGTGCTGGGTGCTCAGTGCTCAGGGTGCTTGGTGCTCAGTACTCATGGTGCTGGGTGCTCAGTGCTCAGGGTGATCGGTGCTCAGTACTCAGGTTGCTCAGTACTCAGGATGCTGGGTGCTCAGTGCTCAGGGTGCTGGGTGCTCAGTCCTCAGGGTGCTGGGTGCTCAGTGCTCTGGGTGCCGTGTGCACAGTGCTCAGGGTGATCGGTGCTCAGTACTCAGGGTGCTGGGTGCTCAGTACTCAGGGTGCTCAGTGCTCAGGGTGCTGGGTGCTCAGTGCTCGGGGTGCTCGGTGCTCAGTACTCAGGGTGCTGAGTGCTCGGTACTCAGGGTGCTGGGTGCTCAGTACTCATGGTGCTGGGTGCTCAGTACTCAGGGGACTGGGTGCTCAGTGCTCAGGGTGCTGGGTGCTCAGTGCTCAGGGCGCTGGGTGCTCAGTGCTCGGGGTGCTGGGTGCTCAGTGCTCGGGCTGCTGGGTGGTCAGTGCTCAGTGCTCAAGGTGCTGGGTGCTCAGTGCTCAGTGCTCAGGGTGCTGGGTGCTCAGTACTCAGGGTGCTGGGTGCTCAGTTCTCGGGGTGCTGGGTGCTCAGTGCTCAGGGTGCTGGGTGCTCAGTGCTCAGGGTGCTGGGTGCTCAGTACTCAGGGTGCTGGGTGCTCAGTGCTCGGGGTGCTCGGTGCTCAGTACTCAAGGTGCTGGGTGCTCAGTGCTCAGGGTGCTGGGTGCTCAGTCCTCGGGGTGCTCCTTGCTCAGTGCTCAGGGTGCTGGGTGCTCAGTACTCAGGGTGCTGGGTGCTCAGTGCTCGGGGTGCTCGGTGCTCAGTACTCAAGGTACTGGGTGCTCAGTGCTCAGGGTGCTGGGTGCTCAGTCCTCGGGGTGCTCCGTGCTCAGTGATCAGGGTGCTGGGTGCTCAGTACTCAGGGTGCTCGGTGTTCAGTACTCAGGGTTCTCAGTGCTCAGTACTCAGGGTGCTGGGTGCTCAGTGCTCAGGGTGCTGGGTGCTCAGTACTCAGGGTGCTCAGTGCTCAGTACACGGGGTGCTTGTTGCTCAGCACTCAGATTGCTCAGTGCTCAGTGCTCGGGGTGCTGGGTGCTCAGTACTCAGGGTGCTCGGTGCTCAGTACTAAGGGTGCTCAGTGCTCAGTACTCAGGTTGCTCAGTGCTCAGTGCTTGGGGTGCTGGGTGCTCAGTACTCAGGGTGCTGGGTGCTCAGTACTCATGGTGCTGGGTGCTCATTCACGGGGTACTGGGTGCTCAGTACTCAGGTTGCTCAGTACTCTGGGTGCTCGGGGTTCAGTACTCATGGTGCTGGGTGCTCAGTACTCAGGGTGCTCGGTGCTCAGTTCTCAGGGTGCTCGGTGCTCAGTGTTTGGGGTGCTGGGTGCTCAGTACTCAGGGTGCTTGGTGCTCAGTTCTCAGGGTGCTGGCTACTCAGTGCTCAGTGTGCTGGGTGCTCAGTACTCAGTGCTCAGGATGCTGGGTGCTCAGTGCTAAGGGTGCTGGGTGCTCAGTGCTCAGGGTGGTCAGTGCTCAGTGCTCAGTACTCAGGGTGCTTGGTGCTCAGTACTCAGGGTGCTGGGTGCTCAGTGCTCGGGTTACCCGGTGCTCAGTGCTCGGGTTGCTCGGTGCTCAGTACTCAGGGTGCTGAGTGCTCAGTGCTCAGGGTGCTGGGTGCTCAGTGCTCAGGGTGCTGGGTGCTCAGTGCTCAGCGTGCTTGATGCTCAGTACTCAGGGTGCTGGGTGCTCAGTGCTCAGGGTGCTGGGTGCTCAGTGCTCGGGGTGCTGGGTGCTCATTACTCAGGGTGCTGGGTGCTCAGTACTCAGGGTGCTGGGTGCTCAGTACTCAGGGTGCTGGGTGCTCAGTGCTCAGCGTGATGGGTGCTCAGTACTCAGGGTGCTCGGTGCTCAGTGCTTGGGGTGCTGGGTGCTCAGTACTCAGGGTGCTGGGTGCTCAGTGCTCAGGGTGCTGGGTGCTCAGTGCTCAGGGTGCTGGGTGCTCAGTACTCAGGGTGCTGGGTTCTCAGTACTCAGGGTGCTGGGTGCACAGTGCTAGGGGTGCTGGGTCCTCAGTGCTCGGGGTCTGGGTGCTCAGTACTCAGGGTGCTGGGTGCTCAGTGCTCAGGGTGATCGGTGCTCAGTACTCAGGTTGCTCAGTACTCAGGATGCTGGGTGCTCAGTGCTCAGGGTGCTGGTTGCTCAGTACTCAGGGTGCTGGGTGCTCAGTGCTCGGGGTGCTGGGTGCTCAGTGCTCAGGGTGATCGGTGCTCAGTACTCAGGGTGCTGGGTGCTCAGTGCTCAGGGTGCTGGGTGCTCAGTCCTCAGGGTGCTCAGTGTTCAGGGTGCTGGGTGCTCAGTGCTCGGGGTGCTCGGTGCTCAGTACTCAGGGTGCTGAGTGCTCGGTACTCAGGTTGCTGGGTGCTCAGTACTCATGGTGCTGGGTGCTCAGTACTCAGGGGACTGGGTGCTCAGTGCTCAGGGTGCTGGGTGCTCAGTGCTCAGGGCGCTGGGTGCTCAGTGCTCGGGGTGCTGGGTGCTCAGTGCTCGGGCTGCTGGGTGGTCAGTGCTCAGTGCTCAAGGTGCTGGGTGCTCAGTGCTCAGTGCTCAGGGTGCTGGGTGCTCAGTACTCAGGGTGCTGGGTGCTCAGTACTCAGGGTGCTGGGTGCTCAGTGCTCGGCGTGCTCGGTGCTCAGTACTCAAGGTGCTGGGTGCTCAGTGCTCAGGGTGCTGGGTGCTCAGTGCTCAGGGAGCTGGGTGCTCAGTGCTCAGGGTGCTGGGTGCTCAGTACTCAGGGTGCTGGGTGCTCAGTGCTCGGGGTGCTCGGTGCTCAGTACTCAAGGTGCTGGGTGCTCAGTGCTCAGGGTGCTGGGTGCTCAGTCCTCGGGGTGCTCCGTGCTCAGTGCTCAGGGTGCTGGGTGCTCAGTACTCAGGGTGCTGGGTGCTCAGTGCTCGGGGTGCTCGGTGCTCAGTACTCAAGGTGCTGGGTGCTCAGTGCTCAGGGTGCTGGGTGCTCAGTCCTCGGGGTGCTCCGTGCTCAGTGATCAGGGTGCTGGGTGCTCAGTACTCAGGGTGCTCGGTGTTCAGTACTCAGGGTTCTCAGTGCTCAGTACTCAGGGTGCTGGGTGCTCAGTGCTCAGGGTGCTGGGTACTCAGTACTCAGGGTGCTCAGTGCTCAGTACTCGGGGTGCTTGTTGCTCAGCACTCAGGTTGCTCAGTGCTCAGTGCTAAGGGTGCTGGGTGCTCAGTGCTCAGGGTGGTCAGTGCTCAGTGCTCAGTACTCAGGGTGCTTGGTGCTCAGTACTCAGGGTGCTGGGTGCTCAGTGCTCGTGTTACCCGGTGCTCAGTGCTCGGGTTGCTCGGTGCTCAGTACTCAGGGTGCTGAGTGCTCAGTGCTCAGGGTGCTGGGTGCTCAGTGCTCAGGGTGCTGGGTGCTCAGTGCTCAGCGTGCTTGATGCTCAGTACTCAGGGTGCTGGGTGCTCAGTGCTCAGGGTGCTGGGTGCTCAGTGCTCGGGGTGCTGGGTGCTCATTACTCAGGGTGCTGGGTGCTCAGTACTCAGGGTGCTGGGTGCTCAGTACTCAGGGTTCTGGGTGCTCAGTGCTCAGCGTGCTGGGTGCTCAGTACTCAGGGTGCTCGTTGCTCAGTGCTTGGGGTGCTGGGTGCTCAGTACTCAGGGTGCTGGGTGCTCAGTGCTCGGGGTGCTCGGTGCTCAGTACTCAAGCTACTGGGTGCTCAGTGCTCAGGGTGCTGGGTGCTCAGTCCTCGGGGTGCTCCGTGCTCAGTGATCAGGGTGCTGGGTGCTCAGTACTCAGGGTGCTCGGTGTTCAGTACTCAGGGTTCTCAGTGCTCAGTACTCAGGGTGCTGGGTGCTCAGTGCTCAGGGTGCTGGGTGCTCAGTACTCAGGGTGCTCAGTGCTCAGTACACGGGGTGCTTGTTGCTCAGCACTCAGATTGCTCAGTGCTCAGTGCTCGGGGTGCTGGGTGCTCAGTACTCAGGGTGCTCGGTGCTCAGTACTAAGGGTGCTCAGTGCTCAGTACTCAGGTTGCTCAGTGCTCAGTGCTTGGGGTGCTGGGTGCTCAGTACTCAGGGTGCTGGGTGCTCAGTACTCATGGTGCTGGGTGCTCATTCTCGGGGTACTGGGTGCTCAGTACTCAGGTTGCTCAGTACTCTGGGTGCTCGGGGTTCAGTACTCATGGTGCTGGGTGCTCAGTACTCAGGGTGCTCGGTGCTCAGTTCTCAGGGTGCTCGGTGCTCAGTGTTTGGGGTGCTGGGTGCTCAGTACTCAGGGTGCTTGGTGCTCAGTTCTCAGGGTGCTGGCTACTCAGTGCTCAGTGTGCTGGGTGCTCAGTACTCAGTGCTCAGGATGCTGGGTGCTCAGTGCTAAGGGTGCTGGGTGCTCAGTGCTCAGGGTGGTCAGTGCTCAGTGCTCAGTACTCAGGGTGCTTGGTGCTCAGTACTCAGGGTGCTGGGTGCTCAGTGCTCGGGTTACCCGGTGCTCAGTGCTCGGGTTGCTCGGTGCTCAGTACTCAGGGTGCTGAGTGCTCAGTGCTCAGGGTGCTGGGTGCTCAGTGCTCAGGGTGCTGGGTGCTCAGTGCTCAGCGTGCTTGATGCTCAGTACTCAGGGTGCTGGGTGCTCAGTGCTCAGGGTGCTGGGTGCTCAGTGCTCGGGGTGCTGGGTGCTCATTACTCAGGGTGCTGGGTGCTCAGTACTCAGGGTGCTGGGTGCTCAGTACTCAGGGTGCTGGGTGCTCAGTGCTCAGCGTGATGGGTGCTCAGTACTCAGGGTGCTCGGTGCTCAGTGCTTGGGGTGCTGGGTGCTCAGTACTCAGGGTGCTGGGTGCTCAGTGCTCAGGGTGCTGGGTGCTCAGTGCTCAGGGTGCTGGGTGCTCAGTACTCAGGGTGCTGGGTTCTCAGTACACAGGGTGCTGGGTGCACAGTGCTAGGGGTGCTGGGTCCTCAGTGCTCGGGGTCTGGGTGCTCAGTACTCAGGGTGCTGGGTGCTCAGTGCTCAGGGTGATCGGTGCTCAGTACTCAGGTTGCTCAGTACTCAGGATGCTGGGTGCTCAGTGCTCAGGGTGCTGGTTGCTCAGTACTCAGGGTGCTGGGTGCTCAGTGCTCGGGGTGCTGGGTGCTCAGTGCTCAGGGTGATCGGTGCTCAGTGTTCAGGGTGCTGGGTGCTCAGTGCTCGGGGTGCTCGGTGCTCAGTACTCAGGGTGCTGAGTGCTCGGTACTCAGGTTGCTGGGTGCTCAGTACTCATGGTGCTGGGTGCTCAGTACTCAGGGGACTGGGTGCTCAGTGCTCAGGGTGCTGGGTGCTCAGTGCTCAGGGCGCTGGGTGCTCAGTGCTCGGGGTGCTGGGTGCTCAGTGCTCGGGCTGCTGGGTGGTCAGTGCTCAGTGCTCAAGGTGCTGGGTGCTCAGTGCTCAGTGCTCAGGGTGCTGGGTGCTCAGTACTCAGGGTGCTGGGTGCTCAGTACTCAGGGTGCTGGGTGCTCAGTGCTCGGCGTGCTCGGTGCTCAGTACTCAAGGTGCTGGGTGCTCAGTGCTCAGGGTGCTGGGTGCTCAGTGCTCAGGGAGCTGGGTGCTCAGTGCTCAGGGTGCTGGGTGCTCAGTACTCAGGGTGCTGGGTGCTCAGTGCTCGGGGTGCTCGGTGCTCAGTACTCAAGGTGCTGGGTGCTCAGTGCTCAGGGTGCTGGGTGCTCAGTCCTCGGGGTGCTCCGTGCTCAGTGCTCAGGGTGCTGGGTGCTCAGTACTCAGGGTGCTGGGTGCTCAGTGCTCGGGGTGCTCGGTGCTCAGTACTCAAGGTGCTGGGTGCTCAGTGCTCAGGGTGCTGGGTGCTCAGTCCTCGGGGTGCTCCGTGCTCAGTGATCAGGGTGCTGGGTGCTCAGTACTCAGGGTGCTCGGTGTTCAGTACTCAGGGTTCTCAGTGCTCAGTACTCAGGGTGCTGGGTGCTCAGTGCTCAGGGTGCTGGGTACTCAGTACTCAGGGTGCTCAGTGCTCAGTACTCGGGGTGCTTGTTGCTCAGCACTCAGGTTGCTCAGTGCTCAGTGCTAAGGGTGCTGGGTGCTCAGTGCTCAGGGTGGTCAGTGCTCAGTGCTCAGTACTCAGGGTGCTTGGTGCTCAGTACTCAGGGTGCTGGGTGCTCAGTGCTCGGGTTACCCGGTGCTCAGTGCTCGGGTTGCTCGGTGCTCAGTACTCAGGGTGCTGAGTGCTCAGTGCTCAGGGTGCTGGGTGCTCAGTGCTCAGGGTGCTGGGTGCTCAGTGCTCAGCGTGCTTGATGCTCAGTACTCAGGGTGCTGGGTGCTCAGTGCTCAGGGTGCTGGGTGCTCAGTGCTCGGGGTGCTGGGTGCTCATTACTCAGGGTGCTGGGTGCTCAGTACTCAGGGTGCTGGGTGCTCAGTACTCAGGGTTCTGGGTGCTCAGTGCTCAGCGTGCTGGGTGCTCAGTACTCAGGGTGCTCGTTGCTCAGTGCTTGGGGTGCTGGGTGCTCAGTACTCAGGGTGCTGGGTGCTCAGTGCTCAGGGTGCTGGGTGCTCAGTGCTCAGGGTGCTGGGTGCTCAGTACTCAGGGTGCTGGGTTCTCAGTACTCAGGGTGCTGGGTGCACAGTGCGAGGGGTGCTGGGTCCTCAGTGCTCGGGGTCTGGGTGCTCAGTACTCAGGGTGCTGGGTGCTCAGTACTCAGCGTGCTGGGTGCTCAGTGCTCAGGGTGCTGGGTGCTCAGTACTCATGGTGCTGGATGCTCAGTGCTCGGGGTGCTGGGTGCTCAGTACTCAGGGTGCTGGGTGCTCAGTGCTCGGGGTGCTGGGTGCTCAGTGCTCAGGGTGATCGGTGCTCAGTACTCTGGGTGTTGGGTGCTCAGTACTCAGGGTGCTTTGTGCTCCGTGCTCGGGGTGCTGGGTGCTCAGTGCTCAGGGTGCTGGGTGCTCAGTGCTCAGGGTGCTGGGTGCTCAGTACTCAGGGTGCTGGGTGCTTAGTGCTCGAGGGGCTCGGTGCTCAGTACTCAAGGTGCTGGGTGCTCAGTGCTCAGGGTGCTGGGTGCTCAGTCCTTGGGGTGCTCCGTGCTCAGGGTGCTGGGTGCTCAGTGCTCAGGGTGCTGGGTGCTCAGTGCTCGGGGTGCTGGGTGCTGAGTGCGCAGGGTTCTGGGTGCTCAGTGCTCGGGGCGCTCGGTGCTCAGTACTCAGGGTCCTGGGTGCTCAGTACTCAGGGTGCTGGGTGCTCAGTGCTCAGGGTGCTGGGTGCTCAGTGCTCAGGGTGCTGGGTGCTCAGTGCTCAGGGTGATCGGTGCTCAGTACTCAGGGTGCTGGGTGCTCAGTGCTCAGGGTGCTGGGTGCTCAGTCCTCAGGGTGCTCAGGGCTCAGGGTGCTGGGTGCTCAGTGCTCGGGGTGCTCGGTGCTCAGTACTCAGGGTGCTGAGTGCTCAGTACTCAGGGTGCTGGGTGCTCAGTACTCATGGTGCTGGATGCTCAGTGCTCGGGGTGCTGGGTGCTCAGTATTCAGCGTGCTGCGTGCTCAGTACTCAGGGTGCTGGGTGCTCAATACTCAGTGCTCGGGGTCCTGGGTGCTGAGTGCTCAGGGTGCTGGGTGCTCAGTGCTCTGGTTGCTGGGTGCTCAGTACTCAGGGTGCTGGGTGCTCAGTACTCAGGGTGCTGGGTGCTCAGTGCTCAGGGTGCTGGGTGATCAGTACTCAGGGTGCTGGGTGCTCAGTACTCAGGGTGCTCGGTGCTCAGTACTCAGGGTGCTGGGTGCTCAGTGCTCAGGGTGCTGGGTACTCAGTACTCAGGGTGCTGGGTGCTCAGTACTCAGGGTGCTGGGTGCTCAGTGCTCAGGGTGCTGGGTGCTCAGTCCTCAGGGTGCTGTGTGCTCAGTACACAGGGTGCTGGGTGCTCAGTGCTCAGGGTGATCGGTGCTCAGTACTCAGGTTGCTCAGTACTCAGGATGCTGGGTGCTCAGTGCTCAGGGTGCTGGGTGCTCAGTCCTCAGGGTGCTGGGTGCTCAGTGCTCGGGGTGCCGGGTGCACAGTGCTCAGGGTGATCGGTGCTCAGTACTCAGGGTGCTGGGTGCTCAGTACTCAGGGTGCTCAGTGCTCAGGGTGCTGGGTGCTCAGTGCTCGGGGTGCTCGGTGCTCAGTACTCAGGGTGCTGAGTGCTCGGTACTCAGGGTGCTGGGTGCTCAGTACTCATGGTGCTGGGTGCTCAGTACTCAGGGGACTGGGTGCTCAGTGCTCAGGGTGCTGGGTGCTCAGTGCTCAGGGCGCTGGATGCTCAGTGCTCGGGGTGCTGGGTGCTCAGTGCTCGGGCTGCTGGGTGGTCAGTGCTCAGTGCTCAAGGTGCTGGGTGCTCAGTGCTCAGTGCTCAGGGTGCTGGGTGCTCAGTACTCAGGGTGCTGGGTGCTCAGTTCTCGGGGTGCTGGGTGCTCAGTGCTCAGGGTGCTGGGTGCTCAGTGCTCAGGGTGCTGGGTGCTCAGTACTCAGGGTGCTGGGTGCTCAGTGCTCGGGGTGCTCGGTGCTCAGTACTCAAGGTGCTGGGTGCTCAGTGCTCAGGGTGCTGGGTGCTCAGTCCTCGGGATGCTCCTTGCTCAGTGCTCAGGGTGCTGGGTGCTCAGTACTCAGGGTGCTGGGTGCTCAGTGCTCGGGGTGCTCGGTGCTCAGTACTCAAGGTACTGGGTGCTCAGTGCTCAGGGTGCTGGGTGCTCAGTCCTCGGGGTGCTCCGTGCTCAGTGATCAGGGTGCTGGGTGCTCAGTACTCAGGGTGCTCGGTGTTCAGTACTCAGGGTTCTCAGTGCTCAGTACTCAGGGTGCTGGGTGCTCAGTGCTCAGGGTGCTGGGTGCTCAGTACTCAGGGTGCTCAGTGCTCAGTACACGGGGTGCTTGTTGCTCAGCACTCAGATTGCTCAGTGCTCAGTGCTCGGGGTGCTGGGTGCTCAGTACTCAGGGTGCTCGGTGCTCAGTACTAAGGGTGCTCAGTGCTCAGTACTCAGGTTGCTCAGTGCTCAGTGCTTGGGGTGCTGGGTGCTCAGTACTCAGGGTGCTGGGTGCTCAGTACTCAGGGTGCTGGGTGCTCAGTACTCAGGGTGCTGGGTGCTCAGTGCTCAGCGTGATGGGTGCTCAGTACTCAGGGTGCTCGGTGCTCAGTGCTTGGGGTGCTGGGTGCTCAGTACTCAGGGTGCTGGGTGCTCAGTGCTCAGGGTGCTGGGTGCTCAGTGCTCAGGGTGCTGGGTGCTCAGTACTCAGGGTGCTGGGTTCTCAGTACTCAGGGTGCTGGGTGCACAGTGCTAGGGGTGCTGGGTCCTCAGTGCTCGGGGTCTGGGTGCTCAGTACTCAGGGTGCTGGGTGCTCAGTGCTCAGGGTGATCGGTGCTCAGTACTCAGGTTGCTCAGTACTCAGGATGCTGGGTGCTCAGTGCTCAGGGTGCTGGTTGCTCAGTACTCAGGGTGCTGGGTGCTCAGTGCTCGGGGTGCTGGGTGCTCAGTGCTCAGGGTGATCGGTGCTCAGTGTTCAGGGTGCTGGGTGCTCAGTGCTCGGGGTGCTCGGTGCTCAGTACTCAGGGTGCTGAGTGCTCGGTACTCAGGTTGCTGGGTGCTCAGTACTCATGGTGCTGGGTGCTCAGTACTCAGGGGACTGGGTGCTCAGTGCTCAGGGTGCTGGGTGCTCAGTGCTCAGGGCGCTGGGTGCTCAGTGCTCGGGGTGCTGGGTGCTCAGTGCTCGGGCTGCTGGGTGGTCAGTGCTCAGTGCTCAAGGTGCTGGGTGCTCAGTGCTCAGTGCTCAGGGTGCTGGGTGCTCAGTACTCAGGGTGCTGGGTGCTCAGTACTCAGGGTGCTGGGTGCTCAGTGCTCGGCGTGCTCGGTGCTCAGTACTCAAGGTGCTGGGTGCTCAGTGCTCAGGGTGCTGGGTGCTCAGTGCTCAGGGAGCTGGGTGCTCAGTGCTCAGGGTGCTGGGTGCTCAGTACTCAGGGTGCTGGGTGCTCAGTGCTCGGGGTGCTCGGTGCTCAGTACTCAAGGTGCTGGGTGCTCAGTGCTCAGGGTGCTGGGTGCTCAGTCCTCGGGGTGCTCCGTGCTCAGTGCTCAGGGTGCTGGGTGCTCAGTACTCAGGGTGCTGGGTGCTCAGTGCTCGGGGTGCTCGGTGCTCAGTACTCAAGGTGCTGGGTGCTCAGTGCTCAGGGTGCTGGGTGCTCAGTCCTCGGGGTGCTCCGTGCTCAGTGATCAGGGTGCTGGGTGCTCAGTACTCAGGGTGCTCGGTGTTCAGTACTCAGGGTTCTCAGTGCTCAGTACTCAGGGTGCTGGGTGCTCAGTGCTCAGGGTGCTGGGTACTCAGTACTCAGGGTGCTCAGTGCTCAGTACTCGGGGTGCTTGTTGCTCAGCACTCAGGTTGCTCAGTGCTCAGTGCTAAGGGTGCTGGGTGCTCAGTGCTCAGGGTGGTCAGTGCTCAGTGCTCAGTACTCAGGGTGCTTGGTGCTCAGTACTCAGGGTGCTGGGTGCTCAGTGCTCGGGTTACCCGGTGCTCAGTGCTCGGGTTGCTCGGTGCTCAGTACTCAGGGTGCTGAGTGCTCAGTGCTCAGGGTGCTGGGTGCTCAGTGCTCAGGGTGCTGGGTGCTCAGTGCTCAGCGTGCTTGATGCTCAGTACTCAGGGTGCTGGGTGCTCAGTGCTCAGGGTGCTGGGTGCTCAGTGCTCGGGGTGCTGGGTGCTCATTACTCAGGGTGCTGGGTGCTCAGTACTCAGGGTGCTGGGTGCTCAGTACTCAGGGTTCTGGGTGCTCAGTGCTCAGCGTGCTGGGTGCTCAGTACTCAGGGTGCTCGTTGCTCAGTGCTTGGGGTGCTGGGTGCTCAGTACTCAGGGTGCTGGGTGCTCAGTGCTCAGGGTGCTGGGTGCTCAGTGCTCAGGGTGCTGGGTGCTCAGTACTCAGGGTGCTGGGTTCTCAGTACTCAGGGTGCTGGGTGCACAGTGCGAGGGGTGCTGGGTCCTCAGTGCTCGGGGTCTGGGTGCTCAGTACTCAGGGTGCTGGGTGCTCAGTACTCAGCGTGCTGGGTGCTCAGTGCTCAGGGTGCTGGGTGCTCAGTACTCATGGTGCTGGATGCTCAGTGCTCGGGGTGCTGGGTGCTCAGTACTCAGGGTGCTGGGTGCTCAGTGCTCGGGGTGCTGGGTGCTCAGTGCTCAGGGTGATCGGTGCTCAGTACTCTGGGTGTTGGGTGCTCAGTACTCAGGGTGCTTTGTGCTCCGTGCTCGGGGTGCTGGGTGCTCAGTGCTCAGGGTGCTGGGTGCTCAGTGCTCAGGGTGCTGGGTGCTCAGTACTCAGGGTGCTGGGTGCTTAGTGCTCGAGGGGCTCGGTGCTCAGTACTCAAGGTGCTGGGTGCTCAGTGCTCAGGGTGCTGGGTGCTCAGTCCTTGGGGTGCTCCGTGCTCAGGGTGCTGGGTGCTCAGTGCTCAGGGTGCTGGGTGCTCAGTGCTCGGGGTGCTGGGTGCTGAGTGCGCAGGGTTCTGGGTGCTCAGTGCTCGGGGCGCTCGGTGCTCAGTACTCAGGGTCCTGGGTGCTCAGTACTCAGGGTGCTGGGTGCTCAGTGCTCAGGGTGCTGGGTGCTCAGTGCTCAGGGTGCTGGGTGCTCAGTGCTCAGGGTGATCGGTGCTCAGTACTCAGGGTGCTGGGTGCTCAGTGCTCAGGGTGCTGGGTGCTCAGTCCTCAGGGTGCTCAGGGCTCAGGGTGCTGGGTGCTCAGTGCTCGGGGTGCTCGGTGCTCAGTACTCAGGGTGCTGAGTGCTCAGTACTCAGGGTGCTGGGTGCTCAGTACTCATGGTGCTGGATGCTCAGTGCTCGGGGTGCTGGGTGCTCAGTATTCAGCGTGCTGCGTGCTCAGTACTCAGGGTGCTGGGTGCTCAATACTCAGTGCTCGGGGTCCTGGGTGCTGAGTGCTCAGGGTGCTGGGTGCTCAGTGCTCTGGTTGCTGGGTGCTCAGTACTCAGGGTGCTGGGTGCTCAGTACTCAGGGTGCTGGGTGCTCAGTGCTCAGGGTGCTGGGTGATCAGTACTCAGGGTGCTGGGTGCTCAGTACTCAGGGTGCTCGGTGCTCAGTACTCAGGGTGCTGGGTGCTCAGTGCTCAGGGTGCTGGGTACTCAGTACTCAGGGTGCTGGGTGCTCAGTACTCAGGGTGCTGGGTGCTCAGTGCTCAGGGTGCTGGGTGCTCAGTCCTCAGGGTGCTGTGTGCTCAGTACACAGGGTGCTGGGTGCTCAGTGCTCAGGGTGATCGGTGCTCAGTACTCAGGTTGCTCAGTACTCAGGATGCTGGGTGCTCAGTGCTCAGGGTGCTGGGTGCTCAGTCCTCAGGGTGCTGGGTGCTCAGTGCTCGGGGTGCCGGGTGCACAGTGCTCAGGGTGATCGGTGCTCAGTACTCAGGGTGCTGGGTGCTCAGTACTCAGGGTGCTCAGTGCTCAGGGTGCTGGGTGCTCAGTGCTCGGGGTGCTCGGTGCTCAGTACTCAGGGTGCTGAGTGCTCGGTACTCAGGGTGCTGGGTGCTCAGTACTCATGGTGCTGGGTGCTCAGTACTCAGGGGACTGGGTGCTCAGTGCTCAGGGTGCTGGGTGCTCAGTGCTCAGGGCGCTGGATGCTCAGTGCTCGGGGTGCTGGGTGCTCAGTGCTCGGGCTGCTGGGTGGTCAGTGCTCAGTGCTCAAGGTGCTGGGTGCTCAGTGCTCAGTGCTCAGGGTGCTGGGTGCTCAGTACTCAGGGTGCTGGGTGCTCAGTTCTCGGGGTGCTGGGTGCTCAGTGCTCAGGGTGCTGGGTGCTCAGTGCTCAGGGTGCTGGGTGCTCAGTACTCAGGGTGCTGGGTGCTCAGTGCTCGGGGTGCTCGGTGCTCAGTACTCAAGGTGCTGGGTGCTCAGTGCTCAGGGTGCTGGGTGCTCAGTCCTCGGGATGCTCCTTGCTCAGTGCTCAGGGTGCTGGGTGCTCAGTACTCAGGGTGCTGGGTGCTCAGTGCTCGGGGTGCTCGGTGCTCAGTACTCAAGGTACTGGGTGCTCAGTGCTCAGGGTGCTGGGTGCTCAGTCCTCGGGGTGCTCCGTGCTCAGTGATCAGGGTGCTGGGTGCTCAGTACTCAGGGTGCTCGGTGTTCAGTACTCAGGGTTCTCAGTGCTCAGTACTCAGGGTGCTGGGTGCTCAGTGCTCAGGGTGCTGGGTGCTCAGTACTCAGGGTGCTCAGTGCTCAGTACACGGGGTGCTTGTTGCTCAGCACTCAGATTGCTCAGTGCTCAGTGCTCGGGGTGCTGGGTGCTCAGTACTCAGGGTGCTCGGTGCTCAGTACTAAGGGTGCTCAGTGCTCAGTACTCAGGTTGCTCAGTGCTCAGTGCTTGGGGTGCTGGGTGCTCAGTACTCAGGGTGCTGGGTGCTCAGTACTCAGGGTGCTGGGTGCTCAGTACTCAGGGTGCTGGGTGCTCAGTGCTCAGCGTGATGGGTGCTCAGTACTCAGGGTGCTCGGTGCTCAGTGCTTGGGGTGCTGGGTGCTCAGTACTCAGGGTGCTGGGTGCTCAGTGCTCAGGGTGCTGGGTGCTCAGTGCTCAGGGTGCTGGGTGCTCAGTACTCAGGGTGCTGGGTTCTCAGTACTCAGGGTGCTGGGTGCACAGTGCTAGGGGTGCTGGGTCCTCAGTGCTCGGGGTCTGGGTGCTCAGTACTCAGGGTGCTGGGTGCTCAGTGCTCAGGGTGATCGGTGCTCAGTACTCAGGTTGCTCAGTACTCAGGATGCTGGGTGCTCAGTGCTCAGGGTGCTGGTTGCTCAGTACTCAGGGTGCTGGGTGCTCAGTGCTCGGGGTGCTGGGTGCTCAGTGCTCAGGGTGATCGGTGCTCAGTGTTCAGGGTGCTGGGTGCTCAGTGCTCGGGGTGCTCGGTGCTCAGTACTCAGGGTGCTGAGTGCTCGGTACTCAGGTTGCTGGGTGCTCAGTACTCATGGTGCTGGGTGCTCAGTACTCAGGGGACTGGGTGCTCAGTGCTCAGGGTGCTGGGTGCTCAGTGCTCAGGGCGCTGGGTGCTCAGTGCTCGGGGTGCTGGGTGCTCAGTGCTCGGGCTGCTGGGTGGTCAGTGCTCAGTGCTCAAGGTGCTGGGTGCTCAGTGCTCAGTGCTCAGGGTGCTGGGTGCTCAGTACTCAGGGTGCTGGGTGCTC
The DNA here is from genome assembly GCF_018167655.1 of Microtus oregoni. Lineage (NCBI taxonomy): Eukaryota > Metazoa > Chordata > Mammalia > Rodentia > Cricetidae > Microtus > Microtus oregoni. Next base: position 2,488,768 of record NW_024544028.1, on the reverse strand, counting down.
AGTACTCAGGGTGCTGGGTGCTCAGTGCTCGGCGTGCTTGGTGCTCAGTACTCAAGGTGCTGGGTGCTCAGTGCTCAGGGTGCTGGGTGCTCAGTGCTCAGGGAGCTGGGTGCTCAGTGCTCAGGGTGCTGGGTGCTCAGTACTCAGGGTGCTGGGTGCTCAGTGCTCGGGGTGCTCGGTGCTCAGTACTCAAGGTGCTGGGTGCTCAGTGCTCAGGGTGCTGGGTGCTCAGTCCTCGGGGTGCTCCGTGCTCAGTGCTCAGGGTGCTGGGTGCTCAGTACTCAGGGTGCTGGGTGCTCAGTGCTCGGGGTGCTCGGTGCTCAGTACTCAAGGTGCTGGGTGCTCAGTGCTCAGGGTGCTGGGTGCTCAGTCCTCGGGGTGCTCCGTGCTCAGTGATCAGGGTGCTGGGTGCTCAGTACTCAGGGTGCTCGGTGTTCAGTACTCAGGGTTCTCAGTGCTCAGTACTCAGGGTGCTGGGTGCTCAGTGCTCAGGGTGCTGGGTACTCAGTACTCAGGGTGCTCAGTGCTCAGTACTCGGGGTGCTTGTTGCTCAGCACTCAGGTTGCTCAGTGCTCAGTGCTAAGGGTGCTGGGTGCTCAGTGCTCAGGGTGGTCAGTGCTCAGTGCTCAGTACTCAGGGTGCTTGGTGCTCAGTACTCAGGGTGCTGGGTGCTCAGTGCTCGGGTTACCCGGTGCTCAGTGCTCGGGTTGCTCGGTGCTCAGTACTCAGGGTGCTGAGTGCTCAGTGCTCAGGGTGCTGGGTGCTCAGTGCTCAGGGTTCTGGGTGCTCAGTGCTCAGCGTGCTTGATGCTCAGTACTCAGGGTGCTGGGTGCTCAGTGCTCAGGGTGCTGGGTGCTCAGTGCTCGGGGTGCTGGGTGCTCATTACTCAGGGTGCTGGGTGCTCAGTACTCAGGGTGCTGGGTGCTCAGTACTCAGGGTTCTGGGTGCTCAGTGCTCAGCGTGCTGGGTGCTCAGTACTCAGGGTGCTCGTTGCTCAGTGCTTGGGGTGCTGGGTGCTCAGTACTCAGGGTGCTGGGTGCTCAGTGCTCAGGGTGCTGGGTGCTCAGTGCTCAGGGTGCTGGGTGCTCAGTACTCAGGGTGCTGGGTTCTCAGTACTCAGGGTGCTGGGTGCACAGTGCGAGGGGTGCTGGGTCCTCAGTGCTCGGGGTCTGGGTGCTCAGTACTCAGGGTGCTGGGTGCTCAGTACTCAGCGTGCTGGGTGCTCAGTGCTCAGGGTGCTGGGTGCTCAGTACTCATGGTGCTGGATGCTCAGTGCTCGGGGTGCTGGGTGCTCAGTACTCAGGGTGCTGGGTGCTCAGTGCTCGGGGTGCTGGGTGCTCAGTGCTCAGGGTGATCGGTGCTCAGTACTCTGGGTGTTGGGTGCTCAGTACTCAGGGTGCTTTGTGCTCCGTGCTCGGGGTGCTGGGTGCTCAGTGCTCAGGGTGCTGGGTGCTCAGTGCTCAGGGTGCTGGGTGCTCAGTACTCAGGGTGCTGGGTGCTTAGTGCTCGAGGGGCTCGGTGCTCAGTACTCAAGGTGCTGGGTGCTCAGTGCTCAGGGTGCTGGGTGCTCAGTCCTTGGGGTGCTCCGTGCTCAGGGTGCTGGGTGCTCAGTGCTCAGGGTGCTGGGTGCTCAGTGCTCGGGGTGCTGGGTGCTGAGTGCGCAGGGTTCTGGGTGCTCAGTGCTCGGGGCGCTCGGTGCTCAGTACTCAGGGTCCTGGGTGCTCAGTACTCAGGGTGCTGGGTGCTCAGTGCTCAGGGTGCTGGGTGCTCAGTGCTCAGGGTGCTGGGTGCTCAGTGCTCAGGGTGATCGGTGCTCAGTACTCAGGGTGCTGGGTGCTCAGTGCTCAGGGTGCTGGGTGCTCAGTCCTCAGGGTGCTCAGGGCTCAGGGTGCTGGGTGCTCAGTGCTCGGGGTGCTCGGTGCTCAGTACTCAGGGTGCTGAGTGCTCAGTACTCAGGGTGCTGGGTGCTCAGTACTCATGGTGCTGGATGCTCAGTGCTCGGGGTGCTGGGTGCTCAGTATTCAGCGTGCTGCGTGCTCAGTACTCAGGGTGCTGGGTGCTCAATACTCAGTGCTCGGGGTCCTGGGTGCTGAGTGCTCAGGGTGCTGGGTGCTCAGTGCTCTGGTTGCTGGGTGCTCAGTACTCAGGGTGCTGGGTGCTCAGTACTCAGGGTGCTGGGTGCTCAGTGCTCAGGGTGCTGGGTGATCAGTACTCAGGGTGCTGGGTGCTCAGTACTCAGGGTGCTCGGTGCTCAGTACTCAGTGTGCTGGGTGCTCAGTGCTCAGGGTGCTGGGTACTCAGTACTCAGGGTGCTGGGTGCTCAGTACTCAGGGTGCTGGGTGCTCAGTGCTCAGGGTGCTGGGTGCTCAGTCCTCAGGGTGCTGTGTGCTCAGTACACAGGGTGCTGGGTGCTCAGTGCTCAGGGTGATCGGTGCTCAGTACTCAGGTTGCTCAGTACTCAGGATGCTGGGTGCTCAGTGCTCAGGGTGCTGGGTGCTCAGTCCTCAGGGTGCTGGGTGCTCAGTGCTCGGGGTGCCGGGTGCACAGTGCTCAGGGTGATCGGTGCTCAGTACTCAGGGTGCTGGGTGCTCAGTACTCAGGGTGCTCAGTGCTCAGGGTGCTGGGTGCTCAGTGCTCGGGGTGCTCGGTGCTCAGTACTCAGGGTGCTGAGTGCTCGGTACTCAGGGTGCTGGGTGCTCAGTACTCATGGTGCTGGGTGCTCAGTACTCAGGGGACTGGGTGCTCAGTGCTCAGGGTGCTGGGTGCTCAGTGCTCAGGGCGCTGGATGCTCAGTGCTCGGGGTGCTGGGTGCTCAGTGCTCGGGCTGCTGGGTGGTCAGTGCTCAGTGCTCAAGGTGCTGGGTGCTCAGTGCTCAGTGCTCAGGGTGCTGGGTGCTCAGTACTCAGGGTGCTGGGTGCTCAGTTCTCGGGGTGCTGGGTGCTCAGTGCTCAGGGTGCTGGGTGCTCAGTGCTCAGGGTGCTGGGTGCTCAGTACTCAGGGTGCTGGGTGCTCAGTGCTCGGGGTGCTCGGTGCTCAGTACTCAAGGTGCTGGGTGCTCAGTGCTCAGGGTGCTGGGTGCTCAGTCCTCGGGATGCTCCTTGCTCAGTGCTCAGGGTGCTGGGTGCTCAGTACTCAGGGTGCTGGGTGCTCAGTGCTCGGGGTGCTCGGTGCTCAGTACTCAAGGTACTGGGTGCTCAGTGCTCAGGGTGCTGGGTGCTCAGTCCTCGGGGTGCTCCGTGCTCAGTGATCAGGGTGCTGGGTGCTCAGTACTCAGGGTGCTCGGTGTTCAGTACTCAGGGTTCTCAGTGCTCAGTACTCAGGGTGCTGGGTGCTCAGTGCTCAGGGTGCTGGGTGCTCAGTACTCAGGGTGCTCAGTGCTCAGTACACGGGGTGCTTGTTGCTCAGCACTCAGATTGCTCAGTGCTCAGTGCTCGGGGTGCTGGGTGCTCAGTACTCAGGGTGCTCGGTGCTCAGTACTAAGGGTGCTCAGTGCTCAGTACTCAGGTTGCTCAGTGCTCAGTGCTTGGGGTGCTGGGTGCTCAGTACTCAGGGTGCTGGGTGCTCAGTACTCATGGTGCTGGGTGCTCATTCTCGGGGTACTGGGTGCTCAGTACTCAGGTTGCTCAGTACTCTGGGTGCTCGGGGTTCAGTACTCATGGTGCTGGGTGCTCAGTACTCAGGGTGCTCGGTGCTCAGTTCTCAGGGTGCTCGGTGCTCAGTGTTTGGGGTGCTGGGTGCTCAGTACTCAGGGTGCTTGGTGCTCAGTTCTCAGGGTGCTGGCTACTCAGTGCTCAGTGTGCTGGGTGCTCAGTACTCAGTGCTCAGGATGCTGGGTGCTCAGTGCTAAGGGTGCTGGGTGCTCAGTGCTCAGGGTGGTCAGTGCTCAGTGCTCAGTACTCAGGGTGCTTGGTGCTCAGTACTCAGGGTGCTGGGTGCTCAGTGCTCGGGTTACCCGGTGCTCAGTGCTCGGGTTGCTCGGTGCTCAGTACTCAGGGTGCTGAGTGCTCAGTGCTCAGGGTGCTGGGTGCTCAGTGCTCAGGGTGCTGGGTGCTCAGTGCTCAGCGTGCTTGATGCTCAGTACTCAGGGTGCTGGGTGCTCAGTGCTCAGGGTGCTGGGTGCTCAGTGCTCGGGGTGCTGGGTGCTCATTACTCAGGGTGATGGGTGCTCAGTACTCAGGGTGCTGGGTGCTCAGTACTCAGGGTGCTGGGTGCTCAGTGCTCAGCGTGATGGGTGCTCAGTACTCAGGGTGCTCGGTGCTCAGTGCTTGGGGTGCTGGGTGCTCAGTACTCAGGGTGCTGGGTGCTCAGTGCTCAGGGTGCTGGGTGCTCAGTGCTCAGGGTGCTGGGTGCTCAGTACTCAGGGTGCTGGGTTCTCAGTACTCAGGGTGCTGGGTGCACAGTGCTAGGGGTGCTGGGTCCTCAGTGCTCGGGGTCTGGGTGCTCAGTACTCAGGGTGCTGGGTGCTCAGTGCTCAGGGTGATCGGTGCTCAGTACTCAGGTTGCTCAGTACTCAGGATGCTGGGTGCTCAGAGCTCAGGGTGCTGGTTGCTCAGTACTCAGGGTGCTGGGTGCTCAGTGCTCGGGGTGCTGGGTGCTCAGTGCTCAGGGTGATCGGTGCTCAGTACTCAGGGTGCTGGGTGCTCAGTGCTCAGGGTGCTGGGTGCTCAGTCCTCAGGGTGCTCAGTGTTCAGGGTGCTGGGTGCTCAGGGCTCGGGGTGCTCGGTGCTCAGTACTCAGGGTGCTGAGTGCTCGGTACTCAGGGTGCTGGGTGCTCAGTACTCATGGTGCTGGGTGCTCAGTACTCAGGGGACTGGGTGCTCAGTGCTCAGGGTGCTGGGTGCTCAGTGCTCAGGGCGCTGGGTGCTCAGTGCTCGGGGTGCTGGGTGCTCAGTGCTCGGGCTGCTGGGTGGTCATTGCTCAGTGCTCAAGGTGCTGGGTGCTCAGTGCTCAGTGCTCAGGGTGCTGGGTGCTCAGTACTCAGGGTGCTGGGTGCTCAGTACTCAGGGTGCTGGGTGCTCAGTGCTCGGCGTGCTCGGTGCTCAGTACTCAAGGTGCTGGGTGCTCAGTGCTCAGGGTGCTGGGTGCTCAGTGCTCAGGGAGCTGGGTGCTCAGTGCTCAGGGTGCTGGGTGCTCAGTACTCAGGGTGCTGGGTGCTCAGTGCTCGGGGTGCTCGGTGCTCAGTACTCAAGGTGCTGGGTGCTCAGTGCTCAGGGTGCTGGGTGCTCAGTCCTCGGGGTGCTCCGTGCTCAGTGCTCAGGGTGCTGGGTGCTCAGTACTCAGGGTGCTGGGTGCTCAGTGCTCGGGGTGCTCGGTGCTCAGTACTCAAGGTGCTGGGTGCTCAGTGCTCAGGGTGCTGGGTGCTCAGTCCTCGGGGTGCTCCGTGCTCAGTGATCAGGGTGCTGGGTGCTCAGTACTCAGGGTGCTCGGTGTTCAGTACTCAGGGTTCTCAGTGCTCAGTACTCAGGGTGCTGGGTGCTCAGTGCTCAGGGTGCTGGGTACTCAGTACTCAGGGTGCTCAGTGCTCAGTACTCGGGGTGCTTGTTGCTCAGCACTCAGGTTGCTCAGGGCTCAGTGCTAAGTGTGCTGGGTGCTCAGTGCTCAGGGTGGTCAGTGCTCAGTGCTCAGTACTCAGGGTGCTTGGTGCTCAGTACTCAGGGTGCTGGGTGCTCAGTGCTCGGGTTACCCGGTGCTCAGTGCTCGGGTTGCTCGGTGCTCAGTACTCAGGGTGCTGAGTGCTCAGTGCTCAGGGTGCTGGGTGCACAGTGCTCAGGGTGCTGGGTGCTCAGTGCTCAGCGTGCTTGATGCTCAGTACTCAGGGTGCTGGGTGCTCAGTGCTCAGGGTGCTGGGTGCTCAGTGCTCAGGGTGCTGGGTGCTCATTACTCAGGGTGCTGGGTGCTCAGTACTCAGGGTGCTGGGTGCTCAGTACTCAGGGTTCTGGGTGCTCAGTGCTCAGCGTGCTGGGTGCTCAGTACTCAGGGTGCTCGTTGCTCAGTGCTTGGGGTGCTGGGTGCTCAGTACTCAGGGTGCTGGGTGCTCAGTGCTCAGGGTGCTGGGTGCTCAGTGCTCAGGGTGCTGGGTGCTCAGTACTCAGGGTGCTGGGTTCTCAGTACTCAGGGTGCTGGGTGCACAGTGCGAGGGGTGCTGGGTCCTCAGTGCTCGGGGTCTGGGTGCTCAGTACTCAGGGTGCTGGGTGCTCAGTACTCAGCGTGCTGGGTGCTCAGTGCTCAGGGTGCTGGGTGCTCAGTACTCATGGTGCTGGATGCTCAGTGCTCGGGGTGCTGGGTGCTCAGTACTCAGCGTGCTGCGTGCTCAGTACTCAGGGTGCTGGGTGCTCAATACTCAGTGCTCGGGGTCCCGGGTGCTGAGTGCTCAGGGTGCTGGGTGCTCAGTGCTCTGGTTGCTGGGTGCTCAGTACTCAGGGTGCTGGGTGCTCAGTACTCAGGGTGCTGGGTGCTCAGTGCTCAGGGTGCTGGGTGATCAGTACTCAGGGTGCTGGGTGCTCAGTACTCAGGTTGCTCGGTGCTCAGTACTCAGGGTGCTGGGTGCTCAGTGCTCAGGGTGCTGGGTACTCAGTACTCAGGGTGCTGGGTGCTCAGTACTCAGGGTGCTGGGTGCTCAGTGCTCAGGGTGCTGGGTGTTCAGTGCTCAGGGTGCTGGGTGCTCAGTACTCAGGGTGCTGGGTGCTCAGTGCTCAGGGTGATCGGTGCTCAGTACTCAGGTTGCTCAGTACTCAGGATGCTGGGTGCTCAGTGCCCAGGGTGCTGGTTGCTCAGTACTCAGGGTGCTGGGTGCTCAGTGCTCGGGGTGCTGGGTGCTCAGTGCTCGGGGTGCTGGGTGCACAGTGCTCAGGGTGATCGGTGCTCAGTACTCAGGGTGCTGGGTGCTCAGTACTCAGGGTGCTCAGTGCTCAGGGTGCTGGGTGCTCAGTGCTCGGGGTGCTCGGTGCTCAGTACTCAGGGTGCTGAGTGCTCGGTACTCAGGGTGCTGGGTGCTCAGTACTCATGGTGCTGGGTGCTCAGTACTCAGGGGACTGGGTGCTCAGTGCTCAGGGTGCTGGGTGCTCAGTGCTCAGGGCGCTGGATGCTCAGTGCTCGGGGTGCTGGGTGCTCAGTGCTCGGGCTGCTGGGTGGTCAGTGCTCAGTGCTCAAGGTGCTGGGTGCTCAGTGCTCAGTGCTCAGGGTGCTGGGTGCTCAGTACTCAGGGTGCTGGGTGCTCAGTTCTCGGGGTGCTGGGTGCTCAGTGCTCAGGGTGCTGGGTGCTCAGTGCTCAGGGTGCTGGGTGCTCAGTACTCAGGGTGCTGGGTGCTCAGTGCTCGGGGTGCTCGGTGCTCAGTACTCAAGGTGCTGGGTGCTCAGTGCTCAGGGTGCTGGGTGCTCAGTCCTCGGGATGCTCCTTGCTCAGTGCTCAGGGTGCTGGGTGCTCAGTACTCAGGGTGCTGGGTGCTCAGTGCTCGGGGTGCTCGGTGCTCAGTACTCAAGGTACTGGGTGCTCAGTGCTCAGGGTGCTGGGTGCTCAGTCCTCGGGGTGCTCCGTGCTCAGTGATCAGGGTGCTGGGTGCTCAGTACTCAGGGTGCTCGGTGTTCAGTACTCAGGGTTCTCAGTGCTCAGTACTCAGGGTGCTGGGTGCTCAGTGCTCAGGGTGCTGGGTGCTCAGTACTCAGGGTGCTCAGTGCTCAGTACACGGGGTGCTTGTTGCTCAGCACTCAGATTGCTCAGTGCTCAGTGCTCGGGGTGCTGGGTGCTCAGTACTCAGGGTGCTCGGTGCTCAGTACTAAGGGTGCTCAGTGCTCAGTACTCAGGTTGCTCAGTGCTCAGTGCTTGGGGTGCTGGGTGCTCAGTACTCAGGGTGCTGGGTGCTCAGTACTCATGGTGCTGGGTGCTCATTCTCGGGGTACTGGGTGCTCAGTACTCAGGTTGCTCAGTACTCTGGGTGCTCGGGGTTCAGTACTCATGGTGCTGGGTGCTCAGTACTCAGGGTGCTCGGTGCTCAGTTCTCAGGGTGCTCGGTGCTCAGTGTTTGGGGTGCTGGGTGCTCAGTACTCAGGGTGCTTGGTGCTCAGTTCTCAGGGTGCTGGCTACTCAGTGCTCAGTGTGCTGGGTGCTCAGTACTCAGTGCTCAGGATGCTGGGTGCTCAGTGCTAAGGGTGCTGGGTGCTCAGTGCTCAGGGTGGTCAGTGCTCAGTGCTCAGTACTCAGGGTGCTTGGTGCTCAGTACTCAGGGTGCTGGGTGCTCAGTGCTCGGGTTACCCGGTGCTCAGTGCTCGGGTTGCTCGGTGCTCAGTACTCAGGGTGCTGAGTGCTCAGTGCTCAGGGTGCTGGGTGCTCAGTGCTCAGGGTGCTGGGTGCTCAGTGCTCAGCGTGCTTGATGCTCAGTACTCAGGGTGCTGGGTGCTCAGTGCTCAGGGTGCTGGGTGCTCAGTGCTCGGGGTGCTGGGTGCTCATTACTCAGGGTGATGGGTGCTCAGTACTCAGGGTGCTGGGTGCTCAGTACTCAGGGTGCTGGGTGCTCAGTGCTCAGCGTGATGGGTGCTCAGTACTCAGGGTGCTCGGTGCTCAGTGCTTGGGGTGCTGGGTGCTCAGTACTCAGGGTGCTGGGTGCTCAGTGCTCAGGGTGCTGGGTGCTCAGTGCTCAGGGTGCTGGGTGCTCAGTACTCAGGGTGCTGGGTTCTCAGTACTCAGGGTGCTGGGTGCACAGTGCTAGGGGTGCTGGGTCCTCAGTGCTCGGGGTCTGGGTGCTCAGTACTCAGGGTGCTGGGTGCTCAGTGCTCAGGGTGATCGGTGCTCAGTACTCAGGTTGCTCAGTACTCAGGATGCTGGGTGCTCAGAGCTCAGGGTGCTGGTTGCTCAGTACTCAGGGTGCTGGGTGCTCAGTGCTCGGGGTGCTGGGTGCTCAGTGCTCAGGGTGATCGGTGCTCAGTACTCAGGGTGCTGGGTGCTCAGTGCTCAGGGTGCTGGGTGCTCAGTCCTCAGGGTGCTCAGTGTTCAGGGTGCTGGGTGCTCAGGGCTCGGGGTGCTCGGTGCTCAGTACTCAGGGTGCTGAGTGCTCGGTACTCAGGGTGCTGGGTGCTCAGTACTCATGGTGCTGGGTGCTCAGTACTCAGGGGACTGGGTGCTCAGTGCTCAGGGTGCTGGGTGCTCAGTGCTCAGGGCGCTGGGTGCTCAGTGCTCGGGGTGCTGGGTGCTCAGTGCTCGGGCTGCTGGGTGGTCATTGCTCAGTGCTCAAGGTGCTGGGTGCTCAGTGCTCAGTGCTCAGGGTGCTGGGTGCTCAGTACTCAGGGTGCTGGGTGCTCAGTACTCAGGGTGCTGGGTGCTCAGTGCTCGGCGTGCTCGGTGCTCAGTACTCAAGGTGCTGGGTGCTCAGTGCTCAGGGTGCTGGGTGCTCAGTGCTCAGGGAGCTGGGTGCTCAGTGCTCAGGGTGCTGGGTGCTCAGTACTCAGGGTGCTGGGTGCTCAGTGCTCGGGGTGCTCGGTGCTCAGTACTCAAGGTGCTGGGTGCTCAGTGCTCAGGGTGCTGGGTGCTCAGTCCTCGGGGTGCTCCGTGCTCAGTGCTCAGGGTGCTGGGTGCTCAGTACTCAGGGTGCTGGGTGCTCAGTGCTCGGGGTGCTCGGTGCTCAGTACTCAAGGTGCTGGGTGCTCAGTGCTCAGGGTGCTGGGTGCTCAGTCCTCGGGGTGCTCCGTGCTCAGTGATCAGGGTGCTGGGTGCTCAGTACTCAGGGTGCTCGGTGTTCAGTACTCAGGGTTCTCAGTGCTCAGTACTCAGGGTGCTGGGTGCTCAGTGCTCAGGGTGCTGGGTACTCAGTACTCAGGGTGCTCAGTGCTCAGTACTCGGGGTGCTTGTTGCTCAGCACTCAGGTTGCTCAGGGCTCAGTGCTAAGTGTGCTGGGTGCTCAGTGCTCAGGGTGGTCAGTGCTCAGTGCTCAGTACTCAGGGTGCTTGGTGCTCAGTACTCAGGGTGCTGGGTGCTCAGTGCTCGGGTTACCCGGTGCTCAGTGCTCGGGTTGCTCGGTGCTCAGTACTCAGGGTGCTGAGTGCTCAGTGCTCAGGGTGCTGGGTGCACAGTGCTCAGGGTGCTGGGTGCTCAGTGCTCAGCGTGCTTGATGCTCAGTACTCAGGGTGCTGGGTGCTCAGTGCTCAGGGTGCTGGGTGCTCAGTGCTCAGGGTGCTGGGTGCTCATTACTCAGGGTGCTGGGTGCTCAGTACTCAGGGTGCTGGGTGCTCAGTACTCAGGGTTCTGGGTGCTCAGTGCTCAGCGTGCTGGGTGCTCAGTACTCAGGGTGCTCGTTGCTCAGTGCTTGGGGTGCTGGGTGCTCAGTACTCAGGGTGCTGGGTGCTCAGTGCTCAGGGTGCTGGGTGCTCAGTGCTCAGGGTGCTGGGTGCTCAGTACTCAGGGTGCTGGGTTCTCAGTACTCAGGGTGCTGGGTGCACAGTGCGAGGGGTGCTGGGTCCTCAGTGCTCGGGGTCTGGGTGCTCAGTACTCAGGGTGCTGGGTGCTCAGTACTCAGCGTGCTGGGTGCTCAGTGCTCAGGGTGCTGGGTGCTCAGTACTCATGGTGCTGGATGCTCAGTGCTCGGGGTGCTGGGTGCTCAGTACTCAGCGTGCTGCGTGCTCAGTACTCAGGGTGCTGGGTGCTCAATACTCAGTGCTCGGGGTCCCGGGTGCTGAGTGCTCAGGGTGCTGGGTGCTCAGTGCTCTGGTTGCTGGGTGCTCAGTACTCAGGGTGCTGGGTGCTCAGTACTCAGGGTGCTGGGTGCTCAGTGCTCAGGGTGCTGGGTGATCAGTACTCAGGGTGCTGGGTGCTCAGTACTCAGGTTGCTCGGTGCTCAGTACTCAGGGTGCTGGGTGCTCAGTGCTCAGGGTGCTGGGTACTCAGTACTCAGGGTGCTGGGTGCTCAGTACTCAGGGTGCTGGGTGCTCAGTGCTCAGGGTGCTGGGTGTTCAGTGCTCAGGGTGCTGGGTGCTCAGTACTCAGGGTGCTGGGTGCTCAGTGCTCAGGGTGATCGGTGCTCAGTACTCAGGTTGCTCAGTACTCAGGATGCTGGGTGCTCAGTGCCCAGGGTGCTGGTTGCTCAGTACTCAGGGTGCTGGGTGCTCAGTGCTCGGGGTGCTGGGTGCTCAGTGCTCAGGGTGATCGGTGCTCAGTACTCAGGGTGCTGGGTGCTCAGTGCTCAGGGTGCTGGGTGCTCAGTCCTCAGGGTGCTCAGTGTTCAGGGTGCTGGGTGCTCAGTGCTCGGGGTGCTCGGTGCTCAGTACTCAGGGTGCTGAGTGCTCGGTACTCAGGGTGCTGGGTGCTCAGTACTCATGGTGCTGGGTGCTCAGTACTCAGGGGACTGGGTGCTCAGTGCTCAGGGTGCTGGGTGCTCAGTGCTCAGGGCGCTGGGTGCTCAGTGCTCGGGGTGCTGGGTGCTCAGTGCTCGGGCTGCTGGGTGGTCAGTGCTCAGTGCTCAAGGTGCTGGGTGCTCAGTGCTCAGTGCTCAGGGTGCTGGGTGCTCAGTACTCAGGGTGCTGGGTGCTCAGTACTCAGGGTGCTGGGTGCTCAGTGCTCGGGGTGCTCGGTGCTCAGTACTCAAGGTGCTGGGTGCTCAGTGCTCAGGGTGCTGGTTGCTCAGTTCTCAGGGAGCTGGGTGCTCAGTGCTCAGGGTGCTGGGTGCTCAGTACTCAGGGTGCTGGGTGCTCAGTGCTCGGGGTGCTCGGTGCTCAGTACTCAAGGTGCTGGGTGCTCAGTGCTCAGGGTGCTGGGTGCTCAGTGATCGGGGTGATGGGTGCTGAGTGCTCAGGGTGCTGGGTGCTCAGTGCTCGTTGTGCTCGGTGCTCAGTGCTCAGGGTCCTGGGTGCTCAGTACTCAGGGTGCTGGGTGCTTAGTACTCAGGGTGCTCAGTGCTCAGTACACAGGGTGCTGGATGCTCAGTGCTCGGGGTGCTGGGTGCTCAGTGCTCAGTACTCAGGGTGCTGGGTACTCAGTGCTCAGGGTGCTGGGTGCTCAGTGCTCGGGGTGCTGGGTGCTCAGTGCTCAGGGTGATCGGTGCTCAGTACTCAGGGTGCTGGGTGCTCAGTGCTCAGGGTGCTGGGTGCTCAGTCCTCAGGGTGCTCAGTGCTCAGGGTGGTGGGTGCTCAGTGCTCGGGGTGCTCGGTGCTCAGTACTCAGGGTGCTGAGTGCTCAGTTCTCAGGGTGCTGGGTGCTCAGTACTCATGGTGCTGGGTGCTCAGTACTCAGGGGACTGGGTGCTCAGTGCTCAGGGTGCTGGGTGCTCAGTGCTCAGTGCTCAGGGTGCTGGGTGCTAATTACTCAGGGTGCTGGGTGCTCAGTACTCAGGGTGCTGGGTGCTCAGTTCTCAGGGTGCTGGGTGCTCAGTACTCTGGGTGTTGGGTGCTCAGTACTCAGGGTGCTGGGTGCTCAGTTCTCGGGGTGCTGGGTGCTCAGTGCTCAGGGTGCTGGGTGCTCAGTGCTCAGGTTGCTGGGTGCTCAGTACTCAGGGTGCTGGGTGCTCAGTGCTCGGGGTGCTCGGTGCTCAGTACTCAAGGTGCTGGGTGCTCAGTGCTCAGGGTGCTGGGTGCTCAGTCCTCGGGGTGATCCATGCTCAGTGCTCAGGGTGCTGGGTGCTCAGTACTCAGGGTGCTGGGTGCTCAGTGCTCGGCATGCTCGGTGCTCAGTACTCAAGGTGCTGGGTGCTCAGTGCTCAGGGTGCTGGGTGCTCAGTCCTCGGGGTGCTCCGTGCTCAGTGATCAGGGTGCTGGGTGCTCAGTACTCAGGGTGCTCAGTGTTCAGTACTCAGGGTTCTCAGTGCTCAGTACTCAGGGTGCTGGGTGCTCAGTGCTCAGGGTGCTGGGTGCTCAGTACTCAGGGTGCTCAGTGCTCAGTACTCGGGGTGCTGGGTGCTCAGTGCTCAGTACTCAGCGTGCTGGGTGCTCAGTGCTCGGGGTGCTGGGTCCTCAGTGCTCAGGGTGCTGGGTGCTCAGTGCTCAGGGTGCTGGGTGCTCAGTCTTCGGGGTGCTCAGTGCTCAGTGCTCGGGGTGCTGGGTGCTCAGTACTCAGGGTGCTCGGGGCTCAGTACTAAGGGTGCTCAGTGCTCAGTACTCAGGTTGCTCAGTGCTCAGTGCTTGGGGTGCTGGGTGCTCAGTTCTCAGGGTGCTGGGTGCTCAGTACTCAGGGTGCTGGGTGCTCAGTGCTCAGTACTCAGCGTGCTGGGTGCTCAGTGCTCGGGGTGCTGGGTCCTCAGTGCTCAGGGTGCTGTGTGCTCAGTACTCAGGGTGCTGGGTGCTCAGTGCTCGGGGTGCTGGGTCCTCAGTGCTCAGGGTGCTGGGTGCTCAGTGCTCGGGGAACTGGGTGCTCAGTACTCAGGGTGCTCAGTGCTCAGTACTCGGGTTGCTTGGTGCTCAGTACTCAGGGTGCTCAGTGCTCAGTACTCGGGGTGCTGGGTGCTCAGTGCTCAGGGTGCTCAGTGCTCAGTGGTCGGGGTGCTGTGTGCTCAGTGTTCGGGGCGCTGGGTGCTCAGTGCTCGGGGTGCTGGGTGCTCAGTACTCGGGGTGCTGGGTGCTCAGTGCTCAGGGTGCTCATTGCTCAGTACTCAGTGCTCAGGGTGCTCAGTGCTCAGGGTGCTGGGTGCTCAGTGCTCAGGTTGCTGGGTGCTCAGTACTCAGGGTGCTGGGTGCTTAGTGCTCGAGGTTCTCGGTGCTCAGTACTCAAGGTGCTGGGTGCTCAGTGCTCAGGGTGCTGGGTGCTCAGTCCTCGGGGTGCTCCGCGCTCAGGGTGCTGGGTGCTCAGTGCTCAGGGTGCTGGGTGCTCAGTGCTCGGGGTGCTGGGTGCTGAGTGCTCAGGATGCTGGGTGCTCAGTACTCAGGGTGATGGGTGCTCAGTACTCAGGGTGCTGGGTGCTCAGTACTCAGGGTGCTGGGTGCTCAGTGCTCAGGGTGGTGGGTGCTCAGTACTCAGGGTGCTGGGTGCTCAGTACTCAGGTTGCTCGGTGCTCAGTACTCAGGGTGCTGGGTGCTCAGTGCTCAGGGTGGTGGGTGCTCAGTACTCAGGGTGCTGGGTGCTCAGTACTCAGGTTGCTCGGTGCTCAGTACTCAGGGTGCTGGGTGCTCAGTGCTCAGGGTGCTGGGTACTCAGTACTCAGGGTGCTGGGTGCTCAGTACTCAGGGTGCTGGGTGCTCAGTGCTCAGGGTGCTGGGTGCTCAGTGCTCAGGGTGCTGGGTGCTCAGTACTCAGGGTGCTGGGTGCTCAGTGCTCAGGGTGCTGGGTGCTCAGTGCTCGGGGAGCTGGGTGCTCAGTGCTCAGTGTGATCGGTGCTCAGTACTCAGGGTGCTGGGTGCTCAGTGCTCAGGGTGCTGGGTGCTCAGTCCTCAGGGTGCTCAGTGCTCAGGGTGCTGGGTGCTCAGTGCTCGGGGTGCTCGGTGCTCAGTACTCAGGGTGCTGAGTACTCAGTACTCAGGGTGCTGGGTGCTCAGTACTCATGGTGCTGGGTGCTCAGTACTCAGGGGACTGGGTGCTCAGTGCTCAGGGTGCTGGGTGCTCAGTGCTCAGGGCGCTGGGTGCTCAGTGCTCAGGGTGCTGGGTGCTCAGTGCTCAGGGTGCTGGGTGCTCAGTGCTCGGGGTGCTCGGTGCTCAGTACTCAAGGTGCTGGGTGCTCAGTGCTCAGGGTGCTGGGTGCTCAGTCCTCGGGGTGCTCCGTGCTCAGTGATCAGGGTGCTGGGTGCTCAGTACTCAGGGTGCTCAGTGTTCAGTACTCAGGGTTCTCAGTGCTCAGTACTCAGGGTGCTGGGTGCTCAGTGCTCAGGGTGCTGGGTGCTCAGTACTCAGGGTGCTCAGTGCTCAGTACTCGGGGTGCTGGGTGCTCAGTACTCAGCGTGCTGGGTGCTCAGTGCTCGGGGTGCTGGGTCCTCAGTGCTCAGGGTGCTGGGTGCTCAGTGCTCAGGGTGCTGGGTGCTCAGTCCTCGGGGTGTTCAGTGCTCAGTGCTCGGGGTGCTGGGTGCTCAGTACTCAGGGTGCTCGGTGCCCAGTACTAAGGGTGCTCAGTGCTCAGTACTCAGGTTGCTCAGTGCTCAGTGCTCGGGTTGCTCGGTGCTCAGTACTCAAGGTGCTGAGTGCTCAGTGCTCAGGGTGCTGGGTGCTCAGTGCTCAGGGTGCTGGGTGCTCAGTGCTCAGCGTGCTTGATGCTCAGTACTCAGGGTGCTGGGTGCTCAGTGCTCAGGGTGCTGGGTGCTCAGTGCTCGGGGTGCTGGGTGCTCATTACTCAGGGTGCTGGGTGCTCAGTACTCAGGGTGCTGGGTGCTTAGTACTCGGGGTGCTGGGTGCTCAGTGCTCAGTGCTCAGGATGCTGGGTGCTCAGTGCTCTGGGTGCTGGGTGCTCAGTACTCAGTGTGCTGGGTGCTCAGTACTCAGGGTGCTGGGTGCTCAGTGCTCAGCGTGCTTGATGCTCAGTACTCAGGGTGCTGGGTGCTCAGTACTCAGGTTGCTCGGTGCTCAGTACTCTGGGTGCTGGGTGCTCAGTGCTCAGGGTGCTGGGTACTCAGTACTCAGGGTGCTGGGTGCTCAGTACTCAGGGTGCTGGGTGCTCAGTGCTCAGGGTGCTGGGTGCTCAGTGCTCAGGGTGCTGGGTGCTCAGTACTCAGGGTGCTGGGTGCTCAGTGCTCAGGGTGCTGGGTGCTCAGTGCTCGGGGAGCTGGGTGCTCAGTGCTCAGGGTGATCGGTGCTCAGTACTCAGGGTGCTGGGTGCTCAGTGCTCAGGGTGCTGGGTGCTCAGTCCTCAGGGTGCTCAGTGCTCAGGGTGCTGGGTGCTCAGTGCTCGGGGTGCTCGGTGCTCAGTACTCAGGGTGCTGAGTGCTCAGTACTCAGGGTGCTGGGTGCTCAGTACTCATGGTGCTGGGTGCTCAGTACTCAGGGGACTGGGTGCTCAGTGCTCAGGGTGCTGGGTGCTCAGTGCTCAGGGCGCTGGGTGCTCAGTGCTCAGGGTGCTGGGTGCTCAGTGCTCGGGGTGCTGGGTGGTCAGTTCTCAGGGTGCTGGGTGCTCAGTACTCTGGGTGTTGGGTGCTCAGTACTCAGGGTGCTGGGTGCTCAGTGCTCAGGGCGCTGGGTGCTAAGTACTCAGGGTGCTGGGTGCTCAGTACTCAGGGTGCTGGGTGCTCAGTTCTCAGGGTGCTGGGTGCTCAGTACTCTGGGTGTTGGGTGCTCAGTACTCAGGGTGCTGGGTGCTCAGTTCTCGGGGTGCTGGGTGCTCAGTGCTCAGGGTGCTGGGTGCTCAGTACTCAGGGTGCTGGGTGCTCAGTGCTCGGGGTGCTCGGTGCTCAGTACTCAAGGTGCTGGGTGCTCAGTGCTCAGGGTGCTGGGTGCTCAGTCCTCGGGGTGCTCCGTGCTCAGTGATCAGGGTGCTGGGTGCTCAGTACTCAGGGTGCTCAGTGTTCAGTACTCAGGGTTCTCAGTGCTCAGTACTCAGGGTGCTGGGTGCTCAGTGCTCAGGGTGCTGGGTGCTCAGTACTCAGGGTGCTCAGTGCTCAGTACTCGGGGTGCTGGGTGCTCAGTACTCAGCGTGCTGGGTGCTCAGTGCTCGGGGTGCTGGGTCCTCAGTGCTCAGGGTGCTGGGTGCTCAGTGCTCAGGGTGCTGGGTGCTCAGTCCTCGGGGTGCTCAGTGCTCAGTGCTCGGGGTGCTGGGTGCTCAGTACTCAGGGTGCTCGGTGCTCAGTACTAAGGGTGCTCAGTGCTCAGTACTCAGGTTGCTCAGTGCTCAGTGCTTGGGGTGCTGGGTGCTCAGTACTCAGGGTGCTGGGTGCTCAGTACTCAGGGTGCTGGGTGCTCAGTGCTCAGTACTCAGCGTGCTGGGTGCTCAGTGCTCGGGGTGCTGGGTCCTCAGTGCTCAGGGTGCTGTGTGCCCAGTACTCAGGGTGCTGGGTGCTCAGAGCTCGGGGTGCTGGGTCCTCAGTGCTCAGGGTGCTGGGTGCTCAGTGCTCGGGGTGCTGGGTGCTCAGTACTCAGGGTGCTCAGTGCTCAGTACTCGGGTTGCTTGTTGCTCAGTACTCAGGGTGCTCAGTGCTCAGTACTCGGGGTGCTGGGTGCTCAGTGCTCAGGGTGCTCAGTGCTCAGTGCTCGGGGTGCTGTGTGCTCAGTGCTCGGGGCGCTGGGTGCTCAGTGCTCAGGGTGCTCATTGCTCAGTACTCAGTGCTCAGGGTGCTCAGTGCTCAGTGCTCAGGGTGCTGGGGGTTCAGTACTCAGGGTGCTGGGTGCTCAGTACTCAGGGTGCTGGGTGCTCAGTGCTCAGGGTGCTGGGTGCTCAGTACTCTGGGTGTTGGGTGCTCAGTACTCAGGGTGCTTTGTGCTCCGTGCTCGGGGTGCTGGGTGCTCAGTGCTCAGGGTGCTGGGTGCTCAGTTCTCAGGGTGCTGGGTGCTCAGTACTCAGGGTGCTGGCTGCTTAGTGCTCGAGGTGCTCGGTGCTCAGTACTCAAGGTGCTGGGTGCTCAGTGCTCAGGGTGCTGGGTGCTAAGTCCTCGGGGTGCTCCGTGCTCAGGGTGCTGGGTGCTCAGTGCTCAGGGTGCTGGGTGCTCAGTGCTCGGGGTGCTGGGTGCTTAGTGCTCAGGGTGCTGTGTGCTCAGTGCTCGGGGTGCTTGGTGCTCAGTGCTCAGGGTCCTGGGTGCTCAGTACTCAGGGTGCTGGGTGCTCAGTGCTCAGGGTGCTGGGTGCTCAGTGCTCGGGGTGCTGGGTGCTCAGTGCTCAGGGTGATCGGTGCTCAGTACTCAGGGTGCTGGGTGCTCAGTGCTCAGGGTGCTGGGTGCTCAGTCCTCAGGGTGCTCAGTGCTCAGGGTGCTGGGTGCTCAGTGCTCGGGGTGCTCGGTGCTCAGTACTCAGGGTGCTGAGTGCTCAGTACTCAGGGTGCTGGGTGCTCAGTACTCATGGTGCTGGGTGCTCAGTGCTCGGGGTGCTGGGTGCTCAGTACTCAGCGTGCTGCGTGCTCAGTACTCAGGGTGCTGGGTGCTCAATACTCAGTGCTCGGGGTCCTGGGTGCTGAGTGCTCAGGGTGCTGGGTGCTCAGTGCTCTGGGTGCTGGGTGCTCAGTACTCAGGGTGCTGGGTGCTCAGTACTCAGGGTGCTGGGTGCTCAGTGCTCAGGGTGGTGGGTGCTCAGTACTCAGGGTGCTGGGTGCTCAGTACTCAGGGTGCTCGGT
Organism: Microtus oregoni; assembly: GCF_018167655.1. Lineage (NCBI taxonomy): Eukaryota > Metazoa > Chordata > Mammalia > Rodentia > Cricetidae > Microtus > Microtus oregoni. The sequence continues at coordinate 2,470,622 of NW_024544028.1, read as the reverse complement.
GCTCAGTACTCAGGGTGCTGGGTGCTCAGTGCTCAGGGTGCTGGGTACTCAGTACTCAGGGTGCTGGGTGCTCAGTACTCAGGGTGCTGGGTGCTCAGTGCTCAGGGTGCTGGGTGCTCAGTGCTCAGGGTGCTGGGTGCTCAGTACTCAGGGTGCTGGGTGCTCAGTGCTCAGGGTGATCGGTGCTCAGTACTCAGGGTGCTCAGTACTCAGGGTGCTGGGTGCTCAGTGCTCAGGGTGCTGGGTGCTCAGTACTCAGGGTGCTGGGTGCTCAGTGCTCGGGGTGCTGGGTGCTCAGTGCTCAGGGTGATCGATGCTCAGTCCTCAGGGTGCTCAGTGCTCAGGGTGCTGGGTGCTCAGTGCTCGGGGTGCTCGGTGCTCAGTACTCAGGGTGCTGAGTGCTCAGTACTCAGGGTGCTGGGTGCTCAGTACTCATGGTGCTGGGTGCTCAGTACTCAGGGGACTGGGTGCTCAGTGCTCAGGGTGCTGGGTGCTCAGTGCTCAAGGCACTGGGTGCTCAGTGCTCGGGGTGCTGGGTGCTCAGTACTCAGGGTGCTCGGTGCTCAGTACTAAGGGTGCTCAGTGCTCAGTACTCAGGTTGCTCAGTGCTCACTGCTTGGGGTGCTGGGTGCTCAGTACTCAGGGTGCTGGGTGCTCAGTACTCAGGGTGCTGGGTGCTCAGTGCTCAGTACTCAGCGTGCTGGGTGCTCAGTGCTCGGGATGCTGGGTCCTCAGTGCTCAGGGTGCTGGGTGCTCAGTACTCAGGGTGCTGGGTGCTCAGTGCTCGGGGTGCTGGGTCCTCAGTGCTCAGGGTGCTCAATGCTCAGTGGTCGGGGTGCTGGGTGCTCAGTGCTCGGGGTGCTGGGTGCTCAGTGCTCAGGGTGCTGGTTGCTCAGTACTCTGTGTGCTCAGTGCTCAGGGTGCTGGGTGCTCAGAACTCAGGGTGCTGGGTGCGCAGTACTCAGGGTGCTGGGTGCTCAGAACTCAGGGTGCTTGGTGCTCATTACTCAGGGTGCTGGGTGCTCAGTGCTCAGGGTGCTCGGTGCTCAGTACTCATGGTGCTGGGTGCTCATTCTCGGGATGCTGGGTGCTCAGTACTCAGGTTACTCAGTACTCTGGGTGCTCGGGGCTCAGTACTCATGGTGCTGGGTGCTCAGTGCTCGGGGTGCTGGGTGCTCAGTGCTCAGGGTGATCGGTGCTCAGTCCTCAGGGTGCTCAGTGCTCAGGGTGCTGGGTGCTCAGTGCTCAGGGTGGTCAGTGCTCAGTGCTCAGTACTCAGGGTGCTTGGTGTTCAGTACTCAGGGTGCTGGTTGCTCAGTGCTCGGTTTACCCGGTGCTCAGTGCTCCTGTTGCTCGGTGCTCAGTACTCAAGGTGCTGAGTGCTCAGTGCTCAGGGTGCTGGGTGCTCAGTGCTCAGGGTGCTGGGTGCTCAGTGCTCAGCATGCTTGATGCTCAGTACTCAGGGTGCTGCGTGCTCAGTGCTCAGGGTGCTGGGTGCTCAGTGCTCGGGGTGCTGGGTGCTCATTACTCAGGGTGCTGGGTGCTCAGTACTCAGGGTGCTGGGTGCTTAGTACTCGGGGTGCTGGGTGCTCAGTGCTCAGTGCTCAGGATGCTGGGTGCTCAGTGCTCGGGCTGCTGGGTGCTCAGTGCTCAGGGTGCTCGGTGCTCAGTACTCAGGGTGCTGGGTTCTCAGTACTCAGGGTGCTGGGTGCACAGTGCTAGGGGTGCTGGGTCCTCAGTGCTCGGGGTCTGGGTGCTCAGTACTCAGGGTGATCGGTGCTCAGTACTCAGGGTGCTGGGTGCTCAGTGCTCAGGGTGCTGGGTGCTCAGTCCTCAGGCTGCTCAGTGCTCAGGAGGCTGGGTGCTCAGTGCTCGGGGTGCTCGGTGCTCAGTACTCAGGGTGCTGAGTGCTCAGTACTCAGGGTGCTGGGTGCTCAGTACTCATGGTGCTGGGTGCTCAGTGCTCGGGGTGCTGGGTGCTCAGTACTCAGCGTGCTGCGTGCTCAGTACTTAGGGTGCTGGGTGCTCAATACTCAGTGCTCGGGGTCCTGGGTGCTGAGTGCTCAGGGTGCTGGGTGCTCAGTGCTCTGGGTGCTGGGTGCTCAGTACTCAGGGTGCTGGGTGCTCAGTACTCAGGGTGCTGGGTGCTCAGTGCTCAGGGTGGTGGGTGCTCAGTACTCAGGGTGCTGGGTGCTCAGTACTCAGGGTGCTCGGTGCTCAGTACTCAGGGTGCTGGGTGCTCAGTGCTCAGGGTGCTGGGTACTCACTACTCAGGGTGCTGGGTGCTCAGTACTCAGGGTGCTGGGTGCTCAGTGCTCAGGGTGCTGGGTGCTCAGTGCTCAGGGTGCTGGGTGCTCAGTACTCAGGGTGCTGGGTGCTCAGTGCTCAGGGTGATCGGTTCTCAGTACTCAGGGTGCTCAGTACTCAGGGTGCTGGGTGCTCAGTGCTCAGGGTGCTGGGTGCTCAGTACTCAGGGTGCTGGGTGCTCAGTGCTCGGGGTGCTGGGTGCTCAGTGCTCAGGGTGATCGGTGCTCAGTACTCAGGGTGCTAGGTGCTCAGTGCACAGGGTGCTGGGTGCTCAGTCCTCAGGGTGCTCAGTGCTCAGGGTGCTGGGTGCTCAGTGCTCGGGGTGCTCGGTGCTCAGTACTCAGGGTGCTGAGTGCTCAGTACTCAGGGTGCTGGGTGCTCAGTACTCATGGTGCTGGGTGCTCAGTACTCAGGGGACTGGGTGCTCAGTGCTCAGGGTGCTGGGTGCTCAGTGCTCAAGGCACTGGGTGCTCAGTGCTCGGGGTGCTGGGTGCTCAGTACTCAGGGTGCTTGGTGCTCAGTGCTCAGGGTGCTGGCTGCTCAGTGCTCAGGGTGCTGGGTGCTCAGTACTCAGTGCTCAGGATGCTGGGTGCTCAGTGCTCAGGGTGCTGGGTGCTCAGTGCTCGGGTTACCCGGTGCTCAGTGCTCGGGTTGCTCGGTGCTCAGTACTCAAGGTGCTGAGTGCTCAGTGCTCAGGGTGCTGGGTGCTCAGTGCTCAGGGTGCTGGGTGCTCAGTGCTCAGCGTGCTTGATGCTCAGTACTCAGGGTGCTGTGTGCTCAGTGCTCAGGGTGCTGGGTGCTCAGTGCTCGGGGTGCTGGGTGCTCATTTCTCAGGGTGCTGGGTGCTCAGTACTCAGGGTGCTGGGTGCTTAGTACTCGGGGTGCTGGGTGCTCAGTGCTCAGTGCTCAGGATGCTGGGTGCTCAGTTCTCGGGCTGCTGGGTGCTCAGTGCTCAGGGTGCTGGGTGCTCAGTGCTCAGTGCTCAGGGAGCTGGGTGCTCAGTGCTCAGGGTGCTGGGTGCTCAGTGCTCGGGGTGCTGGGTGCTCAGGGCTGTGGTGCTGGGTGCACAGTGGTCAGTGCTCAGGGTGCTGGGTGCTCAGTGCTCAGTGCTCAGGGAGCTGGGTGCTCAGTGCTCAGGGTGCTGGGTGCTCAGTACTCAGGGTGCTGGGTGCTCAGTGCTCGGGGTGCTTGGTGCTCAGTGCTCAGGGTCCTGGGTGCTCAGTACTCAGGGTGCTGGGTGCTCAGTGCTCAGGGTGCTGGGTGCTCAGTGCTCGGGGTGCTGGGTGCTCAGTGCTCAGGGTGATCGGTGCTCAGTACTCAGGGTGCTGGGTGCTCAGTGTTCAGGGTGCTGGGTGCTCAGTCCTCAGGGTGCTCAGTGCTCAGGGTGCTGGGTGCTCAGTGCTCGGGGTGCTCGGTGCTCAGTACTCCGGGTGCTGAGTGCTCAGTACTCAGGGTGCTGGGTGCTCAGTACTCATGGTGCTGGGTGCTCAGTGCTCGGGGTGCTGGGTGCTCAGTACTCAGCGTGCTGCGTGCTCAGTACTCAGGGTGCTGGGTGCTCAATACTCAGTGCTCGGGGTCCTGGGTGCTGAGTGCTCAGGGTGCTGGGTGCTCAGTGCTCTGGGTGCTCAGTACTCAGGGTGCTGGGTGCTCAGTACTCAGGGTGCTGGGTGCTCAGTGCTCAGGGTGGTGGGTGCTCAGTACTCAGGGTGCTGGGTGCTCAGTACTCAGGGTGCTCGGTGCTCAGTACTCAGGGTGCTGGGTGCTCAGTGCTCAGGGTGCTGGGTACTCAGTACTCAGGGTGCTGGGTGCTCAGTACTCAGGGTGCTGGGTGCTCAGTGCTCAGGGTGCTGGGTGCTCAGTGCTCAGGTTGCTGGGTGCTCAGTACTCAGGGTGCTGGGTGCTCAGTGCTCAGGGTGATTGGTGCTCAGTACTCAGGGTGCTCAGTACTCAGGGTGCTGGGTGCTCAGTGCTCAGGGTGCTGGGTGCTCAGTACTCAGGGTGCTGGGTGCTCAGTGCTCGGGGTGCTGGGTGCTCAGTGCTCAGGGTGATCGGTGCTCAGTCCTCAGGGTGCTCAGTGCTCAGGGTGCTGGGTGCTCAGTGCTCGGGGTGCTCGGTGCTCAGTACTCAGGGTTCTGAGTGCTCAGTACTCAGGGTGCTGGGTGCTCAGTACTCATGGTGCTGGGTGCTCAGTACTCAGGGGACTGGGTGCTCAGTGCTCAGGGTGCTGGGTGCTCAGTGCTCAAGGCACTGGGTGCTCAGTGCTCGGGGTGCTGGGTGCTCAGTACTCAGGGTGCTCGGTGCTCAGTACTAAGGGTGCTCAGTGCTCAGTACTCAGGTTGCTCATTGCTCACTGCTTGGGGTGCTGGGTGCTCAGTACTCAGGGTGCTGGGTGCTCAGTACTCAGGGTGCTGTGTGCTCAGTGCTCAGTACTCAGCGTGCTGGGTGCTCAGTGCTCGGGATGCTGGGTCCTCAGTGCTCAGGGTGCTGGGTGCTCAGTACTCAGGGTGCTGGGTGCTCAGTGCTCGGGGTGCTGGGTCCTCAGTGCTCAGGGTGCTCAATGCTCAGTGGTCGGGGTGCTGGGTGCTCAGTGCTCGGGGTGCTGGGTGCTCAGTGCTCAGGGTGCTGGTTGCTCAGTACTCTGTGTGCTCAGTGCTCAGGGTGCTGGGTGCTCAGAACTCAGGGTGCTGGGTGCGCAGTACTCAGGGTGCTGGGTGCTCAGAACTCAGGGTGCTTGGTGCTCATTACTCAGAGTGCTGGGTGCTCAGTGCTCAGGGTGCTCGGTGCTCAGTACTCATGGTGCCGGGTGCTCATTCTCGGGATGCTGGGTGCTCAGTACTCAGGTTACTCAGTACTCTGGGTGCTCGGGGCTCAGTACTCATGGTGCTGGGTGCTCAGTACTCAGGGTGCTCGGTGCTCAGTTCTCAGGGTGCTCGGTGCTCAGTGTTTGGGGTGCTGGGTGCTCAGTACTCAGGGTGCTTGGTGCTCAGTGCTCAGGGTGCTCGGTGCTCAGTACTCAGGGTGCTGGGTGCTCAGTGCTCAGGGTGCTGGGTACTCAGTACTCAGGGTGCTGGGTGCTCAGTACTCAGGGTGCTGGGTGCTCAGTGCTCAGGGTGCTGGGTGCTCAGTTCTCGGGGTGCTGGGTGCTCAGTGCTCAGGGTGCTGGGGGCTCAGTACTCAGGGTGCTGGGTCCTCAGTGCTCGGGGTGCTCGGTGCTCAGTACTCAAGGTGCTGGGTGCTCAGTGCTCAGGGTGCTGGGTGCTCAGTCCTCGGGGTGCTCCGTGCTCAGTGCTCAGGGTGCTGGGTGCTCAGTACTCAGGGTGCTCAGTGTTCAGTACTCAGGGTTCTCAGTGCTCAGTACTCATGGTGCTGGGTGCTCAGTGCTCAGGGTGCTGGGTGCTCAGTACTCAGGGTGTTCAGTGCTCAGTACTCGGGGTGCTGGGTGCTCAGTGCTCAGTACTCAGCGTGCTGGGTGCACAGTGCTCGGGGTGCTGGGTCCTCAGTGCTCAGGGTGCTGGGTGCTCAGTGCTCAGGGTGCTGGGTGCTCAGTCCTCGGGGTGCTCAGTGCTCAGTGCTCGGGGTGCTGGGTGCTCAGTACTCAGGGTGCTCAGTGCTCAGTACTAAGGGTGCTCAGTGCTCAGTACTCAGGTTGCTCAGTGCTCAGTGCTTGGGGTGCTGGGTGCTCAGTACTCAGGGTGCTGGGTGCTCAGTACTCAGGGTGCTGGGTGCTCAGAGCTCAGTACTCAGCGTGCTGGGTGCTCAGTGCTCGGGGTGCTGGGTCCTCAGTGCTCAGGGTGCTGGGTGCCCAGTACTCAGGGTGCTGGGTGCTCAGAGCTCAGGGTGCTGGGTCCTCAGTGCTCAGGGTGCTGGGTGCTCAGTGCTCGGGGTGCTGGGTGCTCAGTACTCAGGGTGCTCAGTGCTCAGTACTCGGGTTGCTTGTTGCTCAGTACTCAGGGTGCTCAGTGCTCAGTACTCGGGTTGCTGGGTGCTCAGTGCTCAGGGTGCTCAGTGCTCAGTGCTCGGGGTGCTGTGTGCTCAGTGCTCGGGGCGCTGGGTGCTCAGTGCTCGGGGTGCTGGGTGCTCAGTGCCCTGGGTGCTGGGTGCTCAGTGCTCAGGGTGCTGGGGGCTCAGTACTCAGGGTGCTGGGTCCTCAGTACTCGGGGTGCTGGGTGCTCAGTGCTCAGGGTGCTCATTGCTCAGTACTCAGTGCTCAGGGTGCTCAGTGCTCATTGCTCAGGGTGCTGGGTGTTCAGTACTCAGGGTGCTGGGTGCTCAGTACTCAGGGTGCTGGGTGCTCAGTGCTCAGGGTGCTGGGTGCTCTGTACTCTGGGTGTTGGGTGCTCAGTACTCAGGGTGCTTTGTGCTCCGTGCTCGGGGTGCTGGGTGCTCAGTGCTCAGGGTGCTGGGTGCTCAGTTCTCAGGGTGCTGGGTGCTCAGTACTCAGGGTGCTGGGTGCTTAGTGCTCGAGGTGCTCGGTGCTCAGTACTCAAGGTGCTGGGTGCTCAGTGCTCAGGGTGCTGGGTGCTCAGTCCTCGGGGTGCTCCGTGCTCAGGGTGCTGGGTGCTCAGTGCTCAGGGTGCTGGGTGCTCAGTGCACGGGTTGCTGGGTGCTGAGTGCTCAGGGTGCTGGGTGCTCAGTGCTCGGGGTGCTTGGTGCTCAGTGCTCAGGGTCCTGGGTGCTCAGTACTCAGGGTGCTGGGTGCTCAGTGCTCAGGGTGCTGGGTGCTCAGTGCTTGGGGAGCTGGGTGCTCAGTGCTCAGGGTGATCGGTGCTCAGTACTCAGGGTGCTGGGTGCTCAGTGCTCAGGGTGCTGGGTGCTCAGTCCTCAGGGTGCTCAGTGCTCAGGGTGCTGGGTGCTCAGTGCTCGGGGTGCTCGGTGCTCAGTACTCAGGGTGCTGAGTGCTCAGTACTCAGGGTGCTGGGTGCTCAGTACTCATGGTGCTGGGTGCTCAGTGCTCGGGGTGCTGGGTGCTCAGTTCTCAGCGTGCTGCGTGCTCAGTACTCAGGGTGCTGGGTGCTCAATACTCAGTGCTCGGGGTCCTGGGTGCTGAGTGCTCAGGGTGCTGGGTGCTCAGTGCTCTGGGTGCTGGGTGCTCAGTACTCAGGGTGCTGGGTGCTCAGTACTCAGGGTGCTGGGTGCTCAGTGCTCAGGGTGGTGGGTGCTCAGTACTCAGGGTGCTGGGTGCTCAGTACTCAGGGTGCTCGGTGCTCAGTACTCAGGGTGCTGGGTGCTCAGTGCTCAGGGTGCTGGGTACTCACTACTCAGGGTGCTGGGTGCTCAGTACTCAGGGTGCTGGGTGCTCAGTGCTCAGGGTGCTGGGTGCTCAGTGCTCAGGGTGCTGGGTGCTCAGTACTCAGGGTGCTGGGTGCTCAGTGCTCAGGGTGATCGGTGCTCAGTACTCAGGGTGCTCAGTACTCAGGGTGCTGGGTGCTCAGTGCTCAGGGTGCTGGGTGCTCAGTACTCAGGGTGCTGGGTGCTCAGTGCTCGGGGTGCTGTGTGCTCAGTGCTCAGGGTGATCGGTGCTCAGTACTCAGGGTGCTAGGTGCTCAGTGCTCAGGGTGCTGGGTGCTCAGTCCTCAGGGTGCTCAGTGCTCAGGGTGCTGGGTGCTCAGTGCTCGGGGTGCTCGGTGCTCAGTACTCAGGGTGCTGAGTGCTCAGTACTCAGGGTGCTGGGTGCTCAGTACTCATGGTGCTGGGTGCTCAGTACTCAGGGGACTGGGTGCTCAGTGCTCAGGGTGCTGTTTGCTCAGTGCTCAAGGCACTGGGTGCTCAGTGCTCGGGGTGCTGGGTGCTCAGTACTCAGGGTGCTCGGTGCTCAGTACTAAGGGGGCTCAGTGCTCAGTACTCAGGTTGCTCAGTGCTCAGTGCTTGGGGTGCTGGGTGCTCAGTACTCAGGGTGCTGGGTGCTCAGTACACAGGGTGCTGGGTGCTCAGTACTCAGCGTGCTGGGTGCTCAGTGCTCGGGATGCTGGGTCCTCAGTGCTCAGGGTGCTGGGTGCTCAGTACTCAGGGTGCTGGGTGCTCAGTGCTCGGGGTGCTGGGTCCTCAGTGCTCAGGGTGCTCAATGCTCAGTGGTCGGGGTGCTGGGTGCTCAGTGCTCGGGGTGCTGGGTGCTCAGTGCTCAGGGTGCTGTTTGCTCAGTACTCTGTGTGCTCAGTGCTCAGGGTGCTGGGTGCTCAGAACTCAGGGTGCTGGGTGCGCAGTACTCAGGGTGCTGGGTGCTCAGAACTCAGGGTGCTTGGTGCTCATTACTCAGGGTGCTGGGTGCTCAGTGCTCAGGTTACTCAGTACTCTGGGTGCTCGGGGCTCAGTACTCATGGTGCTGGGTGCTCAGTACTCAGGGTGCTCGGTGCTCAGTTCTCAGGGTGCTCGGTGCTCAGTGTTTGGGGTGCTGGGTGCTCAGTACTCAGGGTGCTTGGTGCTCAGTGCTCAGGGTGCTGGCTGCTCAGTGCTCAGGGTGCTGGGTGCTCAGTACTCAGTGCTCAGGATGCTGGGTGCTCAGTGCTCAGGGTGCTGGGTGCTCAGTGCTCAGGGTGGTCAGTGCTCAGTGCTCAGTACTCAGGGTGCTTGGTGCTCAGTACTCAGGGTGCTGGTTGCTCAGTGCTCGGTTTACCCGGTGCTCAGTGCTCCTGTTGCTCGGTGCTCAGTACTCAAGGTGCTGAGTGCTCAGTGCTCAGGGTGCTGGGTGCTCAGTGCTCAGGGTGCTGGGTGCTCAGTGCTCGGGGTGCTGGGTCCTCAGTGCTCAGGGTGCTGGGTGCTCAATGCTCAGGGTGCTGGGTGCTCAGTCCTCGGGGTGCTTGGTGCTCATTACTCAGGGTGCTGGGTGCTCAGTGCTCAGGGTGCTCGGTGCTCAGTACTCATGGTGCTGGGTGCTCATTCTCGGGATGCTGGGTGCTCAGTACTCAGGTTACTCAGTACTCTGGGTGCTCGGGGCTCAGTACTCATGGTGCTGGGTGCTCAGTACTCAGGGTGCTCGGTGCTCAGTTCTCAGGGTGCTCGGTGCTCAGTGTTTGGGGTGCTGGGTGCTCAGTACTCAGGGTGCTTGGTGCTCAGTGCTCAGGGTGCTCGGTGCTCAGTACTCAGGGTGCTGGGTGCTCAGTGCTCAGGGTGCTGGGTACTCAGTACTCAGGGTGCTGGGTGCTCAGTACTCAGGGTGCTGGGTGCTCAGTGCTCAGGGTGCTGGGTGCTCAGTGCCCTGGGTGCTGGGTGCTCAGTGCTCAGGGTGCTGGGGGCTCAGTACTCAGGGTGCTGGGTCCTCAGTGCTCGGGGTGCTCGGTGCTCAGTACTCAAGGTGCTGGGTGCTCAGTGCTCAGGGTGCTGGGTGCTCAGTCCTCGGGGTGCTCCGTGCTCAGTGCTCAGGGTGCTGGGTGCTCAGTACTCAGGGTGCTGGGTGCTCAGTGCTCGGGGTGCTCGGTGCTCAGTACTCAAGGTGCTGGGTGCTCAGTGATCAGGGTGCTGGGTGCTCAGTCCTCGGGGTGCTCCGTGCTCCGTGATCAGGGTGCTGGGTGCTCAGTACTCAGGGTGCTCAGTGTTCAGTACTCAGGGTTCTCAGTGCTCAGTACTCATGGTGCTGGGTGCTCAGTGCTCAGGGTGCTGGGTGCTCAGTACTCAGGGTGCTCAGTGCTCAGTACTCGGGGTGCTGGGTGCTCAGTGCTCAGTACTCAGCGTGCTGGGTGCTCAGTGCTCGGGGTGCTGGGTCCTCAGTGCTCAGGGTGCTGGGTGCTCAGTGCTCAGGGTGCTGGGTGCTCAGTCCTCGGGGTGCTCAGTGCTCAGTGCTCGGGGTGCTGGGTGCTCAGTACTCAGGGTGCTCAGTGCTCAGTACTAAGGGTGCTCAGTGCTCAGTACTCAGGTTGCTCAGTGCTCAATGCTTGGGGTGCTGGGTGCTCAGTACTCAGGGTGCTGGGTGCTCAGTACTCAGGGTGCTGGGTGCTCAGAGCTCAGTACTCAGCGTGCTGGGTGCTCAGTGCTCGGGGTGCTGGGTCCTCAGTGCTCAGGGTGCTGGGTGCCCAGTACTCAGGGTGCTGGGTGCTCAGAGCTCGGGGTGCTGGGTCCTCAGTGCTCAGGGTGCTGGGTGCTCAGTGCTCGGGGTGCTGGGTGCTCAGTACTCAGGGTGCTCAGTGCTCAGTACTCGGGTTGCTTGTTGCTCAGTACTCAGGGTGCTCAGTGCTCAGTACTCGGGTTGCTGGGTGCTCAGTGCTCAGGGTGCTCAGTGCTCAGTGCTCGGGGTGCTGTGTGCTCAGTGCTCGGGGCGCTGGGTGCTCAGTGCTCGGGGTGCTGGGTGCTCAGTACTCGGGGTGCTGGGTGCTCAGTGCTCAGGGTGCTCATTGCTCAGTACTCAGTGCTCAGGGTGCTCAGTGCTCATTGCTCAGGGTGCTGGGTGTTCAGTACTCAGGGTGCTGGGTGCTCAGTACTCAGGGTGCTGGGTGCTCAGTGCTCAGGGTGCTGGGTGCTCTGTACTCTGGGTGTTGGGTGCTCAGTACTCAGGGTGCTTTGTGCTCCGTGCTCGGGGTGCTGGGTGCTCAGTGCTCAGGGTGCTGGGTGCTCAGTTCTCAGGGTGCTGGGTGCTCAGTACTCAGGGTGCTGGGTGCTTAGTGCTCGAGGTGCTCGGTGCTCAGTACTCAAGGTGCTGGGTGCTCAGTGCTCAGGGTGCTGGGTGCTCAGTCCTCGGGGTGCTCCGTGCTCAGGGTGCTGGGTGCTCAGTGCTCAGGGTGCTGGGTGCTCAGTGCACGGGTTGCTGGGTGCTGAGTGCTCAGGGTGCTGGGTGCTCAGTGCTCGGGGTGCTTGGTGCTCAGTGCTCAGGGTCCTGGGTGCTCAGTACTCAGGGTGCTGGGTGCTCAGTGCTCAGGGTGCTGGGTGCTCAGTGCTTGGGGAGCTGGGTGCTCAGTGCTCAGGGTGATCGGTGCTCAGTACTCAGGGTGCTGGGTGCTCAGTGCTCAGGGTGCTGGGTGCTCAGTCCTCAGGGTGCTCAGTGCTCAGGGTGCTGGGTGCTCAGTGCTCGGGTGCTCGGTGCTCAGTACTCAGGGTGCTGAGTGCTCAGTACTCAGGGTGCTGGGTGCTCAGTACTCATGGTGCTGGGTGCTCAGTGCTCGGGGTGCTGGGTGCTCAGTTCTCAGCGTGCTGCGTGCTCAGTACTCAGGGTGCTGGGTGCTCAATACTCAGTGCTCGGGGTCCTGGGTGCTGAGTGCTCAGGGTGCTGGGTGCTCAGTGCTCTGGGTGCTGGGTGCTCAGTACTCAGGGTGCTGGGTGCTCAGTACTCAGGGTGCTGGGTGCTCAGTGCTCAGGGTGGTGGGTGCTCAGTACTCAGGGTGCTGGGTGCTCAGTACTCAGGGTGCTCGGTGCTCAGTACTCAGGGTGCTGGGTGCTCAGTGCTCAGGGTGCTGGGTACTCACTACTCAGGGTGCTGGGTGCTCAGTACTCAGGGTGCTGGGTGCTCAGTGCTCAGGGTGCTGGGTGCTCAGTGCTCAGGGTGCTGGGTGCTCAGTACTCAGGGTGCTGGGTGCTCAGTGCTCAGGGTGATCGGTGCTCAGTACTCAGGGTGCTCAGTACTCAGGGTGCTGGGTGCTCAGTGCTCAGGTTGCTGGGTGCTCAGTACTCAGGGTGCTGGGTGCTCAGTGCTCGGGGTGCTGGGTGCTCAGTGCTCAGGGTGATCGGTGCTCAGTACTCAGGGTGCTAGGTGCTCAGTGCTCAGGGTGCTGGGTGCTCAGTCCTCAGGGTGCTCAGTGCTCAGTGTGCTGGGTGCTCAGTGCTCGGGGTGCTCGGTGCTCAGTACTCAGGGTGCTGAGTGCTCAGTACTCAGGGTGCTGGGTGCTCAGTACTCATGGTGCTGGGTGCTCAGTACTCAGGGGACTGGGTGCTCAGTGCTCAGGGTGCTGGGTGCTCAGTGCTCAAGGCACTGGGTGCTCAGTGCTCGGGGTGCTGGGTGCTCAGTACTCAGGGTGCTCGGTGCTCAGTACTAAGGGGGCTCAGTGCTCAGTACTCAGGTTGCTCAGTGCTCAGTGCTTGGGGTGCTGGGTGCTCAGTACTCAGGGTGCTGGGTGCTCAGTTCTCAGGGTGCTGGGTGCTCAGTACTCAGCGTGCTGGGTGCTCAGTGCTCGGGATGCTGGGTCCTCAGTGCTCAGGGTGCTGGGTGCTCAGTACTCAGGGTGCTGGATGCTCAGTGCTCGGGGTGCTGGGTCCTCAGTGCTCAGGGTGCTCAATGCTCAGTGGTCGGTGTGCTGGGTGCTCAGTGCTCGGGGTGCTGGGTGCTCAGTGCTCAGGGTGCTGGTTGCTCAGTACTCTGTGTGCTCAGTGCTCAGGGTGCTGGGTGCTCAGAACTCAGGGTGCTGGGTGCGCAGTACTCAGGGTGCTGGGTGCTCAGAACTCAGGGTGCTTGGTGCTCATTACTCAGGGTGCTGGGTGCTCAGTGCTCAGGTTACTCAGTACTCTGGGTGCTCGGGGCTCAGTACTCATGGTGCTGGGTGCTCAGTACTCAGGGTGCTCGGTGCTCAGTTCTCAGGGTGCTCGGTGCTCAGTGTTTGGGGTGCTGGGTGCTCAGTACTCAGGGTGCTTGGTGCTCAGTGCTCAGGGTGCTGGCTGCTCAGTGCTCAGGGTGCTGGGTGCTCAGTACTCAGTGCTCAGGATGCTGGGTGCTCAGTGCTCAGGGTGCTGGGTGCTCAGTGCTCAGGGTGGTCAGTGCTCAGTGCTCAGTACTCAGGGTGCTTGGTGCTCAGTACTCAGGGTGCTGGTTGCTCAGTGCTCGGTTTACCCGGTGCTCAGTGCTCCTGTTGCTCGGTGCTCAGTACTCAAGGTGCTGAGTGCTCAGTGCTCAGGGTGCTGGGTGCTCAGTGCTCAGGGTGCTGGGTGCTCAGTGCTCAGCGTGCTTGATGCTCAGTACTCAGGGTGCTGCGTGCTCAGTGCTCAGAGTGCTGGGTGCTCAGTGCTCGGGGTGCTGGGTGCTCATTACTCAGGGTGCTGGGTGCTCAGTACTCAGGGTGCTGGGTGCTTAGTACTCGGGGTGCTGGGTGCTCAGTGCTCAGTGCTCAGGATGCTGGGTGCTCAGTGCTCGGGCTGCTGGGTGCTCAGTGCTCAGGGTGCTGGGTGCTCAGTACTCAGGGTGCTGGGTTATCAGTACTCAGGGTGCTGGGTGCACAGTGCTAGGGGTGCTGGGTCCTCAGTGCTCGGGGTCTGGGTGCTCAGTACTCAGGGTGATCGGTGCTCAGTACTCAGTGTGCTGGGTGCTCAGTGCTCAGGGTGCTGGGTGCTCAGTCCTCAGGCTGCTCAGTGCTCAGGGTGCTGGGTGCTCAGTGCTCGGGTTACCCGGTGCTCAGTGCTCGGGTTGCTCGGTGCTCAGTACTCAAGGTGCTGAGTGCTCAGTGCTCAGGGTGCTGGGTGCTCAGTGCTCAGGGTGCTGGGTGCTCAGTGCTCAGCGTGCTTGATGCTCAGTACTCAGGGTGCTGCGTGCTCAGTGCTCAGGGTGCTGGGTGCTCAGTGCTCGGGGTGCTGGGTGCTCATTACTCAGGGTGCTGGGTGCTCAGTACTCAGGGTGCTGGGTGCTTAGTACTCGGGGTGCTGGGTGCTCAGTGTTCAGTGCTCAGGATGCTGGGTGCTCAGTTCTCGGGCTGCTGGGTGCTCAGTGCTCAGGGTGCTGGGTGCTCAGTACTCAGTGTGCTGGGTTCTCAGTACTCAGGGTGCTGGGTGCACAGTGCTAGGGGTGCTGGGTCCTCAGTGCTCGGGGTCTGGGTGCTCAGTACTCAGGGTGCTGGGTGCTCAGTACTCATTGTGCTGGGTGCTCAGTGCTCAGGGTGCTGGGTGCTCAGTGCTCTGGGTGCTGGGTGCTCAGTGCTCAGGGTGCTGGGTGCTCAGTGCTCAGGGTGCTGGGTGCTCAGTGATCGGGGTGATGGGTGCTGAGTGCTCAGGGTGCTGGGTGCTCAGTGCTCGGGGTGCTCGGTGCTCAGTGCTCAGGGTCCTGGGTGCTCAGTACTCAGGGTGCTGGGTGCTTAGTACTCAGGGTGCTCAGTTCTCAGTACACAGGGTGCTGGGTGCTCAGTGCTCGGGGTGCTGGGTGCTCAGTGCTCAGTACTCAGGGTGCTGGGTGCTCAGTGCTCAGGGTGCTGAGTGCTCAGTACTCAGCGTGCTGGGTGCTCAGTACTCAGGGTGCTGGGTGCTCAGTGCTCAGGGTGCTGGGTGCTCCGTGCTCAGGGTGCAGGGTGCTCAGTGCTCAGGGTGCTGGGTGCTCAGTACTCAGCGTGCTGGGTGCTCAGTACTCAGGGTGCTGGGTGCTCAGTGCTCAGGCTGCTGAGTGCTCAGTACTCAGAGTGCTGGGTGCTCAGTACTCAGGGTGCTGGGTGCTCAGTGCTCAGGGTGCTGGGTGCTCAGTACTCAGGGTGCTGGGTGCTCAGTACTCAGGGTGCTCGGTGCTCAGTTCTCAGGGTGCTCGGTGCTCAGTGTGTGGGGTGCTGGGTGCTCAGTACTCAGGGTGCTTGGTGCTCAGTGCTCAGGGTGCTCGGTGCTCAGTACTCAGGGTGCTGGGTGCTCAGTGCTCAGGGTGCTGGGTACTCAGTACTCAGGGTGCTGGGTGCTCAGTACTCAGGGTGCTGGGTGCTCAGTGCTCAGGGTGCTGGGTGCTCAGTGCTCAGGGTGCTGGGTGCTCAGTACTCAGGGTGCTGGGTGCTCAGTGCTCAGGGTGCTGGGTGCTCAGTGCTCGGGGAGCTGGGTGCTCAGTGCTCAGGGTGATCGGTGCTCAGTACTCAGGGTCCTGGGTGCTCAGTGCTCAGGGTGCTGGGTGCTCAGTCCTCAGGGTGCTCAGTGCTCAGGGTGCTGGGTGCTCAGTGCTCGGGGTGCTCGGTGCTCAGTACTCAGGGTACTGAGTGCTCAG
This sequence comes from Microtus oregoni, assembly GCF_018167655.1. Classification (NCBI taxonomy): domain Eukaryota; kingdom Metazoa; phylum Chordata; class Mammalia; order Rodentia; family Cricetidae; genus Microtus; species Microtus oregoni. The sequence goes on along the minus strand of NW_024544028.1, from coordinate 2,455,465 downwards.
TACTCAGGGTGCTGGGTGCTCAGTACTCATGGTGCTGGGTGCTCAGTACTCAGGGGACTGGGTGCTCAGTGCTCAGGCTGCTGGGTGCTCAGTGCTCAGGGCGCTGGGTGCTCAGTGCTCAGGGTGCTGGGTGCTCAGTGCTCGGGGTGCTGGGTGGTCAGTGCTCAGTGCTCAAGGTGCTGGGTTCTCAGTGCTCAGTGCTCAGGGTGCTGGGTGCTAAGTACTCAGGGTGCTGGGTGCTCAGTACTCAGGGTGCTGGGTGCTCAGTTCTCAGGGTGCTGGGTGCTCAGTACTCTGGGTGTTGGGTGCTCAGTACTCAGGGTGCTGGGTGCTCAGTTCTCGGGGTGCTGGGTGCTCAGTGCTCAGGGTGCTGGGTGCTCAGTGCTCAGTGTGCTGGGTGCTCAGTACTCAGGGTGCTGGGTGCTCAGTGCTCGGGGTGCTCGGTGCTCAGTACTCAAGGTGCTGGGTGCTCAGTGCTCAGGGTGCTGGGTGCTCAGTCCTCGGGGTGCTCCGTGCTCAGTGCTCAGGGTGCTGGGTGCTCAGTACTCAGGGTGCTGGGTGCTCAGTGCTCGGGGTGCTCGGTGCTCAGTACTCAAGGTGCTGGGTGCTCAGTGCTCAGGGTGCTGGGTGCTCAGTCCTCGGGGTGCTCCGTGCTCAGTGATCAGGGTGCTGGGTGCTCAGTACTCAGGGTGCTCAGTGTTCAGTACTCAGGGTTCTCAGTGCTCAGTACTCAGGGTGCTGGGTGCTCAGTGCTCAGGGTGCTGGGTGCTCAGTACTCAGGGTGCTCAGTGCTCAGTACTCGGGGTGCTGGGTGCTCAGTGCTCAGTACTCAGCGTGCTGGGTGCTCAGTGCTTGGGGTGCTGGGTCCTCAGTGCTCAGGGTGCTGGGTGCTCAGTGCTCAGGGTGCTGGGTGCTCAGTCCTCGGGGTGCTCAGTGCTCAGTGCTCGGGGTGCTGGGTGCTCAGTACTCAGGGTGCTCGGTGCTCAGTACTAAGGGTGCTCAGTGCTCAGTACTCAGGTTGCTCAGTGCTCAGTGCTTGGGGTGCTGGGTGCTCAGTACTCAGGGTGCTGGGTGCTCAGTGCTCAGTACTCAGCGTGCTGGGTGCTCAGTGCTCGGGGTGCTGGGTCCTCAGTGCTCAGGGTGCTGGGTGCCCAGTACTCAGGGTGCTGGGTGCTCAGAGCTCGGGGTGCTGGGTCCTCAGTGCTCAGGGTGCTGGGTGCTCAGTGCTCGGGGTGCTGGGTGCTCAGTACTCAGGGTGCTCAGTGCTCAGTACTCGGGTTGCTTGTTGCTCAGTACTCAGGGTGCTCAGTGTTCAGTACTCGGGGTGCTGGGTGCTCAGTGCTCAGGGTGCTCAGTGCTCAGTGCTCGGGGTGCTGTGTGCTCAGTGCTCGGGGCGCTGGGTGCTCAGTGCTCGGGGTGCTGGGTGCTCAGTACTCGGGGTGCTGGGTGCTCAGTGCTCAGGGTGCTCATTGCTCAGTACTCAGTGCTCAGGGTGTTCAGTGCTCAGTGCTCAGGGTGCTGGGTGTTCAGTACTCAGGGTGCTGGGTGCTCAGTACTCAGGGTGCTGGGTGCTCAGTGCTCAGGGTGCTGGGTGCTCAGTACTCTGGGTGTTGGGTGCTCAGTACTCAGGGTGCTTTGTGCTCCGTGCTCGGGGTGCTGGGTGCTCAGTGCTCAGGGTGCTGGGTGCTCAGTTCTCAGGGTGCTGGGTGTTCAGTACTCAGGGTGCTGGGTGCTTAGTGCTCGAGGTGCTCGGTGCTCAGTACTCAAGGTGCTGGGTGCTCAGTGCTCAGGGTGCTGGGTGCTCAGTCCTCGGGGTGCTCCGTGCTCAGGGTGCTGGGTGCTCAGTGCTCAGGGTGCTGGGTGCTCAGAGCTCGGGGTGCTGGTTGCTGAGTGCTCAGGGTGCTGGGTGCTCAGTGCTCGGGGTGCTTGGTGCTCAGTGCTCAGGGTCCTGGGTGCTCAGTACTCAGGGTGCTGGGTGCTCAGTGCTCAGGGTGCTGGGTGCTCAGTGCTCCGGGTGCTGGGTGCTCAGTGCTCAGGGTGATCGGTGCTCAGTACTCAGGGTGCTGGGTGCTCAGTGCTCAGGGTGCTGGGTGCTCAGTCCTCAGGGTGCTCAGTGCTCAGGGTGCTGGCTGCTCAGTGCTCGGGGTGCTCGGTGCTCAGTACTCAGGGTGCTGAGTGCTCAGTACTCAGGGTGCTGGGTGCTCAGTACTCATGGTGCTGGGTGCTCAGTGCTCGGGGTGCTGGGTGCTCAGTACTCAGCGTGCTGCGTGCTCAGTACTCAGGGTGCTGGGTGCTCAATACTCAGTGCTCGGGGTCCTGGGTGCTGAGTGCTCAGGGTGCTGGGTGCTCAGTGCTCTGGGTGCTGGGTGCTCAGTACTCAGGGTGCTGGGTGCTCAGTACTCAGGGTGCTGGGTGCTCAGTGCTCAGGGTGGTGGGTGCTCAGTACTCAGGGTGCTGGGTGCTCAGTACTCAGGGTGCTCGGTGCTCAGTACTCAGGGTGCTGGGTGCTCAGTGCTCAGGGTGGTCAGTGCTCAGTGCTCAGTACTCAGGGTGCTTGGTGCTCAGTACTCAGGGTGCTGGGTGCTCAGTGCTCGGGTTACCCGGTGCTCAGTGCTCGGGTTGCTCGGTGCTCAGTACTCAAGGTGCTGAGTGCTCAGTGCTCAGGGTGCTGGGTGCTCAGTACTCAGGGTCCTGGGTGCTCAGTGCTCATGGTGCTGGGTGCTCAGTCCTCAGGGTGCTCAGTGCTCAGGGTGCTGGGTGCTCAGTGCTCGGGGTGCTCGGTGCTCAGTACTCAGGGTGCTGAGTGCTCAGTACTCAGGGTGCTGGGTGCTCAGTACTCATGGTGCTGGGTGCTCAGTACTCAGGGGACTGGGTGCTCAGTGCTCAGGCTGCTGGGTGCTCAGTGCTCAGGGCGCTGGGTGCTCAGTGCTCAGGGTGCTGGGTGCTCAGTGCTCGGGGTGCTGGGTGGTCAGTGCTCAGTGCTCAAGGTGCTGGGTGCTCAGTGCTCAGTGCTCAGGGTGCTGGGTGCTAAGTACTCAGGGTGCTGGGTGCTCAGTACTCAGGGTGCTGGGTGCTCAGTTCTCAGGGTGCTGGGTGCTCAGTACTCTGGGTGTTGGGTGCTCAGTACTCAGGGTGCTGGGTGCTCAGTTCTCGGGGTGCTTGGTGCTCAGTGCTCAGGGTGCTGGGTGCTCAGTGCTCAGTGTGCTGGGTGCTCAGTACTCAGGGTGCTGGGTGCTCAGTGCTCGGGGTGCTCGGTGCTCAGTACTCAAGGTGCTGGGTGCTCAGTGCTCAGGGTGCTGGGTGCTCAGTCCTCGGGGTGCTCCGTGCTCAGTGCTCAGGGTGCTGGGTGCTCAGTACTCAGGGTGCTGGGTGCTCAGTGCTCGGGGTGCTCGGTGCTCAGTACTCAAGGTGCTGGGTGCTCAGTTCTCAGGGTGCTGGGTGCTCAGTCCTCGGGGTGCTCCGTGCTCAGTGATCAGGGTGCTGGGTGCTCAGTACTCAGGGTGCTCAGTGTTCAGTACTCAGGGTTCTCAGTGCTCAGTACTCAGGGTGCTGGGTGCTCAGTGCTCAGGGTGCTGGGTGCTCAGTACTCAGGGTGCTCAGTGCTCAGTACTCAGGGTGCTGGGTGCTCAGTGCTCAGTACTCAGCGTGCTGGGTGCTCAGTGCTTGGGGTGCTGGGTCCTCAGTGCTCAGGGTGCTGGGTGCTCAGTGCTCAGGGTGCTGGGTGCTCAGTCCTCGGGGTGCTCAGTGCTCAGTGCTCGGGGTGCTGGGTGCTCAGTACTCAGGGTGCTCGGTGCTCAGTACTAAGGGTGCTCAGTGCTCAGTACTCAGGTTGCTCAGTGCTCAGTGCTTGGGGTGCTGGGTGCTCAGTACTCAGGGTGCTGGGTGCTCAGTGCTCAGTACTCAGCGTGCTGGGTGCTCAGTGCTCGGGGTGCTGGGTCCTCAGTGCTCAGGGTGCTGGGTGCCCAGTACTCAGGGTGCTGGGTGCTCAGAGCTCGGGGTGCTGGGTCCTCAGTGCTCAGGGTGCTGGGTGCTCAGTGCTCGGGGTGCTGGGTGCTCAGTACTCAGGGTGCTCAGTGCTCAGTACTCGGGTTGCTTGTTGCTCAGTACTCAGGGTGCTCAGTGCTCAGTACTCGGGGTGCTGGGTGCTCAGTGCTCAGGGTGCTCAGTGCTCAGTGCTCGGGGTGCTGTGTGCTCAGTGCTCGGGGCGCTGGGTGCTCAGTGCTCGGGGTGCTGGGTGCTCAGTACTCGGGGTGCTGGGTGCTCAGTGCTCAGGGTGCTCATTGCTCAGTACTCAGTGCTCAGGGTGTTCAGTGCTCAGTGCTCAGGGTGCTGGGTGTTCAGTACTCAGGGTGCTGGGTGCTCAGTACTCAGGGTGCTGGGTGCTCAGTGCTCAGGGTGCTGGGTGCTCAGTACTCTGGGTGTTGGGTGCTCAGTACTCAGGGTGCTTTGTGCTCCGTGCTCGGGGTGCTGGGTGCTCAGTGCTCAGGGTGCTGGGTGCTCAGTTCTCAGGGTGCTGGGTGTTCAGTACTCAGGGTGCTGGGTGCTTAGTGCTCGAGGTGCTCGGTGCTCAGTACTCAAGGTGCTGGGTGCTCAGTGCTCAGGGTGCTGGGTGCTCAGTCCTCGGGGTGCTCCGTGCTCAGGGTGCTGGGTGCTCAGTGCTCAGGGTGCTGGGTGCTCAGAGCTCGGGGTGCTGGGTGCTGAGTGCTCAGGGTGCTGGGTGCTCAGTGCTCGGGGTGCTTGGTGCTCAGTGCTCAGGGTCCTGGGTGCTCAGTACTCAGGGTGCTGGGTGCTCAGTGCTCAGGGTGCTGGGTGCTCAGTGCTCCGGGTGCTGGGTGCTCAGTGCTCAGGGTGATCGGTGCTCAGTACTCAGGGTGCTGGGTGCTCAGTGCTCAGGGTGCTGGGTGCTCAGTCCTCAGGGTGCTCAGTGCTCAGGGTGCTGGCTGCTCAGTGCTCGGGGTGCTCGGTGCTCAGTACTCAGGGTGCTGAGTGCTCAGTACTCAGGGTGCTGGGTGCTCAGTACTCATGGTGCTGGGTGCTCAGTGCTCGGGGTGCTGGGTGCTCAGTACTCAGCGTGCTGCGTGCTCAGTACTCAGGGTGCTGGGTGCTCAATACTCAGTGCTCGGGGTCCTGGGTGCTGAGTGCTCAGGGTGCTGGGTGCTCAGTGCTCTGGGTGCTGGGTGCTCAGTACTCAGGGTGCTGGGTGCTCAGTACTCAGGGTGCTGGGTGCTCAGTGCTCAGGGTGGTGGGTGCTCAGTACTCAGGGTGCTGGGTGCTCAGTACTCAGGGTGCTCGGTGCTCAGTACTCAGGGTGCTGGGTGCTCAGTGCTCAGGGTGCTGGGTACTCAGTACTCAGGGTGCTGGGTGCTCAGTACTCAGGGTGCTGGGTGCTCAGTGCTCAGGGTGCTGGGTGCTCAGTGCTCAGGGTGCTGGGTGCTCAGTGCTCAGGGTGGTCAGTGCTCAGTGCTCAGTACTCAGGGTGCTTGGTGCTCAGTACTCAGGGTGCTGGGTGCTCAGTGCTCGGGTTACCCGGTGCTCAGTGCTCGGGTTGCTCGGTGCTCAGTACTCAAGGTGCTGAGTGCTCAGTGCTCAGGGTGCTGGGTGCTCAGTGCTCAGGGTGCTGGGTGCTCAGTGCTCAGCGTGCTTGATGCTCAGTACTCAGGGTGCTGCGTGCTCAGTGCTCAGGGTGCTGGGTGCTCAGTGCTCGGGGTGCTGGGTGCTCATTACTCAGGGTGCTGGGTGCTCAGTACTCAGGGTGCTGGGTGCTTAGTACTCGGGGTGCTGGGTGCTCAGTGCTCAGTGCTCAGGATGCTGGGTGCTCAGTTCTCGGGCTGCTGGGTGCTCAGTGCTCAGGGTGCTGGGTGCTCAGTACTCAGGGTGCTGGGTTCTCAGTACTCAGGGTGCTGGGTGCACAGTGCTAGGGGTGCTGGGTCCTCAGTGCTCGGGGTCTGGGTGCTCAGTACTCAGGGTGCTGGGTGCTCAGTACTCATTGTGCTGGGTGCTCAGTGCTCAGGGTGCTGGGTGCTCAGTGCTCTGGGTGCTGGGTGCTCAGTGCTCAGGGTGCTGGGTGCTCAGTGCTCAGGGTGCTGGGTGCTCAGTGATCGGGGTGATGGGTGCGGAGTGCTCAGGGTGCTGGGTGCTCAGTGCTCGGGGTGCTCGGTGCTCAGTGCTCAGGGTCCTGGGTGCTCAGTACTCAGGGTGCTGGGTGCTTAGTACTCAGGGTGCTCAGTTCTCAGTACACAGGGTGCTGGGTGCTCAGTGCTCGGGGTGCTGGGTGCTCAGTGCTCAGTACTCAGGGTGCTGGGTGCTCAGTGCTCAGGGTGCTGAGTGCTCAGTACTCAGCGTGCTGGGTGCTCAGTACTCAGGGTGCTGGGTGCTCAGTGCTCAGGGTGCTGGGTGCTCCGTGCTCAGGGTGCTGGGTGCTCAGTGCTCAGGGTGCTGGGTGCTCAGTACTCAGCGTGCTGGGTGCTCAGTACTCAGGGTGCTGGGTGCTCAGTGCTCAGGGTGCTGAGTGCTCAGTACTCAGTGTGCTGGGTGCTCAGTACTCAGGGTGCTGGGTGCTCAGTGGTCAGGGTGCTGGGTGCTCAGTACTCAGGGTGCTGGGTGCTCAGTACTCAGGGTGCTCGGTGCTCAGTTCTCAGGGTGCTCGGTGCTCAGTGTGTGGGGTGCTGGGTGCTCAGTACTCAGGGTGCTTGGTGCTCAGTGCTCAGGGTGCTCGGTGCTCAGTACTCAGGGTGCTGGGTGCTCAGTGCTCAGGGTGCTGGGTACTCAGTACTCAGGGTGCTGGGTGCTCAGTACTCAGGGTGCTGGGTGCTCAGTGCTCAGGGTGCTGGGTGCTCAGTGCTCAGGGTGCTGGGTGCTCAGTACTCAGGGTGCTGGGTGCTCAGTGCTCAGGGTGCTGGGTGCTCAGTGCTCGGGGAGCTGGGTGCTCAGTGCTCAGGGTGATCAGTGATCAGTACTCAGGGTGCTGGGTGCTCAGTGCTCAGGGTGCTGGGTGCTCAGTCCTCAGGGTGCTCAGTGCTCAGGGTGCTGGGTGCTCAGTGCTCGGGGTGCTCGGTGCTCAGTACTCAGGGTGTTGAGTGCTCAGTACTCAGGGTGCTGGGTGCTCAGTACTCATGGTGCTGGGTGCTCAGTACTCAGGGGACTGGGTGCTCAGTGCTCAGGCTGCTGGGTGCTCAGTGCTCAGGGCGCTGGGTGCTCAGTGCTCAGGGTGCTGGGTGCTCAGTGCTCGGGGTGCTGGGTGGTCAGTGCTCAGTGCTCAAGGTGCTGGGTGCTCAGTGCTCAGGGTGCTGGGTGCTAAGTACTCAGGGTGCTGGGTGCTCAGTACTCAGGGTGCTGGGTGCTCAGTTCTCAGGGTGCTGGGTGCTCAGTACTCTGGGTGTTGGGTGCTCAGTACTCAGGGTGCTGGGTGCTCAGTTCTCGGGGTGCTGGGTGCTCAGTGCTCAGGGTGCTGGGTGCTCAGTTCTCAGTGTGCTGGGTGCTCAGTACTCAGGGTGCTGGGTGCTCAGTGCTCGGGGTGCTCGGTGCTCAGTACTCAAGGTGCTGGGTGCTCAGTGCTCAGGGTGCTGGGTGCTCAGTCCTCGGGGTGCTCCGTGCTCAGTGCTCAGGGTGCTGGGTACTCAGTACTCAGGGTGCTGGGTGCTCAGTGCTCGGGGTGCTCGGTGCTCAGTACTCAAGGTGCTGGGTGCTCAGTGCTCAGGGTGCTGGGTGCTCAGTCCTCGGGGTGCTCCGTGCTCAGTGATCAGGGTGCTGGGTGCTCAGTACTCAGGGTGCTCAGTGTTCAGTACTCAGGGTTCTCAGTGCTCAGTACTCAGGGTGCTGGGTGCTCAGTGCTCAGGGTGCTGGGTGCTCAGTACTCAGGGTGCTCAGTGCTCAGTACTCGGGGTGCTGGGTGCTCAGTGCTCAGTACTCAGCGTGCTGGGTGCTCAGTGCTTGGGGTGCTGGGTCCTCAGTGCTCAGGGTGCTGGGTGCTCAGTGCTCAGGGTGCTGGGTGCTCAGTCCTCGGGGTGCTCAGTGCTCAGTGCTCGGGGTGCTGGGTGCTCAGTACTCAGGGTGCTCTGTGCTCAGTACTAAGGGTGCTCAGTGCTCAGTACTCAGGTTGCTCAGTGCTCAGTGCTTGGGGTGCTGGGTGCTCAGTACTCAGGGTGCTGGGTGCTCAGTGCTCAGTACTCAGCGTGCTGGGTGCTCAGTGCTCGGGGTGCTGGGTCCTCAATGCTCAGGGTGCTGGGTGCTCAGTGCTCGGGGTGCTGGGTGCTCAGTACTCAGGGTGCTCTGTGCTCAGTACTAAGGGTGCTCAGTGCTCAGTACTCAGGTTGCTCAGTGCTCAGTGCTTGGGGTGCTGGGTGCTCAGTACTCAGGGTGCTGGGTGCTCAGTGCTCAGTACTCAGGGTGCTGGGTGCTCAGAGCTCGGGGTGCTGGGTCCTCAGTGCTCAGGGTGCTGGGTGCTCAGTGCTCGGGGTGCTGGGTGCTCAGTACTCAGGGTGCTCAGTGCTCAGTACTCGGGTTGCTTGTTGCTCATTACTCAGGGTGCTCAGTGCTCAGTACTCGGGGTGCTGGGTGCTCAGTGCTCAGGGTGCTCAGTGCTCAGTGCTCGGGGTGCTGTGTGCTCAGTGCTCGGGGCGCTGGGTGCTCAGTGCTCGGGGTGCTGGGTGCTCAGTACTCGGGGTGCTGGGTGCTCAGTGCTCAGGGTGCTCATTGCTCAGTACTCAGTGCTCAGGGTGCTCAGTGCTCAGTGCTCAGGGTGCTGGGTGTTCAGTACTCAGGGTGCTGGGTGCTCAGTACTCATGGTGCTGGGTGCTCAGTGCTCAGGGTGCTGGGTGCTCAGTACTCTGGGTGTTGGGTGCTCAGTACTCAGGGTGCTTTGTGCTCCGTGCTCGGGGTGCTGGGTGCTCAGTGCTCAGGGTGCTGGGTGCTCAGTTCTCAGGGTGCTGGGTGCTCAGTACTCAGGGTGCTGGGTGCTTAGTGCTCGAGGTGCTCGGTGCTCAGTACTCAAGGTGCTGGGTGCTCAGTGCTCAGGGTGCTGGGTGCTCAGTCCTCGGGGTGCTCCGTGCTCAGGGTGCTGGGTGCTCAGTGCTCAGGGTGCTGGGTGCTCAGAGCTCGGGGTGCTGGGTGCTGAGTGCTCAGGGTGCTGGGTGCTCAGTGCTCGGGGTGCTTGGTGCTCAGTGCTCAGGGTCCTGGGTGCTCAGTACTCAGGGTGCTGGGTGCTCAGTGCTCAGGGTGCTGGGTGCTCAGTGCTCCGGGTGCTGGGTGCTCAGTGCTCAGGGTGATCGGTGCTCAGTACTCAGGGTGCTGGGTGCTCAGTGCTCAGGGTGCTGGGTGCTCAGTCCTCAGGGTGCTCAGTGCTCAGGGTGATGGCTGCTCAGTGCTCGGGGTGCTCGGTGCTCAGTACTCAGGGTGCTGAGTGCTCAGTACTCAGGGTGCTGGGTGCTCAGTACTCATGGTGCTGGGTGCTCAGTGCTCGGGGTGCTGGGTGCTCAGTACTCAGCGTGCTGCGTGCTCAGTACTCAGGGTGCTGGGTGCTCAATACTCAGTGCTCGGGGTCCTGGGTGCTGAGTGCTCAGGGTGCTGGGTGCTCAGTGCTCTGGGTGCTGGGTGCTCAGTACTCAGGGTGCTGGGTGCTCAGTACTCAGGGTGCTGGGTGCTCAGTGCTCAGGGTGGTGGGTGCTCAGTACTCAGGGTGCTGGGTGCTCAGTACTCAGGGTGCTCGGTGCTCAGTACTCAGGGTGCTGGGTGCTCAGTGCTCAGGGTGCTGGGTACTCAGTACTCAGGGTGCTGGGTGCTCAGTACTCAGGGTGCTGGGTGCTCAGTGCTCAGGGTGCTGGGTGCTCAGTGCTCAGGGTGCTGGGTGCTCAGTACTCAGGGTGCTGGGTGCTCAGTGCTCAGGGTGATCGGTGCTCAGTACTCAGGGTGCTCAGTACTCAGGGTGCTGGGTGCTCAGTGCTCAGGGTGCTGGGTGCTCAGTACTCAGGGTGCTGGGTGCTCAATGCTCGGGGTGCTGGGTGCTCAGTGCTCAGGGTGATCGGTGCTCAGTACTCAGGGTGCTAGGTGCTCAGTGCTCAGGGTGCTGGGTGCTCAGTCCTCAGGGTGCTTAGTGCTCAGGGTGCTGGGTGCTCAGTGCTCGGGGTGCTCGGTGCTCAGTACTCAGGGTGCTGAGTGCTCAGTACTCAGGGTGCTGGGTGCTCAGTACTCATGGTGCTGGGTGCTCAGTACTCAGGGGACTGGGTGCTCAGTGCTCAGGGTGCTGGGTGCTCAGTGCTCAAGGCACTGGGTGCTCAGTGCTCGGGGTGCTGGGTGCTCAGTGCTCAGGGTGCTCAATGCTCAGTACTCTGGTTGCTCAGTGCTCAGTGCTTGGGGTGCTGGGTGCTCAGTACTCAGGGTGCTGGGTGCTCAGTACTCAGGGTGCTGGCTGCTCAGTGCTCAGTACTCAGCGTGCTGGGTGCTCAGTGCTCGGGATGCTGGGTCCTCAGTGCTCAGGGTGCTGGGTGCTCAGTACTCAGGGTGCTGGGTGCTCAGTGCTCGGGGTGCTGGGTCCTCAGTGCTCAGGGTGCTCAATGCTCAGTGGTCGGGGTGCTGGGTGCTCAGTGCTCGGGGTGCTGGGTGCTCAGTGCTCAGGGTGCTGGTTGCTCAGTACTCTGTGTGCTCAGTGCTCAGGGTGCTGGGTGCTCAGAACTCAGGGTGCTGGGTGCGCAGTACTCAGGGTGCTGGGTGCTCAGAACTCAGGGTGCTTGGTGCTCATTACTCAGGGTGCTGGGTGCTCAGTGCTCAGGGTGCTCGGTGCTCAGTACTCATGGTGCTGGGTGCTCATTCTCGGGGTGCTGGGTGCTCAGTACTCC